>NC_090443.1:408300257-409550257 GCF_031143425.1 Pleurodeles waltl | reverse complement strand
GTCAAGGCACCTCCCAATGCATCAAAATCAGATATACAATTTCTGATTTTGTAAGTGGGCCCACTCAATAACTGAGTTCTAAATCAGATAAAAGTAAAAATAAGCAGCACAGAGTCAATGCCATGAAGTCTCCTAGTATAAAAGCTATATAGAGAAATGCCAAATCAAGACGCTATTGTAAGTCCTTAGAGGGCTACAAAATCCTTCAAATGGATTCCCACAGAAACCAGGAAGACAGTCACACACATACTCATCAGCAGCAGGCTGGACTACGGTAACGCCCTCTATGCCGGCACCACACTCAAACGCAAACTCCAGAGAATCCAGAACACAGCTGCACGCCTCGTCCTTGGCCTCCCCCGCCACGAGTGAATCTCACCACACCTGAAATCCCTTTACTGGCTCCCCATAGACAAGAGAATCACTTTCAAGAGCCTCATCCACGCACACAAATCCCTCCACAACACCGGTCCAACCTACCTCAGCGAAAGAGTGAACTTCCACACTCCCACACGCAACCTCCAATCATCCGACCTCGCCCTAGCCACAGTCCCCCGCATCCGACGCACCACCACAGGTGGCAGGTCCTTCTCCTACCTCGCCCCCAAAACCTGGAACTCCCTCCCCACGACCTTCGCAAAACCAGAGACCACCTGGTCTTCAGAAAGAACCTCAAGACATGGTTGTTCGATCAATGACCCTCCCTGCCCCTCCCCCACTTGATTTCCCCCCCCCCCCCCAGCGCCTTGAGACCCTCACGGGTGAGTAGCGTGCTCTACAATTTCTTTTGATTGATTGAGAGGGCAGCATAATCAGGGGGATAACGGACAGCATCCCTTGTAGAACAGGAAAGTCTTTCAGTTCACCCCTCAAGATCTTAGGTTTTTTATATATTACCTTCACTTATGAAATTACAGAATCTGCAGATTCAACTGTGGTGTGAACAAATGTATAATTCCATCTGCAAATCAGAGCACATGAAAATTAAAAGTAACATTGCATTAACACCTAGGCACTACCCACTCCATGAATAAATTAGTCAGTATCCTCTAGGCTCATGTCGTCCGGAGATACTACAACAAAATAGATACCTTAACAATAATGTGTTGTATGAATTAATAGGGCACTTTTTACCAACTGAAAATCTTTTGGGTTTGTTGTTGTAATTTGTGACTGAGCAAAGGAAAGTTCATCAACAGAGAAATAACAATTACAGTGAAAATAAACCAATACATCTCAGCTTGACTGTGTGCTGCATAATTTGCAATGAGAGAAGTGGGGAGGAAGGAAAATATGAGACAGGTGACTTCCATTTAAAAAAAGATGGCATTTGTGCCTAAATTGTGGCTTAATTAGACATAACAGAAAACCACATTTCTACACATCACAGATAATTTATTTCAAAAGCATTAGTACTATATCAGTGTAGATGTTTAATCAAGTGTGAAAATGCACTCTGCACATTTTTAATGATGCATAAAAATATAGACCCACAAAATTCTTCTACAGTTTGACCTCCAGCTGTGTATTTGTTCTTGCACTCCTGTATCTAAAACAGAAGATCTGGGTGGATGTGCAAAACGTAGTTTTCAAAACCCCAGTAGTCATAATACTGGCATCACATGGGGAAATAATACTTACACCAAGCAATGAGTTTATGTTCAACGTGTGGCAGTTGAAAGGGTGTGAAGTAACAGTGAGCAGGCTAATGAAAAGCTGTGTTTGACAGGCAACTTTTATTTTATATTTTAAAAGCTCTGTGGCAAACAAAGTGACAGCAAAGGACCAATGTGACAGTAAATCTGTTCTAGCTTACCCAATTAGTTGTATTTCAAAATATGTTACGGGGTTAATGCACCTGCTGCAGAGAAACTTTCATGGCCAGCAGTTGTCAGGGGATAATAATAAGGTATCTCTTGTGGTTAATTCACTGTGTGTATTATATAGTCACAGTTTTGAATTGTAAAGCAGCGTTGTGAGTAAATGTGCTAGCTGCAAAGCACATCACGTAACATGAAAATCATATATTTGAATTGTATGTAGACAGCTCCATTGGTTACTCCTTTTCGCACAGAGATTTTTTTATTACTTGCAGTTCATATGTCGCAATCCTTCTAATATAGCACAGTGAACTATAAACTGGCATCAAAGAACTGCATGCAAACTTTAAGTCATAATAAAGTCTTACTAGTACAGACAACCCCAACTAATGTTTCATTTTAAATCCTGAGTTTAGATTTCTCTGGACGATGCACTCTTAACGTATAATGCCTACCCATATGGACAATATGTGACTCCTACACCTTGTAACCCTCATGTCTTATGTAAAGTATCTCCTATATTGATTTACACACTTTGTGACTTATTGTCCCTGTATAATTGTGAGTGGTGTAAAGTGCTCAGAGACACTATGTTGGGATGAGTTCTGGTATATTAGAACTTAAATAAAAAATAAATTACTGAGTGTTATTTAACTTAGCGTAATTACTCATACAAACATGCATGACATTCTTAAACCTCATGCATATCTCCTACATAAAGAGGTGGGACGAAGACAAATATCTGCCTCCAAATCACAGTTTCTCCTAAGTACTTGTGAAGTGATAACAAGCTGTGTACCTTGCAATTACCTTTATTTACTTCAGACAGGTTCGCTGATTTTACCAGCTTGTTGTCTAAGCTGGCGATGGTACAATTAAGAATGTTTAAGATAGTTTCTTTAAGTGAGGGGACCACATTGTTTATCCCAACTGCTTTGTTGATGTTGTTGTTTCTTTCAATGCTATTGTCTTTTTAAATTGGAACCTACGTGACAGCAGAGCTCTCTGGTTCGGTAAATACATCTTTGGGGACTTTCAGAAAGTTGACCTAGGAGTGCATTCCGCCCTTTGATTACCGTTGGCTTTATGGTTTGTAGCTCACATTTTCTGGCTATCTGTTTGCTGGCTTTACTTGCTTTAGGCTCTCCAGGTTCGGTTCGTCTCTACATATGCCTAAACCTTGTTTACTGCATTCTTCCCAAAACTCCTTTTCTGTGAACAGGCCTTTACATCTTGTTCTTATCTTGTCACATTTGCTTGCATTCAAGACCAAGATCAAATGCCAGGCGCTGTCTTCCGAGGGTGCCCGTTTACTTCTCTTTCTATGACTTAAAAATGAGAGGATTTATGTGACAACCATTCTGGGTCTGGGGACGTGCTGGATAGAAAGTTGTGGGATGTAACTTTTTTCTAGCACACAGCAAAATATAAATGTATGTAAATGAACTGCAGATATTTCATAATTCATCAGAATTAAGACGGCACAAATGAAGCACATTTTTTGTAATTCCGAAGTATGGTGGAAACAAATATTTTAAC
This sequence comes from Pleurodeles waltl, assembly GCF_031143425.1. Taxonomy (NCBI): domain Eukaryota; kingdom Metazoa; phylum Chordata; class Amphibia; order Caudata; family Salamandridae; genus Pleurodeles; species Pleurodeles waltl. Next base: position 409,546,898 of record NC_090443.1, on the reverse strand, counting down.
ATGAACAAAACAAATCCAGACACTAGGCAATGACATTTCCACAAATTAACGTTTGTGCACTGTATACTTTCGTTAGTAATGCTGTATGTCTGTGAAAATGTAATGTTAATTTCAATTGAAGATGTGTTGTCTGTAATGGCAGTATGCCATCATACCATGCATACTACACTTTATCCAACTTCACTCTACTCTGCACCACTGGACTACACTCTAGTCTACACCATTCCACACTACACGACTCCACACTGCCGCACTGCACTCTGTTCTGCACCACTCCACTCTGTGCCTCTATACTCTAGCCCCTCTACTCTATGCTAGTGCACTGTACCGCAAACTACTTTACTATGCACCACTGAATCTTCGCTACTGCATTCTACACTATTCCACTCAATGCCATTCCACTCTCTGCCATTCTACTCAACAACACTGCACTCTATGCCAATGCACTCTGATCTGTACCACTCCAATGCACTCTATGCCAATCTAGTCTATGTCCCTCTAATCTACTCAGCACCAGTGCACTCTACGCCACTCTACTCTGTTACTGTACTCTACCGTGCAGCAGTCCGCTCTAATCTATGCTGCTGCTCTCTGTGCCTTTGTACTCTAAACTGCACCACTCTACTCTGCTCCACTCCGCTCTGCACCGCACTCCACTCCAGTGCACTCTACTGTGCAACACTACACTCTTCTCCACTGAAATCTGCGCCACTCTACTCTACACCACTGCACTCATGCCATAGCACTCTTTTCTGCACCACTCTACGCTAATGCACTCTACACCACTTTTCTATGCCACTGCACTCCAAGCTAGCCTACTCTACTTTCTGTGCCACTATACTCTGCAACTGCACTCTAAGTCAACTGCGTTCTATGCCATTGTACTCTGCTATCTACGCCCTCTCCAAGAGCACCCAGCAGCACCCACCTCCTTTAACAGCAACAACCAACGTGAGCCCTAACAGGATGAATTTTATTAGACACCAGATCACCAAAGGTAGGAGAGATGGAGTTCCAGGACCAAACGGCATACCTCCTGCTATCTTCAGACACAACATGGTCTTCTGGGCTGAAGCATTGGAGACCCTTTAAATCGAAATTGGACTCACTGGTAAAATCTCCAGGAAGGGATCCATAATATCACCTATCTTTAAAAGTGGGGACAGATCATTGCCAAAAATTTACAGCTTAATCGCCCTAATCGACAAGGAGGCAAAGTACTTCACAAGAACCTTCCTGGAACATCTGTCAGCTTGTGTCACAGAAAAGGGTATTATACCCTTTAACCAAACTGGACTTTTTAAAAACATCAGGCACTACAACGAACATCATGGCCATCCCGCCCCTTATTGATAAGGTGAAGGCACTAAAACAACCAAAGCCTTTGTGCTTAATTGATTTCACAGCTGCCTTTGACCATGTGGAGAGGTTGAGGCTCTGGAGGAAACATTCACGCTGGGGCATCCCACAGCCCCTCCTGGACTTGATAATAGCTCTCCATACTGATACCTGGGTGCAGGTAAAGTTGGGAGCAGGTACATACCTCTCCAGGAGGATACCAACCAGCAAAGGGATGAAGCAGGGGTGCGACCTGGCTCCCACATTGTTCAACCTGTACATAGCTGATTTAGCCGGACCCTCGATACCTGTAATCCATACGCCCGAGGCTTGATCGAGCCTCATGTATGCAAACGATATAGTACTAATCAGCGACACAAAGGTAGGCCTCCAGTGATTTACAGGATTATTCGAAAGAAATCATTCAGAGTATTAATTTCGATATAACTTGCACAATGACAATTGGTAACAGGAGGAAGGACCACCCAGGATAGCACTGGGGCAAGACCCGGTTTTATCAAGCAACCAAATATAAATATCTAAGAGTGATTGTTGATAAATCAGGCAACTTTGCGCAACAAAGGAGCACAATATCAGAGAAAGGCCTGCCCTTAGCAGTAGCCATAAAAAGATTGACAACCCAACTGAATGGGCCGTCATTTACTCCCATCTACAGGTAATAAAAGCCAAGCTTCTGCCTGCAATATTGTACGGCAGTGAGATCTTAATAGGAAGGCACACGCTAAGCTTAGACTGCACAGTAGTAAAAGTGTACAGGACCATCTTCAGTCTACTGAAACACACCTCTTCCACGCAAACTAGACTGGAGTTTGGACTGTTAAAACAATCCCTGGTGAAACAAGTTGCCTACATCAATTTCTGAAACAAAATAAGGGCAGCAGCTCCCAATACCCTCAATTATCATCTATTGCTCCAGCAGAAGGACTCCTGACCTGCCAGAGTATACCTCAACGAGTCCCTGGCTGTGACAGGGCTTTCCCAACTATGGGAGACTTCCACCAGCCTCCTCCTCTTAAAAAATAAAATGCTCAGAAAATCCATCAAGCTTCAATCTTTAGTAGAGGATAAGGCGACCTTCTCAAGAAGGGTTAATACCTGGATTACATTACACTCGTATACTGCTCTGGTGCCACAGTCATACCTTGGCCTGGGCTTCTCAAGACATATCAAAGAGCAGTTTTTGCAGTACCGCTTGGGGCTGTTACCCCCTGGCTTCGAGACTCGACAAATACAATCTGTTGCCTGTGTGGCACCAGCATTAAAGACATACTGCACCAGCTTTACACCTGCGAAAAGCTCTCAACGGAAAGGAAATCACTTCTGAAAAACGTATTTAATTATAGTGGAGTATTCAGAAGGAGACAAGCTGTGCTGGCCTGCTTTGCTTCTGGTGATCTAGAGTTAAACTGCTGGCTGGTAAAAAAAATCACTCTCGAAAATAGGAAGCTATGCAGGCCGCCATAATAACTTGGTTTAAGTAGCTTGACTATGTATATATATATATATGTTCGATGGCATGTGTATCTGCAGATACACATGCTGTGCACATCCCGCCATCTGGTGTTGGGCTCGGAGTGTTACAAGTTGTTTTTCTTCGAAGAAGTCTTTACGAGTCACGAGACCGAGGGACTCCTCCCATTTCGACTCCATTGCGCATGGGCGTCGACTCCATCTTAGATTGTTTTTTTTCCGCCATCGGGTTCGGACGTGTTCCTTTTCGCTCCGTGTTTCGGGTCGGAAAGTTAGTTAGAATCTCAGAAAAATCGTCGGTATTGTTTGCGTTCGGTATCGGGTTAGTTACAACAGATCGACACCGAATTAAGAAGAGCTCCGGTGGCCCTTCGGGGTTTTCTTCCATCCCCGTCGGGGAAATGGGGTTTTTGGTTGGCAGTCAGGTTGCCCTCTGTCCAAGCAAGAACCCTCACTCTAGTCAGGGTAAGTCACACACAATCCAAAATCAGCCTGTGCTCACCCTCCGGTAGCTTGGCACGAGCAGTCAGGCTTAACTTAGAAGGCAATGTGTAAAGCATTTGTGCAATAAATCATACAACACCATAGTATAACACCACAAAAATACACCACACAGTGTTTAGAAAAATATAGAATATTTATCTGGGTAATTGTAGGTCAAAACGATCAAAGTTGCAATACGAATTTGTAAAGATATCACTGAAAAGTGATATTAAGAGTCTTTAAGTCTTTAAAAAGCAATAAAGTGTCTTTCAAGCACAGAGTACCTGGTTTCTGGTGGGAAATCTCCTCAGAGGGCCACAGGAGAAGAGATGCGTGGAAAAAGGGGTGTGTGCGTCGTTTTCCGCTCAGCACACACAGACTTGCGTCGTTCTTTTCCACGCGGGGAAGTCGGGCGTCGTTTTCCGGCGCGCAGACAGTCTCTTTTTGTGGATCGCGAGGATTACCAGATGTCCCGGGTCTGTGCGTGGATTCTCCTGCTTATTTTCCGGCTGCGCGTCGTTCTGCGGGGCTGCGCGTCGAAGTATCGATCTCACGGTAGGCGTCGCGTCGATTTCTCCTTGGAAGTCGGGCGGCGTTGTCCTTGCAAGGCCGTGCGTCGAAATTTTGGTCTCACGGCAGGCGTCGCGTCGATTTCTCCTTGGAAGTCGGGCGGCGTTGTCCTTGCGAGGCCGTGCGTCAAAGTTTCGCACTCACGGTAGGCGTCGCGTCGATTTCTCCTTGGAAGTCGGGCGGCATTGTCCTTGCGAGGTTGTGCGTCGAAGTCTCGATCGTCCCGAGGGCGTCGCGTTGATCAGCGTCGGTGTGCGGCGTTTTTCTCGCCGCGAAACAAGCTGTGCGTCGAAATTTTCGGCGCACGGAGTGTCCACGTGAAAGGAAGAAGTCTTTTTGGTCCTGAGACTTCAAGGAACAGGAGGCAAGCTCTATCCAAGCCCTTGGAGAGCACTTTCACAGCCAGACAAGAGTTCAGCAAGGCAGCAGGGCAACAGCAAGACAGCAGTCCTTTGGAGAAAGCAGACAGGTGAGTCCTTTGAGCAGCCAGGCAGTTCTTCTTGGCAGGATGTAGTTTCTGGTTCAGGTTTCTTCTCCAGCAAGTGTCTGATGAGGTAGGGCAGAGGCCCTGTTTTATACTAAGTTGTGCCTTTGAAGTGGGGGTGACTTCAAAGAGTCTCTAAGAAATGCACCAAGTTCCCTTTCAGTTCAATCCTTTCTGCCAGAGTCCCAGTAGGGGGTGTGGCAGTCCTTTGTGTGAGGGCAGGCCCTCCACCCTCCCAGCCCAGGAAGACCCATTCAAAATGCAGATGTATGCAAGTGAGGCTGAGTACCCTGTGTTTGGGGTGTGTCTGAGTGAATGCACAAGGAGCTGTCAACTAAACCTAGCCAGACGTGGATTGAAGGGCACAACAAGTTTTTAGTGCAAAGAAATGCTCACTTTCTAAAAGTGGCATTTCTAGAATAGTAATATTAAATCCGACTTCACCAGTCAGCAGGATTTTATATTACCATTCTGGCCATACCAAATATGACCTTCCTGCTCCTTTCAGATCAGCAGCTGCCACTTCAACAGTGTATGAGGGCAGCCCCAATGTTAGCCTATGAAGGGAGCAGGCCTCACAGTAGTGTAAAAACGAATTTAGGAGTTTTACACTACCAGGACATATAACTACACAGGTACATGTCCTGCCTTTTACCTACACAGCACCCTGCTCTAGGGGTTACCTAGGGCACACATTTAGGGATGACTTATATGTAGAAAAAGGGGAGTTCTAGGCTTGGCAAGTACTTTTAAATGCCAAGTCGAAGTGGCAGTGAAACTGCACACACAGGCCTGGCAATGGCAGGCCTGAGACATGGTTAAGGGGCTAGTGAGGTGGGTGGCACAACCAGTGCTGCAGGCCCACTAGTAGCATTTAATCTACATGCCCTAGGCACATGTAGTGCACTCTAATAGGGACTTACAGGTAAATTAAATAGTCAATCATGGATAAACCAATCAATAGTACAATTTACACAGAGAGCATATGCACTTTAGCACTGGTTAGCAGTGGTAAAGTGCTCAGAGGTCAAAAGCCAACAACAACAGGTCAGAAAAAATAGGAGGAAGGAGGCAAAAAGTTTGGGGATGTCCCCGTCAAAAAGCCAGGTCCAACATGACCCCCCACCAGCCTAAAGCCAGGGGAGAACAATCACTATCCTGATGTACTTCCCTGTTTGAGGCGACAGAACAAGGACCCAGGCCCACAACAGCAGGGGCATGCTCCAGTTCTTCGTCTTCCTGACTCCCATTGGATCCCTCTGTCCATACTCTCAGGGCCCACTAAGCCCATCCATGGGGAACCTTTCTCCTTTCCTGCGGATCCCACCTGTGCAGCACCTAACCTTACTTTGCTCACAGATGTATCCCAGGAGCAGGATAGTACCCCCATGACCAACATAGTGGTGTTGCCCACTCTACCCCTGGGGTGTGACACTTGTCCCCTCCCCAGGGATAACTCTGTCCACCCGGACAGCAAGCCACAGTGATTACTGACAGCTGCCAGGGATGAGAGCCAGGCCCCAGGCCTCTCAAAGCTCTCCAACCACTGTGGCTGTGGAGAGTGGGGGGCGGTAGCCCCAGGTGCTGGGCACCCTTTAACCACTCTCCCTTCCACCAGGTCAGGGATGACAGCCTGAACCTGGTCCTCCCCTCTGGGGCTTTGTACCCTCCCTCCTGGAGCGGTACCCCCAGAGTCCAACATGGCCAGGGGGCTTACAGAAGTCGCCCTGTACCATTCCTCCACCAGTGCAGGGCTGTTAACCTGCCACTGGCCCTCCAACCTGGGGTCTGTACCTTCAGGTTGGACTAGGGCCCGGGGGGAGGCTTCCCTCCCCCTGCCCTCCCTTCTGGGGTCCAGCACCCTCCAACTAGGAGTGGCCTCCTCAGAAGACAACATGGTAGGGGCACTGTTATCAGTAGCCCCTCCCTCCAGGTCCGGGGGGACACCCTGAACCTGGTCTTCCAGCCCAGGGTCTGTACCCTCAGACTGGATCACCGCCTGGCAAACCAGGACTTCCTGGGAGGCACACCTACCCCCCACCAGGTCAGAGTTTAACCTCTGCACCTGCCCATTCAACTCAGAGTCACCACCCTGAAGTTGAACAATTGCCTGGCACGCCAGGACTTCCTGGAGGGCACACTGACCCTCCACCAGGTCAGAGTTTAACCTCTGCACCTGACCATTCAACTCAGAGTCACCACCCTGAAGTTGAACAATTGCCTGGCGCACCAGGACTTTCTGGGAGGCACACCTACCTCCCACCAGGTCAGAGTTTAACCTCTGAGCCTGGTTCCCCAACCCAGGGTCACCACCCTGAGGTTGGGCAATTGCCTGGCACGCCAGGACTTTCTGGGGGGCACACCTACCCCCCACCAGGTCAGAGTTTAACCTCTGAACCTGGTCATCCAACCCAGAGTCAACACCCTGAGGGTGGACAATTGCCTGGCACAGCAGGGCTTCTTGGGAGGCACACCTACCTCCCACCAGGTCAGAGTTTAACCTCTGAACCTGGGTATCCAACCCAGAGTCAGCACTCTGAGGTTGAACAATTGCCTGGCACGCCAGGACTTTCTGGAGGGCACACTGACCCTCCACCAGGTCAGAGTTTAACCTCTGAACTGGGCCATTCAACTCAGAGTTACCACCCTGAAGTAGAACAATCGCCTGGCACGCCAGGACTTCCTGGAGGGCACACTGACCCTCCACCAGGTCAGAGTTTAACCTCTGAACCTGGTTCTCCAACCTAGGGTCACCATCCTGAGGTTGGACAACTGCCTGGTACACCAGGGCTTTCTGGGGGGCACACCTACCCCCCACCAGGTCAGAGGTTAACCTCTGAACCTGGATATCCAACCCAGAGTCACCACCCTGAGGTTGAACCATTGCCTGGCAGGCCAGGACTTTCAGGGAGGCACACCTACCTCCCACCAGGTCAGAGTTTAACCTCTGAGCCTGGTTCTCCAACCCAGGGTCACCACCCTGAGGTTGAACCATTGCCTGGTATACCAGGACTTTCTGGGGGGCACACCTACCCCCCACCAGGTCAGAGTTTGACCTCTGAACCGGGTTAGCCAACCCAGAGTCACCACCCTGAGGTTGGGCAATTGCCTGGCACCCCAGGACTTTCTGGGAGGCACACCTACCTCCCACCAGGTCAGAGTTTAACCTCTGAACCTGGCCATCCAACCCAGAGTCGACACCCTGAGGTTGGACAACTGCCTGGCACGCCAGGACTTTCTGGGGGGCACACCTACCCCCCACCAGGTCAGAGTTTGACCTCTTCACCTGGTAAGCCAACCCAGAGTCACCACCCTGAGGTTGAGCCATTGCCTGGCATTCCAGGACTTTCTGGGGGGCACATCTACCCCCCACCAGGTCAAAGTTTAACCTCTGAACCCGGTTATCCAACCCAGAGTCACCACCCTGAGGTTGAATCTTTGCCTGGCATGCCAGGACTTCCTGGGGGGCACTCTCACCCCCCACAAGGGACACGCCGTCCCCAAGGGCCACACAAGAGTCTGGTTGGCGCAGGTCTCCCGACCTCTGCCCATCCGGCAGAGTCTGGGTTTCCCCCAAACCAGAAACGGTCTCACCTGGGTCATTCCTGGGGGGCTCTGCTCTCAGAGCTGACCCCTGACTTTCAAGATCCTCCACTGGGGTCTGCCACCCCCTCTCAACCCTATGTCTGGACTTCTGCACCCCCTCACTAGGAGTGGTACTGCCAGACACCAGAACTGTTGGGATGCTGTCTACAGTCATCCCCCCAAGTTCTTCTGACACTGCGGGGCTTCCCTCAAAAGGTGGCCCTACGGTACAGGTTAGGCTCTGAGACCTACCTGGGACACTACAATCCTCTCCCACCTCACTTGGTCGGGAACCACCTAGACCACTCCCTTCAGGAGCACCCCCAAATGCCTCTTCAGACTCTCTGGTACTCACCCAAAAGTCTGCCTCCACTGTAAGTTCCCTGGGGTCAGAGAACTCACACTCCACCTGGTGTTGGCGTAGCTCTGGAAAATAAGGACCAGACATATGCTCTCCAGCAATTACATCACTCTGCCCTTCACATGTATTAACCACAGTACCCTTCACCCAACCACCTAGTAACTCAGCCTTGGAAAAGCACTCTACATCACCCTCTTGAGACTGGTGAGACAGTTTCTGTCTGTCCCTGACACTCAACCCAAACTCTTCTGGGATGTCTCTACACTCTATATCCAGGACGTCCACCAGGGGGGAACCCTTTTCTCTGTCACTCTCTGCTAGAGTCAGTAAAGTGTCCCTCCCCCCAGTAGGAATATGACTCCCTGTGCCAGTTCCCCAATTCTTCTCAGGGACCCTGTGCATAACGGGAACTACCTCATACCCTTGAACTGCCTGGGGTGTGTCAACTCCCTTCTTCAAGTTGGGCACCACATCTCTGGGCTTGTGCCCTTCTTCAGCAGTACTAGATGCAAGATTTTTGCTGCCACCATCTGAACTGGACTCAGCCCTTCCGGCCTCCAGTTTCAGCTCTTTACAGCTCAGCTCTTGAGCTGCAATCTTTTCTTCTTCCAGGGCTAAGAGACTTGCTGCCTCAGCCTTTTCAAGAAACTCATCTAGCTCTTCCATCCACCGTGCTTGAGCCATGAGCCATTCTTTTTTCACTGGGTCTCTTTCCTCATCTGAGTCGTCTTCCTCCTCATGTGAGTAGTCCTCCTCCTCCTCTGAGGGGTACTTAGTCATTTGGTTTCTTGCTGCCTCTCTCTCTGCCCATCTGTCTTCCTCCCAGACTATGTAGGCATGTAGCATCTCTGCTTTAGTAGATCTCTTTGCTACAGGAAGGCCACATTCTCTGCAAAGCTTCCTTAGGTCAGCCTTAGTGAGGTGGTCAGTAGGCAAAAAGAATAAGTAGGTAAGCGATCCCATTCTGATAGGATCTTACCAGCAAAAACCAAAATCCAAAGTCCAAAATATCAATAGTATATCCAGGAGGACATCAGAGACCAAAAGTCAAAAGAGATGAAAAATCAAGTTGACCTTCAACTGTGGGTAGGTAGTGAAATACTTAGCTACTGTATGTCACTGCACAAACACAAGTCCTATCCTCACCGCTGATCACCAATGTTAGAAATGGGGTTTTTGGTTGGCAGTCAGGTTGCCCTCTGTCCAAGCAAGAACCCTCACTCTAGTCAGGGTAAGTCACACACAATCCAAAATCAGCCTGTGCTCACCCTCCGGTAGCTTGGCACGAGCAGTCAGGCTTAACTTAGAAGGCAATGTGTAAAGCATTTGTGCAATAAATCATACAACACCATAGTATAACACCACAAAAATACACCACACAGTGTTTAGAAAAATATAGAATATTTATCTGGGTAATTGTAGGTCAAAACGATCAAAGTTGCAATACGAATTTGTAAAGATATCACTGAAAAGTGATATTAAGAGTCTTTAAGTCTTTAAAAAGCAATAAAGTGTCTTTCAAGCACAGAGTACCTGGTTTCTGGTGGGAAATCTCCTCAGAGGGCCACAGGAGAAGAGATGCGTGGAAAAAGGGGTGTGTGCGTCGTTTTCCGCTCAGCACACACAGACTTGCGTCGTTCTTTTCCACGCGGGGAAGTCGGGCGTCGTTTTCCGGCGCGCAGACAGTCTCTTTTTGTGGATCGCGAGGATTACCAGATGTCCCGGGTCTGTGCGTGGATTCTCCTGCTTATTTTCCGGCTGTGCGTCGTTCTGCGGGGCTGCGCGTCGAAGTATCGATCTCACGGTAGGCGTCGCGTCGATTTCTCCTTGGAAGTCGGGCGGCGTTGTCCTTGCAAGGCCGTGCGTCGAAATTTTGGTCTCACAGCAGGCGTCGCGTCGATTTCTCCTTGGAAGTCGGGCGGCGTTGTCCTTGCGAGGCCGTGCGTCAAAGTTTCGCACTCACGGTAGGCGTCGCGTCGATTTCTCCTTGGAAGTCGGGCGGCATTGTCCTTGCGAGGTTGTGCGTCGAAGTCTCGATCGTCCCGAGGGCGTCGCGTTGATCAGCGTCGGTGTGCGGCGTTTTTCTCGCCGCGAAACAAGCTGTGCGTCGAAATTTTCGGCGCACGGAGTGTCCACGTGAAAGGAAGAAGTCTTTTTGGTCCTGAGACTTCAAGGAACAGGAGGCAAGCTCTATCCAAGCCCTTGGAGAGCACTTTCACAGCCAGACAAGAGTTCAGCAAGGCAGCAGGGCAACAGCAAGACAGCAGTCCTTTGGAGAAAGCAGACAGGTGAGTCCTTTGAGCAGCCAGGCAGTTCTTCTTGGCAGGATGTAGTTTCTGGTTCAGGTTTCTTCTCCAGCAAGTGTCTGATGAGGTAGGGCAGAGGCCCTGTTTTATACTAAGTTGTGCCTTTGAAGTGGGGGTGACTTCAAAGAGTCTCTAAGAAATGCACCAAGTTCCCTTTCAGTTCAATCCTGTCTGCCAGAGTCCCAGTAGGGGGTGTGGCAGTCCTTTGTGTGAGGGCAGGCCCTCCACCCTCCCAGCCCAGGAAGACCCATTCAAAATGCAGATGTATGCAAGTGAGGCTGAGTACCCTGTGTTTGGGGTGTGTCTGAGTGAATGCACAAGGAGCTGTCAACTAAACCTAGCCAGACGTGGATTGAAGGGCACAACAAGTTTTTAGTGCAAAGAAATGCTCACTTTCTAAAAGTGGCATTTCTAGAATAGTAATATTAAATCCGACTTCACCAGTCAGCAGGATTTTATATTACCATTCTGGCCATACCAAATATGACCTTCCTGCTCCTTTCAGATCAGCAGCTGCCACTTCAACAGTGTATGAGGGCAGCCCCAATGTTAGCCTATGAAGGGAGCAGGCCTCACAGTAGTGTAAAAACGAATTTAGGAGTTTTACACTACCAGGACATATAACTACACAGGTACATGTCCTGCCTTTTACCTACACAGCACCCTGCTCTAGGGGTTACCTAGGGCACACATTTAGGGATGACTTATATGTAGAAAAAGGGGAGTTCTAGGCTTGGCAAGTACTTTTAAATGCCAAGTCGAAGTGGCAGTGAAACTGCACACACAGGCCTGGCAATGGCAGGCCTGAGACATGGTTAAGGGGCTACTGAGGTGGGTGGCACAACCAGTGCTGCAGGCCCACTAGTAGCATTTAATCTACATGCCCTAGGCACATGTAGTGCACTCTAATAGGGACTTACAGGTAAATTAAATAGTCAATCATGGATAAACCAATCAATAGTACAATTTACACAGAGAGCATATGCACTTTAGCACTGGTTAGCAGTGGTAAAGTGCTCAGAGGTCAAAAGCCAACAACAACAGGTCAAAAAAAATAGGAGGAAGGAGGCAAAAAGTTTGGGGATGTCCCCGTCAAAAAGCCAGGTCCAACATATATGTTCGATGGCATGTGTATCTGCAGATACACATGCTGTGCACATCCCGCCATCTGGTGTTGGGCTCGGAGTGTTACAAGTTGTTTTTCTTCGAAGAAGTCTTTACGAGTCACGAGACCGAGGGACTCCTCCCATTTCGACTCCATTGCGCATGGGCGTCGACTCCATCTTAGATTGTTTTTTTTCCGCCATCGGGTTCGGACGTGTTCCTTTTCGCTCCGTGTTTCGGGTCGGAAAGTTAGTTAGAATCTCAGAAAAATCGTCGGTATTGTTTGCGTTCGGTATCGGGTTAGTTACAACAGATCGACACCGAATTAAGAAGAGCTCCGGTGGCCCTTCGGGGTTTTCTTCCATCCCCGTCGGGGCCTGATCGGCCCGGCCACGTGTCTCTTCAAGGCTGATGGAACGGACCCCATTCCGCTTCTGTCCAAAATGCCATAACAAGTATCCATATACAGATCATCATCTGGTCTGTAACTTGTGTTTGTCACCAGAACACAAGGAGGATACTTGTGAGGCCTGTCGAGCGTTTCGGTCCAGGAAGACACTCAGGGACCGAAGAGCAAGAAGACTGCAAATGGCGTCGGCGCCGACAGGACAAGGGCGTTTCGAAGAGGAGGAAGAAACATTCTCCACCCAGGAGTCGGACTCTGAGGAGATCGATCCCGAGGAAACGCCGAAAACCGTGAGTAAGACGTCGAAAACAAAAACTCACGAGAAAAGCGCTAAAGCCCAGGGGACGCCACCGCCAACAGGCCATGGCTTAACCCGAAAAGTAGGTGACCGTTCATCGGCACCGAAAAAGGGCGAGCTGGTGTCGAAGTCATCCGACTCCGGTCGAGATACCGGCACACAGAAGATTCGGCACTGAGACACCGGCACCGAAACGGGTCGGCACCGAGAGAGCACGACGCCGAAAGTAAAAAAGGTTTCGTCGGAGCCGAAAAAAGCAGCCGAAAAGGTTTCGGTACCGAAATATCCGGCCTCTGAACCGAAAACAAGTTCCTACACTGAGGAACAAGGACTGTCCACACAAATGAAGACACATAGATTTGGACAGGAATTACAGGCAATAGAGCCAGATCACACACAAAGACGGCTCTTTATTCAAAAAGATACAGGGAAGATCAGCACTCTTCCTCCAGTCAAAATGAAACGCAAGCTTGCCTTCCAAGACACCACCACCATCCCCACATCACTCTCCGCAACCATCACCGGTAGCCACTCCACCAATGATGCAATCCCCAACTCATACAGGAATGAGTCAAGATGACCCTGACGCATGGGACCTTTATGACGCACCAGTGTCAGACAATAGTCCAGAATGCTATCCAGCTAAACCATCGCCACCAGAGGATAGTACAGGCTACGCACAAGTGGTGTCAAGAGCAGCTGCATTTCATAATGTCAGCCTTCATTCAGAGCCCATTGAAGATGACTTTCTTTTTAATACACTGTCGTCCACACACAGCCAATATCAGAGTCTTCCTATGCTACCCGGAATGCTAAAACACTCCAAACAAGTGTTTGAGGAGCCTGTTAAAGGGAGAGCCATTACTCCAAGAGTAGATAAAAAATATAAACCGCAACCAACAGACCCAGTGTACATTACACAACAGCTAACACCAGACTCTGTTGTAGTGGGAGCAGCGCGCAAAAGAGCCAACTCTCATACTTCAGGAGATGCACCACCTCCAGATAAAGAAAGTCGAAAATTCGATGCTGCAGGCAAAAGGGTGGCGGCACAGGCAGCAAACCAGTGGCGTATTGCAAATTCGCAAGCTTTGCTAGCCAGATATGATAGGGCCCATTGGGATGAGATGCAACACCTTATTGAACATTTACCCAAGGAGTTCCAAAAGAGAGCGCAGCAAGTAGAAGAAGAACAGGGTATCTCAAATAATCAGATACGGTCAGCAATGGATGCTGCAGACACAGCTGCTAGAACTGTCAACACAGCTGTAACAATAAGGAGACATGCATGGCTGCGTACATCAGGATTTAAACCAGAGATACAGCAAGCTGTGCTGAATATGCCATTCAACGGACAGCAGTTGTTTGGGCCGGAGGTGGACACTGCGATCGAAAAACTTAAAAAAGACACTGACACGGCCAAAGCCATGGGCGCACTCTACTCCCCACAGAGCAGAGGCACATTTCGAAAAACACAATTTCGAGGGGGGTTTCGAGGGCAAACTACAGAAGCCACAGCCTCACAAACAAAGCCCACTTACCAGAGCCAGTATCAGCGGGGAGGTTTTCGGGGACAATATAGAGGGGGACAATTTCAAAGGAACAGAGGAAAGTTCCAAAGTCCCAAAACTCCTCCAAACAAACAGTGACTTCAAGGTCACAAATCCCCAACACATAACACCTGTGGGGGGGAGACTAACCAAGTTTTACAAACATTGGGAGGAAATAACAACAGACACTTGGGTCTTAGCAATTATCCAGCATGGTTATTGCATAGAACTTATCAAATTCCCTCCAAACATTCCACCGAAAACACACAATATGTCAAAACAACATATAAATCTTCTAGGACTAGAAGTTCAAGCATTGCTCCAAAAAGAAGCAATAGAGTTAGTACCAAAACAAGAACTAAACACAGGAGTTTACTCACTGTACTTTCTGATACCCAAAAAAGACAAAACTCTAAGACCCATACTAGATCTCAGATTAGTAAATACATACATCAAATCAGACCATTTTCACATGGTTACATTACAAGAAGTAATCCCACTGCTCAAACAACAAGACTACATGACAACACTGGATCTAAAGGATGCATATTTCTATATACCAATACATCCTTTACACAAGAAGTACCTAAGGTTTGTATTCCAAGGGATACATTACCAATTCAAAGTGTTGCCATTCGGAATAACAACTGCGCCAAGAGTTTTTACAAAATGTCTAGCAGTAGTAGCTGCACATATCAGAAGGCAGCAAATACATGTGTTCCCGTACCAAGACGATTGGTTAATCAAAACCAACACGCAAAAACAGTGTTCACAACACACAAATTATGTCATACAAACCCTACACAAACTAGGTTTCTCAATCAATTACTCAAAGTCACACCTTCTGCCGTGTCAAACACAGCAATACCTAGGAGCAACAATCAACACAGTAAAAGGAATTGCCACTCCAAGTCCTCAAAGAGTCCAAACATTCCAAAATGTCATACAAGCCATGTATCCAAACCAAAAGATACAGGTCAAATTATTAATGAAACTCCTAGGCATGATGTCCTCATGCATAGCCATTGTCCCAAACGCAAGGTTGCACATGCGGCCCTTACAACAATGCCTAGCATCACAGTGGTCACAGGCACAGGGTCAACTTCTAGATCTGGTGTTGATAGACCGCCAAACATACATCTCGCTTCAATGGTGGAACAGTATAAATTTAAACCAAGGGCGGCCTTTTCAAGACCCAGTGCCACAATGCGTAATAACAACAGATGCATCCATGACAGGGTGGGGAGCACACCTCAATCAGCACAGCATCCAAGGACAATGGGACATTCACCAAAAACAGTTTCATATAAACCACTTAGAACTGTTAGCGGTATTTCTAGCTCTGAAAGCATTTCAACCCATAATAACCCACAAATACACTCTGGTCAAAACAGACAACATGACAACAATGTATTACCTAAACAAACAGGGAGGAACACACTCGACACAGTTGTGTCTCCTAACACAAAAAATATGGCATTGGGCGATTCGCAACCACATTCGCCTAATAGCACAATTTATTCCAGGGATTCAGAATCAGTTAGCAGACAATCTCTCTCGGGATCACCAACAGATCCACAAATGGGAAATTCACCCCCAAATACTGAACACTTACTTCAGAATGTGGGGAACGCCACAAATAGATCTATTTGCAACAAAAGAAAACTAAAAATGCCAAAACTTCGCATCCAGGTACCCACAACATCAGTCTCAGGGCAATGCACTATGGATGAACTGGTCAGGGATATTTGCGTACGCTTTTCCCCCTCTCCCACTTCTTCCATATCTAGTAAACAAGTTGAGTCAAACAAACTCAAACTCATACTAATAGCACCAACATGGGCAAGGCAACCTTGGTACACAACACTACTAGACCTTTCAGTAGTACCTCATATCAAACTGCCAAACAGACCAGATCTGTTAACACAATACAAACAACAGATCAGACATCCAAATCCAGCATCGCTGAATCTAGCAATTTGGCTCCTGAAATCCTAGAATTCGGGCACTTAGACCTCACACAGGAATGTATGGAGGTCATAAAACAGGCTAGAAAACCTACCACTAGACACTGTTATGCAAATAAGTGGAAAAGATTTGTTTATTACTGCCATAATAATCAAATTCAACCTTTACACGCATCTGCAAAAGAAATAGTAGGATACTTACTACATTTGCAAAAATCTAACCTAGCTTTCTCTTCCATTAAAATACATCTTACGGCAATTTCTGCTTACCTACAAATTACGCACTCAATTTCATTGTTTAGGATACCAGTCATAAAGGCGTTTATGGAAGGCCTAAAGAGAATTATACCACCAAGAACACCACCAGTTCCTTCATGGAACCTCAACATTGTCCTAACACGACTCATGGGTCCACCTTTTGAGCCCATGCACTCTTGTGAAATGCAATACTTAACGTGGAAATTTGCATTTTTAATTGCCATCACATCTCTAAGAAGAGTGAGTGAAATTCAAGCATTTACCGTTCAAGAACCATTTATTCAAATACACAAAAATAAAGTTGTTCTACGGACCAATCCTAAATGTTTACCAAAAGTAATCTCACCGTTCCACTTAAATCAAACGGTAGAATTACCAGTGTTCTTCCCACAGCCAGATTCTGTAGCCGAAAGAGCACTACATACATTAGACATCAAAAGAGCACTAATGTACTACATCGACAGAACAAAACTAATTCGAAAGACAAAACTACTATTTATCGCCTTTCAAAAACCTCATACAGGAAATCCAATTTCAAAACAAGGCATTGCTAGATGGATAGTTAAGTGCATTCAAACCTGCTATCTTAAAGCTAAAAGAGAACTGCCTATTACACCAAAGGCACACTCAACCAGAAAGAAAGGTGCTACCATGGCCTTTCTAGGAAATATTCCAATGAACGAAATATGTAAGGCAGCAACATGGTCTATGCCTCATACATTTACCAAGCACTACTGTGTAGATGTGCTAACTGCACAACAAGCAACAGTAGGTCAAGTTGTATTAAGAACATTATTTCAAACTACTTCAACTCCTACAGGCTGAACCACCGCTTTTGGGGAGATAACTGCTTACTAGTCTATGCACAGCATGTGTATCTGCAGCTACACATGCCATCGAACGGAAAATGTCACTTACCCAGTGTACATCTGTTCGTGGCATGAGACGCTGCAGATTCACATGCGCCCTCCCGCCTCCCCGGGAGCCTGTAGCCGTTTAGAAGTAGATCTTAAACATTTGTACATTTGTAAATATATTACTTAAAACTTTATTAGGAACATACGCATTCACTCCATTGCATGGGCACTATTACTAGCATACACAACTCCTACCTCACCCTCTGCGGGCAAAACAATCTAAGATGGAGTCGACGCCCATGCGCAATGGAGTCGAAATGGGAGGAGTCCCTCGGTCTTGTGACTCGTAAAGACTTCTTCGAAGAAAAACAACTTGTAACACTCCGAGCCCAACACCAGATGGCGGGATGTGCACAGCATGTGAATCTGCAGCGACTAATGCCACGAACAGATGTACACTGGGTAAGTGACATTTTCCATATATATATATATATATATATATATAGATATATATATATATATATATATATATATATATATTTATTCACTAAAATGCATAATTCTGTTTAGCATATACCACTTGACAGGGCTATGACGCTTACTGACCAAAAGATGACCTCCTGAATGGGTAAATTACGCGTTACGTTTTAGGAATTATTAAATAGTTACAGGAAAAATGCACATTTTAGGGCCATATGCGATATGACATGTTTGATATACTTAAGTCCTAAACCCTAAGTGTTTTACATTTTAGTCTTAAATGTTGGTTGTTTTATTGCAATGGTTTTAAGTTACTATGCAAATAAAGATGAACTGAACTTTACTCTGCAACACTCTATGCAACTATACTCTTAGCCAACTGCACTCTATGCCATTGTACTCTGCGCCACTGCTCTCTATGCCACTCTACTATGCACCACTCTACTCTGCACCACTGCACTCCAATATATTTTATGCCACTCTACTATACACCATTGCACTCTACGACAGTCTGCTTTGCAATACTGCACTTTTTGCCACTGAACTCTATTCTGCCTCACTCTACGCCACTCTAGGGCACTGCTCTCTATGCCATTCTACTCTTCATCACTTCACTCTACGCCACTTCACTCTACAAGACTTTACTCTGCAATACTACACTCACCGCTACTGATCTCTACGCCACTCTACCCTGCACCACTGCACTCTTTACCAATGCACTCTACTCCACACCTCTCCATGCCACTCTACTGCACTCTGTACCAATGCACTTTATGCCACTACGGTTTACATTGCTCCACACTACACCCTGTGCCAGTCCACTTTAATCTACTGTGCACCACTGCACTCTACAACACTCTGCTGTATGCCTTTGTACTCTACACAACTCCATTCCACTCTACACCGCTCCACTCTACTGCAGTCTGCCCTGCCCCGCGTTGCTCAATTCTACGCCACTGCTTTCTACACCACCTTTCTTAAAACCAATGCACTCTACTCCAATCTACTCTGCACCACTGCACTGTACGCCACTACACCATAGTCTGCAGTATTCTACGCCACTGCACTCTACACAAATGCACTCTACACCACTGCACTTTATGCCATTACAATCTACATCACTCCACACCACTCTAATCTGTTTGGCACCACTGCGCTCCAAGCTACTGTATGCCTCTGCACTCTACCCTGCACCACGCCCCTCTACCCCATATCACTCGACTCTGAAACAAGCTACTCTACGCCACTGTATTCTACACCTCTGTTCTTTTCACCACTCCACTCCACGCCATTAAACTGAACGCCACTACAATCTACTCTGCACTACTCTATTCTACGCCACTGCTCTCTATGCCGCTATACGCTGTCACTACACTCTGCGCCAATGCAATCTACTCTATTCAAAACCAGTACACTCTACACCACTGCACTCTATGCCAATCTAGTTTGCACCACTGTACTTTACGTTACTCCATGCTAGACCACTCTACAACACTCAAATCTACGAAAGTACACTCTGAAGCTGTACTCCATTAAACTCTACTCCACTCTATATACTCTGTTCCACTCTGTGCCACTCTACAACACTACTCCACTCTGACACTTTACGCAACTCTCTGTATGCCAATCCATGCCACTCCACTCTATTTTACGACACACTACTCCACTCTACTACTCTTGCCTATCCCACTCCAGTCTGACACTCTATGCCACTCCACTCTGCCACTTCACTCTATGCCTCTCCACTCGACAATACTCTACTCTACGCCAGCTCACTCTCCTACACTATTCCATTCTGTGCCACACCACTCTGACAATGTACTCCGCTCTGCCACTATACAATACTACTCCACTCAGCGCAACACCCTCTACTCCACTGTTCTACACCACTCAGCGACAGTCTGTGCCACTCCACTCTGTACCACTCTACTCCACTCTGACACTCTACTTCACTCATCTCTATGACCTCCCACTCTCTGTCATTCACTCATCTCTACGCCAATCCACTCTATGTCACTCCCTCCACAACACTCCACAGCACTCTATACCACGCCAATCCATGCCACTCCACGACACTCCACATTACTCTCCCTTGCCCCACTAACATATAGCCATTCTTAACAGCAGACCCACTGGTGTATAACATGTCTAAAACATATTGGCAAATCCAGTAGCTCTTGCATAGGCGAGGCATATAGGCTTTGCCAATACTTGTTTAATTGTCCATCTGGGATTGAGTTTGCATTCATACTGTTGTGTGGACATGGTCATTCATATATTTGTGAGATGATAGATGAGAAATGGTGACACATTAACTCAGGTGTTAGGCTGGCAGAGTGTGCCAGGCCACTCACTGTTTGGCTGAAACGTTTGACTAACAGGGTGAAGAGGAATTCTACAGCTTACTTGTTGTTAAGTCTTCCTACCAACAAATTAAAACCTCCCGTTATCTGCACTTTCAGTTCTGATGGTTGCAAGAATAACACTAGCACAGGAAATTCATCCCAAACATGGGTGCTGTCTTACCACAATGACAAGTGGATGGTTTGTGTTGATGGTGCAATGGACTGCCAAGCATTCAAACGTTGTGTTTTTTTGTTGAGTAGCTCAATATAGGTATTAGCTCCGCTGGGGGATTTATTTCCTGTTTTGTAGCATTCTGGAGAAAAAAACTTGTCAAATATAATGCTTGAACTGTCCCAAAAACGTCCAGTCAGACTGGAAATCATTTTTGCTAATTAGGGTGTGTACCATAAAGGAAATATTTTGATCTGAGTAGGTATTTTTTAGACACAATTTTAGATGAGCGGTGTGTGGATCAGTTGGCATTACTGGATGTGGTCTAATTTGTGACATGCCAATGGCCAGATTGGTTAGGTTGCTTGGTTCAGGTGCCAATGGAAGGTGCAAGGTGGGAATCCAATTTGAATAGCAAGTAGCTGGATGTATTTGGTGGTAGCCCCTTGGAAAGTCATTCGAGTAATCTGAGCGACTGATGCTTTAATGGTGGAGCAGCTATGAGGCTGTCTATGGCTTTAGTAGTTATTAGTGGGCATCCTACCAATTTGGGGCCATATGTACGAACACATTTTCCCATAGACCTAGAATGGGTAAATCCCTTTGATACATCTGGCCCTTGGTACCTACCCTGATCCTTGTAAGACTGTGAAAGATTGACCTTGTAGGAGGTCCTTACGATTCTGTTGCCTGTTTCAGCAGTTATATTGGCCCAGGTGTAGACGTTGATAGTGTGTTGTCTCTGATAATGTGCTTGAAAGACGATTCACCATCTGGCTGCTTTAAGGTTATATGATTACCTCTCTTCTATATAATGTCTATATGTGATACAACTGCTGCTCTCCATGTACATAACATATGCTGTCCATATTTAAAAGGGACGTGGGGTGCTTGATAGTGTCATAAGCAAGTTGTTCACAAAAAGGATGGCAAATACTCACCATTCTTCCAGGTTCAAAGAATGTAAAAGTCATAAATAGTGATATAATTCAAGAACTCCAGAGGTCAGATAGAAGGGACAAATACATGTTGGTAAGCATCAGCAAAACCAGAGACCAGAGAAGGTATCTGCAATGGAAGGGCACCCTTATGTTATGTGCCTCACTGGTAGACCTCTGCGACCTGCTATTAGTACCTAGGTTAAGATACGTTTGGTTCTCCTACTTTGACACATGTTCAAGCACATTTCAAGTGTACATTTGTGTTTGTGATTGGTAGAGGGTGGCATTGGCCTCAGTGATTACTCTGTGGTAGCGGTTTGCACTTCTTCCTTGATATCTTAAGCTCTGAGTAAGGACTTTGAGCTTCTTCAGGTTCCCTCCTGATCACGTTCATCAGGTGTACAGTCATGTTAGTGTAGGGGGAGCTTGTGCTCCCATTGTCCATGCTATCCCAGTTGTCTGGACTAATGCCTATTCGTGTCCATAAATGTCATGTTTATGAACATAGAGACACAGGTCTGTGGGACAATTATATGTTTTCAGGGCTCTTTTCTGTAAATGTTCAATCACAGGAAAGCGATTGCAGAGCAAGGTTTCTTTTTAATTACAAAAATAAATAAATAAATGTAGAAGTTGCAATTCTTCAGCTTATCGAGGGTAATGTGGCAACGCGAAGGCAGCCCTCTCAATTCAACGTGATGCTGAACCCATTTAGGGTGGGCATCACGGTTAGAAGGTGTTTGGCTCTTCTGGGTGATCAAGCAACAGTATTTAGTCTGTGTACCTAATTAATTTCTGTAGCGGCACTGAGTTATTAGCAGGGTTGTTCCTCCTGCATTGCCACTGCGGGAGGGCGGCGTGGTGTTCACAATTCTTGCTAAGACTTCTAAGGGTGGATCCATTTTGGACACTTTCCGAATTTGACTTCGGAATTTGTCATCCGCAAGCGTCCATATCTTCTCATCAGTCTGATAGAATCCTCAGACAACAAGGAAATGTCCATTTACCACACTCACGTGAACATAGCATTGCATCAAAGCCACATAACGGCCAAAGATACCTCAAAATATTTCAGATACCCGAAGCTGGACAACCATACACCCCAGCAGAACAAAACAAGCAGCAGCATCTTTATGCACCCCAATCCATGCCCACAATGTGGCAGATGCTGAGAACAGGATCTGGCTAGACATCAGTTAATACAATCTATCATTTAACAATACACTAATCTACTGCAACCTTGCCAGCCACTATCCAATATATGTCAGCTCTAGACACAACCTAATACAACATCAACACACCGCATTGTTCACTCTGATCAATGCGAATCCCAGAACCAATAAGAAAAGTGCCCCAGGACTATTCAGATTATGGATATGCGATGTAAAAATGCACATAACATTACTGTTTACAGATTCCGAAGCCGAAGTCTGCATTATCATTTAGAATTTTTGACCACCCAAAATATATTTTTACATGCTGTCGGGTACATAGCGCGCTTTATAAATTCACTAATTGATTGATTGATTGATGCTTGCATCAGAATTTCTTGGAACAGGCTCATCTGTTAGCTGGTGGAATTTCGAAGCCACCCACTCTTGGTATCAACTTCAGGTCGTGAAATTTAGAAGCTTTCATTTTTTGCATATGTGAACTGCTCCAAGATGACAGCTTCTCAATTCTGTTCTTTTGTTCTTGTTACTTGTTGTACTCCTGCTGGTCATTGCCTAGTGAAAATTGAACTCATAATAGGCCTGGAAGAGGGGTTCACAGCTATTGACAACTTCAGGCTCTTCCACAGTCACTGTTGGATGGTTTGGTAGCTGTAAGAGGGTCTTCATGTCTTCCCATCTTCACAGTAATGCTTTGTCTTGCTTCAGCAACCTCCTCCTTTAGCTGTGTGGTTTCCTGTCGCGTAAAGGACAGGAAACCACCCAGCTGAAGGAGGAGGTTGCTACCCTAAACGACCCTAGAGTGGTGTGCCCTGTTTTATAGAACAAGAGTGGGTATCCAGGCTTACTTGTTAGTGTCTCTAGTATGCCAAACTCTGTTATGTTCCCACCCTCACCCACCAACACCCTTAATCTAATATCATGCTTCCATTTTGTGTTGTAGCAGTTAGGAACTGTTTCTTTGGTCCCTTTTCATCCCCAAAGAAGCACAGACATGCGGTTTGAGTTTGCTAACTCTGTTGGGCAGCTGGAAAACGCGGGAGAAGGTTGCACACTCATGAAGAGGGTAGAATATATGAAAGAACCCTTTCTGAGAGGAGGCCTAGCCAGATCTTCAAGATCCACTTTGGTGCCACACAGCATAGTCTGTCTTACAGGGCTGCCCTCATGGTACCTACACGTATGCAGAGAGCAGAGTAGCGGTATCAGGCTGCACCAAGTTTCTCTGTGTAATTTCTCATGCTGGGCTTACCTTACCGGCTGAAGTGAATAGTGTAAACCAGGCTGAGTTGCCTAGTCCACAATGCCATCCTCATATACTGCCTGGTTGTATGTCAAGACTGAGCCCAGCATTCACCCATTAGGAAGTTAGCGGCCATTCTTCACCCCAGGCCCCCTAAGGCTTGATGCCTCTATGTTTTTACTTAACATGTATGCCCACTTGCTTCTCTCTTCCTGAAATCCAAGGTGCCATGTCTCCATTGAGCTCAGTGCCACTCAACACCTTTTATGTGGTTTGGGCACTGGCCTCTTTAGCAGTTTTTAGAAACTGGATTTTTGGTTGACTGGTGTGTAAGCCCTGGTCAAGCAGAAACCACAATCCTAGTCAGTGTAAGGCACAAGCAAACCCTAAATTAGCATGTGCTCACCCTCTGGTAGCTTGGCACAGAGCAGTCAGGCTTAACATAGAGGCAATGTGTAATATATTTGTGCAATGCTTCAAACAGTAAAACAGTGAACACACTACACAAAAAGATTCCACGCCCTACTAAAGAAACCTACGGCTGACCCGAGCGACCTGAAAAACTTCCGCCCCATCTCTCTTCTGCCTTTCCCAGCCAAAGTAATAGAGAAGACCGTCAACAAACAGCTGACCACCTTCCTGGAAGACAACAACCTGCTCGACCCCTCACAAACCGGATTCCGAACCAACCACAGCACTGAAACCGCCCTCATCTCAGTCACAGACGACATCAGAACCCTGATGGACAACAGTGAAACAGTCGCCCTCATTCTCCTCGACCTCTCGGCTGCCTTTGACACGTCTGTCACCGCACCCTAATCACCCGCCTCCGCTCCACCGGGATCCAAGGCCAGGCCCTGGATTGGATCGCCTCCTTCCTCGCAAACCGTTCACAAAGAGTTTACCTCCCTCCGTTTCGCTCAGAACCCACCGAGATCATCTGCGGCGTACCTCAAGGCTCATCACTCAGCCCGACACTCTTCAATGTCTACATGAGCCCCCTCGCCAACATCGTACGCAAGCACGACATCATCATCACCTCCTACGCCGACGACACCCAACTTATACTCTCCCTCACCAAGGACCCCGCCAGCTCCAAGACCAACCTACAAGAGGGTACGAAGGACGTCGCAGATTGGATGAGGCTCAGCCGCCTAAAGCTGAACTCTGAAAAAACGGAAGTCCTCATCCTCGGCAAAACCCCGTCCGCCTGCGACGACTCCTGGTGGCCCTCGGCACCGCACCGACCCCCACAGACCACGCCCGCAACCTCGGCTTCATCTTGGACCCTCTTCTCACCATGACTAAGTAAGTCAACGCCGTGTCCTCCGCCTGCTTCCTCACCCTCCGCATGCTCCGTAAGATCTTCCGCTGGATCCCCGCCGACACCAGAAAAACCGTGACCCACGCCCTCGTCACGAGCCGCCTGGACTACGGCAACACCCTCTACGCCGGGACCACAGCCAAAATCCAAAATCGCCTGCAACGCATTCAAAACGCCTCGGCCCGCCTCATCCTAGACGTACCCCGCAGCAGCCACATCTCCGCACACCTGAGACACCTGCATTGGCTCCCAGTCAGCAAAAGGATCACCTTCCGACCTCTCACCCACGCACACAAAGCCCTCCACGACAAGGGACCGGAATACCTCAACAGACGCCTCAGCTTCTACGTCCCCACCTGCCACCTGCGCTCCTCTGGCCTCGCTCTTGCTGCTGTCCCTCGCATCCGCCGCTCCACGGCGGGTGGGAGATCTTTCTCCTTCCTGGCGGCCAAGACCTGGAACTCCCTCCCCACCAGCCTAAGGACCACCCAGGACCACTCCGCTTTCCGGAGACTCCTAAAGACCTGGCTGTTCGAGCAGCGTTAACCCCCCCTTTTTTCCCCTAGCGCCTTGAGACCCGCACGGGTGAGTAGCGCGCTTTATAAATGTTAATGATTTGATTTGATTTGATTTAATGTCTGTCTCAATTTGGGTTACAGACGTTAACATCAGTCTAGAATAACAATGTGGGATGGATTGTCAAGGAGCATGCTGCCGCCTGCACCCCAGCCATGAGGGCTCCGTGCTTTAAGGCTGGACATGGCATGTGCTTAGAAGCCAGGGGCAGATGCACTGTTTTTGCTGATACACTCTTGGGTTCACTTAGACACTTGAGGAATTCATGGACGCATAAGTATCCCAGAACAGCTGACATTAGTGCAAGACATCAGATGTATATTTGCACCCAATTATAACCTGGGTGGTAAATGGGGGGGGGGGGGGGGGATAAAGTGATTTAAATGTTTTGCACCTATTTTGTTTGTGTTATTACTCCTTGCACAGTGTTTTGCATGTGTGATCACCACGAGCTGAAAATAAAATCAGATGCAAGCCCATTTTACTCCCAACTCCTGACCAGAGCAAGTGCTAAAGTGGAAGAAAGTGCTGTTTGCTCATTATTTTTTGTTTTGAACAATTACTCCTGAGTCTAAATGACCCATTATGTGACAGGAAGTTCAAGTCTGAGCTCTGCCACTAACATGCTAGATGTATTTGGGTTTCTTTTACCTAATGGAATATCCTTCAGCCTGACTGAATGGGCGGTCTCTCAGCATTGGTCACCGGCTACCTGATATCGAATGGCCAACCCGTTATTATAGTTCCGTAGCTAGTTTAGTATAGGTGAGTAAAGTACATGCAGGCAAAGTATCCCTGTTCCGTGGTTTGACTTGTGCTTGCCCTGCAGAGTTTGTGTGTTGTGCATGGATGTTCGTTTTCTGGTTTTCCCTCAACCGAAGTGCTCCAGGCTTGCAAACTTCAAGCCATGTTCCATCATCAAATCCTCCTTTCGGGCTGTACTGAAAGTCTTCCTAGATAGGTGAGTTTTTGTTTTAATTAAAGAAATACTTACTACATCCACAATCTGTGAACAGAACAAGCGAAAGTTTACCATCAAAAGAAAGAACTCTAAACAACTTGGAAGTCCTCTGTTTCTGAGACACACATGCTTAATGAAGCATCTGGTACAATTGTGATGATTTTATCTAAATCTTTCGTGACATCTGAGCATGCCTGTATATTTAACACTAGGACTTTCATTTCTAATTTCTTTATTTTCTTTTCTTGTCTTTTTATTCAATCCAGATGCTTTGGGATGCTTTTAAGCCCAGGACGAAATGTCAAGAACAGCGATATGCACTTACTGGATATGGTAATAACTTCATTGTGTTAGAATGCACTTTAATTTGCTCCTCCCTTACTTCATCTTTCTGATTCTGTGGGCTCATCCTGTTTCCTCTCCAACCCGGCGATAGAAGGACTTGAGGCAGCAGGAAGGTATGGCATCTTTCCAGACGGCCTCCTTCCCAGTGAGCTGAATGTTACTGCTTACAGCCCAGTTACTGCCCTTACCCCTCTTTCAGTCTTCAGTGGGAATCCTTGAATACTTCCCTGGTTATACAAGAAACAACTTACCACAAGGACTACCAGATATAACTCATCAAGTCTCTGCTAGTCATGCTAGTAAGCTTGCAAGAGCTGTCCTGCAGGACCTATTTTGATCTGTGGCCGCTCTAAGGTTTGTGCTAATGCCCAAATGAGGGCAATATTTTCAGGATGCAAGGGGGACTAGGTGTAGCTTTTACAAATGAACAAACATGAGCATTTGAGGGCACAAAGGGTAGATGGAAACTGGCCTTCCAGTGGTTACTGGAATAGTAAAATGAATGGTGAATCAGTGCTTATTCTTGCCTCTGCATTCACTGCCATATGGTTTGCTTTGCATTCAATTAGCTGTTTTCAGTAAAACGATTCACCCTAGCAAAAACATGACCTCAAACCATGATTTCGTTTTTGTTTTCGTTACAAAATGTTGCACCCTGAATCCCCGGCAAAGCTGAAACAATTGTCTTTTTACTAAATTCTGTCAGTTAGTTTGAAATTCCATTGTAATCGATCAATCAAGTCACTATACGCATTTCCTATTTGAAAAGGATAAGATGGCCTGAAGCCTGTGTATTCTGGAGGCCCCTCCCATCATGATAGCCTCCTTTAAATGGATGTACCTAAACCTTGGGCAGGTTCATAACATGTGCCGGAGTAGGCAGAGATGATATAATGATCTGTTCTCTAGCAGTTGCAAATGGCGGAGTAGAATTTTTTGTGCTTCTTCCTTTGGGAGGCTTTTCCAAGTGAGGCATCAAAATTTCCCAGCAACTAAGAGACAGTATTGGCTGATTGGTTGTTTCTCAGTTAAATCAGATTTGCTAATACTGCTGTGTAAGTTAAGCTTGAAGAGTTCGAATGTTCTGTTATTAGTCAGGTGGTTAAGTTTCAGTATTTAAAATCCTGATAGCTGCAGCAAAGAATGCTTCCAATTCTATGCCTGATGGGCGTGCACGAAGGCACAGCAATTCGTCCCCTAAAATTAAAATTGGTGGATAAAAAAGGCATGTTTGGAAATGTAGCAAGCTCGGATATCTCATTTGCTGCCGGTTCATTCCTCTACCTGTAGGGAGAATCCGCAGAAAACGAGCCTTAGCAATAGTGGACATTAAGCACTGCTTTAGAACTGGAATTGAATCTAGGAAAGACAGAAGAGACTGAAACGAGACGCATGTGATTAGGACAAAAATTGTCTTGTAAGACTGCTCATATTTCTGCAGGGGCAAAGTCAAACATGCAGTTGTTCACTTGTACTATGGCTTGTTTATTTATTGGAATTGGAGGATTGAATGTTCAGTTGTGAAAGTTGCTACAATGTAATTTCTTATTGATGTGGCTATCAAACCCCCCTTTCTATCCGCATGTCTGCTTCTTCTCAGGAGTCAATGGGTAAGAGCTGTGATGGCAGAGCCTACGTCATTACCGGCGTATGGGATCCAAATGCACAGACCTTCCAAGTCCTCAATGAGGAGACCCCAAAAGGTACTTTTTTGTTTTTGGATTTAGAAAACGTGTTCTTTGTTGAAGTTCTGATATTAAGATAATTTATGGGGCCTCCTCCAGTTTTTTAAATTGGTGTTCACATCTTTTGCTAATGTATTAGAAAGTGGTTGGCTGGACTTTGGTCAAC
This sequence comes from Pleurodeles waltl, assembly GCF_031143425.1. Lineage (NCBI taxonomy): Eukaryota > Metazoa > Chordata > Amphibia > Caudata > Salamandridae > Pleurodeles > Pleurodeles waltl. The sequence goes on along the minus strand of NC_090443.1, from coordinate 409,518,430 downwards.
AGCCTGTCCACAGAGGTGCGGGACAGATAAGTGTGGGTGCACACCAAAAAAAAACAGCATTAATAACTTTCATTTGTGTTTGTTGTATTTAATAGTCCTTTTCCTATTTCCGTTCTCGCGTAACATTGTGGCTCTTGTAGATATATGGTTTACAGTTAATCTGCTAGATCAAAACTGAATCCAGTCCGGGACTTAATTGCTCGAATATTGATTTTTGACTTCTCATACAATGGTCTATGTTCTATTACCAGCGAAGAACGAACAACTAAATCAGTACCATGTGGCTTCAAGCCTGTCACCATCATACACAGAGAAGTCTCCACCGGGCACAAAAAAAGCTGAGCTAGTTTATGAATTATAGCCAGGGCAATAGAATAACGTAGCTTTGCGCCTGTGATGTTTTCCGCATAATTATGGGTATGCCGCATTTGCCATATGAGCCATCATCTGCTGCATAATCTGCTGATTTTAACAAAAAAATGTTTCTAGCTCAAATGGATCAAAAGTTAATGAAAACGCAGGGATACATGGTGCCGTGCAGTGGAAGGTCCTTCGCAAAGGTTGACTTGTCACTTTTCTGTTGCTTATTCGTGTATTTGGGTGTCACACAGGGCTAATGAGATGAAAACTTTGCCCAGAAAGAGTTAGCATGTGTTAAAATGACAAAATAATGGAGTAATACTATAACAAAATGTGGCGCTATGTGCCGCACAGTTACATTTTCTTGCCGCATAATTTAGTCAAGCCATCTGCATAAATTGGTCCTCCCCTGACCCATAATTCCAGTGGCCCTGGCTATAGAAAAAGAGAGCTTAACTGCAGTGACAGTAGAACATATTTCAATAAAAAGGCTGTAAAGGGTGTCTGTCCCCCCAGGCATAAGCCATGCCAGATGGGCAGTTCCTTTCTATGGGAGAGACTCTCCTTCACATATTAACCCAATTCTGGCCTGAAGGAGCACTGAACTATCACAGCAAGGAAAGTTCAATAATGTCTCTGCTAATGTATGCATGTGCTCTGACAAATGCTTTAAAAAACATAAGTTTACTTTTCCTGGTTGTACTCTTTGAATTGCATATTCTTTTTTTATTGCGCATTTTACTGTTTTTAAAATTTTAATCAAAACAAATATATATATAGTCTATCCCATCTATGCAAGATTTATACGTACATGTCTCTGTTAACTAAAAATCTACCCTTTGAGTCTCATTGTATATTGTTCTCTAGTAGGAAAAGTAGGGTACTTGTAAACGTTTTGGTTTATGTTAATAAGACTTCAAGTCTTTGTGGATCAAGTCCCTGGTCTCTCAACAGTGTATAATTGGATTAGCAATTCACTTTTGAACTTTTTTGTTTTTTCAACTTTTTTCACCCGGCACTGGTATCGCTTTGCGATTGTGGATGCTAGTGTTGTTTAATGGCTTATTAAATAAGCACATTTACTTTTACCTACATGGATTTGACAGCCACTTCAGTTTCAGTCTACACTGTCTTCCACCATCAGTGAGTTAACTGATTGTCCTAATGATTGCTAGTGTTGCCGCTGTTTTTAGTGTTTTGATGAATAATTGAACCTGTTAGTTTGCACATCTGGTTGAAGCCAATACCATTAAAACCAAAGTAAGTTAAAAGTTCACACAGATGGTCTAACCCAATATCCTCGGCATAGTTTTCTCAAGGTTGAACTTTTTTCAAATTTGCCTCACATGGGAAGTTCCTGCCATGTCTGTCTTTCTCAAATCCCTTTTGTCTTCCATGTGTAGTATAGTACTTTCATACTCTGCCTATCTGGGCACGTCTGATCTCCGTCTTGTCAGTCTCGAACCTCCTGAAAGTTTCCAGGTCATCAATATTTGCCTTTGCGCTAATAATGCAAGATCTATGAATTGCTACTAGGTGTCTTGTTCTTGGGGTGGGAAATAAGCTCAGCAAGTAGAGTTCTAGTTTCTACAGAACCGATTTTCCAGTGGCTTAAGTTAAGGTGTGTATAATTTCCCTCCTTTATACTATTAAATTTATGCATTTGAAGACCATATGATAAAATCCCACTTCCGCAGCCCCACATCTTGGGTAAAACAAATTCACCTCTACCTAAAGTATACTTATCTTTCAGGGATGGGATGAGCTCTGTGCATTAAGTTAAACTGTTTGAGTTTAAAACAAGCATTTCTGGAAACTCCAGGTTCATAACTTGGTATTTTACATCTGTCTGCCTCCTCTATTCCTCTACCAGCGCCTGTCACCCATTTATCCATAAGTCCTTCTAGCAAGCATTTCAGTATGTTGAGAAGTGTTTGATATAATATTGACACACCATCTTTACTGTTTTAATGTGCATATTAACTGTACACCGTTGTGATTAGAAGGCGCTGTCTCTCTATCCCCTTGCATCAGTCTCAGTGACCTAGCTTTTCACCCATACAGTAAGCACTGTCACTAGGGGTATTTTAGTCTTGAAGTTCTTGAAACAGTCTAATTTTGCCATTGATAAAGGTCTCCTTCCATCTTAATACCCTTCTCCAACCACACCACCAAGTGTCTTGGGCTGTCCTTTTCCTGTAGTCCTGGTAGGTCTACGAGAGGAACACTAGAGGCATACAGTCATAATTTGTGAGTTCATGAACATATGAGCAGTACCTGAGAACTTCAGGTTACATATTCAGACCACGTCCAAAAGTGATCTCCCAGGAAGGGACCAGTATAAAGTACAAAGCTCACAAACCTCCATAGTGCACCTGGGTCAGTGTAAAATGGAGAAAAAAAGAACAAAGGTTATAGTATGAGGTTACATTATTCTTATATATTTTAAGGTTATATTATTCATAGTACCATTGTGACACGGACATGCCACACATGGTGCTTGGAAAGCTAGGGTTCGGGTCAGCTATGTTGTGTCAGAGGTAAGCCACACATGTAGGATTATCAATTAGGTGTGTTTTCTACAGTCCTTGTTGGGGTGGTGATAAAACTCCAGAATAATGGCCTTTTTTTAGGCCTTGCCTACTAGAAAGTACATGCTCTGTCTGTTGGGAGTCATATTGTGGCATGGAACCCCTCCACCCCCCCATTACTTACCATTGGTTTTCTTTCCTGTCACTCTTATTCTTGTCCCAGCTTACCAATCTTTTGCTTGTCCCTCCCATGGAGCATAACCTTGTTACCATTGCTTTTGATTAACTGGTGTCTGTGATTCAATGGCTCGGTTTCGAATCGCCACTTTTTTTCTTTTGGTTTAAGCAGTCATTGAGTGCATGTGCTTTCCAGCTGTCTCTCTTGTGTGCTTCTTCCCCCACCCGCACTCTGTGTCGTTGTCTGTTGCCTGTGAGCTCCTCCCCCATTATTGTGATTACCCTTGGGCATGCTCCCCTTTGCTTTCCCACTTGTGTGATTCTCCTTCACCTGCTCCACGTTGCTATCTTTCACCTGTTTGCTGCCTCCAGTGCCCCACTTCCTCTGTCTTCTGCTTCCCCCCCATCCACCCCCCCTGTGTTGCTCACCGTCAACCCGGCACCCTTCTCTTGCTTCGGCCCTTTGTTGCTTCCTCCCCATCCCTGTGTTGCTTCCATCCCCCAGTTGCATCCCCACCCGCTTAAATTTTTTGACATTTTCCTTTCTATTTAGTTGTTGATTCAAATCAGATCAGTAACTACAAAAGCAAAAAAGTGGCTGCCTCATTTTTGCTCCTACAAAATAACATGGCCGACAACGTTGAAGACTTTTTTAAAATTCTTTAGCTATGCTGCACAGCATTGCTAAAAACATTGGCAACGGCAGGCCTTTTGGCTTTGCCAGTACTAGTTCCTTATACTGCTGTAGTCCAGATTGATTAGTCTTTGATTTTCTCTCTTAAACACAATCTGTTCTTCGCCACTCAAGTGGCATTGCATTTATGTATTTTTTTTATTTAACTTTTTTCTTTAGTACCCTTGCAGCAACTGATTTAAATGTGCTTTACATTGTAACATTAATAAGCAAAAAAATAGCATTAGAAACAACAAAAATTTGCACTGCGTGGTAGAAGTGTGAATCTCTATAATGCTATAAACCAGAATGGAATAAAGTTTGAGTAGATAAGACAGTGAAGTTTTTCTCTTTTTTGGCATTTATGCTTCCCAGATGATCTTCATCCAGTCCAGTCAGGAACCTTTTCACATGTGGTCTAGCATGCTGGGGTTTGGAGGTGCATATTCTGTAAAGAATCTTGTTAGGTCGAGCGCGCAAGCTCTCTGCATGCTATAATCTATCTTTGGGCTTTTAACCCCGCCCACCGCACGCTGACCCCTCGTTCATGGGCTTACCTTTCAAAAATCCTTTGCTATCATTGGCAAATGCTTTACGTTTGTCCCTCCTTGGGGCAGTTTTGTTACCACCTTGGCCATCAACCCTATTACATGGATAATTCCACGTTTGCCGATACATTTGACTGCGAGCAAACTTCTTTTTTCCTTTTGTGTCTCTCCTTCGCGATCATGCTCATGGCAGCCATGGCGCTGTGAATTGGCTTGCTTATGTCAATTGTTTTGCTGTTCATTTTCAATTTATGTAGCAAGAAAAGTCCAGTTAGCAATTTACAGTGCTAATAGCTCTAACTCGAGACCCATTGCATTGAAAATGCTTGTTTTTATCAGCTACCACCCTCTCTAGTATGTATGTTGTTTTTACAGCTCTTAGGTACTGCACAGATTGTGATAGGAAATGCTGTATAAAAGTTATTTATTTTTTCTTAGTATGTCGAAGAAAGAGAACAGGAGTGGGAAAATATTTTCACAGGGACTTTCTGGATACTCGGTGAAGACATATTTAATTGGACATCTTAAACTACAGCCCTTGCCGCTTTTTTTCGGAGGGGGCATTCACAGTGGTCTGAAAGGAGAGAGAGTTTGCTACCGAATTGTACCAGTTACCATAATATGAAGGAGAAGGTCTGTTAGCTCCAGATTCGCCATATGTGTGATCTGTAGGTCCCAGTAAAATTAACAGCTACTACTGAAGTTTGAAATGTACAGTTCCACCCTGGGCTGGTGATCACTTTCAGAAAGATAGTGAAAATATACAAGCACAAATGTACTACCAGGAAAGGAGAAGGTTTTATTTTTATGGTGTTCTGCCACAGTATTGAATTTTAAATATCATTTTGTCAAAATATTGACTCCAGTATATCGGCTACCCTGATTTCATGAATGATAGTATATACAGTAACTTGAAAACGAATATATTGTCAAGGTTTGTAGATGTGGATTTAGGAATAGTAAATCTATACTTAACACTATGGGGGTCATTCTAACTTCGGCGGGCGGCTGAGGCCGCCCGCCAAAGTTCCCCCGCCAGAACACCGCAGCGTGGTCAAATGACCGCCGCGGTGATTCTGACTTTCCCGCTGGGCGGGCGGGCGACCGCTAAAAGGCCGGCCGCCTGCCCAGCGGGAAAGCACCAGCAACGAGGATGCCGGCTCCGAATGGAGCCGGCGGAGTTGCTGGTGTGTGACGGGTGCAGTTGCACCCGTCGCGATTTTCAGTGTCTGCCACGCAGACACTGAAAATCAATGTGGGGCCCTGTTAGGGGGCCCCTGCAGTGGCATGGGCACTGCAGGGGCCCCCAGGGGCCCCACGGCACCCGTTCCCGCCAGCCAGGTTCTGGCGGTGAAAACCGCCAGAACCAGGCTGGCGGGAAGGGGGTCGGAATCCCCAAGCAGCGCCGCCGTGGAGGATTCCCTGGGGCAGCGGGAAGCCGGCGGGAAACCGCAGGCTTCCCTTTTCTGACCGCGGCTTTACCGCCGCGGTCAGAATGCCCCCGGAAGCACCGCCAGCCTGTTGGCGGTGCTTCCGCGGTCGTTGGCCCTGACGGTCCATGACCGCCAGGGTCAGAATGACCCCCTATGAATTTACCTTCCACTTTCTGTCAAGCCTGCATATTGCCAGGGTGATATTTTGTCGCTAGACGCGGACGCACAACCGTTTTTGGTGGAGCGTGTTGGACCACACTATATCGAGAACCTTACTGATCTTCCCGGCTACGTATGACAGTACTGTACACCTTGAGGCCCCGCAGTTACCATGATACGAAGGAGAACATCTCTTCAGCCCTAAACTGCCCATTTGTCATGGGCTGCATCTGATTGGGGAAGCTGCCTCTCACAGCTGTTCACCTTTGATTGCCTCGCCTTTATTGAGTTTTTTTCCCCAGTCACTACTGCTAAGGGCCCTTTTCGCTGAAGCTCGTTAAATTGCTTGCTGGGGGGGAAAACACAAAGGCTGTGCTAGACAGTGTGTGTGAGGTAATTTTACACTGCATTGCCTCTGTAATATATTCATTTATCAACTCTCCGTGGTAATACGAATAAAGAAAAACCAAGCATATTGTTATTTTTAGATTTACTCTTTTTCAGTGTTAATGAAGTAGTCAAAATGCTGAGCTGTGTGGGATGCAGACACGAGATTTGGGAAAGCAGGTCAACCTTGCTTCTTTTTGCTTATTAATACGAAAGAAATAACATGCCTCCCGCAGGATTCCAGTTTAGTGTTGGCTCAGGCACATCTTGCCTCAGGTGAAACTGTGCGTGAGTGTTTGAATTGGGAATGGATATGGATGGTGCTGCAAGGTAGGCATCTATGTGGAGCTCACTGCAGGCCTTTGGAGGCAGAAAGGAGGATGCAGGGTGGCTGATGGACGGAGAACACCTAGGTCATCCGGTCAATTCACAGAGCTGATTTTAAGAGTGTGCTGTATTGGTGATCTGAAAGTGAGGTTCTGTTTGGGAGATGAATAGCAATGGACTTTCATGCTTATGTGGTGAATTATGATGATGTGGGAGAGCAAGAAAAGAAACCATGATGAAACCTGAAGCTGATGATATAGGTTTTATCATCATCTCTAACTTTTTCACTGTGGTCAGCAACTGACTATTTAATTCACATCAACACTGAAAGGTGTTTTTTTGTATATATTAATTGTTGGAGATATATAGATATATTTGTGTTATACAGGCAGCAATCACGCCTGTGCTGTTAAGGTTAGATCAGTCTTTCCATTGAAAAGGCATTTTTTTTCATTTTCTTAAAATCCTTGGTGCTGTTCAACGAATCTGATAAAAAGAAATTCAATAAAAAAAGTTCGTCCACTTTTGGTTTGGTGTGACAGGTTTTGGGCAGATTCATCAAGAAGGGGCCAAAAAAGATGGTTAAAAAGTGATATTTACCATTTTAGCTCTTGTAGGATTCTTTGCTTCTCGATCCAGAAAAATGGCTGTATTAAAAATGAAAATTAATTTAAAAATAGATCTTTGCACAAGAATGGGCCCTCTCTTGGTTTGGAATAATTTTCAAGATATTAGTGTCTGACAACTGATTCGGTTTGGGCATGAGAACGTTAAACTATAGAGATGTCTTGACAGTTGGGAAGGTGTATTTTTGATTTGCATATATTTACATATAACTTTAGTGCATTTTATTAATCTGCACAAAATTTGGCAGATGCTTAGCTTGTTTAGTTTACTCTTGCTATTTTTACGTTTGTGTAGGTTCAACACCACTGTGATTGCTCTTGACATTTGCCTCCAGGGCAGACTGCAAGCACCACAATCCTCTAGCCCTCCAGGAGGAAGAGGAGCTGCAGGGGATAGCGTCACATAAAGTGAGACACGTTCCCTCACATGGGACACCCACAATGCTGTGATTGCTCCTGACACTTGCTTCTGGGCAGACTGATGTTGTATAGCTATTTTAGCCTTATTTTAGACACGTTTTTCTAGCAAACTAGGCCTGCCGTTGTGCACTTTAGCCCAGTTAAATTTTCTTCAGCATCACCTTGTTTTTTTAGCATTAGCCACATTTGCGGTGTTGTTTTATTTTCTTTGTCTAATTGTTCTTTCTCCTAGGAAAGCATCATGTTCTTAGTACTGCATTCTTTTCACTTTGTGCTTTCCTCAAGACTGCAGGCAGATAGGATTGCTGGCAAAAGGGGTACGCTGTGTCTCCGACATTCACAGAAACCTACTCATCCTTACCTAGGGACATTTTCCTAGAACATCAGTTGTTTTATTATAAAACACTTCTCTGTCCCATAGTTGTTAGAGGGAGATTCCAGCCAGATGGCCACGACTGCATGCTGATTGCTGATCTTCTTCGCTACAGCTGCTTGCTTAGACTACCAAATCCCTGGCCTATACGGGGACGATGTCTTTTTAGACAACAGGCTTCCCTGCTCAGGTATGAGGGATGATGTATTCCCAAGGGGGGAACCTAAAGGGCTGATTAGGACTTATCACGCTGTGCTCTAACATAGCTTAGGTAGGAAAGATATATATATCATTCCTAGTGACAGTATGGTGGAACTGTTTTTGTGTTTCACTCTCCTTGTCACAATTTTGCTTCTATTGTGTTTTATTATCTTAGTTATTGCATTAAATGCCATTTTATGTAAGATGCAGTTACTTCAATAACCCTTATTGAACTATATTCTGCCTCTGTTTCTCTTTTCCTGTGTGAGACTAATGTAACCGAGAGAAAGGGGTGAGATCTGATTGACCACGATTCCCCTGAGCAGGCTCTCTTGTCATGCGCCCGGTTGCCACAACCATCTTTGCTCTTGGGCAGAGATGAGGCGCTGCTAGTTCACTGAAAAACCTGTATTAGTAGGCCAGCAGGTATCACGTGGTGTGGGATTGTACTCAGTACCGTACAATCCAGGTGATTCTGCCACCCAAATCCAGTAGCCTCATTAGGATAATGAGAACCTACATGACACTGCAATCTCCACGGTCCTCCAGACATCCAGGAGAAGAAGGTTCTGTGGGGTATAGTGCTACAAAGCGAGAGATGCCTTCCCACGTGGGACGCCGCCACCGCTTTGAATGTTCCTGACACTTGCTTCTGGGACGGACTGCAAGCACCACAAACCTCTAGCTCTCTGGGAGGGAAGGAGGGGCTGTGGGGAATAGAGCTACATAGCGTGAGACATCTTCCCACATGTGGGACACCGCCACAGCTGTGATTGTTCCTGACACTTGCCTCTGGGGCGGACTGCAAGCACCACAATCCTCTAGCTCTCCAGGTTAGAAGGAGGGGCTGTGGGGGATAGAGCTACATAGCGTGAGACATCTTCCCACACGTGGGGCGCCAACACCACTGTGATTGATCCCGACACTTGCCTCTGGGTCAGACTGCAAGCACCACAATCCTCTAACCCTCCAGGATAAGGAGGGGCTGCGGGGGATAACGCTACACACCGTGAGACACCTTTCCACACGCAGGACGTGGGCTGGACATGCCCTGGTGCGGCCCAGGCAAAGACCCTGGGACCGTCTGCACCCGTCAGAGCATAGAGGAGGCTGGGCTTGGCCACCTCTCTAATGTTTACCCTTTCTTGCTAACAGTGGGCAAACAGAAGTCTACCAGCAGTATTAGCCCCTTTCATTTGAAAGTGCCCCTCAAATGTCAGTTGATTGTTTAGTTTCTTACATCAGCCGTGGGGGCCTTGAATGAGGAAATATTATCCGCAAAGGAAATATTGGACATCATGATGGAGAAAGGTGCGGACAGTATAGCCCTTGGTGCCAATGCTAGAGACCTAAATGGAACAGTTCTGACAGTGAGGGAGGGGGAACCTGTCCTGTTTGACAGAGCACCTAGAGAGAATACTACAGGTAAAATCCCAACCTCCCACTGTCCTCCTCCATTAAGAAGGACTCCCGGCCCAAGCCTAAAAGAGATCTAGGAGCTAAGCCCAAGATTGGACAAAGGAAATCTGCCATGATAAAGAACAATAAGGAGGCGACTTCCCTCGCCAAACCACACATAATGCTGGACCAGGGGGAGACCTTGTGTTCTGATTCTGTAGCCCACTGTGTTGCAAAAGATTTTGAGACCTTGTTTATTAACTTAAGTGTGATGGACGACTTTCTTACTAAACTGAAATCGCTGGATTTAACTATTAACAATTTATCTAATTTAGTGTACAAAGTTGGGGGTAGGGCTTTGAGCAGACGGGAGCAACTTGTGCAAACTTGGTCCACACCACAGCCCCCCCTCCTCAACCAAATAACATTCCCATAGAAAACCATGGTGAGAGATCGCAACTGGGGCCTAATCTTCCCATGGAAAAAATGTGATGCCACCAGGAACAACCAACCTAACCGTGAGAGGGACAGTCCTCAGGGTTCATAGAGCCTGTCAGCACCTTGGATAAGTTGACGGCCCATTCAAACAGCTGGGCAGTGGAGACCGAGTCCCACTGAGTGGGGCAGACCAGGGCACGCAGCTCACAGTAGGCTGCAGTTGCCTACTGAATCCATGCCACTAGTGGCTGTTCTGGCCAGTGTCCCGCCACTGAGTCCAAGGGAGGTAGAAACATCCCCAGAGCTCATTTGGAAAGAAGTTACTCATTGATGTAACTCTCAAAAAGGAGTTGGCAAAAACGTACTAACTCACATCATTATGGCAAGAAGAGTAAACTGGATAGGTCAGAGAGAGAAGATGGGAAAGGGGGGCTGCATTATTAACTTGACTCACCCAGATACCGAAGGTTTGTTTATACATCAGATCGTCTGGGTTAATCCAACAAATCATACCTCAACGTGCTACCTCTGGGCTTCTTATATCCTTCTGAGGAAAGTTCATCTATTGGTAGGAGCAGCATGCGGCTTGGTCAAGGTGGGTGCAGAGATCCATCAAGGGAGAAAGGGAGCAGGTACCTGCCACTGAAGTGGCCAACCGATTCCTCCCTCAGAGTACCCTAGATAATAATGATTGAGTGACTGCTGTACAATTAAGATCTTCTCATCACCAAAGTAGATCTAGAGATGACAGTAACAATCATTCTGAGATCAAAGTAGACCATTTAGGTAGCGAAGCAGCTCAATTTGAAAATATAGCAGTTAACATGAGGCCCCATTTAAACATTATGACCTTGAATACAGCAGGGTTGGCAACTATAGAGACAACACTAGCTGGTTAAGCCTACTTTCCGAGCAAGCCTATGCTGGTAGAAACAGGGTCCAGTTATTTTTTGGCTGTGCAGCTAGAGTTTAGAAACGCAGTAACACTGTTAATCTTAAACTTTTATAACTCACTTACCTACTCTAATTCTGGGGAACCATTTTCGACCATAAGATAATTTTTAGATTCAGACGGTGATAGATTTAACTCACCTTATTTGGTTTTGCTAGCCTGTGATTTTAATATTCATTTTTGCCATCTTAGCTGCCAGTTACCCAGCAGGAATCCTCCAGAGGAATCTAATTATAATCTTGTTGGAAGCACCATCCTGGGTTGTATGTTGAACGATATCACCACCGATTTTAATTTGGTTGGCCTGGAGGCTTACAGAACGAACTGAGATATTCCTACCCTTACCAATCGAGGTGCTAGTACTATCATTCACTATATATTCCTTACAATACCTCTGATCTCCCAAGTGCTGTATTATGGGGCTTGATGGAATCAGCTTAGTGACCATAATTTCTTTATTTCTAAGCCTAGAATGGAGCTTGAAGGTGGAGGCCTCTCTGGAAGTTGTCCCGTATAATAGTGACATTGTTACCCAAGATCAAGCATGTAGGCTAAAATGGCGCAAGGGTCCGGTAGATTCCTTTTTAGATTACTTATACATTACTTGTGACCAGGAGCTGTGCCTTTGTTTAGAGGGCAGCACAGTTCTGGACCTCCTCTGGTGTGCTTATAATTGGATATGTGGGCATGTTGCTTTGAAACTGAGGAATGCTAATGGCAAACCCAAGCAGGGGTATGAGAGGTGGTTCGACCAAGATTGCATGACAACACACTATAATCTTTTATTAGCCTTGAAAAGAAAAACTTGAGTCAGGGAGGAGGTCACCTCATATAGGAAGAGATACAAATTTGCCCTCCACAAAATGAAAAAGGAAATTGTAGCAGAAGTGTGAACTCAATTATTCCAGTCAGAAGTCTTAAAGAATAGATCAAGCTTCTGAGAAATTGTTAACCGCCCTTTTTTAATGGTGTGACTAACAGTACCTTGGAGTGTGTTCTAATGCCAGACACTTGGGTGTCCCATTTCAATGGAGTATAGGGGAATGGGGCCTTGGAACCTTCAGCCACTGGAAAAGACAAACCCGGGGATGAACTGGTCTTTAAAGAAGAAGACATTGCGGAGGCGATAGCAGTCATGCCTAGAGATAAGGGCCATGGCCCAATGAGGTCCCAGCAGACTTTTTTAAGACATGCCCAGCTTTATTGGCAAGGATCCTCACCCATGTGCTGAATGCCGCTTGTAAATCCAGCATCCCAGTTACATGGCTTAAATCTGTAAGTATCCCCACCTTTAAGAAGGGAGTAGGAACAGACCCGAGGTGGTATAGGCCCATCTCCCTAACTGACTCTGTGGTCAAAGTCATGGGGAGAGTGGTCTTCTCAAGGTTAACTTCCTGGCTGGAAGAAAATTACGTTATTTCTAATTTACAATATGGGTTCAGACCAGGGAACTGCACTCTTGACCAATGCCTTAACCTCCATCTTATAATAGAAAAATATACAGTAATCAAGGGAAGTTTGTAACATCTTGCCTTTATGGACCTAACGTCAGCTTTTGACAAAGTAAATAGATCAAAACTTTGGCCCCTTCTTTTGGAAATGGGTATGGACCATGATATAGTCAATTTTTTGCATAATTTACAGTCTGACCTATTGGCCTCAGTGAGGTATAACACGGGTGGGAGCCTCTCGGCACCCATTGCCGTAAACAGGGGGGTTTAGACAAGTCTGCATTTTAGCCCTACTCCTTTTCACCTTATATGTCAATAAGTTGGAGTCTAACTATGGTCAGCCATTAAAGACATTCCCCGTGTGGGCTCACATCTAATACCCACCCCTTTATATACAGATGATGCAGTGCTGCTGGCAAGAAGAAGGCTAGGGTTGTGCAGCGTTTGTTGGACTGCTTTGTGAACTTTATGAACGCCATTGATTTAAGCACCAACTACTCTAAATCTCATATCATGGGTATTATGAGCCCTAAACGGAAAGATAATGTCGGTAGAAATGTTTTGGGGTCGGGATGAAATTATGAGGGTTAATGCATTTTCATATCTGGGAGTGCTCTTTGACAAGACGGGTTCATGGACAGAATTAAGGATGGCCAAGAAAAATGTTGTGGCCAGGACAGCAACAGTTGTCTTTGAGTTTGGTAGTAGACTGGGCTCTAACACAGTTCAGGCCCTTCTAAAAGTGTACAATTTGAAACGTTATCTCCCTAAGGAGCTCTTGGTGTGATATTTGGGGCTACAAGATGATGTCCGAACTGCATGTTGTGAAGAACAACTTTTTGAAAAGACTGCTAGTAGTTCCTCAGTCTTCAGCCTTTTATATTGTTCATGAAGAATTGGGCTCTGGTTACATCTCTGATCTCCTGGATTTGGGCCTGGTGGTCAGATTACTCATGATTTGGACCAATCCAGAACTAATATTAAATCACATCATTATCAAGGATTGCCTGTCTTTGTAGAAGGGGAGTAGTATCCAGTGGCTCAGTTACACTAGATTAGTCATGGTCGAGGTGAACCACCCTGAATTGTACATCTCCTTAGAATTAATCACTAGGAAGGAGCTGGTCTGGGTGAAGAAACACTTTTTATCTTTGGCCCAGGCTGAAAGAAAAGCTAGGAAGCTATGCAAACCCTTGGTTCGGACACATGTTTTATTAAAATTTGGCCCTGCAATCGAGCTCTACATACATGTAGTGATTATCCCTCATCACTGGTTCTTTCTAAATTAGGTTCCTTCTGCACTGGCTATTAGCCGAGCCCCTGGGCTGGAGCACGGTATCCAACATGGGCCTATGTGGTTGTGATAATTTCTTACCCCAGGACACCATGCACTCTATCTTGTTTTGTGACAACTGTCTTTTGTTAAGACAAAGATACATTCTCCCATTGCTAAAAGAAATTAGCTTTGTACAAGCCAGACCCACCTTCCTATATTTACAGATGATGTTGAATATTATAGTTTGTTTTAATATGGCAAGCTTTTTTATGGGGGCTTTGCGAATAAGAAAGAGCCGTCCAGCCCCGACTGCGTGCTCATAACCATAATGACATTGCCCCCCACCCCCACTGTACCACAAGGCATATTGTATACTATTGTATGAGTTTGTTTTATTCATGATTTTTATGATGAATCTTTTAAAATGTGTATATTTTATTGCATGGTTTATACTCTATCTTATATGATTTTAGTTAATTGAAAAAATATAATTTATCTGTGTAGATTGTTCAAGGTGGGCACGGTAATAAAAAGGGGGAGGGAGGCAAAACAAACAGTTAATTTGTGATAACTGTGGCATCATTTGGCGATTCTAGATGGAAGTTGGCAGACATTTAGCATGTCTGGTCTTCAGTGGCAATGGTAAGTTTCATACTGATCTATCAAAGGGGTGGGCAAATTTAAAAAGGAGACAAAGGCGCTTTTATGCTCTAATACCATTGGTTTTGTTTAATTAATCTATATGATATTTGACAGACTGTTAGCTCATTAAGTCCAAAGCAGGACTCTCAGGATTTATGCATATGTGATATTGGGGCAAATATAAATGGGGGATCAAATAATCCTTTAGAAGCTGATAAATTTGATGCAGATAAAAGGATCAGTGCCACACTTGCCAGACACTTAACAGGTTTCACTTACTCTTGATATTTTGAGTTTCTTGCAAATCTGTCACGCAAAGGAACACTCACTGGGGTGATCAAAATGCAGTATTTATCTTTTTATTCTGCCCTATGAATCTACACTCTCTGCTGCAGAAATAACCCTCAATAGAATTACACCAAACTTGGCCGACACTAGAACTTTACTCAGGCCTTTACTTAGTTTAGTGTAAATCAGTTCCGTAGTTTTTGAGACATTAGCATTCCAAAATTATAATTGGGCTCGAAAGTTAGAGATATCTTAACGGTTAATTTGTGAATAGTCCTTAAATCAATGTTTTAAGCCGTCTGTGGACCTAAATTTAACAATAACAGTCCCCATTTGGCAAGGAAGCTTTTTGCTCCTATCGTCCATTTTGGGTCTGCTGTACCAAAGGTGGGTCGACAAACCCCAAAACAGGGTTCACAAACTTTTACAAATATTATTTTTAAAAACCTGTCCAGGCCACCGACTAGACCCTAGGGCCAACTGTTACTGTGCACAGGCAAAGGTCGTGTTCAGCATGGGTTGGCAAGATGCGCATGTTTGGCACAGGGCCTGGCAAAAGGCTGAGCCCTTTGTCCTAATACTCCCTCACAGTGTTCAGTCCGACGGGCACCCCTCAAGGTCCTCCCCATACATGCTGTGTATGGCCTTTGGCCACACATGGGACCCACAGGGCTTGGCAGCCCACGCTGCGAACTGCCCCTTTACTTTTGCTCAACACTTTTCCTTTGCTCTAGTTGTTGGAACCAGAGATCCCTGCAATGGGCTTAACATTCTTACTGCCTGTCAAATACAATGAAGGTTCATTAACCGGTGCCAATGTTCTTGAAAAATTAACCTCCCCTCCCACTACCCTTAACTGCGCACCTTTTTGGTGGACATGCATGAAACTAATTTTATCATTTGTCATGCAGATTCCTTACCTTAGAATTCCCCCCAGGCGTCAGTCTGGATCTGGAGATTTATCTTCGAGCAGTACCTCTGCGTGCTGTCATGGGGCGCCAGTCACCTCCACGTTTTTCGTTGGTGTCGTGGTCTCCGGATATGATGACCTGGGTCCTATATAGGCACCACCTCGGCGCGCTGACGTCAGTCCTTTTCTTTCAGCACCAACCTGTGTGTAGATCTGGAGAAGAGCTACCTCTACAGTCACTTTTTGACTGGACTTTTCTAATTTTGTTGACGTTTTTGACTTTCTAGTGCGTAGAGATGTCATCATGGAAGACTGAATCAAGCCCTGCAAATCCTGTCTCCGGGTGATGTCCATGACAAATCCAAACCTCCTGTGTCTCTGGTGTTTGGAGCGCGACCACAACCCGAAGTTATGCTCCGAGTACCGGGCCATGAACCCGAAGGCTTTGAGGGAGCGGTCCCTAAAGCTACTTGCAGGCTGGTGCTCGGCTCCATATCTCTCCCGGTCTCAGTTGAGCGGAAGGTCCCAAGATGACTTGCGTAGCCCTCACCATTTGTCGTCGTCCCACTCTAAATTTTCGGGACATTCGGGTAAGCACAAGAAGAAGTTGAAGAAGAGCAAATGTTCTTTGACTTCATCTCAATGGTTGAATGATGTGATGTGGGACAAGGAGCATTGACACGTCCTCTGAGCCTACTCCCCGAATTTGCGGGAGCCAGGCCCACCCCTGCCCAATTGCGAGGATTTTATGAGGTCATGTGTCTCCTCTTTGGGCGGTCCGACCCTGGCAAAGCGCCTTTGGGCTCGGCACAGTGGGCAGGGGCCTTCTTGGATTCTGCGCCGGCGGCTCTGACCCTGGCTCCGGAAGGCACCAAGAAATCTGCTTCCGGGTCCAAACAAGCGTTGTTCGTGCCACCGTGACCTTCCCCAACAACAGTTCTGACGTTGACGCTCCCGATGCCACCCAGGCCTGTGGTCGGCATTTATACATACTGATAGCTGACTGGTGCCGGACCGGCGTCACTCGACACCGATTCCCACTTCAACAGGGACCTTGCTCCCTAGGTCGGATCCTGACCCCTATGTTTATGGGTGCGGGTATAGTGAGACTATGGAGGGGTTGCTGGACCTTTTAGAATACCAGCTTGAGAACCCTATGGACTGGGCTCAGGAACTGGGTGATGACAGTGGTATAGACACATCCCCTGACATGTTCGTCCCCTACCCCCTCCACCATGGCTACGGAGGAGGAAGTGTCATATTTCATGGTGGTGCGAAGAACGGCAAGGTCCTGTGCCTTGAGCTGCCATCGGTTCCTGTCAGGACTAACCTCCTGACAGAGTTGCTTCAACCTGGGGCTTCCACTTCTAAACCCCTCTTGTCCTTCTGTGAAGCCCTCACTTATGTCCTGCTGAGGACCTGAGCCAAACCCAGCACAGGGGCTCCTATGAACAGGATAATAGCCTGCCTCCATAGGCCTGTGCTTAATGACCCAGTGTTCCTCACCAAACAACCAACCACTGAGAGCTTGGATATCCAAGCCTCTATTTCCCATGGCGCATTCCCTTCGGCTTCCCCGGATAGGGAATCCAAGCGGCTGGCTCATCTTGGGAAGAAGATGTTTTCTTCCTTCAGCCTGGCATTGGGGTCTGTGAACACCACATGCCTTTTTGGTCACTATACCCATACTTTATGGGACACCGTTGCGCAAGTGCTGCCACAGGTTTCGGAGGAGGCCCGGGCTATTCTCTCCCAAGCTGTTGCTGACGGGAGAGACGCAGCGAAGTTCACAATAAGATGTGGACTGCATATGATCGACTCCCTGGGCAGATCGGTTGCTTCGACAGTGACCTTGAGACGCCACGCCTGGTTGAGGACGTCTGGCCTTTCGGGTATGCCTTATGGGCATACCCTTCGATTGCACTCATCTCTTTGGAGACAAACCAGACTTAGTGTTCGAGCGTTTTATGAAGTCCCGAGCTGCTGCACAGTTCCTTGGCCTCGCACATGCTCTTCAAACTCCTCAGTCTGCTTTTCACCCCTTTTGTGGCTACGGAATATGCACCCAGCCACGTCCGTTCAACTCCAGCCACCGTGTCATGGCATGGCCAGAGACGTGGGATCCAGCATCCACGTGAATCGGGGAGCCATCAGTCTAGCCAGTCCACCGCCCCCCTCCGCTGAAGCCTCCAAACCTTCCTAGTCTGACGCATCCCCATCAGGGACCAGTCGGAGGAAGGATTTGCCATCACCTGCCCTACTGGAGGACCATCACATCTGACAGGTGGGTTTTGCAAATTGCCCGATCCGGCTACTCCCTCCCCTCCCCTTCAAGACTACCCCTCCGCCCATGCCACCATCCTATGATTGCATGACGGAGGATCACTTGGCACTTTTCTGCGAGGAGGTTACAGCTAAGCCAAGAGAGCCATAGAGAGGGTCCATGTGCCAGAAGTCGGTTGTGGTTGCTACTCCCGCTACTTTCTGGTACCCAAAAGGGACAAGGGCATTCGCCCTAACCTAGATCTTTCGTCCCTCAATCTTCTCTTCAGAAAGGAGAAGTTCAGAATGCTCACTCTGGCTCAGGTTTTATCTGCCCTGGACCCAGAAGGCTGGATGGTAACAAAGGATTTGCAGGACGCTTATTTTTACATTCCCGTTCTGCCTGCCCACAGACATTACCTGATGTTTATGGTGGGTCATGAGCACTTTCAGTTCACCGTGCTCCCCTTTGGCCTCACCAGTGCCCCTCGGTTGTTCACCAGGTGATGGCGGTGGTCACAGCTTATCTGCGGAGTTCAGGGGTTTCAGTCTACCCCTACCTCGATGACTGTCTGTTGAAGGCGGGCTCGCCCCAAGCTGTCGTCTCCCACCTCCAGACTACGACAAACCTCCTGCATTCGCTAGGGTTCACTATAAATGTGCTGAAGTCACACTTGACTCCATCTCAGATGCTTCCTTTCATTGGAGCTGTTCTGGACACAGTGCCGTTTTGGACTTATAACCCGAGCAGCGAGTCCAGGAAATTGAGGCTATGATACCAATGTTTCAGCCTCTATCCTGAATTTCGGTGAGAATGACTGAGGCTGCTGGGCCTCCAGGCTCCCTGCATCCTGCTAGTGGCTCATACCAGAAGGCATATGCAGGCCTGCAGTGGGAGCTGAAATTCCAGCAGGTGCTGCATTAGGGGAATCTCTCTGATATGGTCCAGATCCCGGAGGGAACTACACAAGATCTGCAGTGGTGCTTGGCGAACCGTGTTTGGGTCTGCGGCAGATCCCGCAGATCCCTCTACCTTCTCCAACTAGATCTGACAGTAGTGAGCGATGTATCACTCCTGGGATAGGGCGGCCACATGGGCGAGGTGGAGATCTGAAACGTCTAGTCTCCTTCAGAGTCCGGCGTCCACTTCAATCTTTTAGAGCTCTGGGCGATCAGACTGGCATTGAAAGCATTTCTTCTCTCTCTCGAAGGGAAAGTGGTGCAGGTGTTCACAGACAACACCACCGCCATGTGGTACTACAACAAGCAGGGCGGGGAGGCCATACACCTCTGGACATGGCTGGAACAGCAGGCCATATCCCTGATGGTTCAACATCTGGCGGGCTGTCTGAGCGCCAGAGCGGACAAACTCAGCCGACAATGCCTGGTTGATCATGAATAACGTCTCCATCCGGAGGTGGCACAAGGCTTCTTTCAGGAGGGGGGAAAGCCTTGGTTAGATTTGTTTGCCTCTGCTGAGAATGTGCAATGTCAGCAGTTTTGCGCGTTAGAGGTCGCACTCGCCCGGCAGTGCTTTTCATCTTGAGTGGTGCTCAAGCCTCCTGTATGCCTTTCCTCCCATACCACTTCTGCCAGTTCTCAAGAGGTTCAAGAACGACCAGGCCCAAGAAAATCTTGTGGCTCCGGACTGGGCACAAAGGATCTGGTATCCTGAGCTATTAAACATGCTTATCGATCCTCTGATCAGACCGTCCCTTTGGGAGAGTCTTCTGTTGCAGTAGCAGGGGAGGGTTCTCTACCCAAACCTGTCTGGTCTCTGCCTTTTTGCGTGGAGATTCAGTGGCAGCTGTTGACAGCTTTCAACCTTCCACCCGAAGTCTGTGATGTTATCTTGGTAGCCAGGCATCCCGCCACCAAAATGGTATACACCTGTCGATAGAACAAATTTGTGACATGGTGCACAGATAAATCTTTTGACTCCCTTTCTACCCCTCTTTTTCAGGCCCTTTTGTTTATACTTTCATTGGTCTAGCGGGGCTCTGCAATGGGCACTCTTAAAGGTTATTTGTCTGCAATTTCAGCCTTTCTGATACTACCTGATCAGCCCTCTTTGTTTAAGTCTCCTACTGTCAGTAGGTTCCTTAAGGGCCTTACCTGCATGTTTGCTCCTTACCATTTATCATGCCCCAATGGGATTTGATTTTGGTTTTAACATTCCATATGTGCGTTCTTTTTTGAGCCGCTTCGTAATTGTCCTCTTAGGCTTTTAACACTCAAGACAGCCTTCCTGGTGGCTGTTACCTCAGCCCGTATGGTGAGCGAGCTGCAGGCTTTGTCATCTAAACCACCCTACTTTACCATCTATGCTGACAAAGTGGTGCTTTGCACACGGGCCTTCTTTCTTCCAAAAGTGGTTATGTCCTTCCATGTAGGCCAGTCCATCACCTTGTCTACTTTTTCTGCACCCCCTCATCCTTTTAAGGAAGAGGATAGACTCCACTGTATACAAAAAGAGTATTGCCATTCTACTTTAATCGTACTAAAGAGTTCCAGGAAGATGATCAACTCTTTGTTGGATATCTGGGTGCGAAGGAAGGTATGACAGTGCAGAAGAGGACCATCTCTAGATGGGTCGTACTTTACATCAAAATATGCCACACGTTGGCTAAGAAGCACCCCCCGGAGGGCTTGCACGCTCACTCTACCAGACAGCTGCAACCACTGCAACTCTGCAGTGGAATATGTATCTACCAGATAATTTGTTACCAAAGATAAGTAAGTTGTTTTTTAAGAATAAACCAAACATTGCCAAAAAAGAGGATTTCCAATGTCTCCACCAGCCAATAAGAGACCAGAAAATACAGCAACTAAGGAGAGGAAAAAAGCAGAGCTTAGAAAAAAATGCTGTAAGCAGCCAAAAAAACAGAACAGCAGCAAAATGTTCAACAAATATCAGAAACAGCTAGAACGGAAAAGAATCTGACAAAAAACAAGCAAATTGAACACAATGAAAAGGAGCTATTTGGAGCGTTGCGATGCACCCAATAAACTTCTTACTCATCTTTTATATGATGCTTAATCTCAGCTTCCTTTGTGAGCCAGAATTTGCTGACACCGTGTTACTATGGGAAAATACACCATAAATAACAGATTCCCAGCAATAGGGAAAATATGCAAGGCTATATTTTGTCCATTAGATTAGATGGAGCTTGGGTGCAGTTAGAAAGTAAGAGTCGGCATTCAGCTGCTGCACAAAGGCACAGGTCTCTTGTTTGGAAATCTAACCCGTAAACACCATCTATCCAGCAATTAAGTGCGTAAGGCACCATCACAGCAACAAACCCTGCGCCCACCACAACAGCCAGGAAAGGGGGGAAATAGAGTGGATCTAGCAGAGGTGCACCATGAAGTCGTAGAGCAGGCAGGAGAACCTTACAGCTGCCAAAACACCACCTTAGGCTCCGAGGATGAGATGGGAAAGAGGAGAGGCAGCAAAGGGTGTGGTGCGACTAAGAATTTGAAGCAAGGGCACACTGTGACACAATCCCACCCTTCAAAGGCCATAAAGTGCCAGGGTACGACAAGCAAAGACACAAACTACCTAATGTAGCAATGTAGAAAGCCAGGAACAAAAAACAGATTATAAGAAAATAGAACCATTCTTAAAAGAAGCAGGTTCCCAAGTGGGGTCAACCACAATGTAGTCCTTCAAATGAATCAAAAATCTCAACTGACATTGGCGAATATTATAAAAACAAATTTCTTCTACTCTGTTTTTTAAATGTGCACCCACAGAAAGAGGTGGAGAAGGTGGAACTACTATATTGGAAAAAGGACTAAAAGTAACAGGTTTCAATTGTGATACATGGAAACCAGGATACATTTTCCAAGAAGCCATTAGTTGAAGGCGTACTGCCACAGAATTGATTATTTCAGTGATAGAAAAAGGCTGCCAAATGACATGTCCTCGGTTTTTCGACGCCCTCCGAGGATGCCTAAATTCAGATGATAACCTGTTGCCCAGGGCTATAATTAGGAGCAATGCCATTTCTTGATTGCTGGTGCTTGCATTTTAACAGTGTTATCAGCTAAATTCTGTGCCAATGCCACATGTGTCTTCCGTAGAAAAGAACGAACAATCTGAAACAAATGGTCTCCGACTATAAGCTCCATGTGAATACTCTATGATGAACATCCTATAGGGGAAAAATGGCAAAAAAACAGTGAAAGAAAGAACAGCATTATTGTTTCGAAATTCAGCAGAAGGCAAAAGAGACTTCCAGTTTGAGCATTAGTACAGCATCCTAAATACTGCTTACCCAATCCTTTTGGCCATTTGTCTGTGGATAGAAAGCTGAGTCAAGAGCTCTTTCAATTCCAAGACCTTTACAAATTGCTTTCCAGGAAGATTATCTAAATTGAGGTCCACAATCGAAATAATCTTTCTTGGAAGCCTATGTGAAAATATCTCTGTAAAAATACAGTCGCCGTTTCAGGCACTGAGAGCAGTCTACATAAAGGGCTAAAATGTATTCTCTTGGTAAAAGATGATGACAGTACAATTCTCGGATTCTTGCAGAGTAGAACTGAAACCAGTAGAGACAGTCAAGGTACCTTTACCAACCTCAAAAGGTTAACCCGGCCGGCCGGATAGGTATGTAAAGTCTTAGCTTAGGCACACCCTGTGCAGGAATAATCAAAGGCAGCTATGTCTTTCTTGAAAGAAGGCAGCCAGCAATGCTTTATTAACTAAGTTATGGTCTGAGTCCCAAAGCATGTGGAGGGAAAGAGCTGAGGTAACAAAGTGCATGCCACAGCCGAGGCCTTGAGGCAAGGGCCGTCAGTGATACTTGGCTTCAGACCTAGGACCTGCATCCACTCCTCTGTTAGCCCACATTGCACATGGCCTCAGGTTGTTCACAGCAGGGGATGGCTGTAGGGCATTGGCTTTAACAATTCTTTGCAGGTTATCAACATCTGCTGCGTATTACCTTCTGCTGTGCGCAATTGTGGCTTGTTGCAGGGCCTGACTTACAGCTTGGCCCTGGTCCCAGTCTTCCATTGGTAACTAGCCAGCCACTTCTGCAAGAGCTGGTTGTAGAGCCCAACTTTTCACAAGGCTCTGTGCCCAAGTTTCGGCAGGTGACTAACCATCACTACTCTGTAGTGCGCAGTGGGGGTTACCCGCAGGGACTAGCCTATGGCCAGGCCAAGCACCCAACTCTCCAAGCACAGCCAAACCCACTTCAAACAACCTTTCAATATGTGGAGCGAGGGCTGGTTGCAGAGCCTGGCTTTGAACAGGGTAATGCATCAAAAGATTTGTGAGTGGCCAACGCCCGTGCACATGGCCTTCATCCCTGCAGAGCAAGTTAGCTGCAGGGCCTGGAATACAGTCATGCCCTGTACCAAGCCTTCTGCAGGCACCCAACCCTTAGTTTTTTTGTGTGATTAAGTGTTAGTTCCTGAAAATGCATGTCATTAGGGACATGATCCATAAGTATGTTTGTTTGCCTATTGCATTGTATCCTATGCCAATCTATGTTCTTAGCATGACAGTGTATAATTTTAGTTTTGTGTTACGTTGCACTTTTTTCCTCTTAATTTGTACACATAATTGTCCCTGTCATCCTGTGATGAGGCACAACACAAGTTGGAGTACGGCAGTAAAAGTTAAAGATCCTAGTTTTGAGGGGTGGTGTGAAAAGTCACAAGTGTCAGATGTATTTGGTGTATGAGGAGCACATATAAAGACAGTCATTGCGGTCAGTAACAGTGAGTATACCACCAAAGCCCCCATCCCCGCCAGGGACAAAACTTTTATCAAGGGCCAGGGAGGGTTTTCTTAATGCTTTTCTTCCTCCGTCTTGGGCGTCATCATTGCACCAATACAATAATGAAAATCAGTGGCCCCAGTCAGTTTAGAACATTGTTGGCTAGGAAGTTCAAAACAGTAATTTCCCCAGGCAGTAATGAGCAACAATGCCCCAGGTGGTGACAAACCTCAGCAGTGTCAGGACCAAACCGTAACCCCCCCCCCCCTTCCAAAGGAGCCTAGACATTAATGACCATCAATAGCCAGAATGAGAAACAGGATTCAGTATTGCCCCTGGGCACTATCGAGACTTAATGGCTCAGACATTAAGGAGGCTCAAAGTTTTCAGGCATAAATTATCACCATGGGGTCCTCGCAGTAATGAGCATCAAGGGCCCCAGGTAGAAATGGTCATAAGTGGGCCCAGGAAGTAACTAGCATAAATATTGTCCTGACCCCAGGCAGTAACAGTCCTTAAAGTCTTCATGAATCATTGAGCCACAAAGGTCCTAGGCAGTAGTGGTCATCAAAAGTGGTCCCAGCCAGTAGCACACCTCACTATTTTCCTCCGGCAGTTACAAATATGCATCAGTATTGGTGCCAGGCAGTTGTTAACATCAATAGCTCTAGGCAGTAATGAGCATCAGTGGCCACAGGCAGTAATAATTAGATCGATGTTAGTGATCGGATGTGAGAAAAATGAATTGACTCCCCTCTAAAATGTTTCAGAGGGATTTAATCCAATCATATTTGGTTCTGTTTTAGAACTTAAGCAAAATCCAGCCAATTAGAAGGTGTATGTGCAGTTCTTGCAGTTTTTAACATTGTCGAAGTTCTCAAGCAAGCTAAAAATATCTATATACCTCCATGAAGTAGAGCTCTACGTACCATCCACATTTGGTAGATTTTCATTCTTAAGGTATGGGAGTTCCAATTGTAAACATGAAGAATACTTTTCCTGTACCCCCCTAACTACTTTTCCATCCCTTGATCCATCTGCCTCAAATGTTGTAGCATCACCTACGGTACGTGTTTTCCCTTTTCCCCATCTGGTTTCCAGGTACTCTCATCGTGGCTTTGACAAACCTATGCCCGAGCCCTCCTTCCTGCCTCTGCCTCTCTTATAGTCTTCCTGTCTAGTCAGTGGAGGACTGCAGGCCCTCCACGGATCCTCCCCTCAGCCCCTGCACAGAACCCCTGGTTGCCCTCTCACTACCATCCTGGACCTCTCGGTATTCCTTTTTTCCCCTAATGTAAAGTCATTTCTTAAGCAGGTGTCCGCAAACTGATTCATACTGGCAGGTGCAGCCCCCTCTCTTATGGCAGCACCCCGGATCTCTTCGGGGGTGCCAGCGTAAGCAGTACATCCACTATTGGGGTGTGTACTTTGCCTTCCTGGGTTCCATTTTCTCCGGTCATGGATTGGCCCTCACAAAGCTATTATTATTGTCCCCCTTTAAGCCTTCCGTGCTGTGCTTCTACCATGTCTGTGTTGGCACCTTGGGGGGCACTACTGCTAGCTTTATAACTCCAGGGAGTGCCAGTTACGCTTTATTGTGCTGCCAGGAGCTCAGTCACGGGCAGATCGCATGGAGCAACTACGCTGGCTGGCTGTCCCCGGCGTGCGCCTATGGATTGCTCCTCTGTCGGTCTCTGGTTCTTTGTACAGAACATTTACTGCGGCTTCCTGGCTCCAGTTCATGCCTGTGGTTCCTTCTGTTTCGCTCCTGGATTGTATTTATTCTGGTTGCTTGTAACTACAGGGGTGTGGAATTTATTAAAATATCTACTTGTCCAGGGGACAGGTTGCTTCTCAAATCTACTTGTCCTGTAAAAAGGTCTACTTGTCCCTTTGGTGCCATGAAGTGTGGCGACAAATTATGGCAGCAATTAATAGCCTCTCTGATTATGCCAGGGCTACTACCATAGTAGGGCTTGAATACTTGGAGTTTCAATCCCTACTGTAGCAATTTCCTTATTTTGCCACTTTTCTGCAGATCTGCATACTGGGGCTGGAGGAAGCAGTAAGCAATAGTTCCAGGGCTGGAATGCCTTTGAGTCTGCAAACCTACTAACCTGCATGTTTTAAAGATTTTTACCAGCTTCTCTCTAATATTTTCCCATAATAAGAAAGGTTGGACATTTACTCCTGACAATGGCAGAATTAGAACTTCTTCCAGGGTTGGGAAGAAAGTGGCTGGAGGGAAAATGAACTTGCAAATGCTCAATAGATTTTCACATGAGCAAATCTACACATCGTATTTACCCATGCTAAAATACAGTTCACAAATATTTTATAGGGGTACGACATATACCATGGGTGCACTTTTGTGACTTTCTTTAAGAATTTGGGGCCACATTTAGGTAGGTTCAGATTTGTGACCTGCAAATTGCGAGTCACAAATCCAAATGTAGGATGGTGTCCTTGACACCATCTGTGATTCGCAAGGGCTTCGCAAATGCCCAACTCATGAATAATCATGAGGTGGGTTGCAATTTGCGACCCCCTCGCGAATGGTGGCCTGCTGGAGACAGCAGACCACCATGTCTGTGACTGCTTTTCAATAAAGCAGTTTTTTTGGTTTGTTTTTGTAATGCAGCCCGTTTTCCTTAAAGGAAAACGAGATGCATAACAAAAACGAAAAATGAAACGTTTTCGTTTCATTTTTTCAGAGCAAGCAGTGGTCCGGCCTGCTCTGAAAAAATGTTTACAGTGACATTCACAATGGGGAAGGGGTCCCATGGGGATTCCTTCCCTTTTGCGAAAGTGTTAGCACCCATTTGAAATGGGTGCAAACTGCGATTGGTTTGCGCCCGCGTTCGCGGTCACAAAACAATCCTACATTGCACTGCGAGTTGCAATTAGGAAGGGAACACCCCTTACTAATTGCGAGTCGCAAACCCGTTTTGTGATTCGGTAACCAGGTTACTGAATCGCAAAACTGGGTTTGTGCATCGCAATGTGCTTTTTGCATGTCGCAAACAGCGAAAGTCGCTGTTTGCGACATGCAAAAAGCTACCTACATGTGGGTCTTGGTCCCTAATTAGGTCTGGTGTTAACAAAGACATTTTGTTTTTATTAAACTTCTATATCTCTCTCTTTCGGCTGGCTTTACTGTGGGTGATCGCATTCTGCTCTTCCACAAGGAGCATATTGCCACACAAAGTAGTTTTGTTCAGTGTCAGGAACTACAGTGGCAATCAGTGACGTAACGAAACTGGAGGGTGCCCCTTTGCAAAGAACATGGAGGAGTCCCCTCTCCAGACTCACTCAGGGCAGGTGCTGTGCTGGAGGGGCTGCAGGGCCTTTGTTATGCCGCTGGTGGCAACGTGTGCTTTAAGAGTTCAAAAACTTTTTTGGGGGGTTTTGCCAATGTTTGTTACAATGTTGAGGGCCTGGTAGCTCCCACAACAATAAAGTGTTACAAAAGCCATGTCAAAACAAGACACGCATTGATGAAACGAAAAGACTTATAAAAATATGTCAGATCAGTTGGCTTTGTCAGTGTATGTTTATTTTCATGCTTCCCATAATCGTGTTGAAAATGTTACACTGATTTTCAATTAGAAAAATATTTTTGGGAAATACTAGCATGCATCAACACATTTTACTAAATGACACTTCATTTGCATATAATCAGAGAGCATTCTGGGAGCATTATACTTAGCCTCTTAGCCTAAACTTTTCAAACATGTGTGTACACGTTTTTTTTTTTTTTGTACTGGAACCAACGTCAGTAGTGAAGTGTGACCTTAAAACATTTAT
Organism: Pleurodeles waltl; assembly: GCF_031143425.1. Lineage (NCBI taxonomy): Eukaryota > Metazoa > Chordata > Amphibia > Caudata > Salamandridae > Pleurodeles > Pleurodeles waltl. The sequence goes on along the minus strand of NC_090443.1, from coordinate 409,491,056 downwards.
TTACAGCACTCACCCTAATAATGGAGGCTTTCAAATAATGAACCATAAATACAAGTTCGAACAGCATTATCTTTTGGAAACACATTACCTCAACTGCAGAGAATTCCACTTTCTGTAAACAGGCAGCCAAAGGGTTTGTGCTACAGGGGGTTGGGCCTACTTGTCCCAAGGACAAAGTAAACATAAAATCTTGTTGCCCTTGACCCCAAACAAGATGTCCCGGGCTTCGGGCGATAGGAATTCCACATCCCTGAACTAGAGCATGGCTCCTCTTTTGCTGCTGTGTAGAGCCTATGAGGCAGTTATCCTGGCTGCTTGTAACCAGCCTCTTTCGCTCCTGGGAAGCCCGTAGCAAATATAGTCGGACAACAAAGGAATAAGTCTGTGGACTAGCGGGGCATTAGGCCATATCCTTCCTGATCTGTGACTTGCCACATTTGTTTGTCTTATAGAGATTCTTTGTGGCTCTGCAGTCCTGATTGTGACCTGCGTGGCCTGGCTCTCTGTAAGAGGTGCCCGCCTGCAGATTGTCCCTCCATTACGTCTGGGTCGTCCCAAAGACAGTGCTTAATTAGTGCTTATTGTTTCCTGTGCTGAGCACCGGCACTTATTTTTGAGGGCCGGTGCTTATTCTTTTGCCTCAAGCATTTGCTGCGAGCAAAAGACACAAATGGGAAAGACGGAGGAAAAGAAAAACGAAAAAGCGTCCCAATGGGAGAAAGCAGAAAGCTCCAAGAGTGAGCTAAAGGGGCAGGGAGTGGCTTTTAATGGATTAAAGAGGCCCGAGATGGCTTCAGGATTACGCTGCCTCAGTATCCTGTGCTCGCACATATAATTGCAGCAACCGCTTGTTTAAGAGGAAGGCTTTGGGCACCGGCACCTTTTAGTTTACAAATTAAGCACTGCCTAAAGAGCATTAGCTGTAGGTGAATTTTTTTCTGTGCTTGCCTACAGGTAATTCATAGCTTGTAACTCCTGAGCAGATTGCAGAGATCCTTTATGATGGCTGTCTGTATCCAATACATGCAGTGCGCTGTCCCTACTTGGCCCAAATTAATTAACTCGATAAACCTTTTCTGATGGCTGCCTGTATGCACTGCATCCTGTATGTTGCTCCACTTTTGTGTGGACCCCACAGAACCTTCACTCTGGCCCCTCTGTCACTCCTGGGAGTCCTCGGTAGACTTGTGCATGCCAATGGGTTATGCCTCAACGCGACCTCATGGCCTCTTGAGATCATTAACCATGGCTGGCTACGTAGAGTTCATGCCTGCAGGTTACTCACAGTTTGGTTCGAGGGATAGATTGAGCATCTGCCATGATTGCTTGCATCCAGTGTTTACTCTGGGCTGCTCCTCTGTCGCTTTTGGGTGATTCTGTGGAGCCATGCTCAGTCATTTGCAGCAGTCAGTCAATGTAAAGAACATTAAGTTAAAGCAAAATACTTAATGAAAAGATCACAAACGAACTGGACAAATTGACTGCAATCTTGTGTGAAATGGAAGGCAACAAATAATGCCTTGTACTAAAATTGTTTTATTTTAATAGTTGTCCATAATGATTATCCCTCAAGAATCATTCTTTCCGATCGCATGTCTTTTTTCAGTGATATGCAATATGCTGGAAAGTAAATTGGTGTCTCAGTTTTATTTGTGCCTCAGCTGGACCTGGCGTTGTCCTCTGCTTGCAATAAAGTGGAGGATGTTCAGGGTGCGCAAACCTTGCAACCTCTTGGTGTTCCATGTCTCAGTCCTTGCTCACTCTTTTTCTCTCTCTGTTGCTGTCTCTTGACCGTGGAACTACACCAGACGCTCTCACATTTAGAACATGAAAGGCATGTGCATCTGTAGGTTGGTTGTGCACAGAGCTCCCCATTTCCTTGTCTCCAGCACACTCAGTGTTTAATGTTGCCTTGAGGTTTTCGTATATCCAGGGGTGTTTATATGATTGTCACTACAACCCCAGCCTGTTCCACCTGAGGATTCCATTTTTCTTTAATGTATGTACAGTAGAACATCTGTCCTCGCAGTGTTTTGTATGTGATTCCATAATCTCACCTTTCTCTTCCAGATAAACGGGTCTACATGACTGTGGCAGTTGACATGGTGATTACTGAGGTTGTGGAGCCCGTCCGCTTCTTGCTGGAGACGGTGGTTCGCGTGTACCCAGCTAATGAGCGTTTCTGGTATTTCAGTCGAAAGACCTTCACGGAGACCTTTTACCTGAAGCTGAAGCAGGTACTGTTCCACCATTGTATAGGTTTAGTGCATGCCAAGAAATGTGACAGAACTGATCCCCGGCTTGGAGTACCTGTGAAAAAACATAACAGCAATGGACATCTGGGTCTCTGGAGTGCTGATGAGGTGGCCTGTAAATGTACTCTAGTTTATGGACTATAGTTGATGTGGTCTGTTAGTGTACCTTGTGTCCAGAGTCAGACTGGCCTGTTCGGTGATCTGGGCAGTGCCAGAAGTGCTTGTCTGACAGGTCAGCGTGTGGTCCTTATTTGGCTGTTTGTGGGCCTATTTTATGGGACAGTTTTTATTGTTGACCTCCTTAAAATCATTACAAGCATTGCCTGTAGCAATCACAAATGCATGCAGTCTCACACACTCTGCAAAACACATATAGAGTGTCTTTCAAGTTCACAGTAGCCTAGATTTTCATAATATGGGCCACTTGTTGAGCTATATGATTCGCTAATGTGGGCCACCTTGATTTTGCTGCCCGGGCTTTTTTTCTGTCATAAAGTGACACTGGCTGTATCTGCTGTGTCTGAGTTACGGTGGAGGCTTTCTGTAAGTAGTTTGTACGGTCTTGAGTACTGTGGTGATGGTCTGCTGGGAGACCATTGGCCAGGACAACTGGTGAAGTGATGTGTTGGTGCTGGTGTACCGTTGAGGCGATCATTGAGGCGACTCTTGGATCTGAATCCTAAGCCTTATTTGTACTACCGCTTTTAGTAGGGCTTGTAGTTTTCAGGTACATCCTGGTTGCTTTAAAATAAGAATGGCCTTGTTGATCTCCTAGATCACTCATGACCAAATGGAATCGTTTTGTGACTGTTTTGTGAGTGTTGCACTCGCTCTTCTTAACCGCTATTCTGCCTCTTCCTTTCCCTCTTTGTAGTCTGAAGGAAAAGGCCACGCCAGTGCTGGAGATGCGATCTATGAAGTGGTGAGCCTTCAGAGGGAGTCAAAGAGGGACAAGGTGCCCTCCAGCCCTACTGGTGGCATTCCATTGTCCCCACAAGAGGACGATGAACCGGAGGAGGGTAAGTGAATCCCTAGGAAACTACACTGTTGTTGAATGGTTGGTCAAAAGTAAAGCTACAAATATTTGGGGTGTCTCAAATGTTGCTGATTCAAGGTGAAACCGAACCGAAACTCTGACACACCCAAAATGAGTCAGAGAACCTGCAAAACTGTTTGTCATTGTGTTGACACAACACACAGGACACTGTCAGATGACCCTTAGCACAGACAGGTTTAAAATAACACAATAACTGTCATAACCCCCTATGCTCTGGAAGTAGGGGCTCTATCAGACAATAAATGGAATCTGGGAATGAGGGAGCTAGGTGTAGTCTGTATATGACATGTATAACAATACAGTGTCATTGCCTGCAGAGAATACCTTATATCCAACACATTTACATAATCTTATGAACATCACTGGAGTTCGTTAATATTATAATTTTACCCACACAGTATATTTTTTGCAGAAAAAAGAGCACCAATTAAACCAGTAATAAAAGGTACAGTAAATGTATGCACGGTTTGCAAAGGTGTACATGAATGGTAGCACACGGACAGAAAACGGGGGGGCTTTCAAGATGACAAAAACGTAGTTATTCAAAATAAGTGAGCGTAGGGCCCTGGCTAGAATACATTCAAAAGCAGCTATCCTTTAGAGAATGGAGTAAGGAGACAGGAAAAGCATATACTATGGGCTAGGAGAGCCTTTTTCTTCCTCAAGATGTCCAGTTTGTCCTGAATATTCAGAGGGAAATATCCATTTCAAGTTACTTTAGGATCAGCACACTTTTGCACCCCCCAAAAAAACATGCATAAGTTCTGAAGGTGAATAAGCCATAAAGATCCATTTTCATTGTGTGTCTACCTTGACATATTCGCTGTGTGTTCAAAGATAGAGGTAAAATGCCAGACTCTGTTTTCTGACAAATTGCTGCTTAATATGGATATTGGTGTTTACGTTTCTTTTCCTACCTGCAAACGGAGAGGATTTTTCAAAGTGAATTACGTTACAATCTTTTGGAGGTACAGGGAGTGTGAAAGGAAAGACTGCATGATGTCATTTGTTTTAAGACACACAATTTCAATACCTGTTAAAGTGTACAAGTATTTCAGAATGTATCATCAGTGAGGAACTCACAAATGAGGCACATTTTAGTAATTCTGAAGTGTGATGGAAACAAAGATTTTATGTGGTAAAACAAATCAAGACACTTTACTTGGCGATTTGTAAATGATAACTATTCACTGAAACCCAGTTTCCACAGATTATCATGTGTGGGCTATATAGATTTCTAAACAAATCTCTATGCAAATTTAGTGGCAATTTAAATGAAAAATATGCTGTCTATACATGACAGTGTGCTACCGCCCCATCCTTTAGCAATATATTTGTGATAGTGTGCTCCAAACTGCACCACTGGCTACATACTACACCCTTGCCATTTGCTTGCTGAACGTGGGTGGCTCATTTTCTAATCGCGTTCTTTGTGTGATGCCTGGATTTTTCACAATCTCTTTGACTTCCTTATGACTTAAGTGATGTAATATTGATTGCAGCATCCCCACTCTGAAAATTGGTCCCGCACAACACTATTTCGGCATCAGGTGACATAATGCCAGCACTCATCCCAATAAAGTTTCTGACAATGTCTGGTGCCCTTGGTGTCTGTTGTTCTTTGGATTGGTCTTGTTCTGATTCCTTCGTGTGCCCACAATTCAAAATATTTTAAAAGACAAGCAGGCATGCACAAGTACACCCCGGTGCTCCAGTGTGTTGAGGCAGCAGGGCCAACTGAGAATGCGGTATCTCCTCACTCAAGGTTACAGGTGCAGCTCTTGCAAGAGTTTGAGTTCTACGTTATCTGTTTTTTCAATTCCAATCGGTGTCGATTGTTCTCTGCGGAGGATCTTATCTGACTGTCTTGTCCAATATCTCTTTGCCATCCGTCTTAAGTCATCCTTCCTCAATATTTTCTTGTGATTGACATGGGATTTGCTTTCTTGTAACACCGAATCAAATATTGTTCTGTGGAATAGTCTGTCATGAGCGTTCATTCCTACTTAATTTATAAGTGGTGTCAAAATGACATCTTTGATATCCTGAGGGACATTCCTCCCACCTCCTGTGTGTTTGATCCAGTTTAGGCTTATGTATGAAGGGTGGCTGGCTGCTCCTAGGGCATCAGCTTACAGGCAGTACCAGGCAACAGCTGGTGTAGTACTGGAGTCATCAATCACAGCCCTATTAAGTGATATCAAGTGTGAGATGACATTTCCTGTCCCATAGGAGCGTTGCTTTAAATCAACCTACGGAAGAGGAAGGCGTAGGTGTTCATCTGTTGCAAGGAAAACATTCTTCTTGTTTTGAAAATACAGTTTATGAAGTGTTCGAGTTGCATCTTTTGCCCTGACTTTACCAGCGCACATTTCTTGTGCTTCTTGTGAGTGACCAAAATCACCCATTATTTATTAGTAATTTATTTAATGAGAGATTTGACAGGGCACTACGCATCACTTAGGTGGCCACACCAAGCAGTTGTGGGGGATGCATGTTCTGAACATAAAGCAGACAGGTCAGCTGCAGCACAACTGGATCAGCATGTAATGGGAGCAGAACACTGCACAACTGGACAAGCGGGCTGTGCTAGCAAAATCACATATAATCAGGCCAGTGAGTAGTTTTAGCAAAGCACGACCTCACTGGAGCAGTGCTACCAAAAGACAGCATAAAAGACCAGCATTCAATGCTAGCAAAGCACAAGATCACTAACTACTGTGTAATGCATGATGGCAAAACATTACTGGACTGGCCCTGCCACAGAACAACATAACTGGACCCTCCTGCAGAGCTTGCAGGTCACAACATAACTGAAACAGTCTTAATAACTTAAATGTAATTGGAGCTGTACAACGGAACCGGACTAGTGTGCGATGCTGGGAAAGTGCAACATAAAACTGAAGCACTGTGCACTGATAGCAGAACACAGTATAACAAATGGAACCCAAGCTGCAGCATAACAACCAATCATATATTAGTAAGGCACAAAATAACACACCCGGAGCTGAGTTTATGCAGCGTGTCTCTGCTTTTACAATGTGGCCTGTGTACAAATAGGTTTAATCGCAAACTTTTAAGTTGAATTGAGTCGCAGACCACCTGCCTGAAGAATATTGAGTCAGGCTGCCTTCTCCTCTGGTGCTCTCACTCTGGCATCTGTAGAGGAGAGGACTGGTTTCCTAAGGTTGGGTGGTAAAGCCTTTGAAGGTGTTGCCATTCCGATCCTGATGAAGTAGTCTCATACTTTTCAGCTGTTAGGGAATAGATCAGCTCTGTTAATAATCAGTGCTCAGTCAGGCAGTCATAGACCTCATCCGTTTATAATCTGGTCAGGCTGGCCTTTTCAATACTGACATTAACAATGTAGACCCTAGATACTGTCCATCTCACTCCTTGCATTTACCCAGATAATGTACTTCTGTATCTTTCTGTAGATGCTGTAATTGCACCTATTTTTTTTTTTCACTTAATTTGCATGGCCATGTTTTCAGACGTTTGTACTTTATCAAGGGGTGAAAACGTAAACTTTGGTTCACTGGTGAGCACTGCCTATGGTTAAATATAAGTCGTGCCTGGCTAATCTGTGTGATATTTGTTTGGACAGTGTTGGCCTGGAAAGCTGTCTTCATGTTAGCCTCAGATGAGGTGACTCCAAGCAAGCGTGAACAAAATAAGGAAAGAGACTGGGCAATCTGTATATGAGGTGCTGATGACAATGGGCCAGTTTTATTTGGCATGGCTGCATTATGGCTGTTTCACTGACCAAGCATGCACTCTCCCATAGACACCCAGCATGGTCTTTTTATTGGCTATGACTGGGTATTCAATAAATCTGTTATTCTTTTCTTTGCTGCAGAAAGTGACAATGAACTTTCCAGTGGCACTGGTGATGTGTCCAAGGACTGCCCGGAGAAGATTCTGTACTGCTGGGGAGAGTTGCTAGGAAGATGGTAAGGCCTTCTCCTCAAAGGTTTTTGTGTTTTTTTGTTGCTGCTGGTGCTTTAGCCAAACAGTTCTGACTTCAGGAAGGGGGACGTACGAGAGGCATACACCAACATTTCACATTGAAGTGCTATAGGACAGTTGCCATTTTCTGTGTTACTGTGGACTTGGATGTCCTGCAGAGTGTATGGATAGGGCTGTCATGGACTAAAACATCACCTAAGAAGAGGAGAGCCTTCTGCAGCAACTCTCTGCCTGTTTGCTCAGATTTTCAACAACTTGTTGTTAATGTGCTATGTGTCCTAGATAGTTACTTGACCTATTGGCCATTTCTGTATCATCATCATTGTCACTTATGTAGTGCTAGAAACTACTAGGAGCATCAAAGCAACTGAAGAGTTCCATTTAAAACTACGTTAGTTATCAGGAGTTTAAATCTAACTCTGGCTGTAACTGATAGATAATGAGCGCCCTCATTATATGGATACATTTTTGGGTATGTTATTAAAGGTTATTTATGCCACATGCCATGAACCATTGCACCATGCCAGTTTCAGAGCCTGATATGGGAGCCTAAATGAACATCTTTCAAGGCAGAAACACAACCAACAGAGTGAAAACATAGTTACCTTATTGCATAACATTTTACAATGTTGTATTCTTATGATTAATCTCTGGCAGTGAGTCTAATGGATACTTCTAACCACAGGTTTTTCACCTTAGAATTCCCCACAGGCTAAATCCACAGAATCTTGTCACAGTGCTCCTGTGCACGGATAGGGAGCGTCATGCGGTTCTGTAGTGATTCAGTATCGCCTCGAAGGTGACAGTGCAGAGCCCCATATAAGCGCCACGCCTGTGCTCTGATATAAGTTACTTTCTGTTCACACCTTCCAGTGAAAATCCAAGCTCAGCTCCCAACTTTGTCCATCTTCGAACTACTCCACAGAACGTTTTCACAGTGTACTATGGAATGATGTCACCATCGAAAACAGTTTAAGACGCGTTGCAACTGGAGGAAGCAGATGTTGCTCCAGGACCCACACGAGAAGTACCTTTGGTGCCTGGTCTCCTGGGGTGAACCAGAGTCTTCTGATAAATGCACTCCAATGCACCTGAAGGTGATTCAAGACTAGGAGGCGAAGTTGCAGTCTTCTGACAGATTTCACTCGAAGTCACTGGCTTGATTCTGGTGCCGTTCTTGAAACCTCTCCACTTGACGCTCTGAATCTTTGGGTTTGTCCAAGCCAAGCATAAGAAAGCAAAGTAGGCCTCGACCCCATCCCGTACTTTGACTGCAATAAGAAGGCACAAGGGCATCAAGATTAAGTTGCACTGCCACAAGGTCGCTGGATGTGGAACTGACTCCTCAGTTGGTTCAGATGTGCCATGAGTTCCCTGGGTTGTCTCCTACTTTTCATGCAGATTGAGCTCTTTAAAGCAGCAATGCTGGAAGTCTTCAGTGTGGTTCTGCCTCACTCTAGTGCAGCTTTCTGCCCCATTGAACTGGTTTACGCCAGCGGGTCCTTCTCTAGCGCCGTCTGCCCCCTGCCCTCGGCACCTATCATTTGGCCCGGACTGGCTCCAATAAAGATATTTACTCTAGCCCGTGATCCTTGCCGGCATCTGCCACCCAGATGCAGGTGCCCACTCTCTGGCGCCAGTGGATGATCTGCTGCTGATGTCCATGTCGGATCCCGAATCAACATCAGATCGAGCTTGACTGATGTTAAGCGCATTGCAACTATCAGCATAGCCTCTCATTTTCTTTTTGGTTCTGGGCCATCCTTTGGTAAAGCATGGTGCACCTCAGAATACGGATGATGAATATGGTGAAGAGAGTAGACTGCTTCTCCCTTATTATACTGATGATGGTTTCTAACTTGGTTCACAAAACACAAGCAGACTTGATTCCTTCTGTGAGACAAAGCTTGACTTGTCACATGGGCCACCAGCGAAAGTGCCTCACTTGTGGTGGTGGTTCAGATCTCACCTAGTGTACAAGAATTGCTGCTGCCCTAAATTGAGTCCCATTTAATGAGGCCTTCACAGGTACTTTTGTGTCTACCTAGGTGAAACCTACCAGTTAGCTGGGAAATGCAGTACTTAATTTGAGCCAGTAGTTGCTGGTGTGGTTCACCAGAACTCATTTTTGGGGACCAGTACTTATTTTTCCTTATTATGCATTTCCTGAGAGCAAGAGAGGGAAAATCACAGACAGGCAGAAAGACGCAAAACCCGTCACAAAGGGAAAAACAGGAATCTTCAAGAGTGAGATTAAAGGGGCAGAGAGTGTCTATTAGCAAGTTAAAGATGTGACATACGGTGCACCCACGTCTAATAGTGGCAGCCGCAAGCTTCTCATTAGAGGTTTTGGTACTGGCACTCATTCTTGTACAAACTGAGCCCTGGGCAGGTGGCTAGGTGACCCAGATGTTCTCATCAGGCACCCTACTCCTGAGTTTCATTCTACAGATCTTGATCAGTATAGTGAACCTTTATTAATTTCCAGTCAAACCCTGGAGGGAGAATCCAAAAGAATTATGCCTTTGGGAAGCATATGTTTTCTTCTGCAGGCCTGGCACAGAGATCTGTAACAGTGGACTGTCTACTGGAGAAATATACGCATGCCCTTTTGAATATGGCTGGCAAGATCCTACTGGTGATCTTGGAGGATATTAGGGCATCTCTGGCTCAGACAATTCATAATGGGTACAAAACAGCCAAGTACATTATTCGAGCAGGCTTGGCTACCACGGACTGCATTGACATTGGATATGTCCCGTGATGGGTCTTGCCCCTTTGGAGAGAAGGTGGAATTCACTTTGGAATGCTTCAAAGACCGCAGAGTTGCAGTGCGTTTCTTGGGGCTGTTGACCCCTGCAAAACAATTTCTCTCCCAATATTTAGGGACTTTTCTAGGAGTCTCACTTATAGGCAGAGACTACCTTCGCAGCCAGTAATGCCGCAGACAGCCCCAGTCCTTTTTGGGTTGTGGGTGTAGAACAGGCAAACATCGCTCAGGCCAGCAGGGACCCCAGTCCTCCAGTTCCTTTTCCCTGCTACAACAGCCTGCAAGTCACTTTAGTTTGCCCAAAGTGCTGCATACCCAACCAGTGGGTGACAGTATCCAGCACTTCCCTCCAAGTTGTTGATTCATCACTTCTGACAGATGGGCCTTGCATGTTTTCAAATAGGCTATGCCTTACCTTTTCCTCACCTAGTATCCCTCTTAAATTTCAGAACAACATCTGTCCATCCTTCTACAGGAGGGTAAGCCTGTTGTTCTCCAGGAATGACATAGAAAGGATATCAGACTCTTAGAAAAGCAGGGATTTTTATTCTTCCTACATACTTGTCCAGAGAAGAGGGGCACCTTAGGCCTATCCTCAAAATGCTTACATCAGCTCAGATCCTCTGTGTCCTTGACCATGGTTCCTGGATGGTGTCCAGTCCTGCAGCCCACAGGCATTATCCTCATTTCGTGGGTGGGCCGGAGCATTTTCTGTTTGCTGTGTTCCCATGTTGGTCTCACCAGTGCTCCTCAGGTGTTCACAAAAGCGATGGCGGTTGTTGCTGCCCATCTCCAGATGTCAGGATTTGCTATATTCCTGTATCTTGACAGCTGTTGAAGTACGTGGTCACCACAGTCAATCATGGACTACCTCCAGATAATGGCAAAACTCCTAACTTTATTGAGGTTTATCATAAATGAGCTGAAGTTCCACCCAATTCCATCACAGAGGATTCCATTAATTGGGGCGATCCTGGACAGGGTGGAGTTCAAGGGCTTCCCTCTTGTGCAACAAGTCTGGCACATTCAGGCTGATATTTCAGGCTCAGCCTTGGACCGAGGTGAGGATGGCTTTGAGGCTTCTTGGCCTCTTAGCCCTATGCAGCCTCCTTGTCGACTACACCAGGTGGTAAATGTGAGCCCTGCAGTATAACATAAGATCCCAGTTGCCTTTCCGATAATATCCATGCCTCTAAGGAGAAGGCCAACCATTTGCATTAGTCGTTGACCAATAACGATTCGCACTGCAACAGGCCACACTCCCTCACCCACCCAGACCTGATAGTGGTGACAGACGCTTGGCTACTGGATTGGTGGTCATCTGGGAGGGAGAAATCCGAGGCCTCTAGTTTACAGTGGAGGGTCAACTCCACATCAGCCTATTGGAGCTGCTGACCATTCATCTGACCCTAAAGGCTTTCCTGCTGTCCATCAGGAAAGGCTGGCTCAGGTTGTAATGGACTACACCACTGCTATGTGGTCCTGAAAGAAGAGGGGTGGTGTGGAATCCTGGATCTTTTATGAATAGGTCTTGCATCTCTGGAGGTGGGCAGAACATCTTTCTAGTCACCAATCACCTGGTGGAGGCCTTGAATACCAGACCAAGACAACTGCGATCCTTCTAGGTTTCATTTACTGAATCTTTCTATCAGCACTTACCGCTAGGAACATGCACATTCCTGAGCTGTTCACGCTGACAGTGAGATTCAGTCTCTTGCGTCTATCCAAGGGGCTGTCTCCTTAACAATTATACCTTTTTGAATTTGCTTTAAGCCCAGAACAATACATACCATTGCTTGGTTGGGAACTAGGCAGCTCCCCCACTTGATTAATTGAAGCCTCTGTAACCTGCATTAAGTTAGTACCGTTCAATTTGGTACTACCCTGAATTCAGGACTGTAACAGTTCATCTCTCAACACTTCTCTGCAAGTAAATTGAGATCTACCTTAAGCTCTGGAAAATTATTTTTTTCCTAATGATGACCCAAAGATTCCCCTAAGGGTCAAAACGTCATCAACAATTGTGGGCATAAAGTTGCTTTATTAAGTAGTTGGTCAGTCAGGATCCATTGATTGAAAATAAGGGACTCTTTCTTTACAATCTTTGGTTATTTGAGGTGTTAGCCCTGAAATTGTCCATTCAATTGCTTATTAACTTTTAATGATCACTTTTTTGTTAATTTTATCACTGCATCCACTTGCACTGTGTAAGCTCTGTATTTCACAGAGCACCATTGCTGTTATTATAGATCCTTGTGTATACATTTGGAGTGTGAGTATTTTTAATGAGTTTTTATACATATTGGATTATTGTACAATATCCAGGTCTACTAACATTGATATTAACATTTAATTGTGGTTTTGTTTGGATTAATTGACAATCAATAATTGTTTTTGACTATTTTGGTAAATGAAACCTAGAATGATCTTTGTTGCTTTTGATTATTATGTACCCTGTCCTTCATAGGTTTATGGGCTGCTTCTGTGATTGTCATCACAGATCAGATCAACTGTCTGGGCTTTATCTGGCAGATCATGGGTGGCCGTACATCCCTATGTGGGGCAAGGCATCTTCGACCTGTGGGGAGAGCCCTGGCTAGATATTTTCCTTTGAGCCGAGAATGTGCAGTGTCAGCAATTTTGTTAGTTGAAGTTTCAGCAAGAATACTTGTTAGAAGACGCATTCCTGCTGGAATGGAGCGAAAAAGTCTTATATGCCTTCTTGCCTCTACTTCTTCTTCCCAGAGTTGTGAAGAAAATCAAGAATGACCTAGTCCAAGTCATCCCTTTGGCCAGACGTGGGCCAGGACAGCGTAGTACCCGAAACACCTGAGTGTAAGCATCTATCCTTTGATCAAGCTACCACTTTGGGTGGACATACTGTCTCAGCAACAGGGCAGGGTCCTCTACTTGAATTCATACAGCCTCCTTCTCCATGCATTGAAACTGAAAGGTGTCAATTTACTGCTTTCGGTTTGCTGCCTTGAAGTGGTTGAGATCCTTCTTGCTGCCAGACGCACCTCTGCAAACTCCATCTATTCCGGGTGCTGGTACAAATTTGTAACCTGATGTGGTCCCCAGGACACTGACCTCTTACAGGCGAAGTTGTCGAACATCTTTTTTTGTTGTTTTGTCTTCACCCCAGCAAGGCCTTACAGTGTAAAGGGTTTATTAAAGGTTTGACACATATGTTCCCTTCTAAGCCGTTTGTGATGCCACACTGGGACCTTAACTTGATCTTGACATTTCTCATGTGTATGCCCTTCGACCCTATGCAAATCTATTTGCTGCGTCTTCTGACCTTGTAGTCTGTCTTCCTCATTGTGATTATGTCAACTCGTTGCAGGGGTGAACTGCAGGCCCTTTCAGTGCATCCAACATTTTACAGGCAAATTGGTGCTGAGGACTCTGGCAGCAGTGTTGCTGAAAGTTGACTCCTTCCCACATTGGATAATCGATTACTCTACCAGCTTTTTTTGCTCTAACTTTCCTCTTAAAGAGGGGGAACGGCTCCATCAGTTGGACCCCATTAATGGTACCAGGAGCCATCGAGTGGACAATCAAAGTTTTGTGATTCTCCGAAACAACTAAAGAGAAGGCTGTGCAGAAGATGACCCTGTTGAAGTGGATAGTCATGTGCATTAAAATGTGCTACTCATTGCCCAAGAAGCAGTCCCTTGAAGGTCTGCAAACCCATTGTGTAGGAAACTGGCCCCTGGTTGCAGTTCCCCCCACACATTTTGCCTGGTATTTGATGCTAACTGGCCTGATTGTGTGCTGGCATCCTGCTAAGCAGGCCCCAGCACCTGTGTTCTTTCCCTAAAACTGTACCACTGTTTCTACAATTGGCACACCCCTGGTACACAGCTAAGTCCCTTGTACAAGGAACCAGTGGTACCAAGGGCTCTGTGTCCAGGGAGGGTCCCTAAGGGCTGCAGCATGTATTATTCCACCGCAAGGGACCCCTCACCAAACACATGCACACTGCCATTGTAGCTGGGGAATATATTATAAGGAAGAAAGCTGCGATTAGATAGAGTATCATCCAGAAAGAGCATTACCAAAGGTAAGTAGCATGTTCATTATGAAACTAAACTACATGTGTCCAAACAACAACAACCTGTGAATCATCTTCAGATCACTCTCACTGCACATGTATTTCAAGGCAGGAGTCTATATTACAGCAAAGTGAGCATCCTGGCCATTTACAACAGCCTATTGGTAGTGACACTGCAAACAAGTTAAATGTACATCAAGTATGAATGGCAGTTTACAAAAAGCTAAGAAGATAAGTGAATTGTGATGGTTGAAGAAATCCTGTGCAATTCTGCTTCTGAAAGACAAAATAATGATAAATGTCTGGTGCTTCATGCGAAGAGGCAGATCCCCAAAAGCTGAATGTGTAAACTTTTGTTGTTGTAGCCCCACCAAACTAAGGGCAGCACAGGGTAATTAATGTAGCATCGGTTAGTGTGGAAGACTGGTACAATACAGCACAGTGATTGTTAAATTATCTCTGTTATTGTGAGTCCACCTGTCAATGTAGATCACGGGCTATATCGTCAGTGGAAAATTGGATACTCCAATTCTTATCAGAGGCTAGCTGCAGTTGACACTAAGACTTAATCGGGACATTACAAATTCAATCATTCCCTCTGCACATCAAGGCTGTGGTCCCCATGATTAAATAAAAAGTGCTGCCCTCATTGCAGTTGCAAACTCTTAAGAGATTGTGCCTATGCTGAGGAGAGCACATTAGCGAATTTCTTGACCGCAGTTAGACACTATGGCTCTTTCATAAAAGACGGACCGGTCTCTCTTTTAATAGATGAAAATACACACCCCAGCAGGCAAGAGCAGTGCCTTACTGTACATGCCTGAAATGGGATGCCTGGACGGTCCCTGGGGCACTCTTTCCAGCCTTGCAAGGGGTGCCTTTGGGGTGCCACACGGACTGTGCGACATTGCATATGTGATGCACAGTCAGTGCACCTCATTGCAAGTTCTTTGCCACTGTGGCCTCATTATAATATCACACATGCACAGTGACAAAGGATTCTATCATTTACATGGATCCACACCCCCGTGGAATATGAGGGGCGCTCGCCCATGATCACATCAGTGCAAAAGGTGCATGTGTTTCATATGCAAGTGACCGCAAATGCATCTTCAGCCCTTTCCATAAGAGCAAAGTGCCACAGAAGCACAAGACGTGGAAACAAGCAGCCGTTGCGTTGTTTTTGAGATCGCTGTGCTCTTGCACCGTTTGACACTGTCAAATTCCGTCTTTTCATTGTGAGCCTCTGCAATATCGTCATGGTCTGGAATGGTCCTGACAGGTGTCTCCAATCGCTCTTGGCTGGTGAAGTAAAGAGAGAGTGAAGCTGTGCCTCTCATTTGACTGTAACATATCTATTGAGGGGTCTCAAGGACGCAAGCCTACTGCCTTGTCCTATTTTATGTTTATCTTGAACTCTAAGATATTTCCTTGGCATTCTGATGCTGATGACACTGAATGACAATTTTTCATTTCAGGTGCTCCCCTCCCTTGATGTGATTTGATCGTTCTTTTTCCTAAAGGCAGAAATTATCTAGATGCCTTTCAACTCCAGGGGCTAAAATATTATATTAATGTTCTTAACCTCATTTTGTCATAAACCCTCTGGTGAATGTTCTGATGAGCACTATGCATTTTAGCAAATTATGCCATTGGGTGGTAATGTTTATCGCTGTGTGACAAGCCAAAGAGGTTATTGGTCAATGTTTATGAAATCAAGAGGTGCACTTTGAGAGTGTGATCAGGTGTAAGACATGGGAGTTACTAACAACAGCCTGGGAAAATGTTAGCCGGCTTCCTAATACAGAGTATGCTGTCTTCTTGGTGCTTGCATTGGTCAACGGCCATCATGCCTTGATGAATTTATCTGCACAAACAATGTTGCTTAAAGAGCACTGTCTTCCACTTCACTGCACACACATTAACCTGCAGCCCATTTTCACTGTCATTTTCACTATGCTTGATGAGTACTTGAGGCATGTAGGGGTGAAGTAATTGCTTCTCTGGGGGAAGTGCCACCATGTGTCTCTCAGCGACTATATTTGATAATCCATCAGTTGAATGGGGGGCTCCATGTTTTTGATGATTTTCACCAGCAAAGCACAAGAGGGCTGCACCTGAGGTTTATCCCAACACAATTTGTTTATGAAGATATCTTAAAATAATCTGCCTGAAAGTCGTTGCACTTTTTAAAAAGTCCTATATTCCCATGACTTAGATTTTGAGAGTAAAAGACTTCCACATCACCAGCAGTAAAAAACACTAGACTGGGTGTTAGGTGCTAGGAGGATACTTTCTATTTTCTGTGTAGATTCTTATTTCCTTCTAGCAGTGGGGAATATTGGTGCTGACGTCTACTAGAGAAGTCTCACACGATGCCTATGTCTGAAGCACAATTGCAGACCCTGGTTTGATTCTGTGGGAGCGCCCAACTAAGTAAAAGAACTTCTTTATGTCACTAAATAGTATACATTTGCCTCCACTGGTGTTTCACGGTCCAGAAACCATCATCCATTGTAAAATGAACAGCTCACTTTGGTGGCTGTGGGTTATGGTAGTTTATGTATTGCAACATTTCCTTGACACAGGTTGGTCGTTGACTACAGAGCAACATTTAAATCCAGTTAACCGATAAATACTGGACCTAGCTAGTCAGTAGGTGTGCTTCATCTTGGCTTTGAAAGGATTCTCTGGGTACCACTACAGACCATCGTTGATCAAGAAGAGGACTCTTAGCCTCAAAGGCAGGACCGAGCCTATGACACTGCTGCTGTGATCTGCCTAAGAAGAGAGGGAAGCCCTACCTCCTGGTGTATGAAGAGAAGCAGACCCAAGACCCGGAAGGACAAAGAGGCAGGCTTTGCTGACAGAAGAATACCTCAGGGTCACCTGAAGAATTGAACTGCCCAAGAGGCATGAGGATTATGCAGCCCACTGAACCAGAATTGACTGAAGGACATCTTGCAGGAAAATAAGTTTAAGAAACTGCAGAGAGAAAAGTGAGTCTGTAAGTGTGACAAATTTGAATTGTCTCCTAACTTTTCTTTACTATTCCCGACATTTTTAGAAGCTGTAACTGCCAGTAAAATTATTTATCTGATGGAGACTTCTGGCCGCAGATTCTTCACCTTTGAATTTCTCCAGGTGCCAGACTGGTTCCAGAAGATTTTTGTGAGCAGTACCCCTGCGTGCCGGTAGGTGACTCCAATCGGCTTTGCACAGTGTCGTCAATATAATCCGCACTAGAAGTGGTGTAGGTGCCACCTTGGCGTGCTGCCATCAGTTCTTTTCTTTCCGCATCAGTCAGTGCAGATCCATAGAGTGCTACTCTGTCACTTTTTAATAGGCTTTTTTCAACGTTTTGTCAACTCCACTTTTTTTGAGGTTTTCTTCCTCCTGGTGTGTCGAGGGAATGTCATTTAGGAAGACGGGTTTTAAACCATGTGCCACCTGCCACCACACCATGTCAGTTATGGACTCACAACTCATGTGTCTGTGGTGTCCGAAGGGCAACCACAACTCCAAGTCATGCTCTGACTGCCCGGGCCATGGCATCGAAGACTTTGAGAGAGTGGTGTCTAAAGCTGCTTGCAGTCCGGCAGGCGGCTCTGTGTCACGCGACACCTTGGAGTTCTCGGTCGAGGGAAAGGTCCAGGGACTGCTCCAGGAGCCCCAAGCCCTCCTAGTCCCACACTAAGTACTGGGCCACTCCGGTGCAAGAAGCACAAGAAGTTGAAGTGTGCTTCGACTTCTCCTCTTTCGGTCGACGTGACGGAGCATCAGCTTTCGAGGCATTCTTCTGTGGAGCCTACGCCTGTGTTGACTTTGCACCTCCCTGCTTTTCTGGGAGCCGGAACGACCCCCGCTCACATCAAACACTTTTAGGAGGCCTAGTGCCTCATTTTTTAGCAGGCCGACCCCTAAGACGCCTTCGGGGTCAGAGGGGGCTCCATCTGGTTCCACACCAGCGCTTTGACCTCAGTTCTGATGGGCTCCCATTGATCTGATCAGGACTGGCACCGGTCATGCCAACGTGACCTTCCCCGGCTCCGGTCCCAATGCTGATGCCCCCGCCACCAGCCCCATTTGAATTCTTGAATCCGACACAGAGCCGGAGCAGAGTCGACCAAATCCGGGCCCAAAACGACTTGTGTGTCCTAGGTCGGTGTCTCAGCCCTATCCTGAAGGGCTGGGCCCTGGGGAGGAATGTGAGGGGTCACTGGACCTTTTAGAATGCCAGTTAGAAGGTCAGGACATGGGCTGGAGTGGACTAGGCACATCTCCAGATACTGGCATACTTTCTCCCCCTACGTGGCTACCGATGAGGGAGCTACATATGCTACGGTGGTGAATAGGGCAGCTGTAGTCCTGGACCTCGAGTTGCCCTGTGTGGCAGTCAAGACTAACATCTTGATGGAAGTACTACAGCTGGGAGCGTCCTCCTCTGAACCCCTGCCTCCTTTCAATGAAGCACTTACTACTAGGAACTTGGTCCAAGTCCAGTACAGGGACTCCCATGAACAGGACAATTGCCCGCAGACATCGCCCCTCCCAGGGGACCTAAGTTTCCTCACTCAACACCCCACCCCAGAAAGCTTGGTGTTCTAGGCTTCCACTTACCATGGCACGTTCCCTGCCGCACCCCTGGACAGGAAACCCCAGAGGCTGGATAGAAGATGTTTTAATTCTACCAGCCTTTTATTATGGCCAGTGAACACCACATGCTTATCGGGCCATTACTCCCACACTCTGTGGGATCTGTTTGCACAGGTGCTGCCACAGGTCCCGAAGGAGGCCCAGGCCATTCTCTCCTAAGCAGTCAAGGATGGGAGCGATACAGCTAAGTTCACTATTCGCTGTGGTTTAGACACGACTGACTCGCTGGGCAGAGCGGTTTCCACAACAGTGAGCCAGATGTTCTCACATCATGCCATTTGATGACAACCGTCTGTTCGGGGACAAGGTAGACTTTCAGCTGGAGCGCTTTAAGGAATTGCAGGCTACGACCAAGTCCTTGGACCTCTCAACTGCACTGCATCCACCACAGTCTGCCTTTCGCCCTTTTTGTGACTACAAAGGGGTATTCAACCACGCCTGCCCTATCCAAGCCACCGTCCTGCTCAAGCTTCCCAGCATCTGTGTGGGGGAGGGCGTGGTTCTTCTCGACCCCGTGTTTTGCGTACCCAGCAGTCTGCTACAACCACCACAACCCCTCTTCCCCCTCAGCAGCTACAGCCTCTAAGCCCTCCTAATCTTGCCCTTCACGATCATGGACGTCCAGCTGATGGCAGAATCCACCATCATAACCACTGGCAGTCCATAACAATCAGAGAGGTAGGTCTTACAGATAATTCGGAGGGGCTACTCCCCCCTTCGAATCTTCTCCTCCCTACATACTTGTATCTTATGACCAGCTGAAGGAGGATCATCTGTCCTAGCGCCGCAAGGAAGTCAAGGCTCTCTTGGCTAAGGGAGCTTCATAAAGGGTTCCAGGGCCATAAGTAGGCTGTAGTTGCTACTTCTGCTACTTTCTGATCCTTAAAAAGGAAAAGGACAGGGGTCTTCGCCTTATCCTATTCTTCTGAACCCCCAACTTCTTCCTCAGAAAGGAGAAATTTAAGATGCTCACATTAGCTCAGGACTTGTCTGCCCTTCATCACAGAAACTGGATGTTAACGTTGGATTTGCAGGACGCCTATTTTCACATCCCCGTCGTGCCTGCCTACAGATGTTACTTTCGATTAACAACAGGTCACAAGCACTTTTCAGTTTACTGTGCTCCACTTCAGCCTTATCAGTGCCCCTCAGGTGTTCACCAAGGTGATAGCAGTAATAGCAGCTCATATGCACAGATCAGGGGTGTCAGTCTTCCCCTAGCTTGACGACTGGCTGCTGAAGGTGGGCTCGCCCCAGGCTGTCATCTCCCACTTTGAACTACGGCAGACCTCCTGCATTTCCTGGGGTTCACTATAAACCTGATTCCCTCTCAGACGCCCCCTTTCATTGGAGCTGTTCTGGACACCGTGCAGTTTTGGGCTTATCCTTCGGAACAACCAGTCTGGAGTATTCAGGCTATGTTACCAATGTTTCAGCCTCTATCCTGGATTTCAGTGAGACTGACTCTGAGGCTGCTGTGCCTCATGGACTCCTGCACCATGCTAGTGACACATGCCAGATGGCATATGCGGGCTCTGCAGTGGGACCTGAAGTTCCAGTGGATGCAGCATCAGGGGAATCTCTCTGAGATGGTCTGCATCTCGGAGGGAACTGCAAAGGACCTGCAGTGTTGGCTAACAAATTGTGATTTGGTCAGAGGCAGACTCCTCTTGCTTCCCCAGCCAGATCTCACAGTAGTAACAGATGGTGTCACTCCTGCAAAGGGGCAGCCATCTGGGAGAAGTGGAGATCAAAAGGCTGTTGTCTCCGGCGGAATCCGGACTCCACATCAACTTGCTGGAGCTCTGTGCGATCTGACTGGCATTGAAAGTCTTTCTACCCTCCATCAAGGAAAAGCTAGTGAAGGTGTTCACAAACAATATCTCCGCCGCGTTGTACTGCAGCAAACAGGGTGGGGTTGGGGAGACTCTGTCAGGAGGCTCTACGTCTCTGGATATGGCTGGAACAGCAGGGCATATCCCTGGTGGTTCAACATCTGGCAGGTTCCCTGAACATCATAGGGGTCAAACTCAGCTGTCGATGCCTAGTGGATCACGAATGGCGTCTCCACCCGATGGTGGCGCAAGGTCTCTTTCAGCAGTAGGGAGTGCCTTGGTTAGATCTGTTCACCTCAGAAGAGAACACGCATGTCTGCAGTTTTGTGCACTGAAGTTTCCAAGGCGGCTTTCACTCAGAGAAGCTTTTCATCTCGAGTGAAGCTTAGGCCTCCTTGTACGCCTTTCTGCCCATACCATCCTCTTTATTTAAATCCTCTATTGTAACTAGGTTTCTGAAGGGTCTTGTACATATCTTTCCCACTTCTCCTTTTATTAGAATCAGTTTGACCTTAATTTGGTTCCCACTCTGTTAATGTGTGCTCCTTTCAAGCCTCTTGTTAACTGTCCCCTCCAGCTACTCACGATCAAAACAGCATTTCTCGTTGCAGTACCATCTGCCCAGAGGGTGAGTGAGCGGCAGGCTTTATCATCCAATCCTCCCTATTTGTCAGGTTTTTCAGACAAACTGGTGTTTTACACTAGTGCTTCTTAACTGCCGAAAGTGGTAACACCGTTTCATGTGGGCCAGTCTGTCACCTTGCCCACCTTTTACGCTTCTCCACATCCTTCTAAAGAAGAGGAGCGACTCCAACGTCTGGACCTAAAAAGAGTGTTGTCTACCTTTATCGCATCTTGATAGCACAAAAGAGTTCCGCATGGACGACCAACTCTTCATGGGGTATGTTGGTGCGAAGAAAGGTCAGGTGGTGCAGAAATGGACCACCTCTCAATGGCCGTCTGTGTCAAAGTCTGCAATGCATTGGCAAAGATGCAGCCCCCTGAGGGCTTGCAGCTTCATTGCACCAGAGCTAAAGCTGTGACCACTGCGTTAGCATTTGTAGTCCCAGTCATGAACATCTGCCAGGCAGCAATGCGGGCGTCCTTGCACACGCTTACCAAACATTAATGCATGGACATTCAGGTCTGCAGGATGGGCATTTCACCTGTTCAGTCTAAAGGACTTCCTAGTTTAAATTAGTTTTCAGTCCCGTCACCAGGAATGGTATTGCTTGAGTATCTATTCAACATAAGGAATCTGCAACTAGAAGTCTCAGTCAGATAAACAAGTTACTTACCTTTGGTAACGCCTTATCTGGTAGAGACCAGAACTAGCTGCAGATTCCTTACTGGCCCACCCATCCTTCCCGCTCTGCGGACAGATTTCTAGAGTTAGGGATGATTGGAAAGTCATGCAAAGTAACTAACAGTGTGCCGAGATGGCATCTATACAGGTGATGTGGACGCCACTACTGGTGAGACCGACGCACACAGCTGATTGACGCCACCTACTGGTGCGCAGGGGTACTGATTATGAAAATCTTCCTCATCCATTCTGTCACCTGTGGAAATTCAAAGGTAAGGAATCTCCGGCTAGATGTCGTCTCTATCAGATAAGGCGTTGCTGAAGGTAAGTAACTTGCTCTTCTCTTCTCCCCAGGTTTGAGGGTAGTGTGTTGTTGGCTGCATTTTGTTGCCCCAATTCTGGAAGCATTCGAACCGTCCTCCCCTGCTTCTTTTGCCACACCATTAACCTTCCCCAATTTAAATAGAAGGGAATTGTTTAACAGTGTGCACCATATGAATTATTATGCAGCATGAATCTTTTCTAAATACACATGCTGCGGTAAATCCTGCCATCAGGACCTAATGAGGTCTAATGTGATTGATCTTATTGTCAAAACAAAGATTGCATTTTTCTGCATTACTTTCCAGATGGAGGCACCAACACATCAGTGAAACCTATATATAGCAAAGAGTGTCACAGTGTTTTTCTTATTCCCTCTGTCATTTTGGCATGTAAAAGATGTTCCTACAAGTACTGCAGAGCAGAGGGGTCTCGTGCAGAGTTCATTCTTTGTCCTGGAGTGACAAATCAAAAAAATATATCCTCAATTTTGTGGCTGTTGGGCTCACTGCTATCTCTTTGCAGAATGCGGTATATGGTGTGTCCTCTGGGTGTAGCGATTCTAATAACTGCCTCAAATAATGATAGTTTAAAGTAATAGATGCACATGGGCAGCCCCCCATCGGTAAGACCACCCCCTCCGCACACTTCAATTTAAAGGGTACTAAAGAAATGGGGTGCTAGCACTTAGGGTAAATTTAGTTGGTTAATGCCAAACACTGCAAGTAGGTACATTATAATAACCTCAATGCATTGACGATGGTGAGAAACAAATGATATGAGTTGAAGATTAGCATTTGAGTTTATTTGTGTGTTAAATTTTGCTTTCACAGTACACGAAGGTCACAGCCAACATGTGTTTCACCGCCTTGTGGCGTGTAGACCTTGGGCGTTTTCAAGGCTGCAAGCATTGTGCTACTAGCTTTCATGGAAATAAGAAGAACTAGCTGATAATGGACAAGTGAACATGTTTGCCAAGGTGTGGATGAGCCTTCTTTTCAAAGCATTACATGCCTTGATGTAGCCCCAGTTGGATTGATTGGGGCAGTCTGTAGCACAGCAAACATGAGAATTTAACCAAACAAAGAAAAGACTAGGTAGGTGGGTGCACTGTCGGCGGGAGATTCCTGGTGAGGCAATCAGTGCAACTGGTACACAGCACACACAATCACTGCCAAACAAGTGCTGATCTGAATGGGTCAAATGTATCAGTTTTATTGACATGCTGTAACAAGTGGTAAAAGTTGTTTACTTTTAACAATAAAAGGAAGGTCCAGACGTGAATATGTTTTAACGTTGCAGTTCCACGGTTGGGGAGTGAAAGTGACAGGACATTAGAGAAGATCCTAGTAGGTGACAGCTACGGTTGTCTGCAGGGCAGACCCTAGCTGAAAAGGCTTTGCAGGCTTTACTCAGCAGTTGATGGTCAGAGGCTGACTTGAACACGATCTCTTGTGTATTTTGAATCTGTGCCAGACTTAAGATAATCAACTCCTTGCTAGGAGTTTCTCTCTTAGCATAACTTGGGAGATTCAGATTTGTATCCCTCATTTAATTGACGAAGATGTCTGAGGTTGAAAGCCTTGTGGGATTTTCTCAGAAAGCAGAGTGAGGAGGATTGAGTAGTGGGCATGGCATGTAGCATAGTTTACAAAAGAGCGTTTCCATGAGCCCCGAGTTTCCATGGCAACCTGTGTCACAACAGAAATCCAGAGCAGAATAGGTGCCTCAGCAAAGAGGGAACTATCTGCTCTCACAACCTGTTTTAGGAGGAAACATTCAAATACATATTTGGTACCCTAGTTCACTCATTACTGTAACTGAAGCATGAAAAGTATAGCAGTTGTTCTCCTTTTGACACTCAGAATGACCACACATAAGGTGGTATTGTACAGTAGACCATGGATAGTATATTGATTGGATTCAGCAATGCATCTCCCATACCCAAGCTGTAATGATGAATGCCCCTTAGTAAGTGTGCAGTAGTGGCATCCCCGACTTTATCTTTGCTCCCAGAATGCCCTTCTATTTTCACTTTCTGGCAACAGCTAGTGGGGGCCCTAATCCTGATAGACCCCTCAAACCTCAAGATGGTGGACCTCGGTGATACCCCTTTGTTGTGCCCAATGAGTAGAGACCCTCATTGGGCACTGGTGTTCCCTTCCTGTAGTCTCAAAGGATACTTCTTTTTAACTCCTGCAGAAGCTGCGGTTGTTAGCAGCTTTATAGGTTTGAGGTGTGTTGGAAATGGCCCTTTCTGCAGTCATCCACTGACCTTTTTGCCTTTCTCCTCTTTTTGCTGAATTCATTTTTGTTGACTATAGGACTCTGGGCACTTTACCACTCCTAACCAGTGCTAAAGTGCATGGTAACATTGGCTTATCCACAATTGGCATATTTAATTTACTTATAAGTCCCTACTAAAGTGTACTACCTATGCCCAGGGTCTCTGAATTAAATGCTACTGGTGGGCCCGCAGCATTGAATGGCCCACCCACTCCAGAGGCCCTTAAGTCAGGACTCAGGCCAGGCACTGCAGAGCCTGTTTGTGCAGTTTTAAACTGCCATGTCGGCTGGCAAATTAATTCTCTTGCCAGGTTCAAACATCCCTTTTTAATGCATTTGTCATCCCTAAGGTAGGCCCTAGACAGCCCAAGGGCAGAGTGCAGTATATTTAAAACGTGGGCCATGTACTTTTAAGTTTTACATGTCCTAGTGGTGAAAAACTTTTACATTTGTTTTTCAGTACTGCAAGGCATATATCTCCCATAACATTGGGATTATCTTATTACATCTTATAAGGATAATGTCCAGTTGGGAAGAGATGGGACCCCCAAGTTTGGTGTCTCTGGAATCACAATTTAAAATCACAACTTATGGTGAAGTCGGATTTTAAATTGTAATTCTGAAAATGCCACTTTTAGAAAGTTGGCATTTTCTTACTTTAAGCATCTTGTGCCTTCTGCCTGTCTCTGAATACATGTCTGGGTGGATGACATCTGGGTGATTGAGCATTGCCTCCAGACAGCCACACACAAAGGGAGCTTAGATGTGACTATTGGGCCACCTATATCCTGATGGGCCTTCCTGGGCATTATGGTCGGAAGGAGCTGACACTTACATCTGTATGGGCTGTGTCCTGATCCGACACAAAGTGCTCCATAACCCCCTGTATTGAGTTTGAAATAAGGCTGGAAGGACAGGGACTGTGCACTTCAAAGGCCTCTCTTTGAAGACTCCCCCACTTCAAAGGCACAGCTGGGTATAAGTACTTGACCTCTGACACCACCAACTCAGTACATTTCTGGACCTGTGGTTACTCTGCCAGGAAGGAGGACTGCTGTGCTGTTACAAGGACTGCTACTCAGCTGGACTGCTGCTCTGGAAAAACTGCTTTCATATTCTGCTGACCTGCCGTCTTGCCTGGGGAAGGACAACTGTACCTGCAACCCTCCATCTTGAACCCAGAACCCCAGAGTGACTCCAAGAGGTAGTCCGCTGGCCTCCTGATCTGAGCCTCTGGGAGATAACAGGCTCCCCACAGCTCCAGGATCCGTTTTCAACAATCCCCTGACCACCAAGAAGCGTGCCTCAGGTCCTGGGCCCTTGGAATTGCTTTTTGGGCTCCTGAAATAAAGTGTTTGGGCTCTTTGTGACTAAGAACAGGCCTGATCGCTCTGGAACAGCGCAGTTCACCAGAAGAATAGGCGCAGCCGTCACGTGCTAAACTCCTTGCGCAGCAAGCATCACGGCTTCAGCACGCCCGGCCACAATGCATGGCTGACTCTGTGCTTGCGGGCCCCCACCAGCGACACTCTCCTTGCTCCCTGCCAGCTCCTTCCCCTCCAATGGGACTCTTGGCTCACTTCTTGAGGAGGTAAAACTTCAGCAGGGCTTGTCTGGACTGTATTCGACCTGCTCTCCATTCTGGTCGGCCTGAACCCTTGGATTTAACCCGGTCTAGCGCAACCAGATATCCCTGATTGGCTCTTTATTCTTCTAGTCACCATGCTGCAGTTTAATCTTTAAAAATTCATATCTTGACTTTTTCCTATAAGATTTTTGTTTTCTTGGTCTTGTTTTAAGCATAAAATTAAGCTCTAGTTTTCTAACCAGATGTGGTGTCTTTTTGTGTGGGGTTTTCACTGTTTTACTGTTTGAGGTGTTATTTAAGCACTTTACACATTACCTGAAGTTAAGCCTATCTGCTCTGTGACTATCTACCAGAGGGAGTGCACAGGTTAATTTATGGTGTGTATCTGACTTACCTTGGCTAAGCTTATGGTTCCTACTTGGACAGGGTGCGTAACTCTGCCAACTAGAAATCTAATTTCTAACAAGGTGTACTCAGGGGTGATCCGTACTGTTCTGCCCTTGTTAATTAGGTCAAATGGTTTGTGAGATTAAGGGCTCCTTCTTGTTCATTATTTTGTTTCTGATGTGTAGACGTTTTTGGAAACATTGCAGATGTTATGCAATAGTGAGCACAAACACTGAACATAGGCGCATGGGACAATGTTAGAGACGGCTGGTGGTGCATCTGTCGGTAGGTTTACGCTTAGCTGATCAGACATCTTTATTTTGTTTGAATGCTTTCTGCAAGTTAAAGAATGGAAGCTTTGCACGGGAAACAACTGGAATAGACCACCCAGCACTTCTTCCACCTGGACTCCTTTTTCCCAGGACCTGTCTAGAGGGACTACACTAGGTTTCCTGCCAGAGCAGGACCTTGGATCTTGTATATGTGTACCTGTAAATTGACAGTAGCCACCACAATACAGTCTTGAAAGAGGGCAAGCAGTGCCATTTCCAGAAGCCCCTTTAAGGAGGGAAGTTTACAACAACCGGATTGATTGGTTGTTTGAACGTCCAGTGACGCACTGAACCTGTGTTGACCCTACTTAGATCAGAAAGTGGAACTAAAGGCTGAGATCAAACCTAATGGCCCTGCTGAAACATTGCTGCACTCATACTGTTGTCCTTGCCTTTCTGTAAGCCCCAACAAGCAGATGGAGTAGACAAATGTTAATACCTTCTGTTCCCCTCACCAGAGAGCAGAGGAGGGCTGATCCACTCATTCATTGCTACATCTGAGTGGTGACCTGCCTGGTGAGCACGTTCCCTCCCTGCACCACATTTTGCTGTTTTGTTGTTCCCTGACCCCACCTTTGTGTGAAACGTTCCAGCATCTCTGACCCGTCTAAAGACTGTCTTATCACCCAGCTACTTGTCTTTTTCAGAGTCCTGTGGCTACTCATATTTAACAGGCTCACGTGTTACCCTTCCACCCACTACTTACTTGATCCTCACCATTCTGGCTTTCATACTCTAGACTCTGCTGAAAGCGCCCTTTCATGTCTAACTTCTTCACGTCAAATCATTAGTAATAGCAATCTTTTACACTCATTCTCTTCCACACTGTGGCTGTCTACCATGCTGTTGATCACAGAGTCATATTAAGCATGTGTTTATCTCTGCAGATTGGCAGCTTAGTACTTGATTGGCCCTACTGCCATCTTTCATTCAATTTCTTCTTGCCGTCATGGTGCTCAGCTCTGTATTCATTCACCTTAGTTCAATGGTTGTCCCTTTGTCGTAGTAGTTTCTCATCTACTCTTCTCACTCCACATCTCCACCCAGAGCTGTATTATTTCGTTATTTGGATTCCCCTGGTCACCACAATGCATATGATGCTTGAATGTTTTTCTTTTTCCTTCCTTCACATCACAGCACTACACACCATGTCAAGACCATTAGGCACTAGATCGGTCATGATCTCTAATTCTCTAATCTTCCAAAACTGAAATTATGCTATTCCCTGTCTGATCTACTCCCTCTTCATCTTCATTAACTGTACTTGCATACTTTCACCTAGATGTACTTGCGCAATCCACATCTGCTACGAATCTTGGTGTGCTATTTTATAGGAAAACGCACCTGGACTCTCATCTGTACAACCTCCCCATGCCAGTTTCCAAATATTCAACATTTGCAAAATTAGCCCCTTCACAGTCCATCAAAACTCCTAAGTCTTTTTCATACCCACTCTTTATGAGTACATTTGACTTATCAGCAGATCTTCCAAGCAATGCCTTTTCTCCACTTGGTGATGTTATCAACTTTGCAACCTATCTGCTCTTCTCTGACCAACCTACTCTTCTCCACAGAAAGCAGGATGTATGGCTTTCTGCCAACCTAAGAGCTAAATTCATACTTCTCACTCTAGTATATGTCAATTCACAAAGGGAAATGCAGCTTCTCTCTGTGACATGTTTTTTTTTTTTTTACCATCTGCTGTCTGATTCTTCAAAAGAGGGAAGCTGCTTAGAGGGTCATCCGGCTTTATGGGCTTAGGCT
Source organism: Pleurodeles waltl (assembly GCF_031143425.1). Classification (NCBI taxonomy): domain Eukaryota; kingdom Metazoa; phylum Chordata; class Amphibia; order Caudata; family Salamandridae; genus Pleurodeles; species Pleurodeles waltl. The sequence continues at coordinate 409,462,473 of NC_090443.1, read as the reverse complement.
CCTTAACCTTGAAATCGAATCATACCAGCCAAGTCCCTGGAGCCTCTCCTCCATACACCCAGGTAGATGGGACATGACTTCCAGAGGCTTGAGGGCTTTGTTGGGCTAGGCTGGCTGAAGTCCCCAGCGGGCAGATTGCCAGGAGTGTCCAGGCCCTAAACTGTCCCTGAGTCTGAGGACCTGGCTGGAGAGGAGCTGTTTTAACCAGGATCCACCTGACTCTTGCGAGGCAGTGACTCCGCAATACATAGATAACAATTAGACTAACAGAGGGAGGATACAAACTGGTGGTACACAACTTCTGTGTTTATGGAGGACGGTCTGTTTAAGACTTCCCATACTGCTAGGTATTGGTATACTGTTCTCAGACTGGGAGTGCTGGCATACCTGTCTCAGTGTAACTTCGAGATTTAATAGGCTACCCCCACACAATGAAACCTGTCCTTGCTTCACTAGTTCATGTTTTCATCCCACCTCTAGGGCCCCACTGGTGTAGGTCAGAGGGAAGCCTAGGATGCTGTTTGCAAAGTAGAGGTGTCTCATTTACGAACTGTGGATAATTAAGATCTCTTCTAAAACCGCATTTTGTAATGATCAAGCGGCTCTATGGCTGAGAACTTGTGTGAAGAGGCAGAGAGCTGATTCACAATGAGAATACTGTCTTTTCTGTTACAAGACTATCTAAAATGACTTTGGTTGACTGTGGTTGTTTCTGCTGTGTTTATATTAATCTAGATCTATTTTCTTGCAAACAGGTGACACGTTCATGCGAGACCTGCTTGTATCAGAGTCACTACTTTGGTACAGAATCGCCAGAGTGCGGTACTTGTATTCTTCACTAGGGCAACTCGGTATACTAAACACAAACCTGTGTGCAGAACAAAAATCATTTGAAGCAGTTTTATACAACAATTGTGAGCCCCATTTGTGATCCGGGAGCACTGAAGTATCAAGAAACGCTATTTTGAGAGAACCACCCAATTAGTTGTGTTTAAATTAATTTTAATCGGAAACTGATTTTGTTTTAAATTGCTTTCTAGTAAAAGTGACGATGATTAATCTCTCTAGCTAGTTGAAGCGGCATCATCAGGACTAAATAAATTAATGATGGTCCATACAACAAGCTCTGTAATATAAACATACAGGAGTCCATTAGATAATATGGGACTAGACATGGACCAGGAAGAGAGACAAAGTAATTTATAAGCACGTACTTGTGAAGGCCCAAATAGATCTCTGATAAATAGAAAGATAATTAAAATGCCTTTAGAACTACTGCTTAGTGGATTTTGGATGACCAAAAGTACAGTGTGAGACACAACAATGGTAGTCATGTCAGCGATTTCAATTGAATATAGGTCATCATGAAATAAAGTAGACAGTGGAGTTAATAATGTGGCAAACAGGGCCCAGACAATTGGTCTTGCAAAAATAATTTACCGAATTGAAGGGTATAAAGCCCAGCAATGTGTCTTTTTGAAAAACCTTTAATTGTTTTCTGTTGAAAAAACATAATATTACATCTCAAAATGTGTACATGCTTTACTTTGCATCATTTTGAATCAGTGGACACCAGTGCAAATCTTAAAATTTGTAGAGTCATAGAATAACATAATACATGATATTTTCCTCAAAAGGTGAAATAACATTGATACATACGGGGCAGGAGGTGGGAGTGGGGTTTGAGTGGGCCTTGAAAAACTCTTCTATTGGATCCATGTTTTTTCAAACTTGTGTGAGCAGCTCCTGTCCTGGTAGATCAAGCTTTCGGCATCCATGCACCACTCCATATTGTCGCCCAGGTGATCAAACAATGGATGCAGGGATGATCCCCACAAACAGGCAATATTGTGACTGGCCAAACCATACCAAGGTTATAGAATAGTCGCTGTGCCTAGTAGCTCGTCCACCCCCTTGGCCCCCATATTACAAATATGCACAGTTTGTTTCCCTAAAGTTACCTGTATTGATGGAAGCACCTGCTATACAGTCCATCACCTCAACCCAGTAGTCCCTTATGAAAGCTTACTGGTCTTGTGTGACAAATATTCACAAGTGTTTAAAATCCTTCTGTTGCACTTGGAGTGGCTGTAGGAAAGTACCATCTTGCCTGGCATGTTACCCCCATATTTCACTGTATATATGTTGTTTTAGTTGTATGTGTCACTGGGACCCTGCCAGCCAGGGCCCCAGTGCTCATAAGTGTGCCCTGTATGTGTTACCTGTGTTATGACTAAATGTCTCACTGAGGCTCTGCTAATCAGAACCTCAGTGGTTATGCTCTCTCATTTCTTTCAAATTGTCACTAACAGGCTAGTGACCAATTTTACCAATTTACATTGGCATTCTGGAACACCCTTATAATTCCCTAGTATATGGTACTGAGGTACCCAGGGTATTGGGGTTCCAGGAGATCCCTATGGGCTGCAGCATTTCTTTTGCCACCCATAGGGAGCTCTGACAATTCTTACACAGGCCTGCCACTGCAGCCTGAATGAAATAACGTCCACGTTATTTCACAGCCAATTTTCACTGCACTTAAGTAACTTATAAGTCACCTATATGTCTAACCTTTACCTGGTAAAGGTTGGGTGCTAAGTTACTTAGTGTGTGGGCACCCTGGCACTAGCCAAGGTGCCCCCACATTGTTCAGGGCCAATTCCCCGGACTTTGTGAGTGCGGGGACACCATTACACGCGTGCACTACATATAGGTCACTACCTATGTGTAGCTTCACAATGGTAACTCCGAATATGGCCATGTAACATGTCTAAGATCATGGAATTGCCCCCTCTATGCCATCCTGGCATTGTTGGTACAATCCCATGATCCCACGGGTCTGTAGCACAGACCCGGGTACTGCCAAACTGCCTTTTCAGGGGTTTTACTGCAGCTGCTGCTGCTGCCAATCCCTCAGACAGGTTTCTGCCCTCCTGGGGTCCAGCCAGGCTTGGCCCAGGAAGGCAGAGCAAAGAACTTCCTCAGAGAGAGGGTGTTACACCCTCTCCCTTTGGAAAATGGTGTGAAGGCAGGGGAGGAGTAGCCTCCCCCAGCCTCTGGAAATTTTTTCATGGGCACACATGGTGCCCATTTCTGCATAAGCCAGTCTACACCGGTTCAGGGACCCCTCAGCCCTGCTCTGGCGCGAAACTGGACAAAGGAAAGGGGAGTGACCACTCCCCTGACCTGCACCTCCCCTGGGAGGTGCCCAGAGCTCCTCCAGTGTGCTCCAGACCTCTGCCATCTTGGAAACAGAGGTGCTGCTGGCACACTGGACTGCTCTGAGTGGCCAGTGCCAGCAGGTGACGTCAGAGACTCCTTCTGATAGGCTCCTTCAGGTGTTGCTAGCCTATCCTCTCTCCTAAGTAGCCAAACCCTCTTTTCTGGCTATTTAGGGTCTCTGCTTTGGGGAATTCCTTAGATAACGAATGCAAGAGCTCATCAGAGTTCCTCTGCATCTCTCTCCACCTTCTGCCAAGGAATCGACTGCTGACCGCGCTGGAAGCCTGCAAAACTGCAACAAAGTAGCGAAGATGACTACTGCAACTCTGTAACGCTGATCCTGCCGCCTTCTCAACTGTTTTCCTGGTGGTGCATGCTGTGGGGGTAGTCTGCCTCCTCTCTGCACTAGAACTCCGAAGAAATCTCCTGTGGGCCGACGGAATCGTCCCCCTGCAACCGCAGGCACCAAAAAACTGCATCACCAGTACCCTGGGTCTCCTCTCAGCACGACGAGCGAGGTCCCTTGAATCCAGCAACTCTGTCCAAGTGACTCCCACAGTCCAGTGACTCTTCAGTCCAAGTTTGGTGGCGGTAAGTCCTTGCCTCCCCACGCCAGACTGCATTGCTGGGAACCGCGACTTTTGCAGCTACTCCGGCCTCTGTGCACTTCCGGCGGAAATCCTTTGTGCACAGCCAAGCCTGGGTCCACGGCACTCTAACCTGCATTGCACGACCTCCTGAGTTGTCCTCCGGCGACGTGGGACTCCTTTGTGTAACTTCGGGTGAGCACCGTTTCACTCCTCTTCGTAGTGCCTGTTCTGGCACTTCTGCGGGTGCAGCCTGCTTCTGAGAGGGCTCCTCGTCCTGCTGGGCGCCCCCTCTGTCCCCTGACGCAATTGGCGACATCCTGGTCCCTCCTGGGCCACAGCAGCATCCAAAAACCCTAACCGCACGACTTGCAGCTAGCAAGGCTTGTTTGCGGTCTTTCTTCAGGAAAACACTTCTGCACGACTCTCCACGGCGTGGGGCATCCATCCTCCAAAGGGGAAGTCTCTAGCCCTTGTCGTTCCTGCAGAATCTTCAGCTTCTACTGTCCAGTAGCAGCTTCTTTGCACCCACAGCTGGCATTTCCTGGGCATCTGCCCATCTCCGACTTGCTTGTGACTTTTGGACTTGGTCCCCTTGCTCCACAGGTACCCTCGTTTGGAAATCCATTGTTGTTGCATTGCTGATTTGTGTCTTTCCTGCAGAATTCCCCTATCACGACTTCTGTGCTCTTTGGGGAACTTTAGTGCACTTTGCACTCACTTTTCAGGGTCTTGGGGTGGGCTATTTTTCTAACCCTAACTGTTTTCTTACAGTCCCAGCGACCCTCTACAAGGTCACATAGGTTTGGGGTCCATTCGTGGTTCGCATTCCACTTTTGGAGTATATGGTTTGTGTTGCCCCTATCCCTATGTGTCCCCATTGCATCCTATTGTAACTATACATTGTTTGCACTGTTTTCTAGTACTATACTGCATATTTTTGGTATTGTGTACATATATCTTGTGTATATTTGCTATCCTCATACTGAGGGTATTCACTGAGATACTTTTGGCATATTGTCATAAAAATAAAGTACCTTTATTTTTAGTATATCTGTGTATTGTGTTTTCTTATGATATTGTGCATATGACACTAGTGGTACTGTAGGAGCTTCACTCGTCTCCTAGTTCAGCCTAAGCTGCTCTGCTAAGCTACCATTATCTATCAGCCTAAGCTGCTAGACACCCTATACACTAATAAGGGATACCTGGGCCTGGTGCAAGGTGTAAGTACCCCTTGGTACTCACTACTAGCCAGTCCAGCCTCCTACAGGGGCCCCCTAATTGGTGCTGCGGGAGCCCTGGATGTTAGTGGGTAGATCATGGATTTCGTCCATTTTATCTTAAATCCACTATATTTATCCAAACTATTCACCATCTGCATGAGTCTATCAATGGAAAGTTCAGTGTCGGACACCTATGGCAGAACACGGTCCGCATAGAGCAATATTTGCTCTTCTCTCTCACTCAGCACGCAAAAGGGAGGGCAGCCCTGTCCGGTCCTTCTAGACATGGGAAATGGCTAGGAAAACTCCCCATTCACTCTTTTATATGCAAGGGTATTACTATTTAGAAGTCCAAACTATTGTAGGTACTCTGGTACAAAATTAATTTTCTCCAATATCTGAAACCTAGAACCATTCCTTTGAATCAAAGGTATTGGAAGCATCCAGTGACACCACCACAGCCGGCTCAGCCAGAGTTTTGAAGTGTTCATTCAAATTTGCTTACTCCATAGATTCAGCCTTGTGCTCTGGCCTGGAATAAATTCCACTGATATGAGTGTACTAATCCAGTTATAACCTTGGACAGTCTGGCTGCCAAGTATTTGGTTTCTACATTCAGGAGCAATATAGGCCTTTAGGAGGAAAATAGCCCAGGGAGCTTAACCGATTTATGAATAACAGCAACCACTGCAAGTCAGAGTTTCTCCAACAGAAGTCCTTCCAGTTTCCCTGCATTGTACCTATGTGTAAGATGATTAGACAACACCTCAGCAAGTCTTTTATAAATCTCAACTGGCAAGCGGTTAGGCCCGGGGGACTTACGAGATTGCAGCAGCTTTTTCACTTCCTGTATTTCAGTGGTAGTTATCGGTGCATCCAGAATCTCCCTGTCCAAGTCACTCATACTTGATAAGGCAATATGTGTCAAAAAGTCACGCATCTTTATCTCTGATTAAGTAGACAGTCATCAATGCATAGAGGCACCGATAGTACTTAGCAGACGCTTTTACAATATCCCCACCTCTTTCTCCGATCTTGATTCTTCTTTTCTTTAACACAGCCAAGCCAGTAGTTAATGTGCCATATTTCCTACCCAAGCTATCCTTTTCTGAATTGCTGAGCAGTGGTTTGGGGCTGCATTGGTATTCAATCCTGGATACTCTTGTTTTTTACCTGTTTATAATGCCGTAGCAGTTCCTGGGCTTGCTGTTTACGCTGCCGTTCTGGGTCCCTAGCTGCTCCTCAACCCGCTGGGCCTCCACCCACCTCTGTTTCTGCTAGAATGAGGACAGTGAGATTATCCGACCCTGTTTTACCATTTTGTAGACTTCCAATAAATCTGTTCTAAAATCTACTGTTGCCTCATTTTCAGTGAAATATACTTCTATAACTAGGTATAACTCATCCACTACGTCTCTCTGCTTTAATAACCATGTATCACACCTCCAACCCCGTAAGTCACCCCGGTTGCAACTCCCTATCTCAGCCACAAGAGACAAGGGATTGAAAATTTCCCCAGCTAAACATCAAACATTAACAAATCTAGAGTAAAAGTCAAGTGCCCTATAGTAGAAGGAAAACTACGACAGTCCAGGATTATACTGTTGCCATACATCCAAAGGCTTCTACGAATCTCCTTCTTTGCACAGCTCCCCTACCATCCACCCAACCTGCCTATCTACTGATTCAGTCATTACCAAATTAAAATCCCCCCATATCCAAAACACCCTGTCAGGCAATGCCAGCAAGTGGTCTCCAGTTTCTTTAAGTCCTCCCTCCTTTGAAGCCGAAGTGGGAGATAAATTGAGCCGATCACACAAGTTGTAACTCATTCCACCATTCCATCATCAGTGGATACCTTTACTAGTCGATTGATCCATTTTGAGGGGAAAGGCTTCTTTTGTTATTATTACCAATCCCCTGGATCCTGGGGAGTATCGCACATGCACTCTTACTCTGTGCCCTCTCTGATCACATTTGACAGTTGTTACCCAATAAGTAAGTCTCCTAGAGAACCACAAGATCGAGTGCATGTTGTTTAAAATGCTGGTGGATTATTCACCTTTTTATTTTGTTTCTCTATTCATTTACATTACATGACAGTACTTTTATTATTCCTTTCACTTATGAGCTAGGAATACCCTCTATTTAGCTCCTGACTCCATGCCTAACATCCTAATTTGTAGACTGGCCAATGTCAGCCCATCCACCAGTGTACACCACCATGTTGCTGTGGGAATAGAATAAACTGCCACCCCAAATCTGCTAGGCGTCTGTTCCCTCAATAGATCCATACTACCATACTACATACTACCACCAACTAAGTAGAATAACCAAAATAGATAAATATTGGGTTTCCCAACTCAGTTCACGTTAGCACATGCCCTGATGCACTAGCTGACTATATGTGAATCATTGTTTGTGTTCATCCAGAGTGTAACATTTTCACACAGCCTTGTCCTCCAGTATCAACAAGAAAGAAAAGGACGAATCCCCTACCCTCCTTCATTCAGTGTTACCACACTGTGTCTTGTCTAACAGTGTTAAGTAGTCCTCTCCTTGTCTCCGTGGACATGTTGGGGCATCAGTATTGGTGACCTTGGAATGTGGCACCAGTTCTGGGGAGAGGCTCTCCGGGCTAGGATAGTCACCCTCTATCTCAGAGCTCCTCAGGGTTCCTTTACAGGTTTGCCTGATCCCTGCCACCCTGTTCACCTTCTGCTGCTCAACTGATTTCCATCCTTTCAGCCACTTCCATGCTGCATCTGGTGACAAGAAATTCCATGAATTGCTCTCTGCAATAATTCGGAGTTTGGCAGGAAATAGCATCATGTATTTGAGCTCATGTTTGTGAAGGCACAACTTTATTTCATCAAAGGAGCGCCTCTAGTTTTGCAGAGCTAGTGTATAGTCTGGATGTACATGAATAGACAGGGTCGCATATTTAAGATCTCCCTTCATTCGAGCCTCCTGCAAAATACTATCTCAATCACAATAATTGAAGATCCTGGCACTGATTGACCTTGGCGGATGTCGATGTCTGGGTGAGGGTACTTGGGCCCTGTGCATGAGTTCCACTGAAAAAAGTTAGAAATCCCTTTGTTTGCAGATAAACTATTCGGTCCCCAACAAATATATCTGCCTTTAGACCTTCAGCTTTCTCTGGTACCCCTTCCAGCAGGATGTTATTGCAGCTCCCCTCCCCTCTGCATCTTCAAGTCTGGCCTGTACAGCAATATCCCCTTAGTGAGGATGTTGACTGTTGAGCGAAGAGAGGTCACTTCCTCTCTTACTGTCGCAAGTGTGGACTTAGCCAGTTCACTCTGTCAGTAACTTTCTAGAGATCTGTTCTAAGAATGCCCACATCAACCTGTCATGACATCTGTGTCATTTTTGGTTCCCAGGGTAACCTTAATATCTCTGACTGATATCAACAGGTCCTTCAGTTTTAGTTCCCTATTGTCATCAGGAATGATGATGAGGAATGGAATGATGAAAAAGATACTTTATTAGTTAAAAAAAAAAACTTAAATCATCTAGAAAAGACAGACCAGGTTTACAATACCAAAGGTATTCTTACCCATTCGCCCATAACCCTCTTCGATTAACATACAAGACTCTTATGCTAGATAAAGTGCGAGTGTCCATTGTCATCAGTGTAAAGCTGAGGCGCACTCTCCGCACCTGAGCTGTCCTTCGATTTGTTCTTCAAAAAGGCTTAGCTGTCCATTCTATTCTGCTGCACCCTCTTGGCAGCACACTACCTCCCCATCTCTACTCTGTGTCTTTGGGTCAATCAGCAGTACTAATCTCTTTGTGCTGGGCCTGGATGCCAGTGGCGCAGTCTGCCAGTCAGTTTCCCCTTGCGTTTGGAGAGGCAGCTAGAGGGAAAGAGTTACTCACCACTGTTTGCCTCTGGGAGATCCCAATATTAATCCCCTGGCCTGCTGGGTTTGGCTCCCCAGCCACACCCTATCTCTGTGTAGCAACATATATGAGGAGGTAGAGTAGGCCACTGTTCCTGAACCCTTTCACCAATCAAGCCACATAAAGCACTCTTAGCACCGCAAATGGCACAGCTGATTCACCTCAACTTTGGATGCTCCAGTTCACTGATTATAAGTCCCCTTCAAGCATTAGCTTCAAGCAGTAAGGGAGAGGGGAAGGAACCTGCCGTTGTGATGCTGTTGTGCTTGGTAAGTGCGGTTACTAAGCACTCACCAGTTGCTCTCAGGCACTCCATGTACACTTCGGCATATCTAGCACAATGGCAGGCCACTTTTGACTGCAGCCTGGGGCATCGTCTGCCTTCCATACCAGTGTAAGCATGCCACTATGTGCCATCCAGCACCACCAGCCACAGTGTTCACCGACTGTATCTGGGCCCCTCCAGTATACAAACGAAGCAATGTGGGCTTGCCAGTGGGATATCATCTGACTGTTCGATTGGGCTCAGACCTCATCACAGGCTGCCATCTATCCGGAATTGTTGTTGATTCTCTTTGTCAACAAGCTGTTGCCTCCATCCGCAGGTCGGATGTGTTGACATCAACTAGCGCTCTGTAGGATGGCAGATGTTTGACCAGGATTTGATGGAGAGTTTATCTGCCCGCTATGGGAGCACTCTTAGTAGCCACCATTTTCTTTGGTGCCAGATCAAGCCCCCGAGAAATGTTTTTTTGTGAGGTTTGGCTGTGAGAGAATCGGCAGCAGGCAGGCGATCAGCAAGCACTAAAATATATTTAATACAAACTGTGGTCACAAAAGAATAAAATAGTTCTAGCTCTCAGACATCCGCAGTACCTGGGCTTTTATTGCACCCTCTTGAGGTTCACCCTGGCATGAACCTCAGGGTTCAAGCTTACCCACTATTATTGTCAGCATGGCCATGGCTTGCCAGGTTTTTCTTTTTTACTCTTCATTTTTGATGGTCTGGCCCATGTAAAGGAGAGTACAAGGGCACCATGTACGGAAAACATTGAAAGCATCGCAGATTGAACAAGCATTTGCAATGCAATAGGTGTTAAATTTTCTTGACTAAGAGCGATTAGCACTGTAAATTCATATGTGGACTTTCCTTGCCACATAAATTGGTCAACCCTGCCTCATAATTTCATCTTTTCCTGCCATATAATTCCAGTGGCCCTGCATATAACTAAAGCACTTCCATTTACCTTCTTCCTGTATCTGCAGCAAAAAATAAAAATGTTGCGATTTAGCATCCTAATTTAAATTGGCCGTGCTAATTCCAATAGAATACTACTTTCACCATCCCACCATCAGAGCTGCTGGCTGGCTAACACAATTCCCCAAAAAAGACGCAAGACAGCCACAGAGGAGAAATAAACTAGGAGGGTCACCCAAACATATCAAGAGTGTTCAAACAGTTATAGTGTAATAAGGATGTTAAGTTGGCCTAAATTTTGATCTTAATTGTAATAAGAAGAGATTATTAAAACATATATAATTATAATTTAAAACAGGCTTTTCCAACGTGTCTCTCGTGAGCCACTGGTAGCTCTCCAGGTACCTGTAAGTAGCTCTCCTCTGTCCAGCACAGCCTACTAAATCAGGAACTTTTGATTGATTGAATTTATATATGTATACCAAAATTGAGAGTGTATATTTAAGACAAAAATGTGTTTATTTTAGAAAATCATAAGCTGATGTCTTGAAAAAAATGTCAGAATTTCTAAAATATATTCAGTCTAATATTTGAGTGATAAATCATATGGCACTGGAGAGCCATTTTACAGTATCCTGGTACAGGGGCATTGCTGCTATGGCTGTTATATATTACCTATGTAAAGGCATTCCATATTGTCAAAGGCCTTTTTACAACAAGCAACCACCCGTGGTGCACTGAGGTGATTGCTGGTAGTAATCTTGCATAAAGTTGTCATTAATGTAATCGTGTCTGATGTGGTCACTATTACAACACTGATAATATTAGTAGCTCTCAATAAGTTCCATTAAATATTAGTAGCTCTTATTACAGAAAAGGTTGGAGACGCCTGATTTAAACCTTTATCAAAACCACCTTTGGCTTTAGACTGTAATGCTCAAAACAGCCCCTAGGAGGCACAATAACAAAAATATAATTTGTAAAAAACATGGTCATGTAACCATATTGATAGCCACCACAAAGCATAACCACATGGAAAAAAACAGGAGAAAGTAATGCAGTGCAACCATATACTTAGCCCCTACATGGCAGTTTTCAGGGCTAGCAGGCCTACTGCCATGATATTACAAACAAGGCCTTTAAAATAAAACTTCTCGTGGCTGTAAAACAAAAGTTCTAGCCATGAAAAAAGCTTAAAAGACATTGACTGGTGGAAGGAGTTATTATTTTGGAGTCCCCACTAACATAGTGTGGGGATCCAGAGATGATGAAGACAGAAAGAGCACAATGTGGCCAATGTTTTGAATGTGGTCCCATTGTCCTTGAACCACCACAGGATGAGTTATGAACAATTTAGTTTTGTAAAAGTAATGCTCCACAAAACATTATGGGACAGTTTTGTGCCACAAATATTTTAATATGTTGATATGACTGTAATGCTTAGAACAGCCCCTAGAGGACACCACAATGAAAATAGCATTTGCAAGAAACATGGTCATGTAACTATATAGTTAATCCCTGAAGGGCATAACCACACCAAAAGAAAATGGCAATAAATAATGTAGAGTAACCGTATAAGTAGCCCCTAGAGGGCATAGTGCATACAATATTTTAAGGGGTAGCAGGCCTATAGCAATATTATTACAAACAAGGCCCTTAAGTCACAAGCTATTCCCAGCTGTAAAACAAAAGTTCCAGCCATGAGAATGTTTAAAAAGACATTGAATGGTGGTCCAAAGATGACATAGACAGAAAGAGAGCATTGTGCTTAACGTTTTGATGGTGGTCCTATTGTCCTAGGATCGCCCCAGTCTGAGTAATGAGCAAAAATGTTCTGAAAAAGAATACTTGCAAAGAATTATGGGTCGAGTTTTCCTGAGTACAGTAAATATTGTAGTATCTGCAATCCTGCTGTGCCGGGAGAGCCGCTTTTGCTTTGGGGATTTTGGTTTTATGTAAAGCATTTACTAATTTCAAGTGTTTAAAGGGGGAGAGCCACAAGAAATGACTCTGATTAGATAACTGTGAACAATATGACCAGCACTTCAATACCGCCAATCAAGTTCATGCTGTTTGCCTGTTCGCGCTTTGAATGCCACGGCCGCCATGCAGCACGAGGGGGGTGGGGGGGGAACAATAAAAATAGTTTGCCCACGCTGAAGTATATCGGCAATCGTACAATAAGCCATGTAACAGGGGCAGTCTGCAAGATGTGACAAAAACAGCCTCAAGGTGGGACAAACGTAAAGCAATTACCAATCACATCAAGTGATTTTTGAAAGACAAGCCCATGAATGAGTGAAAGTGATGGGCGCATGACTTTGGCGTGGTTAAATGCCCACAATACTTACAACAGGTCAAAGCGCTTGCACGCTCGACCTAAATATAATTAAAAGCTTGTTTAATCTTATCATGTCCTTACTCTCTAAATGGTCAGTGGACATGCACAACGCAGTCAGTGCACTCAGTGTCCCACAGTGGTGAGTAAATCCCAACCGCGGGTAAACGTGGACATACCAGATGTTCTTTTACCTGAGAATAAAAGGTGGCTTTTGATGTTGCAACCCTCTTGTTTTTTTTTTTTTTTTTTTTTTTTTACAGGAGCCAAACCAATTCTACTGGAAGGTCACCTTTTAATTCACTTCACAACATTTGTGGACTGGTGACCAAAAATGGTTATGCAGACTAATGCGTCATTCTCTGTCTTCAGCTTTGACAATAAAAGTGAAACTGTAGGAGAATAACGTGCATATTTCTTCATAAAAACAATTTTTATTGTTTGAGATATTACAATTGTTCTTCCAAAGTAAACACCAGGCACATAGTGCATCACGTCCATTCGCCCCCACCCACAATCCCACCAGTAAAAGGTTAAATACAATATCTGTCCACAAAAACTTTATCCTTGTAGACCATGATAGGCCTGCCATTTGTCCAACCCCCCCCCCCCCCTATATTTGTGAGGACACACCGTGCTGTATATATTGTCTCTTTCAACTTCCCCCTTGTCCATGCCTTTTGTCCAGGCTGCAATAGGGGGAGCATTAAAGGAGTTCAAGTTTCTGGCTCGATCTCTGTTGACCAACAATGTACCCAGCCCCACCAGCGTCCTGTCCCCCTAGGGTCCTTTGATGTCCTCCAGAATACCTAGTAGTGTGAACTTAGGTGTTGCCTCGATACGTAATCCCACCACCTGGAAAAGAATGGAGAGAATATTTGACCAGTAGTTCCATATAACAGGGCAGATCCATTCCTTGTGGTAGAAATCCTCATTAAGCTCCTGGCACTTATTGCAAGCAGAGGAGGTGCCGATCTCGGCTTTCAGGAGACAGAAGGATCTGAGGTAGGCCTAATGGAGGTATTTAAATTGTATGAGCCTAAGCCATGTAGAGATTGCCAGGATCCGGGGAGACATGCTGTTGACCCTGCAGTCTGCCTCATCCAGGGCCCCACCCATTTCTCCCACTTTGACGTGAGGGGTCCCATCAGATTAGGGGAGTGTGTAATCAAGTTTGTATAGGTTTGCCAGATCCGCCCTTTCCCCCAATGGACCTGTAAGTACTTGCCCCTCCAGTTGTATTCTGGGATCTCCCCCAGCTCTGCCTGATATTCGGAGAGGGCATGCCTAAGTTGTAAGTACTGAAAAAACTGTGATTATGCATATGGAAGTCAGTTTGAAGATTCTGAAAGGATTTAATGTGGTCTCTGTCCCATACATCTGCCAGGCGTGATATCTCTATATGGTTCCTCCTCAAAAGCCCGCAAGCTTTGCCACATTCTTCAACCATTGGCACACCCACAGGGGAGTCTCAAGCATGAGTATGCTGTCTCAACCGGTCCACCGCAATGCTGCCCTCCACACACCTGGAACACCTGTTTGTTTAATTCAGGAAGAGACTCTGGAATCGGCGCCCCATAAAGAATGCCCATTAAATTCAGTGTGAGGTAGGGCTAACTCTCCCCGGTATGCTGTGTCCTCCCAGCCCCCATGCAACCAGTCATTCATGGACAGAATGTGAGCTTCCCAGTAGTACAGACAAATATCTGCCATGGCCAGTCCCCCATTGTAGATGTGCAGACACGCTTACCAAATGCATCCCTCGGGGGCTTATTTTCCCATGTGATCTTTCACTCGGGAGCTGCGGGAGTGTTAAATAATGACTGCGGAACATGGAGAAGAAAGTTCTGAAGTGAAGAGCAGCTGCATAAGGATCATCATTTTGAAGAGGGCTATTCTACAAATAAGATTAAAGGGCAGTTTGTCCCAATGGGTCATATCCTCTCAGGTGCTCGGCAGTAAGTGGTGGTGGTTGAGGCTCCAGGTGAGTTCTGGCTCCCAAGATATATACACTCCCAGATACAAAAAAAACTAAGGAGGTATATGGCGATCCCCGGGCTTTAAACCATGTCTTGCTGGTCACCCCACAGGGGGACCAATAGGGATTTGTCCTGATAACCAGCAAGCCAAAGGCTGAGCGATGGTGCTCAGGATATGGATCAAGGGAGGCCCTTTCTCCATGGGCCAGGAGAGGAACAGAAAGACATTGTCTGCATATAGGGCAATCCTGTCTCCTGTCACTAACCTCCAGTCGAAGCCCCACACCTGTGCATCACATTGTACCCAGGCCACTAGAGGCACAATAGCTGGTGCAAAATGGAGGGGAGAGAAGGGACAACCCTGCCTAGTGACTCGCCTGATGAGAAATCTAGGGGACAAGACTCAGTTCACTTGCGCCTGCAGGGTCATGTGTAGGACTTTGATGGAAGCCTGGTATCTTGGGCTAAACCCTGTCCAGCCGAGGGATTCATCCAGGAATGACCAGTGCAGGGTGTCAAATGTTTTTTCAAAATCAATAAGCAGAAGTGCTACAGGGCCTCGCCGTGACTGCATGTGAGCTAATTCTAAGTGTATAAAGTGTCTTGTGCTGCAATGGTGGATGAAGCCGCACCGGTCTGGGTGGACCAGGTGGGGCAACACTCTCAAGAGAGGGTTAGAAAGTAATTTAGCATACAGCTTGACCTCCAGGAAATGGTATGAGGCGCATTGGTCCGTGGGCAGCCAGGTTTGAGCAGGACAGCCAGCGTTGCCAGGTAAATCTCCGGCAGGAAGCGGCTGTTGGTGATCGTCTCCATGAACAAATACAAAATAGAGGGGAGGATCGCTGGACGGAGGTTACGGTAGTACTCCACTTGTAATCACCCGGACCCAGGGTTTTCCCGGGCTTTAGATCCGAAAGTGCCTCACCTTCCTCGAGCATGAGTGGTTGGTCACAGATGTGTCTGTCTGCCGTGGACAGCCAAGACATTGGTATGTCAGAGACTGGCATTCACAGCCCAGATGGGTGTGTTCCGCACACCGCGCCTCATTGTATTGTACAAAAATAGACGCAATCCCCGTAGACTCCTCTACCAACACCCCATACCCATCAAGCTCTCTGGGCACCATTCTGGACTCTACTCTTCGTAGATAGCTAGGGCAGGAACTAGCCCGATTTGTCCCTCCATTCATAGATTTTCCATATGGAGGCCATCCAGCAATTGCAGGCCTCCTCCAGGCACAGATGGTGCAGGGAGGCCCTGTCAAGGGCCAATCAGCACTGTATCTGGGCCATCTGATGACTCTGGGCCCTATGTCACTGCAACAGTATGGACGTTTCTAACTCAGTAATCTTGGCTAGCCGCTCACGGTCTTCACCACTGGCATAGGAGCGGGCGATTCCCTGCATGGAGGCCTTACAGGCCCCCACAAAACCTCGGCTAAGTCCGCTGTGCCCTTATTTAGGTAAAGAAAAGCCCTCAGCTCTTCATTCAGGTTTGTGGAGACGTGCTTGTCAGTAAGGAGCTATGCATTTGGAAGAGCACCGAAATGCGCTGTTACTAGGGTGTGATTAGAGGTACCCCGAGGTAATGTGTGTGACCCGTTTGTGCGTAGGAAGTCAGGGGCTGGGAGAAATAAGTAGACAATGCAGGACAACGAACCATGTGCCACTGATGCATGTGTGTATTCACGGCATTCGGGATTCCATACTTGCCAGATGTCACTAAGTCCCAATCCAGTCATCCAGTCCGACATACCCTCTCTAACCTCTGGGAGCCATCCGTGGTCTTGTACCAGTCTTGTGTCCATGCATGCACATTTTATAGCTCAATGGACAATGCTATAGGGAAAACTCTTGCCTTGAGTGTTTCACTAAGTGTGCAACAAGGCTTACACAATGAGTATATGTATTGGCTGAGTGTCATGCTCTCTTTTTATATAGCTCATGGGATTGTGTCTCATCTACTGACCTCAGTCTGATTCCTTAACTAAACCTAAAGGTACCTGCAAGGAAAGACCAGTCAGACGAAAACTGTGACTTTCTCAGGACGATTCTCCTGCTGCAAAGCCTTTTTTCCCTACATCTCTCTCTACAGCAGTTATTCACATTGCTGTGTGGTGCTAATTTTCCTGACTCCTCCACCAGTGTCTGATGTGTAAGAATGTGTACAAAGCTGGCCTGGTGTGTGGTGGACACCTATGGTGTTGGCACCTTATACCAGGTCCAGGTGACCCCTATTACTGAATGAAGGCAGTGTGTAGGAAGGCAGGGCTCTCTAGAGGTAGCTGTGGATGAACAGCCAAGACTTATCTAGGAGGAGTGTAAAGCACTTGCAATACCACAGCAGTTACACAGCAACTTATCACACCTGAAAGGTACCACTCCGTGCAAAAATAAAGGTAGTTCATTATAGTAAAACTGAGCTAGATTACTTGTAGGTAGTCCCCCAACTGGAGGTAAGTACACACACACACACACACACACACACGCACAGAGTTAGGAATTAGCATAAGAATCAACAGGCATTGGCAAGTAATTGTAGAAGATAGCTAGACCCTAGGGGAAGACCAAATCATATACTAAAATAGTGGAATGTGAAGTCCCTCACTCAAGGATGTGGATCAGTTAGAGGGGAGCTGGGAGAACTTGGTACCCCAAGAGGTGAGTACCTAGGTGACCCCCAGTGAACAGGAGAATAGAGGTAAGTATCTGGTCTTCCCAAGAAATAACAACGGGACTTAAAAAAGGAACTTTGCAAGAACAGGACCAGACCAGAGGAACCCAGAGGTGGATTCTGCAAGAAGAGGACCTGCAAAAGAAAGGGACAGATTCCCCTCCACGATGGAGTGTCCAGACGGGGCAGGAGCCACTAACCACCCTTCTGTGGATGAAGATCCGGATCGACAAGGGAAGATGAAGATCAGCTGTGGAGTCCAGGAGCTGCAGGGAAGTCCTTGGAGTCATGCAGGTGATGTCCCACGTCGGTCGCCGGGTTGCAGTCTGTCAGTGGTCAGGAGGATCACCAACAAGCCTTGGCAAATGCAAGTTGGAACAAAAGAAGAGTAGCAAGGCTGAAGCGGACCAGCAAGGTCCAGGGGACTCGACCCTTGGAAGGGAGTCCTGGCTGACCCTCAGTTGTCGGGAGAGCCAGCAGAAGAAGTCGCAGACCCCACAGCCCCTATAGGCAACCTACTGGCAGCAGGCACAGTAAGTCGCAGTGAGGCAAGTCAGCACACCTGGTGAGGAGTCCCACATTGCTGAAGCAGCAGAGGAGGTGCTATCCTTGCAAGGATGAAGTGCTGGGGGCCAGGGCTACTTTGAGACTAAAGATCCTTTGGAGCAGGAGTCAACAAGCCTAGGTTGCTGCAAGATTTGCGGTGCACAGTGGTACTGTCCTGCAAGGAAAGGCAAGGGGCCACCATCTCCCAAGTTGGACAGAAAGCAGAGAGGACTAAGGAGACTACTCAGATCCACTACATGTGTTGCAGGATCCACGCGGTTCCAGAGGAGGACAGATCCAAAAAGCTGGACGTTGTTGCCTTAGGTGCCTGCAGATGCAGGGGAGTGACTCCTTTACTCCAAGGGAGATTGCTTCTTGGTGCAGCCAAAGTCTTGCAGACCCCAGAGGATGCACAGCTGTGGAATAATGCAGTTGCTGGAAGGAGCCGGGGAAACAATGTTGCAAGGCAAGGTCGCCTCGGGAGTTGCAGTCTTGTCAGTTCTTGAAGTGTCCAGTTGCGGTTCCGATGGCCAGGAGTAGAAGCGGTCGATGCAGGGGAGTCCTGGTGGAGTCTTGCACACCGATTCTGGGGACTCACCCACAAGGAAGTCCCTAAATATCCCTGAAAGGCGGTTTGGGTCACTAACATCACCTGCCTGACTTGGCCACTCAGATGCTCCCAGGGGCCTCTGCACATCTTGTTTTCAAGGTGACAGAATCAAGTGGGCACCTTGAGGAGCTCTGGGCAACACCCTTGGGGTGGAGATGGACAGGAGAGTGGTCACTCCTCATTCCTATGTCCAGTTTCACGTCCGAGCAGGGACTGGGGTCCCTGGACTGGAGCAAACCAGTTTATGCAAGGAGTGCACCAAATGTGCCCTTCAAAGCAAACTAACAAAGCTACCCCTCCCCAGCCTTGTAACACCTATTTCCCAGGAAGACGTTGTTGCCTCCTTCTCCCACAGGAAATCCTTTGTTCTGTCTTCCCCTGCCTGAGCTGGTCAAGCAGCAGGAGGGCAGAAACTCTGGTGGACGGCTGCAGTACTGGCTGCCCACAAACCCTGAAAGACTGGTAGGAGCAATACTGGGGGGGTCTCTAAGGAGCCCCAGAATGCATGGAATGATGTCACCAATACTGGCATTAGTATTGGGGTATGAATCTGACATGCTTGATACCAAACATGCTTAGATTTGGAGTTACTACTGTGTAGCTGTGGACCATAGGTATGACCTGTGGTCAGTATACGTGTAAAATGGCTTCCCTGCATTTACGAAGTCCAGTGCATTGGAACTGGAGTTCGTAGGGGCACCTCTGCACATGCTCCTGTTCGGGTAAGTCGAGGCATAAAAAAAAAAGTAAGAAGTCTAAGCACTCTTTGACTTGTCCTCATCCGTTGGCCAACACAACGACAGCGCGTCGTCATTCTAGTCCTTGTTCTTCGGATCCTGCACCTGGGCTTACTCCACGCCTCCCCAAATTTCCAGGAGCCAGAGGGACCCCATGCCCAAATCAAAGTGTTGTATGAGGCCATGCACCTCATTTTTGGGGCAGTCTAACCCTGCCGGAGCACCTTCTGGCCCTGTTGGGTCAAAGGAGCCCCATTGGGTTCCACGCCAGTGGCTCCAGCCTCGGCACCGATAGGCTTCCAGGGATCCAGTCCTGGATCCAGACCGGTGCTGGTCGTACCACCTCAGTGTTCCCAGATGCCAGTCCCAATGCCTAGGCTTCCGATGTTGTTGTGGCCCACTGATGGCATCATTCCTATTGTCATTGTGATTCTGACACAGAGCCGGATGGGCATTGGCCAATGCCGACTATAGTGCCAGCATGAGCTTTGCCTCTTCGTTACGATCATGAGTGTACCAGGTCCAAACCCAGTACAGGGGCTCCTATGAACAGGACGATTGCCTGGCGCCATCGCACTGAACCTGGGGACCCAAGTATTCTGATGCAACACCCCACTCCTGAGAGCTTGGTGGTCTAAGCCTTTACCTCCCAAGGTGCGTTCCCTACTGCTACCCCGGATAGAGAATCCAAGAGGATTAATTTGAGAAGGTTTTCTTCCGCCAGCTTTGTATCACGGTCTGTAAACATTGTAAGCCTTTTAGGACGTTATTCCCACATGCTGTCGGATACGGCTGCGCATGTCCTGTCAAAGGTCCAAGAGGAGACCCGGGCTGTACTCTCTCAGATTGTTGCCAAGGGGAGAGACGCAGCGAAGTTCACGACCCATTACGAACTGGACATGACGACTCACTAGGTAGACTGGTATCTACAACATTGGCCCTGAGGCACCATGCCTGGCTGAGCACGTCTGGCTTTTTGGGAGATGTCCAAGCTTCTCCGATAGACATGCCCTTCAATGGCACATGTCTCTTCGGAGACACGGCCCTCTCGGCGTTCAAGCTCTTTGAGGATTCTCTTGCTACTGCCAGGTCCTTGGGCTTGCAGCTGCCCTTCATCCCCCTCAATCTGCCTTACACCCCTTTTATAGTTATGGAAAGTGTTACCAACCATGCCAGTTTCTGCCCAGCCACCATGCTGTGTCTGCCGCCCAGCCTCTGAGTGGCCTAGGGTGCAGGACCTACCAACCTTGTGAGTCAGGTGGCCAGCAGTCTTTTCAGTCCACTGCCCCTTCTGCAGCAGCCGCTAAACCCCCCTAGTCTGCCCCACTAGTCTGCCTCCCCCTCCCCCTCACCAAAGACCAGTTGGTGGCAGAAGTCGCCTTCACCTGCCCCACTGGGCAATCTATTACTTCAGGCAGGTGGGTTTTACAGATTATCTAAAGGGGCTACTCCCTCCTCTTCGAGACTACCCCTTCATCCATGCCACCAACTTACCACCAGATGACAGAGGATCATGTGTCCCTTCTCCATGAGGAAGTTGTCTCTCTTGGCCAGGGGAGCCATAGAGAGGGTTCTGAGTAGGTTATGGTTGCTATTCCACCCACTTTCTGGTCCCCAAGAAGGACAAAGGTCTTCACCCTATCCTAGACCTATGAACCCTCAATCTCTTCCTCAAGAAGGAGAAGTTCAAGATGCTCATGTTGGCTTAGGTCTTGTCTGCCCTGGACCGAGGAGACTGGATGGTAGCTTTGGACGTGCTGGATGCTTATTTTCACATCCTGTCCTGCCTCCCCACAGACATTACTTGCGGTTAACGGTAGGCCATGAGCACTTTAAGTTCACTGTGCTCCCCTTTGGCCTCACCAGCACCATTCACTGGGGTTCACTAAAAATGTGTTGAAGTCACACCTAACTTCCGCTCAGATGCTCCCTTTCATCAAAGCTCTTCTAGATACAGTTCAGTTTTGGGCTTATCCTTCTGAATGTCGAGTCCAAGATATTCAGGCTATGATACTGATGTTTCAGCCTCTATCCTGGATTTTGGTGAGGCTGACTCTGAGGCTGCTGGGCCTCATGGCCTCCTGCATCCTGCTAGTGACACATGCCAGATGGCATGTGCGGGCTCCACAGTGGGATCTGATGATCCAGTGGGCGCAGCATCAGGGGAATCTCTCTGACATGGTCCATATCTCCGAAGGAACTGCGACAGACCTGCAGTGGTGGTTAGCGAACCGCGATTGGGTCAAAGGCAGACCTCTCTTCCTTCCCCAAGCAGATCTGACAGTAGTGATAAATGCGTCACTCTAGAGATGTGGCGGCCATCTGAGAGAGGTGGAGATCAGAGGAATCTGGTCTAAGGCAGAAGCAGGACTCCACATCAACATGTTGGAGCAGCTCCATGCAATCTGACTGGCATTGAATGCTTTTCTTTCCTGTGTCAAGGGAAATATGGTGCAGGTGTTTGCGGACAACACTACCGCAACAAGCAGGGCTGGGTGAGGTCGTCCACCCTTTGTCAGGAGGCTCTTCTTTTGGACGTGGCTGGAACGACAGGGCATATCCTTGGTGGTTCAACATCTGGCGTGCTCTCTGATTGTCTCTGAGCGTGTCAAAGTAAACGGTGCACCGTTTTTGACTAGTATCATAACCCCTCGTGCATATGCTGAGTATGACGAGCCCACCTGGAAACCAGCCCACTTGTAACCGACAGTGTGTTCTGTATGTTGGGTAAGATGCGTCTCCTGAAGGAGTGCTATCTGCGCTGCGTGTCTGCTGAGATATACTAATACATACTGTGTTTTACTAGCATTATTTAGTTCCCTGACATTCTAGGTAAGGAACGTGATATGCCTTGCGGGGCCATTGCACGCGTTCGGGCCCATGTGGCTATCCAACGTTTAGAAGAGCATCAGCCTGTGCATTATCATTGTGGTAACGTAGCATACCGGATAGGGAATCCATACAATGGCCTAACATAACAAGAACAAACATTATTCCACCACCCACATCAGCATCCCAAATATACCAAGGCAATCCCCAATCCCTTTCAGAAATCAGTAAATTCCAGTTAGAACATAGTAGGCCATAAAAACAGCACTATCAAACAATCTAATCTTGGCCAAATGGGGTGCTCCCTCCAAAGGCCGCCAGAGACCACGTCCCCTTCCAACTTGAGGAAGGTGGCCAGGGTAGCTTATGTGGACCAACTACATGTAATGCTCCAGGATGTATCTAAGCTTCGTACTGAATCATACAACATAAGCATAATGTGCATGTTACATCACTTACCCTGGTGACAGAGAGACAACCTACATAACTTTAAGAATCAGTAGCAATCATCACTTTAACTGCTGTTGCAGTAATATCTAACGCTATATTAAGGCAGAGCGCAAACGGCGGGCCTGCCCCGGAAGTCAGAGCTTGCATTCCAGTTACCATGTAGAGGAGCCATAGTCCGTGCTTCGTACGATCAGAGCTCTCCATCGCCCTTATGTTCATAATTTGATATCATCAGCATCAGGTGCTGAGCTCTGAGCCCTGGTGCGAGGCAGTGTTTTGAGGAAAGAAAGGGCATCCTTAGGTGTGGCAAATACCCTCGGCCTGCCCCCCATGCTGAATCCTCAGGCAGGCCAGGTATAACATTGCATATTGTATATTCAAGGCCTGGAGCTTCTTTTGTACTGGTAGATAGTCCTGTCTTGCAGCCTGGAAGGTCGCAGTGAAATCTGGGTAAAATGCCACCTCATTCTCTTGATATGTTGTTCACTGCTTTTCATGCACTAGATAAAGGGTAGTGTCCCGGTAATTCAGTTGCCTTGCATTTATAGATTGCGGCGGCGCCAACAGGGCCAGTCTGGCAGCTAGCGACCTTTGTGCTCTTTCCACAGTTAGGAGAGAAGATAAGTGTTCCGTGCCAAAAATGTCTTTTCGCATGTCTTCTATATAGTGTTCCAGCTTGCCAGTATTTGTAGTTTCTGGCACGCCCGTGATCCGGAGATTATTCCTGCGGGATTGAGTTTCTAAATCCTCATTTTTGGCCTGAATGAGTGCCAATACCCTTTCCATTTTCAGACATTGAATACTGTCAGAGAATAGGCCATCCTCCACCTTTGAGAAGCGATGCTCAGCTTCTGTCAGGGGATTGGCCAGCTGGTCCCATTTAGATGCCATGTGATCCATCCATAGGTTTAGAGCGTTGGTTTTGTTATCGATTGTTTGGAGACTTTGCTGCATGTCCATCTGTGTTTTCTCCAGGGGAGATTGATACTGTGGTGGTAAGTCCTGTTCCCCATCAGACAAAATGTTTGTGACTTTGTGGTGCGGCGTGATTCGAATATGAGCCTCGACTGCTGTTTATCAGTTGGTTGTGCCAACTTATTGTTCATCCATCATTTCCCACAGACAGACGGGAGCCAGCACACGCCAGATCCGCTCAGCCAGCAGCACCATAACGAAGGGGGGCAACCAGGATCGCAACAGTACAAGCCCCTCCCCACAGGCACCGCAATGAGAGGCCCCCTACCTCTTAGATGGGGCGGGGAGGGTGTCCAAGTTATTACAGCAGCTGCAGCCCAGGGAAGCGGTGCACTGCCCCCCACAATCCCTTCCATGGACCAGGACCCGGGTTTAGGGATGCCCTTCCACTTGCGTCTGAGATCAGCCCTGTCCCAGCGGAGGTCCCAGCCGCAATCCACAGCCCAAGCAGCAGGCCGCCTCTCAAGATCTTCCTCCAGCCCACTTCTTTGCAGGCTACTATGCCCCTATCCTCAAAGGCAAAGCGCGTATTTCCAGTCAGGCCACCCCCTCCTTCCAATCAAAGGGTTAACCACTCTGTTCACTTGGTGTTCATGTGCCTTCACAGTGAGCCCCTCCAGTTGCAGCAGTATGGGGGAATTGCTGGACTCTGGCTTATACAGCACTCCCTCACTCCAAATTTCCACAGCATCTCCTGGCACCAAGACACAGCCAGCAGGTTATGCCATCCGGGCCGAAGCCAACTCCTTTCGAGCCGCACTGCCAGCTGTGCAGATGCGCACCACCAGCTGCGCACAGCCCCGGCTGCCACTGCCTTCTGTACCACTCACATTTGCATTGTCAGCTTCCCTGCCGGAGCCTCTCCTCACTCTGATCTTCAGCACAGCGTCCCAGTGCTGCATTGCCAGCAGGTGAGAATGCTGCAGCTCCGTTCCACTCCTCTCACAGCCTCAGCAACAGTCCGACTGCCACCATTTTGATCACCGCTGCACTCAATGCGGTTTCCACCACCGCACCCCATTCAGGAGCGCCCGTGGTCTAAAGCGGGGTCTGCTGTCACTGAATCTGTTCACCGCGCTTTGCTGTATTGCTCGAAGCCTTTATTGTCGATCAATGGCCGTCCAGGGTAAGGATAATGGTCGAATTCATATCGCTGGCCAGCAGAGCCCCACTGGAATGCAGCGATCTTGCCGCTGGCTCTCTGGTGCCCCCACCTTCCTCCTAAAATCTGTAACGTAATCTTGCCTGCCAGGTGTCCCTCCACCAAAACAGTATACACCTGGAAGGAATTTGTGGCTTGATGCATAGACAAGTTTGTTGACCCCCTTTTTGACCCTCTCTCTGAGGTCCTATTGTTCATTCTTTCCCTTGCCCATCAGGGCTCTGCTCTGGGCACTCTTAAGGAATATTGGTCTGTTAGTTATGCTTTTTTGCGGTTGCCTGATCAAGCTTCAGTCTCCTATTGTACACAGGTTTCTCAAAGGTTTTACTCTTCTCTCCCCTCCTTCTCTATTCATTATGCCTCAGTGTTACCTGAATTTGGTTCTGACATTTTGGATGTGCACTCCCCTTCAAGCCCGTCCACAGTTGTCCTCTCAAGCTTCTCACGAGGGAGTGAGCTGCAGGCCTTATCGGCTAAGCTTCCCTTCCTTTCTATCTATCCTGACTAAGTGGTGCTTAGCACTAGGGCCTCATTTTTGCCAAAAGTGTTCATGACTTTTTATATAGGCCAATCCATCCCCTTGCCTACTTTTTATGCACACCCACATTCTTCTAAGGAGGAGGAGAGTCCCCACTGCCTGGACCCAAAAACAGCGTTGGCGTTCCACCTTGATCATACAAAAGCGATTCGGGTGGATGACCAACTCTTTGTGGGGCATGTGGATGCGGAGAGAGGTCAGGCAGTGTTCAGACTAAAGCAAAAACCCACTTTAATGGGGAGTTAGGCATGGTGGCCTAGCAACACCAATTCTTGTAAGTCAGAAGACAACCGTAAGAGGTAAGTGATTGCTGATGCCTTCTACTTGCAACTTGCAGTCACTTTTGCATCATAGCTGAGCCCACGCCTTTCTTATTAATGTCTATCAACAAGCACAGTTGATAATTACTTCTACGAAAGGCTAAAAGCCTTTTGTTTGTGTTTTACATCCCACAATATTTGAGTGCCCACATTTTGTCCTTCCATTACTTTGCAGCTCATAATGTAATTTTTAAAATCTCACAGTCTTTCTTTTAAAAAGTATATATTTCAGTTAACCATCACTTGGAAAAACTGACCCTTAGTTCAGCATCTTTTTGCCTCTCTGAAAATTACCAATTTACAGGGTCCTCTGCCCTACACATTAACCCATTCAGTACATTCCGAGAGAATATTCAGAAAGGACCCTTGTTTATAACTAGATAAATCCTTAATAGTGACATTCCACCCCCTTTCATTCTCAACTTGAATATATTCTGCTGTTCTTCATGCTCTTCTATTTTCTCTTCGTCTGGGGAAATGAGGAAAGCACTCGCCGCCTCCGATTTTACTTTTTTCCTTTGGAACCGAACTAATTATCTTTTTGGAAGCTTTTTTTGAGAGCAAATTATATTTTTCTAAGCAGCAACCAGCGCTGAAATTGTCAGCCTGCTGTAAACGTACCTCATTAATAACAGTGGGACTTTGTGTAGCGAGTCTATAATCAAAGGGCTAACAAAATGCTTCGGAAATGTGTCACTCATGATATTTTAATCAGGCTTGTCGAATAATTTGTTAGAATAGCCTGCTGATGATCTTTGGCCAGTACCTTGCGATCTGCCCGACAGTCGAGATTCCTGCATACCATTGCCTCTTTTTTTCTAAGATTTTATTTAACAGTTTATAATGAAACATACAGGCAACAATGGCAATTAAGTGCTGCATCACAGCTTGGTTATGAATATTACACACTGTCCAGCCATCGAGAGATAATTACAGGTCTCAGTAACTGATGACATTTCTGTGGCCTTGCCCCACAGTGTCCGCAGGTACTTGCAACTTCATAGTAATGTTGGGAGTCTGAACTTTAACAACTGAAATCTCCGACGTTCCCTCACCCATAGTCCAGTCCTGTACCTCCAGACAGCTTTGGGTGTTGCAAAGGTGTGAAGCAGTCAGATGAGACATTACAATAAGCAACATTGCGTATCCAGGCATAGTGGTGAGCGGCGATTCCTTTATCCAAGCCGCAGCAACTCTTCACTTAGCCAACAGTAACAATAGCACTGCATCCCTTCCAGGTTCTGGACACATGCTACATAGCCCATCAGTGCTATTGTGAGGGTGAAGCGCAGTTGGCATCCAATGATATTCTCCATTAATTTGTTCACATCATTGCATAATGTGGCGTTGACCCGGCACTGCCTTGCCAGGTAAAAAAAAAAACTGCCAGGTGAGGCATAAATCAGTGAGAACCTGCATTTATTGGCACATCAGATTTGTGCACAACTGCTTGGGGAGTAGTACAGGCAATTGAGAAACCTAAAATGAGGGAGTTTATGCCTGTAGTTAAATGAAGTCAGTTTCACTTCGGAACAACAATAATGTCAGCTATTGCAAGCCTAGTCTACTTCCAATAAATCCCCAGCTGGCAGATGAGAGATTTCAATTGCATTTGAGCACAATTTATAGAGTTTGGAGGGCCATCTACCGGTGGAGCCCGAGTTAATGAGCTGTTTGAAGACGGGTGAATACAGGAGGTGTAAGAAAAAATGTTGGAAATTATTCCATAGCTACCTAAGTTGAAAGTATGTGAATGCATCTAGGGAGTTAGTGCTAGCTCTTGTCTTGTAGTCATCTAGATTGATGTATTGGCCCGCCAGAAACAGATGGCCAAGTTGGGTGATTTCTTTCTTCTCTCAACAACACAACCCCTTGTTTAAGCATGAGCACCAGCAAAGGGATACAAGTCATATGCATAGCAAGGTAGTATAAATACTTTAAGGCGGTCCCACTGGCCAGTGTCCATCATGCCAACTGTGTGCACCATATAGTATGAACATTCAAAGCATGACCTAGGCTTCCCAACATAGTCTGCAAAGAACTGTGCTCGACCTTATCTTGTTCAGTCACTAAGTGCGGGGTTGCGCAGCAGGATTATATCAGGCCACTACAAAGTGTGCCTGAGCTACAGATGATACATACCCCTGAAGATCTTGGAGACAAAGTTTCCCCTCACCAGTAGTCTAGTAAGGACTTTCCTCCTGACCATGGGATTCTTACTAGCCCTTATTAACCTTGTCAGGAGCATCTCGATGTTAATGAAAAAAACAAGTAATCTTTGGTACCGGTATGTTGATAAAAAGAGAAAGAAATTTCAATAGCACCACCATTTTTATGATTGATATTTGCCCAGAAATTGCGAGTAGTAGTTTAATTCATCGCTCAACTTGCGATTGGAACAGTTCCATAACCAGACCTTAGTTACTGTGGAGTAGAGCATCTTTATCATGATGTACATACATATTTGACCAAGCTGTGGCACCATTTAATGGGAACTTGACATCCAGCCTCATAGTGCACAGGGTGAGGGGGAAGCAACTCCATTATGGCACTTGATGAATAGTCCAGAGTACTCCCGAAAATGGATGATTTCCTTAATCTGTGATGGCAAATTATTGCTTAGGTTTTTTTTTTTACAAATAGCAGTATATCATCAGCAGAGAGCGAGAGTAACTCCCTTTTGGAAGCGAAGGATATCTCATACTGGAAACTACTCATCCTCATTTTACAAGAAAGAGGCTTTAGTGGCAAGGCAAACAAAAAAGGAGACGAGGGCACCGTCTGCTGAGGGGCTGTACCAATAGAGAAGTATTGTAAAAGTGAATTATTTACTTGTACTCTTCTATGAGAGTCAATTTATAACAGCCACACTAGGCCAGTGAGATATCTGTTCAGTCCCATATGTTTCAAGCCTTTTTTAAGAAACTGCCACTTTAGGGAGTCAAAAGTGTTTTTGCGTCTAGAAAAGCCGATTTGGCTTCAACTTCAGGATGGATTTTTTTTGCATCATCGCAAACAGTGTGCAGTGTGAGGCTCTTGGCTGTGGAAGAAATAACTTGTCCATGTATGGATCCAGCCTAACTGCAAGAATTTTACTATCCATATTGAGCAGTGAAAGGGGCGGATACGACTAGCATTTTGTTCCATCCTTACAGTGCTCGGGAAGGATACTTCTAATCGCTTTTCTGGAGCTAGGGGTTAGTCTGTGCAGTTTGAATGCCTCGTTATATACATTTAGGAGATGAGGTTCAAGAATATCTTTATGAACATTATAAAACTCAGTAGTGAGCACATCTGATCTAGGTGCCATCCCTCCCGGAAATGTGTCTATTGCATGAGTTATTTCCTTAACATCTGTCCACCCAGAGGCTCCCTAAGTTTATCTTCCACTGAGGAAAGGCAACATTATTTTGGTAAGTGCTAATTTTCTCTGATCCTGAAGTGCTTGTAGCAGAGTGGGGGGTCAGCATAATAGGGCACAAACTCTTGCAGGATCTCTCCCTCGTTGTAACACTATATCAATCAAAGCCATGGAAGGAAACCTCCAACCCATTCAATATAGCATTGCCACTGAAACTCAAGCTCCAACACTGCTGGGGAGTGGTCTGAGAGTTTGAGCGAGAGATACTGAATTTAGGCAGCACAGTATGTGGTGTCAGATCTAAGGAACCAGTAGTCTAACCTTGAGAAGCTCTCATGTACTAATGCATTGAAAGAAAAGACTTTCTCCTGCCCCCTTTTAGTCCACCAGATGCTTAAAATACCACACCCATTTAACTCTCAAGCTAGAGCTATGACCTGCCTGAGATACTCAGCAGAAGGCAGGCTTGACCTGTCAAGTGAAGGGTCATTAGTCAAATTAAAGTTGCTTCCACATCAGTTTTGAATGTTTGTAGTTGTGGAGAATGGCATGTAATTTCTCAAAGATTTATGGTGAGTCTACTACATTAAAAGCATATATGTTAACAAGAGTACAACTTTGTTCACGTGGTACCCCCGAAACCATCTGGAACCTGCCCTCAGAATCGGCTAGCATCTCCACTGGAGTGAAATAAATTATCTTCTTAATGAAAATATCTACTCTCCTAGCATAGGATCTATATGATTAAAAATATCAGTACCATCCCTGTTTCTGAGCATAATGCTTTGAGGTCCCTGGTTCTAGATGTGCCTCTTGCATGAGTCCTATGTTCATTTTGAGGCTGTCCATATAAATTAAGACAAGCCTTGCCTTTTTTTGAGCCCTCATATAATTCTTGTCATACATATGTCAATATGCATTACTGAGATTGGCATGTGTTTGGCTCGCTCATAAACGCAACAAATGTCACAATATAGAATCCAGCTCTACTTGATTTCTGAACAACTAATCAAGCCAGTACCACAACACCCTCTGCTTTCACCAGCCCACTCTCAAAGTATTTTCCAGTGTAGATACTTCTAAGTTCCCAAACCAAAATGATCACCTAATTACTATGTGAGATGTACTAAAAAACACATGAGCAACCCCTGCCACCCACTTTTATAAACATCAGTATTAACTAATTAAGAGACATATGATAGCATGTTCCCCAGAGATTGACTGAAACAACAACCATCACCACTAGTATTACATCAGTCACATAATACATTAGGTTTTTACATATTGATGTGAGCATAAACAATACCAGTACTAGGCCCCCTACTCCACATACCTTATTGGTTTCCAAAAAACCACTCAAACTGGCAGAAGATTGTGCAGAATTCTTTCTCCTAGCAATTGTTTTCAAAACCTAATCATCTTGTCTAGCTTATTAAAGAAGAATGTGCAACCCTCTGCTGTCAAGCAACGTGTGTCAGTGTACAGCATGGACTAACTGAGGTTGGCATTGCGCATGGCCTTCTTGGCTTCCGTGATAGATCTACTGACCCCCTGCACTGCTACTGTAAAATTAGGTAAAAAGTACATTCTATCCCCTTGATACTTGAATGTGTTTCTCTCTCTGGCCACTCACAGGATGAAAGCTCTGTCTCTGAAATTGAGGAGCTGGGCTTTAACTCAGTGGAGGCCTCAGAGCCAGGGCTCTGTGCGCTCTCTCCACTATGGAGCGCTGAGAAAATGTTTCTCAACCAACCAGAGATTTCCGACAGAAGTGTTTCTACAAAGAGTTCTGGCTTCACAAAATCAGTGGATTCAACAATACCCAAAGTGTGCGTATTACCCCTTAAGCATGCTACAAAGACTCCACTTTCAGCCCTGGATTTGGCCACCAATTTTTCAAGATACACCCATTTGTCTCTCAAGATCTTCGTGATGGCCTGAAGATCAGATATATGCTGTTCAGCCTCATCAACTCTAGCGGTCTGCTGCAGCCGCAGCGGTGAAGGGCAGAAATCACTGGGACAAGCCAGATTGGCTGACAAGGCCCCGGGCTCGGCTGCACACCAGCTGTCCAAGGCCTACTACAACCAGCTCCCTGTTTACATGGCAACGAAACCTGGAGATTTCCAGCCAGATCATGGTGAATAAAGTTACCTCAGGTAGGGTCTCTTGCCACTCGATGGCAGTGTAGATACTTCTAAGTTCCCAAACCAAAATGATCATAATTACTATGTGAGATGTACTAAAAAAGCATGAGCAACCCCTGCCACCCACTTTTATAAACATCAGTATTAACTAATTAAGAGCCATATGATAGCATGCTCCCGAGAGATTGACTGAAACAACAACCATCACCACAAGTATTACATCAGTCACATAATACATTAGGTTTTTACATATTGATGTGAGCATAAACAATACCAGTACTAGGCCGCCTAACCTTAACCACATTGTTGTGATGACAGCATGAGATTTAGGCTAAGGTGAAAATCTTGATTTGCGGTTAGCCTCGCTCTCCCGCACTGGTCCTGCACTGCCTCTTAAGCAAATGTTGGTCTTTACTTTATAGTGAATGCTTAAGTTTTGTTAGAACCGTTAATCATAACTTCAGCCCTCTGGTACATCATAGTAGCCCCAAGTGAAAATTAGGCTGTGCGAGCAACAACTGTATGTATTATATTGTATCCACGTGGAATGGATCCTACGTCCCTCCTCCAAGACGAGGCATCATGAAGCCCTTGGAGTCTAGTGAAATCTGAGGGCGCCATATATGTATTGTATGTTTTGGGTCTGCATCTAGCTACAAAACAACAGAGAGCTGTACTTGATTACAAAGTGGTACAATTCATCTAGAGTGACAGGTGATGGGTTAGTTCTTCAAGTGTCATCTGATGTTGGGAGGAAATAAAGGTTTGCAGACAATGTACTTCTTAAAGAATTGGGTCTTCAGTTTATTTATACATTGGAAGGGTGGCGGAGCTAGTAATGAATGTTTCTTCTGTGTCTTCTAAGATTCTCTTTTTTGTATTTTTTCTTTTGTAGTCAGACAAGGTCAAGGCTATATGTGTTTTGCTGGCCACATGAAATCATGATTTATTCTGCTAGGTATGGTGATGTGTTAGATGTTACTGCCTTGACAATGCTGTAAAAGGCCTTGCAGATAATACTTGCAAGAGGGACCAGTGTAACTTCTGTTGCATGAGTGTGATGCTTCCTTGGTCCCATGATGTCCCTTGATGTACTTCATGGTGACTTGCGGGATGCTTGTGAGTGGTTTCAGAAAAGTACCTTATGTGA
The DNA here is from genome assembly GCF_031143425.1 of Pleurodeles waltl. NCBI lineage: Eukaryota > Metazoa > Chordata > Amphibia > Caudata > Salamandridae > Pleurodeles > Pleurodeles waltl. The sequence goes on along the minus strand of NC_090443.1, from coordinate 409,430,495 downwards.
AGATGAGTAGAACATTGTGAACTACCACTTGGGAGAGGATCAGTGCTTCTGTGACCATTCTGACATTGGTGTCTGTTTCTCTGTTGGCTTTCTACAGCAGAGAGAGATGATCAGTCCAGTTTTGGGCACCTTGACAGAGAGGGGCATTGTATGCACTGTGTTTAGCAGGGGTTCAAGGTCTCCACCAGCAACGAACTTCATGACGGAGGAAGATATGTTATCTTCATAAGACGTGGCTTTAGACTACTCACAGAGGTTTGATAATTCATTGAGGTTGAAAGGAATGAAGGGAAACTGAGTACAGTGCATGGTGGGATTGGTGGGATGTTGTTTAATGTTCTAGTGGTTTTAATAGGTTGCTTGATTTTTTCTTTCACAAATATGTTGACTGTGTTGCACTTCTTTGAAAGGGGTGGGGCTCCCATTGTTTTAAGGATCTGAAGAGAGTACTGATTTTGTTGGTGGCTACATCGATGGTTGATGTGTAGAATACTCCTTAAATGCGATTGTATGTTTGCTGTTGGATAGGCACCTCACACGATTGCCATACCTGTAAATGTCTTCTGAAGTCGCTCTGTAAGTATAGGACAAGCCTAACACCCTGCAGGTCTCGGGTTTGAAAATAAGCTTGGCAAATTTAGCCTTTCTACCTCAATGGGCGCTGCTTTGGCTAATGGGTGTCCCTGGCCTTCCACACCACTGACCATGCCACCAACCTGCAAAGACCTGAGGACTGGGATTAGAAATCTTACCCCAACAGTGGGTTCTTTTTTCCTTACAGGGCAGACAACAAACTCATCTTAAACCCTTCTCAACAGCAGCCCCAGGAAGTGGCCTATGTAGATTCTCAGGGCTCAGCATTCTGCAGTCCCATATACTTTATTATGTAGTTCTTTTGCTGTAACTGTTGGAGGCAAGTGGACTGTCCTTAAATCATGCTGATGACAAAGATCTCCTTTTCAAACCACTCCTGTCTTCAGACAAGAGCATGGAGCATTGCACTTCCATTCGCTTCCTGGCTGAGCAGTGGATTGAAGACAGATCTTTTAAAAAATCAATTCCAACAAAACCAAGGTTATGGTGGTAGGAGCCAAGTTTATATTTTGCCCTGGGAGATATGACTGACAGGACCAGGTCCTTTTCCTACTCCAGTTTTTAAGTGGTAGAACCATACGTGGAGAAGTGTGGCTCAATGGTTAGAGCGGCAGACCCTGAGGCAGAGATCTGGCTCAAGACCAGGGTTCAAGTCCCGCTTCGGCAGGTCTTGGGCTCAATTCCCCTTGACCAGATAATTCTCGCCTCGGTGCCTAATCTAATTCATGGGTCCCACTCTGCAACTCTGGGCAATAGCTTGCTTAATCTCCACAACGGCCCCAACAGCGCTTGGATGCCTGGCTTCACCCTGGGGGTGCTCAGGAGTGGGCGCCTCACAGGGAAAAGCCAGGAGGGGTTCCATAGCGGTATGAGTACAGCGCCTTGAGACCCTAACGGGTGAGTAGTGCGCTATACAAGTGCTAATTTACATTTACATTTACATACCAAAATCATGACAGCTTACTAAGCTTCATATGTTATCACATGTTTTTTAACCTCTGTTTCAGAAAATCCTCCTTTTAAAAAAAAAAAAAAACTTTTTTCATTGTGTCTAGGTAGTGATGGTAGTCATTCTGTCAGGGGCTGAATATGCACATAAGACAAACATGGGCTCTCCAAAGCATGATACACAACCTCCAATGCCTTTAAAATACAGCGGCCATGTTAGCCTTAAAGTAGAGAGATCAATTCTCTTCTCTGTTTCAGCTTCCTTCCTGTGGCAGCGAGCAGTGAATTTAAGTTTCAACGTAGTGCATCTGTTTTTTACCTGCAGGTGGTAGCACATTATTTTTCTGCAATAGAAGAGGTTTCTGAGTGATTGTGGCACGCCTGTAGAATGGCCGTCCGCTGTGTAATATGGCCGTAGAGGATCATTGAACATTCTGGTGAAGACTGAACACTTACTTTAACCTTGGCTACTTACTCTGACTTGCTCAGTGATATTGGGGCTGACACTGCTACTGCGTCTGCAAATACAGTTGCTACATTTTCATGGTATTCCGAATGTAACAGGTTAAAATAGGGAATCATTTGTAGTATTGGTACATACGTGCCCTGCTTCCAACTTGTTTTGGTTGCAAAAATTCCTGCAGGTAAAGCCTGGAGAAATTAACCCATGGAAAACCTCAGGGTCCAGGCACAAAGTGTGCTTGATTCTGAACATGAAATCAGGCGCATATACTGCTTGCGCTGAATTTCGGATTTGCTGCAGGACTCCGAGAGACCTACTTGGCAGGTTAGTGCATAACAGTTTTGTACAGTGCATTTAAGCATAAACACGCCACCTGTGCTGCTCAGTGCTCTCTAGATGACCGTAGCCCAATAATAACCATTATTTAACACCGCATTATATGGTCATTTACCTTAATACCCTATCAATAGCCTGAATACATTTTTTGGTGAGTGGAACCGTATTTATTGTGTAGGTGTTTTGTTGACCATTCCGTGTCACCTTGATTCCACTTTGGAGGGCATGTAAGCTATGAATGACCAGTGGCATACTAAATGACAGAGTCAAGTGGAGTGTCCCCATAGGGATTAAGGGCCTGATTACAACTTTGGCAGAGGGGGTTAATCCGTCCCAAATGTGACTGATATCCCGCCTGCCGTATTACGAGTCCATTATATCCTATGGAACTCGTAATATGGTGGGCGGGATATCCGTCACATTTAGTATGGATTAACCCCATCTGCCAAAGTTGTAATCAGGCCCTAAGTGTTCTGTCTAAGCCGTGTGGGGATGGCGTTTATATATAGATCCTGTTGACTGTCGGGTTAAAACTACTCCTAATTCCTGTCTTTGCAAAAGCTCTCCTTATTAGGAATCTCTGAGAGTAGTTCTGGAAGAGAAGTGTGGTAGTAAAGGCGAAATTGAGAAGAGACACACACACACACACGCACGCACGCGCGCACGCTCTCACTTTCTCTCTCGCTCTCTCTTTCTCTCTCGCTCTCTCTTTCTCTCTCGCTCTCTCTTTCTCTCCCGCTCTCACCCTCTTTCTCTTACTTGACTCACCCCATGACCACACAGTCACTTGGGAAGGCTGGGGGGATCAGTTTGAACATTTAGAGCACAACTGTGATTTGTCTGGAGTGCTATCAGAGGATGTGTAACCATTCTAGGCAATTACCTCTTTCCCAATTTGTCCGAGCATGGGTCCAAAAATTCGGGGCCTGATAATTCTGAGCCTGGAAACTTTAGGCCCGGACGGACTTCCCTCTGGAGCTCCAGGGGCTTTGACAGCTGCTGCAACCGGATTCTAGTGCCCACCTGCATCTTTCCATGGGTTGGGGGTGGGGTCAGACGAAGTTCTTCCTCGAACTGAAACAAAAGAGGAACCTTTCAATCTGCCCACGGGCTAAAGAAGAAAGCCACCTACTACATTTACATAGGCCTGTTATTTCCCCCAGAGAACCCGGTAATAATGGTTCCTCGTGTTATTCCCTATTCAAATGAAATAATTTGTAGTCCCCATTATCTCATGGAGAGATGCCACCTGGTATTGTTCATTCCAGCCCTGGCATCTCTCTGTGTATTTAACGAAAAACTCACAATGAGGCCCTTGGTGTCCATGCAAAATACGTTTTCTCAATATATGGAGTATTTCAGTTCCATCTCCCGAACAAACATGGTTAGAGTGCGGTAACAACACCTACAGTGAATAAGTAAAAGGGCTGATGTCTCTTCTGCCACTCCTGTGGAGGCCACTATGGAACATTATGATGGACCTCCAGCCGTAGACTCCTCACCTTTTGAATATTCCCCAGGCATCAGACTGGATCAGTACCTCTACACGTTGTCAGGAGGCACAATGCAACTGCGCACTGACGCTGTTCCGCTCCAATATAGGCACCACCTCAGAGCGCTGTTGTCAGTTCTTTTCTTTCCATGCCACAAGATATGGATCCGTAGTTCCCTTCATGTCTCTGAGACATTTACCTTAAACTTTTCCTCAGTGTGCATGGGATGTCACCCCCCCCCCCCCCCAAAACAACAGGTTTTAAGCCTAGTAGGGACTGTTGCAAACAAATATCTGTGACTGCCAGGCGTTCCTGTGGGTTCTGGGGTCAGGCACGATTCCAAGTTAAAACTTTACATCTCCAGGTCTAAAAATACTCATTGCTGAGACTGCTCCAAGTCAAAGTTAACGTCCAAAGTCCAGGTTTGATTCTGGTCCCATTCCCACAGTTGACAAAGCTGCTCTCTAGACCGTTCTTCATTGTGGTCTAAATTTTTAGGTAAGTCAAATAAGAAGCACAGGAAATTGAAGCAGAATCCAGCTGCTTCACACCACTCACATTCTTCTAAACAGGCCCAGGGGTGGCACAGCAACTCTTGCTGTTGAAGTTGGCTGACTTCAATGCCAATCGCACATTTGGTTCCAGCACAGTGTGTCTGGGGTCAACAGCCACACCACATCAAATCAAAAAGCTCCATGCAGCTCTGTTTCAGCTCTTTAGATCTGTACCGACTGCCTCTGGTGCGCCTTCGGGCCCCAAGGAGTTGAGGCACTCCAACTGGAGTACTGCCAACGCATTCGTCCTCAACGCCAGTTGGACCCTACAAGCCTATCTTGTGGGAGGCAGAATTTGCTGATTCTTCCAGGATTGGCAGGCAATAACTTTGGATAGGTGGGTTCTACAGATCATTTGCAGGGAATACTCTTTGCCCTTTCTTTTTTTCTGTGCTGCACCTTCCACCACCACCTCGGAGACTGACTGAGGACCATCTATCCATTTTGCAGAAAAAGTGCAAGCTCTTTTGGCCGAAGGGGCAGCCAAGAGGGTTGTTAGTGCCAGAAATAGGACATGTTTTTTTATTCCTGCTTCTGGTGCCCAAAAAAATGGAGTCCTGAGACCTATTTTAGTCCTGCACACACTCGCCACCTTACTTCAGAATGAGAAATTTAAATTCTCTCCCTATCCCCAGGTCTTAACTGCATTCTACACTGGAGACTGGATAGTGGCATTAGACCTGGCGACTCCTATTTCCATATACCCGTCCTGCAGGGCGACCGTCACTACCTGCAGTTTGTAGTGGAACAGGAGCATTTTCAGTTTGCAGTGCTCCCCTTTGGTCTCACTAGTACCCCTCAGGTGTTCACGAACGTTATGGCAGGGGTGACTGCACTCCTTCGGAGGACAGGGGTGCCAGTTTTTCCTTACCTGGAGAACTGACTATGGAAGGCTGCTTTGCCCGAGGCAGTCGTCGACCACATCCACACTAAGGCAAACCTTCTATCACCGTTTGTATTCACTATCACATGCAGAAAGCACACCTAACTCCTCCTCAGATGCTCCCTTTCATCAGAGCCATTCTGGACATGGTTCGGTTTCATGCCTTTCCCCTCAGGAAGGGGAGTCCAGGAGATTCAGGATATGACCCCAATCTTTCTTTCTCCCTCCTACATTTCAGTGATGTCAACTCTGAGGCTCCTGGGCTTGATTGCCTCCAGCATCCTGCTTGTTGAGCATGCCTGGTGGCATATGTGGGCTCTGCAGTGCGATCTGAAGTCCCAGTGGGCCCAACATCAATGAGACCTCCCAGACCACATTTAGATCTTGGAGGAGTCTGCGAAAGACCTGCAGTGGTAGTTGCTGAACAGTGGACCTCTTTGACCACGATTTACAGCAACTTCGAACCCCAGCTATCCTCCACCTACCTTTCCAGTCTTCTAACCTCATCCACCAAAGGCTACAAGCTGACAGCATGGAACCCCCTATCCATCGAGGACACTGCAACAATGATGAATACAGTCCACTCATGGGTGCCCACAGGCCCCTGCCCGCACCATATCTGCAGCCTGGGAAGAACCACAATAAGCGGGCACTCACTTCCATCATCAGCACCTCCCTCAATCCAGCCACCTTCCCAGAGACCTGGAAATACACAAAAGTCACTGCCCTCCTCAAAGAATCCCCAGCTGACCTTAAAGTACTCACCAGCTGCCAACCCATGTCACTGCTTCCCTCATGGATAGAAACACGCCATTGTCACTGCCCTCCTCAAAATAAATCCCAGCCTTCCTTGAAGTGCACACCAGCTACCAACCCAGCTTGCTGCTCCCCTTCCCAACCAAAGTTATTGAGAAGACCATCAGCAGACAACCCTCTGATCACCTAGAACACCACAGACTCCTGGACGAAACGCAGTCAGGATTTCGAAATATCCCTCATCGCTGTCACAGATGGCATACACACCAACCTCGACCATGTACAGACCACTGCCCACATCCTTCTTGACCTCTCTGCTGCTTTTAACACTGTCTCCCACCACACACTCATTTCCAGACTACACACAGTAGGAATACAAGCACTCACATTTCTCTTCCTTCCTCTCCGGAACAACACGAGTCAGACTCACACCATTCATATCAGAACCCAAGGACCTTATCTGCTGAGTCCACAAGGATCATTACTTAGTCACATACGTTTCAACATGTACATGTCTTCTCTGGTTAACATCATCTGATCCCACAAAATCAACATCATATCCTTTGCTGATAATACCCAGCTAATTTTTCCCTCTCAGGCCACACTGTCACTACCAAGACAAACTTCGGGCTATGCACGATCAGCATAGCCAGTTGGATGAAAGAAAACTGCTTCAAGCTCAACACCACCAATACTTAAGTGCTGATCCTCAGGAATAAGAGCTCAACTTGGTGCTCCACCTGGTTGCCTGCCAATTTCAGATCCACACCCACCCAAACCGACCATGCTAGGAACCTAGGCCTGATCCTGAACACCAACCTCACCATAAAGTCCCAGGTTAATGTCATCGTCTCCCCCCCCATACTTCCACATGTTACGTAAAGTCTTCAAGTGGCTCCCACTGGACACCAGGCGTACCATCACACAGGCCCTACTCACAAGCAGATTGGGCTATGGCAACGCACTCTACACCGGCATTGCAACCCATCTTCTTAGCAGACTTCAGACCATCAAAAATGCTACCGCCAGACATGCCCTCAACCTCCAGCACCAAACCCACACCACACTGCTCAGAGAGCTCCACTGACTCCCCTTCCAGAAGTGCTGCCAGTTCAAAACTATCACACATGCATTCAAGTCACTACACAACATGGGACCCGCATACTTCAGTCACCGACTTCACTTCCACAAACCCACCCACCAGCCAGCTTTGCTCATCATCATCAACAAACACAACCCCCCACACACACACGCACACACCCACATCAACAGAAGCAGAATAGAGAGGTCGACCATACTCCTACCAAGCCACCTAAACCTGGCACAAATTCCCTCAACATATCAGGGCCTCCTCCTCATTTCGGGAATTCCGTAAGAAGCTGAAGACCTTCAATTAGTCTTTTTGCAGGACCATCAAGACTGCCTGTACTCGAGCTCAACCACATCACATGACAACGCTCATCTACTCAATGTCTGGATACTCTTGTGGGTGACAAGCAGCACTCTACAAAGCCAGTTTACATTGTATTACATTGAGTCTGTGCAGGCCCCTCTTCCCTACCCCACCCAGAACTGACAGGGGTGACTGATGCATTGCTTCTGGGTTGGGGCAGCCATCTGGGAGCGGTCAAGAACAGGAGCCTCTTGTCTCTGGCAGAGGCCCGGCTCTACACCAGCCTTCTGTAGCTATGGGTCATCAGCTTGGTGCTGCAAGCCTTCCTTACATCTCTAAAGGGAAGGCTCAAGTTCACAGGTGCTTTCAGACTACACCACTGCCATGTGTTATTGCAATACACAGGGCAGTGTGGGGCCCTGGACCTTGTGCCAGAAGGTGCTGCACCTCTGGAAATGGCTTGACCGCCAGGGAATTTTCTTGGTGGCGACCCACCTGGTAAGTTCTTTGAACACCAGGGTGGACAAACTCACCTTTTGGCACCTATTACATCACGAGTGGCAATTACACCTGGAGGTGGCACAAGGCCTCTTCCAAAAATGTGAAGAACCTTGGCTCCATCTGTTCACTGCTGCCAAAAACGTGCAATGTCAGCATGTCTACATCTCTTGCTCAGAAACGAGTTCTGTCTCGAATGGAACTCAGAAATCCTGTATGCCTTATCTCTGATATCACTACTGCCCTGAGTTCTCAAGAAGATCAGGTCAAACTGAACCTAAGTCATCCTAGTGTCTTGGGATTGGGCAGGGAGAGTGTGGTATCCAGAACTCCTGGATTTGAGCCTATGACCTCGAATCAGGCTCCCCATCTTGGAGGACCTGCAGTCACAGCAAATGGGCAGGGTTCTGCACATGGAACTTTGCAATCTCTACATTCATGCTTGGACATTTTGCAAGACTGCTGAATACCTTCAACCTTCCTCTGGTGGTGGTTGGCAGCCAGGCGTCCCTCGATGAAAACGTTATACACCTGTAATTGGCAGAAATTTGTGGTTTGGTGTGGCACACACCAGATTGACTCCCTCCAGGCCAAATTATCCGACCGTCTTTTGTTTGTACTGTTCTTGACTGGCAAGGCTTTGCTTTGGGTGCAGTTAACAGTTATCATTCAGCCATTTTGACCAGATCAGCCCTCCTTGTTTAAGTCACCAGTTGTGATGCAGTTTTTGAAAGGGTTTCAACCTATGTTTCCCCCTTCTCTTTTTGTGTGCCCCAATGGCACCTTTATCTGGTCCTCACTTATTTTATGTGCATTCCGTTCGAGTCCCTTTACAACTGTCGCTTACAGCCTCTCACTATTAAGACAGTCTTCCTCGTCGTCAACACCAACAATGCTTGTGAATGAGCTTCAGGCTATTTGTGTCAGTTCGCCATACACTACCCTCTTCCCAGACAAATTGGTTCTGCATAATTTCTACTTAAAGTTGTGACACTGTTCCATGTCTATCAAACCATCACCCTGATGGTGCTCTATGCTCCACCCTACCCCTCTAAGGAGAGGCTCCATCACTTGGATCCCAAAAGAGCACCCAGCTTTTACATTAATTATACCAAGGAACACCGGGTAGATGCTCAGATCTTTGTTGGGTTTTCTGGAGCAAAAACAGGCAAGTTATTGCAGAAGAGGACCATCTCACGTGAGATCGTACTCTGCATTAAGATCTGCTGCACACTGGCCAAAGAGTAGTCTCGGGAACAACAGTATGCTCATTCTACTAGCACGCGGAATCTGCATTTTTGACTTATGCCATGCAGATAGAAGGGACGTCCCTCCATACATTCACAAAGCACTATTGCCTGAACAGTCAGGTTCGCCAAAGGGGCATTTAGGCCATTTGGTTCTTCAGGACTATCTGGTGTGAGTCCATTTCCAGACCAACCTCCAGTAGTTACTGCTTTGGTAGCTATCAAGAAGGTGAAGAATCTGCAGTTAGAAGTCTCCATCAGAAGAACAAGTTATTTATATTTGATAATGCTCTTTCTGGTAAAGATTGTATTTAGCCGCATATTACATCGACTCTCCCGTCCTCTCCGTTCTGTGATAGAACTATCCATTAATAAGATTACAAGTCTAGGAAACTGCACACAGGTCACAGCCAGTTCACTCTTGGGGCTCAGCGTCTGAGTGTGTGGACAGCCTTGAAAGCAACTGAAGTCAGCTCACAGGGGTTTTGCCTTTATAGGCTCTGCATTACCATTACAGCATGCCAAAGTACTGCTGAAACGTTTCCGGATCCAGTCTGGTGCCTGGGGAATATTCAAAAGATGAGCAATCTGCAGTTAGATAGAGCCTCTACCAGAAAGAGCATTACTGAAGGTAAGTAACTTTTTCCTCCTGGGCTTCTCTGTGGTCATTTTGCTGTAGAACCTCCTCAACCCTTCTGTTTTCCTTTGAAATGATAACTGAGTGTAGTCCTGCTTCTCTTTCGTCCCTATTCACTATTTCCTACTGATTAGTGGCATTTAGTTTCACCTTCCCAAATCCTGGTTGGTTATGGGATGCAAATTATATTTAGGGGAGCAGAAATGCACTACAGACCCAACCTCCAAAACAGCAAGGTGTGGCACAGACCCCCATGAAGAATTGATTCACTAGGAGGCACAGGTCAGCTCTGATCCTGTTTGGGAGGTATTAACACAATTATGAATAAATACAAAAACATTAAAACAATAAAATGCTTTTCGTACTTGATATTGGCATGAGAGAACATGAAAGCATTGTCTTAAAAACAATAAGTTGATGCATAATTCACAACAAAATTTGTTGGTATGGTACACATAGTGAAATTAACAGTGCACACTGGACCTGAAGTTAATTTCAGAGAGCCTCTTTGACATCTGTAATAAGAGTTGGGTGTGGAGCCACTGGGCAACAGGCATTTTTGTTAATGGCTACACCCTCTCTGCCTTTTCTGGCCATAACCCCATGCTATTACCCCCCACTTCCTACCACCACCTATGAAAAGCATCACATGGCCGTTGTCTGATATGTTATATCATTCATTTCCTCAGGCATAGTAATCTTGCCGTGCGACCAAAGGGACTGCCCTCACTGGTAAAGAATGGGGTGCCCGAAGCTCTAAGGGCAGAGGTGTGGCAGCTGCTGTCAGGCTGCCATGACAACCAGGCCATGCTGGAGACGTACCGGGTGCTCATCACCAAGGTAAGCAGCTGTATTCTCCTACTCTGTGACTGCAAAAGAACCAGCATTCAATTTTGTAATAGTTATATCTTTGATGATGGTCACAATGTCTGTGGTTTTGTTTCAAAAAGCTGAACTGTGTGAGCAGGTGGATTTGTTTTTCTTTTCCTCAAGAATGATTTTTTTTTTATTAGGTCTTGCCTACCAGACAGCACATGCACCATCAGTTGCAAGACATATTTTGGTCTTACCAAGAACATACAGGGGCTTAATACCCACCCATTACCTTACTATTAGTTTTCTCTCCTGTCACTCTCATTTACCTGCTTCCTGTGCCCCAGCTTGTCACTCTGTGTTTGTCTCTCCCATTTAGCATTGCCTCTTTCCCATCACTTTTGATTGACTGGCTTCTGTATTCCCACTGCTTGCTTTTTGACCACTACTTTTTTTCATTTGGGGAATCACTCCATGAGAGTGAAGGCTTTTTCTGATTGTATCATTATGTACTTATCTCCCCCTGCACTCTGTCTTGCACTCCGTTGTCTGTGTCCTTATTCCAATGCCCTTCTATGTTGCTCTTGACCTTGTCTACTCCCCCACCTTCCACCCACCCCCATATTGCTTGCTGGCTGCCTGCTCTACGTTGCTGGTTGCTTCTCCTCTATGTATGTAACATAGCCTGTTGCTTCTCCTCCCCCGCCTGCGTCTTCCATGTTGTTTCCACCCCCTCAGCCCCACACATTGCTTACACCACCCTCGTGTTGCTTCTACCCCTGTTCCTTCCCACCCACATTTAAAAGAAAACTCTTTTGCTCATATTTTTCTTTAAGTAGAAAAAAAGCACCTGCGTCATGTTTTAGGCTTGTGCTTACAAAATGAATCTTATAATGTAATTTTGTTGAATTTTTGTTTTGTATATAAATGTAACATTATTAAAGCTATCAATGATTGAATTGAACTTGAACACCCATATGTTTTCACATGTTTGATGATATATTGTTTTGCTTATTTACCACTGTTTCTCGAAATTTGTTTCCCTAAATGGTCCTATAAGGTACTATATTCAAGCTTTGTAAACACAATTTCTGAGTGCTCCACTATTATTTAATGTTCATATTGACTGGTATTTCCAGCTTACACATGGTGGCAACGGATGTGTTATAGTGTTATTGAGCACCTTTGAGTTGATATCTTGTTATTTGGATGTGCGGCTAGCCTATAGTAATTGTTGCCAGGTTCTTTTTCTTTGCTTACAAAATGGCGTGGGCGACCGAGTCAGAGGCTTTTTTTTATTCTTTAACCATGAGGCTCAGCATCAGAGAACAGCAAAATGTATTGGACAGTTAGTTACATATGCATAACTGGGTGCAATAAACACAGCATTTCTGTATGTAATTCCTCATTTTCCCCACCTAATCTCAGTATAGGAGGTACTAGGTGTTTCTGATAATTTCCTCACCCTAGGAATCGAAGTTTACCAGGAGTGATAAAGAAGAGAAAGAAGTCAACCTTTGGCCCTTGTAGCATTTTTATCTTTATGGCCCCTAGCAGGGCCTGCCTGGGAACTAAAAGCAAACTTGCCAAAAAAGGTTCAGACCATCCCCTCTCCCTTCCACCTTTCTCATCTGCCTCTCTGTTCTTTTGACTTTGCTCTCTCTATGCTATATTTAAACTCGGGGGTGCTGGAGAAGTTAGTAGAGTCACCAGCAGTGGCCCTCTGCCTTCAGAATCTGACCTCCAGCCTTTGCCCCAAGCTTGTTGCTTTTCGAATTGCAAGCCTTTACATCTGAGTTGGGCTATGGCATTGTTCGCCTCTCTGTTACAAAGCAGTAAGCTGCAAACTTGGCAAAATGCCCCTTACAATAAGGATGGGAGGCTTTGGAAAAGCTGGTGCTTGCTTCACTCACCCTCCTTATTCCTGGTGCACGTATACATTTTTACTGAGCCTTGCTGGACAGTAGCCACTATTTTTTCTCACCTTTGTGACCATGTCCAGTAGGTCCTGCTGCTTTACACCCAGACTTTTATTGTGGCTATTACTGCAGGTTCCTGCATACCTGAAAACTTTCATGTTCTTCTTCTCATCCTAACATGTAAAGATGAGAGACCCACACAGGAAAATGATTCTCACAGAAAGCAATGCGCGTTTAACTCACAGAAATTGTAAAAATAATGTATGAACGTTTAGCTTGGGGACTTCAGGATTACACCTGATGGGATTACATTCATAATGAATTTCTATGTACCGGGAGGGCAGGTCCTTGCCTTCTAAGAGGCGATCCATGAGAGATGATGGCTAGTACTCCTCAGAGTGTCATCCGCCTGATAGTGGACCTTGACTTCGGAAGACAGGTTAAACATTGGAGAGATTCCAGGTAGGCCTGCTTGATTCTTATTCTTCGTAATATATGTTATATCGCTGATCTTCAAATGTGCCTGTGACAAAGGAAACAAAATAATGTTTTTCATGTGATGCCCAGAGTGACTCTTGACAACCACTATTCCCTGTTTGTTTTTTTGACTCTACATGATTTGCTTCTTTGTCAAGATGTATCACCTTTGTTGCTAGTTGGCCAGCCACTGCTTGCTCTCACGGTATCCGCCTCTTCCTTGTTTTCCTGGATATTTTAGTATTGCATAGTGCTCCTTTAGAATTGTCAGGCATTTGTTGTCCAGTCAACTCACATGAAAAGAAGTTAGAAAAGAAATTGCTGAGTGTGGTGCTAGAGCTCCTTGTTCAGAGCGTGCACGTCTTGGTTGTTTTTTGGTCTGTTATTTTAAGTTACTGCTTTATGACCGTTTGTCATTGGTTCTGTAACGGTATACCATGCAAAGAAATTGGTGTTGTATTTGCTGTGATATTAAACCTCATTACTCATGGTGTGCATGTGCCATTGTTTTTTACTTCTGATGGTTTCCTACTACCATGACATTTCTTTGATTATCTCATGTCCCACAAAGACATGAGGAACTTGTTGTTAGGTGTGATGCTCTCTGCCTACCACAAAAGAGAGTAACCAAAGTTAACTAATTTGCTGGTGCTTAGAGGCGAATGTGCATTACGCATTAAGCTCCAACAGGTACTGACACAAGGAAAAGCAAATCTCCCCTGTCCCACCTATGACACTCCATGAACTTTCATAAGGTGCATGGAGATGGCATGATTTTCTATCGACACCTGAATGAGAGGATAAAAGTGTATGCAGCAAATAGTAAGGCTTCATTATTTCTCCCGGGTACTGTTGAATAATCACATAGACAAATGCATCACGATCCAGAATCAGGCGACACTTGTAGAGAGCCGAGGGAAAGCATCAATTAGAGGTGTCTAGATAAAGGATACCTCAAAAAGAATAACAAAACAGTTGCAGAATACCATGTAATGCCTAGGCATTATCAGTATTCAAAAGGTAAAGGCAAACAAGCAGCACAAGGCAGTGCTGGGTTCAAACACATGAACGTCTGGCACAATGGAGTCAGACAAGGGGTGACCCGTCCATATAGGTAAACAGGGGGCCCACTTTAGGGTACCAATTAAGTGTGGGACATCAATATTGTGGGGGAAATAATATTTAAAAAATGTTGGTGACACGTATTGCATGGTTTACTTAAGGCACCAGCTGCTGGCTACTTCTCAAAAGCCATTCATGACTTAACTGAGAAGTGAAGTGGAACACGGTCCTCACAGATGACAACAGAAAGCTGGAAACTTCTGCAAATTTGTAGCTGGGTGCAGCTCTAGTGCAGCACAGAAGCTCAGATTCAGGAGCTGCAGGAGTAGCATGGGTTGTGTAAATAGTACATCTTGGTTTTAGCCGCAGCAATGTATATAGTCATAGTCAAGTATTTACTGATCGCATGACGTATGATGAGTGAAGTTTCCATTCTTGAGAATTCAGTCAGCCCTGATCCTGCCAACAGACTTTGGCATTCCCACTGCAACATGTGTGCTTGCCAGTTACAGGACAAGCCTGGCAGTGGAAGTTCTCTCAAAGCATGCAGGCTTGAGAAAAAAACAAGCACTGATTTAAAATCAGTCTGTCTGTCTCAACAAATTACTATGTTGGGAGAATCATACATCACGGTCAGAACCTGTATTAACACCATGTCCTGGATTCCTTCAGACTCCCAGAAACTGGGTGGCTAAAGAGATTGTTCTCTCACTGGCTGGTACTCATTATTCATGATCATTTGCAATAGAGGTAGCAATTCTGGCATCTGATGACGTGCAAAGCAATCAGTAGGTTATTGAATGATGTAAGATATTGCTTGATCCTGCTCATCACATATCAGTCATTTTCATGGCAATGGTTTCCTTTTGACCGGATATGCTTTGTTGTTCAAAGTGAGGCACGCATCCATGCTTATGCCCAAGGATACGAGGCCTTGTTTTTGGAAATACGCTGTATACCTGGTCTGTATTTTTACACAGATCTTGCTTGTATTCTTCTCAGTGTTACTTAATGACTTTCTGACATCCTCTTAGAACCACTCAGATAGAGTCAGCTTAAACATATTAAAAATTATGCACACAATATCATACCTCTACCTAGGTCCCATCTGCTTGGAATCTAGTACCTCCTCTAAAGTAAAGCACATTTTTCTCGACTACAAATCTACAATCTCTAACTGTACTAAGATTTCAACTACTATCATAAATCAGGACCTGGATATCCTATGTTAAATGTCATTTATCCCACCACCATTGGACATGATCTTAAGAGTAAAACAAGTGATTTGGGCATGGTGGACTTCATGTGCCAAAGCAACCTAACCCGTTCGCTCATACAGCTACACCATTCTTTTATTTTCAAAAACTCCAAATAGAGGTTATCATTTCAGTCTTGTGCTAAATGAGACACTCCAGCAGTTGCCACATCTCAGAGCGACTCAGCATTCCTAAATGACGTCACCGAGTTAATTCCTTTTCCCTTTTGATACAATCTTTTTGGGGGCTTTGCCATTACAAGAAATAAAACTCTTGACCGTCCACCTTGGAATGCGCATCCTTTCTCTCAGCCAAAAAATTTACGCAAACCTTCAAATGGCAAAGGCACCATTCTCTAACTTATAGTCACCAAAGAGCACCTCATTAAAATATTCAATCCCATACTTATTAACCGGTCTGATTATTTCTTGATAATGTTTTTAATCTTCTCTGGATCACTGAAACAAGAGCTCAAACGAAAAGAGAATATATTTGTGGGGGTCGAGATTAATGACACCAAGGCAAAGATAACCTGAGCACTCTGATCTCTTCCTCCTCTGATCAACCAATTGCCTTCAACAGCGCACATTTTGTCATTCAGGGTGACATCGTTTACATCAAAGCCATAATTGATGACTGTCCCCCTTTCTCTATAAGAACCATAAACATGACGGAAGCCTCCAAGAGGTTCACCTCGACTGTTTCAAAAACAAATTCTGATAGAAAAACTAAAAGGATATAATAAAACATCCCAAAACTCCTCTTGCCATCAAACAGGCTAATTTGAAAGAAAAACCTGCAATTCTTCGATACTGTCTGCTCTATAACCTGTCACATGTAGTCTGCTAAAAAAGGAAAAAAAGAAATTGTTTAAAGTCCTCAAATATCAGACTAAGAGAGCTTTCCTTGTTTATCTGTTGAATCCAGGTGCAGTGGGTTTGCCTTACTCTTCTCCATCAAAATAATCAGAATCTGGGATCAACTTGATGACTCCAGTGTCATCAGTGAAGTTAGGGACATTCTCTTCAATACTTCTTGTCAGCTTTTCTTTCGTAAATCAAACCAAGTGAGTTTCCACTTAAGGTCATTCTGTCCCTTCTCTGAGGGGGTCATTCCTTCTGTTGTTTCAGGTGCAAAGCTGGCCCTGTACTTTGACGCAAGTAGCCCTCTTTCTGTGCGAAAGGGCTTGTCCTTGCAGTTCTCCCACACTGCCAGCCTTTCAATAATTATCCTTAAAAAGTGCACCTTTGATCTCTCAGTTATTGAGAACTACCACCCCATGTCTGGCCTACATTTCCCGCTATGGTCATTGAGAAATGTGTTGTCCAACAATTAGGCAAACATATCCAATGAAATGACCTTCTCTGCAATTTTCAATTTGATGTGAGGGGTGGGCATAATACTGAATATGAAAAGTGTGGAAATCCTCCACCCTTTTAATGGCGGTTACCCTTGTCTTCTCAGCCTTCTGGAGCAAATGGCAGCTTTCAACAGTGTGACCACCAAATCATACTAAATAATCACAAAAATAGATTGGTTCTGTATCAAAATAGACTGATCTAGTTGTGGTCTTACCTCTCCAATCATATCCAACTAATAACAATAGGTGCTGCCTTCTCTTTTACCACATGGAGTCTCTCAGCGCTCAACGATGGTGTCCTTTCTTTTAAACCTCTATCGAACCGGTGGGTAAATTACTTGGGTATCTTGGGATATTGTTTAGTCACTTCACTGATGATATCCAAGTCTATCTTGAATTGTGCTCCCCTTAATTGTACCTCCACTTTCTTAAATGGATGGACCAAAAACACCAAAACTGCGGTGCCCTT
The DNA here is from genome assembly GCF_031143425.1 of Pleurodeles waltl. Lineage (NCBI taxonomy): Eukaryota > Metazoa > Chordata > Amphibia > Caudata > Salamandridae > Pleurodeles > Pleurodeles waltl. Next base: position 409,413,337 of record NC_090443.1, on the reverse strand, counting down.
AAGGCTGGATTTATTGTTCTCTCATTGAAATCTGAACAAGCATAAAAGTTACTCACTTGAAACCATTAAGCATGCTTTTATTATTCCTAAGTGGCAAATCTCCCCCAAAATGTGTTGTTTTCATTTTTCATTAAAACCTACAACTCAAAAGGGGCATAAAATAAGTGTATTAGTCTGCAGGATTCAACTACAAAAGCTCAAAAATTTCAAATAAATACACTGGCCATTATCTGAAATTCGCAGTTTATTTTGTGGTACTATAACACCTTTACTCTTATCGTTGTCTGTCTTCTCAACGGAAAAACGACTTGAATAAAATGGTTCTGACAAATCTTTTTTGTCATACCCGTTTTAGGTTGAAGCCTAGCAGACAGTGCAGCTGTCTGGTTTGCTAACAACATCTTGGGGACATTCTGAATGCTTCCCCGGGAATGCATTCTTCCCATTGCTTACCATTGGCTTTGTTTTTTGTAACTCACATTTGTGTGCTTTCTATTTGATGGATTTGTTTGTTTTAGGCTGTAGGCCTTTAAATCTTGTTCTTATCTTGTCACATTTGCTGTGCATTCAGAGACAGAGGTCAAAGGCCAGGCTCTGTCTTCCAAAGGATCTTAGTGTTTACTTTTCTTTCTCTGACTTCCAAGTGTGAGTATTGATGTGACAATCTTGCTGTCAAAGGAAAGGCGCTTTCTAGCACACAACAAAATGTAAATGTCTGTAAATGAACTGACACAGATATTTCAGAATACATCAAAATGATGAAAGCACAAATAAAGCATATTTTTGTAATTCTAAAATGTGGTGGAAAGAAATATTTTAATACGATCAAAGCAAATCAATACATTGGGTGATGACATTTTCACACATTATCGTTTGTGTGCTGTACACTTTTATCAGTAAAACTGCATGCCTCTGTAAATATAATGGTAATTTCAATTGAAAATGTGTTATTTGTAATGGCAGGGCAGGCTACCACACCATGCATACTCCACACTACACCACTCTACAACATTAAACTCCAGTCTGTGCCCTCCACTGTAAGCCACTCTACGTCACAACTCTCCATTGTACGACATGACATTCCACTCTATGATACCACATGCCAGTCTACGACACGACACACCACTCTGACACTCCACTCCACGTCACTCCACTCTACACCACCTCACTCTGTCACTCCATGACACAACATTCTACGACAATCTATTACGCTCTACAACACCACACTACGACACAGCACTCTGACACTCTACAACACGCCAGTAAGGCACTTTACTTCACTCTGTACCACTCTATTGTACTCCACTCCACAAAACTTTACCCCACTTTATGCCACTCCCCTCAACTCTCTACTTCACTCTGCCTTCTCCCCTCTCCAGCACTCTGCTCCTCTCTATGCCACTCTACGCAAGTCCCTCTATGCCACTCCATGTCACTTTACCCCACTCTGACACACTACTCCACTCTTTGCCACTCTGTCACTTTACTCCAAAACACTACTCCACTCTACTCCACTCTGTCACTTCACTCCCTTCAACAGCTCTCCACTCTGTGACACTCCACTCTGCAACACTCCACGACAGTCCACGCCCCTCTTTTCTGACACTCCACGCCACTTTGCTCAGTACTACGCCCCTCTAATATGTGACACTCTACTCCACTCTGTGCCACTCCACGACACTTTACTCCACTCTACGCTCTTCCACTTCACTCCACTCCCTCCACAACACTCTATGCCACTCCATTCTACACAAGACACCACTCTAAGCCACTCCTCTCCACGCAATATATCCTACTCCACAACACTCTCCTCAATACCACTAACTTTTAGCCATGTTGAACAGCACCCAGTCTGTTGTACAACATGGCTAAAACACATTGGCAAAGCCAATAGCTCTTGCATTGGTGAGACCTATTATCTTTGCCAACGCTTGTTTAAAAAATTGTACTTCAAGAATAGCTTACACCAGATTGACTAAACTAAGCCGTCCTCCACCCCCATCCTTTCAACTTCCCTGTCATTAAAATCCTTTGCTCCATACAAGCTTCCTTTCCCCTCAAGGATTTTTATTTCCTATGCCTTCTGATGAATGCCCTTCCACCCGTACTCCGTCAACGTAACCCTCATCCTTGATACCCCATTCTCTGTTCCCACTCCCTTTTTAGGTTGAGCCTAGCAGTGTGCAAGCGCTGCACTTTTCAACATGTAATCTATTCTGAGGGCTTTAATCACGCCCATCACTTTCATTCGTTCATGGGCCTGCCTTTCAGAAATCCCTTGATGTTGTTGGTAAATGCTTTACCTTTGTCCCACCTTGAGGCTGTTTTGTTACCGCCTTGGAGACTGAGCCTGTTACATGGATTATTGCACAATTGGCAAGATAGCTTTATGTCAGCACACTATTTATTCTTTGCCTCGCCGCTTTGCTCATGGCAGTATGTTGTTTCTTCGTCTTTCTTGGTTTCGGGCATCTTGCTGTTTCTTTGCCATGTCTGCGTGGGCTTTATTTTTTTTTAGCAGTTTTGTGTAGTGTGAACTCAACACAAAGGTATTTTTGCACTCTATTTCTTTTCTTTTTTTGCAGGTTTTTTTTTTTTTTGCAGGTTTTTTGTAGTGCAAAGTCAATACAAAGGTATTACATTGCTTTACATGAGCACCGGTTACATTACACAAGAACATATTAATTTTTGGTAGCAAGAGGAGATTAAGTGATTTGCTCAGAACAGCAGAATTTTGAGCCGGTGCCGAAACTCAAATAGTGTTCCCCAGCTCCGAAGTCGCCAGCTCGGGTGCTTAAGACACATCCTCTCCCCTACGGTTCTTTGTCTGGTGCGTGTTGGGGAAGTCTGGGAATAACTTATTTTTTCTTATATAGCGATTGGTAATATAGGTTCTGCCATTTCATAGCGCTGCAAAGCAGGTGCCATTCTTAACAAAATTGCTATAATTCATTTGCATTGACCTTGCAGAGATGGAGGTGAAAAAGCTATGGCAGGAATGTAATCTGTGACGTTCTCGTTCTGTCAAGACCTCTGCAGTGCGTGCATTAACCAACTGACTTGAGTAGAGCCTAACATTAGGTGATAGCACGTGCTCTTGATAGCCTCCAGAGGGTCACCAACCAAGTACATAGGTTAGTTCTAGGCAAGAAGATGGTGAAAGGTGTTGTCTCCAAAATGGTGGAAAAGGAATTGTGACTCCAGACCCAAGAACTTCAGGGCCTCAAGCTTGATAGCAAAAAACATCTAGCCTTTGGATGTAAATTGGGCCTCTTCAAATAGAGTTCAGTTAGCGTGAACACGATACAAAGGTATTACAGTGCTTTACATGAGCACCGGATACATTACACAAGAACACATTCATTTTGGGTAGCAAGAGGAGATTAAGTGATTTGCCCAGAATCAGAAGATATTGAGCGGGCGCCGAGACTCGGACCGTGTTACCCAGCTCCAAGGTCGACAGCCCTGGTTCTTACACCACATCCTCTCCCGTAGGGTTCTTTTTCTGGCGTGTGTTGGGGCAGTCTGGGAATAACTCATCTTTTTTAATATAGCACTTGGTAGTACAAGTTCTGCCATTTCATAGCACTGTAACGCAGATGCCATTCTTAGCAAAATTGTTAAAATTAATTTGCAGTTAAACTGCCTTTTCTTTTATTCTCTTTGTATACAGTCAGTGTTTTTAAAAGTTAGGCTGGTATTGCCAATGTAGAGGAATAATTCCTATAAAAGTTTAACACACAGAAATATATGGCTGGCCTATTTTCTTTGCTCCTAAGTCTTTTGACCCCCTCATTCTCTGGGTTAAATCCCACATAGGTTCCTTGTTATGGCTATAAACGTTAGGTAAACACTAGAAAGGGTTGCATCTCTAGGGTATCACAGCCAGTCTATAGGAATGATGCAAAAACACTCCCAAGATGGCGGCCTTGTTGTGTTCTCTCTCCTGCAGTGACAGGCCTGGGAGGATTTCTGTGGCACATTGCATACATACACTACACTCAATCCAAAACACATAGGTAAAAGACATTGACATTTACAATGCAATAGCTTCTAACTCTCACAAATGCAAGACCTATTGCTTTGCAAATGCTTATTCATTCTTATGCTAGTTTCCTTCTGCTCTTCTGTCTCTCCTTATGTCTTCTATCTCACTACTGGGTTGTGGTAGACAAAAAAATAGCGTACTGCAACTTTTTTGTTTTTTTTCAAAGCAACATTGGTATCCCTTGCCCACAAAAACATACTGTTTTCATAGTAAAGAGAGTCTGTCACCCTGGCATTTCTCAAAAATGAGGTTTCATCAGCTTGATTTCGTCCGGGTGGTTTCCTTTATTTTCAAAGCTCGTCCTAATGGTGGGATTTCCTTTGGCACACTCCGCCTTACAGGCCTCCTGACAAACAGACTTGCACCAGTAAGAGCTGTAATTCACTCTGCTGACAGATTCCGGACGACAACAAACACATAAGTTCTTCCCTCCAGTTTTCAACCACTCTTCATGAGAACTGCCTGCCTTTCTTGCAAAACCTGACATTTCAACACTCCTCCTTATCCTACTCAAGAGCAGCCTATTGCTAGAGACTCATATAACTTGTGATGCAAAAAGCAGGTCTCTCCATTTCTCGTTTAAAGAAGAAATTACATAGATTCCGTTCTAGTAACATAACCAGAATCTGGAATGCTCTTTCTCCTCGTGTGAGGATCTCTTTCTATTCAGATATTCAGACCTCGACTTCATACGTTATTCCTTGAGAAACACCTTTATGTTACTGTAAGTGAACGTCTTTCTTTTAAGTGTCTCCTTGGGTGCCGCGCTTTTCTTAGCTTGTATTATCTCTCTTGGGTTTCTGTGTACTTGTTATGGACATACCTTGGCCCACCGTGTGCGTACTAACAGCCATTTAATTCTGTGACCGTCAGTTCTGTAAGGACATCCTGTAACAGGTTGCACTGTCCAGCACTCTGGAAACATTTCAGGGAGTATATATATATTTTTTGGGGGAGTTCTCACCCTCTCCCAGGCGGTTAGCAGTCTTAATGCAGTTAACTAACTGCCCTTGTAAAATAACGCTAATGTACTTGAAATGTTTCCACAGCCAATGGGTGATTGGCTTTTTGGTTAATCAATATAGTGTACAGAGTTTGGAAACCTGGATGGTTGGAATTTGCTTTAGGTAAAACAATATAATAAATCCTAGCTGTTTACCCTACTGCCATGGGGTCCAGAAATCCATCCTTTACAGGCTGGGTAATGAAACACTGAGCCTAACAAAACTAGCATTGGCAAAGCTACTAGGTCTAGGCTTGATGTGCTGGCAGGCAGCATGAGCACCTTAGAGCGAGACACACTGGGGGTGCTGGCAGGAGTGGACAGAGTTGTAAAGTAGTTCGTCATGCAGTTCAATTAAGCAGTTAAGTGGGGGTAGAAGAATATACGCAGACAGCCAGTAGCATTAGGTGAGAGATGAATACTGTACTAGGCTGAGACAAAAATGATCCACAAAGTCTCAAGCCAATAGCTAAAAGAGGCTGGTAAAAGAAGGCAAATAGTTGAAAGGGGCAGTCCAAGGACCACTCTGTGCATATCACGCTGTCAAAACCTAGACCTAAACATGCTAAGTCTTTCAGCTGACCTATCCACTTAGTTAACCCACAGAAAACACCTTTACGAGAATCAAACCCGATATATATTTCCCCTTAATGAGCACAAGCCCTTACTAAACTATACGCTTTAGACATCTCTTCTAACCATACACAGCCATACAACCTTTACCAGCTGACTGATGGAAGATTCAGAGCCGTGTGAAAAGGACTCCCAGAATAAGAAAGCACTCGGTTTTTATAGTTATGGTAGGAGGTTCTATAGAAATGTTGATGACATATCGGGATGTGTATTATGGAAGCATGCTTCCATTGACTCTTAGTTTTTGTAGCTTAGCAGCCTGCTTGATGAGATGTCATTATGTGTGTAAATTCAGTTTTTGCTTATAAAGTGAGGCGTGTAAATTATTTGCAGTAGAGGACAGAAAAAATAGATATGCGTTCACAGTGCTTAAAGCTGTGATCTTTCTGTAATGTTAGTAGAAATGGTTATTACTAAAGATACCTACTTCAAGGGGGTGATAGCAATAAATATTTGTGGGTGGTAACTTTATAGGTACATATGTTTTTGCAAGAGGCGCTAGTTATAGTATAAGTGTGCATCGTACTCTTTATCAGCAGGATTTGTATTGTAAAACGCACTGTTGACATTGCGTGAACGTGTGCAGCCCAGAAACTGGTAGCACTAGACAGGAACCCACTGTGTGGGCTTGATGCTAGAGATGCAGGAACCATGAGGCCTAGGTACACTGGCTGTGCCTTTACAACGAAAGATAAGTATATATAATGTAAGTGAAACCCCTACTTGCGTGCCCATGCTGGTGCAAGCAGGGAAACTGCTGTGTCCTGGAGATGGACTCTCTGGGACACACAGCAAGTGAACTGGCCGTGAGGGATGTGGTCCCCGAGGCCTTTAATGGCACAGGGAGAGGAGCTGTGTGGCCCATCTCCCTTTTTGTAAAGTTTGTGGCCCTGGGGGATGGGGTACCCAGGTCCTTTTCAAGGCTTGCAGAAGGGGGCTGCATGGCCCACTTCCCCCTTTTTGGAGAATTTTGGCTGGGGGTTTGTTCTCCGGAGCATGTAATGGCTTGGAGAGGGAGGGTACGCACCCTCCTCCTTTTCCATTTAAAAAAAAAAAAAAAAATGGATTTCTGCCTTTGGGATGGGCTCCCCAGCGCCTATAATGGCTCAGGGAGGGGAGCCTCATACACTCCCTCCCCTTAGTAAATGCAGCCCCTGAGGGTGGACTCCCCAGGGCCAATAATGACTCAGGGATAGGTCTGCACCCCGGGCTGGAATTTTGTTTTTTCGTTTTTTCGTTTTATGTTTATGATCCTACAGGAGCCCTGCGGAATCTCGGCAAAAACTACCACTTATTTTTTTATTTTTGCCCCAGGTGGGAGTCCCCCTGGGCCCTCCATAGGTCCTAGGGGGCAGGGTATCCCTACCCTGGCCCCTTATATTTTTTTTAATTTACTACTTCAGGATAGGGGACTGAGTCCCGAGATGGATGCCAGCAGCATTTTTCTATTGTTGCTGGCAGCCAGTCAGAGCTTTTGCTCCTCCAGGATCGAATTGGCCCACTGGGCCAATCAGAACACTATGTTTTTTTTCAAGTGGACACCGCCGCCCCCCCCCCCCCCCCCCCCATAGAGTCTCTCAGGGCCTCTTGCGGAACCAACCGACCAGATATACAAATATTTTTTACCCTGATTTTTTTTTTTTTTTTTTTTAACTACTGTACGGCTTCCTGCTAAATTTGGTAGTTCTGTTCAACAATTTTTGCTGTAGCCCTTCTTAAAGAAGTTTATGGAAAATGCATGGGGATTTTGCATTTCCCCTGTTTTCTCGACTCCTGCTTGACTTATCACCCCAAAACTTACCATGCACAAACAAATCAAAAAGTACCACCTTCTCAGAAAGTTTCATGGAGATTTTGTCAAACTTGGCCAAAGTTATTAGCAGCACAAAAAACGGCTGACCTAAATATAACTACTCAGTGTGACTGCCAATGGGTAAATATTATACGCAAACACACACACACCTTAAATATACTTACCTTTCATTGTAAAAACATGCGTGGTTAAGGTATTGCATGGTAAAGACATTTCATTGTAGACAGTGTTATAAAGGCTGTCTCCCTTTCTTGACCAGTCTGTATCAGATCTTCATGCACAGAAAAATACATTGAGGGATGGTCTATTTTTACACTGCTTTGTGCTTCTGTGCTCTGGAAGACTTTACGAAGAGCTGATTGTCAAATCGATGTTCTTTGCTGCAATCAGTATAAAAGCTTAGTTATCTCCTAGGGTCTAAATGATGGAGTTTTTCTTTCTTCTTAGAGTCTGCCTGATATAAAATGGAGTGACCACTTTTGTTAAAAGGAAGTTCAGTCCTCAACTCAGACCTATCTGGGAAGAAAGTTGTATATGGTGGGTTGACAGAAAGGGCCTGCTGCTCGCTTATACTCCTAGTCGATGGTAAGGTAATGAGAAGGACCATCTTCAACATCAGTAGTTTCAATGGACAGTGGCTTAAGCGGGTGCACATCAAAAAAGTGAGGACTAAGTTCAGGTCCCACAATGTCATCGCACATGGTTTTGATGGAAATAAGTGTTGCAAACCTTTCAAAAATCTAATTGCAAAAGTTGACTTCAATATTAAGATGGCCGATCTGGCAACTGCAAAAATGCCCAAATAGCCCGAAAGTAGCCTTTAATAGGGCCCAAAGCAAATCCTTGCTGGGCCAGGGACGCAATGAATAACAAAACTATGGAGAGCATTGCTTGTAATGTGTCAGTTTGTCCGGTGCCGGACCAATCAACAAATCTGTCATAATGATTGGCATAGGCTGAGAGCTGCTTTGGAAACTCTACCTTGCAGAAGTTCTGACATTGTGTGTTGTTGGCGGTGGTGAAATGATAGAGCTAGAGCTCTCTTTACTGCTGGAAGATGCCATGTGCCACCTCCATGTGCAACTGCCCATGATAATCCACTAAGCATCATCAGCTTTTTTTGTCTGTCCTTGAATTTAGAGATCCTGCTGGTGGTTTACCACCAGAGAAGTCCCTTGGAGATCCAGGCACTTCTAGAGAGTCAGAGCCTCCTGACACAGGTACTAAGACGCCACCCCACCCTGCTTGTTGCAGTGCCACGTGGCTGTGGTGTTGTGTGTGAGCACCTGCACCAGCCTTCTTCTGATGTTGGTTAGGAAGGCCTTCAACACCGAGTGAATCATCATCTCCCACACGGTAAGTCTCCACCAGAGATCTCTGACCTCCACCTCTCCTAGGTGGCCTCCCCAAACCGGCAGTGATACATCTTTGACCACTGTGAGGCCCGGGTGGGATAAGGAGAGGGGTCTGCCACTGACCCAGTCATGGTCCAGGAGCCACCACTGAAGATCTTTTGTAGTCTCCTCCAATATCTTATTACAGTCAGGCAGGTTCCCCTGATGTTGTGCCCACTAGGATTTGAGGTCCCACTGGAGACCCTATATGTGCCACCTAGTATGTTTGCCCAGCAGGATGCAGGAGGCCAACAACCCCAATATCCTCAGAGTCATCTGAACTGAGATCCAAATCTGAGTCTGAGTCATCAGGATCTTAGCCTAAATGTCTTGGACTGTCCGCTCCAGGGGAAAGGCACAAAACTGTACCATATCTGGAATAGCACCAATGAATAGGAACATCTGTGAAGGAGTCGGGTATGACTTCAGCAGTTTGATAGTGAACTCCAATGATGTTAAGAGGTTTACTGTCACTTGGCGGTGATTGTTGACTGCCTGGGATGAGCATGTCTTCTACAGCCAGTTGTTGAGGTAGGGGAAGATTGGTACCCTCGACCACCACCATTATTTACTGTACTCCATCTTCCAGCATTTCCTTCCCCATTGAAGAGTACCCCCTGACACTTCGCCACAAGTTCTCTCTGAAATGCCATAATCTGCCAACGGACAATTGTGCACCCTCTTTCTCTAGTTCCGAGTGTGCCAACACTAACGTCCTTTTCAGTAGAGGTGGGCGAACCACCGAATGAATGTTCAAGCCTGGTTCTAGCCAGATGTCTGGCTCTGCCGAAACAACCCAACCTAGCGGTGAGTGAGCGCAGCCATCCTTTCAGCAACTCTGATCTGGTTTCGGGTTTAGTCATGTAGCTGTGTTGATTAACACACACACTGGACCCCTCCCTTAGAACCTTCTCCCTTCTCTCACGCACATGCTGCCTACCTGATTTCTCTATGAGTGGAGACTTACTCATGCTCTCTCAAATACTGAGCCCGTTACCACGCCGCGTACATATTCATCGTGCCTTCAGCCCACTCACCGTCTTTGTCAGCATCCTCCCCCTCACTCCAAGCCTGCAACGTTCCTGTTGGCATACTGAGCACCTGGTCCCCTCACTTCGGGACCTGCAGCGGCGAAAGAGGGTTGACCCCTCTCTCCGCCTAGCTGCCTTTGTGAAGTGGAAGCTACAGGGTAGAGAGAGAGATGTGCGTGACAGCCAGCCTGGCGAGGAGCAGTGGGAGAGGAGACAAAACATGCCGGGGTAGGGAAGATATACCAAGGAAAGGGATGCGACCGTGGCCGCTTGGGCGGACTGGGGAAAAGTCAGTAGTGCGTTATGTGACTGCCGCCTGTATTAACAGGCTTCAAGAGACGCCATCTTGTAATAGCATGTCCCTATCGAGCTGTGGGCGGCTCCTCTCCCCTCTGTGCAGTCACCCTGTCCCCTCTATCTCCTCTGTGCACTCTCCCAGCCCCGTCCGCCGCACCCTCTGCGCCCTCTTCCTGCCACATTAGCCTGTCACAACATAGCGATTCCTCTCCCTGTTACCTCGGCTCTTGGAGCCCAGGCCTACCCCAGCATCGGCTTTGTTTGGCCCTTGCCCTACATTCTCCGGCTTGTCGGCCTCTACAATTCAGCAAGAGTCCGCGAGTGTTCACCACGGACAGGAAAGGAAAGTTTCGTCTCACAGGGATCTAGTAACGTGAAAAGGGATGTGCTCAGGGTGCATGGCACTACAGAACCTCAGCTCAGCCAGCATGGCCTTTGTTTAACTGGCCTCTGCCCTGAAATGAGAGCAACCTTTTTTATTTACGCGTCTTGGCAATTTTAAAGCGCACAGGTCATGGGAATAATAGCTTACATATGAATTCCGTTCCATAATTCGTCCGTGTGACAGTCAACACACACTGTATTGGATTTATCTGAAATGAGGCCTGCCTTGTTCCTTTGGCGTCGAGGTCACATAATATTACGTTTCCTCCTGCTGTGTGTGTACCTTACAGCGCTGTGTCTGCTGTGTGGATCGATGAAGGATTCAGGGCCGAGTCATGGTTTCGCTGGAAACAATGTCACGCTCTTTTGCCAACCTGAAATATTTTGTTGGCAGGATTTACTTGAATTCACTGCAGTATGCTTGCCTACTTTCTTAATCATAACTATGTCTGTCACTCTAGGTGTGTGTTAGTGCGCACCTGCATAGTATATGTGCAGATCAGAAGCAAACTTGAAAGGGTCTTGATGGCAACCCTCGACATTGCTAAATAAATAACATACTACTCTGTGTTGGATTACATATGTATGTAATGCCAAGCTGCCTTTTAGGCCTCGCATGCGCGCTCGATTGTGAGATATAATGTATACACCAAAGAAGTTGCAGCCCACCCATTGCTTACCATTTGTTGGCTTAATTGTCACTGTTATTTCCTGTCTTCTAATTGACCATTCTGTGTTGGCTTCACTTCCTTATCTTTCGGCTGGAGCATGGACCAACTACTGATTGTTTCAGCTTGATTGTTGTCCTTCCGCTGATTGCGCTGTGATTGAGGTACTACTTATTTCCTTCTTCTCTCTCACCCTTGTTGCCGCTCTTGACATTTTAGCCATGTTTTAATATGACAAAAGCACTTCAAGGAAGCCCTTTCTCGTTTGAAATGGATGTTTATTGTGATAGCAGACATCTGCTTTGAAATATACTTTTACTTACCCATGGACATGGCTCAATAGCCTTTTTTATGTGATAGGAGGTTTTGCCAAATGTCTTATTTCTTTTCTTTTTTTACACATAGAGAGGTTAACTGATTTGCTCAGTATCACATGGATGTTGTGATGAGATCCACCAAGCAGTGGCATAGCCAATAGGTCTCGCCTTTGAGCCTGTTGGTTCTGCCATTGCCTTTTATTCATGCTGTACAGCATGAACATTGCTGACTTGGGCAATGACTTGTAGTAATGCTGTTTAGCGGCATGGCTAAAAATAATAATAAAAAGACTATAATAGCACTAATACACTTTTTTTTAAAAAGCACATTAGATTGGGCTGCATCATAGCATTTTCTAAAAGTTATTTTAGCCACACTGCTATGAATTTGGACTGCTGTACAGCATGGCTGCAAAACATTGCCAAAGCCTGTGATTCTCATAGGCAAGACCTATTGTCTTTGCCAATGCTTATTGATATGTGAAAGGCATAAGATAAGAAGACCTTATGTGTATGGGTCCTTGTGCTTATTCGGTGTGCATTGTAGAACACGTCAAGCATTGAACACTAATTTCTTGAGTTCATTTGACCTAATTGTAAATTTTGCACTGCAGGGAAATGAATGCCACTGTTCTCCAGTTTGTAAACTAGCTGTAGATATCATGTATTGACTACAAGTAAAATGGCATGGGCTGGGTGCCAATAGCTCTAATGCAAGCAAAGAATACAGGGCTCCTGACCTCTCGCTGGGTAGTAAAAGACAGCCATAATTGGGTAGCAGTAGGCCCCTCTCACACCTGTGCCCTGGTGCCACTGCACCTGTTGCACTGTTGATAGCCACACCCCTGTACATGTACTTTGACACGAGATAAACAGGTGTCATTGAATGGACAGCCTCTTATAATAGGACACAGAGTACCTTAACATTAATTCATGCATCATAGCCAACAAGAACTGGATTCTCACGCGCTCACTTTCTCAAGTTCCTAATACAAACCTGACCTCAGAAAGCATCAAGGATTTTGGAAGCATGAGTAGAAATAATTTGGGCTTTACAAAGATGAAGGGAAGAAGCAACTGGATTTTCGGGAGCAAAAGGAAAATGTTTTGGCTTTTATTAAATGCCTGAGTAAAAGCAGTTAAGATTTTAGACGTTTGAGTGTCAACAGCAATGATTTGGAAGCCACACAGTATTTGGAAGGTTAAATCAGAGTAGTTCGAATTTTGGAAACATGATTGGAAGCGACTAGGATTTTAAAAGCATTCACTGGAAGCGATTAGGAATTCAAATGCATTGAATGTTAGTGATTCAGATGTTGGAGGCACGAATGGAGGCAATTGAGGTTCTGGAAGCACAAATGGAAGCTATCAAGATTTTAGGGGTATGATTGGAAGCACTTTATGGCCATATGTACCAAAGCATTTCCCCATTGACACAGAATAGGTAAAACCCTTTGATACATCTGACCCTAGATTTTAAAAGCATTACATTTAAGTGATTAGGATTGTGGTGTATATGAAAGGAAGCAATGAACATGTATTGACACATTGGGGGAACCTATGTGAGTTTTGGATGCCTGAGTAGAAACTAATGGTCTAAAAAGCTTGGGTGGAATTTGGAAGCATGAGCAGAACTCAATTAGATTTTAGAATCCTGAATAAAATGATTTTAGAAGGATAGGTAGCATGAGGAAGGATTTTGGAACACATGAGTGGAACCAATGTTCCCTTTTTGTTTTATGTTTCAATAGATATATATATATACATACATACATACACACCCAAATAGGAACGTTGGAAGCATGAGCGGAGCCAGGAAGGATATTTTAGGTACAACAGATAACACATTTCCTATCTCATCCCTACAGTGGACTGGAGGTTGGATTATTGTGTAGAAGTTTTTCTCTTTGATCCGATTTTTTTAAACATAAGCATGTTAGTAATTTGCCAATTTATCTCTGACATTAATGTATCAAACCTTGCAAAGCTGCAGTTTAAACAAAACCAAGGCATATAGCATATTCAGGTAATGGGCGAGGAAAACACACCTAAGCCAGTTCCTTTATCCAAGCCAACATGGCGGACGGCAAGCTTTATCAGCTGACAGAAGACCACTGTAGTAGCTGTGTAGTTTCAATAAATAGCTCATTGTCTAGCCCTCTGTAGCTATCACTCAATCCGTGTGATGCATGACATTGTTTATGTATGCTCCCTTGCAAAAAACTGGGTATCATTGTGGTCTGGATGCACCGAGTTGCCAGCCATTCATTTGGAATGGCCATCAACTAGATATAAACTCAGAACATATGGGGGATAGAATGACAGCGTGAGTGACCATGAGTGGCAAGCGAACCAAGGTAACATAGGATCCCCATCCTGAAGCAAATCACGTCAGTTATTTAGGGTGACCTAAGACCATTGTCCATAATTTCCATCAATTTACCAATTATCAATTGTGTTGATCGTTGCTGACAGATGGAAGAGAGCCAGTCATGCAAATGTATGCTAGTGGATGCATTTCCATATATAGTTGCATATTTTGATGAATGCTAACTTCTACACTGTGTAGAACCAGTGTAAATTTGTAATTTTCTCTAAGTGGGCCCTCTTGATGTTTTTTATCGACAAACGCTTAGTAACGAAGTTAAAGTTCTGTGCTTATTGGCAATTTCATGGATGTCTTCCACCATGTTATAAGTCATGGCACCTTCGGATATGCATTCATACACAAATATCTCAAAGCTTCATTTCCATGTTTGTCATCTTGTGATGACTACTCCTTATGCAAACTCTCTACTTTGAGTAATCTCTTTGCAAAGAAAGTTTCTTGAAGTTGCACCACGGTTCCTCGTGGACACTTCTTAGCACGTTATCTCTTGTTTTGGAGTCATAAATTCATTAATCATTCTCAGCCCCTAAAATGTAATTATATTGTAATCAGCATTTACATTTATTTGCTGTTTCCCTTCGTACTCCCACGTTATTCATACCCCTTCGTATTTAAAGGCTCTCTTTCAAATCTCCGATCGCCATCATTTTCTGTTATTTTATCCTGGCAGTGGTCACTGGATTTTTAAGTGCCCTTTTGATGTCCTGAATCTCCACCATTCACTGTAATTTTACTTAGGAAGTATTTAAATGCTATTCTATCACAAATAACCAAGGTCCAATTCTCCCTTCCTCAAAACTGCCCAGATTTGTTAATTTGAACAGTGGGTAATCAAGTGGGGGCTTAGACCAGTTTTCCCCAAAACAATCATCAAGGCACTCAATATGGCTCCCATTTAGAACACCGCAACATCGACTTCAGGATTGTTCCTAGGACCCCTGCACTTAGAATCAGATCATCTGCATTTAAAAATGAACTTAGTCTGATGAATAACTCAATGCCTTGAAAAAGCCCTCGGTGAACACACCACAAGGGCGAAACACGTGTTGGCTGTCTCTTCTTGTAACCTTCAGATTAATTCTCATGCCTGGAATTAATAAATGCACCTGAATCAAATACGTGGATCTGATGTATCATTGTCTGCATGCAATATGCAATCCCACTGCAACTCTAAAAATGATCTAAGTGGGTTCTCAACTCTAGTGTTTTCTGACTATTTCTATCAGCCTTTCCTTTTCTGCTCTTTTTATACTGTAGAGCAAAGGCACTTTACCTGTTGTCTGGTGACCCTGGGGTCCGCTATGCCACTCAAGGGGTCTGCGACTGCTTAGTAAATTAGACAGATTAACAAAGTGCATATAATTAAAGAAACAAATGTAGAATTGCAAATGTTAAAACGTTCTGTAAATGTGTAGGAATTTGAGATTGGATGCTAAATATTAAACGGTATCTTCAGATCGATTTGTGAGAGCAGGCCAAGTGCATCAAACAGAATATAGTATGGACGATGGGTGGCTTACGGACAATGGGTGGCCTCAGTTGTATTATGAAAAGCTCCAACCTTCCCATTAATTTTTTTTCTTTTTTTCTTTTATATTTGTGAATTAAATAAAATGTAATTGTTTGTGTATTTGTTTGATGAATGCTTGTTTCTATATTTTTGTGTATTGTTTTGCAGTTTAACTCATCGAAATTGCTGGACTCCAGTGATGAGTTAGTGGGGGCACATGTATTCCAGTAACGATTAAGTGGAGGTCCACAGAAGTTAAAATGTTGAGAACCACTGCTGTAGAGTCTTTAACCACTCTTTCTTCTCTACCCTCGGGTACTCTCCCACCACACCTGCGCTCTCTTGGCACCATCCTCCCATACATTATTAATAAATAAATGGGTCATGTCATAATCCTCCTCTCATCTCCCTACTCTCGCACATCTCTCCTCTTCAGCAGCCTCTCCCTTCCATCTTCCCTCTCATGTCCCCCTGCTTCCGTATACTTCCCCTTTCATTTGCCGTCTTTCTCATATCCCTCATCTTTCATATCTCTTCTCACACATCCATCTTGTCTCATATTCCTTGTCTCTCATGTCATTCCCGTTTCATATCCTACCTCTCACGCATCTCTCCTCTCTGATATTCCCACTCTTGTATCCTCCTCTCTGATATACCCCACTCATATCTCTCCTCTCCCATGCATTTTCTCTCTCCTCTCTCACATACCATCCTCTGTGACATCCTCCTCATGTCTCGCACCTCTCTCATATTCTTTCTCATCTCCCTTCTCTCTCCCGTCTACCCTGTCTCTTAGCCTCCTCCTCTCAGATTCCCCCTCTCACATATCGCTCTTCTCTCACACCCCTTTCTCTATCCTGTCTCTCATATGGATTATTTCTCATCTCTCCTCTAATATGTCCGCAGTCTCACATCTCACCTCTCAGATCTGCCCTTCCTCCCACATTCTCCTCTCGGACAGCCTTCTCTCTCGTCTCCCCCCTCTAATATCTCCCTTCTCTCGTCGGCTTCCTCTCTCAAATCACTCCTCTCAAGTCCTTCCCCTCTCACATTCTCCTCTTGTCACATTCCCCTCTCTTGTCTACCCTCTGTCCCATCCTCCTTCCTTGGATCCCTCCTCTCTCCCTCTGGCCAAGACTCTGCAACATTCAGTTTTTGCTCCTCTTCAGACGATGTGCGCGGCGTTGGCAACGCTCCCCCCGTCTGTCAGATGGCCTTTTTATTCCCGTTTTTTATTAAATATGCGATAGTAATTCATTACAATAAAAAGGCAACATCGCGCATCATAAATAACCATACAGGTCCTTCAACTTGTCAGCTGCCTGAGTAATAACGTGAACGTGAATTCTGCCAGTATTTAAAGGACAGCAGGGTAAACAACCGCTAATTGCAGAATGAATCATTGTATGAAACACTGAAAGATGCTCCGGGGATGGCATAAAACCCATTCTGGTAAAACATAACCGATTGGTGCAAGCAAGTGCAGTATTGTACACCGCAAGCCAGTGAGATAACACCACCAATTTACCACGTTAATAAAGTATTGTCCGCTGTCTCCCATGCCATCCGTTGGAGCGCCTAGTGGACATCTGTGTCTGGTTCCAGGCTCTGGGGTGAGTTAAGACTTGGTTGGAGCACACAGGAAAGGGTAGTATGGATGGCATCTTTTTCCTCTCCCACCAGATCTCTCAATTTTGGGGTGCCACGGGGTCATCTTTGAGCCCCACTCTGTTTAACATCTATATTTCTCTTTTGGCCCACTTGGTTTAGTCTTTTGGATGTAAAGTGATCTCCTAAGTGGATGACACTCAGTTGATCCTTTCATTTGAGAATGGGTTGCTGCAGTTCAGGATTCTTTCAGAGCTTGTTTAGCATCTGTGTTGGACTGGATGCACATAACCAACCTGAAGTGCAATTAAGTCAAAACTGAAATGTAATTGTTTGAGTTTTTTTAATCCAAGTGGTAGGAGATCTGTTGGCCAGAAACCCTGCTCCTGCCCCCCTCAAGAACCTTGGGTCAGATTTGCCGACAAGCTTTCTTTGCAGCCCTAGGTGTCTTCGGTGGTAGGTTCCTGCTTTGCATTGCTCAACGACCTAAAAATGTGTTTTCTTGTCTCTGCTTTCTTTCAAGACAGTGGCCCATGTGTTTATTAATGTAAGTTTGGACTACACATATTTTGAGCTTGTCAATTCGGTTGAAGTTATTATATGTTACTTGTATATCATTAAAACAATAAAATATTGTTGTTGTTTTAAAAAAAAAAAGATTGGACTATGCAAATATTCCATATTTGAGTCTTCCATGCTGTTTGACTAAGTGGGTGCAAGTTGTGTAGAACACAGCTACGCATCTGCTCTTGAAAATCCGTCGGCGAGCTTCCATCTTCTCAGCACTTTGCATTGGCTGCCAGTCAAGAAAGGATACCAGGTGCTCGCTCACAGCACCTTTTATTCCTCAGGCCTACCAGATATGTTTGTTCATTACCTTCTGTCAAGAGCGCTTTGTTCATATCATGCTCTTCTGATGGAGAAGCCTTAAGTCTTCTGCATCAGAAAAGGTGGGTCCGCCTTTCCTTTTCTGGCCGCACAAGCCAGGAACAAGTTGCTGGCTAACCTCTGCATTACCAATAGCAAACTGCAGTTTCAAAAGCTATTAAAATCTTGACTTTTTGCTTCATCTTAGTAAAATGTGCGATGTGAGCTTTGTAGTGCTTGTAATGCCGGCACACTTCAAGGAGTAGCTGCGCGCTCTAGCTATCCTCGAAAATTCTACTCAGCCACTTGCTATGGCAAGTCAGATTTTATCTTCATGGGCTACTTTTAGGGCCTGCTGGTGGTTTCTAGCTCATACGGGTAAAGAACAGTTTTTCTGTTCAGAGACTGACTGAGCAATAATAATGCCTTAAATCTTGTTTTTATCTCATCACATTTGCTGTGCATTCAGAGTCAGAGGTCAAATGTCAGCTAATGTTTTCCTACAAATTGCTGGTTATTTTAACACGCATATTGGTGATTACTGTTCTTTCTCTGACAGCAAAGTGAGTGGTTTTTGTAAAGACAGTTGTCGAACAAGATGAGGTTGTAATGAAAGGATCAAGGTTGCCAGTTTTCTAACACACAACATTTAAATAGCTTGTAAACTAACTATGTAAATATTTTTTTAAAATGCAGTTATGAAAGCACATTTTTTGGTAATTCTGAGGTGTTATGGAAACAGCTATTTAATAGAATAAAAACAAGCTAGAAAATTTTCCTTGGTGATGTGCAAATGATAAATATTTGCTAAAGCCTAATTTCCACACATTACTGATTGTACGCTATATAGTTTTATCAATAAAACTGCATGCCAGGGGGAGTGCCAATCACAGTGTGCTATCAAATCATACTTTAGTAATATATTTGTTAAAAGTGAGAGTTTTTAAACATGAACTGAGAAACACTCCTGCCTCTGCCCTGATGGCAATGCTATTAGTGAACTAAGAGGCAAATTATAATGTGTACTCCATATGTGTGCTAGATTCTTATTGTATGTGGATCAAAAGTTTAGTCTATTAAATCAAACAAAATATTTTTTGTACAGCATACATGCTGAACTCTCTTATTGGAAGGTGCTCTCATATGTGAAAATGAATTAAAAGGTGACTCTGTTAAATATATTTGCCCAGGATTGCACAATTTGAGGCCAGTTTATGGGTCAAGCAATTACAATTAGGTCAAGTAGACTATTTGAGTCCCTAGACCTACATGTCTCACACGATTTTTATGATTTTTCTAAGCCTGTCTAGAAATCATCATCATTCATTCATTCAAATATTGGAACAGGAAGCTGTTTGGGCATGTAGAGAGGCTCTTACCAGGTTACAGGCTTTGCTGAGAGTACCTCTTCACTAATAAGAGTCTGACCCACCTCTGTCTCATCACCTGGGAGATGATGCCTTTACTGTTGGACACAGCCATAAGAAGTGGTGAATCTGATAAGTGCTGGAGGGTTCCAGCAGGATGACGCCAGAAGATCACAGATGTGGAGTAGAAGTAACCAGAGTCTCCAGCACGAGGGTATCAGGAGAGCTCGGGTGTGGAGGGAAGAGTATCCGTGTTACAGCAGACAAACCATTGCAGTGATGGAGGCAGATTACCCAAAGACTTCAGCAGTGTTGTGGCAAGAGAGCATAGGTGTGGGGAGAGGTTACCCCAGGGCTCGTGCAGGGTGGTATGAATACAGCTCTGCCTTGGAGGGTATGTACACGTGGACCCTAGCGGGGTAATGGTAAGAGAGCTCAGCAGTGGAAAATGAGTATCCAAGGGCTGACACCAAAAAAATCGCAGGTTGGGGGGAGAGTACCTGAGTGGAGAATATCCGAATGAGTACAGGCATCGGTGGAGGGTATTTAAAGGCTTTATCTAGGTGGCTTAGAGAGAACACAGGCATTGTTGGAGAGTAGTTGAGGGCTCCTGCAGGGTGCCATGAAGCAAGTGCAGGCATGGAGAGAGTTGTCCCTGAGAACTCCAGCAGGATGGTGCCAAAAGAATGCAGGTATAGTAGAAAAGTAGCCGAAGGATCAAACAAGGTGATGCCAGGAGGACGGAGGTGCTGAAGGGCCTCAGCAGGGCAGTGCCAAAAAAATTGAAGGAGTGGAGAAGGAGCGTTGTACGACGGAACATTAAGTGCAATTACCACGATTGCCTTCACAACGTGGTAATTACAACGCATCCGTCATTACAACGAATGCACTTACAGCGAAAGTTTTTTTACCACGAAAATGCCTTTACCACAAAACATTTTGTTGTAGATGCATGGTTGGTAGAGACATATCCGTGGTAGAAAAAAAAAAAGAAAGAAAAAAATGTATATATATATATGTATATATATATATATATATATATATATATATATATATATATATATATACACACACACACACACACACACACACGTTGCCACCCACAAACCTCACTCACCTAAACCCCAATAATGCCCTTACCACCCCAAAACCCATGCCCACCCTAAAACCTAAAAACGCCCTTACCACCCCAAAACCCGTACCCACCCTAAAACCTAAAAATGCCCTTACTGCCCCAAAGGCAAGAAATGCCCTTACCACCCTAAAACCCATACCTACCCTAAAACCTAAAAATGCCCTTACACCCCAAAACTCATACCTAAACCTTCAGAATACCCTTATCACCCTAAATCCCATACCCATCCTAAAACCTTAAAATGCCTGCACCACCCCAAAACCCATACCCACCCTAAAACTAAAACTAAAAACCCTATATATGTGTGTGTGCATATATATATATATATATATATATATGTATATATATATATATATATACATATACACCACGTAATATTTACCTGCAAAACCCTTACCACGCATACACCTATACCATTAATGCCTTTAACAAATAAAAAAGTAATACTTACCTTTAAAACCTTTACCATGCATATACCTTTACCATTCATGCCTTTAGAACGAAATTCGTTGTAAAGGCATGAGTAGCAAAGGTATGTTCGTAGTAAAGGCATGCATGTTAAAGACATATTCGTAGTAATGGCATTGTTGTAAATGCATTTCGTAGTAAATGCATTGTTGTAAACGATGTTTCCACAGGAAGAGTAGCCAAGCAAGTGCAGACGTGGCGGGAGAACATCCGATGGTTCCAGCAGTGAGAGCTCAAAAGATTGCAGGCGTGGAGGAAGGGTATTTGAGTGCTTCAGCGCGGTGGCTTCAAGTGAGCGCAGGCATGGACGGAACATACTCTAGGATCCAGCATGGTTTCATCAGGGAAGTGCAGGTAATTGAGGGAGAGTTGTCCCTGATGACTCCAGCAGAGTGACACCAAGATAAAGCAGATACGGTAGGAGGGTAGCTTGGGTCTCCAGCAGGGTGGCACCAAGAAAGAGCATAGGCATCGAGAGAGAGTACACGAAGGCTCCAGAAAGGTACCACCAAGAGAGCACAGGCATGGGGGAAAAGTAACTTAGGTCTCCAGTAAAGTATCGCCAAGAGAGCACAGGTGTGGAGTGACAGTGCCTGAGGCCACAATCAGGGTGGTGTCATGCCAGTGCAGACCTAGGGGGACAGACCCTAGGAGGCTGATCCCCGAAGATCTCAGGAGTGGTTGGAAAGTGCCCTAGTGCTCCAGCATTTCGACTTCAGAAGATCGCTGATGTGGAAGGAGAGTGTCAGAGAGAATCACCAAAGTGGCATCAAGAGACTGCAAGCATGGAGGGAGATTACCATAGGGCTCCAACGGGATAATGCTAAGCGAGCACAGGCATGGAGAAAGGGGATGTGATTATTTCAGCAGGGTGGTGCCAAGAGTGCACAGGCATGGATGGACTGTACCTGAGGGCTCCAGTAGGGTGACAGCAAGCAAGCACAGGAGTGGAGTGAGCTTTTTACACAAGAGTTCCATTAGGGTGGCACCAGGAGATCACAGACTTAGAAGTGGAGTACAGGGGGGCTCCAGCAGGATGGCCCCAAGATAGCACAGACGTGGAGGGCAAGTACATAGGTCTTTAGCATGGTGGTATCAAAAGAGCACAGGGCTGGATGGGGACTACCTGTGGACTTGAGCTGGGTGGTTCAAAGAAAATGCAGGCATGTGGGAAGGTAAACCAGAACTGCCTCCAAGGGCATCAGTTAACCACTACTCGCCAGACAGTGGTCTCCATATTCCGGGTACAAGGCCAGACTAGCAATTCTATCACATTAGCTCTGGGCTGCAGTCTAGGGAGCCATTTTCAGAGCAGTAGGGATTACCAGGACCGGACAGTGCCCCCTTGGCTGCATGCTTGTACCAGCCTTCCACATTGTGGGGCAGATTTGAACATTTTTGCCATGGATGATTTTGTTTTCCATTCCGGCCCTTATGAGTGGTGCCAAGGACTTTGAGACTTTGAGTTACCTCGTCCACTTTCAGTGTCTCTGAAAACCATGAGACCTTCTCCAATATACTTGTGAAAATTAACTTTTGAAAGTAAAACAGAATATCATACGTGTTTGAAATGTTAAATATACTAATGTGAGGGGAAAAGTAATCCTGAACCAATTTTTAACATACTTTTCGGGTACTATATTATCTTGTTCAACAAAGTCCAAAGAAGTTTTGCTTTATTAACATTGTTGAGTGTGGGTAAGGGTGATGACCCATGAGAGACAAAACTTTGAGTGTGTCATAATGCTTCTTCCCTCTCTCAGCAATAGCATTAACATCCTATGCAGCAGCAAGTATGGTGTGTGCTATGTTTTTTCATATGTATGTGCTAAAAAATCATATTTACCAAAATCAGAATAGAAGAGGTTTAATTAGTGCACTATATAAACCTTAGGTACATAAAAGATGCGTATATGAGAGATAACTTTAAAGGAGCAGTCTGGTCCAGTTCTCACTTAACCGCTTTACTACCTCCCTGGTGTGGGTCACCGACACCAGGGAGGGGGTTAAAAAATCCTCGGGTGCAATTAATTTAAAAATACCCCGGGAGACACAGAAGATCTTCCTTGTCTAAACCCATCCCTTTGTGACGTCGCACTGACGTCACTGTTTTGTTTTCTCCATCAGAGCGGGAAGCGGCTTGCGGCCGCTTCCTGCTTCGATGGGATAAACAGCCCCAAACGACCTTCCCAACGTTCGGGAAGGCCTCGTTTGAAAGGGGAGACTCTCCCCTTTCAAATTAGGCCTTCCTGAACCGGTTTTGATCGAGGGCCAGGAAACACCACTAGACACCAGGGATTTCACTTGGGGAGGGTCAGCCCCCTCGGCAAACGGGCTGCCCAACCCACATATAAAAGTGATCTCATATATATATATATATATATATATATGTATGTATATATATATATATATTCGCCACCAGTTGTCTTGCAGTTGCTGCTTGCGTCTTCAAAGCAATGCATATACTTCAACTGACGCGTTTCAACTATAGCTTTTAGGCAGCAATGAAAAAGTCAAGTAAGTCTTGTGATTACGTTTCTACTACAAAAGGATCAGACTTTTGTCTAGTGGCAGTTTTGATGCCAAAAAGTAGCGCAAAAGGTTTATATGCCTACTGCAAAGATCAAATGTGTATTTTATGTAAATAGCTGAGTACATTAGTAAAGTCAGCCATTACCTGCGCTATAATACAAATGAAATGTATGTGTCGGGGTGGAGAGATGAAGGGCATTTTTGCTGGGTGGTAGTGAGGGAATCCGAGGAGGAGGTCATGGGAGTGGGAGCACCAATAATGATTGTTGGACTGGGCGCTAGAGGTGCTAAAGACTGTGACGATTGGTATGTGACAAGGTGAAGTAATAGTGTGTCTTTTTTTTAGTGTCTTGCAAGAATGTGCTGATTAAGGGAAACGCGAAGGTAAGGTGACCTCTACTGTTGAACGTATCACACACACACACACACACACACACTCATCAGCAATTTTGTGACTGGCTACGTAGGCTAGTGTTTTAGAGCAACCATTTAGCCAGTAGCAGAGATGGCATCTCATTGGATGACTGCTGCTCAAGCCCTGACTCGGGTTATAGAGGACAGCTCTGACGTAGGATCAGAGACTGAGACAGCAGATACTGAGACAGCATCTGAGGGATAGGACAATGCGCAGTCTCTGGGAGTGATTTTTCAGTTGGAGGAGTCCCATTCAATAACTCCTCTTCCAGTGATTATGATGGAGGTGATGAGGACAGTCCTGCTTTCCCTTCGCAAGCACAGTCTGTGCAACGGGGCAATAGCGGGTTAGCCCAACCCAGAGAGCAGGTGCATGCGGCGGCAAGCACATAGAGAGTGCTCTCTTGGGAGTTCCCCAATTTAGTTCAGCCTCAAATTCCACCGCCCAAATTGTATTGTGGAGACAACAAAATGTTTTGTAAGGCAGGCACCTGCGTTTTTGGTCCTGGGCTCGGCGGCCATATAAGGAAACATACCAAACCATACATTTCAGGAAACATCTGGGGGAGTCCACAGAGGTGTGACTTGTGTGGATTCCCCAAAGTTTTCTTACCTAGAATATCCTGCAAAGCTGAAATGTTGAATAAAAACTCTGTTTTTTCTTGCATTTCTGTCATACAAACTACAGGAATATGCTGGGATCCACAAAATTCCTACCACCCAGTGTTTTCCCACCTGTCCTGATAAAAACACTACCCCAGTGCCTGTACCTAGTGCCTGCGTTAGGAATGGATCACCCCAGGGTCAACAGTTGCCCTCATGTGAGGACCAACATTGACCGTTGTGTGATCTATTCCTGTCACGGGCACTAGGCCTACTCACACAAGTGAGGTACCATTTTTATCGGGAGACTTGGAAGGACACTGGGTGAAAGGAAATGTGTGGCTTCTCTCAGATTCCAGAACTTTCTGTCACCGAAATGTGAGGAAAAAGTTTTTTTTTTTTGGCTGAATTTTGAGGTTTGCAAAGGATTCTGGGCAACAGAACCTGGTGCGAGTCCCACAAGTCACCCCAACTTGGATTCCCCTAGATGTCAAGTTTTCAAAAACGCACAGGTTTGGTAGGTTTCCTTAGGTGCCGGCTGAGCTAAAGGCCAAAATCCACAGCTAGGCTTTTTCCAAAAAACACGCCAGTTTTCAATGTAAAAATGTGATGTGTGCATGTTGCGTTTCCTGTCACAGACATTAGGCCTACCCACACAAGTGAGGTACCATTTTTATTGAGAGACTTGGGGGAACACAGGATAGCAGAACAAGTGCAATTGCCCCTTGTATTTTTCTACATTTTTCCTTCCAAATATAAGTCAGTGTGTAAAAAAGACGTCTATTTTAGAAATGCCCTGTAATTCACATGCTAGTATGGGCACCCCGGAATTCTGAGATGTGCAGATAACCACTGCTTCTCAACACCTTATTGTGTGCCCATTTAGGAATTACAAAGGTTTTCGTGATACCAATTTTTCACTCTTTATATTTCAGCAAATTAATTGCTGTATACCCGGTATAGAATGAAAACCCATCTTGATGAACCTACATCCCCATATATCCCCGCAACCAGAAGAGTCCAGCAGACATAATGGTATATTGCTTTAAAAAACCTGACATCGCAGGAAAAAGTTACAGAGTAAAACATGGAGAAAAATAGCTGTTTTTTTCAGCTCAATTTCAATATTTTTTTATTTCAGCTGTTATTTTCTGTAGGAAAACCTTACAGGATCTACACAAATGAACCCTTGCTGAATTCAGAATTTTGACATTTTTTCTGTATTTTTGCTAATTTCGTGGTGGCCTCCAGGGTAACCCACAAACTCTGGGTACCTTTAGAATCCCTAGGACGTTGGAAAAAAAGGACGCAAATTTGGTGTGGATAGCTTATGTGGACAAAAAGTTATGAAGGCCCAAGTGCGAACTACCCCAAATAGCCAAGAGAGAGCTGGGGGGGCAGCAGCTAAGGGGTTAAAGTGTACGCTCTCTGTAGTCTAGCCACTTCTTACTGTTTTAACAAATTTCAAACCACTTTAATAGGCTTATATAGTGCATAGTGT
Organism: Pleurodeles waltl; assembly: GCF_031143425.1. Classification (NCBI taxonomy): domain Eukaryota; kingdom Metazoa; phylum Chordata; class Amphibia; order Caudata; family Salamandridae; genus Pleurodeles; species Pleurodeles waltl. Next base: position 409,387,355 of record NC_090443.1, on the reverse strand, counting down.
TGCTTTTTATTTGTAAACTGTTTTATGCCCCCTGACAACTTGCATGGGAGTGAGTAGTCCTGTCTTTACTAGTTGGTATGCCATAGGGGTTTGCATGGGTTAACACCATTGAATGTGATGCCTGCATCATCTATAATCCTCTATTTAAGGGCATGGAAGCAGTAGAGATTCTATATAAAACCTTGCATAACAGTGAATTTGATGGCACAGGTTCGGCGGACAGGTTACTCCGCCGCAAAAGTAGGGGATATTCCGTCTGCCGCATTACTAGTGCCATAGGACATAATGCATGTGTAATACAGCAGACTGGGATATCTGTCATGTTTGTGACAAACGAATCCATCTCCTGAACTCTAAATCAGGCCCACAGAGTTTTGGTGTAGCCGTCTGAAGGGCAGGGAGCAAATAGCTGACTGTTTGCACATAATTGCTTTTGAGCTGCGTTTCTGGCGCCCGGTCTCTCCTTGTGCATCTACTCAGCAAGGAACAATCAGAGTTTCTGACACTGGTGGTATCCTGAAACCAGGTCCAAAATGTAGGGCCTGATTTAGAACTTAGTGATAATGATCCCGCCATCGATTTTTCGATTGAAAGCCCGTCCGCCCACTAAGTGGCCCGCCCGCCTAATTTAGATCTTGCCGGGACCATAGGCAAAAGAGCGCCGGAGTCCTGCTGACTTTGCCAAGAATATTCAGTTGCTTCACTGGTGGCATTGGGAATAGGGGCTGACGGCGGGACTTCAGCCACCTTTACTGCTGAGCAGATTTGGATGTGCCGTACAGCCAAGCCAACTAAGGCGGGCTGACCTCCACATCAGAGTTGGTGGATTGGAGGGGGAAAGGGCACAAAGCCTACCTCTTTCCACCTTTCTGTTTCTGTTTTGGACTGGACCCGACTGGTCATCACTTGCTATCGCTGCTGCCACTGGACCACGAAGGACACACAGCCCCGCCGTCACCAGACTCGAAGGTAGGGATACTGCATGTAAGGTTTATGTATGTTGTGTGGGCACTGCACAAGAGCTCAGGACCTCTGCAGAAATATACATGCCATAAGTATTTTTTGTAAAATACCTCTGACATGCATATGTCGGGAACATAATATGTCAGTAATTGACTGGGACACACTGGTACAAACCACATATCGAACACATACACAGTTATTATTGTGGTGTCAGTATTCATTGTCAAATTAATGTTGCCATCACAATAAGAATGGTATCACACTTGTCACTATGTCTGTGTATGCACATTGCAGTTGAATCTGTACCCGTGATGTGAGTCCAGTTGTGTCCGTATGTCAGTACATGTATGTGTGTGTGAGATTGGATTGGCTGGTCGAGGTAGAGGGAGCTGGAGTGGGTGAGGTGGTTGTGTCTATATGTGTGCCACGTGCAAGTGGGTCTGATGTTTGTTGTGGGCGTTGGGTTGCTGTGTGCAACATTCAGCTGTGTGTTATGTGGTGGTCATTGTGATGTGTGTAATTGTGCTTTTGTGTGAGTGTGTTTGGCTAGATGAGTGTGTTGGTTGTCGCACTGTATGTGTGTGCGTGTGTGTGTGATATAAATGCTGTGTGTATGTTGTGTCATTGATGTATAGCTATGTGTGTGTTTTATGCATGTAGATGTTGTGTTGTAGTGGAATGGCAATGGATAATGTGTATGTTGTGCAGGTAGACACATATGGCTAAGGCACAGTGTGTGTCACTTACCTCTATGCGATAGCCACTGTCTTTGTACAATGCCCAATGGTTCCTGTGATGGTCTCCCTCAGTCAGAAATCTGCTGCCAGTACACCACCTGTAGGACTGTAACATCTAAATAGGGTCGGTGGGACACACCAGCCTGATGGCTCTGTTTTGGTAGTTTGTAGCTCAGCTGCAATACATGTAAATACGGCGGGCGGAACACCGTTGACTTGATGGTGTTTTCGTGTTTGCCGCTGCAGTGGGTTGGCAGTAATACCACCAAAATCTAAATCAGACCCTTAGTGCATCTCCACTATACTGAGCTTAACACTGCCTCTCCCCCTGGGGCATACAGGAGTTGATTTTATTATCTGGCCTCATTTTTGAAAGATTTTCGATTTTTTTATATGAATCAACAATAAATCATATTAAACGTATCAAAAGTATTAAAAAAAATTAACTGGTAGGTCTCAGTAGAATCAGGAATTCCCCCCACCCCCATTTGCGAGTCACAAATCCAATCTCCAACTGGACTGCCATATTGTTTTGTTCATTTAAATTGTTTATGTGTACTTAAATGCAATCTGAGCAGTTCCTAGTCCAAAATTGGAATGCATCCTTTGTTTTTCTTTGCCCTCAAATCAAGGTCCTTGTTCATTTTTTTCAACTTAGATTTTACCACAGATCTTAAGATCAGTGGAAGTGTATTACTGCACCAAATTCCCACGGGGGTAATTAAGGGAAGCGCATGCTTTCCCCGAGGTGCCCAGTTTCTCGCCGATTCTCTGTCCTTGTGCTGTTTCTCAGATTCCATTAGACCCGTCAGGTCTGAGGAGGAACGCTGTTTAATTTCGGTTCTTTCCAGATTTTCACGATGATGGCAACGCCTTCCAGCGCATATCTGGGTACGTGAGGAGAGGACAGTGCTGAAAGTAGTGCCCGTGAGCCCAGGTGTACAATTGGATTTTGCTGCGAGGCACCGCATCCCTCTCTCGCTCTGTCAGTTGACTTTTGTGTTCTGGCTTTTCTTTTTTTTATTTCTAAAAAGAGAGAGGAGCTAATAATTGCAGCTGTCAGCAGGAAGGTGTAAGAGACTTTGACAGGGAAGGACACAGGGTTGTGTGCGCCGCGCGGCCCTGGATAATTACCAGGCCTCCCCATTCCCTGGCGTGAGCGAATGAGCTGTCTGATAGAATGGGGTTACCGCAGCTGAGGCCTGCGCGCGCGGTCACGTGGGCAGTTGGTCCCGCTTAGTCTCAATGGTTAAGCGGGCATGTGTGCCTGCTCTGTCAGAGAAAACTGCTAAGACCCTGGCTACTCTAGAAGTTGATTCCACTCATTCTGGAGAAGTTCCCATTCTTCAGGGGCACGCAGGCAGGGCTTAGCTTCCATTAATACAGCAGGGGCAGTTACACCGGCACCCACTGAATCCTGATGGTCCTTGTATTTCACAGTTCAGCCGGCGGCCAGTGGGGACACTTCTTTCCTTGCACTAGGGCCCATGACACACTGCTTCGACATTGCACACAAACGACTGACACCACACACTCTGGGCTCTCCATTTATAGTCACACAGGAGGTTGGCGGCACTCACTATTGGAGAGATGCTCATTTGGCATGACTTATTTTGTAAGAGGAACTTACTGGTAATTGCTAGGGGGTTTAACCTGCTCACTATTAAAAAAAACATGGTTAGTTCTAATGGTTCAAATCTGGGTTGACACTACTTCCTTGGAGAGCAGGGCAGCACTGGTAGGAATGGAGCACGCACGCTGCTGGTACAACCAACATGGAGAGAAGTCGTAGGTCTACACTTTGTCAGACGTTGTGGTTTTGCTTGATTAGAGAAATACATGTTTGGTGCACCAGGTCAAGCTAGAAACTGTTACTGTCCATTAAGAGAAAGTCCTCAGTTACTTAGTTACTGCCCTTACAAAGTGCACAGTAACAAGAGAATCTGGGTTCTAGACACTTATGTCTCCCAACTCCTTTACTGAATAACTAGGTTTCAAACGACCTTTAAAATAAAAAAATCGACTTCACTTATATCGTCATAGTCCTTTTCAACCTGTGCTGTCTGATTGGAAAAAGCTCTTTAACCTGGAAAACATGGCCAGTTAGAGTCCTTAGTAACAGAAGTCTATACTGATGATTCTAACTGTTCACTGAGAAAACAGATACCCGAGGTCACCTGGGTGATTGGGTGCTTATTTACAAAAACGATTCTCAGTCCTGCAATGGTCACGCAGTTCGTTGGAATTACTCACTCTGTAAGGGTCCTCTACCTGGACAGACATGCTGGTAACTGGGCTGCTGCCTAGGACTAGGTCCTAAGAGTCCACGATAACGGAGGAAGTTAATCCCACTCCCTCAAAGAGGTCCTTATTCTGTTGTGGCACCCTGTTGGTGGGCACTACCAGGACAGAAGATGAGAGATCCGTTGTCACTACAGTTAAGCAAGCAGTTCAGTTCAACTTGATTTATTTGCAATACCCAGACATTGCAGCATAATTACTCCTCGGAAAAACATAACTCTATCTTGCGAGGTACAGGCAAGAATCCATTAAACAGGAAGGTATTAAAGGTTTTTTCGAATCCCTGCAGAAAATGTAAAAGCAACAGATAAGAGACCTAACCACCTGCTTCCACACTAACCTTGAAGCTGTCTCTAGTGCTGTTTGTGTATTATTTTACAACAATTAAAATCTGTACAAGAGGAACTCAAGTAGGTGATTATAGAGTCTCTAATCTTGTCCACAAAATTTTTAAAATATACTTTGGCATCAAATTACAAAACCTGCCCATCTGAGATCTCAAAGCCTTACTCCTACAATTTTTTTTTCTTCATTTTATTGGGGCTATTTATAAAGGGCAAATCTGGCTCTAGAGATCAGTGTTGTGCTTGGCAATAGGATGTTAGCCAGAATGTGAGGATAAAGCGAAATCCTCGTACATTCACAATGAGTACTGAGGGAAATAAGAGTATAAAAACATAGTGGGATGCACAACTTAACGTCCCATAAAGACGAAGAGGAGGAATCAGCCTGGAAAGGCAAGAAGATTGTGAAAATTAAATTTTTAGGCCATTAGTGAATTGATGATGTCCCACTCTGACATTCAGAAGTATAATGGAAATGTAGAACCTGGTTCGAGCAGTCTTTGCGTCCAGCAGGATAAACAGATTGTTAGTAACCACCCTGAGCCCATTTTTCTAGCCACTTTTAAGCACCCTTACAAAAATGTAGGATTATCTGACAATTAGTAAAGTTTTTGACGCCCCAGTCATCAGAGTCCACAGAAGGACTAGCTCTCACTGAAATCACTTTAGTGAAGGCTCTTGTAACTACAGTCATCAAACCAACCACCCAAGATCCACCGCTTTCTGACCTCTGCTTGGCGTTTGATCCCTCACCTGCTCCGAAAAAATCATTGAATTAAACTTCAAAGACCACAGCTTACTGGATACATGGCAAGCATGCACCCTCCTGTCCACCTTAATATGAAGGAGCTTCTCTTAATTTCTTTCAGGTGTAGCGAGCAGAGATGTTCGTCCGAAATAGGTTAGCCCCCTTTGATAACTGTAGAACTGGGCATTCTACCCAATATGATAAAGGCCTATGTGGTTCTTGACAGCGCTGTCCATAAAATGGCTTATTGTTTTTTCACAGGGTGTTTACGGTGAGTTGTCTGATAAAAAAAAAAATAGACAGAAATGTCCTGATCACTGCTTTCACCACTGATCTTGAGTGCCTAGTGCAGCAGTCTGACCACATGCAGATCAAAGTCTCAGAAGACATTCAATAGAACACCAACTGCCTCCCACCGCACAGAGACGACCATCCCAAAGCTAATCGTGTACCTCAAGAACTCATCCTTTCTGATGGATACAACTACCTGTGGATTCCTCACCTAATGAATGGGGAGAATTCATTAGGTCAGGAATCCACAGGTAGCTAGTGTATCCACCAGAAAAAGCGTTACCGAAGGTAAGTAACTTGCTCTTTGCAGGTGTAACCTCTTATATGCAAACTCGAGGAGGTTCACTCTCAAAGACTGTACACAATAACTCCTCATGCCCTCCACTTGGAATTGACTACATTGTGACCGTATCGTCAGTGCATATAGACGAAAAACTCAGTGTTGAAGGAGGTACTGTACACCTCATCCTGACAGATAGGGACCATCCTGCCAAAACCTATTCCCTCTTTGTCTGACTGTCTTGGAACAATACATAAAGATCAACTGCCAGCTACATCTAGTAATGTGACCCGGGAGGGGAGTTGGGGTGGAGTTGAGGCTTTTGAAGTCTTTCCAGTGATTTGTTCATCTCACAGATAGAGGCCACTAAATACATTTTCAGTGCTCTTTCCTGGTTTTCAGCTTTTGCCTCATTTTTACTTTAAATACAGATCAGGATTAAATGGCTCAAGGAAAATGCAAAGACTAAATTTAAACTAAAGAAAACATGAGTTTGATAAGACATTAACTGCATGGGTTTCTGGTTGAGTGGGTGAAACCTTACTCAAGCAGTAACCCCCCCATCCTCATCAGGGTGAAGTCACAAGCAAACCCTAAATTTACCTCTGCTTAACCCTCAGGTAGCTTGGCACAAAAGCAGCCACGCTTAACTTAGAGGCAGTGTGTAAAGTACTTATGCAACACTACAAACAGCAATAACGTGAGAACACACCAAAGAAACCTTACACCATTTTAGAAAAATAGAGTGTATTGTAATGAATTATTTGACACCACAAATCCAATTAGTATTACATAGTGCTTAAACATACAATCGTCAACCATGGTTATTTTGTTGTGCCAGACTGGCCAGTCACAAGTTCAGCCAGACTTTGATGGAGCACAGGCCAGATACGGAGACCAAGTTAGGCTCTCTCAACAAAGTACCTTAAATCTGGGTTGGTTGCAAGATCCCTTCTTGAGGATGTGTCATGCGTGGGAGTTCCTGTGGGTTGTGTTGCGAGGTCTTGGATCGAGGATGCATCGTACAACGGCAATGCTGGGGAGCTGTGAAACTGTCATGCAAGGTCCTGTGTTGAGTATACGTCCCACAGCGGCGGGTTTCAAGGAGTTGCGGGTTACAATGTGAGGTCCCGCTTTGAGGCGGCGTTGCTCAGCAGCAGCTCTAATAAGCTGTGGGATCCTGCATCTGGGTTGGGTTGCACAGCAGTGGGTCTGATGCGGAGCTGCGAGGAGATGCACCTCGCCACATTGGTTCTGCCCAAGATACCACAGTTGGGGTGGCAGAGCACTTTCAGGCCCACCTCAAAGAGTTCAGGACTGGGTTAGCACAACTTGGGGGGCAAGACTCACAGCAAGCAGAGTCCAGGGGCAGGGTTCAGGGTGGTTGGAGCCTTTTCTGTCCCTGAGGCTCTAATCAGGAGGCCAGCCAACTAGCTCTTGGAGTCACTCTGGTGGTCCTGAGTTCAAGATGCAGGTCCAGAACTTCTCACTCAGGCAGCGGAGCGGCAGAGTAGCAGGGCAGACAGTCCATCTTCCAGTAAGGACACCAGTCCATCTTCTGAGCCTTCCACAGACCCAGATGTGTACTGAAGAGTGGGCGCTGAGGGTCCAATATTTATACTTGGTGCCAGCTTTAAAGTGGGAGAATTTTCTAGACGTTTCCGCTCTCATAAGTGTTTGGAATTTCCTTACTTTTTGTTCTGGCACAAAAGACAAGTGTGAAATCTTTTGTGAGGTTGCTGAGGCAGCATATTTGTGATGTGCAAGTATGGTAGTTGACAGCCTCTCCCCCTCATCCTGACAGATAGGGACCATCCTGCCAAAATCTATTCCCTCTTTGTCTGACTGTCTTGGAACAATACATAAAGATCAACTGCCAGCTACACCTAGTAATGTGACCCAGGGTACAAGCTGCAACCACCAAATAGTTGGGACAAGAACATGCCAACTTTCTAGAAGTAGCATTTTCAGAATTTTCATTTAAAATCTGATTTTACTGTTAAAGAGGGTTTTGAATTGCCATTGCCATTCTTTACACACGAAACTCAATACTCCTGCCTGCTCCCAACTAAAAGTTATCAATTATTAAATGAAATAAGTAACCCATTGTTATCATATCGGAGAGGCAGTCCTGTCAGTGGTGAAAAAACAAATGTAAGGATTTTCCACTACTAAGACACACAAAACTTAAAGCATGTGTCTAACTTTTTTAAATGCACCGTACCCTGCCCTGTAGGTGACTTAGATGTGTGTAAAGGAAGGCTGGTGCCTGGCAAGAGAGTTATTTTGCCAGGTTGCAAAGGCAGTTTTAAACTGCACAGAGAGGCAGCACTGGCAGGTATGAGGCATGTTTAAAAGGCCTCGTTAGTGGGTGGCACAATGAGTACTTCAGGCCCACTAGTAGCATTTAATTTACAGATCTTGGGTGCAGGTACCACACCTTTACTAGTGTCTTCAAATGTGCCAATTGGGGTTTAGCCAGTGTTACCATACTTTAGGGAATGAGCACACACACTTTAGCACTGGTCAGCAGGGGTTAAGTGCACAGAGCCCTAAGATCAGAAAAACAAGATCAGCAGAAATGGAGGAGTAAGGCAAAACGTTTGGGGGAAGACCATCCTAAGGCTGAAAGGTCTAACATACCCTGTTCAATGATCCTTTGCTACCTGAAACTCCAGCTCATGTATCACAGAAAAGGTGCACATTTCTTGGCGAAATGCCTTTGCTGGCCCAGCTATTAATTACCTCAGATCTGCACCAGAGCCCAAGGTGAGGGTGAAAGCAGCACTGCTATAATATGTGTTTCACAGCAGGTTTTATTGCTTGACTATTCACTGAATGACCTGCAGCCAAAGGTGCAGGTGAAAGTAGGGTAGCAGTGCTGTTATAACATGCAGAGTACAGTATGTTCTCTCACTGGGTGTACCCGTTGAATGCCACTGAGGCAGGTTGCCGGTTGCCACATGGCATTGAGTTTCTAATGTCATTAATCTCACAATGACAGTGAACAGGGGGCATTAAAATAAGGCTCGTGTTTTGCTTTCCCAAGCAGTTTCCCCATCAATCAGGAGCTTATCCTACAGTCCATGTCCGTGCAATGGTAGCTTTGGGTTGAACTCACAAAGCTTCTTGTATATTCCGGCCTACATTCCACTTATCAACCAATACCCAGCACAACTTTCCCACTGCAGGATGGAGCTATTCAGCCTGCCTAGAATCAGAAAGCATTTGACAAAGTTATACACACAGGATTCACACCAGCAATTAGCCTCTGGTTCTACAGTGGTGAGCTGAGTTTGGAATCTGCTAAGAACCAGCAAACTAAGAGTAGTCATGAAATTTTAGGTGACCCATCGACAATCCCAAGGAGTGCTACCACTACAGGGAGTGCAGAATTATTAGGCAAATGAGTATTTTGACCACATCATCCTCTTTATGCATGTTGTCTTACTCCAAGCTGTATAGGCTCGAAAGCCTACTACCAATTAAGCATATTAGGTGATGTGCATCTCTGTAATGAGAAGGGGTGTGGTCTAATGACATCAACACCCTATATCAGGTGTGCATAATTATTAGGCAACTTCCTTTCCTTTGGCAAAATGGGTCAAAAGAAGGACTTGACAGGCTCAGAAAAGTCAAAAATAGTGAGATATCTTGCAGAGGGATGCAGCACTCTTAAAATTGCAAAGCTTCTGAAGCGTGATCATCGAACAATCAAGCGTTTCATTCAAAATAGTCAACAGGGTCGCAAGAAGCGTGTGGAAAAACCAAGGCGCAAAATAACTGCCCATGAACTGAGAAAAGTCAAGTGTGCAGCTGCCACGATGCCACTTGCCACCAGTTTGGCCATATTTCAGAGCTGCAACATCACTGGAGTGCCCAAAAGCACAAGGTGTGCAATACTCAGAGACATGGCCAAGGTAAGAAAGGCTGAAAGACGACCACCACTGAACAAGACACACAAGCTGAAACGTCAAGACTGGGCCAAGAAATATCTCAAGACTGATTTTTCTAAGGTTTTATGGACTGATGAAATGAGAGTGAGTCTTGATGGGCCAGATGGATGGGCCCGTGGCTGGATTGGTAAAGGGCAGAGAGCTCCAGTCCGACTCAGACGCCAGCAAGGTGGAGGTGGAGTACTGGTTTGGGCTGGTATCATCAAAGATGAGCTTGTGGGGCCTTTTCGGGTTGAGGATGGAGTCAAGCTCAACTCCCAGTCCTACTGCCAGTTCCTGGAAGACACCTTCTTCAAGCAGTGGTACAGGAAGAAGTCTGCATCCTTCAAGAAAAACATGATTTTCATGCAGGACAATGCTCCATCACACGCGTCCAAGTACTCCACAGCGTGGGTGGCAAGAAAGGGTATAAAAGAAGGAAATCTAATGACATGGCCTCCTTGTTCACCTGATCTGAACCCCATTGAGAACCTGTGGTCCATCATCAAATGTGAGATTTACAAGGAGGGAAAACAGTACACCTCTCTGAACAGTGTCTGGGAGGCTGTGGTTGCTGCTGCACGCAATGTTGATGATGAACAGATCAAAACACTGACAGAATCCATGGATGGCAGGCTTTTGAGTGTCCTTGCAAAGAAAGGTGGCTATATTGGTCACTGATTTGTTTTTGTTTTGTTTTTGAATGTCAGAAATGTATATTTGTGAATGTTGAGATGTTATATTGGTTTCACTGGTAATGATAAATAATTGAAATGGGTATATATTTTTTTTTGTTAAGTTGCCTAATAATTATGCACAGTGATAGTCACCTGCACACACAGATATCCCCCTAACATAGCTAAAACTAAAAACAAACTAAAAACTACTTCCAAAAATATTCAGTTTTGATATTAATGAGTTTTTTGGGTTCATTGAGAACATGGTTGTTGTTCAATAATAAAATTAATCCTCAAAAATACAACTTGCCTAATAATTCTGCACTCCCTGTAGTCTTTTTAGTGACCTTATCAATGGCATGCTGGGAGGGAGGGCTTTCCTGTATGCAGATGACACCGACATCTGCAGAACAGATGATGCTGTTGAAAATGTGAAATAAATGAGGAGAGATTTATGAAAACTCGAAGAGTGCTCCAAAAGTTGGTAGCCACAGTTCAGTGTGGGCACGTTATAAGCAATGTGTTTGAGATAAAAAAATAGCCAGGTGCAGTTAATGAACTGGAACAAGGTACTCATGGTAAAGCCAGAGTATTGTATTCCTGTTCTTCCAACAAAGACATTCAAAGTTATCAAGAAATATAACAAAGCAGTGCAGAGAATTAAGGCTGGTTTGAGGTGCGCATGTGGTTAGTTGAACAGCAGAAAAGGGGAAGCAATGCTACAACTGCATGAATGATTTGTAATCCTCTCTTGGTGTATAGCTTTTAGTTTTACAGGACTCAACTGAAGCATTGCCTAATTCTGGAGGCCAATACCAAGTCTGTGCGGTGCCACACCTGCATGAGCTTGTGGTAGCTACCTCACTTCAAGTCCTACAGACACAGAGGGTCATTCTGACCCTGGCGGCCGGTGGCCGCCAGGGCCACCGACCACGGGAGCACCGCCGACAGGCTGGCGGTGCTCCAATGAGCATTCTGACCGCGGCGGTTCAGCCGCGGTCAGAAGCGGAAAGTCAGCGGTCTCCCGCTGACTTTCCGCTGCTCATTGGAATCCTCCATGGCTGCGGAGCGCGCTCCGCAGCCATGAGGATTCTGACCCCCCCTACCGCCATCCAGTTCATGGCGGGAAAGCCGCCATGAACAGGATGGCGGTAGGGGGGGGTCGCGGGGCCCCCGTAAGAGGGCCCCAAAATGTATTTCACTGTCTGCCTTGCAGACAGTGAAATACGCGACGGGTGCAGTAGCACCCGTCGCACCTTCCCACTCCGCTGGCTCGATTACGAGCCGGCATCCTCGTGGGAAGGTCGTTTTCCCCTGGGCTGGCGGGCGGTTTAACTGGAACCGCCCGCCAGCCCAGGGGAAAACTCGTAATACCCGCCGCGGTCTTTTGACCGCGGCGCGGTAATTTGGAGGGCGGGATCCTGGCGGGCGGCCTCCGCCGCCCGCCAGGGTCATAATGAGGCCCACTGTCTCTAATTCTGGAATTCCATGTGACAACCTAAAGCATTCTAGATGCTGTAGGCCTGGTTGGCTTCCATTGAACTAATTAGAGTAAGTGACATGATAATTTTTAGGTTAAAACTACGTAACTGGAAACAGTGCTGGTAATGTCATGGAGTGAGGCGGGCTTCCTCTCTGAAGTGCATGAGAGCACTTCATGTTACCTAGTGCTCCAGTGCCTGCAGGGGGCAGTTACTTATCAGAGTACTATGCAAGTGTCAAATTGCTTCAGAGAACTCTGGCATCAGCATGGTGTAGATGAGAGTAGTAGCTCTTCCAAACATATCAGAAACAAATTAAGTTTTAACATCCAAGTTATTTACTAACCACCTTTGATTCTCCCCCCCAGGCTGGTTGCAAGGTTTCATTTTGAATATGCATAGATCCATTCATGAGCATTCTGAGAAGCAGGTTGCTTGCCTCTAGTGTCATTTAATTTTATGCTAACATTGTATTGATTTGTAGCATTTATATAGCACTTGCTATTCCTGTATGGGGCACTGAAGGACTTGCCTACATGGGCACCAAGCTATGCCATGTAGAGTGAGTGGTTGGGAGTGTGTTGCCTTTATTTTTTGATCCTATATGGGAAGTGCTTCCTTGTTGAGATTTATGACCTCCAAGATGTGGTTATCATGTTATGGGCACATGGCATAGCATCCGTTCGTAGGCTTTGGACTACAGTTTAGTAATCGCTTACATAGCATAATTATTGTACGTTAGCAAATTCAGCGTGGTATGACACTACATGATGTTGAGGCAGGAAATTAACCATTTCTTCGCTGTGAAGCACATCCATGTGACATGGTGTATCGAATCAATCAATTAGAGGCCGTTCCATTGGCAGCCATTTTGGATGTCACGCTGTTCACTAATTTAAGTTACAAAACAGAGATTTGTTTACAACTCTTGTATAGCAGGGATGGCACTCAATGTCTCTAGTTTGTCTGGTGATGTCTTCCATTTCACCCCATTGTCATTTTATTAGCGATTTGTTTTGTGGTCCTCTGTTTTAAGATCATAGCGAAAGAATTCACTTTGTGGAAATTAGCCCCATCTTTTTAATTTGGTACCCAACTTTAGTTACACAGGTTTGACCGTTTGTAAACCTGACGCCTGTTTTTCTACTTTGCTAATTTGGTTGTGATTTAAAATTGATAGAACTGACCTTCCTAGCATACATCCCGTAGCCTCTGCTAACCCCTCGGTGGTTCAATCACTAGCATGGCCATGCTTTATTGGATACAGGTTTTGGAAACTTTCGGGAATTTCTGAAGTGCAGTAATTGAAGGAAGGGAGCACATCCGTTTTTCCTATCTTTAAAGTTGATCTCACTTTTTTTTTTTTTTTTTAAGATTCCCTGTAGTTTGAATAGCAACATATCTGAGTCATAAAAGTTGAATGTGTGTACAAAAATACCTATTTACATTAATTTGAATAGTTTTGGGTTATTTTTTTTAATACTCGAGACCTAGCCCACACCCTCATACACATTGTTACCCCACCATCACTGTAATTTGTATCTCTGATCGTATCCCAAACTGTTAACCAGGGCTTAAAGTGAAGAGGATCCTGGGAGGTCTCAGACCCAGCAGTAATTAAAAACTGACTTTAAAACGGGTCCATGCTGGTCCCTATACTCATGTCCTTAACATTACCGGCAAAACAATTGTAGGTTGCCCAACAATCACTGTAATGACCCTTAAGTAATTAATATCAGTAATGACTGAGAGGTATAGTGTTCAGTCTTAGGAAGTGCAAGTTTCTCACAGTGCCTGTCCCTGGGTCGAACGATTTTCAGACTACATATTCATCCAATTCTTGGCCTCTCTGCAGTATATATAATGTGATGGTCACATATGTACCAATTGTAATTACCATTTGATGTGAAGAAGGTATACACAGCGGTTGAAATTTTGACAGCGCCAAAGTAAAAGAAAATAGAGAAAGAGATAATGATGCAGTGTTGCAAGGAAGTACATACAGAAGAACTGAATGAAAAGACAGTGGTGAAAAGGAAGGAGAGAATGTGTGATATGCAGATGAAGGATTTTAGTAAGATGAGTTGAAAATGGCATAACTCACTGATAGATTTTCCTTTTAGAAAAACTCTCACCAACCAGGGTTACCCCTTGGTGGCATGCTTCATTATTGGGTTCCTCCCGTTCCGCTACAGAACGGGGTGTGCTACGACCTGCAAAATACGTGGGAGCAGTGATGTAGTCACGCCAATGTGAATCAACTAAGGAATAGGAGTGGTGGGGTCTTGAACGAGTTAAAAATACCTGCCTCCTAGTGTTTCCAATAGTTTAACAGATCTACTGGTTGCGGTATGATTAAAAAGGGGCTCTATGGAAGTTGGGTATGCCATGTACCTGTCTTCCTGGTCTACATGTTTCGGAGTCTTACCCCTAGACTCCTCTTCAGGACCAAGGCTGACTCCGTGGTTCCACTCCTTATATAACTACCAGTAGTGTGAGCACAAATATTGCATGCTACGCAATAAAATGCAATTCGCCTATCTTATGTGGTGCCCATTCCACTCTACCCAACCTACCCCACTCAAATTCACTCCAGTCTACCACACATCACTAAAACCTACCCCACTGTACTCCATTTACCCTACTCCAATCTACTCAACCCAATCCACCCCATTCAATTTTACTCCAGTCCACTCTACCCTGCACTAACCCAATCTACCCCACTCCACTCTATTCCACCCTACTACAATCTTGTCCACCTCATCCCAGTCTACTCCACACCAATCTACCCACCCCAATGCAGTCTACCTCGCTCCCCCTCTAATTTACTCAATCTATTCCACTCCAGTCTACTCCATTCCACTATACACCACTGTGCCTAAGTCTACCCCACTCCACCCCACTCTACCCTACCCCACCCATCCCAGTCTAACCCGCACCACTCACATCTACCTCATTCCCCTATCTACCTTACTATAATCCACCCAATCTACTCACTGCACTCAAGTCTACCCACTAAACTCCAGTCTACCCCAATATATCCCACTCCTCTGCCCCTCCTACCTACCCCACTGCAATCTAACCCACTCTGCTCCAATCTACCCAACTCCACCCCAATTCAGTCTACCCCACTTCCATCTACCCAACTCCCCCACTCCACCACCACTCCAGCCTACCCCAAACCACACCCACTCCATTCTACCCCTACTCTACCCCGCCACACCCCACTCCACCAACTTTTAGCCATGCTGAACAACATCCACACTGGTGTACAACATGGCTAGAACACATTGCCACAGCCATTAGCTCTTGCAGAGGCGAGACCTTGTGGCTTTGTTAATGCTAGTTTTCCGAAGGCACTTCCCATTCTAGGAATGGTTTCTGAGTAATCGTTTTCAAAACATTTGGTTTGAACTACATGTAATATCAATCAAATAATTCAAAGAACCTCTCGGAAAGTTACCCTGCTGGTGGGTGAGTGCAGCGGGTCGCGGTGCTGCTCCGTGCCGGTCTCGGACACCTTCCGGGCTGCCTTTCTTTCTGGTAATTTTCCGTTGGTCGCGCGAGGAGGCCAGACACCCTCGTTTCCTCAATCTTCCCGGATTAGCATTTGGTGTTGTCGCTGCGCAGGTCAGCTGGCAGCTTTCAAAAGGTATTTTTCTCTGTATTGCTGTGCACCCCGCTTCCGTTCACTAATTGGTTCAAACGTAAGGTGCAGGGCTAATGACACTCACTTCAGGCAAGAGGCGTGTGTCCTCTGACTCCGAGACCGCACATCACGCTTATAGCAGCCCTACCACAAACCATGTGCGTAGTAAACATACAGTACACTATAACTGATCTTTAATATAGCTTTCACGCCGCACTTCTGCTGTTTCAAAGTGCTGTAAATAAATACAGCTGACGTCATTGCGTAATTATCAATGCAATTTTATGTTGCTCGGTTTACCTACCTTTTAATGATGAAAGGATGAGTTGACCCCTGCTTGCATTTGAACTTGTGACCTTGCGATAACAGCACAAGGGCGCTCATAGTACAGGCGTGTAATATTTCACATGTTATAGTACAGAGACCTACACACAGCTCTGCCAGTGAACCTCAGTAATGACTACCAACATCCTGGCCAGCACTGCGAACCAGACTAAGATGTGTCATTTCACACCACTCCACCTGCAGCACATCTTGCTATGCCAGCTCTCTCAGTGCAACTCAGTCCACCCGTGGCACCACCCAGTTCCTACACTGGGGTCGGCATTATGTGTAGTCAGTACTTTTTAGTCAGTGCATCTCTGACCCAACTGACAGTTCCACTGTTAACGCCTGTAGCCCGCGCACATCTCTTTCATTAGTCCTCTCTCTCCTCTCAGCATCCCATGTTATTCCAGCACATGGACAAGACATAGGGCTGTCAGCACACCTCAGGCCTGGCTGGTAGCACCCCAAGATTCCTGCATTAGTACCCGCACACAGATATTTTAACGCCCCTCAGTCCCGATCTTTAGCACCACCTGTTATTGATGCCCCTGGCCTTGCACATGGCTCAACCAATGCACCTCAGTCTACTGGCACCGCCCATCTTATTCCAACATCAGACATGGCATCCCATTCTCCTCAAAAACGTCCACGCCCCCACCCGCGGTGTCATATGAAGTGCATCACGTTTGTTACGGTGAGACTTTTTTTTAACATGATTTCTAATGTTTTTTTTAACCCTGTTGGTGTGCTCTAAGAGATTCCCACCCTGCCTTATTGAAGCTATACACTGCCAAGTTAGGCTCTCACTAAACTCCGTACTAATACTTTACATGTAGTAACTAGTGCTTGTGTAAGTATTTTGTTTTAGGATTTTATCGATCCTTTATTTTGTTTGTCTATATTCGACTTTATCTTTCGTACTCGCTTTCTGCTTTTCTTTTTTCGTTTGTTTGCTTTTATAGTTTTCATTGTTTTTGGTCTTCCTTTCTGTTTTTCTACTTTTTTCGTTTCTGTGTATGCCTGGTCTTGTTCTACTTTTGTCACTTTGTTTTGTATTTTGTTTTTCTTGAATTCCTTCTTTTTCTATTTAGCTTCCCTTCGTCCCGTTTCTTTTCATTGCCGTCTAATTCATACATTTTATTTTATTTAGTGTCAATGATTTTTGTTTACAGCTTTTATTCAGTTTGTCCCCCTTTGTGTTCCTTTTCCTTTTCTGTTCCTTTTCTGTTTCTCTTTATTTTGTCTCATTTGGTTTTTCACCTTTCTTTCAGTTCGTT
This sequence comes from Pleurodeles waltl, assembly GCF_031143425.1. Lineage (NCBI taxonomy): Eukaryota > Metazoa > Chordata > Amphibia > Caudata > Salamandridae > Pleurodeles > Pleurodeles waltl. The sequence goes on along the minus strand of NC_090443.1, from coordinate 409,370,345 downwards.
TTGTTTTGTTTCTGTAACTGTTTGTCTTTTTCATTTCCCTGTATATTAGTATTATTTTCATTTCGTTTTGTTCCATTTTACTCTTCTTTTCTGTTTATCTTCCATTTTCAATGTTGTCTTTGTTGTTTTATTACCATCACTTCCTGGTTTATTTCTCTTCCAGGCCTCCCTCCCGATTTTTGGTTTCTAATACTTTTGTTTCTCTTACTTTCAAGTTAACTTTCTCCTTTTGTTTCGCTTCTCTTCTTATCTTATCCTTTTCCTCTTTTTCTCTTCTTTTCTCTTTCCTTCCATTTCCATTTCTTATTGTTTAATTTGTTTTTCTTCCCTTTCTTTGTTTTCTGTTTTTCTTCTAATCTTTCTTTCCTAAAATGTCACTTGTGATTTGTCTCTTTTATACACCCTTTCTCCTACGTTCTTTAATAACTACATTCAGCCTATCATCTTGCTTGTTAGATTTTTCAGCTTCATATTGATCTTTGTGATGACACACATCTGATTATAATATTCGACCATCAACCCCATAGATCAGACGAAAATCTGACATTGTGCCTATTAGCAGTTTGTCTCGAGTCTCTTTTACGTTTCTCCAGCTGAACTCCAACATGGCAGAGCTTTTTGCTAGTAGCAGTGAGGTGTCAGTACTCTATTTGGCCTTGCACCTTCCTCCCCCATCAAGGTTAAATCTCTCAAGGTCGTCCATATTGTTTACCAACGTTCTTAGTTTTTTATTTTATTTTGCACCTTAGAGTTATGATGTAGACCCCCTCTGTTATATCTAAACATCTACCTGCACAGGTGTTCTTTACATGTGTCCTTTCTAAAATTGACTATTGTAAACTACTCAGTCTAGGACTTCCAGAGGCTTCCTTGAAAGTGTTTCAGATAATTCCAGTCTTTGTGGTCAGAGTAGTTAGTTAGTGGATTGAAGTAAATTGATCATGTGTCACAAGCTCACATTACCTTACACGGGCTTCTTGTGAAGCAAAGGATTGCTTTTAAAACAAACGTTATGTTTGCCTGCTTCTAGTGATTCTCTGGGTCACCCACGTGGAAGCCTGCATTCTAATTCTCAGTATCTATTTGTAGTTTCTCTGGTATAGAAGCGTTAAGTTGGAGGTTGTTCCCTGTCCTCTTGTAGGACATCGGAAGAAGCTTTGCCTGGGGATTAAATCTATTAGGTCCTACTGCACTTCAGAAAAGCTGAAAAGACATTTCTGTCCTGTTAATTGTGAGCTGATATTGCTTTTGTCTTTGGATGTTAGTCTCATATTCTTCAGCTCAAAGATGATTTTCGAGGTGAATGCGCTGAATACGATTCCATTCCAACCCATTTTCTTCTTTTTTTTCTGTCTAGTACGCTAGCATTTTTTGTGTCTCTTTCTCTGATGATCGTCTTGTTCGTTGTTTTCTGACATTTGCCTCACTTGGATTCTTATTTTCTTCTTTATTTCTCTTTCTCAATGTGTCTTGATCTTCTTATTGTCTTTTACCTCCTCTTTCATTCCCGGTTTCTATTTTTCTATATTTCTTCATTGCTGTTTTGTCTTTTGTTCACTTCATTTCTAACTTAGTTCATGCCTTATTCTTGCTTTTTCTCTTCATGTTCTCTTCACGTTTTATTTTGAATTTCTTTTCTTATTTTTCATTTTCTTTTCATTTATTTTTCTCTTTCTTTGCATTGTTCCTTGTTTCTCGATTTATACTTGTTTTTTCTCTTACCTTTTGTTTTTCTGATGTTATTTCTCAGTCCATTTCACTCTCTTTGTTTAGCTGTTTTCCAGAATGTCCTAAATGTTTCAGATTTTTTTACTTGAGTAGCTGTGCCCTGAGTCAGAGGTATTGCGCTTCAAACCGGCTGAAGGTTTGAAAGCTTCTCACTTGATTGCCTTCAGAATTCTAGTTGCCATAACAACTTTGATATTTCTTTACATTATTTTTAGGACTTCTGTTTCCATAGTAATAAAATTCAGATTTCTAAAAGCTACTTGTGTTTGTGTTTTTTCTGTCTAGGTTGCACAGCTTTCTGTAGATGACATGGGTCTTTTATAAAATGTGCTGCAGTTTCGCGAGGAAATGTTTCAACGATGCGTTCATTCATGCCAGTGTTTTAGTTTGTGTGTTTCTATGCATTGTATACACGTCTATCAATCACTACTTCCACAGTAAAGTTTAAAGTTGTAAATGTCTCTTGGAGAGTGTGGGTTGTGTCTTCAGAAGCATGTGTAAGAATGTGGAGGAATGTCCAGCAAAAAGTACATGTATGATAGGTGCTGTATTGCCCTCAAACCATCACGTTCACCCAGGGATTGCAAATTTGCTTGTCGAATGCACCTTGTTGTTTGGTCAGGTTATTGCATGTGTGCCTCCTTTCCTGCTTTGGCATTCCTTCTTGTCTGATTTGTAGGATATTTTGAAGATGAACAGTGAATGTTCTGCGGGTGCCCTTTGCTTCTTTTCCTATTTAATCTCCCTTAATTAGTTTGAGTCAGAAATACTTGTACCAACTTGCATGCCCACCCATGTTTCCACCAACTTTGGAGTTGAGAGGACGATTGATGAGCTTGTCTCTTGGTGTCATCCCATGACGCTATGTGGATTTTAAATCTATGTTTACTATGTACCTTATGGATGTAGGTGGTGGGCACCAGTACTCGTTTTTAGGTCTCACCTAAAATGAGCTGTTGCTGGCAAGACCTTTTGTTAACCTACAGGGGGTACAGAGGTCACCCATTGCTTATCATTGGTTAGCTTCTTTGTCACTCTCATTTGCCTACTTATTCATTAACTCCCATAGGCTTCCTTCCCCTTGGTGTGTTTGTCCACCCCCTGGAACATGGATGCATTGCTTGTGTCATTCCACTGCTGTCTTCACAGGTGCTACTTTTTTGCTCTTGTATAAACACTCTGCAAGAGTGTGTGTGTTTTTCAGTTGTCTCCCATGTGTACGTCTTTCCAGTCCCATTTGTTGTCCTTGTGCTTTCCCCAGCCCACTGTTGTCTGGGTGCTTTCCTCTAGGTCCTCCCGACCACCCTTTATTGTCTGGCGGCTTGCACCCAGTCTCACCTGCTGAGCCCCCGTTGTATGTGTGATGGGCTCTGCCCTTTCATACACTTTCTGTTTTTCTGTTTGCTTGCCTCCAGCTCTGCCACCCACTCTCCATTGTCTGTGCCCTTGCTCAGCTCCTCCCATCCACTCCGTTGTCAGGTCGCTTGACCCCAACACCTCACACCTACCCTTCATTGTCTGTGTGGTTGACCCGCTCCTTCTCCTTTGTCTATGTGCTTACCCCCGCAGCTCCCATCCACTCTCCATTGTCTGTGTGATTGCCTCTGTCTCTCCTACCAACTCTCTGTTGTCTGTCTGTTTACCCTCAAACTGACCTGCTGACCGTTCGTTGTCCTTTTACTTGGCATCCCCGCATATTCTCTGTTGTCAATCTGCTTGTGCCCAGCCCCTCCCGCCCACCCTAAGTTATTCGTATGCTCCTCCATTCCACCTCGCATGTCCTTTTCTCTTCCTCCTGCCCTCTCTGTTTCCGTGGGGAAGCAAACAGCTTAAAAAAAGCATTTGCAATGCAACGGGACACACTTTTGCTTGAGTTAGAGCTATTCACGTTTTAAGCTCCTAACTGGATTTTTCTTGCCACACAAACTGAAAAGTAAAACCATTTCACATAAGCGAGCCCACGACCACTATGAAGTGTGACGGAGACACTCAAAAGGAAACAGAAGTTCGCTGTCAGTGAAACGTATCAGCAAAAGTGCAATTATCTATGTAACCGGCAAAAGATGCAAATATCCATGTAACAGGGTCGATGTCATGCAAAGCGCTCGACTACTGCCCAACAAGTTCGCTCTGCCTGTGAAATAAAGAGAAAAAGTAGTCCAGAAGCCATGCAGAAAACATGGAGCCTCGTATGTTTTCAGTAGTTGGCCGGTGCGCTCGAGGAGGGCTAAACATCAGAAAAGGCAAGAGGTATGCATGCCTCTCACTCATGAAATCAAGCGAATTGTAAAAGGCAAGCACACAAACCAACCAAACTGATGAGCATGATTAAAAGCCCATAGAGAGATTATGCCAGGGACAGAGTGCTTTGCGCTCGACCCTAAAAAGCACTACAACTCATCAAAATAAGGATGCTGTAGCGCTAACCAGTATCATTTTTTCTTTTTTTTGTTTAAATTAGTATTAGCCATTCTGCACAACAGCCGTGCTACTGTACAGCATGGCTAGAACTAAACATTGGCAAAACTAATAGCTCTCGTGGGCGAGTCATATTGGTTTTGTCCGTGCTTGTTGGAGACGGGACTTGTTTTTCATCATTGGATTTTGACCCTCAGCAAGCGAGGGAAAGGCAGAAAAAGGAAAGCTGGAGGAAGAGAAATGTAGGAAAACAGGGCTAAAATGTGTAAGCATGGAAAGAAAACTGCAGGAGTGAGTTAGAAATAAAAAGTGTATGGTGGTTGAAGAAAGGTGTACAAGATGGAATCAGAAATAGGCAGCTGTGCTGTTCAGTAACTCCTATGAAAATGTTGAGCTTCTACATTTATCATTATTTATTTACCTTTTTTACACAAATTAAACACTGACAGAAAGCTAAAACAAGGAGGACACTCGTTCAAAGCTAGGCACTACTTCGTACCACTCCAGTACACATGTCTCTGAGGGAAAGGCAGAGGGAGCCAAAAGGCTTTACAGTGCTCGATCCCATCCCCTAGGTATTCAATACCACAAGAGATCGTTTATTCATTTATAGATGGGTGTGGAGCAGGGGGTCCTCCCCCTTTGAGATAAAGCTTCAAGAGAGGAAGTGCTTCCTCTGGATTGGAGATGATACAATTAACATTCACAACACTAAATGTGAGAAGCACAGCCCTGCACCGAATAAGTATCTGCAAGTGTAGGGTAGTGGTGATGTAAAGCATAAAGATTTTCTCATCATTTCTTGTCAATGCCCTCGGATCGGTGTGGAATGAACACACCTAACGATGATCTAACTAAATGTGAAACAAAGAAAATCATTTACGGTGCTTCACTACACTTAGGAGACCACAATACTGATTACAAAGGATGCATGTCCCTCTGTGGAGGCTACACAGTATTGATTGTAGGCCATGCAGATCCGAAGGGCAGCTCTCCATGTCAAGCTGGATAGGTTCTTGCAATGTTCAATCCCCTCTTCAACCTATCGTCACTCTGGCCCTTTCGTACACTATGGGCAACATATTTTCTTTAAGGTAGTGTTTCAGACTAGGGGTCTCTCACCTAACGTGTTAAACTCCACGTGCTTTCACACCATAGTTTATTATTTTTTTCTCCATTAATGCTGTGATTGGATCAATCAAATGTTTGATCTTATTGACCCCTCTGACAATTTCTTGAATTAGTTATTTTTATATATTTTCTTGATTTACAGAAATCTGTGTTATCCTACTTCACTCTGCACTGTCATGATTATGCCGACCTGAACTTTGTCAAACAGTAGAAGCCACGGAGAAGGCTTTTTATGTATGTCTTACTCCTCTAGCATTTGTTTGTATTCTCCTTGTTGACCAAAGTGAAAATGGCAGTGTTCCCTTTTATGTGCTACTTTTTGTTCTGTAGTTTTGGTTGTTTTACACGTTTGTATTCCTATTTTTTTCAGTAGGAATCTTTTGAATAAAATAAGATATGTTTGTGCTTTTAAGCTAACGTGGTTCGGCAGTAGTTGTTCCCCTCTAATCATGAACATTACAAAAATGCTTGCACTATTTTAATATTCTCAATGTGTGCATAACTGGCCACATCTAACAGTAAACATAAGACAGGCTACTCCATCGACGTCTTGATGCTCAGTTGTGGACACTATTACAGCATTTAATCATTCCGCTACTGCCTTCAGATCTTTGATTCTAAAAAAAAAAGGACTGGTGGAATAGTACTTTTCAAGGCTCCCGTCTCTGAGAACTGAATATCTTCACGGTCCCTCTCCAGTACTCTTGCCTCCAAGAACCAAATATTTGGATGGCACGGTTCCAGGCGTGAAGGCATGGTTAGCATGGCTACAGTGGAGCGTTTGGATTGCACCATTCGTAGACTCCTGTATTGAACAACCAACCCTCTAGTTAAGTCTTGGTCGGCATCTGAGTTGATCACCTGTCTCGAAAGGCCAAGCTTGACACAAGATGGAAATGAATTAGTGATGGGTCTTGTGTTTCATGTGCAGAGCCTGTTATGATTGAAAAAGCGTTAATCTTTGTGGTATTAAAAATGAAGCCTCCACCAACCCAGCAAGTGGCTGATTTCATGGAACGATGATAACAGCAGGTGGGGGTGGGAGAGACAAATTAAACAGCTGTCCCTCTTCCAGCCTTTGAAGTGCTGGTGACATAGAAAGGGCACTTTAGAGATGACCGACGTTTTAAAATGTGGATCTTAAACACGTTAGGGAGTCTTTAGCTTGGATTTATATGGCTGGTGCATTGTTAGGAGGGATCAGTGCACGCTAGGGAGCTTTGAGAAAGGAGGCAAGATGGGGCATCTTCAGGAAGAGTCAAGGAGCTTGGAGAAAGAAGGCCGGTGGGATCTTTGCAGAAGGGATGGTGTTGTTTTGAAGGAGGATGCTGAAGGGTGGTTTATCAAGAGAGGGGATTGCAAAGCTCAACTTAATGGAGCTTAGAGAATGAAAGAAATTTGAGACCTCTCTGTAGGTAGAATTAGTGAACTTGAAGATGAAATGCTGGAAAGTGGGGTACCTTGTGCGAGAGATTGTGGAGAATGGTGTGTGTTCAGTCGTATGAAGAAGGCACAGAGAGCAAGGGAAGATAGAGTAGTACTTGTATTCCGATTGGTTGCTGGGTTACAAAAAGAGGACACAAAAACGTAACATTTTTACAGAGGCCATATTCTTCTTCTAGTGTGCTGGGGAAGACAATGAGTCAAGCTTGGGCTCTTTGGGACTCTACCCATCACTCTAACCACAAACCCTGGCCTCTTTGTGTCTATCTTTTCACACTGTCTGTAGTCCCTAGATTATATCGGTTTCTCCCCATTACATTGGCTGGCCCCTCTGTGTCACCCTCATAACAATCCCTGCAGAGTGTAGCCTTTCTGGGTCTCTTCCCCTCACACTGACTGAATTCTCTAGCCTTTTTTTGATCTCATCCCTCACATATGATGTCTAACCAATGCCTTTCTGGGCATCTCTCCATCAAGTTGTCTTCAGACCATACCCTTCTTGGTCTCTTTCTGACTGGCTCCAGATATTGGATGCTCTGTCTCCCCACTGTTACATCACAGAGCAAGACTTATCTGCCTCTCCTTCGCCTCGCTGCAACTTAAGTCTGGCCTATTAGGACCTACACCTGTCGCAAAGACTAGCGCCTCTGGTCTCTCCTCGGTCGCAGAACCTGACTTTGTTGTGATTCATTCCCTGACTCGTTCTCTGAGCTTTTAGCTGTCTCCTCCCTGTTACCTTGCAGAGCTTGGCCTTAGTCTCTCCTCAATCCTACCAGCAGCAGAAGCAGGTACTTATGTTAAAGCCTGGTCTCTGTTTCTCCTTCCCTTGTCTCGCTAGCTACAATGACTGACTCTTCTGTGTCTCTCCCACATCACACCGGCTATAGAGTTGACTCCTCTGTATCTGTCACCTGTTACCCTGCAGAGATGAGCCTCTCTTCGTCTTGCCTTTCACATAACTGCAGTTTGTGTCTACCAGCTTTGATCTTCCGTGCATGGACCGTATATCCTTCTCTGATGGCTACCTTCCATTGTCTCACAGATTCTGCCCATCTCCTTTGAATTTGTCACAAGCATCTTATCTGATGCACAGCCAAACACCCAAGCCAATAACGGCAATCTTGATGCACCTGCAGAACTCGTCTGAGTGGTTCATCATGGAGCAAATAGTCCTATAGTAATAGCTGGTCTTTCTTCTGACAGAGCATGCCTCAATAATTATGGGTTATTTAGCCCCCACTTTTCTACGTCCCATATGCGCAAGCAAGCACTGTAGACATGCACATCTGGACATGCTCCAGAGCAGGAAATGGCTAGTTGGTTAAGAAATGGTAATGTAAATATCCGGTCATATTGTGCAGAGGGGTGAACATGCACTGTGACTCATCGTCAGATCTCTTGTTTGAAGCCTAACAGGGAAGTCTTGCCGGGTCAGTAAAAGGCAGATTGTTGAGGTGGGCAGTACCATCATCTTATATGAGTGCTAAGGCATTATTGTGAATAGTGAGGACCCCTGCACCCAGGCTGTACCAGAGGTACTCGGTATCAGTCCTGGTGTTCAACATTTGCCTGCATCCACTGGCTTGTCTTATCAAACTATTGACTGATCAGGAGACTTGTCCAAGGTAACAAAATGCCTGGATCACTCCCACCATTAAGTTCTAGTGATGCACTGCTACTAGGTTAGCCATAATCCATAAAATTTCCATGTTTGACCCAGAATTAGGATCCGATGTTCTATTTTAGACACCAAGTTCACCTACTCCCCTCAGACCCCAGTCACCATCATGCCATGGTCTGTTAAATTCTGCCTGTTTTCTACATGAATCACCATTTCAAGCCGACAGGAGATTGGTTATGTCATCCTTACGCTACTGGTATTTTGAGTGGCACTGGTCTCCCAAAACATCACATTGACAAATTCCAGGCGGTACAAAATAATTCGGCCATAGTCTACTGTGATTTTCAAACATATGGTGAAATTAAACCTACACTAAAAGCTTGTTGTCTTTAATTGCAACCCAAGCTCAAATTCAGCTTTGTTGACACCTTGCATTGGAATTTCTTAACATGAAACATGACTGCTTGGAATATGATATATGTCTCTGTATGGTTAGTATAAAAAGAAAAAAACCTTGCTTGAGAGCTTCAGAGCATAGTGCATAGCAACAAGTAGGCTGGGAATCTAGGCCAAGTGCGGAGACGGGAGTGATTCATGGTAAGATACAGTATGCAAGTGAGGAGAGATCTACCGTCTTGAAGGCAGGCAGCATGTAGAGGGCTCTTATTAATGACTCGTGAGGAGTGGTGTGCCAGCCAACAAATTAACGGGAACAGCTAAGGCAGAGTAGAGCCAAGGGACTGGCTGGGCTCTATGAGCCTGTGCACGAGCAAAGCCCTGAAAATGTTTGCTGTGTAAAGCATGCAGCACACATCTTGTGAAAAAGTATTCATGCATAATTTCAAACAGTAAAAAAGTGAAAACCCAACACAAGAAAAATCCCACACCAACCTAGACAAGTAGAGTAAAATGTAATAAATTATTTGAGACCAAAACAACAAAAATCTGATCAGTAGAACTGGAGATGTGCAGTTTTAAAGGTTTTAGTGAAAATAGTTCCTAGAAGCACAAAGCGCCCAATATGGTTACCTGGTTGCGCCAGACCAGGACAGAGTCACAAGTTCAGCCGATTGCGATGGAGCACGTGCCAGATACAGGGGCCAAGTTAGGGCCGCTGAACAAAGTACCTTAAAACCTGGTTGCGGAGCTCTGTGAGATCCCACATCAAGGATGCGTTGCGCAGTGGCAGTTACGAAGAAACTGCGGGGTTGCGATGCAAAGGTCTGCGTTGAGAATGTAACACATAGCGGTGGGTCTTGCGTTGGGGATGCGCTCTGTCTTGTCTGAAGCAGCTGCTAGGAAATGCATCGATTCTGTTCACAGGGTCACAGATGGGCCAGCAGAGCACCTTCATGGCTACTTCTAACAGTGCAGGACTGGGTGGCACCACTGGGAGGGCAGGACTCACAGCAAATAGAGTCCAGGTGTTGGTTTCAAGGTGGTTGGAGCCTTTTTGGTCTCTTAGGCTCTGATCAGGAGGCCAGCCAACTAGCCTTTGGAGTCACTTGTGGTTCAGGGATCAAGATACAGGTCTAGTCATTTTCACTCAGGCAGCAGGGCAACAGTCTTTGCAGAGCAGTATAGCAGTCCTTCTGAGTCTTCTACAGGTCCAAAGGTGTACTGAAGAGTTGGGTCTGAGGGCTCATTATTTATACTATATGCCCACATTGAAGTAGGAGACGTTTCTAGAGATTTCGAGCCACAGAGGTGCTTAGAATTTTCTGCCTTCCTGCCTTGGCCCCAGCTTGTCTAGAGTGACTAAAGACTAGTGTCTAAAGCCTTTGTAAGTGTGCTGGACAGAGACTTTGTGATGTACAAGTGTGTTAGGTGACAGTTCCTTCCCTTCATCAAGTCATAAATGGCCCATCCTGCCAACACCTATTTTCGCTTTCTCTCACTGTCTGGAAGTAATACACAAAGACCAACTGTCAGCTACACATGTTACCGAGGAAACAGGCTGCAGGCACTAAATCATGGGACAAGAAAATGCCATTTTTCTAAATGTGGCATTTTCAGAATGTTCACCTAAAACTGACTTTAGGGTATTAAATTACAATTCCTTAGACACCAAACTTGACATTCGTCCTGGGTCCCAGTCGAAATGTATCACTTGTTGAGAATGTAATAAAGTAACCCAGTGTTATCCTATGGGGGAGGGGAGGGAAGCTTTATAGTAGTGAATAACGAATTTAGGAGTTTTTCACTATTAGGTCATGTAAAACTTAAAATTACACGCTTAACTTTTTAGATACACCACACTCTGCCTTACGGGCTGTATATGGCCTACCCTGGGGGGGGCTTATACTTATTGAAAAGGATGTTTTAGGCCTAACAAAAGGTTTATTATGCCAGGTCGAAATGGCAGTTTAAACTGCACACACAGACTGCAGTGACAGGCCTGAAACTTGTTTTAAAAGGCTACTTAAGTGGGTGGCACAATAAGTGCTGCAGGCCTACTAGTGGCATTTAGTTTACAGACCCTGGGTACATGTAGTACCACTCTCTAGGGACACTCTATGGAAGTAAATTAAATGTGCTGATTGTGTTACCTAATTTAGAGGAGAGAGCACATGTACTTGAGCACCGGTCAGCAGTAGTAAAGTGCACAGAGTCCTAAGGCCAACAAAAACTTGATTGGCAAAAATGGAGGAGCAAGGGAAAACGTTTGGGGGGAGACCACCCTAAGTCTGACATGTCTAATGTGTATGCTAGCAACATTCAGAAGTATTCCTGTTAGTGCATCTGATTATATCACTGCTTTGAGAGGCATTTACTAAAAACAATAGTTTTTAAACATGAACTTAGAAACGTCAATGCACTTCCCTCGCTGACAATGCCTTTAGTGAACTAAAAAGCTAATCAGGTGTCATGTGCGCCCTATAAGTGGCTTACATTTGTATTCTATATGAATACTTTGTAAAGTATTATTTCAAACAAAGAACGTTTTGTACGGCCCACATCTTGAACCCGGTTATTTGAAGGTGCTCTCAAATGTAATAATGAAAAAAGAAGGCTCAGTGAAATAAATTATTAGCTCAGCTAACACAGTTTAGTCAAGAAGAGGAAGCCAGGATTGATCCCAGGGTTTCATCTTTCATGTTATGTAGTTCTGCCATTAGATGGGTATCTCTTTCTCACTTCTGTTTTACCTAAATGGTTAATGTGTTTTGGTAATTCTTGTAGTGTGACATTACAGCTTGGGTGGCAGACAGAAGTAAGAATAATGTGAAAGCTCTGCTTTTTTGGGGCTCAAATGTCCAAGGGGACCTCCAGCTGAGCTAGCCGAGCCTTCAGTTGCTCTCACCCCTACTCGTGAGGTTCGGATTTTTGGTGTGCAGAGGAACAAGATTTGTTTTTTTGCCTTTTCTTACATTTCTTGATTTCAAGTCTGGTAATGTTATGACTCATAGACGTGTGTTGGCCACCAAAGTTTGCAGTGGTTACAAGCTGAAATATAGCTTGCTGGTTCTTACTACTTTTTAGGTGATGCAGGAAGCCTTGAAGGTGATGTGGGCTTGGAGGAGAGCCAAGTGCAGGTCCATAACAGTTTGATTGAGGTAGTTGTTCAGAGGAAGTGGATTATTAGTTGAGGTGCTTGTGAGTTTTCACTGAGCCATAATGCCACTATTTTGTATCTAGTCCAATTCATTATCTTTAAATCAAACCTTAGCTCGGTCTGAGTAGCTGTGGTGCAGAGCAGTTATGATTTTTCCAAGCTCTTCATGAATCACTGCAATTCACTCCAAAATGTTTTGTAAGTGACTGCTTTTCAACTCTTAGTGGGAGTCTGTGAGCCTGGGGTGTGCGGTTCAGGGGAAAAGTCAAAGTTTACGACCCAGGTCGGATGCGGGGCCTGGGTTGGTCTCTATCAAGATTTTACCTTGAGTTGTTTAATGGAGGGGTTCTCTGGAGGAGAGGCCCTTGACTTACCCTTTTGAATCTAGTTGAGGCAGTCCTTGAATTGGAGGGTGCATTGGGAGGCTTCCAAAAACACGGCGTTTGTTGGCAAACTGACAGATCTTTATTCAAAATTGAAGAAGAGGACTCTGTAAGGCTCCATAATGAGGGTGGTGATAATTGTGAAAAGAAATAAAACACTGACACTTTTATTGATAACTGGTGTCCTATGAGATCTGTATGTGCCCATCTGGGTGGGAATAGGGTTCAGCCAGAGAGGGAAAAGTCATGCAAGTGCTTAATGTAACCCCAAATCACAGGCATTTGCTAGGATGTTGATTAGGGCTTCATTGTCAATAGTGTTGAAAGCTGCTGAGAGATTAAGCAAGACCTGGAGACAATGACCGATACCGACCATGACTGGAACGGAGTCATTTACGACTTGGCTAGTTACCGGAAGTTAGAGCTGATTAGACTGAGACCAGGTTGGTAGCTATGCACTAACTGATAGTTGATTTTTTATGGGCGTTATATGGCACCTGCAGTCTTGCATACAGTCCTTATTTAGCAAGCTTGTTAGAGTCCAGTTTGCTAAGAGAATGTGTTAAGTTCCAAGTGTGCCTTGTATGACAAAGGCCTGTAGGAGGAGTGTGAGAGCTGCTCTGGACAGATATAACTTTATAGCTGGGAGACCTAAGGGCCTACCTTGCATTTCCTCTGCATTTTTCATGCAAATGCCCTATTCACCTTTAGTCTACAACACCACAAACATGTATTGGACCGGCAGCTGTGCTCATCGTGGCTGTTGCTGGTAGGAAGGACACTAAAATGTGTCCCTGCTTCATTCCCTACGAAGTACTTTTCATTGCCTATTTATTATGGCACTAGTTGGTGGCAGAGTATATTATCGAAGGCCTGTCATGTTTCTGTACTTAGGGTAGATCTACAGACCACAATGTGCATCTTCCCTCCCCTGTTCAGACGCAGTATCTTCCTTTAGCAGTGTACTATTATGGTTGAGATACCTGCTTGCAGAACGTATGCCAGCAGTAGAGTGGTTTTCCACCAGAGATTCACTCAATAAAGAGTCTGCAAAACTGATCTGTTTTCAGAGTGGGTGGGTGCCAAAAGTTTGAAACCGAACTACTGCCTTGTGCAGCTCCCTTAAAGTGGACAAGTATTCCCAGGAGATCTAGAAGAAGTTGGTCTAACTGCAGAGAATTATAGTTTTCAATATGTAGGCCCTTTTTGATAACTGGTGCTGTAAATCTCTCTGTGTGGTGTCAGGGCCTTAGGATACCCAAGAAGCAGTTGTAGCACAGACCCCTGCAGCACGGGGAGGGAGAGAGCAACCCACTGGGGATCCCCCATCCACCACAAGGTCAAAGCATATCTATGAGATATGTAAGACTCAGGGTTCCCTCATCATATTCTTGGGGGGTGTTTATCATATTATGTTACGGCTTTGTACCCATGCACATCAGATTGGTAAGAATTGAGGCCCAGACCAGGTTTAGTTGTACGGTGCCCCAGTTCTGGACTATGAAGTTCTGCAGGGGTACCAAAACCCTCATTCACAATCACTAGAGCTCACTCCAAACCTTCTTAGAAACAGTGAGACACACACTGTTTCGTCAAATGATCTGTATTGTAGCGACTGCTACGTTTCAAGATACTTTTGTTTCTTATACAGTGTACCTACCCATTAAACCATTATAACTAGTCTATATTTTCTTGGACGCCAGAGCTGTGGGCTTTGCAAGGCCTTGCCCATAAATTACTATACTCCCATTCACTTTTAGGCAGCAGCCTGTGAACCGTATAATCAAAATTTGTAACATTAGCATTTTATATCTTCTGTTAATTCAAGAGCTGATACCTCTAATTTGACAATTATTTTTTGCTGATTTGTTATATTTTTTTTGTTACAAGTTGCTATCATGCATGGATTGCTCTCAGGTCATACAATCCAACGAAGGCTGACTGATTTCAAGAAAATATAAAAACATATCTCAACAAAACGCCTTCCTTTCTCATCACTATATCCACCGGGACCACCTCGCACCATAAACGGATAGGGCCACTCCGAGCGCAGTTTGATCCACGACCATGCTTGCATCTCAAGACTGACACGACACCCTTTGCGCCTTCGCAGACACGGTTTCACAAAACGCGAAGGGTTGGTGAACATTAGAACTTTCCACCAGCTATGCTCATGTGCTACTAAATGGCTATTCTCATAAACTAGTGTTTTGCACAGCAAATAAAGAAATGTATAACGAGCGCACATTGAAAAGGCCTTAAGGCAACATGTTTGGCACAACAGAAAAGGTGCAACAACAAAAAACAAAACTGGAAATGAATGGTTAAGATAATTATTTTCACAATTATATTGTGCTGTTAGCGGGCGGGCCGTTGCTAAGCATCGAATCTCATTCACCGGTTTTTGACCCCACGTAAAGGCTGCCCGGGTGGGCACTATGGCGTAAGTTGCACGGTGTCTCCGGAAGGGGCGGTCCCAGTGTATTTCCACTCAGCTTGGCCGTGAGGACGCAGCAGGTGTCAGCTGGGCCGGCGCGTGCCACCGGGCCTGGAATTCCAAAGTGCCCTCCGGCAAGAACAAATGCGCATTCGGCCATGTCTGGGTTATGCATTTTGTTCAGCGTCGAAGCCCCATTAGCTTTAGGGTCGGGGGCCGAAGTCAGAAGGCAGGGTCACTGCAAATACCAATCCCCTGAGCCTTCTACTCATAAAACTAATTGCGTTTGGTAAATTAGTACAATTACGAGAATGGGCTTAAAGGGGACACTCTGGGACCGCTAGCCGGAGCGTGTGTTGCAGATTGCAAGTCGCCTTGTATTCTATAGTCTTTGGAAGCAGTTTCCTTTCATACAGTCACCCTGAAGTTGAATTGCACATTTATATAACCCCTTTTTGGGAGACAGGTTTCGTTTGGAAACTGCTTAAAAATGGCTTCGTAATCCACGGGGGGTTAGATGGGGGGACTTTCTACGCCTTCTGCTCCTCCTGAATCACAATTCGTTGCAATGCGTGCTTCACACAGAAAAACATTTCAGACTTGCAATTTACATTTTTTACTTTGTGACTTGTCATTTTGTATTCGCAAAGCTTGTGATTTTGCAAATCGAAGGATTTGCATATCTTTTTACATTAGCCCCACAGAGTCTTAAAACCCCTTATTAAATTAGGCTTGTCCTTGGTGGGCAGAGGTGACTCGCGGTCAAGTCTTTAATAGTCGCACCCTCTCTCCAACTCACTTCCTCATTCATTCGAGGGGGTCAATTTAACTCTTGAGAAAGAGACTTTACTATTTGAACACTAAGGGACACTATAAAATGTAGAGTCGTGTGGAACACCTCCGATTTTAAAGTTATGCCGAACCCTTGGCACTCTAGCATGTAAATTCATTTAGATATCTTACACTTAAAGCAACGTAAGTCACAGCAAATATCAAATTGTAAGGGCATCAATGATTTTAAAGTCATACGTACATGGTAACGTTTGACAGAAGCCCTGGCTGTAGATACTGTTGAATATGGAGCAGTCTAACAAGGTTTTGCTTAGTGGCTCCATGCCAAGTATCCTACAATATTTACAGTGACATGGATGCTTTAAGTGGCCTATCCATGGACCCATTAGTATTTAAAGCAGCGCCGAAGCTTTTGCCATTTAAAGATAAGATAGTCCTGTTGAAGTATTGAATTAAAAATGTCTGTGCTCGTGGACACTGAAAGAACTTAAATTGACAGATGCTTCACATTTCAAAGGATGTTCATTAATAGCGACACAGATTCGGTGATGACATTATAGACTTTGTTATTCAGTTGTGGTCACTGTGGAATCTAAAGTATTCTGAGCTTGGACAATGTAGACCAGTGGTTCCCAAACTTGTGGCTCCTGAGGACACCCACTGAACCACTACTAGAAACCGTGGACCCGCAAGCAATATGTACAACTTAAATTTCAGACGTTAAAACAGTAATTCACAAAAAATACACAAACAAGAACACACCAAATACTCGATTTACTAAAGATATAATTATTTTATATTGGAAAAATATGCAACAATTAAAAACAAATGAATGGGAAGGCTGGCACTGCATCTCTGCGA
Organism: Pleurodeles waltl; assembly: GCF_031143425.1. NCBI lineage: Eukaryota > Metazoa > Chordata > Amphibia > Caudata > Salamandridae > Pleurodeles > Pleurodeles waltl. The sequence goes on along the minus strand of NC_090443.1, from coordinate 409,353,975 downwards.
CTAACTGTTCAATGTTTGGTTTTATTTAGGAAAGCTGAATCCTCAGGTCAGATTCTACATTTCCCAAGCGATTTCTGTTTTTATTTTTTAGATACATAAGATCTGAGGAAGCCTTTTCACATAAATATGTGGTGGGGAAAGGAAGTAAAACCATAAGGACCTCATCTCTCCATAGCCTCTCTGTCACATGTAATTCATTTGTTTTATAGCTCCTCTTATACCAGTGTAGGGTGTCATAGCACTTTACAGGGGACTACAAGGTATAGGATTCATATGTCATCCACACTGGTAGGCATTTTCAAAGAGTGCTTGGTCTGAAGAAGCACAAACTCAGGATTCAGAACATAACACAGTGGTTAGCATTGACTTTAATAACAAGAATTTATTTCTACGCAAGCAAACCTTTTTTTAGCAGCATAAGAAAAATGAAAAACTCAGAGAAAGCACTTTTTTTGAGAGGCCCCAGCTGGAGAAGTGCCTTCCTGCAGGCCAAGGCCTGCGGACTCCTTGGGACTGTGTCACGGACCCCTGGGGGCCCGCGGACCACAAGTTGTGAAATGCTGATGTAGACTATACATTACACTTGTGGTCTAAGTTGTACTATCATTATTCTATTATACAACCTTTCAGGACATAGATATTCTATTCAAGAATGCTTCAGATTTCTATGTTGGTCAAGACGAGGCAGCCTTTAAAACCAGGGCAATACGAGGACTTTCTTTTACTCTTCACTTAAAGCTGTCCAGTTGATGGGTGGTACGTGATTTAAAGTCATGGATATACTGTACATATTAGGACTATAACTTAGGGAACACCAAATTAAATTTTAACCAGGCTTAAATACCTCATTCAATCAGAACAGTCCAAATTGGTTTTTGAAGGTTGGACCTTTGCTTGGTTTTCAGGATAACGACTGACAATGTAAATGGTTCCCAATTAATTGCATGTGAATTTGTGACAGGTGGTTTTCTGGAAAATCTGACGTGGTAGTGGCTCAACATTGGGTTACCCTGGTTTATATAAACTCAGATTAAAAATGAATCTGGTTTAAGTAAACCAATCTATTTTCTTTGATCTAAATAATTTATCTTAAGAATATCATCAAGTGTCTTGGCTACTTAATTAGTCTCTCAGTTCAGTATATTTCTAATTGAATGCAATCTTTTTCCATTAAACTTGGGGAAAGGGGGAATCATATAAGATTTATTATCGATGAATGGTCCGTGGTGACGGTCTTCTGGCGGTCTTCGCCACAGCGGTATGCAGTTTTTACTGCCAATGTTATAATGAAGGCCTATGTATTTTAGCCAAGGGGCTCAAGGCACAATCCAGACAGATGCTGTGGTGATATGAGTAAATGCCTGTCTTGTACCTGGTACATGATTTGAAGCCTCAGTGTCGCTATCTTTTATGCTATTTAGTGTATAAAGCAGTATTAATATTTGTGTGTGATAAGCCTGTTTGTGCTTTAACTGTAGGTGGTCTTTCTGCAGTCTATTTTCTCATCTAGTTTCCATATCCTGTAAAACAAAATGTACACAATAATGGAAGTGGTGTTTTATATGATATGCCTAATTGAAGGAATGTGCAATAACAGGACACTTTACTGGTCATGTTGGTGATGTCATCAGCTAAGCATGGATGTGAAAGTAAGGTTATTTTGCATCGAAGGATTTGACTGCATATGTTAGAACATGCATGAGATCTCGCTTGTAGGATGATGTACTTCCGTTTCCATATATGCATCCAAGGTCTTGCACCAAATTTTCTTAGCCTGTGTCCGCCTCACTCTTTTCTTGTGTCCATGGAATTCTGATACTCCTTTGGTAGCAGGGATGAGTCGCAACCCCATATTTACTTTATTAGTGAAACGCATCATAGTGTGTGGCAGAGGCCACACATTTAGCCATCTTCGTTTGTGTGGTGTGCTTTCCAACTGACACAGAAGTGGTGCACTCTTCTCATTCACAGTTTTCTGGAGCATCCAACACGCATGATTCGTCCTTTCAAACGATCTGTAAAGTGTATATTAAAAACTACAATGTCATACATGAGTGATTTATCTGTTCAAAATAAATTTGATAGAATGTTTGTGCAAACTGTAACACGAAAAAACTGGGAAAAAATCAGCACTGAACCTGGAAGCCACATAGGCTAGTACGTTCCTTTTCTGGCCCTGTGAAAAATGAGTCATACTCAGGTTATAAAATCCACAAACGTTTTGGCGTATTCCGCCTTTGTATCATTTTTCATTTCTCATGATTTTCCAAGCAGTCCCTGGATCCGACACAAGAGGAGGCGTCTGTGGGTTCAAGGGATGGCTCTTGCTATGTTCCCCATCTACCTGGATTTTAGGTACGAGATGTGGCAGATGTACAATCTTTGGGGTACTTTGTTTCGAAGGCTAGAGCTATTCGGTGCTCGGTAATACCGTTCATACTCTCAGAATTGGAAAGAGCTTGTGTTCTACTTATTGGATGTGTAAGTAAATGTTCCCATTAATAAGGAAAATTTGAGTAATCATAGGTTTCTGATCTGAGGATGTTTGTACGTATCGAATATGACAATTTGATTAAAATGGATTTTTGATTAATTACAGAGAAAAAATGACGAATCAGTGTATTTTTAACATATTGTTATTTCTGATGTCCGCAGTAAGGTATAACGCTCTAACTTTAGCTTGGGACTTTCCCCTGATTAATGTTCTTGTAGATTTTGCCTCAAGGGTTGGCACACCAAATAGGCTATTGGAAAAATATGTGTGAGGATCTGCAATTTTATTCATGTATTTTAATATATAATATATTCAATAATATAAATGATAAAACAATTCACCCACCTGACTTACAAATGCAGAAGTTTGTCCAGGGCTCCTTGACTTCCACCTGCCACTGAGGAGTAGCAGAGATCGAGTAATAGAGCCTTGTGGTTTATAGAAGTTGGCATCAGACATAGCGTACCTCTGAAATTAGCACAGTCAATAAAGATGATGGCCCAGTGATAGTTATTTACTTTTAAAAAGGAGTCATTGTGCCTTTCGTTGCCCTGTTGTGACCAGAAATACAGCTAATGATGCAGTGTTATCTTGTGGTTCTTCACTTCCATCGAGTGTGAATTATCTGTCTTCTATGCTGGACCTCTCTGCCATGTTATCCGGTGGGGGATACCTCTGTTCGAGGAAATATTGTTTGTGACAGTGAGACAGTTGTGGTTGTAAGTTTCTGAGGCTCCTGTTTTTTTATCAATGGAAAAAGCTTGTGTTTGTTAAATGAGGTAACATGAGCCGAGGTTTATCTTATGCCATGAAGAGAGACATTGTGCTTCAACCACAATGTTAGTTTGGGTTCTTCAAGTTCTGTAAACATTAGACTGGAGGATGGGTGCCTTTTTGAAGAATTGGAGAGTTAGCTGTTCGGGGGCAATGCCCCACTTTAAAGACAACCAGATGATGGTCAAATTAATATATCAGCACAGTAGAGCAGTGACACTTGTGTAGCAGCCGCTCTGGGTTTTGTCTTTTACGAGGACACTATCACAGGGATTCACGGTTTGAGAGTTCAGTTCTTGGTGGCGGAACACCACTGTATATACAGGTGCGGCAGGGTGGTTGCTTCACTGTACCTTCAGAGAGCGAGCAGAGTACTCGGCGCTTTGTGGGTCTTGGAGAAAGCCCAGGCAGAGGAAGTAGATGAAGAAGACCGAATTCTCCCAGGGTGCACTCTGACTGCTATTATCGTTGCTGCCAGGGGTTCACTTGTCATGCAGGGTTGTCTCCCTTGTGCGCTTATATAGCTTCTTTGTGCATTCAAGATGGCAACTCCTGCAGCGAAGTTTGACATCCATATAGCACCCACTTGCAGTTTTGAGATGGGGAAGAGATTGACTATTGCCCTTCTTCCTGGTTGGTGGGCCCTTATATCTTGAGTGCTTATCTCCCCAGTGCTTTAAGTTACTGGGTGGTACATGACGATGTAGACCTTGGCAGCAAGTTCCCTCTGTTCTGGTATGATAGTTTCGTCAATCCAGCAGGCAGATCAGACATTTCCTGTTCGAAATCCTGGGGAACAGATTGAAAGCAATATCTTGTAGTCCCTGTGACAGGATCCCAGTAGTACACCTGACATCTTAAAGAGTGCAGAAGGCTTAGTGGCCAATACTTACAGAGAGTTTTAAATGCGGAAAGGGTTTCACTTTTGTCACAGGAGGGCATAATTCACATTCCAAAGGACCTGGACTAACTAAACAGGCTTTACTAACATCTTGAGGCAAAAGGTTTATGTTTCCAGCCAAGAAGCCTAGAAGCATTCAGACAGATATCAACTCCATATATGGTCAAGTCTAGGTCAGCATTGCCTGGTCTTGTGGAAAAGAGTTTATGAAAAGGAGGTGTCATTGCCCATGTAGGACACACCCAAGCTTCCAGAGCGAAGGAGCGACTTGAAAGCACACACATACCCACCACCATCTCATCTTCACCATCGTCTGCTCCACTTTCATCACCTTCACTGGTATGTTTATGCCCATCAAAACCCCTCTCTAGGGGATTTCCCTGATATGTGAATGTTCAAAATCCTTAATGTAAGTGGGCTACGAGTTTTAGTTGGGTAACTGGTGAGCACTCCCCATCTCATCTCGGTAGGCACATCAGTTAGTTTTGTATCCTATGACTCGTAACTGCCACCCCCAGGTAACCTCTCGGCTGTCAGGTAGGTGAGGGTACTCACCTGAGGAAGGGTTATATGTATTACCTGAACGTGACCAAATTAAAGGCCATCCGTGATGCATCATAGTATCGCCTCCATATCGGTCTCCTGAAAGTACAGCTCTTAGAGGAGCGGAGAATTAAGCAGGGACAATAGAAGAAAAGGCAAGGGCATGCACAGTACTTCTTCTGCTATGAATTACTTTGTATAAAAACAGGACATGTAGTAGTTTTAGAAATACGTCCGATGCTTGACAAGATAAATACATAGTTTGAGAAGCCCGTGCAATGTGAAATTATAGAAAACGCAGCGGGTATTGATATAGCATTTATGGCGGGTTATTTCGCATTACATAAATAGAATCTTGTCACCTTATGATTCTAGGATGTGCAACAGCCATTGATATTGCTTTTAAGAAACATGTGGTAGGACTGGGAACCACGTCAGCAGTTCCCTTGAGGACTGAGATAGGTAGGCTAAGACTGTTGGAAGGGGTGACGTTGGATGTTTTTTCCGGGCTTGAGGCAGGTGAGGAGTAGTTTGCTACTTTTGCTTCTCTTCATTGGCAGAAATTTCTGTATTCTGTTGCTTGGACTGCGTAGCCAAGACATCTTTCTCTTCCTTGACTCTCCAGTGGTACATGTGGTCAAATGGTTAAGGCTTACTCCTGGGGTGGTTAGTGGATCTCGCTCAATTTAAGTGCACCCCAGAATGTATCGCCAACAATAAAAATCAATGTCTGGTCAGAGGTAGCTGCAAACCCCTACAAGCACCCAAGGACCTAGCCCAGTGCAGCCAGGCCCTGTGGCCAACCCCCTATAACCGCACAGCCTTTCGCGTGCATGGGTTGGCCGCCAGACCTTACAACCAACCCTCTATAACCACCCAAGCCACGCACAGCCTTCAGCTGTGTGCGGCGAGCCGGGATAAAATTTAAAAATATGCAGGGGGACCACCCGGACCAGGGCTACATAATTTAAAAGAATGGGGTGGGGGACTGTCAGCTCCCGCCAAGAAAAAGCAAACAGCTACCTTCCAAAGGTGAGCACCTCGAGAGGTAGCTGTTGCCAGCCCTAGAGGGTGGTGGGCTGCGGGGCCAGTATTGGCTCTATGAGGGGGGGCTTGTGGCCCCCCTCCTTCTTTTCAATTTGGCCCCTGTGAGGTAGTGGTCCCCGGGGCCAGGGGTCTGCGACGGATCCACTTCTTAAATGTATTTGTAGCTCTGGGGAGGTGGGAAGGGGGGATTGGTGGGACCCCCTTATTTTTTTTCCAGTTGTTGCCTTTGGGTGGTGGTGATCCCCGGGGCTTTTCAAAGCCCTAGAAAGGGCACCCGTGTACACCCCCTACTTCATATTTGTGCAATGCTTCCAGGACCTGGCCCACACAGGGACAATATTAAAAGCATGCGTGGTCTCCTGCGCTTGCTTTTTTTATTAAAAAAAAAAATAATCATGCTGAAATTTGCGAATATTCGCAAATTTTGCAGTGAATTTAAAAAAAAATGCTTTTTTGCACTGGCGGGGTCCCAGACAGACACCTGTCCTAAAGCTAAGGGGTCAGGTTAAATGTACCCTGCCCCGTTTCTTCTTCTTATGAAGTCGAGTCTCCAAATGGCTGCCAACACTTGCTGGTTAAGTGTTGGCACCCATTCAGCTCTCCGCACAAGAGCAGGAGGCTATGGATAGCCTTTGTGCCACGAGATTTACAACTTTGGTTTTACTTTAATGTCTCAAAAGGTACTGAATGGATTTACACCAAATAAGAAAAACAGCACTTTCTGGACCAAGAGCTACCTTTCTGCCAAATTTAATGTAATTCCGTCCAGCGGTTTGGGCTGTAGTCGTATCTAAAATCTCTGTGACCCTCACTTGAAATATCACCCTGAAACTTTCCATGCATTACAAAACCATTGGGCACACTTTTTTTGAAAATGTTGTGAAGATTCGTCAAACAGCGCCAAAGATATAGGCAAATTTTTTTCAATGGAAACTAGGTCCTCACTATACCTACTGGCGACTGCCAGTGGTTATATATATATATATATATATATATCACCCCATTTAGAAATGAGCAGTCTGGTACCAAATTGTGGCTGCTGGGCCTGTTGAAAAAAGAAAAACAAGCGAGAAAAATAGAAAAATAAATATGCATCTGGGAGGGGCAGTGGTTGAGGAGGTGGGACACTCAGGGACACATTACCTAAGAGAGAGAGAGAAGCTAAGGAGGTGGTGAGTGTTTAGAACAGCTACCAAAAAGCATGGAGCGTGGAGGGATGCAAAGAGCAACAAATTAGTTTGGGGAGTGGAAGGAGAGGCAGCACATAGGTGACAGAGGAAAAAAACATAAGCACTCCCATGCAGAAAGAATAAAAAATATATATAATTCCCTGATGTTAATGAAGCCTTGTAAGCATATAAGTCATACTATCAGAAGGATGGTAAAGAAGATTTGCTTCATGAAAGGCCCAGACACAAAAAGAAGGAAAGCCATTGAATAACAAGTAAATTATATTGACAAGAAAGCCAGCTAGTGGTAAGCAGTGGACTGGCCCAAAGATGAGGGCTAATAAATGGATGATGAAGTATAATACTGGATTGACAAATCCAATAGGTTTCTCTTTTATACTGCATACTATTACTTTGCCAGCACTGGTTTATATTCTGCGGAGGGAGCGTTGATAAAAGCATCTGCAAAATGGATGCTACTGAAAGAAATAGTTGCTTTCTTTTCTGTTGCAGTCATTTTTCAGGCACTTTTATCAGTGTTCGCTGCCTAATGCTACCGGACACTCAAATAGTCCTTCAGAGAGCTGAAACAGCACACCCATTCAGCCAATAAGAATATAGTGAGATTGAAATACTCTTGTAGATTAAACCAAGATTATATTGACAATGTCTCAAACCAGTGGCTGAGGATTCTCGAGCAATGAACCAATGGCTGAAGGAGCTTAGCATGAGTGTTTTAGGGGCAAGGGCCTTTAAAGTCCTAGGGTAATTTACAATTTGCCATTCGAGCACAACCTTCCCCAACAATAATGCAGTTTGTTATTCTCCTGGGGGAATTTAAGGTCTCGCTCGAAGGCAGTTGCCTGGAATGACCTCGTTGTAGCAGTGGCCAGAACCTGCATAATGCAAATCTGAATAAACCAAGTGTGCCTTCCTTTCCGCACACTAAAGCATGTACAGTGATGCTATACGTGTTTTGTAGAGACAGTGAAATTGAAAGAGCACAGAATTCAGCAAAGGGAGTTTTGCATTACACTTAGCATGCGCAGTAAATGCCCACTCTGCACTTCCAGTGCCAGTGGTCACTTGCCTACTACCGTCCAGTCGTATGCATAAGTGATCTTCTCCCTAAATTGGCGTTCCTGTCTCTGGCGTCCAGAGTAAGACATTTTGTTCAATAGTCATAAGTCATACTCCTCCTAAAGCACAGGATGGGGCTTGCTAATGGGATTGCAACATTTTTATGAATACACAAATTGTTACAGCCGCGAGTGTTCACCACGTTTGCCTGTGATTCCTCGTGATGTTCCCTCAGGAAGCACACTCATCTCAATTAAATGTTGAACTGAGTCCGCACGTAGTTCATATGGATGTGTACAGTGCACTCACATGGATCCTCCTTATGGTGATGCATGTGGGTAAACACGTAAAATGCACATGCTTAGTTACAAAGTCTGTCCTATACCACAGAAGCCTCGTGAATCTGCCATGATTTGCTTGAAAACAAATTAAGGTTCCTTTAGTGAAATGGATATCTTTTTACATTTATATTAAGCTCACTTAGGTGGCACAGTTGCGCGTATTTTTCATTATTCATAATGTAATATAACGTTGGTAAAATACCTCTGTGGTCTAATCCATGCATTCTAGAAATCACTGTGTAAACTGAAGATTGGAATCTCAGTTGGTGTGCCAAGCAGTTTATCTCCCCCACCACTCCCTGAAAACAATAAAATGAGTACCATTTAGCTGGGTAATATTAGAGCCTGTTATTACTTAGAGCGGCAACACGCCACAAATGTTTACAAGTGTTTTTCGGGTTACTGTACTTAACATTACACCATCAACTGGCTAGTTCCAGGAAGGAGTATGACAAACGTATGTCTTTGCATCTCAACTCAGATATAGTGATAATCTTTCCTGATTAAATCCATTTATACAAAAGCAGCATCTGTTCCGAGCATGCTTTCTTTGCGGATTTCAGCACCCTGCTACATTAATTACCATTAACGGGCATATTTTAAATGTCCAGCAATCAATTCCTAAAATGTGACCTTGTTATCCAAATGAAATGAATGATCGCAAGGGCCGCAGTCCTGAGGATGGCGAGGCACTGCTTCCAGTTTCCAAGCAAACCACCAGTGATTACAGCAGAGACGGCACAGAGGCGCTCTGTTTTGACGCCTAAGTGGTAAATACCATTGTCCCCAGGGTGAGGTATTTGCTTAACGTGGTAATTACCTCCTATTTCAATTTTACAACACCTTGAAAATATGGCAGAACATGCCTAATCTGTTCGGCAGTTTTGCCTGCCGAAATGTATCAAGGAAAACATTGTTATTCTAAACCATAAATCTAAAGAATGTGCGCATTGCTTGCCTCATAACTGTGTGTGTTGGGGGGGGGGTCATCTTTTTTTAACCCTTTTTCCTGCTTTTGCACTCCGCTGTATTTCTACCACATTTTTAAGAAGGCGGTGTTTGTACGTTTGTGGGAGGCGACTTTTAGAGGCTGTTTGAACATATTTGAGAACCTGTCTCTCTCCGGCCGCGAGACGCCACTCCCTCCCCTCCACAGATGCCTGTGATCCGAGGACGAAAACAGGACAGCAGCACTTTCAGAGCTTGCGTGCTTACCTTCCCCACTCTGCGGAAGTAGTAGCAGCAAAGCACGTTGTATGGGAAAAGGGCTGCATCCTTCTACGGGACAGTCCTGAGGCGACAGTTCCTAAGCCCCCTTAACACAGTGCTACGTCTGCTGGTGCACGGACACTCTGTGAATTCCCTCATTGCCTTCATTACTTCCGGGTAGCGAAGGCAGTGATGCAAGTGCTGGCCTGGTGGCTCGCGCCAGTGGAGTTGGGCGAGCCAATACATTTACAGGGCGTGCCGAGCCAGGACAGGGACAAGGGTCTAACTCGGATCTTGGGGGCTGTGCACAAGCCGAGCCCTGAAAATGTTTCCTGAGTAAATCAGACAACAAGCATAACGTAAAATGTCATAGAGCTGCTTCAGATTTCAAGATACTGTATTTCCTTAACATGTAAAACTTTGATATTAATATATCTTGTTATTGCAATGCGCCGAGAAGTACTTATTAAAGTGCTAATTTTTTAACATAAAACGTTAGCGCACTAAGAGCAAGACAGTTGTCACGTAAACATTTTACGTGACCTGGATTTTTATAGAGCAACATTATTATCATGAATTCAAGCACAATGGGTTTTTTTTACAACTTGTATTCTCGGCTCACATATTCTAAAGATAAATTAAATATTGCCTGAAACCTGCCACATAGCAAAAAACTGTTCTGGTGAAATCTAATATTTGCTAAGATGAACAATTTGAGCGTGAAAGCCTTGATTTATCCAAGGTTTCTAGTTTCACTTTGAACACATCTCAAGCAAATGGGTATCTATGTTTTTCCTTATTTTAAGGCTTTGTTTCTAACCCTTTGTGCATTTTTTTTGCAATTTGTATATGGCCTGATCCCGACCCAAATGTATTGAGGCACTTTACATGAGCGATAGTTATATTACACAAGGTTACATTCATTGTTTATAGGCAGGGGGATATTAAGTGATTTTCCCAGATACACAGGATGTTGGGCCAACACCAAGACTCAAACCTGCTTGCAGTTCTGGCTGTAACTCCACATCCTGGGTAGAGGGAGGCAGGCAGACAGAAGCCACATGAAAGCTTGGCTCATTATGGACTTGATGTTCCAACAGGACCTTGAGCTGAGTCAGTGCCAGACTTAAGGCTTTGGCCTAGCTCAGCCATGTAGTGGCTCGCCCTCCTCTACTTGGCAGCCTACATCACCAAAGTGGGTGCCCTTGCACCAATTTCCACAGATGACAATATGTCTTTCTTTGGTACCGGGATGGGGGAAAGGGCAATGTTTATGGGATGTTTTCAGGAGACAGTAGGGCTACTGGGGCCTAGTCAAAAAGCAAAAAAAAAAAACACAAGGCCAAGAGAGAGCAAACATAACAGAGGGAGGAAGGGAAAGACAAGGATGAGAGACAGCAACACGAAGCACAGGGAGAAAGAAACACTGATGCAAGAGAGCAACATGGAATGCTTGGTGAAGGAAGAATCATTTGGGTAGGCAAGAGCTCAGGTAGAGGGAGGAGCCCATATAAGTACCACTCCCTCTTTCCATTGTCAGTTACTTTTGACAATCTCTGCGCTCCAGATCAGAGCCCCAAAAGCAAATTCATGCTACTAGTGTGCAGATTCCTGGACTTGGGACCTTATTAATGGATGAGGTCTAACCACAGAGTGGGTAGGATGGGAGAGCGGTTGAGGAATCTGTAGCTAGATAGTGTCTCTACCAGAAAAGGGTGTTACGTATGGTAAGTAACCTGTTCTTTTCCTTCTGTGTCCCGCTTCTGCCTTTCTCTCTCGTGTCCTCGGCCTAAATGTAATGATGAAAAATATATGTCCTGGTTCTGAAAAATGAATGTCGGTGTCAACCACAAGCCCAAATTAAGTTCTCTGTAAAACTAAAGGGAAACTGGGCTGCCAATTGTATTCAAATGTGTCCATCGTTGGTGCATGAGGGCTTCATTTTCAGTGTATTTGCAATGGATACATTTATAGTGAGTTTAAGTGGGAATGCTTTACAAGGATGATAGTTACGCGGAACGTTTGGCATGGATCTGCCCCTCCTGCACACTGACTGCAAGGGAGCTGGGACAGGAAACGAAGCAGGGAGAATAAGGGGAAACCTACAACGGAAGCTCGGAACTGAAAACCCAGCGAATGTAGAGTGTTGAACACACCTAACCTGAAGCTGGATATCAGAGTAACAGGATACTCAGAAAGGAAGGTGTCAAGAGCCAGCAGGTGCAGCCTGAGCTATGGATCTGAACTATGCAGTTTCGAAAGTAGGCACAGTGCCACCGAACTACTTTACAAGGGATCTCGATCATTGGGTGCTGAAAACCAACATGCACACTCCAGCCTTGGAGCTGCTTTGAGACAATACAAGCAGTGAGCTGCCTCCTCAGCTTCCCGGGTGAGCAGCAAACACTGCAGTCCTGCAGTTGCATCAAGGTCAGGAATGAGGCTGCCTCCTCAGGGGGCTTTGGGCAGGAGCAGTGGAGGCTGATGACAGTTGTAAGTGGTGAAGTAGAAGCATCACGTGTAATTGCACCAAGGAAGGCACGGATGCAAGTGAGCCCAACTCAACCAGCGGCCTTCCAAGGGGATCCCCCACCCGAGGAAATGGGGGAGAAGATGGCAGAATGGTGCATTTTACAGCACGGTTCCTCCAAGACAGAAGCAAGCACTGAAGTCCTGCAGTTTCACCGAAGGCATGAGTGTATGAAGGAAGCACTGCCCATTATAATTGCTTTGGGCAGGAACAGTGGCGACTGGTAACATCTGAAGGGTTTAGAGGGCGCAACCCCTGATGACACAAAACAAATCTGATTGTTCAAGTCCCATTCACCTGGAAGTCTCATGAAGGAGCAGAACTTTAGGTGAAGGCTGTGGAATTCGCTAAACCCAGACCTAAGAAACCACCCAAATCTGGTGTCTTTCAAAATAAGTTTTCAGGGAGGCTTTCCCTGCCTGCTAAACGTGTGAAGGACCACACTGCTGCCTTTCTGCTGAGAAGTTGGCAAATCTGGTGCTTGGCGACCCAGTTTGCTGCCCACCCATTATGAAGAACCATATTCTAGAACTTTTGACTCAAAGGATCTAGCACCACGGAGTGGCTTGCAAAAACAAAAATAAAATTGTGGGATAAAATGACGAGGCACTCCCCAAAGCAACTGACTAAAAAGCTACAGAATTTGAAGGTAATTCAGAAAGGTGTTTATGAAATATTCTGATTCGTTATGGCACCATCCTAAAGGACTTTTCTTTTCACTACTACTTACTATCCCAGGTACAACGTATATTGATTAGTTTTTAGAATTCTATGTCAAATAGTCATATAGCAAGATAAGTTAAATATGCCTGAAGCCTGGTTTCTGCAGTCATGTACAAAGGCACCCCTGCGGCCTTGCAAGGTCATAGGCCTTGTCATTGCCTGAATTCTCCTGCTCTGCTTTAACAACAACTTCTGTTGCGGAGTATATTGCATCTATAGGTTCAGTCTGCTACCTGACCTTTTATGTTGAATGTGAGAGATGCTGAATAAAAAGTAATACAAATGTTGACCTTATTTCTTCACAACTCGGGTAAATAACTATTCATCCTTATAAACGTAGACTACACACATACAACTATGCAGAACACTCACCAGCAGTTTGTGGCTTGATTCGCATGTGGCACTTCTCCGGAGTGGCATGGTGAGCGGAAAAGATGGAATGGAATGCGTCAGTGGTTGACCTTCATTCAAGCACTCTTTCATTATTTTATTTGCTGCTCTCCGCTCACCAGGCAGTACATCTTCTACCAGGACAGGCTTAAGCAACACAAGCGGGTCACGTATAATAACACTGCAGATTGTCAGATCAGGAAGAGGAAGGTTGAAGACAGCCATTGGGTGAACTAGCATTTTATTCAAGCGGTACCTGCCTGCTGTAGGGCACCATTTATCCTACACCGCATCCCTTGTCCACTACAATAATCTCACAGTGCACAACCCACTATGAGGCGTAAGACAACAAATAACTAAGGTCTGGGGGACCGCACAGATTTTACAGGGGAAATGTCTTTAGGGAGCCAAAAAAAATGCACAGTAACTGCTGCCTGGTGTGGGTAGAAAGGCAATTTGGTCCCCACCCTGGGCCAGGAGAGTCTTGTGTTCTGCGGGTTGTATGGCACTACAACGCAGAAAGAACATGCACACCTTTACCACACATTGAAACATCGAAAGTCTATTTAAGGAGGTATTATTAAGATAAGTTAATATATATATATATATATATATATATCTCAAAACTCAATAAAGCTGGGCGTGCTCAGACCAGTCCTGTATAATGCAAGAATAACTTATTCCATGACAGGCTCCCCCCGATGAGTTTCGTCCGTAGCCTTATTCAGAGGAGTGCACCCACACCCGTAGTGATATACAAACTTTAGAAATAAACAAAGGGTTACATTCCACTTCTACTATACTTAATGGTGTAAATGAGCGTGGCATGCTTTTTTGGGGTGGTAAGTTGTGATATGAGGGCCTACCGAAGCTTTGCTCAGATCTCCGTGGCATGGCCATGGAACCCCGGTCTTGTTGTGTATATATATATATATATATGTATGTGTGTGTGTGTGTATATATGTGTATGTGTGTGTATATATATATGTATATATATAAAACACCTAGTGGCGGTCACCAGTAGGTAGTTATAGTTAGGACCATGTTTCCATAACAAAAGCGTTTTTGGACTTGCCTATATCTTTGGCACTGTTTGACGAATGTACACAAAATTGTCCCAAAAAAGTTTGCAGTGATTCTTGTTGCGCATGGAAAGTTTCGTGGTGATCCGTCAAGCGGGTGCTGAGAAAAAAAGGGACTAAAAAAACATTGTGTTTCCCATATTAATTGTCCATAGGATTCTTTAGACACTACCACAGGCCGAACCACTGGACAGAATTACATTAAATTTGGCAGAGAGCTAGCTGTCGGTACACAAATTACACTTTCGCTTATTTGGAGTAAATCCGTTCAGTAGTTTTTAAAGAAATGTTGGGAAATTTTAATTTGTATATCTCTAACTGTGAAGTATTCGCGAACAAAGATGAGCTTGTGCAGGGAAATGCACAGCTCTGACTGACTGTCAACACTTCAAATCAGGAAGTTATGGCAGCCATCTTTGGACTCAGCTTGAGCTCAGTCCCATAAGAAAAGTAAAAATAAAATAAAAGGAGCCAGGTAGGGACACCCTGACCCCTTAGCACTGGTGGTGCATGTAGGGGGCGGGGGAGGTCCTAGTGGCATCCCCCAGAACAAAAAAGCTTTTTTAAAAATTATGTTTGTTGTCGTGAGATTTGTGACAAAAAAAACAAAAAAAAACAAGGGTGGGCCAGGTCCCAGAGGCATTCAAAATTTGGTGTGTGGGGGTCTCCTGCATCCCCCTCCCCCCCCCCCCCCCAACTCCAGGGACCACCACCTACCTGGAGCATTTATTTCTTTTTTATATGCGGGGGCTCTATGCTTGCTGAAGCAATGGTACTGCAAGGGAAGCCTTAAGGCTTTCCCTGCAGTGGCAGGTAGCCCATTAAGGCCATTTTATTTGTAGTAAAAAAAACAAAAAACACATGTTAAACATAGAGACAGCGAGGGAGCCCTTAAGGGTTCCTCCGCGGTGCCAGATAGCCCAAAAAGGGCTTTTGATTATTTTTTTTGTTTTAAATAAATAATATGAAAGCCCATAAAGGGCTAGAAAAAAATAAACCCCCATAGCTCAGTGTGAAGGTCACAGACCTTCGCACTGAGCCATGGTGGTTTGAGTCCAGTATTATTACTTCTTTTTTTATTAAAAAAAACAACATTTTTTAAATTTAAATTAGAGACAAATAACTAATTCTAAGTATATCCGACATCAAAGCCTAAAAAACTCTATCCATCTCCCTCTCTCTCTCTCTCTCTCTCTTTCATTCAATTCTTCCACTCACACACCCACTCAGACACTCACGCTCCCACTCAGACTCTCATGCACTCACAGCCCCAGTCAGACCCTCATGTACCCACACAGACCCACTCAGACAGTTATGCACTCACACCCGATCAGACGTCACACACCCACTCACAAACTCATTGACATCCTGATGAACCCACTCACAGACCCACACACATACTGACGTACCCACTAAAACACTAATGTATGCACTTTCACACCTAGACAGGCACTCTGACAGCCACTCTTACCCCCAGATACAGCGTCTCACACCCACAGAGGCCGCGGCTAACTTCTGCCGTGCACTCGCAAAGTGCGTTGCACAACATCGGGTTGGGTGGTTAGGGGGTTGGCCACAGGGACTGGCTGCAGGCCAGCCCTTGCGGGCAACCCCTACTGCACACAGAAGAAGGCAGTGCACGGTGCAAGGTTGGGTGCTTATAGAGGGTTGGCCTCGGGTTGACTAGGCCCTGTGGCCAACCGCCGCTGCGCACGGCCAAAGGCCGTGCGCAGTGGTGGTTGGATTCACGTATAGCAATTAAAATTATTATACGTTGAAAAAAATAGAAATTCACCAAAAAAAACAAAGGTTGCAAGGATGTTATAGTTAGGTTCTGAATTTACTTGTAGAAAACCATAGAAATTCAGCAGCTATAATTAGAGTTCTTTCAAGTTACTAAAACTCGCGCCTTAAGGTAACTATAACTCGCGCCTTTGTCATGCACAGCTAATCACTCCACATATTATATTATTGATGACATATTCTATGCCATCTTTGATACTCTCACTGCAACATTTGCAAAAAACGTATTGATGAGACAACTGTCCCTGGCGAGGGTGTGAGTTATAGTTACCTTAGAGCGTGAGTTTATCTGATAGAAACTTCTAGCTGCAGATTCCTTAACTTTGAATTTCCCCAGGCATCAGACCGGATCCGGAAACCTTTGCACAAGCAATACCCCTGCACGTGCCGTCAGGTGGCTCCATTCGGTTCCACTTGGCATCGTTGACGCTGGATATGACATCGTGGTCACCTATATAGGCGCCACCCAGGTGCGCGTACATCAGTTCTTTTCTTTCCCCAACTGTTAGTGCAAATCTAGAGAGAGCTACCCCTCTGTCAGTTTTCAACAGGCCTTTTTTTGACATTTTGTCAAGGTTTTTTTTCTTGTTGGTCTGTCGAGGATGACATCCAGGAAGACATGTGGCACCTGTTACCTCGTCATGTCGGTGAAGGAACCTCTCCTCGTCTGCCTTTGGTGTCTCAAGCTCGACCATGACTCAGAGTTGTGCTCAGACTGCTGGGCCATTGCACCGAAAACTTTGAGGGTGTGATCCCTTAAGCTGCTTGTGGACCAGCAGTCGACGACAGTGGCACACGCGACTCCTCGGAGATCTCGGTCCCGGTCAAGATGGAGGTCACGGCACCGTTCCAGGAGCCCCAAATCCTCTTCGTCACACTCGAGGTCCTCAGGACACTTGGGGCAAAGGCACAAAAAGAAGAAGTCCAACTGGACTTCGAATTCACCTCGTCTGTCCATCGGCCGACGCAATGAGTGAGGAACATTGGCGTTCCAGGCACGGTTCTGCGGAGCCATTGGCCAGTCTGACTCAGCGCCTCACCCCATTTTGAGGAGCGGCACCTACTTAGGTAAAGGAATTTTACGAGGCCACACACCACATATTCCAGTTGGCCGACCCCACTGGCATGCCTTTGGGCTCTGCGGGGTCAGAGGAGGCCCCACCAGGTTTATCTAGTAGAGACTCTATCTAGCTCCAGATTCCTTCCACCCACCCATGCCTCCCCTCTCTGCTGACTCATTTGCCAGGGTTAAGGTGATCCCTTTCAGGGCAAAAACAACAAGTGATGGACGGAATGCTGAACATTGTCAAACACTCGCCCCCAGTCATAGATCTGGGTTTAATCCATCGTTCTTTTGCTCACCATGCCACCCCAGTTTGGACCCAGCCATATGCAAATCAGTCTTGACCCTGTTCCTCATGGGAACAGTCCAGACCGAACTGCCAAGCCAGGTCCTCACTGGACCGGAAACAAGCATCCTGGGACCGGTTTCGGGGTTTCACCCCTCATCAGCCAGGCTAGCTTGAATCCAGTGGCATGGGAAGCACGGGACCCACGTCTGGGCATACCCTTCCCACTTAGGGCGACAAAGCAAAAACAACAAGTGATGGACGGAATGCTGAACATTGTCAAACACTCGCCCCCAGTCATAGATCTGGGTTTAATCCATCGTTCTTTTGCTCACCATGCCACCCCAGTTTGGACCCAGCCATATGCAAATCAGTCTTGACCCTGTTCCTCATGGGAACAGTCCAGACCGAACTGCCAAGCCAGGTCCTCACTGGACCGGAAACAAGCATCCTGGGACCGGTTTCGGGGTTTCACCCCTCATCAGCCAGGCTAGCTTGAATCCAGTGGCATGGGAAGCACGGGCCCTAGTTTGGACACTCATATTCGCAAGTTCTTTTCATGGCTCTGCGCTCCTGGTGTGGAAAGTCGTGATTAAAGTAACTGACATCTGCGCGTCTGGGTGGTGCCTATATAGGTGACCGTGACATCACATTCGGTACTGACGATGCCCCGTGGAACCGAATGGAGCCACCTAACAGCATGCACAGGGGTATTGCTGTAGCAAAAGTTTCCAGGTCCAGTCTGACACCTGTGGAAATTCAAAGGTAAGGAATCTGCAACTCGATGTCTGTACCAGATACTGCATTGCCAAAAGTAAGTAACCTGTTTGGTTTTCCTAGTGAATATATATATTTTTAATTACATTTTTGGGGGGGAGACCTTCCAACCCCCCCTTTGTTTGATTACCCTTACAACCCAATATGCCTACCCACCCCTAAATCCTAAAAACACCCTTACCACCCTGTACCCTTACCCACCCCTAAACACTAAAAACACCCTTACCACCCAATACCCATTTCCACTCTAAACCTTAAAAATACCCTTACTGTCAAATACCTCTACTCACCCCTAAACCCTAAAACACCCTTACTACCCAGTATCCTTACCCACCCCAAAACCTAAAAACACCCTTACCACCTTGGACCCCTACCCATCCCTGAACCCTAAAATACCTTCACTCACCTAACCCCTAGCATCCCTAAAACCCTATCCAACCATAAACCCAAGCCTAAAACTCTCTCTCTCTCTCTCTCTCTCTCTCTCTATATATATATATATATATATATATATATATATATATATATATATATATATTTTCTCCCTCTCTCATACTTGCATTAAATGCATGGTAAAGGCATATGCATGGTAAAATCTGCATAGTAAAGGCTGTTTCCCAATGTGCAGGTGATCATCACATGATCATTGCACACCTTCAGTGAACTAATGGGTTGTCGACTCCACTAAAAGTAAAACAAGAGCTGGCCAGAGTAAGTCAGAAGCAATGTGGCAGAGCCTTCTCAGCTAAGAGAGAACTTTTCTCCTACACCCAGCTTTCTGTGCGTTTCTTAAGGATTAGCTGTTCCTTTCCTGAACCACAGACCCCAATTACTTTGGTCCTGTATCTAAGGGTCAGAAGCGGACTGCCCTATGTCCCCAGACACCGCCCCCTGCTCTGGTCCCTCTAAGGGGCTTTTTGTCTGAAGTGTGGTCTGCCCTCCCACATCCTCAGACCATGCTCCCTCTTAGTGTCGGTTGCTGCACTCTTCTCGATGCTGTGTGAGAGATCTTGTGACTGACACCCGCGGCTGCTGATTTGATTAATAATGTATGGGCTTCTAGTACCAGGCTGGCTTCTGTGACCAATAACTTGTCTGTGCCAGGCACCCGTTGCTCCGCGTACAGGGCAGAATCAAGCTTGTGGCATGAGCTATGATGTTAGTGGACTTGAAGCCGATGAGTAGGTTGGGGCAGGATATCTGATGCACAGTGGGTAGTAAATCTGAAAGCTGAAGCAGTGACTGAGAAGGGTATCTTAAGCATGGTGTGTAGGATTTCTGAAACACGGAGGCAGGGGTATCTGAAGCAAAAAAGGGGGGGCATCTCAAGCATGAAGTGGAGTTGAATACATTAAGGGGGGAGCTGAAGAGATTCTAAACATGGGCTTGAGGGTAGGCTACCTGGTGGAGGCTGAGGGAAGGGGGAGAGGGGAAGATGTGAAGCACGGGGCAGACCGAGGAGATATGAAGCATGTGGTGGGATAGGTTGTTGGAGATATGAAGTGTGGAGGTAAGGGGCTGGGGATCTAAAGCATGGAGCAGTGTTGGGAGCAACAAGAACTGAAGCATGACCTAGGGTTTAGTACATCTGAAGAATGGCTTAGTAATCTGAAGGAGGGAGCAGATCTGAAGCATGTGCTTGAGGTAAAAAAGACATCTAAGTCATGGACTATGAAGGGCTTTGGGAGAGCCGAGGTGAGTATTCAGAGTAGTGAGGTGTGCACTGAGGCGCAGTGTCTATCCACGGCTTCTTTTCAAGAGCTTGTTCTAGGCACTAAGGGGATATGCCCTGTCTTCTGCATGCGCTCAGTTTTTGTATGGGGGTAATTTCTGTGGCTTTTCGTATGGTAGGAGCAAAGGCAAGCATATTGGTGGCGTAGGGGTGTTATGTAGGGGTATGCTCGGTAAGGTACCAGGTGTCCCGGAATTGCCCAGAAAGTCCCGGTTTTTCCCAACGACAAATAAATGTCCCAGTTTTTGAGAGAGGTTCGGATGAATGTGCATGTTAATCACACTGTTGTTCGGGCTCATGTTTCTGCTGGCCCAATCATCACACCAGGGACACAGCCCAGCGTATTTAGAGCTTCCTGATGTGCAGCCTCACCTTATTCAAGCAACTCAGCAGGATTTAAAGTGAGGTGAATGAGGTCTGCAGAGCCTTTAAGCCAAGGCCGGGCTCATCCGCAGCCCTACCATGAAGCTCTTCATAGCAAGGGGAGGGAATGTTCATATAGAGCGCTGATAGATGTTTTCACTGAAGTCCTTAAGTGGTCGGTGTCTATGGTCAGTGACAGTCCTATTTCTATGTCTGTGCCTGTTCTTTTTCGGTTCTGAAAATCTGGCCATCTTTACATTAGGACTTCAAGACCTGGGGTCGTTAGGTCCTAGTTGGCATCCACTTATGTTTGAAGTTCTCACTGAAATCCAAATTGACAAGACACTTTATATAATGAGAATACTTCAGTGCATTTTCTCTTCCTAGGACTTTCACACAGAGAACAGGCATCACCGCCTCTAGTGATAGCCTGTCTGTATCATGGAAATTGACGCTAATTTGGACTCCTTAAAAGGACTAAATGGCAAGCTACATGCAAAACAGAATGCAGCAACCAGACAAGTCCTTAATTTAAACAGCTGGGATTACGTTACTCCACGTCTCCAACCTCTTCACTGGTAGTAAAAATATCCTTTAAAGGCTTTTGCATTGCACTCCTGGTCGGGATTGATTGGATGGAGACCACGCCTTTATAATCCAATCTCGTGTCATACAGCCAGAAGAGAGCCCTTAATTCAAGTATGGCTCCTTGATTCAAAACCTCCCTTCCGAAGCAGTTCCTTCTTATTTTAGACACACGTGTCCTGGAATACACTTCCAAAGAGGACAGGACCATCGACAGTCATTGAAATTGCAGTGGAGGAAAAGTTCTGTTTTTTCCCCAAATGCTGGACTCAACTGAATCCCTCCACAAAATGGTGTGACTTGTATATGCTACTTGCAATTCTATCATTTCACTCCTTTTACAAGCTGCACCACATCTCGAGCACTGACTTTGCTTCATGCACCAAACCAACACACAGCACTGGTAGATGTTGACTACTAACAACAGCCTCCCTCCACTTGCCCACTGCAGATGTTTTGACCTTGATGAAGTGTGAACCCAGCTGCACCCCCTGCCACGACAGTGGACTAGATTTGTAGGGTCGAGCCTGTGAAAGCATTGGGTAGCACATGCATATTGCTAGTGAGATGCTGTTGTAGTTAGAAACAGGCTTGGAGTCCGCCAGTGGCGTACCATTTTGTGGCTTGTGTGGCGCTCTTCTTTACAGCCTTGTAATTCGTATTGGGGGCCATATAATAATTTCTGATCCCGTCCGGGGAGCAGGAACCAGGCACTGATTCTTTCAACGTGATCAGTGCCAGTCCGCTGCTCTTGATGTGGGTGAGGTATTAATTTCTTCTTTTAACTTTAGTGGCCTGTAAACAAAAGGTGCATGACTAGCAAAAACATGCAGAGCAGGACAAACAAAATTGCGAAGTTGTATTTTCTATAGTTGACTTTTTTTTTTATTTTGCAAGTGTTTTTTCTCACTTTGCACTCATGTTTTTTTTTTATATATAACTTCTAGTGCCCTGCAAACCGAAGGTGTGTGACTGGCAAAAACCATGCCAGACAGGAGAAAAAAACCCTGAAAAGTTGTATTTTCTATAGTTAACATTTTTTTATTTTTTTTTAAATTATTTTGTCAAGTCTTCTTTTCTCACTTTCCACTGATTTTTTGTTTTTGCTTGTGGGCGCTGTTCTCAAAAGAGGAATATTATCTTGTTCTAAATATTGCAAAGTAGCATTGTTTCTTTCTCATGTGCAATTTTCGAAATTGTACTTTAACACAGAATTGTGCAGTAGGTCCCATCCACCCCACTCCAATCCAGTCCGCCCCACTCCAATCCAGCCCGCCCCACTCCAATCCAAACCACTCACCCCAATCCACTCCAGTCCAGCATACTTCAGTCCTCCAACCTACCCCACTCCAGTCTCCTCAACCAACCCTACTCCAATCTGCCCCACTACAATCCAAAAGTTTGCCCTACTCCAAGCCAATACAATGTCCCTCTCCAACCTGCCTCACTCAATTCCAAAGCAATCTGCCCCACTCCAATCCACCCCACTCCAATCGAAAACAATCTGCCCACTCCAGCCTAAATCAATGTGCCCCACTTCAATCTGCCCCACTCAAATCCAAAACAATCTGCCCCACTCCAAAACAATCTGCCTCACTCCAGTCAGCCACACTCCAATCTATCCACCACACTCCAGTCCAATCTGTCACATATCAGTACTCCCAACCCACCCACTCCAGTCTGCCCCCCTTAAATCTAAAACAATCTGCCTCGCTACAATACATCAATCCAAATCAATCTGCCCTACTCCAGTCCACAGCAATATGCCACACCCCAATCCAAAGAAATCTGCCCACTCCAACCTGCTCCAGTACAATCCAAAACAATATGCCCCACTGCAGTCTGCCCCACTCCAATTTAAAAAAATTGCCCCACTGCAATGTAGAACAGTCAGCCCCACTCCAGTCCAAAATAATCTGCCTCAGACAATGCAAAACAATCTGACTCCAATCCAAAACAGTCCAGTCCACTCCAATCCAAAACAATCTGTCCCTCTCCAGTCTGTCCTACTACAATCCAGTACAGTCTCCCCTACTGTGTTTCAAAGCAGTATGCTCTACTTCAATACAAAACCATCTGCCCACCTACAATCCAAAGCAATATTCCCCACTCCAGTCTGCCCCACTCCAATCCAGAACAAGCTGCCCACTCCAATCAAAAGCAGTGTCCCCCACTGCAATCTGCCCCACTCCAATCCAAAACAATCTGCCCCACTCCAGTCCACAACTATCTGCCCTACTCTAAACCATAATAATCTGCCCCACTCCAGTCTGCCCTACTCTAATCCAAAACAATTTGCCCCACTCCGGTCTGAACCCACTCTAGTCCAAAACAGTCTGCTCTTTTCCAACCTGCCCCACTGCAAACCAAAACAGTCTGCCACACCCCAACCCAAACCAGTCTGTCCCACTTCAATCCAAACCAGTCTGCCCCACTTCAATCCAAAACAATCTGCCCTACTCCAGTCCGCCCGATCCAGACCGCCCCGATCCGATCCAGTCCAGTCAACCTCACCCCAATCCAGTTCACACCACTCCATCCCAGTTAACCCCACTCCACCATAATTCACGCAGCTCCACCCCACACCAATCCAATCTAATCTATTCCGCTCCAATTCACCACAATCCAACCCACTCCACTACAGTCGAACCCATCACACCACATTCCAATCCAACACACCCCACTCCAATCCAACCCATTCCAATCCATCTCACCCCACTCCAGTCCAGCCTACCCTAATACAGTCTAACAAAATCCACCCACCTCACTCCAGTCCTCCCACTCCAATCCAATCCACCTTAATCCACCCTAGTCTAATCCAGTTCACCTTAATCTACCCCACTCCAATCCAGTCCATCCCACTCCAATCGAATCCACTGCTCTCCACACATCAGTCCATCGCACTCCACACCAATCAAATTCACCTCTCTTCAATCCAATTCACCCCACTCCAGTCCAATCCACCCCACTCGTCACCTCATACAATACAATCCACCCCACCCAAATCCAATCCATCCCACTCACTCCAATCCACCCCACTCCAATTCACCCCTCTCAATCCATCTCACCCCACACCAATCTAATCCACCTCACTCCAATCCACTTTACCGCACCCCAATCTAATCCAACCCACCACACCCCAATTCAGTCCACCCGAATCCAATCCAGTCTACTCCAGTCCAGTCCACCCATCCCATTTCAGTCCACCCCACTCCAGTCCACTCCACCCCACTCTACTCAACCCATCACACTCTACTCCAATACACCCCACTCTAATCCAATCCGACCCACTCTACTCCAATCCGACCCACTCCACACCTCTTCACTATACCCCAGTCCACCTCACTCTACCCCGATCCAATACACACCTCCCAGTGCAATTCACCCTAATCCTGTCCAGTCCATCCCATTCCAATCCAATTTGCATTAACTCACTCTACTTCAATCCAATACAATCCACCTTATTCCACACCACTCCTGTCCAAATCCACCCCTCTTCGAACCACCTTAATCCAACCCACTCCAACCCAATCCACTCCATACCAGTGCAGTCCATCCCACACCAATCAAATCCACCCCAGTCATATCCACCTCACTCAATCCAGTTGACCTCTCTCCATGCCATTCCACTACAATCCACCCTACTCAAATCCGGTCCACTCCAATTCAATCCACCTCACTCCACCTAAAAAACAAAACAATCCACTCCACGCCAATCCAGTCCCCCTCAGTCCAGTCCACCACAATCAAGTCCATCCCAATCCACTCCACCTCTCTCAATCAGACCACCCTACTCAGTCCAGTCCACCCCACTTTATTCTAAGCCACTCAATTCCACCCAACTCCAGTGCAGTCCACCTCACTCCAGTCCAATCCACCCCATTTCAGTCCAATTCACCTCACCCCAAATCACCCCATCCTAGTCCACCCCACACCAATCCAATCCACCTCACACCAATCCAATCCATCCCACCCAAGTTCAATCCACTCCATCCCACCCCA
The DNA here is from genome assembly GCF_031143425.1 of Pleurodeles waltl. Classification (NCBI taxonomy): domain Eukaryota; kingdom Metazoa; phylum Chordata; class Amphibia; order Caudata; family Salamandridae; genus Pleurodeles; species Pleurodeles waltl. The sequence continues at coordinate 409,329,081 of NC_090443.1, read as the reverse complement.
GTTCAATCCATTCATCCCCACTCTAGTCCACCCCACTTCTCTCCACCTTACTCCACTCTAGTCCAATCCACCCCACTCTAGTCCAGTCCACTCCACTCTAGTCCAATCCGTCCACTCAACTCTAGTCTAATCTACTCCACAATCCACGCCACTGTAGTCCACCCCTCTCCAGGCCAGTCCACCCCACTCCACCCCTCTCCAGTCGCCCCAATCCTCCCCACTCAGTCAAATCCACCTCACTCCAGTTCACTCCACTCCAAACCACCCCACCCTAGCCCTATCACTTAAATCCAATCCACCCACCCCACTCCAATCTAATCACCCCACTCCAATCTAATCACCCCACTCCAATCCACCTCATCCCATTTCAATCCACCCCACTCTACTTGAATCCAATCCACCCCACTGTACTCCAGTCCAGCCCACTTCCGCCTATTCCACCCCATGCCACTCCACGCCACAACACTCTGCCACTGAACTCTACTCTTCTCCACTCAACTCTACTCCCGTAGTCCACAACACTCTACTCTTCTACTCCTCCACTCTACAACACTCCACACCACTAACTGTTAGCCATGCTGAACAGCATCCACACTGATGTACAACATGACAAAGACACATTGCCAAAGCCAGTAGCTCTTGTAAAGGCGAGACCTACTGGCTTTGCAAATGCTTGTGGATATGCTGTTTGCGAACTATTCTCGCATTCCTTTGCCAAGGACAGGTGTATGCCATACATGCATACCGCTGCCCCGTGACTAAAGCAAACTGTCCAAGCCTCACTCATGACACCAAACGAAAACACTGCTAGATCAGAATAATGTCTGTTTATTTACTAGATCTGGTTAATGTCTATTTATTTACTAGATCAGAGTAATATCTATTTTAATATTGATGCGCTCTTGTGTAGTGCGGACATTACTCAAAGGTGCTAAAGTGCTTTACAATAGAGAGGGATTGTTACATAAGGTACACATTTACAAATATGATCCTTACTAATGCTAGTTCCATACTTGCACTATTTTCCCATCTGTGCACCACTGATGAAATACTCCCGGCTCGTTCAAGAGGTACGAAGCGCTATAGCTATGTGACAGTACATTGCAGTTGCTGAGAAGAGAGAGGGAGTATGTCTCGATACCACAGGCTCATGGGCAGGGGTGGGGCTGGGCCAGATGTAGGGGGCCTTCCTATTGCTTAGTTTATTTATTATTTGACTCTACAGTCCGCTCCACCCGCAGCTGCGGTGCTCGATGGCTCGTGTTATGTTTGGAAGGGAGCTGGTCGGAAGTGGGGGGGACCTGGCAACTGTTACCTAGTGATAGTTTCAGCTGCAGTGACCATTGGCTGTGTAGCGGACTGGAGCAGGGGAACCATGTCACCTTTTGTGATATGCGCCCTTTTTTAATCTGCGTAGTTGGGGGTGTGAACGGTGGGCAGCAGTGCGCAACACTACTGTATCAGAATGTGGAGTGCTCCAGGGGTTTTGCTATAGCAGCATGTGTATGTGCGGTTAAGGGGGCATAGGGGGTAAAGGTCACGGATCTGTGGAAAGGGGCTGTATTGTATCGATAGGTGGGAGGGCAGAATATGGGCTCCATCCTTTAGGATGGTGGGTGGGGGCGCACGCCTTACTGTGGAGGAAGGAGGAAATATGGGTCTGACATCATGCGGGAGAGAGTGCATGCGGTCTTATCATGGGGGTGGGGTGGAGAGTGCATGCGGTCTCGTCAAGACGGAGGGGATGGGTGCAGTGTCTTGGGGAAGAGAGTGCATGCGGTTTTATGGAGGAGGGACTGCAGGCGGTCTCACCAAGAGGGGGGAGAGTGCATGGGGTCTCAATGATTGGGAAAGGATGAATGTGGAGTTTCCTATGGAAATGGGCGGGAGGGGGAGGGGGCATAGGGCTTTCTGAATTTGGAGGGCATGGGCTCCTTAGCCGACACGGGGGCTCTCGGATTGGGATGGTGTTTGCATACGCCTTGGGAGCTCAGAATGAGGGAAGAGAGGCCTGGGTATCGTAAGCAAAGAAGTGGTGGGCGTGTTGTATTTTTGGCAGGGGGGGGGTGGGAGGCACGGGGTACTCAGCAGGGAAAAGGGAGGGCAGGGAGTCTCATTAGCAGGGAAAATGATGGTTCTGGGCTCATCAGCAAAGGAGGGCGAGACCTAGAGCACTCATTAACAGGGGCATAGGAGGGCATGGGCTGTACTTCATTAACGAGAGTGAGCAAGGGTTTTAAAGAATGGGACAGGAGGGCACGGGGTCTGGCGAGAGGCTCTGCCACAACACCTCGGGAATAGTGTAGTTTATGGGAGCGTGGACGGATTTAGGGACAAAAGGGGGAGGCGATAGGGAAATGTGGAATCTGGGGTTGGCGTGAAGTGGGTGAGGAGGTGGACTAAATGGAAAGGGGAGAATGCAAGATGAGAGGGGTTTAGGAGTTGGGGAGAAGAGGTTGATTGAATGAGGGAAGAGATAAAGGAATGTGTGAAGAGAAGCTGGGGGGAAGTGGGTCTGGAGGACAGCAGATTTGGGGGTTGTTGTCTAATTGCCTCATCTTGTACTTGCAGGGTGGGATGTGGATGAGGGGGGTTTAATAGGAGAAAGGATAGCATGGATGGGTGGGGGAGAGGGGATTGATTGGACTGCTGGGGGGAGGCGGTGTAAGTGGGGCGAGGGGAAGTAGGTAGGAGCGAGAAGGCGGATAAGGGGGCATATAGGTAGTGAGCATGGAGAGAAGGGGGTCGCCTTGGGGTGTCTAGTGCCCGCGGAGGGGCTGGAGGCGAGCAAGGAGTAGAGCAGGGAGACGGGCACGAGAGAGGTGCTGTGGAAGAGTCGGGGTAAGGGAGGGAGAGAGGGCGCTGAGAGGCAGGGGAGGAGGGGCGGCGGGCTCAGGTGCAGCAGCAGTCAGTGCCGGGGAGCGCTATCTTGCGGAGCGGAGGCGGCGGGGAGCGCTATACACGGGCCCCATAGCAGGGGCATTCCTGCACACGGGTACCGGGGTCTGTCTGGGTACCCCCAAGTTCCCCCTTCAAAAAATAAAAAAAAAACAACAACACGGAGGAAGCAAGAGGCAGGCGAGCGAGGACACCCTTCAAGGACATTCCGAGGTACTCTTTCGGCAAACGTGGAGCCTCTAAAGGGGCGCGCTTGGGCGCCGGAGACCAGCGTACTGCCCGTGCCCGGTCTGGAGGCGGTGCCGTCCCGGTGGCACATGCTCCGCGTGGCACGCGCCGGGTGAGGCGACGGGGAGCGCACGCGGCGCCGGCTGGGCGGCAGCGCGTCAGCGCGAGACCGCTTGGGACCCTCAGTAGACAGAAGGCCGGTGCAGCACCTCGGACCTTTGCACTCCACGCCCACCGGCCACCAGAGGGGGCGTTTCCTTTGTCCTGGAGAGGGGGACACTCTTGCCCTCCTCGGAAGAAGATTCGGCTTGAAGGTGCCCCACGTGCCAGCCGGTGTTTTGGGAAGCCCAGCAGTGATCCGAGGTGAGTGCGAGCGGGGTCAGCGGGAGGGTCCGTGCATGGCGCTCCGCTGGGGCTGTGGGAGGGAAAGAGTCGGGGTTCTTGTACAGCGCACAACGGACCGCTTCTGCCAGCAGTGCTGCTGTGTGGGGGAGAGTGCCAGCTTGTCACAGCAGGAGCACAGCGCTCGGTGTGTGGCTCTTATCTGCGGGAAGCAGTAGGCGATGCTAAGTGCCCGCACTTTTCCCTTTGCAGTTAAACCCCCTGCCTGAAACAGTTCATGGCGTTGACTTGACCACAAGTTGTGGTGTTAGATGGCAAAGCTCGCCTTGACCTTTCAGAGGCAGTAAAGGTGACACACAAGGGTGTGAGAGCCTTGGGCCCTCACCTCTACCCCCGATCGAGCCCCTTGACCAATACCCCACGCCTCACCTAGATTACAGAACAGAATGTTTCTGCTTCCTTTGCCGCTGGGGACATTTCCTCTGCCCACTTGCGCTGCACAGGCCGCGAGAGAGCGTCATGAGGCTGAACTCCAGACTGGATGTTTGTGGGGTAGCCTGGAGGTCACCAGTAGCAATTCCAAGAGGGTCCTTCCGAAGTTCATAAGAGTAGCTTTGAGTGAGTCATAGTGCATATCGCCCATTAGCTGGCGAATACAGCTTCCTATGTCAGTGGTCACGGTATTCATTTGTTGAATATTGTTTGTAGTGAAGGGAAAGATTTGGGCTGCCTTCTCCTGCACCCCCACTTTTAGGTCTGCATGCATAGCTTCATCGTGCCCGTACCCGCTACACCACAAGTCTTCTAGCAGCGGGGAAGAGTGGAAGTGCATTCTCGGGAAAGCATTTTTTGGTGCAAATCAATCTGTGGTATTTGAGGATCCTGCACCTATTCAGTGCATGACATTATTTGAAATGTCAGCCTTGATTTGTCGCTTGACCTGTAGATGCCCATCTGCTTTTTGGGGTTAACATCACTCTTTCTTTTTTCCATGATGCAGGTTAAAGAATTGGGTTTATGTCACTGTCCCTGGACGTATAAAAGGAGAATGCCAACCAGAGCTCACTGGAGGTTTTTTATTAGCCTTCTGCGGTTTCTTTGTCTCCATGGCCATCACCCATCACCTCCTCCAGAGCTGCTACCTGCTGCTGAAGCAGCATGAAAGATTATGAGACGCCATCTTCTCTTCTTCGCAGAGCAGCTAGGCCAGCCCTGGGTGCTCAGAAGTTGAGGGGAGTCCAGGAGATGCTGGCCTGGCTGCTGGCCGCAGCTGTGCACCCTGTGATCCCCCTTGAGAGCCCACAGGAAAGAAGCTCACCCGGCTGCTCGGATCATGAACCGGTCCATGTGGCTGGATTTGAGGACCGTCAACTTGAGCAGTTCATCAGTCAACTTCTCGGAGCGGCATCTCTGCCCGCTGGGCTTCGGCCACTACAGCGCGGTGGACGTCTGCATCTTGGAGACGGTGGTCATTGTGCTTCTTACATTCCTCATCATCGCTGGCAACTTAACGGTCATCTTCGTCTTTCACTGTGCCCCACTGCTGCACCATTACACAACTAGCTACTTCATTCAAACCATGGCCTATGCTGACCTCTTTGTGGGGGTGAGCTGCTTGGTCCCAACACTGTCTCTTCTTCACTACTTCACTGGTGTTCATGAGTCACTGACCTGCCAGGTGTTTGGGTACATCATCTCTGTGCTCAAGAGCGTTTCTATGGCCTGCTTGGCCTTCATCAGTGTGGACCGTTACTTGGCCATCACCAAGCCATTGTCCTACAACCAGTTGGTAACTCCATGTCGCCTGCGGCTGTGCATTGTCCTTATCTGGGTCTACTCCTGCCTCGTCTTTTCACCATCCTTTTTTGGCTGGGGAAAACCTGGTTACCATGGTGACATTTTCCTCTGGTGTGCTGTGTCCTGGCCCACCAGTGCCTACTTTACTGGCTTCATTGTCTGCCTTCTCTACGCACCCGCCGCCCTAGTCATCTGCTTCACCTACTTCCATATCTTCAAGATCTGCCGGCAGCACACCAAGGAGATGAGCGACCGCCGGGCCCGATTCCCCAGCCAGGAGGCAGAGGCCGGTGATGGCTGTGGCAGTGAGGGTGGACCCAGCCCTGACCGCCGCTATGCCATGGTCCTCTTCCGTATCACCAGTGTCTTTTATGCCCTGTGGCTACCTTACATTGCCTACTTCCTGCTGGAAAGCTCTCGCGTTCTTGATAGCCCGGCCATGTCCTTCCTCACCACGTGGTTGGCCATTAGCAACAGTTTCTGCAACTGTGTCATCTACAGCCTTTCAAACAGCGTGTTCAGGCTCGGACTGCGCCGGCTGTCGCGTACCCTCTGCTCGTCATGCATGTGCATTAAGGCCCAGGATTTGCGAGACCCCAAACCACGTAAACGGGCTAACTCCTGTTCCATATGAAAGCAAAGTCTGAACTTGGTTGCCAATAGACTTGTCCTGGATTTTTTTTTTTGAAAAGTCAAGAGACATGGAAAATATTTAGTCACAACCAAAATAAAAAAGATACTCTGCTCTGATAAAGAATACCAGGAGAAGTGTTGACAAAATTTAGTGACTTCCGCAAGTCATGGATTGTGGTGCAAGAAGATGGACAGTGCCTTCGGCCTCCCTCCCCACTGTACTACAGGCAGCGGAGTCAATGGGAGAAATGGGAACTTGGCCTTCTGCCCTCCTCACACTCTGCCCTAAATCTGTCTATTGTATAGAAATGACACTCCTTAGAGAGAGCTTTAATACTGAGTGGATGGCACAGGAGGCGTGCACTCCATGGGGGTGACTCGACTGTATTTGCCACTGTGGCAGCAGAGAAGCCTGCATATGACATTAGCTTTGTGAGTGGTTTGCAGATTCACATACGTTCGCGTCCGCTCACTGTCACACATAATGTTTCACTGTCATTCACACTCAAGAACAGTCACTCTGCTGGTTGATGTCGCTCTCGCCTATTTCCTTTTCCTCATCGGCTGACAGCAACTTACTGTGGCTCACTAGCTCCCACATATTTATGGCTGGCTCAGACCTACTCTCTGTTACACTTGCACACTATCACAGAAGAACGCCACTCACTGTTGCACACAGACTGAGTGATTCACTCAGTTTAATCTGCACGCATTGGACACTCGCCTACTTAAGATCGCTCACAGATGTTCGCCTGTTCTCTGCCACATGGACTCACACTTACTTACTGTCACAGCTATTTTCTGTCGCTCATATCTACTCATTACTATTCACTGACTCCCACCTCTTCCTTTGCCACTGACTCTCGCTACACAGATTTACGTTCTGCTCTTCAAGTTTGGAACCATTGCCACTATTGTGCATAGTCTCGCTTCCCTATTCTCATACATGTATTACTCCTATGTAGCGGTCAAGTGGTCCATGCAATATATAACCTATTTAGCCCACCAAGGTCTTTAAGGAAGACAGTATTGCATTCAGGATCTCTTAGTTTTGTATTCTCCACTTATAACTGAAGTCCACAAGCCGAGGAGTGCTAGGTGCTCTTGGGTAATCAAAAAGGGCTGGCTGAAGTTGGCAATCATAACTTGGTCCACCTATCAGCTAGGCACCCACACTTCCACCCGTAGCCCAGGAACCCGGGTCCTTTGCTCCCGCACACTACATCCACTCTTATTCACTCAGACCACTCTCATGCCTTTGCACACCACCATCCTCGTTAACACACGTGACACTCATGACCTCGAAGTAAACCTACCTGCTCACTAGCGCAGCTCTGCTCACGTGCAGCAGCACACTTATCCTTTCACAGTCAATTGGCACCCTCTCTCCTCCTTGCACTCCCCACACCTGCATACCATGCTTGTGCACTCTTTATACCTGACTCACATACTCTCCCTTACACATGCTTCAAATCTGTCATGAGCCCATCCTCATCCACGTGTCCTGTCTCCAGTATCCACATCATGCGCTTGTCATGAGTGATCACTATTTGTATAAGCATTTCCACTTGCTCACGTTTATTGTAACTCCGATACAGTCTCTCTCACAAGCTCATGTGCACTTTTATACTCCCAGTCCTCAGATTATGTGCATAAGTGAATGTTCTTCCTCGTTAAACGAATGCCCTGATTACAATTTTGGGTCTACATTCTAATCCCTCTGCAAACAGGGTATTGCACGGGAATTACGAGTTGGATAATGATTATCAGGCCACCAGTTGTTCCCGGAAAGCTAATTCTGGCAGATAAAACATTCTTAAATTAATCATTGGGAAAAAAAGACACAACATGCCGAACTCGGAGTGTTGAATACAGATTCTGCATGCCTCATTCCCAAATTGAAAAGGAGGTATTTTCTGCACTTGGTAAATAATATACTCCAGGTGAATGCTACTTGCCAGGGTTGGTAAATACACTATCCATTATGCACAACTTAAAATCAGGGACTTACGACACATTTGAAATTAACCGTACATGTCCTGGCATGGCAAATGCCACCAATGTTTCGCTGTATATCCAGTTTAAGTTGACCGAATGAGGCCATGATGAACACCTGGCCACATTTTCCCTTCAGCCCTTTCAAAGATGCCAACATTACTGCTGCTGTTTTAGCATTGTGTTTTCTAGATCTGTACAGATTTACAAGTGTGTTTGTGTTTACAGATATCTGTATGTATAGTGTGTGTATATGTATATAGTATATATATTTTTTATATAAAATATATAGTTTATGCTGCATTGGTAAGAATAGATTTAACCCAATAAACAGTGTCATTCGGATTAAGTGCTTGAGTGAGTCTGGCTTGTTGCATGTGTTTACTTTTCAAGTTATCCAATGCACCAGTGGGTAGTAGGACATTGTTGGGTGTATTCAATGTCTCATTCGATGAGTGTAGGTAAGGCGTGCCACCCCTTTTAACAGAGAGAATTACTACAGCTGAGCGTTATAACTCGGGCTATTAGTAATATTAAACACTCTTCTAACAGAAAAAAATGATTAAAGGTGTCCACCTTTCTCATGGTGCCACATTTTTCAGTCCTTGAAAAGATAAGAGTGCTTCAGCCCTACCAGGATTCAAACCTATAAACGTATGCAGGGACACCAAGTAGAACAATGTTCCTGACAAAATGGCCGCTACAGCGCAAACAGAGAGCGCAGTAGCAAACATTCGATAATACATGAAGCACAGAAGGTTTACAAAATTGGTGCTTGCATTTGTGTGCAACTTGGTGATGATTGGTTGAATCCCTGACTGATGCGCCCATCTTTCTAAAGTTGATAACATAACTACCTGTCACCTGCGCAATTAAAAACCCTTTTATTTACAGTGCCACAGATCCGCTAGAATGGCAGGAGGTGCTATTTAGCAGAGCAGGATATTATTCAGCTTTACATCAGAGCTCCAGAACTGTTGTCTGTTCATGCCGCTGTAGCTGTGGTGCGCTTGTATCATAGCCCTGGAGACGGAGCTGGGCTGTTGGCTTGTGCGAGTTTTAATCATGAGTTCCATGCTAAATCAATTGGTGTACTTTGTGGGAATCAGTATATTTACCTGTGTCTCAGTTCCCTTTGTTAGTAAAAATGCTTAAATTTAGAACCAAGCTGAGCTCCAGTTTTTAGCTCTTTTTTAAAACAAATATAATAGGGATACTTGTTACCTAGGTAGGCCTGTAGAGTGCCATGCAATTTTTTTTCGCATCCAAAACACACACACACACACACACTCTTTCTCTAATCTACAGAGAAATTGATTTTTTGGGGGAAATTAAGGTTGAAGTTAATGGTCCGAGATTTTATTTTACCCTTAGATTAATCTCAGATGGGAACACATTAAACACTCCTAGAAGTGCAGATATCACCGTGGTCACTCAAGCTTCAACTCCAAGTTACCACATTTTCGGCTGCATTTGCGTTTGTGGCTGTTCTCTTTCTATGCAGAATTGTGTTTCCTTCCGAACTAAAAAGCAAAACTGTTAAACAATTGTGTGTCCATTCTATAAAGCGGTGAGAACAATGTAGAGAGAATGAGAACGATGCTTTGTTGGAATGGCCTCCCCCAAAACAGTGGCATCTTGCTGGAGGGAGAGAGATGTGATGATTTGTTGTTGGTGATCTGGGCTTAGGCGTGTGATCCTCTGGGACGAATAGAGCGAACAGGAGAGGTTAGGGAAAGTGGTGAGGGATGACAGAAAGATGAATAAGCCTGAGGAAGAACGAGACATCTTGGCCCTGTTTCAGAGACACTGGGGACGGGCAAGGAGTGCTTATGGGAGACTGTCTCCCACACAACACCACAGTCTTTCCTCTTTTGCAGGCCTCTTAGTAACAGATCATTTTATACATGGCCAGAAGCTAGAAACACAGTCGTGGGAGGAAGACCATGTACACTCATTTCTGATATGTCAAAGGTCTCTGGGTACAGTTATGAGCTTTCCACATGATTCTGTAGGCTTAAATCTAGCACACACCTCCACCTATGTCACTTAGAGTGGTGTGTGTGTGTGTGCGCGTGCTCTGGCTCTAACCCACAGTTGCCGAGCTCGATGCTCCAGTGATGCCAGTACGCTCTTAGCCAGATGACGGCTGGAGCTTATTTTGAATGCCCAGGATGCAGAACAATTGCTGTTTCACAACAGGATTTCTGGGACGAATGAAGGAAGATTGATCTGCAGGACCTGTGCCATATGGCTAACAGGTGCCAGCACAACAGTGGCCTTTGCAAAACAACACACTGCTGTGTAAAATACTTAATTGACCTCACAGGTCTGATTCATTTTGCCAACGTAGGTGCGTGGTCCACATAAGTGGTGCAAAAATTAAAAAAAAATGTAAGATACCAATGCAAAAGGCTGCCTTGCCTTTGTGACACTGAGCCACATAGAATTAATGGCGCACCACCCACCCCCAGTTCTAGCCCCTTGATTTTTTTCTTAAGTAATTTTTTGACCACTCCTTTATCACCAATGACATTTCATCCTGACCCACACAACAGATGACCTCTTTTTAGTGACCACTTCAGTGATCCCTTCTTGGACTACCTCGACCTTAGATATCTGTTGTTTCCGGATCTTGGCAGTTAGCTCAACTGGCTACACAGAAGATGTTCCAAAACCCCCGAATGAACCTTCAGATTTCATCTGAGATTTGCTTATATCTTCCACTTACAGAGGAATTAATCAGAAATTACATTCTCATTTACATCCTGATGATTTCCCTCAAAGATGAACGTTAGCACTGTGAATTGTGCTACCACAGAGGTGCACTGGTACCTAGAATATCTAAAACGTATTGAATATTTTGTGTGATTAAAATCCAGATTTCATAATTTTCAGTACTAAAAAATAGTGACAGAAATCTTTCACCTAGAGCTTATGAGCTCATCTGTACTAAAATTGAAACGTATAAGAACTTACCAAGCACCTCATTACTGAGATAACTTAATATCAGCAAAACACTACATGCAGAAGAAAACAATACTTCAACAACAGCTGGCTACTAAAAGCCTTAAGTGTTAGCGTACATTGCATAAATTTACTTAAAAAAAGATACGAAACAATTGACAATATTTGTTCAAATGAAGTAAATCCTTTTTATACATTCGAAATTTCTATTTTCTACAACACAACAGTACATAACATGGCATTAAACCATAACATTGAAATTGAACACATTTAGCTATTATTGTTTGTTTTATGTGATGATTGTCTATGCTGATGTGAGGTTAACTTTTGACCATGACGTAGATTTTTCACTGGTTTTTGGCCCTGTCATTGAAACTGATCCAATTGTTATGACTGATGATTATATTAGGTTAGTTGTTAGCCATGTTCATGATATTAGACTGATTGGTCCCTTTGCCATTAGGTTCACGTTGTTGTTGTTAGCCTGTGATATTGTGTTGCTTGTTAGTAACGTGGTTGGTATTGAGGTGAGCGTTGGCCATGAGTTTTATGTTGGGTTGACTAATGGCCTCAAAGTTAACTGTGGGTTCTGTGTGCCTCGAGGTTTCACTGGATTCGTTGCTAGCCATCATGTTGCTAATGTTAATAATACCTCCTGCAAGGTTCTTTTGAGTTGTGTTAACGACTTACTTAACGTTTAATGAGTATTGACAGTGAGCTTGACCTTCATTTGTCATACACTTGATAAGACTCAAAATGTTACCTGTCATTGATTTCAAGTGATAGACAGCTTGCTTTTGGCTGTCACTGAAATCACATTAATTATTCACATTTAATTAATGACTTAGTAATTGCTCGTTGGTGATTGTTGCTATGCAGTTTCATTTGGGGTGAATTGTTTTTGTTGATGAAACATTAATCAATCTTTATGTAGCTGATATTGTTGGTCATTTTGTTGACGTTGCATTGATTGATATGGGGCTGAGTGTAAACCATCATATTAGTCTGGCTGTTGCTTGACAATGATCTTGTGCTTATTGTTGCTCTCATGACTTTCGTATTTAGTTGACTGTTGTGAATTTTGTGGCTATTGATTTGATTAATGCCCACGTTGTCATTGGTTTTGTCACTAATATTTGCTCTTCGATTTTTAGCTCAGTGATAAAATGGTAAATCATTCACTTTTTGTAAAACTTGCTCAGATTAATAGGGAGTCCACAAGTCCATTTTTCGCCACCGTAGGCTGCATATATCGAAGGAAATTTCACCAGTGGAGCCTCCTCCAGACTTGGCACTTACCCCATAAATCAGAGGATTTTACATTAGACCAACTCTAAATCCAGCGCTAGACTGATGATTGATGTTTGTCCATGGCATTGCCATTGGTTTGGTTGTTATATATTCCGTGTTATAATTTAGTTGATGTTCATATTAGCCGTTAATCTCACTGGTCTTTGATATTAGGCTGATATTTGTTGATGATATTCTTGTGGGACATATTTTGTCTGTTCCTGAGGTAGTTCAATTATTCTACATGTCGATCCTGGGTTATTGAGTTACTTAGAGCCTATGTAGTTGACCTGTGGCTGAATATAGTATGTGCAGTTTATATTAGATTGGTTACTGGGCTTTGGTGGTTAATTATAATCTGCTACTATATAGCACTTCACACTGCACTTCTGCTGCTTTTAAGTGCTGCAAATAACAGGTGCTACTATTGCCAAATTGATGGCACTCAAATACCGACCGTGGAAGAAAAGATAGCCGAGTATGCCTTGCTGGAATTCAAACACAAGACCTTGAGCAGGCAACACACTAAGCAGCCCTACCGACCAATATTATCATGTTGTCCAACACTCACCTTAATATCAAAGGCAAACACCAGACAGACTCATATCAAACATAAGGTCTACAATCAGGCAACTATGAAAAACAATCACAATAGTATTATCAACCCAATGTCAGCAAAAGACCTACATCAGTTAAACACAATCAAACCATTATCAACAGCATAGTGAAGAATTTTTGCCCATGTTAGTTTGAATGTTTTATGTGTCACAGGAGCGGCTCGCAGTGGGGTGCGAATTAATTAAAACTTTTTTTTTTTTTTACAAAATCACTTACCTGTTTCTCCGGCGGCTGCTGCCGAGCCGCGTCGGTCCTCTCCTGCACTGGAGGCACAGGCTCCCAGTCTGCCCTGTAGTCAACCCTGATTGGCTGGGAGCGCCCAGCCAGGGTGCTCCCAGGCAGACTGGGAATCTGTGCCTGCTCTCTCCAGCGTAGCAACTGTGTTGCCGGGCTGGAGAGAGCCTACTGTGCATGTATGTTTGGCCTGCCCAAGGTAGCCTGTCAAACATACATGCGCACTGCGATATAGGGCTATTTCCTGGCCATAATATTAATATCGCGCTGACAGCGTGTTTCTTTGAAACTCAAAATATTGTTTACTATTTCACAGCGAGGATTGTTGGTCACGATATCATGTAGACGCATGTTACTATCATTTTAGTAAACTTTATTGCATGCATACATAGGCATATCAAAATGCCCGATTCAGGTCTACTTAACCACTAGCTACTTTTAAGAGAAAAAAGCAGGAAATTTTCCTTCTTCAGTGTGTTATTTATGGGGGTCTTGGTGGCACAAGATCAGATAGACCAAGGAGGGAATCAGGGTAGTATGGAACTATTTGGGCATGAGAAGTAAATTTTGCACAGCATTGATTACTATATATCAGATCCTTGTACCGTCATATGTTCACTCTGTGGTGTTTTTGTTATAGAAGCAGGCCAATTAATACCCGTTAAGTGTCTTCTGGCATTTCACTTTGAAATAGGTATTTCTTGTGTCAGGAACTAGAAAATCTGCAGGTATGGTATTTGTCTTCAAGGAACTTTGGATACTGATATGCAAACCTCATGTCTTTTTATTTGCTTTAAGGTTTCTGGGTATGATCATTTAGTCGGAACACTGTGCCATCCACGTTTGGAACGGGGCGTAGTCCCTCTGTGTGCAACTTTGTTGTGTCAAGATTTTCTGTATTTTGTGTTAGTCATATGAAAGCAGTTAGTGCGTCTCTTCGTATTTCTCTCCGTTTCTCTATATAAACAGCTGTCCTTATCTTCCCCCGTGTGTTTGCTTCCCATTGGGCACAACATTGTTGATGTTCACCCAAGCCTCAGAATAGCAGCCCATATGATAATTCGACAGCACGCCATGTTGTAGCTGGAATTGAAGTATGCCAACATGCTGAGGAGAGAGGTGGATGTTGGATTTTGCTCTGTTCGAAGCATAAATGGTGCCAGTGCAATGTAGCATTCCTTCTTTTAAAGGATTATTAGTCAGAATTACCTGTCCTCTTCACATCCCTTAGTCATAGCTTAATTACTAGCATGGTAGAATTTACAGAGTCTAAAAAAGACAGAATGGGGCTTCCAATGTGAAGGTAACTGTAGGTTTCTGGGAAAAACTTTGTGTCCCTGCTCTTTTTCATTGTTTTTACCACAAGCTGAGCACCGCCACCTATCTTCTGACGACAGTAGTTCCTTCAGCATTGGGTACCAACCCTTCCTGCATCTCTTATTTCATCGGTATATCTTACCACCAGTCAGCGCACAGCAAAACATCTTGTGTTTGCAAGCCGGCACGTATGGATAAACATCTTGATGGAACACTGGGACTCACTCTCTCAAGTTATGTTGAGATTGATTTATGGGCGGCAAGCATAGCTTCTAGGTGACAGAGCCAACCAATGCTACACTGGATACAAGTTGTGCATCCATATGACAGAATGCAGTTGTCAACACGATCATTATTACCAGTTAACCCCCACCTCCTGATGGTTACCCTGTTGTGAGTTCTACCCAGGTTGTCCATCTGTAAATGTTTTCGATGGCACACCTGTACTTTAAAGGGGAAGGTACTGTCTGATACCGGTGTTTGCACTTCTTTCTTTTGGAAGGCCCACCGCCTTCACTTCTGAGCACTGCTGCAATGCATATATTGGAAGTATACGGCACTTCTCAGGAGCAAGCAGGTTCTCTAAGTAATGCGTACCTGCACTTACATGTTTTTATTTGAAGCAGTGTGTTAGGCCTGTTCCTGAAGAATTCCGCCCCCCCCTCCTCATCTCTTTTGGCAGAGATTTTCTTTCCCTGGGTGTCTCTGGCTCCACTAGGGACAGAGAGCCCTGTACCCTGGCGAGACGGCTCCACATCACACGAGGCATTTCAAGAGCCTCTAGTCGCAGTGACACATCTTAAATGGGCGAGCCAGTATGCTTGGCATTGCCCAGCGTGAGTGGTGTCACACACTGCACATGGCGAGGCCTTTGCCTCCAGTGCTCTGATTGGTCACTGTGCTTGACAGGCAGCCCGGGCAGATATCCTGGTGAGCAGGCGGAGGTGTCTGGCTGACTTTGCAGCCTCTTATTGTTTCACTGCTAACTCTGCTGTAGGTCAAGCGCGTTCTGTCTCGCAGAGCATCAGCCTTTGTTTATGGCAGCCGATATGTACAACTAGGACGCGCAGCGGGAGGGCAGTGAGGATGAATTCAAACATGGCCTTATTTTCTGAGCATCTTACTAGGTTTTATGCGGGAAGCCGAGAAGCAAACACGTCTATTCTGCATAATTATTGACTCAGCAGGGGTGAAGTCTGGCATACTGTTCTGTCCCCTTTGCAGAGTTCGTGGAAACAGCATAGGTGGCTGACTTTCATGGCACTGCAAGTCACTTTGGGGCGCTGGTATGGTGGGGACTTACCGCTCCCAATCCCCATCAGACCCACACACCATCAACATCAACACACCCCTCCTTGCACACAGCCCAAGCGTCTAACTCCCAAGACGTTTGTTATCGCACAGTTCCCCAATCCTCATGAATGGGCATATGTACACCCTGCCTACCTGGAACCTTTCATTCTGGCTTCCAGTGGCGGCCGGCAGCTTTAGGGGGGAGGGTAGCAGGTGGGAAGCGCACACACACACTCATTCTTTCACACACAAACACGCACGCACGGAAATCCATTAACAACACTCATACCATTCAAACATGCATGCACCCACCAAACATTCATTTTAAAAGTTCACACACACTCATTCTTTCACACACACGCACGCACATCCATTAACAACACTCATACCATTCAAACATGCACGCACCCACCAAACATTCTTTTTAAAACATCACACACACACTCATTCTTTCACACATGCACATCCATTAACATTCATTACATTCAAACATGCACGCACGCACCAAACATTCATTTTAAAAGATCAGACACACACACTTACCTTCAGCCTCGGAGGTCCCAGGAGGGTTAGGACTGCTGCCTTCCCTCATTGGCTGACTTTAGGTCAGCCAATGAGGGAAGGCAGCAGTCCCAGCCTCGTCACAGAGTGGGATGGGGTCAGTGAGACTGCTGACCCCGCCCCACTCTGTGACGAAGTGTCACTGATTGACACTCGCCCTGGGCGCTTCAGAGCTTAAACCTGAAGCACCCAGGGGGAATGTCAATGGGTGACGCTTTCCTCGTCACTCAGGGGAGGGCCTTGAGGCACCTTTGCTGAGCCGAGGACGTCACGCCCATAGGAGCTGTGACCTCCTCAGCCCAGCAAAGTTCAGCTCAGGCAGTCAGGAGTCTGCGCAAATAGCGCATGTCTCGCTCCTGGCTGTCTGAGCTGAAAATGAAGAGTGTCTGTCAGGCTGACCTTTGTTCAGCCTGGCAGACACTCTTCATGGGGGGGAGCGTGGCCCCTCCACCCTAAAGGACGGGCCGCGCCTGCTGGCTTCTCAAATCTATACTAGTCCGAAGCGCCAGTCAAACCTTGGCACACTCACCCGTTTCTGTTTGTTCCTTTTCCCTTCTCTTTCAATCCCTCCGTTCCTCCTTCCCGCTCTTCCTTCATTCTTTCTTTCTCTCAGTGCCCTTTTAAGGTTTTTTGGGGCCCAATGCAGAACATGTTTTGACTCCTCCTGTTCAGAACAACTTTGAGTTGATTACGGATTTTCAGGCAATTCAAGCCCGGAAGATGCTAAAAATACTGAATTATAATTTAGGTTTTCAGAAACCGGGACACAACTGATGAAAACTTAAGCTGCGTATCATCCGCCAGCCAAATAGTTCCAAAAGAAAGCTTGAGCAAGTGCTCATAAAGCCATTTTTTGCGTTTAGATGTACATCTAGTGAGCGAGGAGAAGCGGTGGAAGAAGGGAGGTAGAAACGGAGATCAGCTAGAGGATGTTAGGTGGGGAGAGACGTTACGTGAAGAAAGGTAGACTCTGCAGGAAGAAAGCTACAGAGAGGTAGACGGAGGTTGGTGAAGAGGGGCAGAGAAACTGGTAACCTTAAGCAAGAGATGGGGAGAGCTACCGATGGGCAGAAGGCAAAGCAGGGAGAGGGGAGAATACAGTGCGTGGTGAGGCAGAGGAAGAGGTGTAATAGAAAGAGGGATACGCTATAGCAAGTTAGAGAGAGAAAGGCAGACTGGTATGTAATGAGAAAAGTGTAGCACGAAGCAAGGTAGAGAGAGGAGCAAAATGAGTTCAGGTATATAGCGATAGGTTGAGTAAAGAGACTTGTGGCAGAGAGAAAGGTAGAGACAGAGAAGGACGAAGAGTAGAAGGAGGTGAGCTGTAGAGAGAACATAAGTGAGGTAGAGATAGAAGTGACATACCGAAAGGAAAGGAGACAGGATAAAACAGAGATAAAGACAGAATGTGCAATAGAGAGAGGTGTGAGGCAGAGAGTTGGAGAAAGAGTTGAGGTAGAGAAATATATAAAGCGAAAGATGAGGTAGAGTGTGTGACTTTAGATGGAGAAATGGAGGTGCAGAGAGATGAGTGAGAGGTAATGAGAGTGAGAAAAGATGTTGCAGTAGAAAGAGAGAGATGGTGAGAACAGAGTCATGATGTAAGGGGGTTGGAGAGTTGAGGTAACAAACAAATGGAGAGGTAAATTGAGAGTCTGGGTTGTGAAACAGAGAAAGCCATAGGGTAGAATGAGATGAGGTAGTGAGATAGATGTAAGGTGGAGAAATGAGGTGAAGAGATTAGATTGAGACTGTTGAGTACCTGGGAGGGCAGAGAGAGCTACCACTCTGCAAGAAACCTCTGCTCAGCGGCCTACTCACCCATGTCCCCCACATCTGAAAAACAAGAATGCATAGGTGCGCTTTGTTGCATCACAAAACCCGGAACAGCCTCCCCATGCACATCAGAGCCGCCAGTTCAGTCCTTGAATTACGCAATCAAATTAAAACTTGGCTATTTCAGTAGGTCTCAGCCAGGGCCCCACTGTTCTTTAAGTGCCAATATCAGCTGCCGGGTGAGTTGTGTGGCATACACATAACATGCATTACACTACACATCCCAACATTGCCATGTTCCACCCCAGGACTACTGAGTCCCTTTCCAGAACTCAGACAGCTTTCTCTGTTCTGCCAGGATTCTTTCCATACATGGTCAAAGATCATTTGCGTAATAGACAAGACATTTTCAAAACTTAGGCTCCCAGAAGCCGTAAAAATGGACAGATTGTTCAAACGACACTTATAAAATTAACCTGATGAGCCCTTTTAAAACTGCCATTTGTTGGGTTGAGCATAGCAGCGTGCAAGCGCTACTTTTCCAACATGTTGGTATGTAGCAGTTTGAATGCAGCACAGTAGTTTGTAGATTGATGTTATGTAGGTCAATTATCATGTGTTGTTATTGTTTTTTTGTTTGTTTTTCTGTTTAATCAACCGTTGTTTACATGGTGGCTTCTGCAGAATTTATCTGAACAAGAGTAGGTCCCCTAAATTCGTCAATGATCTGCCTTATAACGTGCACTTATCTAGAAAGTTTTTCTGATCTAATTTGGAATTGTCCCCTTGGGCTGTCATAAAGCGCATCTGTGAACCAAACCTAAAATCCCATTGGATCTGAGACTGTTCTTGTCCTTGAATTGCCTTTCAGTTTCCTGCTGTTTTAAGCCAGAATTTCCACCTATTTTCCTTTACATATTGCTCTTCTGAGCCCGAAAAATCTGCTTTAGAATACACTCCCGAAGAAATTTGTCATTCATAAGCATTGCTAATTGTCTCTGTTTGGAATGAAAATTACTTCTCAACTATTAAAGAAGTTGTCCCTGATCATAACCAAAATATTTCCAATCTGAACAAGAATTCGTCCCTGCTGTCCATTAGAACTTGTTACTGATAAGGCACCCTTGTTACTGCTGACCTAAATCAGCATTTCTGCTGATCTGCTACAAGAAAGGAGGACCTGTAGTGTTGTGCACTCTTGTGTTTGACTAGTCGTGTAATCTGCTGTCCTGCCTAGTGAACGACTCATTATAAGGGGTATATATGTGTTAGGATTGCTGGATGCAGTCCACGTTGGTGTGCAACGGAAGAGTGCTCTACAGAACCGTATCTTGACAGTGTGTGGCTCATCCTGCCCCTGACTAGTCCCTTCAAAGGTAAGGCAGACATTTAAGACACTATCACCTAAAACAGTTAAATGTCTCATGGTAGTCGCTGTTAACCTTTTGCCTTCTGTGGACACCGTTGAGCAACAACTTGAAGCCAGGGACCCACAAGACATTTCTGTGATTTGAATCTCAACAATAATTCACAAAAATACAAACAAGTATACACTACATGAACTTGAAGTACCTACTTTCCTCTGCACCTGCATGCTTACAGATGAGAGACTACCTTTCCAAGATGTGGAGGTGCATGGAGTCTTCAGGTGCCTGTCCGTGCAAACCAGTGGAGAGGAAAATATGCAGCTCGGATGGTCTTTTGGACAGTCTACCATTGTATATGTGTCTAGACCACTGAACCTGTAGAACACTGGCTTCTTATATGTGTATGATCTTTATACAAAGTCATAACTAATTATAGTGATTTGGGTGAGAAGCTGATTGCTAGCTCGGTAGGAATATGTTTGAAGGCTAACAGGGACTGTGTGTATTCACACTTGCTCTGTTCTGGACTAGAAAACAGGTTCTAACTAAAAACATTGTTAAAATGCATATGAGTATTTTTTAAACATATCATTATTGATTTTATTAAAAACTAAATTAGATACATTGCTGAGGGTATACGATAGAGTTCAGGTTAGTATTATTGTCACTTAATGAAAGTATTGTCCTTGAAAGAGGAGCCACCTTTATACAGTTATTTAGCTCCAACATGTAAAACCACTGAAATTCGCCAGTTGTGGTTGTTAGTGAATGCAACACGTCATAACTCGTGCTGTCTGCCATGCTCTTCACAACAGTTGGCAAAAGGCACACATAACCAGAAACAGCTATGAAGATAACAACACTGGTGGCGTGAGTTATTGTGTGTTAACCATAACTGGCGGATTTCAGTGGTTTTATCCGTTTGAGCCTGAGCCATAACTCTCTTTTTAACTTTATTTTTTATCCTGTGCCTTTCCATGTGTTTTTATGTTGTACTAACCCCACTGGATTTGAGTGAAGGGCCAGGCCTGTTGCCAGATCCTGCGCCCAACATGTTGTGAGCACACAAACCCACCCCCGCACACAGGCCCTGGATATGTTTAGCTAGGGTTTTCAGCCAAATTGTCCCTGCACATGGCCTTTTGACATGCCCAACCCACCACGGACATCCAACCTCTGCTGCTGCAGACCTTTGGCCATGACCAACCTCAGGGCCCCCAGTTCCCCATTTGCACGGCCTTTGCACATCTGCAGCGGGGGTTGGGCTCGGACACTGCTGGTGTCCAATCCCAGCAGGGCACAGCTCCCTTAGGGGGCAGTGCAGGGACTGGCTGCTGTGGCCAAATGGTCGTTGGCTCTCAGCCCCTGCAGCTCACAGCCTTTGGCCATGCACACCGGGGATTAGGTGCACCACACCTGCTCTGGGTGACTGTTCCCTGCTGCACTCATCGTTATCCCTCTACATTAATGTGCTGCCTGACTCTTTTTTTAAAACCTTTTTTGAAACTTATAAGTCACAACTGACATGATTTTTCACAAAATGGCAGTCAACTGCAGTACTTAAAATGGCTGGTGCTGATTTTACATTTTTTTTTTTTATTCACAAGTTAAGCACCATTTTTGTCAGTTTTTTTTCTCTGGTGTGGGCTTGAGTATTACACACTTTTGAATACCTCGCAGCAGTACCCTGGGCTCAGACACATCTTGGGGTGGCCCCTGTGGCTGTGCAATTTGTTTTTCCACAGCAAGAAACTCACAAGTCTATGCTAACTCGCAAGTTTCAAGATGGATACAAAAAATATTTCACATCCCTAACTAGCCAATCACATTTCTTAAGAAAAAAATGTCAAAATATGATTGACAGCATTCACAATTCATGACTCGCGAGTTAAAATGACAGAGATATACAGAACTGTTCAACCTTCAAAGCCCTATTGACAACTGTTTGAAATGCACATATCTTAAAAGCTCCTGATGGTGAGTGAAGTCAAACTTTCATACCAAGTTTGGTGTAATTGCTTTTAGTGGTTGAGGATGTAGCTGTGAGCAGAATTTCCTGTGGCAGTTCAATTGGGAAATCACTTTTTTTTTCACACCGCTTCCCCTTTAACTTTTTATCCACTGCTCACATCTGCTTGGAAGTTAGAATGCATTACCTCAGTGGAAAGTGCGCCTAAACCATTACCACAAAGTGGTGATTGCCATAATTGAGACCTGCGTAATATGGTCCAGTGGTGGCATTGTGGTAATCTGGTGACATCATAAACCGCAAAGCTGCAGGCCGAGTGGTATGCAGATGTCACCAGAACCCTGAAATGGCAATGTAGGACATTATTACAAATGGTACCCTTTATGTATGTTTTACTACTTGTTTATTTGGGGATCTTATCTTGAAAAAGGCAGTTTTTTTCCAAAGTACTGCTAACAGTGAGGACCGTTTAGAATTACATTATTCGTTTTTGTTTTTTACCATTCTCGAATAAAGTGTTAATAAAACAGTGATCAATGGTGAGAGTCAATGGTTGTATGTGAATCTGTGGCTGCAGCGTTTACTGTTTGCCAAATTTCGCAAAATTAACAGTTTACACTATAAATGTGGATTCTCTCTCAAATGGATAGCAATAATACTACCAGTGGATGTAAAATATGATATGCAAATAACTTTGCTGCCTAATTTGGTCCCCCACTTCACATAATCCTAGTAACCCTGGAAGTGCGGTGGAGTGGTTTGGAGGGCTGTCATTATGATGATGAGATCTGTATTTTAAAGTCGACCTTGAAATATGTTCTATATTTTACGGTTCCCTGTGAAATTTAAGTTTCTATACTACTATATTTTCTGCAGTTAAAGCATCGAACAGATAAATGTGTTGTTCATATATGACACGATAAGCAAATCTTAGTTTAAGGAAATTCCTATTTTTTTCACAGTGTGTGCAGATAGGGGATAGAAGCACATAATGGTAGACCAGTCACAAGGTAGGACAGAGGGATGAGTGTCCTCGAAGTGCAGAGCATCAGATCAGAAGCATACATCCAAAGCTGGTTCCTGGGTGTTTAGAGATGCCCATGAGTAAGGTAGGCCTGGATTTGAGTGATGAAAAATCGTAGGTTTATTAGAAAGGTTGTCCAGAAGTTGAGAGCCTAAGGGCATATTTATACTAACGTACTTTACCATATTAAAAAATATATATTGACTATCCGAAAACAAATAAATACAGAACAAACATGATTTGCATTTAATCAGGTCCATGCGGACAATCAGCCTACACTTGGGCCACTGGAATTATACGGCAAGAAAAGGCAAATTATGCGGGTTAATGTGTCTTATTTTGTTACAGTATTATTTTGACATTTTTACATGTTAACACTATCTGGGCAAATGATTTGCCTCATTAGTACCCGTTTAACACACGAAAACAGTAATAAGCAATTGAAAGGTAACCAGTCAACCTTTGCAAATAGCCTTCAGCTGTTTTGATCCGCTTGAGCTCAAAATATTTTATTGTTAAAATCTGCAAATTATGCAGCAGCTGTTCGAATATGTGGCAAATGCTGTAAATCCATACTTAAGTGGATAGCACCACACTGCTAGCAGGATTGCCTAATTCTAGTGGCCCTTGCCTAAAGAGTTCTTTTATACTGTAATATATGTATTAAGCAAGAACCCTAACAAGGCTTCCTGAGATCAGTGCACATAGGCAAATGATTACTGATTTAATGGGCCTACAAGGGGATTACTTTTGCAATATCTTGCTTTAGTCCTACCATTTGGGAAACCCAGTTTCTGACAGGACTTGGCTGAAGGGTATTCTTTTTACTTTGCATGACTTTCTAGTGGCCCAAATAAAGCTAGATCCTCGGTATTCACCTTATACTGCTGATGGAAGGCTGTTTCTACTGAGCCCCTGCCCTCCCAGTGTAGCACTGAATGATGGTAATTACACCAGTGATCCTAAGCCGTCATTAGATGGTACAACGAACAATACATTTGTGGCTGTGAGGAAAGCTTCCCTAAATACAAGAAATCCCGTAATATTTAGCTTTCTCCTGAGCTTGGCGAAGTGTGAAGCGTATTGAGCACCTTGGAATGCCACTGACTTCCTGACTATGCTCCATCTTATAAAAATTAAATGGTGTCTTGTAATTATAAACGTGCCATCAAGGCTGCTAAGACCTCCTTCTACCGCCATAAAAATTACTCAGCCTTCAAATTGACGTTGGCTATATTCTCCACAAATAAGGATCTGAGACACCTCCACCCCGACCATCCATCAAAAAAAAAAGTGTTCCATTCCAAAATGTAGTCAAATTACAGTTTAAAAAAAATAAAATCTCTAGAGTCACCACCAATCTGGGGGCACGTGGATCAAACCTGACCCTGTTCCACCACATTAAAAATTACCTAGTACTTAAGTTTGCTTTTCTCTACTGAAAAAATGTTGATCCAATTAGTGTTGAACAACAGGCTGTCTGGTTCTTAAGCAGAAATACTTCTGGCAAAGTTCCGCAAAGATCTTTTCACAACTGACAAGTCACAAGCCTTTGCCATATTGAGTGCGTTTCTGAGATCAGACAGTGCCTCCTGTGAATTTAAATCAGCCCATCTCATCCCTCTGTTGAAAAATACATCCCTTGATCAGGGCAGTCCGTCAAATTTTCGCCTGATTTCACAACTTCCTCATATGGGCGAGTTCCAGAAGAAAGCATTTTTCAAACAACTAAACGCTCATGTAGGAACAACAACTCTCTCCACCCGATGTAAGCTGGCTTTCAGTCAGGCTGCAGCACAGAGACCCTGTTAGTGGCTTTTGTTTGGTGATTTATGCTGCTCTGCTAATGAGGATCTTCTGGCAGCTTTGATTTTGTTTAATCTGATATTGTTGATCACCAGGTTTTATCATGTCTGCATACTCTCGGTGTGAACGATACTACCTTATGTTGATTCAGAAATGTCCTGAGCAATAGAACTTTTGACATTGTCTTGTCTATCCACTGTCTGACCTCCTAAATGTAGAGTCGCTCAAGGCTCCATTTTGTCTCCTTTGCTTTTCAATCTTTATACTTTTGGTGCATCTCATTCAATCCTTTGGTTTATCGTTTTTGATGTATGTAAACATCTTGGGCAACCTTCAGTTGTGTGCCTTCAAGCTGCATGACTGTCTTGGTATGGGCAAACACAGGATTTCTTTTAATTAATTTAAATTAAAGAGAGACAAAACCCTAATCCTTTTGCCTCTGAGTCCTTCTCCATTTTGGGAATTTTCCTTCTGTCCACAATTTCTTGGTGACAAACCCAAACACAGATCTTGTGTAAGAAACAAAGTTCCAAAATGTCATTCTGTACTTAATTTGACTAATCAAAATAATTCAGTTGTTCTCTTCAATCTTTTTGAGCTGCGTAACTTGAAACCAAATGTATATCTGTTTTCCTTTTCATACAAAGTTGAAATTCTGAATGCTTTTTTCTCTGCACACATAGACTGTTGTAATGATGTGTGCCAAGATTTACTTCAATATACCAAAGCTCTAAGGGGGTAAGAACTCTACAGACAAAAACTGGCTCTGCCTCTGAAAAGCTGTTTATTATTTGGGTACTGTCTACTCTGTCTTCGGGTGAGGCAACAAATTTTCTTTAAATCTCTCTGTCTTGTGCACAAAAGTTGTGAACTTCATTAACGGGTATCAATGACACTGATGTCTCAGATCAGCAGGGCATTTCTTCTCCTTATACCTTAAGGGAAACGTTGCGTGATTGGCATTTCTTCTCAGAATCCCAGTAAACATACAACATATTCTCATACACAAAAGCATCCACATGCACACTCACTCACACCCATCCATTCATAAGCACGCACATAGACAAACACACGCACACACCTATTCAATATATATTCACACTAACACAGATGCACCCAACTTGCAACAAGGACTTACCAGCAAACACGGCAACATCGGGTTATGGGAAGGTGAAGCGTAAAGGGCTTTATGCTTTTTGGAGACTTCCGGAAAGGAAGGGACTGCTAGAAGATCCCCCCGCCTCCTGTCATGGGCCGACCTAGTCATCGGTCAGCCAACTAAAGGAAGACCTTCTCTACCTCCTCACAGAGTGGAATGGGATTAGAGTTGCTGACTTCACCCCACTCTGTGACAAGGCATCATGATAGACAGTCAGCCCAGGGGACCTCAGTGCTTAAACCTGAAGCACCCAAGTCTGAGACTATCAAAGACAGTGACGCTACCCCTCATCATGAGGAAGAAGGCTTTTAAAAGACTTTGCCGGGGATGATGTCACATCGTCAGGGTGGTGAAATCTTCGGCCTGGCAAAGTTTGGCTGAGGCTGCCAGGTGCCTTAACATTTTGAGCATATAAGGCGCCTGAATTCCTCACTGTGACATGGTGAGTGTCTGTCAGTGGACTTTTATTCAGCCTGATAGACATTCAAGATGGTTTGCAAAAGGCAATTAGATGACATCTCCTCCGTTAATGACGGACCGCCCCTGCCAAATCCTTAAAGTGAAATATGCCGTGATTAGAGACAGGGCCTTCTCTCTATGCAGCCCCCGCTAAATAGAACTCTCTTCCTATTAGCATTCTTCCTGATCAAAATCTTTTGAAATTGAGAGAATTCTTGAAAACCTGACTTTGTTTCCACCCAGATGTACTAGACTTGATGCACTTGTTAAGAACTATGTTCTAAGTGCCAAGATGCCCTCTTTGTGGAGGCTATGCATAAAAAGCAATACATAAATAAAATTAAGTAAATATAAACACAACGGGTTTCTGGAACCAGCATCTGCAAGGCCACATGTCCAGGGTTGGCGGCAATGACAACGAAGACCCTGGACGGCGGCACGTGCTAGCTCCTCCTCATACTTTACCATATTCAGCAATATCATATACTGTATGAAACTTCCCAAAAGAGCAAGACATCCATGTAGCCTTGACTCTATAAAATTAAATGCATATTGGCCAGTGATGGAGTTGTAAGCCGGCAAGATGGCTCAATGAGTTGGACAGTCTGCAGTTGGAAATTTGTTTTCGTGGCAAGGCCAACCCAGCCTTCCATTGTTCCAAAGTTGTGAAATTCCGACTGTTAAATTGTTTAATGGTAACAACTGTTCTGGAAAGCTCTTAGAAACCGAAGATTTGTGGTATAATGGCAGTATAAACACAAATTATTGTTATTCTTATGATTTTTGTTATTGTTAATATTGTCGTTGTTGTTATTATTTTATTTATGATTATTATTTAATCCCAAATGTTGCATTTCCCGTTCAAGCTTCAATAGTAATTTTTATCATTGAGATAGCAAAAATAGACTGATACTAAACGTGTTCTGGAAGACAGTGCTTTGTCAAATTTTCATCAGATTTTTGGTTAGTCTCAATTCATTCATGTGGTTTTATTTTTGGCAAAGTGGTATTACAAGGAATGGACAAGAGGGTATGAATTAGTTGATTGCATGGTATAGCCTTCTTAGTACTAAGGAAAGCATATCTAATTTCCCATGCACTGTTCATTATGGGTCGCGGGTGTACTGATTTCATTTATTCAGATTAGTTCTTCGCCACCTTGGAATAGGAGGCAGGTTCCAATGTATTCTCAGCAGCTGAAAATAGTTTTCCCGAATGCCGTCTTCCTACTATGTCAGACGCTCTGGTATTGTGGATGGGACTGATGAACCACTGCGGGCAGTGCCGGGGATGTGGAGGAAGAGGGGAGCAAGTGGCAGTATTCCACCATTAGCCTTGGACTGCAGACCTATTTTATGCCTCTTTCGCTTGACCCTTTAGGGCATGGACATCATGATTAGTGAAGAAACCTCTTGCTCCTGCTCCAGAGAAGTGATGTGAAGTCACTCATCAATGATGTGCCGAAGGTGGAAAAGAGTTGGGGTTTGATGATGGTGCACGCACAACCCAACCCCAGTGCCATGCACAGGAAGTGTGCTTTTAGGAGAAACAATACAGGTGTTGGCCAGTGCCCACTCATTGCTGGTCTCTTCTGACATCAATTTGGTCAGCTCACTTATCTCTTCTGAAATGAAGGGTCGCTCCTTTTCTGATTTTGTGACATCAGTGCCCATGCTTGCCTTGTCTTTTGTGACATCAGTGCCCCCTGCTCCCTTTTCTCTTGTGATATAAGGGCTCACTCCTCACTTGTCTCTCATAACATTGCCCAGCCCTTCCTTATCTATTGTGACGTCAGTGTCCATTCCTCGCTTCTCTTGTGACATCACTGCCCATACACCCCTTATCACTTCTGACATCAGTGGCCACTCCGCTCCTGTCTTTCGTGGCATTAGTGCCCCCCTCCTTTCGTTTTTGTGACATCAATGCACGCACACTTGTCTTTTGTGACATCCGTGCTCACTCCTCACTTATCTCTTGTGATGGTATTGCCAATCCCCCCACTCGCCAATCTTTTGGCCTTAGTGCCCAGTCTTTTCTTGTCTTTAGTGAAATCAGAATCCACTCTTTACCTGCCGCTTATCAGTGCTCGCTCCTTCTTTGTTTCTTGTTACAGCAGAGTGTACTCCCAACTTGTCTTTTGTGATGTCAGTGTCCCCGCTTTACTTGTCTTTTGTGACCTCAGGAAACCCTTCTCTCTTTGTACCAGATACATCAGTGCCTTCTCCTCACTTGCCTTTTGGGCGATTTGAGCAACTCCTCACCTATCCAATGACGACATGACCTTCTCACTTGCCTCGTTACATCGGTTCCCTTACTCACTAAACCTTTGTACCATCAGTGCTTCCTCCTCGCAGTCGCTTGGGACATCATTGTACGTGCTGTGCTTGCCTCTTGTGACGTTTGTCAGCTCCCTGCTTGCCTCGTGTTATCAGTGCCCACGCTCTGCTTCTCTTGCAACACTGTGACCTGCTTCCTGCAAGGATTCCATATTTATTTATTACATGCTTTGGTGTGGTGCTGGCATGTACCGATAAAGCCATTTGCTTGAGCGTGAAAGTTAGATCAGTGTGGAAACCTCCCGACAAATGTGGTGGAAGGCGCAGAATAGTGATTGGGAGGCTCATAAGAGTTGTTATTCAGGTGAGGGCTTAGATACGTTTCTTCCAGTGCATATAGGCAGGGCTACTAGAATTATGGAATTTTGTGACTGCAGCATTTTCTGCATAGTTATAGATTTCCTGCATTTGCGACAAATGTTATCATATGCTGCATATTCTAGCAAAAATAAATGTTTCTAGCTCTCACTGATCCAGAGTTACAAAAAATGCAATGATACATGTTGCTGCATAGTGGATGGCCCTTTGCAGAGGTTAACTAGTCACCTTTCTGTTGCTTATTACTTGTATTTGGGTGTCCAACTTTCACTAATGGGATGAAACCTTTGTTCAGTTGGAGTCAACATAAGAATTACAAAATAATGAAGTAATTTTACGACAAAATGTGCTGCATTATGCTACATATTTTTCTGTTCCTTGCCGCATAAATTAGTCAGCCATGCTGAATAATTTAGCCCTCCCCTGCTACATAATTTCAGTGAGCCTGCATATGGGATCCAAGTCCTTCTTGAAGGGGCAGAGGGTCGCAGTGGCATCAAGATGTGCCACTTCTTAAAGAGGCTTGCCTTTAGCTTTCTTTTGAAAGCTGTTGGAGTTGATTGTATTGCATGCTATGATTATATAAAGAATGCTTTCCTTACCCTTTGCAACGAAGTCACGCTGCCTTTGGGAGGTCACTGTAGGGCTCAGAGTTTCATGGAGTTCCTGGACGCTCTTTGGTTGCTTACAGGAAAGGGTAGTGGTTGCAGTTAGACCTAAATGAGTAAAAAAAATGAGTAAATGCCGGCGGTTTGTAGGTAAGATACTCTTTGATAAGCCTTGTGGCACATGAACTTAAAATTGCAGAGTAGTGTAAGGATGGGCCCAGTAGTACATGTAGGTGCTTACTGTCTTTGAGTGCTGACTGTTGATTTATTTATTTATTTATTTGTTTTAGCTATGGCTCAAGGTAGTCCAAAACTCTGAGTCCGGAGCTGCTGTTCTCCCCTCCCACCTCCCGTATGACTCTTCTGACTGAATCTCCTCTGGGTTTTGGAGGTCGCTCTTCTTTCAGTCATGGTGCGGTGCACAGCCAGGATCTTCTTCATGATTTGAAAATGTGCTTAAAGGTGGGTGAGCCATTGAAAGCTTGATCCAGACCTGAGCCTGCGGTCCTGTTGGAACCTCAAGCCCATAACGAACTTAGCTTTCGGGAAAAGCGCCCGCACCGAAGTGGGGGGGCGCGGCCCGTTAGGGGTCAGGGCCTCCAAGGCCCTGGGGCACTCCCACTCTTTTTTCTCACGTTCTCGCCAGGTGTCCATGGTGTCGGCCGGGTTTCTGCCCTCGCGAGGCGTTGGGGACGGAAGTTTAGCAGGGGGCATGTCGTGGGGGCGACGTTCGCTGTTGGGGCCGGATCCATCCGCCGCAAACCGGTGGGGGGCTATTTAAGAGCCCCTCCAAGAAGGCTAGTCCTTCTTTACCTGTGTGCGGCGGCCGGGACCTGCGCAGCGGCCCGCGATTGTGGATCTGGAGCGAATCATTGTTGTCCTGGTCTTGGAGTTGGTCGTACTTCGTGTGGAATTGGGTTCCTTTTCCTTCGTTTTTTCATCGTCTTGCAACCATCTGGTGATCGGGCTGAATTAGTCGCGCAGGGAGCGGAGAATACCTTTTTACCAACTCGGCGTCTAGTGAGGTGAGTGGCAACCTAGACTGCTGAGTGCGCTTTGTAGCACGAGCACAGGAGAATTTTGGTAAAGGTGGGCCTTTGAGTATCTGCGAACACTGTTAATTCACTGTGTATTTTAAGCACGTCGCTAAAAAATTAGCTTGGCTTAGTTACGCGCGTCACAAAGAAAAAAAGAATAGCTCGGTAAGGCGAGCGTCGTTTGTTTGAGCGCCGGGGACACACAGCGCGTGTCTGCCCACCTCCCACGTCCTCCCCATTGTGAGCATGTAAAAGCAGCTGGGTACCGGGGGTCGGTGGAGCAGAAACCTCGCGCTGTTTAACATAAAGTGGTTGTTTATTTATAAAGCGGGGTTTTGTTGAACTGATTTATTGACTTACGTCAAGGTTTATTGCCAATTTTAGGGCCATTTCTGGGGGCAGGTATTGGCGCACGTGTTTTAATTTGTTTAATTTGTTTAAATTGTAAACAGTCACCCGGGTGCTTGTAAGCCCAGGGGTCGCGGTGTTTGGCACAGTTCACCGGACTCTGGGGCAAGGTTTCGTAAGGGGCTGAGCAGCTGCCTAGCTGCGTAATCTTGTTGCAGTGTTCTCCACGAGGCTCGCTCAGACTTAGCCACAGGCCTTGGGGAGCTGCATGGTGGCAAAACATTGTAAAATGGTTGTCGAAAGTTAAGAATTCTCCTATTATTATTCCTTGTTTTGACTGTTTTGTATTTTGCTTAATTTTACAGGCCCTTCAAAAATATACATTATAGGCAAATCTTTTCATTTGTACCTCAGAATAATTGTCATCCTTACAGGCCAGCATGCCACCAAAGAGAGCTAGCACACAAAAAGGGACAGGTCGAGACCCCGAGTTATCCCAGCTTCTAAGACTGGTCTTACAGAAATTGGGGAGTGAGGACTCAAGTGAGGTCACTGGGTCCCCTGAGGAGGAGGTGGGTAGTGTTAGGGGTACGCGCCCAAAACGATCCCATGTGGCCCCAGTGCTGCCTTCCCCCCAGTTAAGCGCAGAAGGAATGGGAAAGCGCTGGTGCCGGCATCCATCAACCTGACACCTCCCACAGCAGTTAGTATGCCTGCACAGATTATCTTACCTGATACTCCGGCCCCGCCCGCTGTGCCACCCCCTGCGCCTCCCGCATCTATCACGGACATCGCAGCTCCACCGGGCATGGATGTGGAGGGGGTCCTAGTGGATATCCGTAAATCGTTGGCGGCCTTGGCGCCCACAGCTCAGTCCGGGGCATCACCCACTCCTTTCCCAGGGTTAGTTGGTTCCGCGCCATTAGGTTCCCCACCAGTGCGCTTGCCCGAACACCAGGCGCAGGACCAGAATCCTTCCAGGTTGGCACTATTAGAGGTATCTAAGTTATTGGCTGGTATTAACGCTCCTGCTATCACCGCACCACCACTTGCAGCACCGTGGGGGTTAAGTGACTCTTGGCAGAATGCTGTATCAGACTTAAAGCGTCAAGTGGATTCACTGGTGGCAGCTCATACTTCAAACCCTTTGCAGGCTTCAAACAGTAGCTCGAGCGCCACCCCGGCTCCGAGCACTGGTCTCACCTCTCCCCCTGGGGTTCAAAACGTCTTGCCCAGCGCCAGCAAGGCTCCGGATCAGGTCAACCCTACTAAGGGAAGGGACTACAGACTCGTTACTATCGAGACCAGGTAAGCTGGCAGCTCACGTTAGTGCTGAAGTTAAGGAGAAGATATGGAAGGGGGAATTTGTGGACATTTTTTCATTGATAAGGGCAAAAAGAAGGGAGGTAGAAGTAAAGGAGAAAGAAACTAAGTCATCCTCCTATGGGGAAAGGAAGCCCAAAGTTGAGGAGAACATCACGAGTTGGGCACCTCTTTGATTTATTACGCTAATAAAATTTTGAAAGCCCACACACATATGGGGGAATGGCCTGGTTAGAATACGATAGAGATTTTCGTTGGGCAAAGGTTGAGGATCCATCCATCGGGTGGGGTCAGACTGAGGTTAATGTCTGGCTCGAATGCGTTAACAACAAGGTCCCAGGGAGGCTGCCCTTTCGGCCTCAGTTGTCAGGTGAGAAGAAAGGGTCGTGCTGGGCTTTCAACAGAAAGATGTGTACACGTCCCGCAGGAACCTGCAAATTCAGACATAATTGTTCCTTTTGCGGACACCCCTCCCACCATGAATCAAAGTGTATCAAGAAATCAAAAGAGCTGGGAAAAGACCCTAGTAAACCATCAAATTGAACACCCCCTGCCCTCCCCGATTAGGTTAGAGGCGTTACGCCCTTAGTTACAGGCTTACCCTTCGTTGGACTCGGCACTGGTACTTCTTCACGGTTTTTCCTTCGGTTTCCGGATACCCGCCCCCAACGTTTCTCCTGGAAATCACTGTAAGAACCTAAAATCTGCTTCCCAGAACACTGCAGTGGTAGCCAAAAAATTAGAGAAGGAGAGGGCCCTGGGCAGGCTTGCCGGCCCTTTCAAACGCCCACCGCTAGCTGGTTTTGTGTGTTCCCCGTTGGGAGTGGTTCCTAAAAAAGATCCATGACAGTTCAGACTGATTCACAATTTGTCGCCCCTCGGGGGTCGTCGATCAACGATGCCATTGATCCCCAGCTCTGCTCGGTCTGCTATGCATCAGTGGACAACGCGGTCGATAAAGTGAGGGCGTTGGGCCGAGGGGCTTTGTTGGCAAAAACCGACATTGAGTCAGCCTTCCGTCTGCTTCCCGTCCACCCCGACAACTACCACCTATTGGGTTTCCAATTCCGGGGTGAATATTTTTACGACCAATGCATGCCCATGGGTTGTAGTATATCATGCAGTTATTTTGAACAATTCAGCTCCTTTCTTCAGTGGGTTTTTTCTATGCGTACTGGACACCGCGAGATCATCCATTACTTAGATGACTTCCTGATTATGGGCCCCCCTAGTTCTGACAGGTGCAGGTGGACCCTGCGGGCATTGATCACTTTGTTTGAAGAATTCGGGGTACCTTTGGCACCAGAGAAAACGGTCGGCCCTTCTACCTGCATCACTTTCCTGGGGATTGAAATCGACTCAATGGCAGGGGAGTGTCGCTTGCCTTTGGATAAGTTGTTGGCTTTTAAAGAGTCCATTCGTGCTGTGTTGTCCCAAGAGAAGGTGACCCTGCACCAGTTACAGGTTTTAGTGGGCCAGCTGAATTTTGCTCTGAGAATCATCCCCATGGGCTGCCCCTTTTCCAGGTCAATAGCTCGCTCAATGGCGGGGCTGAGGGAAAAACATCACCACACTCGTTTGTCTAGGGAAGTTAGGGACGACCTAAGGTTATGGGACCTGTTCAATGGGTCTGTCATTTGGCCACAAAAAGCGATACCCAGCCCCACGCTGGGCCTATACACTGACTCCGCAGGTAGCATAGGTTTCGGCGCAATTCTGGGCACATTATGGTGTAGGGCAGATTGGCCTGAAGAGTGGGTCGGATGGGGGTGGACCAAGAATTTAGCCTTCCTGGAATTATTTCCAATTGTGGTCGCTGTAAACTTCTGGGCAGAGGAATTAAAGAACAGGGTTGTAATTTTCTGGTCCGACAACATGGCGGTAGTAGAAGTTATTAACCGCCAAGGGGCTTCATGCCCTTTGGTCTTGCGCCTGTTGAAACACCTGATTCTGGCTTGTCTTCAGCACAACATTATGTTCAAGGCAAAACATGTGCCTGGGGTCCATAACAATGCAGCTGACGCACTGTCTCACTCATTAATGCAGGATTTTATGCGGTATCACCCTCAGGCGATGGAGAAGATGGTGGAGTTCCCAGAATCTCTGTGGAAGATTGGTGCCCCACCCTCCCAAACTTAGTAGCGACGTCTCTGGCTCCACGCACAAAAGCAGCTTATGAGAACAGTTTTTTCCTTTACAGGTGGTCTTTGCGGTCACAGCATATTGCAGATACATTCTCTGAGTCAGCAGTTGGGGTGTTTCTGCAACACTTACAAAATACAGGGCGCCCTGTGTCA
Organism: Pleurodeles waltl; assembly: GCF_031143425.1. Classification (NCBI taxonomy): domain Eukaryota; kingdom Metazoa; phylum Chordata; class Amphibia; order Caudata; family Salamandridae; genus Pleurodeles; species Pleurodeles waltl. The sequence continues at coordinate 409,295,081 of NC_090443.1, read as the reverse complement.
TGCGCAAAGGCCTACTTGGCGGCGATACGCTTCTTTGCAAAAATACTCAATTTAGAGAGGCCGCTGAATACATTTATTATAAGACAGGCTCTAGTGGGTTGGGCCAGGGGATCCTCAGGTAGCACAGATGCCAGGCGTCCCGTCACTACCCCTTTGTTGGAAAGAATTTTAAGGGCACTCCACGTCATCTGCTCTTCTCCGGCCGAGGCGGCACTATTCGCCGCGGCATTCGCTTTGGCCTTTTAAGGGGCTTTTCGCATCAGCGAGTTGGTGGGCTCTTCCAGGGGGGACCATTCAGGGGGTTTACAGCAGAGAGAAGTGCTGGTATGCGCCGGGTCACTATCCATAACGTTGCGCAAATCAAAGACGGACCAGCTTAAAAAAGGGACGCGCATCACGCTCTATGCTGCGCCTGGTTCCCCCTTATGCCCTGTGTCACTTACAAACAGTTATCTTGCGGTCCGTCCTGCGGCAGGCTCTCTGGCCTTGTTCATTCCCCCCGGCGGAGACTGCCTTTCATGCTACCAGTTCTCGGAAGTCTTTAAGTTGTCCCTGAAAGCAATCGGGGTGGATCACAAAGGGTACTCATCCCATTCATTTAGAATAGGGGCAGCCACGGTAGCGGCGGCAGCAGGCCTTCCAGCGACTGCGGTGAAAAGCATAGGTCGATGGTCTTCTGAATGTTACAAGCAGTACATCAGGCCAGATTTGGTTTAATGGTAGCTCAGATGCTTGGTGGTGATGTCTCACGCTCCTGTTTCTTTTCTTTTAGTCAAATGTCTCAACGTGTGGTCTGGGTTTTGGGTCATTCATTTGTTCGTCGGGCGGCATACCGGGTGCAACAGCTCCGTGGGTCGAAGCCGGCAGACATGCAGGGCGTGGCATTCCGCTGGTGCGGCATTGGTGGAGGAGGCATCACGCAACTACAGCATCTGGTCGATATGGCGAAAGGATGTGGGGGACTGCAGTCCCCGGATCTAATCATTATTCACTTGGGGGGCAACGATTTAGTGCGTTTAGGTCGAAAGGCCCTGAGGGAGACAGTATTCCTAGAAATCACAAGAGTGGCAAAGCAATTCCCAGGGGCAGCATTTGCCTGGTCACACATGGTACCGCGTCGGAAGTGGGGGCCAGGGATAAGATCTAGGACCATCAATGTGTCAGTTTGCCGGCTTAACGCTGAGATGGCAAAACTCTGCCCAGGCCCGGGACGCCTATGGAACGTCCCCCACAAACTGTTGAAGGGCGCCCACATGTTTCACAAGGACCAGGTGCATTTATCTGATGAGGGAACCAATCAATTTATCCGTGACATGTGGGGTTTTGCCTGCAGCCTCTTTTGGGGGGGGGAAGGCGAAGGACCTTTTCGGCCCTGGTCGCCCTTGTTGCGGAAATTGAGATATAAATGTGACTAGAAACAATAGGAGGGGTCCCCAAGGTGGGGCTCCCGGGAGGACATCTGGGATGGGATCCTGAAGTTCTGAGCCAACCAGCGGATGTATACACCAGATAAGGGGGTAAGAGACCTCAGATCGCTGGGGGGAACATGGGGCTCCATCTCTTGGCTCCCCCCATTACACCCCAGGGCTGATTGGTGTTTGGAGGGGGGGGCGGAACCCGAAACATGAGGACAAGGTACGGTGTAGTCAGGGTAACCGCCCCTCCTATGGATACAGGTGAGACATGGGTCACCTGTGTGGTCCAATGGTGGTTCAGGACAGGAAGGGATCCTGTCAGATTGATTTATGGTCACAAGAAATTCTTGTATGTAAATAAAAATGTTTTCTTAAATGATTAACCTTTGCTATACTTGCTATTAACATTTTGGCTTGTTGAGTTATGAGATGTTTTGAAATATGTCTTTAAAAATAAAATAACCTCTTCCAACGATAAGAACTTGTTGCTCTGTGTATTCCTGGCGGGGGGAGTGTGGGCCGTTTTGGAGGCCTCCAGATCCTAGTGTGGTTCTTGCTTGCTTGTCTCCCTCCCACCACCCAGGATGTTGCGTTATGGTCAGAGTTGTCGACTGTAGATGTGGAAAACCAAGTTCGAGTCTCTGCATTGGCTCAATATACTGTGATTCTGGGCAAATTACTTAATCTCCCTAGGCCTACAAACAAAGCGTGTAACCTTTTATAATGTAGCTAGTGCTTTTGTAAAGCACTCAACCTTGTGGTCGAGTTTGCACTACATTTAAAACCTACAGCAAAATGCACTATGAGGTAAAACCAAAGTCGTAATATACGGAAAGTAAAATAGATATCCATGTACTAGCTGATTTGCATAATGGAAAACCTGGATACTTTGTGGCTTCCCATGTAAATTATGTAATCTTATGCAAATATTTTATTTCACCAAAACTCTTTTTTCTGCATTATCGAATATAAAAACCCTTTCAAATATGTGAGTACAAATTACCTGTTGTACAAAACTTTTTAATAAGTACTTCTCAGTGCACTGCTATAATATGCCCTATTAATTTAGAAGCTTCTATGTTGAAGAAATTAGCTTTTTCGGGTGAGCATAGCAGCGCGCAAGCGCTGCTTTTCTAACGTGTTGGTATGTATCTGGGCTTTTAACCACGCCCATCACTATCACTCGTTTGTGGGCTTGCCTTTCAAAAATCATTTCTTTTCGTTAGTAACTGCTTTACCTTTGTCCCTCCTTAGGGCGGTTCTGTTACCGCCTTGGCCATCGACCCTGTTACATGGATAATTGCACTTTTGCCGATAACTTTGACTGCGAGCAAACTTCTTTTTCCTTTTGTCTCTCTCTTCGCGCTCACTGCGGCACTTTGAATCGGTTCACTTATGTCAACTGTTTTACTTTTTATTTTCAGTTTGTGTGGCAACAAAAGTCCAGTTAGTAATTTTCAGCGCAAATAGTTCTAACTCGAACAAACGTGAGACCCATTGCATTGCAAATGCTTCTTTGAACTTTGAAGAGACTATCATATCTTACTTGATGTATATTTGTATGTTTACATGTCACATATTTGCAGGGCTCGGCTCGTGAACAGGCTCTAAGATCCGAGCAAGACCCTTGGCTCAGCCCTCCCTGTTAATATGTTTGGCTTGCCCACCTCTAAATTTGCAGAATATTTTAAATCTTATTGTTTGTGTCACATGGGGCCATTACAACTCTTTTAGAACAAGTGGCGGCCGGTAATTTTAGGAGGGAGGGGGGCAGGTGGGAAGCACAGTCACACGCATTCATTCACAAACGCATGCACATCCATTCACAACACTCATCAACATTCAGACATACATGCACGCACCAAACATTCATTTAAAAAACACACACACTTACCTTCAGCTCGGAGGTCCTAGGAGGGTTGGGACTGCTGCCTTCCCTCTCTTAGGTCAACCAATGGGGAGGGCAGCAGTCCCAACTTCGTCACAGAGTGGGATGGGGTCAGTGAGACTTTTGACCCCATCCCACTCTGTGACGAGGTGTCACTGATTGGCACTCACCATGGGTGCTTCAGGGCTGAAGCGCCCAGGTCGGAGTCAATGGGTGACGCTTCCCCTCGTCACTGAGGGGGAGGGCCTCGAGGCACCTTTGCTGTTCCGAGGAGTCACATCCATAGGAGCTGTGATATGTTCAACCCCAGCAAAGTTCAGCTCAGGGAGCCAGGAGTCTGATCAAATCGTGCATGTCTTGGTCCTGGCTGCCTGACCTGAACATGAAGAGTGTCTGTCAGGCTGACCTTTGCTCAGCCTGAAAGGCACTCTTCGTGAGGGGCAAAAGGTGGGGGGAATCCGATGCTTGGATTTGCATTTTCTGGAGTTTCATTCATGGGGTGGAAGCATGGATTCTCTTGTAGTCATCTAACTGGATGGCAACACACGTCTTCGCTGAGGCTTATATGTAGCTGAGAAAGGACCCTTCTCCGATTCGTGTGCTGGTTGTTGGTGTTTTATCAGCTCCAGTGATCTGTTGTGCAAAGGAAAGGTTTGGGTCGAAAATCACCCGACATGTTCGGATGGCTGAGAGAGTGGTCCCTGTGGTGCTGCCAGGTAGTAGACCTTTGACCTTCCATTCAGTCAGATTCAAAATCCTGTTTTAGCCAGTGGTGGCTGTCTTTCAAATAATATATTTTTCCCTTGTTCTTCGGTGTGAATTGTTTGTCTTCCTTATATTACAGACCAGCTAGTTGACGTATATGCGAGCAAGAAAACACAGCTTAGACGGACAGATAAAGATTTAAGCAATAATTGCTCGCTTGCCAAAGATAAGCTATTTTTATGAGGGCCCATAGCTGCGAGCTAATGAGGCGAGCATTAATTGCTGCCTTTTCGTGCAATGGGGTGGTATTGGCGCCCTGGCGTGACCCGCATTGGAGTTAGTAGGATCTGGGGTCCGAGCCATGAATAATAAGGTGACTGCCTCTTCCCTCCTGTGTGGTCCCTTCCGCTGGCACTTTTTGATGGAGCGGGGGACACCGCAGGGCACGGTTTGACGTCTTCTCGGCCACCGAGAGACTTTCATTATCTTGGATATTAATAGTCTCTCCAACACGAGCCTTTGTTCTCTTTCCCGCGCAAAAAATGTCACCGGCAAATGTCAAGTTGGCAGCAACAAAGATGTTGGCCACATCTGTAATCCACGCCATCGATCAAAGAGGCGCTTAAGTGCCGAACTGCCAAGCCTGGTGGGGGAAATAACCCCTGTACTCCATCGCCACAACGAAGCCCCCCTAAACAAAAACACCTCTCCATCCCCGGAGTATAGTCTCCGAAGTAAGCACTGTGTAACGCAGTTTTACCTCAAACGACACATTGTGATGGGGAACAGGATAAAATGGCCGGAAATCCACTTTAATGTGTAATAGTAATGACATCCTCGTATTATTAAAATGCACAACCCACGCTCGCCCCTTATTGCGTGTTTTCAGCCTTTATTCCAGTCACGGGCCGAAGCTTTGCAGACACCCATAATTGTGTTGATTTTTGGAAGGCGGTCGTGCTATTAACCCGACTCTCGGCCAAAGGCAGTCTGACAAGGTCAGTTCAGGATTAAGGCAATTGTAGACGGCTTCTTGGCGGCACCACCACTAGACTGGTCTACATTACATCAAATGTTCTCAAAGAAGGCCTTGTTGCAAAGGGGAGAGGTGGCATCTAAATGGTAAATTGTTATTGTTAGAGTTACAGGCGGGTCTCAAGGATATTTCACAATTACAGATGATTTTGGCCTTTTTGGAGGTTTGTTGGTGCTGTGAATGCAGGGCCACGGTTTGTGGCTAAAAATCTCATAATTCAGTCTCCTGGTGTTATTAGAAGTAAGCAAAAAAGGCATTCAGTGTCGAGTGTGGTATGCCTTGTCGGGTATGCAGCACTTTGGCTTTAAGTCTCCAGTTATATAGGCATTGCTCTTACAGTCAACAATAGCTTCTATTTTTGCAATATCCTTTGTTGAAAGATCCTTGAAATATGTCAATATCTACTTTTAAAATCAATGGCACAAGAATACGCCTTTTTAGCAAATTCCTGCTGTATGAACAAAGGGTTTTTCTTCTCAGAACTCCACTTAAAAAATAGTCCAGACGCGTCATCCAGCCAGGTTCCCCTTGAAAGTACATTGCTGGCCTTCATGCTCAGTTGATGCCGGCATATAGACCGCAAGTCAAAAAGTAGCTGACTAGATGGATACCAGACATCTGGTTCATTTGGTAGTAGTCCCCGGGCCAAAGGCCCAGAAGGTGTTGGTCCCCCAGGGTCATTTACTGGCCACTTTGCGGCTAGTTCAAATGTAAATGGCTCCAGATATGTTGTGGGTCACTCTGCCAACCTGGTGTACTAGTTTAACTTGATCAGCAGTCCATTGTCTGCTGTAGAGACTACATCACCCTAATTTTTTTCTTTCTGTCTGTGCTCTCGGATTCAGTAGGGGGACCCTCTCCCCAAAATCTCTAGCTATTATCAGAGGTCAGCATTTGAAAACCAGTTGTCATGAGGTTGGATGATTAAATAATAATAGCAGAAAGAGAAAGCAGGGATGGAAAATAACCTGCAAGAGTGAGATGAAGAGACAGGAACGGTAGGGGGGTGAAAGAAGGACGCATGAGATGGTCAAGGCAAGACAAGGCAGTCTTGACATTAGTGAATTATGGCAATCTGCAGCTTCAGCGATGAGTCTCTTAATTAAACTTTGGGCTCAAGTACTTAGTTTTTTAATTGATTTATTTTGCAAATTCATCATGTCTCTAGGGACAGTCTTTCAAGTTTTATTGGTGACCATCGTCAATGCCCCTATAAACCCTAAAGTTCATTTTTCTTGGTCCAACACTGCAATCTTATTTTTATTTTATTTTGTAAAGAAATTAAGTTCTACCACAGCCTAATACCAGAGGGGGGCTATTCTAACAATTCGACCATTCTTCTGCATCCCATACACCCAGCTGTAAAGACCTTATTTCTGTACAAATGAAAGGACCATACTAGGTTTAAGGCCTGGCTTTGTTAACCTGAAAATAATTGAAGTTGACCTCTCATAGTCAAGTTAAAATGTGGGCTAACAGATCTGGTAGGCTTGTCTGCAATTGACACTTTTCCTGCAGACACTGTAGACTGAGCTTCTTGATGATCTTGAGAAGGGCGAGGACTCGACAGCCTTGCAGTGTAAAATGGGGGTATTTGTTCACATTCTATTGAATGTAATATTTGGTGCAGTATTTGAAGGGTCGCTGCAATGCAGGGTCATCGATCGTGACCTGTCGCCAGGTAGAGCTAGGAACTAGAAGGTGGACAACCTCCAGAAGCCGATTTAATTAAGCTCCTTTGTTGTGCCGTTGTTGGTCCTTTGAGGGCTGATTCATTGCATTGAGCTTTCAAGGTTTGGAGGCAAGCTGTACGTTTGCTCAGAAAGAAAAAGCTGCTTGATATATCTGGCTTCATTGAGGATGTCAACAGCCATCTTTTGGTCCATACAAATAAACACTAAATGCGAAAGTGTAGTCGGAGCAGCCCGAGGTCACACTAGAAGTTTCATCATGGTTCATAATCTGAAGTGAATTAGGGAAACAAGGAGACCTAAACCAAGCAAGGACCAATACCACAGGCAGCTGGTAGACCATAAAGAGCCAGCGAGAAAGAAATGCGTGCATAATATGCTCACCTGAAGTCTGCATGTCACTTCCAGAAGGGATCGAGATCCGGGTCACGAAGTGTTGGGAGAATGTAGCATGTCATCTTGCACGGAGGAGTACTCCTCGATCTTCAAACTGACCATGTGTACTTAAATTGATGCACTCAAGAGTGTGGTGGATCAGCATACCTGCAAGAGGTTTGTCGGCGAGACAAATAAAACTCCTTCCAAAATTGATGCTTAAACTAGCAAGACCAGATCAAACTGGGAAATGCCTTTTTTATGAATAAGGGAGTCCTCAGTAAGAGAGCTGGGCATCCACAAGGCCCTGCTTTCTGCTAGGCGCAAGATCCCCAATAAGAAACAGAGTAAATCTCACTCCCTGAGCCAACGCCCCTGCCAATGTAGGAGATTCTGTTTCCGTTAACTCCTGTAATGAGTATTCCATCTTTGCCAAAATGAAAGCTGAATTTTGTATTCACGAATTACTTACTAGCCATGCTGTTCATACGATTAAACGGAGGCTGTTCTTTCATCTTCTGCAGTCTACAGAAACTTATTTTCAGAAACACAACGTCCTCTTTAAAGTGCATCATTACATTACATTAGCGAACACCATGCAGAACGGGACTGGCACTTATTTTACACCAGTGCCTTTCTGAGATCGCTCCTTGTGTAAGCCTTTTTCTTCGAAGAGCTCCTCTATTTCCACTTCTTAAGAGCTTATTAGATAGATGACACGCAATACAGGAAACTCTTGAAATGCAACCAGAAATATGGATTTCTCCACATCCAAGAAATGCAAAAATAGAAATGGGATGGCAGGGAGAAACCGAGAGGTGAAACCGGAGGTAGGGAAGCTACACAACAACTCGGAATCCTCTCTGGCAATAATTCAGATTTTTCTGTTTAAGGTTATCTCTCTAGTCTATTTTTTAGAAGGCTAGAACCTCTAAAACATTCTGCAGCGCATTATCAAATTGTGAAACAACGGCCCCCTTTGCATAGCTTATTCAAAAAAAATTATAAAGTACTCCAAGGCTTGTTTGGCGTTAAACAATTGCTTATTTTCCTCTTCCTCAAAAGAAGTTATGATTCATTACCGCATGTTTCAGTTTTCAGATTACTAATATTTTTCTTTTACCATTATTTGGGCTTCTTTAATTCTTCTCCTGCAGTGGTAATAAATGGTGAAAGCATACATAAATGCAGACATTTTGTATTGTGAAAGATGCTACATGAGCACTGGGAATGGAAGGCGTCTGTCTTCTTGACACCCATGTTTGTCTCAGGTTATAGGCAGAAGGTGGACAAACTTATTTCAGAGCAGACAAACTTGTGGATACTCTGGTGTTGAAATTAACACAGAAATGGTGTTTCACACAAGCAAGTTGAATTTTTGGTGTTCATTAATAAATGTGAAGTCTCTAATTCTGTTTGTAGTCTATCACTTCAAGATGAGATATTGCTTTCAGAAGAGACACTGCATCTAGGCCACTGTCATACCGGGTGAAATGCGAAGGGTTTGTATCTCGCGGTTCTAGTGTGGTGTAATAAAAGATCTACCTACACTTCCTTTGGAGCATGTGAAGTGGCATTTTACATGCCTTTATTTGGTCTGTTCTGGGCCCCTTCATGTTTCACTTTGGCGTTCAGTTTGGTTGTTGGAATGTTATGATGAGCTTTGAATGGAAGTATAATCGTCTATCTCAATAACATACCGTTTATCTGACAGGACTGTGTAGAGGAGCACAGACATGGAGGTGGATCTACTGCAGGTGTTATGCTCCTTTGTGACGTTAATACCTGTGCCGTCCCAGCAGGTTTTAGCTCCTCTGTTTTGTAATGGGTTCACTGATGGTCATTGTGAGTCTATTAAAGCAGGAGAGGTTGGTCGGAATAACAAATCAGCCAAGAGTCAATGTGATACTCTTGCTCTAGAGACATCAGGGGGATCAGTGCGCCTGACATTGTCAAACCAGGTCTTTATTACAAGGCCCTGACATTACTGGTCCGTCCAGTATCTGAAGGTTTTCAGCCAAAGGCAGCTGTTCCATCCTTATAGTGCTTTTTTTGGAGACCTGTGAAGAACTGCGTATTGGAATTGAGATCAAATGTGTGCGTTGAAATACATGGTATTTTGGGGGTTTGTATCGGGTTTCATGAATGCTGTAGTGCAGGCATGATTGGGTGGGGGGGGATGTTGTCCTAGGAAGAGGTATAGGTGCCCATGAACTGCTTGGAGATGCAGGCTGTTTGACACTTACCGACATGAATAAAGATCAGGTGAAATAGTGTGAGTGGCCTGTGTGACAGCCATTTGCTACACTGCCCACATCAGTTTCCATGGTGGTGAATCGGGTGCACCAGGTCAAGGGACCTTGCCTAGCTACATGCTGAGATTTATCATTGCTTATCAACTAACATATGTTCATCCAGGCAGAACATATCCTGGGTGCAACAGACTGAGGCCTTACATTTTCAGCAAGAGGGTCGGGCACAGCTGTGCTACTGCCAAATGAGAAACACTGGGAGCTCTTGGTAATAGATCTGTTTGACCCTTTTCTCTCACAACTTTCCCAGTTTTTCGGCTAGTACCTAAAGAAAGCAGCAGTATGAGAGGATACGTTCTTCCAGGGGGATTGATCAATTATGCTTTTTCCTTGTTTGCACTGATTGTTCTCCTGCTTGTGAGAGCGAGCTAGTTCTGCGTGCAACTTATTGTGAATGCACTCCAGTGCTATTGAGACAGTGGGATCTCTGAGTTGTATGTATTGGAGACGTTGTCCCTGGATGGGAATTTGAAGGCATTTTGTGCTAGCCAAGGCCTTTTGAGAGGGGCCATCTATCTCTTCAGGATGTTGTGGCCCCTAGCTATCGCTAGGGGGTAACTGGCAGCACGGGTGGCTTCTAAAGTGTATGAAGACACGCCTGGATCTCATTTTAGTTCGTGTAGTAGAGATTGGTTATTTCTGTCCAATATGCTTTAAAGTTAGCGAGTACAGTTTCCTTGAAAATGTACAGGTCTGCCCTCTTGTTTGTTCCTGTACTGGTGGAATGTCTCTTGGTAGGTGAAATCCCATGGTCTGCTGCCTCCTTCAGAGCACGAGTTTAGTTGCTAAGTAGAGTTGGATGCTTGCGGTGAAGTTAACCCAGTAGCTTAGCCTCTGAAATGCACTGTGAATCGAGGTGGACAATGATGATATACCTGGTGTCCGATGTCTGGATCATTGATCTCGATCTTATGGCGTTTGCCTGCATGTGTCTCTTTATATGTTCCTAGGAGAAAATAAGTGTCTATCTTGTTTCTCGATCTTTTTCTCCTGGTAATGTGAACTTGTGAGCTGGAAAAGAGTAAGAGATCAAGGGAAACAGATTACAAACAGGATGCACTGTTCCACTCTGTGCTGTGGCACACCTTCAAGTGCGTACACAGATGGCACAGTGCTTTGTATCCCAGCAAATGCAATGCTCTCAGTGCAGGTGTAAACATGTACCTGCACCGAGAACAGTACATTAGTCCAAGGCATACCGGCGGTTTAAAGCTGCTGGTCTGCCTTTCACTGTGCAGGCAGCAACCCAGCCTGCACTTAAGAGGGGCAAGGATCCCTCTGCAGGGCAATGCAGTGAGTAACTGCACCTGCCTACTGAGGGACACCTGGGGAGATCCCTGGAGCCTCCTCACTCTCATTGGGGATGCCCTTCCTGCGCGGGCGGAGGAGCATTATGTGCCCTCTCTTTCTGGCTGACAGTCAGTGCTCCTCCTAATAACCTCTCTGCCATTGTGCCCATGTTTATAATACTGTGTGGTAGGAAGGATTCTATCATTGGCATGGATCCACAGCCCCTTGAAATCTTACAAGCGCACACTTAGCCTCTGCACAATGTATATTACTGAAAGGGCCACACAGACCTCTGAAGTCCCTCCTGTAATACTGCTGTGCCCCAGGAGTGCAAAAAGTGAGCGCACATGCCCCAGGTACTTTCTCTAATATAGCCTCGCAACTGTACGCTTACAGGGTAAGCCCCACTTCCAAGATGCTGATTTCCCACAGAAACCCTCACCACCTGGTAATTTGCAAGACCAACAAGGCAGGCTATTTGATAAAGACACAGGGGTGAATTTACTCCCTCCTTTAGTGAAAGACTAACTAGGTGTCCCTCGGAGCACTTTTTGGTTTTGCAGGACTGTTCATGTTGTTACACTGCAGTTGGATGAATTGGCAGTTAAGATGATCGTGGGTTGTTGGCAGTCAAGATGCATGAAGAGACTCTCTTGGGATGAGGGCGCTTGTTGGGTCACAGGTGTTCTGATTAGTGTTTTCTTTTTTCTGACAGAAAGTCGCAGAATTGAAGATATATTCATAGCATTTGGCTCTACGGCTTTACTAAAGTCATGGTCCACTCCAGCTGCAATCTCCCTGCTCTGCTGTGGGCTGGTGATCTGGGCAACACTGTGGTTGCAGCTTTACCCATTCAGTGAGATTTACAACTACTAACTGTTTTCTGTGGTCACACATGCACTTGAGATGCCCTTCGCCCCGGTGATGTCTGTTGAAAAAGGCGCTTTTAATTCCTCTCTGCCAGTGTTTCATGTGTGACAGTGATTGCAGCTGGTGGACATAGGCACTTGATTTTGGCAGCCGGGACTGATTTTTCATCTTTAGACTTTGATGTAGGTAAAGAAAGGGAAAGGCAGAAAAGGGATAAATAAGGAAGAAGAGAAAGATGTAAAACGGTGACAAATGGAGAAAGCAAGGATGAAAAAGAACTTGCAGAAGTGAGATAGGGAGAAAAGAAGTGGAAGGCGGTGGAAGAAAGAGGCATGAGGTGGAATCAAGTCTGAGCAGCCTTAATGTTCCGCAGTCCCAGCCTTTGGTAGAATAGGTAATGTGCTCCTAAGAAAGGCTTTGGACCCCTGCATCTACTTACTTGTCTTTAAAAAAATAATAATAATAATAAGTGATGCTCTAAGGACTTGATATAGAGCAATAGTAGTGACCATGGCAGATGACCCAAAGCCAGAGGCACTAGAACTGAGTTTTCTGGGTCCTACTTTACAAGCCCTTGCATGGTTCACTAACGGATGAGCTAATCTTGGGCCCTGCCTGCGGAACACTTGCTGCCTAGATACTCTGGCTGCTTTCTCCGCTCATAGAGTCGCATCTCCTGAGAGTGGCATCACGCCATATGGCCAGCATGCTGCTTGTCTTTGCGAGGGGAATGAGGCGAGGAGCGGAAGCCACTGGCACCAGACACACGCTGCTGTCTCTGCGGGCAGAATCAGCATCTTCTGCAGGTTTCTTCTTGCTGTAGACAAGGAAAAAAAGCAGGCAGCAGCAGTATCACCCTTGGCACTTGTTTAGTTTCAGGGGTGTTTTAGGTAGTATATTTGCTGAGGGTGCTGCTGACTGTGTTATACTGATTTATAAATTGTTGGGGCACACTCATACCCTATCTGTGTCCATCTCAGTGTGAGCTGTTCAGATATCTGCATACTTAGGATCATGTGTTTAGAATTACATAGGAACAAATTGCAGCTAAGCGTGCCAAAGATTTTGATTTTTACATCATTCAAGAGTGCAACAGATGGAAACGAGGTGCTTGGATCCCCATCTAACTAAGCAGTTGAATTTTAAAAAAACAGACTCTGAAAGCAGTTTGCAGGAGTGTGTGATCCTGTGTTTAATGTTACTCTAGCACTTAAATGTAGGGAGGCATGAACCATCATCACCTTTGCACCCCTCCTGGTTAGTACCATCCTGAGTTCCCACCCCATTGGAGACTTTGGGCCTGATTTAGAGTTTGGCGGATGGGTTACTCCGTCACAAACGTGACAGATATCCCTTCTCCCTTATTACGATCTCCATTGCCTAAAATGGGATCGTAAAACAGCAGATGTGATATTCGTCACATTTGTGATAGAGTAACTCCCTCCCCCAAACTCTAAATCCGGCTCAAAGACTCTGGGGTAAGCAAGGAGTACCTTTCAGCATCAATGATCATACTGTTTTCCAGTATTGTACTATGTCACTGGATACTGGTGTTTGCATCAGTAAGCCAAGACCCCCTTAGTGTTTTGGCTCTCCATTGGTAGCAGTGGTTGAGCAGACATATAGCCTATGCCATGGGTGTTTTGAGAAGGATTTCAGGTACAGTTCAATACAATACAATACAATGGCTATCGCAGCCACTAGAGTTAAATGTCCCGGTAGAGAGGTTTCTGCTAAAACTAGTCTTTCTTTTGAACATAGTTAGACATTTAGACCAGTTAAATCGAAATACGAAAATGAAAACCTGCAGTTCCTACCGCATCTGGTTGTTAAAGTATGACCCGTCACCCTGGACCCTCTTCTCACCATGACCAAACAAGTCAACGCCGTATCATCCTCCTGCTTCCTCACCCTCCGCATGCTCCGAAAGATCTTCCGTTGGATCCCCGCCAACACCAGAAAGACTGTGACCCACGCCCTCGTCACGAGCGGCCTGGACTACGGTAACACCCTATACGCAGGAACCACCGCTAAACTCCAGAAACGTCTGCAGCAAATACAAAATGCCTCCGCCCGCCTCGTCCTCGACATAACCCGCAACAGCCACATCTCCGCCCACCTGAGACACCTGCACTGGCTTCCCGTCAACAAAAGGATAACCTTCCGGCTCCTCACCCACGCACACAAAGCCCTCCACAACAAGGGACCTGAATACCTCAACCGTCGCCTCAGCTTCTACACGCCCACCCGTCAACTTCGCTCCGCCAACCTCGCACTCGCCGCCGTCCCTCGCATCCGCCGCACCACGGCAGGTGGGAAATCCTTCTCCTACCTGGCGGCCAAGACATGGAATTCCCTCCCCACCAACCTCAGGACCACCTCGCATTCCGGAGGCAACTCATGACCTGGCTCTTCGAGTAGCAGTAACCCCCTCCCCCTAGCGCCTTGAGACCCTCACGGGTGAGTAGCGCGCTTTATAAATGTTTTTTGATTGATTGATTGATTGAATTTCAAAGTGCTCCTGAAAAATATGACAGATATGTCTTCTATCACACATGTATTAAAGGAGTGTTTTGTCTTGCAAGTATTTAGGTTTTGGACTCCACTTTTAATATTTACAAAGCCGCTAGCCAGTCAGTGCAGGATTAGAGGAATCTCTGGGTGTCAGACTGGTCAACAAATGGGGATCCCAACTTTGCAATACATGTGTGGTAACAGTTGACGGTTTGCCCGTCAAAGTTTACAGAAAAGTATCTTGAAACTGCCCAGTCATGACAATTCAGTGACTCAAAATCCATGTTGTATGGTTCTTAAAGCACCAGTTAACGCTGAGGGGTGGTTGACACATTATTTTGCCACTGGATAACTACAGAACCGAGCCTCCTTTTAGACACGTTTGGGAAGTCCAAAGCACTTTGACTTACTTTCGGCGAGGCAATAAAACGTCGTAACTGGATGAAGTAGGAGTTTTTCTGGGGCCTAGGCCACATTGCCACATTCGGTAGCATTCAAAAGAGGGTCCCAGCTGTCTCAGAACACACACCACAGCTAGGAGCGCAACTTCAGTTAGTACAGTGGCACCGGGGCCTCGAGGCCTAAGTGGCCTACTCTACCCTGATTATTGCTGTATTTTATCATTCGGAGAGCAGCCATGCGGCCCATTTCCTTCCTTGCACTAGGGCCCATGGCACACTGGCTACGCTACAGACAACACCCAGCATCACCGGTTTTGGCTTCACGCCAGGCAGAGCAGTGTGGGTTGTGGGGGGCCCCCTTCTGGTGACCCTGGCGTGTATCAGAAAGGTTAATTTTGGTTTAGGGGGTGAATTTTGCCAAGGAGCGTAACTGCTCCTAGGCTACAAACCTGCACTTTGTCATTTGTTGGTGTTGTTCCATTTCACCGCATGCACATCTGTTGTGACTTCTGCTGGTTCTCAGGTGGACTATTGAAGACTGTGGTAAGGTGGTTCTTGTGCTGGACACTGGCTCCTGGTGCTGTGGTGCCTTCAGTGCTTAAGCGGGCAGGCAGCCAGTCGCAGTCACGTTAGAACTCTACCAACCTGGTCCCCGCTGAGGGAAATGGGAAGCCTGCTGGCCAAATGTTTAGGAAGTTCAAATGTTAGCGTGCAGTACTTTGGACCGGGTAGGGCTGGTGCTACAGCACTGAAACGTTCAGTGCTATGAACACAGGCGCTAGTGCTTCCGATCTGAACGTCTTCGCACTTTGGGCAGAGGCGTACGCTGTACAGCAAAACATTCAGTTTCTTCAACAAGCAGCTGCTTCTGTACCACTGAAAGTTTCAGTACTGTAGACAGATGTGCTACAGATTTGAATATTTAAGTACTTGGTACAGATGGACTGGTGCTGCAGCGCAGAACATTTCAGTACTTCGGACAGAGGTGTGGACTCCGCAGCACTAAACGTTTCAGTACTTAGGGCCAGATGTAGTAATATACCAAATTGCGACTTGCAATTTGCGAGTCCCTGCGACTCGCAAATTGCAATTCGCAATTTGGTATGCAGAAAGGTGTCTCAGACACCTTCTGCAAGTCGCTATGGGGGTCGCAAAGACCCACCTCATTAATATTCATGAGGTGGGTCGCAATTTGCGCCCCCATAGCGACTCTGGGCACTCACGGGGATGGAGGCCTGCTGGGAACAGCAGACCTCCATGTCCGTGACTGCTTTTAAATAAAGCAGTTTTTTTTTTTCCAAGTGTAGCCCGTTTTCCTTAAAGGAAAACGAGCTGCACTTAGAAAAAAAATACGAAACCTTTTGTTTCTGATTTTTTCAGGGCAGGCAGTGGTCCCTTGGACCACTGCCTGCTCTGAAAAAATATTTTTGGGTCCAGTCACAAAGGGGAAGGGGTCCCATCGGGACCCCTTCCCGTTTGCGAGTGGGTTACCATCTACTTCAAGTGGATGGTAACTGCGACTCCATTCGCAAATGGAATTGCATACCACTGCGACTCGCAAATAGGAAGGGAACACCCATTCCTATTTGCGACTCGGAAATGCATTTTGCGAGTCGGTTCCGACTCGCAAAATGCATTTCTACATAGCAAACACGCATTTGCGACTCGCAAACGGCGATTTTCGCCGTTTGCGAGTCGCAAAGTGTTTGCTACATCTGGCCCTTAGTATAGAAGCGCTTGTGTTGTCGAGCTGAAAGTTTCAGCACTCTGGACAGAGACACAGGGTTTGCAGAGCTGAAAGTTTCAGCACTCTGGACAGAGACACAGGGTTTGCAGAGCTGAAAGTTTCTGCACTCTAGACAGAGGCACATGGTTTGCAGAGCTGAACGTTTCAGCACTCTGGACAGAGGCACATGGTTTGCAGAGCTGAACGTTTCAGCACTCTGGACAGGCGTTGCACAGCAGAGCTGAAAGTTTCACTGCTTTGGTCAGAGGTGCTGCTGAGCGGAAAGAGTGAGCTCTTTGGACAGGGAACATGGCCGTCTCTGCTGCGCAAAAAATGTCAAACTGGTCAGAGACGTGGTCTTTGCAGATCAGAAAATTTCTGCAATTTGAACAGAAACACTGGCTTTGTACAGCTGGGAGTTCAGTACTTTGAGGAGTGTCCTTTGCAGAACATAAAGTTTCGGCACTTCTGACAGAGGCTTGGGCTCTGCGGAGCAGAACGTTTCAGTGCTTTGGACAGAGGCGCTCCGAAGCTGAACGAGTCTCCACTTTGGACAGGGAATCTGGCTCTGTACAGCTGAAAGATCCAGAACTTTAGACAGAGGTCCAGGGTTTGCAGAACTAGAAATGTAATCACTTTGGCCTGAGGGATCGCACTGCAGAGCTGAAAGTTTTACTGCATTGGACAGAGGCGCTGCAGAGGCGAAAGAGTCAGCACTTTAGACAGAGAAGGTGACTCTGTACAGCTCAACGTTTCGGCCCTTTCGGCAGGGGGTGGTCACTGCAGATCCGAACATGTTAAGCTTTGGAACAAGAGCCAGTGCTCCAACGACTGAACCGCGCTCGTCCGTCCCTGCTTCCTGAAAGTTGCTGCATTTTTACGCTTCTCCTCTGAATCGCAGGAGAGGCATCGAAGTATCGCCGAGTATTGGAGGAGAGGGTGCCTTATTTTTCTAACTCCTGTCCTCGAGCTGTACTATTCTAACTTCAGGGTACTTCGAATATTTGGGGATGGTGTTTGTAAGCCTCCCTTGTCGCATTTTCGGCAACTGGGCGAGTTAAACACGGCCTCCTGAGTGCGCATGCGTAAAATACGATCACAGCAGACTGGGTGAAGTTCATCTTGGGAAGCTTGCACAGGGAGGTCTGCCGTTGCTCTGCTACAAGGTTTCAGCACCTCGGACAGCGAAGCAGCAGATAATGTGCTTCGACGTGAGACTGCATCTCCCATGCGCCCTTTTACAGTGGGATTCACGCTATAATGAAGGCTGTCGCGGCCACGGCGCTTGTACAGCTTCACTGGGATTTTAACTGCACTGATTAGAGAAAATATCTATTTTTGAAGGTTTTCTGTCGTGGGCCATCCACATAAGGATACTTATTCCAGGGCTAACCCCGTCAGCTTCCACCCAGTGGAGAGTGTGTTCCAGGCAGCATTCTGAGGTAGGGTGACCAGATTATGAGGAGCAAAAACTGGGACAAGTCAGACATAGAAGAAGGTCTAAATACATTAATCTCACTTTTATATCTGGCTTGTCCCGTTCTTTTGCGTAGCTTTGGGAATGTGTGCCTATACATGTGTGTGTGTGTGTGTGTGTGTGTGTGTGTGTGTGTGTGTGTGTGTATATACACACACACACACACATTTTTACAAGACTACATATATAAAATTAGCTATGGCTAGACCTCCCACCCTGCACCCCCAACCTGCCCCCAACCACCTCTACTCCCCACTCCGTCTTGCTGCTGGGAGCAGACAGGGGACTGTGTTGCCTGACAGTAACAGATAAAATACTTAAATTATTTCATACTTTGTAGGCCTCTGTAACTTACGCTTCCCCAGATGATCTGACCTTTGTCCCAAAAACCGGGACATTTATTTAATAATCTGACCTTTGTCCCCAAAACCGGGACATTTATTTCAAATTAAGTGAAGCGTCGGGACACCGGGACAGTCCTCTAAAAAACGGGACTGTCCGGGGAAATCCGGGACGTCTAATGACCCTGTCTGAGGGGCATTGACGTGGTATATGTCGGAGCTACACGGACAGTGGCAAAACCCTTGATTTTTATTGGCCAAATTTGAGAAAAGGCAGATTGTCCCGTCGATGCGTCTGACGTGAGTGGATCAGAGGATGCCATTGGCAGACCAGGCATGGAGTGGGCAGAGGCCGTCTCACTTTGCCTTGTAAAGGTCGAAGGGCTAATCTGGCAGGTGCCATAGCAACTGAGCTCGCAGGGACAATAGGCATTGGCCTGACATAGAGCAATATATATTTAGAGGATTTTGTGAGCCCGTTCTTGGTGTCTCAGAGTGCTTTGAAGAAACGGATCACAAGGAGGACGGCCAGACATGTGGTACATTTTCTTGGTTCTGTGGTTTGCAGAGGCACCAGTGTGGTGAGAGTGCAGAGTTCAAAGCCTTGAATGCCTCTTTGAAGATGGAAGTGGATGGTAACGGCCCAGTGCGTAACGAAACTTGACCCCCCCCCCCCCCCCCCCCCCCCGCGAAAGGTACCCTGAAGGGGGCCCCTCCCACCTGGTCCCAGTCAGGAGCCTGCCGCCTGTGTACTGTGTCGAGGGGGCCCCCTGGAGCTCGACGGCCCCGCGCACCGCAGGGGCCTTTGTTACACCACTGTAAAGGCCTTAGTGTGAGAGATCGGAATATTGTAGAAAGGCCCTAACCTTGTGACAGACAGTAGCTGCTAAAGAGTAATAGGGGTGCTCACATGCCTCCATGGAGTGCAGGTGGATGTAAAAACCAAGGATAATGTATACCAAAATGTCGGTGACACGAGGTAAATCAGTTGCCTCGTTACGAGACAACTGAATTGCCTTTTGGGCCACCAATAAAATGGTCTTTGGGGCCCTAAAGGTATAAGAATGTGATACCCATCTAGTGGCTGAAATGAACAATGTGTAATCAAAAAACCTGTTTTCGTTCCTGGCTTCCAAGCTTACCCAACCTGTGTGACCTCAGGCAATCACTTTTCTTCCCTGTGCCTCTTGTTCCATGATCACATTTGAGAACATCTTGAACTAATTTGTTTCAGGATGCGCACTGTACAAAAAGCTCGGTTTTATGGTTTAATAGACAATAATACTTCTCCATCTATACCAATAGAGCCTTATTTAGGAGGCGCAAGACAACCGACTTGTCTCTTGAATCATTAATAACATTGTGGGGGCCCAAAAGGTGTAGTTTGCTCATTCTAAAAACGGCCACTCAGTGCAGTGATACAGTCTAATATGTGAAAGTGAAACAAACCAAAATGCAAATTTTTTTTAACTTTAAAGTTTGAACCTCAGGTATACATAAAGTAGCTGTAAGCGACATTTGTACCACGGCGGAATGTCATGGTGAAGCTTGGAGCTGTTCTCGGGCTCCGCGTGCTACTCTTCAAGACTGGCAGGGCTGCGCCACCACCACTCCTCTGTTGACACTGGGTTGCGAGGCGGTGGATTCTTGGCTGCTGAGCATGCTGCATGAAGGCCTTTGGGCCCACACCATGACTTTTCAGCGGGCACATGGGCTGTTTCATGGCATAGACTATGATAATAGGTACCCACGCTGTGAAGCCTGCTTCACTGATAGCGTGCTGTGTAGAGCATCTTTAAGGAGTAGGACCTGGGGAAAATTGCCTTTGCCTAAACCCCCACCCCGCCTTGTGACAGTGCTGATTGGTTGAACCAAAAATTTGAGTTTTTAGTTTGCTTCAAAACTTTGACATTTTGCTTTGGTCTCAAGAGGAAGGGATGAAATTTAATTAGGCATACCCTTTTACCTGGAGAGAAATGCCACCAGATCTTTTCAGTCTAGATAATTTTATGGCCACTCTCTTCAGCGCAGCTGAACTTAGGCTCTTTGTTGAATGGCAGGGATGGAAGACTTTTAGTAAGTATCTTGGGACACAACTGTGCAGAGTCCTCTGTACTTTGTGGACTGTGTGCCTCAGTGCTACTTCTGTGGTCCAACTGCACAGTGGTCCAGTGATCATTGTGAAATTTCACACTCTCCTTTAGGCATTTCTAACCAGGTGACCTCTTCTAATCATGAGGTGTCTAGCAAACCACACCCTTCTCCCCAGGGCCTCTTGTTGGATGCATGAGCCTTTGAAGTGAGTGTTGCTGTTGGAGTATGACATCAGAAGCAGCGTGGAACTTAATAGGCCTGGTCCGCACCTGCTTGTCGAGCATTACCACTGAGAGCCATCCATCCCCTGGCAGCCACTCCTCCCCCTGGCAGCCACTCCTCCCCCCCAGGGCTGTGAGTGATCGCCAGAATGTCCTCTTAATCTTCTTCTACCCTTCACGGCAACCAAGGTTTTGTTTTCTAGGAAAACCAGAAACCTGTCTTTCTTAGAAGCTCATGCTGACATTAGCCAAGAGTTTAACATATCTGAGAAAAATTTAGATGGGGTTTCAGTTGTGAGAGAGTCCCCTCGCCTCCGTTTAACTTGCATCAACTTCAAAATGCACATTATAGTTGTTAGTGGTATTAGATCTGGGGAACTAGGAGGAGAGCTATGAACCTTGGAGAGCACATACACATGCCTCCACACACACAAAACACAGCAAGTTCCTTGCTTTGGAGTTTTTATTGTAAAGGTTTGCTCTGATATGAACATCACTCCATAGACCCAGCCATCGCATTAGAAATTAATTTTGTTATAGGAACATTCCTTGAAAGACACTTTCTTGACAGTGTCTACGTCTCCTGACCATTGAAAGTTATTGAGCTCACTGACAGTGGTAATGGTGCTTTACCACATACACAGGGTGCAGTGTTGGCAAATGTGTGAGTCTGTGTGGAAGTACATGAGACAAGGTAGTTTTCTCCCTTTTTCTGAAATCCCAGTCGCCTGATAGCACTCACAAAGGAAGCGGGTTCCACGATTCCTTTTGTTATTTAGATTTGACATGTTAGCAGACAGGCTCTGCAACATTGACTCTAGATGCTGAGCTACCCATCTATGATTTGGTTGAGAATATACAGTGGCAGTTGCTAAGAAACCTGATACATGCAATCTGCATACACTGAAGAACAGCCTCCTTTCAAGAGTGAAAAGCTCTGAAGTGGAGGCTATTTCTGTGAGCCCAATCTCGGTTTGATATGCCCTGGGAGGCTGCTGAGAGAATGCAGCGTTTTCCTATAGTTAACATGGGCCATAAAACTCAATGTTATAACGTCGGAAGGAGTCGCACAGATTCTTAAAAGTGTCTCAGTGTTGGGGGGCGGAGGATTCCGGGTCTCCATTTTACAGCAAGCTTATGGCAGTGGATTAGCGATCACCATCAAAATATGTGAACACTGTTGACTCAGTGTCAGTGTTTGTGATCTGCTAGTAATCATGAACATGATACGGTGGTGCTAGACCGCTCTGATTTTACTATTGTGTTGGTTTGCATTAGTGTTTATTGTTGTTTAGTGCTTACTTTCTACTGTTTTTATTCCTATTTGCATTGTAAAAAGAAATTGACAGACATTAAAGTGTTGCTTACTAATAACTCTAGAATTCTCGTCATTCTTGATTGCAATAGCGCTAATTTTGTTGCACTCCACTCACCCTACGCCACCGCCTTTGAGCTAGGCCGTGAGTGCTCTTCCTCATTAAGGAAGCTTAGGAGGCCAAATGTCCATCTCAGATCAAGTGATTTGGGTCCAAGTTAATAGGGAAGATCAGCACTCATACCTTGGACAGAGCTTGGTTGTCTCTTCAGCTGCATGGATGGGGTTGAATCATTCCAGGTGCCTGGTGGGTCATATTGCAGCAGTCCAGGATGATTCTGATGAATATTGAGAAGGAGTTGTTGGCGAGTATTGCAGATGGACCATAAGTTGACACAGCAGGTATTGTAGAAACAGCTTCCCTTTTTTCATAAAGTAGTAACTCTTAAAGAAGCAGCAGAGTCGCCTTTTCCTCTCCATTAACTATTATTCCATGTCAAATACCTACAACAGATACATATTCTGAATTCCATTACATTAAATTCCACTCCACCCAGGCATCCTACATTCCTTTTTTTTGCACCACAATGTACACCATCATTTTACTACTTGCACCACATACACACGTGTACCACACAACTCCATAGCTGCAAGAAACTACAAAACAACCTAAAATGAAATCCTTCAGCTCCCCTGGAACTCGTCCTCTTGCGATGTGCCTCTCTGGACGAGAGGAAGTTACCGGACCAGGAGAGATACCATGTTAGTCCGTTGCTCACCAGTACACCACAATGTCCCTCATGGCAAAGTCTGATTATCTCTAAACGGAAATCTTTTAAGGATATGACCTTGTCTCTAACCACTATGCCATTGTTAAATGTTAATTCTTCCTTAACTTTTTCTTTATGTGCAAACAATTTTATTTTCAAACGTATAGGTTTAAGAAAAAGATAAAAAACAGTTACATAGTAAAAAGTATATGCACATTACTGTATGCACTATATGTTGGAAAAGAGTGATATAGTAGACAAAATGCGGTATCTAGGGTGGAATTAACAATAAGGAGAGGAATGACTTTGGAGTTGTCCAATGGTAGAAGTGAAGTAGGATCAAGTGGGGTGGTTCTTGCAGGCGTACCCAGTAGTAAAGGAGAGTAAGGCGAGGCACACTGAGTGTGCAGAAAATTGAAACAAAAAATAAAGAAGAGATAGACAGAAAGAAAGCACGGGGAGTAGAGGGTGGGACAAAGTGGAGGAAGGGGACGGAGGGGCACGGTCCCTGTTGTGTGGTGAGTACAAGTGAGGGTGGGTGGAGGTAGGTCTGCAAGGTGTAAGACATGTGTATGTGGTATTTGCCCTGATATTCGGGGGATATGGAGGATCCACTTTTTGGAGATAAAGTTTGAGTGTGTTCTATAGACCACACGAGCATGTACTATTGTGTATATTTTTTTATATGCACAATATTGTCAGCGCTTCTGGTGGCACATAGAATGTTCCACCATCTCTTGAAGCGTATTTCTGTGGTGGATTTTTATTTTAATAGAACTATTTTTGTACCTAGGGCTAGCATAAGGTCTACTAGGGGCAAGTTGTGTGAGGATAGATTGATCTCAAGGTGATGTGCCACTAGGCCAAGTGTTGAGGTCGGTAGGGTTTGAGTGAAATGAATTTTAAAGATGTCTTGAATGGTTTGTTATATCTTGGGCCACAGCAGTTGGACCAATTTGCATGTGAAGAATATATGTTTAATCAATCGGATTCCTCACTGCACCAGCATTTGTCAGATTGCAGGATCCCCACCTTGTGTAGCTTAAATGGAGCCCAATAGGATTTGTGTATCGACCAAAATCTGGATTGTGTGATTGTCGATGTGATTTTAGCTAGAAAAGAAGAATGCCAGATTCTATGCTAGGTAGAGTCTGAGAAGTGTGAGATTAGGTCTACTGGAAAATGTGGCGACCATTTCTTTTTCAGGATTTTGAGGATGTGTAGTCTTGGAGGGTCTATAGGTTTGTAGATGTGAGAAGCGACAAAACCTATTCTTTTGAGATTCCTTAGAAGGTCGAGGAGGTTTGGATTGTGCAGTTTTGGAAGCCTCCTAATGGATCTTTAAAGTATTACATTTTTTTTAAATGTATTCAGTTTAGTGTTGTGCCTAGATCTCCAATGGTGTTAATACCTTTTTCGCCCATTGTTTCCAGAATAGGGTTCTGTCTTCTAGTTTGATTTTATGATTATGCCATAGAGAAGCCATGGTGGAGTTGGAGAGATGGGTGGACAGTGTTTTGCCAACGCTTAGGAGGGCTGAAACCGTATCTGTTATTATGGGGTAATAATGGGCCACAGGTAGTTTTTGGAGGCTGTGATTAGACAGTAGACAGCGTGGATTTTAGCGGGAAGGGGGAGAGTAGCTGGGATTCAATTTGTAGCCAAGGGTGGGGGGAGTCTGTTGTCTTGTTATGCCACTAACTACCCCGGGCAGCTCAGAACGGCTGTTATAGATGGCCACCTGACATATGCCACTTTGTTCTCCCATATGCCAAGAATTTCCTCCAGTGATCCAGCGTCGGCAATTTGCCACAGCTATCAATTGTGCCAAGGATTTTCTCCATCTAGTATTCCAGCTCTGACATTTTTCCATGATAAAATCGACCTTTAGTGTGGCCAGAGCTAGCATTTGCCATGGCTATCCCATATGCAAGTATTACCTGCAGTATGCCAGTGGCAGCATTTTTACCAATGGTGTTTCTATAAGCTAGGAAGCATGAAGGTCCACATCAGACTTGATATAACACATTCTCACTCAAGCTCACTAACACTCAGGGGGTCATTATGACCCCAGCGGTGAGTGTTAATTTGGCGGTAGTACCGCCAACAGGCTGGCAGTACATACCGCCACATTATGAGAATGATGGGCTAGCTGCAGCCAACCCATCACTTCTCCACTCATACCGACATGGCGGTATGAGCCGCCGGGCGGGAGATATCAATATCCAGCATAGCAGCTGGCACAGTACCGCCAGCGGCATTATGAGCCTGCCTACCACCATGGCGGTAGGCCCTACCAGTGACAGGGAATTCCTTCCCTGTCTCCGGTAGGTGCCCCCCTCCATCCAAACTCCCACCACCCCCTCCGATCAACACACACACCTCCACCCCCTCCGATCCACAAACACCCCCCATAAATGCACACACACACCACACAACTGACCCCACATCACCCCCACTAGTCACAGCGCCCCTCACCCCACACCCCCCTCCCTGCATACATGCACACAGACACTCACACGCACAACGCATACATCCATTCACTAACGCTGCCATACACGCATTCATACACACACGGCATACACGTATACTTACAGACATACTGACACACATTCTTACACAATCACACTGGCATGCAGACATGCACTTACTTCACCATTCTTACCACATTCACTCAAACGCATACAAACACGCAAACTACACAACACACAGACTCATTTATACACGCAGTCACACACTCAGACACTCACACACACACACAACACCCCCAACCTCCCAGACCCCTCTCCCCTGTCGAAGCCCGACTTACCTTGAGCAAGGAGGTCTTCCGGCTGGGAACGGGCGCTGCTACGCCAGCAGCGCCCGCCAGCAGAACACAGCCAGGCTGTATGAATTGTCATAATATGGCTGGCAGCGTTCTACTGGTGTGGCGGTGCTGGTGGTGGCAGCATGAGCTTACCACCGTCTGCCAGCATGATCAGTGCCAGATATCCACCCTTCTTGAGGCGAAGTCCGGCAGTGATCATAATATGGTGGACGGATGGTAGCCACGGTGACAGTATTTTGGCGGCCGTCACTGCGGCGGTAGGCGGTTTTCCCCACCAATGTCAAAATGACCACCTCAGTTTTGCTCACTCATTAGCTCTCCCTTGTACTCTGTCATTTTCACTCAGTCTCTTGCACTCACTCTTACCCTGACTCACTCATTTGCATTCTCACGCTCACTCTTACTCATGTATACTCACTAAAAAACACATACGATCCCACAAACAAGCATAAATGTTCACACATATACACTCTCACCCACATACATTTAAAGCTATTTTATTTTTCTTACCTTGTATGCCAGTGAAAGTCCATTCCAGATCCTGTTGCTCCACTTTAAACTACACTAATAGTAAATAGTAGACTTTGATTAACTATTAGTGTAATAATTGTGCTCTTTGCGCTGATTTTGCCACCTCTGAGGCTAGGGATCGCAAAGGCAGTGCAAAGGTCACAAGTGGCAGGCCAGGGGTTGCAGCTGCAACCTCAGGCGCCCCTAAATTACATCCATGATCAAGAATATTGGCCTGTAGTTTTTGACGTCCAGTGCATCCTATCTTTCCTTCGGGATAACAACTGTTGTGTCCTTAAAGGCCGAGGCAGCGACGCTGCCTGTGGATGCGTACAGTTGGAACAGGGAATTAGAGGTTCTGATAGAATCACAGGGAATGTTTTGTAGAATGCCACTGTGTACCCGTCGGGGCCTGGAACCTTACCTGGCATGAGGCATTTTATGGCAGAGAGCATTTCTTCAGAGGTAATTGAAGCATTGAGCTGAGATCTATCATCTGCTGAGGCTGATGTGAGCTAGCAGGTGTTCAGGTACGAAACACAATCTTTTGGTTTGATTGTATTGCTTGGAGTGTAGAGATCAGAGTAGAAGTTATGGAAGACCTCCAGAATCTCAGAAGGTGAGGTAACTGTGAGGCTGGATTTGTTTTTGATCGCAGTGGTGATGGTTTTGTTCTTGGAGTATTTCAAATAGATAGTAAGTGCCTACCCGGCTTTGTTTCTATTTGTTGATTTCTCTGCGTTGGCAATGTCCACCCATTTCTGCGCTCTAGCACTTAATAGCTGGTTGTATTCATATTGTAGTTTGCACAGCTTACGGTTGTCTTAGGAGCCTGCATTGTGTCTGATGGATTCAGTTAAGGAATCGATCTCAGATTCGATAGAATTGAGACTTTTTTATTCAGAGATTTGGTTCTGGAAGCAGCTAGGTTCATTAAGGTACCATTGAGAGTGGCCTTCAGGGTGTCCCACCTAATCGAGTCCGAGGTGTCACCTGCCTTGTTTTCTTGCAAGAATTGTTGGATTGCTTCACTAATTTTGGATTTGGATAGGTCGTCCTCCAGGAGTGTGTCATTAAGGCGCCAAATGTTTGGGGTGGGCGGATATCTGCGAGAGAAAGATAAAGAGATATGCATGCATGGTTGCTAATTAGTATGGGCTCAATCTTACGGTTTGTCCTGAGAGGACTAGAGATTTATCTATTAGTATGTAATCTATTCTCGTGAAGATTTGATGTGGGGAGGAGGGGTAAAATGTGTAGTCACTACCACTCAGGTTGAATAGCCTCCACGTGTCGATTAGATTGTTGTTCTTGCAGCAAAGTCTCCTCTGTGAGAACTGCTGCCATGAAATTGTGTGATGAAATTCTATCTAGGACACTATCCATTGGAAGGTTGAAGTCCCCCTCTACGATAATGCCAATGTTATCTGGGTTTCTGGGATATACTTATCCAGGTCCTGCCAAAAGGACTGTGGCAAAGGACAGATATCCCGGATTTTTTTGTGAGTAAGTTGATAACTCAATTTTTTTGATCTACAGCAGCGGAGAGTAGAGCGTCCGCGACCCAGGGGCAGTAGAATCTGGCATCCTTAACAGACTTAATATGACTATCTTGTAGGAGAATGTCTCCTTTCAGTTTATTACAATATTCAGCGATTGTTTTCCATTTTACTGGGAGTGAGAGACTTTTAGTGTTTAATGATAGGATTCTGATTTCAGCCATTGAATATTGGAGAAGGCAAAAGGTTAGCGGAGAGTTGATGCCTGAGTGCAAAGGGTTATGTACATAGAGCCCTTATGAGAGGAAGATGAGCGTTGAGGTGATTAGTCTGGGTAGTGATTTGCGAGGAATGCCAGGCAAGGTAGACAAGGCTGGTTCTATGTAGGTCGAACATGGTATCGCATTGGGGTGCTAGGTTAAGTCTGATATGGTGGTCAGCCCAGATGGCTGAGGAAGGAAGTCAAGTGGACATATCAGAAAGGCTTGAAGGTCGGCAGGAGCGCAGAACACCATTGCTTTGCCCTTAAAGAGAATACAAAACTTCTCTGTGCCGATGAAGGAAAAGGGAATGTTGCAGTCTCTCTGACATTGATGCAGTGCCAAGAAGCCATTCCTTGTGGGTACAGTTTCCCTTGAGTAGTCCTGGCCAATTGTGATGCGCGATCCGTTCCATTTGATTTGTTGATTTTTCCTCATGTGGGCGAGGATTAATTCAGTGTGATGATATTGCAGCAGTGAGAAGATCATTGTTCTTGGGTGGGTGGAGTGACCAGGTGTGGTGTTGAGCATTTTACTCGAGGGGATCATATGCGCCTGTTTGATTTCAAAGTCTTTGTCAAATTTGAGGCCCAGTGTGAGGAGGATCAAAGATTCCAGGAATTCACTGCAGGAGTTGGCGTCTTTTTTAGCGTTCTCTGGTGAGCCAAAGCTGCATAGATTTCCTCTCCAGTTATGGTGGTCGAGTTCTGAGAGTTTCTTCGTCATCGTCTTCACTGAGCGGTATGAGAGGTCCAAAATCTTACAGTCGAGGTGCTGGAATCTTCCAAGGAGCTTGTTAAAGACTCGACCTCAGTGAGTCTGCTGGAGAGAACCCTCATGTTGTCGCACAGAGCTTGAATATCTTGTCACATGGTGTTGGTGCCTGGTTTAGTATCTTGGGCTAAGTCATGGAGAGCACCCAGGCTCTGAATGATGATTTCAGTGCTGACGGACAAATCCCTTTTGGGCTTAACTGGAGAGTCACGGATTGAGGGCTTATGTTTGGGTCGCTTGTGAGGTGCTTTATTGTGCTTGTTCTCTTTGTGGTCTTTTAACTCTTTTCCCTTATGATCAGCCATCGTAGGAGAGAATCAGAGTATGAGGTGGGGTATGGGCAACAGTCTGGTGGGCGCTAATACTGTGCCAGTGGGGAGTAGACCACTGGGAGACTCGGGTCGATGGAAGTACGTATGGGGAGCACAAAGGAATGGGAATTGACCCCTGTTGAACCCTGCTTGTTGACTATTGGCTGTTTGCTGACCGTTGCCTGACGTCCATTGTTTCGCTGCAGAGGAAGTTGCATAAAACGCACTTATTGGTTAGTGATAGCACCCGTCTATTGCCTGAACGCCTGTTTGCCTGCTGGTGTGGAGTCCTGGAGGTCTGTCCTCTAGCTTGTTTACCAACCACTTGACAGGAAGGAGTGTGGAGTCGAGAATGAGACTGGGGACAGGAGAGATCTTGTGGGGTTTCACATCTGTAGGCATCCTCTGTGCCTAGAAACAGAGACAACCAGAGCTCATTAAAAGCGCAGAGTGAGCACAGATTGAGCTGAGTCTCATTTAAGATATGGCTTTTTGAGGTCAGGCATCAGGTGTTGCACTTCAGATGGGCTGCACATAGGGTCGGTGAGATCACAAACATCCGGGTGTCTCTATTGTAATTTCAGTTCTATTCAACTTTAATATTCAGAAACAGGAAAGGGTTATCGAAAAAAGGTATTAAACAGATTGACAGGATGATAGGCGATGTTTTATGTGTCTTTGTGGCTGTATTTCCCAGTTTGCCCTGTCTTTGGCTAGAAATGGCCCAGGAGCTCAGGGAGAGCCCGTTGCCGCAGGGCCATGGCAGATCATGAATGTTGAGATTGTTTGGGTCTGGCGGGCCTCAGGGACTGCACGGGAGGTACAGTGATCAGGGCGCCAGAGCGTTGGGAGGTTGGGTAGGCCTCCAATGATCACCACTTGGCCGATGCGGCAGCTTGTTCTCTGCAGGGTTGCAGGTAGGCAGATACCGGGTGCGTAGTGCTGTGACACACGGTCATGAGTGTGGAGAGCAGAAAGATGCTGGATCAGGGTTTGTACGCTGCTTGGAGTGGCTTTAAGTGCCTCTACTTATCTGGTGTTGGAGGTGCTTTACTGCTGATGATGTGCGGCTGTGATACATATCAGCAATAGCTGGGGTGCGGCAAGAGTGGCGTTGATCCTAAAGTGGTAGATTCACATGGTTACAGAGTTTTTAAGTCATTTGAGTTTGTAGTTTTTTCTCTTGACTGCGGCTGCTATTTAAAATAAAGCAAGAAAAGTAAGCATAATATCATCCTCTGGTCTTGACATAAAATGTATGGTCCTCCCTCACACAGATACTACTACTAATATGCTCCTTGCATATCACACAGGAGGGTCTGCCCTTGCGCCTACTCTTTTGCCCAAGTCTTCTGAAGTCCCTGACCGAAAATCATCTCGCCTTTTGCTGCCACTGACACATACACTTTACATTTTGTTCTGTGACCTTTAAAATATTTATATCCACTGAAAACAGCTTTCCAAATGTATCTTTGAATCAGAAAAAGCTCCAAGTTGTATGTGAGCGCATCAGCCTCCTGCAAAGCCACATAATTTCAAAGAGTGTCTTAGCTACAAAAGTGTACCACACAAATGTTTCCTCACCATCATATATACTGCGGCTTCACCAACCACACCAGGATAGACCCTGACCCTTTCGGTTTTCTCTGGAGAGTCATTCTTGCAATTAACAAAATGACAAAAATTGCCACGTTTGTAGCAACAATCTCTCCTCCATCCTGGATACTGCCTCTAAATTTTCTTCAACCCTTTAAAAAAAAAAAAAAAAATCCATTACATTTTAAAGCAATATTGCCATTTCTTCTGATTCTCACCTTCTTTCATACTTTTTATTTTTTGACAAATACATAACATCTTCATTTAATGAAAAATAACAGTTTATCATCTGCATGCCATCCAACACAATCTTGAAAATTGATATAATAAAACACATTCGGCTGAATCTGCCAAGTTAGCAGTAGCATGGCCTGACCAATATCCAAGATGTAACATGTTATGTAAAGCTCACACTGCTAGATAAAAACAGGGGCATATTTATGAGAAAGTGGCGCATCGGTCCTGATGCATCACTTTTCTTGCATGCGCCTTGCCCCGCCCCCCATGAAACTATGGTTGCACCGTCTTTACAATATGGCACACCATGGCGGTCATTACCACAACAGCGTGATCACAATTGTTGACGCTGTTGTGGCGCTTTGCTGCACTAGCACCCAAAATGTTGCCGCTAGTGAGGCCCATAGATTATTACGGGTGCATCTCTTCAACGTCTGCCCTGACCAGGTGTTAAAAATGACGGAAAAAATTGGTGCAGTGAAATCTTGTAAATTCCCCTGCTCCATTTTTTTTCAGGCCTCCCTGTGTGAGAACGTCCCTTTGCATACATTTTGCCTGGTGCAGCCATGATGTGGCGACAAGGGGTAGCAAAGTGGTGCAATGCATGCATTTCGCCACTTTGTAAATATGGTGCAGAGGAATGGCCAATTTAACACTGCCTTAGAGTCATAAAAATGACGCCAAGGCGGCGTTAAGGTGGTACAAGGAGCTTGTAAATCTGCCTCTAAGTTTGTCATTGTATAATGAACGCATGCGACAAAAACTTTCTCCAAGAAACCAGAACACCTTGAGAGAACATAGTTGCATAGTCCTTGGAAATCATTTGTCTTTGAAAAGATGCAAGAGTTTGTTGCACAACAGAAGCCTCCGGTGCCCGTTTCGTTGAGATGTTGTCATTCAATTGCTACAACTTCCCACTTCTTTTGTGTGCTATCCAACTTCTTTAAAATGAAAGGAATGACCTGCAGACCCACCACGTAGAGCAGGAAATTCCACAAAGAGACAAGCATTTGTAATGCAGTAGATCTCCCATTTGCTTGAGTTAGAGCTATTGAGGTTGTAAATGCATAACTGGACTTTTCGTGCCACATAAGTTGGTCAACCATGCCACATAATTTGGCTCTCTATAACACATAATTCCAGTGGTCCTGCATATAAGTAAAGATCTTCCATTTAACTTCTTACTCTATCTGCAGGAAAAAATGAAAATATTGCCATTATGTATTATATTTTTTTATATTATTATTTTTGGGTCCCGGTGAGTTATGGGCAAAAATGTTTTGTAAAAGGAATGCCCTGCATTTTTGAGTGTAGCAAATATTCTAGTGTCTTGACTGTAATGCTCAGAACAGCCCCCAGACGGCACCACTATAAAAATAACACTTGTAAGGAACATGGTCATATAACCCTATAGTCAGCCCCTAGAGAGCATAACCACATAAAAACAGAATAGCAGAACGTATTGCAGTGTAACCATATATTTAGCCCCAGAGAGTGTAAAGCATTACACATTCTCAGACCTACTAGTAGGGCTACTAGAATAATATTGCAAATAAGGCCCTTAAAACACAAACTATTCCCAGCTGTAAAATAAAAGTTATAGCCATGAGAGAACTTAAAAAGGCACTGATTTTTTTGGAGGATTTATTATTTTGCAGTCCCCCCAACCTAGTGTGGGGACCCAAAGATGCCTTAGACAGAAAGTGTGTGTCATGCTGATCATTTTGATGGTGGTCCCATTGTTCAAGGACCACCACACATTGAGTTATGGGCAAAACTATTATATAAAAGGAATTCCTTGCAAAGCATTATAGGGCAGGTTTACGAGTGCAGCTAATATTGTAGTATCTTGAATGTAATGCTCAGAACAGTCCCTAGAGGACACCATAATAAAAGTAGCATTTGTAAGAAACATGGTCATGTAACCATATAGTCAGCCCTAGAGGGCATAAGGACATGAAAGCAGAACGGCAGAAAGTAATGCGGTGTTACCATATATGTAGCCCCTGGAGGGCGTACTGCCTTACACATTTTCAGACCTAGCAGGCCTACTACAATACTATTAAAAACAAGGCCCTTAAAACACAAACTACTCCTAGCTGTAAAGCAAAAGTTACAGAGAAAGCTTAAAAAGACATTGAATGGTGGGAGAAGTTAATTTGTTTGCCCCCCTCAACCTAGTGTGGGGACCCAGAGATGACCTAGACAGAAAGAGCACGTCATGCTGAATGGTTTACTGGTGTTCTCATTGTCATCGGACCACCACAGGCTGAGTTATGGGCAAAAATCTTTTGAAAAAGAAATGCCCTGCAAAGATTATAGGCGAGTTTCCTGAGTGCAGTGAATATTGTATTATCGGCTTTCCTGCTGTGCTGGGAGAGCTTCTTTGAGGAATTCTACGTTTTTTTCTGTGTTAAATGCTCCAGTTTGTATATTTTTCAACTGCTAAACTTGTTAATTGGTACTTGTATAAAACTCTCCTCAGATCGAGGTTGTGCTATATGAAACTTCGAGTAGTCATGTAAAGCACTCCTCTGATCGAGTTTGCGCTATCTGAAACTTCACGTCCTATGTAAAGAGCTCCTCCAATCGAGTTTGCGCTCTAGGAACCTTTTTAAAAAAAATAAATAAAAAAAATGAAAAAGAACCCCCCACCAGCTTGCAGCCTTTGTGCAAAGACTCCACAAAGAAACAGTGGAATGCCCAAAACAAGGAAGAGAAAGAAACAACATACAGCCACGTAGCGCAAAGCGATGGGCAAAAGAAAAAAGTAATGCGCCACACAAAGGTATATGGTGGCTGATTGTGCAATAATCCATGTAACAGGATCAGTCTCAAAGGTGGTAACAAAGTAGCCTCAAGGCGGGACAAAAGTAAAGCATTTACCTGTGAAATCAAGGGAATTTTGAAAGGCAGGCCAAGGAACCAATTAAAGTTATGGGCGTGAAATGGACGTG
This sequence comes from Pleurodeles waltl, assembly GCF_031143425.1. NCBI lineage: Eukaryota > Metazoa > Chordata > Amphibia > Caudata > Salamandridae > Pleurodeles > Pleurodeles waltl. Next base: position 409,261,669 of record NC_090443.1, on the reverse strand, counting down.
TTGCAAGCCCACAGATGTAGATTACATTTTGAGAGACAAAGCTTGCGTGCTGCCTAGGCTCAACCTATAAAGGACATCTTTACACGCTTTTTGCTTGATCTCCTCAGGGTCCACCTTGGGGACACCCATACCTTCCAAACACACCATCTTAAATGCTCTGTGTGATCACAAGACATCAGCCCATATTCCTTCATATTTTTTCTGTATATCCTTTTGAAAGCTCAATACTTAGAGCTTTATTTAGCACCTTGTAATTTGTGACTTCGTTTTCATAAAGATGTGTCATGCAATCAGCTGTCAGAGTGCATTAAAAAAAAAGTATGGGAACTGTGATGGTGCATGCAATGGGCGCGGGGTCAGTGAGGTTGAGTGCTGGGTCAATGATGTTGCTAAAAAAAATATTCTGTATGTTTTTTGTGGTCTTTCACCTTCAGGTACCTACATATCAAATAACTTGCGACTTAAATGAAAAATAAAATTTTAAAAGTTGTAAATCAAATGCCAGCGCACTACGTACATTATGAAACCTCTGTAATGCAGTGGTCTGTGTGTATCCTGAAAGCCACAGAATAAAATCTTGGTTGGTGCAGTGGAGAACAGTGGCATGTGTATTGTTAGTAGTTCAAATGCTCAGCCTGTGACTGAAAGCACTGACAGAATGTAAGTCATTATGTTAAACTTGCATTCTACACAGTATAAGATCTACTGCTACCAAACATGCAAAAAAGTTTCAGATGAAACGATGCTTCCGAATATCGATTTTAGTAAAACCTAGACTGTACGTAATAATTTATTTTTATATAACTGCCTTGAGAAGCGCACACTTCACAGCTTGGCTGGTAACGCCATTGCACTACCGCTGGAAAATAATAAATCTTTCTGATCACAAAGCTTCATGTGATTCAAAGCCCCTTTTACATTTGCAGATTAACCAGTTGTGCACATTTGCATTTCTTTCAGGCAAGCAGGCACCCTGGCAAGAAGGCCTGTTCATTTTTAAGCTGTCTGACACTCATTCGATTTCAAAGCACCTGAGACTCAAAGAATGACAATTCACCTAAAGACTTTGCACTATCGGAATTTACCACCCCGGGATTGTTGCCTTTTCATAAAAAGTAGGGGGAACAGTTTTTCATGAACTTAAAAAGTATGGGCACATCGTGCTCCTCCGATCCCGCCCACTTAGACCACTGCATGCAATACTTGCTTATTACTTATGTGTTCAAAATAGCAAGTTCTGATGGAAGTTTCTAACCATAGATTCCTCACCTTTGGACCATCTCCAGGTGCTATAATGGATCTGGAAAATTTTAAAAGCATTGCCCTTATATGCCACAACATACTGATCAATTATTTCTTCCCCCTTTGACCTCGAGAATAGAATGTGTCAAGCTTGAAAACTTTAGTCACTTGTTTCCAGTATATTTCATGCATTTTAATAGCCACTTAATACGCATGCAAACCTCCAACATTTTCCAGCTATGTTCAGTTATTACATTTTCTTAACTCCACAGCCCCTGAACAGCGCTTTTAAAAGGCAGCTGTGTTTGGGGACCACATTCACATCCTTGTAATACATCTTCTTAAGGTTGAAATATATCGATCCACATTTACCATACAATGGGTGGTTGGCCCACCTTTGACAAATTTGAAGTTTTTACATGCAACATTCTGTTGATCTTCCTCTACTGTTCGGTTTCAAATACCCACATAAGCTAAATCCATTCCACCCACACATCATGCATTCCACTTCACGCATCACATTCTACACCACCATTTTATTACTCACACCACACATAACCGCATATTAGAATGAGCCAGGTCTCAGTGATGAAGAGAATGTCTAGCTTTGTTGAGGGTAACGAGGTTGCAGATGCTGGAGGAGTGTCCTAGCGCAGCATAAGTGAGAGTGCTGAGGGATGGAGGGTCTTAAGGTATGTGTCCGGCGCAGCTTTAGGTGTCTTGTTTGATGTTGTTGTATGTTGCGCTCTGCGTGTGATATGCACAGGTGTGAAGCAGGATACAATAGTGTACAAGGAACATGCTGGCTTGTGTGACATGGGTGGAGAAGGTGGAGATGTTATCCTCAGATTCTGAGTAGATCATGTTTGTTTGACTTATACCAGTCAGCAGTTTCATTTCGGGGATCAGAACCTAGATTATTTTTGTCAAGAAGCAATAGTAACAAAGTCTTGAGCCTTTAACATCGAGGAGATTCATTGTAAGATGCATCATGTGTTGTTTGGGGGGGGAGGGGGGTGATAGAGAAGCCTTTCTTGTGAACTTATTGAAAATGGATTGCGTGTAAAGTCACGCAAATGGCAGTATTTGATCCCCAGGCCCCCTCTGCCCTGATCAGGAACAAACACGGGAGTTGCAGCAGTCACCCTACGTGCTTCTGCCCTGTCGATGTTTGCGTGAGGACGCTGTGGTAATGTTACTGTAATATGAGGGGGAGGGTAGCACGTGACCAGCTTAACCAATCCCTCGAGGCTAATGTCGCGCAGTGGCAAGGTGAAAGGTCACCAGATGGCGTTGGAGCAGTGTGCAGTCTCTTATCGCTTGAAATAAATCTATCCTGTGGTTTTCCCGCGAATATGCCATTTTGATATTATGCGTGATAAGGCAGGCAAGAATCAAGATATTGTCATGGTAATGACATTTCTCCACAGAACCTTCATATTTCCTAGTGTTCGGGTTCTTCCTGTAATGGGTATATTATCTGACAGTAGCACCTCGCCTGTACCTGCAGACCATATCCTCGCGCCGTACGTTTTCCTAAAACTGTCCTCTGTTAAAGATGCCCATCTCCTTGTGAAACGGATTCCTTAAAGGGGGAACATTTCCTGGCAATGCTTTCTCTCTCCAGTCCCTACTTTCCCGCCTTCTGGGGGTTGTCTCTGTAACAGGAACATTTTCTGATAACAGCAATTCTCCTTAGTCCATTCCTGCCTTCTGTGTGAAAGGTCTTCATGTAAGAGGAAGATTTTATGAGAGTGAAATCTCTCCAAAGTCTCTGCCTCTCCCTCCCAGTAGAAGTTCTCCCTGCAAATAGGAACATTTCCTGTTAGTGACATGTCATCGCCGTCCCCGCTTGTGCCTGCCTGTGAAAGTTGTCTCTGTACATTTCTGATAGTGACATGTCTTCACGGTCTTCACCTCTTTCCTGTCAACGCTTCGCCCTTAAAGAGGATAATTTTCTGAGCGTTACTTTTCTCCGCCATCCACGCCTTGGCTTTGGAAGTGGCTTCAGTAATAGAAATACTTTCTTAGGGCGAAATCTCTCCAGATTCCCCACCCGCCCTCCCTGTCACCATGTTTCCCTTTAAAAGGATAATTTCCTGATAGTGTCATCTCGCCATAGGCCTGGCATGCCCTTCCCTGTACAAGTGTTCTTAGAAGAACTCTTTATGATAGTGAGAAATGTCCTCGGTTCCTCGCTTTGCCTCCCTTTAATAGTTCTCCTCTGCCAGAAGAGCATTTTTCTTGTAGTGAATCTTACCACAGCCCCCGCGTGGCTCCCCCTGTGTATGTGCTCCCCTCTCTCAGGCTGTGGGAGCAGCGTGCTGTGGGTGTTGCGCAGCACAGTGCCGAGGTGGATGTAACTCCATTTCAAGGTAGAAGACATTCGAGGCACTAAAGGAAGCGACAGCTGTATAAATAATGTCGCCGCCAAGGCACGAAACCTGATGTGAAGGCAATTGCGCGCGTAGAACACAATATACTCTAGGTACCAGCTTTCAGTTGTTCCACCAGGATGCAGGCAGCCTCGTTTTCCCAGCTTCTTGCCTGCTTCACCAGATAGGAGCGCGGTAGCTGGGGCATGTGCTCCACATCACTGTCTCAAGGGCCTCCCACCTCTGCCAGGGCCTAGGGCCACATGAACAGTACTGTAGCTGTCTGGTTGACCTCATGTTATCAATAGTTTGAAAGGTATATTTAAGGAGTAGTGCAGAGAGTGTTCTTTGTATCAACCCACTTAAGCCGTTGGTGTTCATGGTTGGCCATTGGTGGGGATGTCCATCAGGACCATGGCATTTCATGGTTGGTTACATTGTGCCATTTGTGTTCCCATTGGATTGTGGTGATGGGATGTCATAGTGCTTTTGTTAGATTGTGAAGGTGAGGTGATGTGTAGATTGTAATTTCGAGCCAGCGTGTCTTCTTTTATATGTTTACATGATGACCTTTTAATTTCTGGTTAATGGATTTTAGTTTAGTAAGTGTGGCCTACTTATGACAAGCTAAGACCCTTCACTAATCATCCTTGCACATATCGTTTACTTTGCTGGCATGGTAACATGATGTTGGATTTGCAGCATTAGTCTTCAGAAAGTCAAGACCTGTGCCTACATCGACTTCCTTACAGATTCACCAGATCTACTGACCCACCGTCAAAAGCACCTACTGAGCAATAGTTTGCTGTTTACTTCTTTTATGTTCACAATTTACAATGCAGACTTCACACTCTGACTCCTTTTTAAAACACTGTTCTTTGAGGGTGCAGCTTAACTCTGCTAACTCATCTTTTCCACAAAGGGACCTTATTCCTAGCTTCCGTAATGTTGTAGCCCAAGGGGTTGCTTCATTTCGGTATTTTCTTTGAAGGACAACTAGTAGTAGCACATACATAGTCTCCCACTATTGCCAAATACTTACTCGAATAGTCAGACCTATTGGCTTTGCCATTGCATGTTTATTGGTATTGCCAGTGCTTATTTAATTTGGTTTTAATTGCTTTAAAGTTCTGTATTTACTGTTGTATTAAAACTGGAAAGCATGATGTAGGAGGGGGTGTGGAAGTGAGGCAGAAAGTAGTTTGTTGGGGCTGGAGGAACAACTTTGCCACATCTTCCAGGTCAACGAGTTCCCTCGTGTGGTATGGGGAGTCCTGTGTTTTTTTTTCCATGTCACGAGGATGACTTCCACCCAACTGCTCAAAGCCAACTGGGATTTGTAAGGTGGCAGTTATAATGAGAAGTGAAATTTCAAGTCCCAGCATGCTTAATGATGGCGGCTGAAAAACAGGACTGGCTGAAAGTTATCCTCAAATCGCAGCGTGCAATTAAAAATAACCCACCTCCTTGTTTTTTTTTTGGGGGGGGGTTTCTACTTTTTCAGTTCGAGACTGTCATAGTTGACGTGGTGGTCCTGGACAGGAAAGACATAAAGACATGGGCTAAATGGGACAGACCACCAGTATGTCTACTGACAACCAGTCTGTGCAACTGTTTTTCTGACAGCAGAGCTGATAGTGAAACCTCCGTCGGACAAAACTGCGTTCTTTCATTAGAGGGAACTCAGAGTAGGGAGCAGGGAAATAAAAAAGGAGAAGATGACAGTACATCTGCTATTTCCACATCAGGAACTCCGTGCTACGTTATTGACTTTTTCATGTCTGAAACCCGCATGCGTGACTGTGGCCATTGGAGTAGCACAGAGTCAGTCTTTGGTTCATCCTTTCCTCCTCTGAAAGGTCTTCAAAGAGCGTTTGCCCGAACATGTCGACATTGCAAATCTGAACCAAGGGGCTTGTGTAGAACACATTTCTCTTCTGACAGGTGGAGTGGTGATGTTTACGTTTTCTGTAACTTCTCTACTTTGGGTTCATTTGTTAGACCTACTGGGGCAGGAGTCCTGACGGGGCCACTTTTTCAAAAGACTGGTCCTCGCCACACTGAAGGAGTCCTTCCTTAGCAGTGATTGTACAGAAATACGAAAGAGCTCTTGGGCACAGAACCCTGTGGATGTGGGGTTAGTAGTGGTATTGTGGGTCGAAGTGGGTCTGTATGCTTTGAGCCTCACTGGACCGCAGGTGGGAAAATAAGAAAAGCAGAATAGGCAACCACTACTTCCCACCACACCATTCAACGGTCTATGGTTGAAATAACCCCAAAGAAAGACTTCTGTGCAAATATATTCGACGCTTTGCCCAAGTATAAATAAAGCACGTTTTTTAAACATGATTTTATTGTTCTAAACCTATTTTTTCCAGGAAGAATTCTACCCTGATGAGTATTTCAATATCTAGTTATGTTTCAAGAACTCACTGTGTTGAAATGGCGTTGATTTAGCACCCAATAGATCATAAATGTTTCCTTTTCTCTGGGATGACTAGTTGGGTATTGGCTGTGCTTGTTTGTTACAGTGTGGGCTTCTAGAGTGAAGGAGGAGTGCATCAGCCGTCTCGCATTGGTCAGTGGATGCTTGGATGACGGCTTTCAGGGAGGTTTATTGTGGAGAATGGGATGTCTGTGATTAACAAATGCCAATCCTCCCGGCTTTCTTCTTCGCATGCTGTACTCTGCGACAGGGTCAACTCAGCCTTTCAGCCTTCCGATGACTACGAGCGAAGGCAATTCAGCTGGGTAATCACAGAGACATTTTTGATGCATGTGGTGCTTATCGTTAGTTTTCTTGCTATCCTAACCCCCTGCCCCACTGCTGTTGGGTTTGCTTTAGGTGTGTGGCAGCCACCAGTTGTGACTGGGTCAGCGCCCAGTTACTCACAAGTGGTCAGTCCCTAGGACCCTTACAATGAATTCATAGATCTAAAGCTGAAGCCACACCAGAACAGTACAACAAATGTTTTTATTTTAAAAATTGATTCCTGTTGACGAGTAGTTAGAAAATGATAAGGTGAGTGTAATCTCTGTTACCCTAACGACTTTCATGAACACCTTCAAACCCCACTCTACGTGTCATCCCTGCCTAAGATTCCTCCTCTTTCGCCTCCCCTTACTCATACATGCTCTCACAGTAGGGGTTCCTGTCCCCCCTTCCCTCGTTAACCACACTTTGAGTCCCTTCTCTCTGACACTCTGATGCACACATCAGGATGTCGTGTTCTTTCCCCCTCACAAAGTCACTGACTGTTTCTTTCTGTGCCTTCCTCGCCCATCATCACACCGTTGAGCCTCTCCCTCTCTGGCCCCCTTGCATAGCCCACATACCCTCTTCTTGCCTGTCTTCATCAATCTTTTGCTATCACACAGATGGGGCTGAGATTGTCTGCTCTCTGCTCTGAACCCCTGGGGAACATCCAAGGACACACACTGTAGAGAAACTGCACATCACAGAGAAAGGAGCCGGAAAGAAAGAAATACCAAGAATATTTATCCATGCTCGAGGATAATAACTCACCAGAATCTCACATCTCTGACAACTGCAGTTTAAATTACAGCCCCCAACACAAACTCACACACACACACCGTCATTGAGGTGGTCTTATAGATAATAGGCTAAGCCATTCCAGAAATAATTCAAACCAGGACCCTCTGGACCATACACTATTGAATGAGTACGCTTTAATTCACTAAAACAAACAAGCTCCTGCTTTGCGTTTCAGAGCAAACAAGCGGGCTGAAAATTCTAAACAAAAATTAAACTAAAAAAGAGAAATACACATACAAAACAATATATTTTATGGTAAATGTACACAAATCAGTAGGCAGTCTAATGGAACAAGTTATCATCAAACGATCATAGAACAAGTACCTACATTCGTTCTGAACATTCACTGAGGAAAATGGTTTAAAAGCCCTCAATTTGATGGAAGGCCAGTGCCACTCCATTTGGTGTAATAAGTGATTATTTCGAGTTTACATAATGTTTAATTTGCAGTCATAATATCAAAGGCATCTTTTGGGCAGACCGGTCATAGTAGACAGCCTTCTTTAGAAGGAAAAGTTGGATAATGACTTACAAAAGATAAGGGTGTCTAGTGATTATTTTATTTCACCATATGATGAAACAACATGGTCACTAGATCCCATGTTAGTGTTTAAAGGTAGAAATGAAGATACAATGTGTAACTCATTTTAATACAATTCAGTGCTGGGTGTATTTCTTATTCTATGAGAAATGAGTGCATTTTTGAAAACTTGATCAAGGTATACTAGTCAGGAAGAGGCACACCTCCAAACCTCCTGTCCCACACCTTTTCCTCATCCACATATAATGTTGAGTTGGTAGCTAAAGGAGTTTACCTCTGAGCGCTTCTTATCAATTTATTGTTTGAGAATCTGCATAGAATAGGTTTAACTTCAGGTAAAAAACTCTGCCAACTGTCAAAGAATAAGGGGTCTTAGCCTCCAGCGCTATAGACCCATTGGATGACGGTGGACAGACAAATGCATATTTACAAACATTTTCAGTATAATTGATGTGTCTACGTTTGCTTGCTTCATAGCTAGTCCAACTTTAAGGTTAGATATTTTTTTGTTACTTTTCCAGCAAGTAACTTTCTCGACAAAAAAAGTTGTTGTCAGGTGGAAAAGTGGCTGAAACTACAGTTTTATTGATACACTACCTAAAATGAGACGTGTGGGTGTTGTGTAAAAGTGACCACTACATTTCCAAACTTACGTTTACTGAAGCAGGTGACGCTACTTATGAGGTTTACACGTAATATTATAATAATAATTATCATTTATGGCCCACTATGTAATTCATTTGCCTGTTGATGCTTAAAATTATAAATGATTATCCACCTTTTTGTAATTCACCATAATTGTCCTTGAGAGATTGAAGGCTAAGTTGGCCTTGCTGCTATTCAAACCTTTGACCTACAGGACTAACTTTGCTCTTTTTTATTTACTTTTTTGCAACCTTTTAAAAGTTGATACGGTCGCCAGAATCTGTTCTTAGTTGTACTGTTTGAAGTATGTAATTCTTATGGGCTTCTTTGGTTAATTCCACCAGACAAGAAATAGCAGGATCAACCCTTACATCACATATTAATTTATGTTGAAAGTTTTGGAAAACCAGCCTGTAATAACGACTGCCAATCAGTAATGATTTGATTTTTTTAACAGTTTGCTTTACTCTAACTCGAGGATGACCCCGAATTTCAGGTTCTAAAAACTATAGGTTAAGTTCTCAAAAGAAAGTCAACTTTTTTGTGGAGAAAATAGTTTTTGGATTTTTGCACTTTCATTATATTTATGGTAAGTTAGTTCAGTGAGTGAGTCACCTTTAGCGTAGGTGTGCCTGTAGCCTGTAGGGGACATGTTCAAATTCCTGTCATTGGTTGCCCGCAGGGCCGGCAGACAACTCTGAATTTGGAGGCCTGGTACTCCATTGGGGTGGCAGAGTACTTTGCATTTGCTTGACTACTCAGCCAAAACCTGATCACACGACTACATTCCAAAAATTGTCATTAGAAACTGATTTTTGAAATTTGAGCTATTTTTCTAAATTTTTAAAAGTCCTGCTAGGGCCTTGTGTTAGTCCCTGTTAGCATTTCTTTTAGAGTTTAACATTAACAGTTTTGTAAAAGTTTGAATTAAGTTCTAGAGATAGTTTTAGATTCTTAAAAAGTATCCCAACTTTTAGAGAAATAATGTCTACTGCAGAAGAGATGGTGGTGGAGCTCAACCTCACCCCTTACCTGCATCTTAGGATGTCAGAGTTAAGGACTCTCTGCAAAATCAAAAAGATAAAAACTGGTTCAAACCCTACCAAAGTACAGCTCCAGGAGCTCTTGGTAGAGTTTGCTAGAGACAACCCCTCTGATGATGTCCTTACAGAGGATGATGCTAGTGAAGTGGAGGACCATTTCCCCCCTCCACTCCTAGTTAGGGAGAACAGGGTTCCTCCAACCCTGACTCCACAAGTGATAGTCAGAGATGTTGCTTCTCTCACAGGAGAGGCCATCAGCTCTGGAAGCATTGAGGGCAGCCTCATTGAAGATGACCTTCTGTTAGCCAGGATGGCCAAAAGATTGGCTTTGGAGAGACAGCTCCTAGCCATAGAAAGGGAAAGACAAGAGATGGGCTTAGCTCCCACCAATGGTGGCAGCAACTTAAATAGGGACAGAGATACTCCTGACATGCTAAAAATCCCCAAAGGGATTGTAACAAAACATGAAGAGGGTGATGACACCACCAAATGGTTCACAGCTTTTGAGAGGGCTTGTGCAACCAGAAAAGTAAACAAGTCTCACTGGGGTGCTCTCATTTGGGAAATGTTCACTGGAAAGTGTAGGGATAGACTCCTCACACTCTCTGGAAAAGAAGCAGAATCCTAGGACCTCATGAAGGCTACCCTGATTGAGGGCTTTGGATTCTCAACTGAGGAGTACACGGTTAGGTTCAGGGGGGCTCATAAATCCTCGAGCCAGACCTGGGTTGATTTTGTTGACTTCTCAGTCAAAACACTGGATGGTTGGATTAATGGCAGTGGTGTAAATGATGGGCTGTACAATCTGTTTATGAAAAAACACCTTTTAAGTAATTGTGTCAATGATAAACTGCATCAGCATCTGGTAGACATAGGTCCAATTTCTCCCCAAGAATTGGGAAAGAAGGCAGACCATTGGGTCAAGACTAGGGTGACCAAGACTTCCACAGGGGGTGACCAAAAGAAAGGGGCCACAAAGACTCCCCAGGGGAAGAGTGTTGAGACATCCAAGGGTAAAAGTGAAGAGTCTTCTACAGGGCCCCAAAAACCTGCTCAGGAGGGAGGGTCCAAAGCCTCTTCACAATCCAATTTTGGGTACAAGGGTAAAAACTTTGATCCCAAAAAGGCCTGGTGTCGTAGCTGTAATCAGTAGGGACACCAAACTGGAGACAAGGCATGTCCCAAGAAAAGTTCCACTTCTACTACTACTACTCTAGTCAGCACTCCAATAGCCAGTCTCCAGATGGGATCAACAGTGTGCCCAGAGCAAATCAGGGTTCACAATGAAGCTACATTAGTTTCTGAGGGTGGGGTGGATTTAGCCACACTGGCTGCCTGGCCCCCTAATATGCAAAAATACAGGCAGCAACTCTTGATTAATGGGATTAGTGTAGAAGGCCTGAGGGATACAGGTGCAAGTGTCACCATGGTGACAGACAAACTTGTTTCCCCAGGACAATACCTGACTGGCCAAACTTATCCAGTCACCAACGCTGACAATCAGACTAAAGTACATCCCATGGCTATGGTAACTTTAGAATGGGGAGAGGTCATTGGCCAGAAACAGGTGGTAGTCTCCTCTAATATCCCAATAGAATGTTTGCTTGTAAATGACCTGGAGTCCTCAGTATGGGCTGAGGTAGAACTCAAAACCCATGCAGCCATACTGGGTATCCCTGAACTGGTGTGTGTCAAGACAAGGGCACAGTGCAAGGCTCAGGGTGAAAAAGTGGTGTTGGAGCCTGAAATAATGGCCCAACCCTCCAAGGGAAAAGGAAAGAAGACTGGGGAACTAGCTTCAACACAGCAAAAGAAAAAGAACCTCTCTTCCCAGGAAGAAGTTCTGCCCTCTGAGGGAACTGAGCCCATGGAGTTGGAACCTTATCAGGTTGAACTCTTAGGCCCAGGGGGACCCACAAGGGAACAGCTGTGTAAGGGGCAAGAAACCTGTCCCTTTCTTGAAGGTCTTAGGCAGCAAGCTGCTGAAGAGACCAAAGGAAAAATCAGTGGAACACATAGGGTCTATTGGGAAGATGGACTCCTTTACACTGAGGCAAGAGATCCCAAACCTGGTGCCACTAGGAGAGTTGTAGTGCCTCAGGAGTTTAGAGAGTTCATCCTGATCTTAGCCCATGATATTCCACTTGCTGGGCATTTGGGACAAATCAAGACTTGGGAGAGGTTAGTCAACCATTTCTATTGGCCCAACATGTCCCAGAAAGTAAAGGAGTTTTGTGCCTCCTGTGCCATCTGTCAAGCCAGTGGTAAGACAGGTGGCCATCCAAAGGCCCCCCCTTATTCCACTTCCAGTGGTGGGGGTCCCCTTTGAAAGATTGGGAGTGGACATAGTGGGTCCACTTGAACCTCCCACAGCCTCAGGGAACCAGTATATCCTAGTAGTAGTGATCATGCTACTAGGTACCCTGAAGCAATTCCCCTTAGGTCCACTACTGCCCCTGCAGTAGCCAAAGCACTCATTGGTATCTTTACCAGAGTGGGATTTCCTAAGGAGGTGGTGTCTGACAGAGGTACTAACTTCATGTCAGCATACCTGAAACACATGTGGAATGAGTGTGGGGTGATTTACAAATTCACCACACCATACCACCCACAAACCAATAGTCTTGTGGAAAGATTCAACAAGACATTGAAGGGCATGATCATGGGGCTCCCTGAAAAGCTCAAAAGGAGATGGGATGTCCTCTTGCCATGTCTGCCTTTCGCCTACAGAGAGGTGCCTCAGAAGGGAGTAGGGTTTTCCCCCTTTGAACTTCTGTTTGGCCATCCTGTAAGGGGACCAATAGCTCTTGTTAAAGAAGGCTGGGAGAGACCTCTTCATGAGCCTAAACAAGATATAGTGGACTATGTACTAGGCCTACGTTCCAGGATGGCAGAGTACATGGAAAAGGCAAGTAAAAACCTTGAGGCCAGCCAACAACTCCAGAAGATGTGGTATGACCAAAAGGCTGCTATGGTTGAGTTTCAGCCAGGGCAGAAAGTCTGGGTTCTGGAGCCTGTGGCTCCCAGGGCACTTCAGGACAGATGGAGTGGCCCTTACCCAGTGCTAGGGAGAAAGAGTCAGGTCACCTACCTGGTAGACCTAGGCACTAGCAGGACCCCCAAAAGGGTGATCCATATGAACCGCCTCAAACTCTTTCATGACAGGGCAGATGTAAACATGTTAATAGTTACAGATGAGGACCAGGAAGCTGAGAGTGAACCTCTCCCTGATCTCCTCTCCACTGACCCTAAAGATGGCTCAGTAGATGGGGTGGTCTATTCAGACACCCTCTCTGGCCAACAACAAGCTGACTGTAGGAAAGTCTTACAACAGTTTGCTGAGCTCTTTTCCCTAACCCATGGTCAGACATACCTGTGTACCCATGATGTGGACACAGGAGACAGCATGTCTGTCACAAACAAAATATTCAGACAGTCTGACCAAGTTAAGGAAATAATCAAAGTGGAAGTCCACAAGATGCTGGAATTGGGAGTCATTGAGCTAGCCCAGTGGTCTTAGTCCCCAAACCTCACACAAAAGATGGCAAGAGAGAGATGAGGTTTTGTGTGGACTACAGAGGACTTAATTCTGTCACCAAGACAGATGCCCATCCCATTCCAAGGGCAGATGAGTTAATTGACAAACTAGGTGCTGCCAAATACGTGAGTACCTTTGACTTGACAGCAGGGTACTGGCAAATCAAAATGGCACCAGGAGCAAAAGAAAAGACAGCATTCTCCACACCTGATGGGCACTATCACTTTACTGTGATGCCCTTTGGCTTAAAGAATGCTCCTGCCACCTTCCAAAGGTTGGTGAATCAAGCCCTTGCTGGCTTGGAGTCCTTTAGTGCAGCTTAACTTGATGATATTGCTGTCTTTAGCTCCAGCTGGCAGGATTACCTGGTCCACCTGAAGAAGGTTTTGCAGGTCCTGCAAGCAGCAGGCCTCTCTATCAAGGCATCCAAATGTCAGATAGGGCAAGGAACTGTGGTTTACTTGGGACACCTTGTAGGTGGGGGCCAAGTTCAGCCACTCCAACCCAAGATCCAGACTATCCTGGACTGGGTAGCTCCAAAAACCCAGACTCAAGTCAGGGCATTCCTTGGCTTGACTGGTTACTATCGGAGGTTTGTGAAGGAATATGGATCCATAGTGACACCCCTCACAGAACTTACCTCTAAGAAAATGCCCAAGAAGGTAAACTGGACTATGGAATGCCAACAGGCCTTTGACACCCTGAAACAAGCTATGTGCACAGCACCAGTTCTCAAAGCTCCAGATTACTCTAAGTAGTTCATTGTGCAGACTGATGCCTCTGAACATGGGATAGGGGCAGTTTTGTCCCAAACAAATGATGATGGCCTTGACCAGCCTGTTGCTTTCATTAGCAGGAGGTTAGTCCCCAGGGAGCAGCGTTGGAGTGCCATTTAGAGGGAGGCCTTTGCTGTGGTTTGGTCCCTGTAGAAGCTGAGACCATACCTCTTTGGTACTCACTTTGTAGTTCAAACTGACCACAGACCACTCAGATGGCTAATGCAAATAAAAGGTGAAAATCCAAAACTGTTGAGGTGGTCCATCTCCATACAGGGAATGGACTTTATAGTGGAACACAGACCTGGGACTACCCATGCCAATGCAGATGGCCTTTCCAGGTTCTTCCACTTAGAAAATGCAGACTCTCTTGGGAAAGGTTAGTCTCATCCTCTTTCGTTTGGGGGGGGGGGGGGGGGTTGTCTAAGGAAATGCCTCCTTGGCATGGTTACCCCCTGACTTTTTACCTTTGCTGATGCCAAGTTATGATTTGAAAGTGTGCTGAGGCCTGCTAACCAGGCCCCAGCACCAGTGTTCATTCCCTAAACTGTACCTTTGTCTCCACAATTGGCACAACCCTGGCACCCAGGTAAGTCTCTTGTAACTGGTACCCCTGGTACCAAGGGCCCTGATGCCAGGGAAGGTCTCGAAGGGCTGCAGCATGTCTTAAGCCACCCTAGGGACCCCTCACTCAGCACAGACACACTGCTTGCCAGCTTGTGTCTGCTGGTGGGGAGAAAATGACTAAGTCGACATGGCACTCCCCTCAGGGTGCCATGCCAACCTCACACTGCCTGTGGCATAGATAAGTCACCCCTCTAGCAGGCCTTACAGCCCTAAGGCAGGGTGCACTACACCACTACAGTGTCTAAGCAATACCTTAGACATTGTAAGTGCAGGGTAGCCGTAAGAGTATATGGTTGGGAGTCTGTCAAACACGAACTCCAAAGCACCATAATGGCTACACTGATAACTGTGAAGTTTGGTATCAAACTTCTCAGCACAATAAATGCACACTGATGCCAGTGTGCACTTTATTGTAAAACTACACCCAGAGGGCATCTTAGAGATGCCCCCTGAAAACATACCCAACTTCCAGTGTGGGCTGACTAGTTTTTGCCAGCCTGCCACACACCAGATATGTTGCTGGCCACATGGGGAGAGTGCCTTTGTCACTCTGTGGCCAGTAACAAAGCTTGTACTGGGTGGAGGTGCTTCACACCTCCCCCTGCAGGAACTGTAACACCTGGCGGTGAGCCTCAAAGGCTCACCCCCTTTGTTACAGCACCACAGGGCATCCCAGCTAGTGGAGATGCCCGCCCCTCCGGCCACTGCCCCCACTTTTGTCAGCAAGGCTGGAGGAGATAATGAGGAAAACAAGGAGGAGTCACTCCCCAGTCAGGACAGCCCCTAAGGTGTCCTAAGCTGAGGTGACTCTGACTTTTAGAAATCCTCCTTCTTGCAGATGGAGGATTCCCCCAATAGGATTAGGGATGTGCCCCCCCTCCCCACAGGGAGGAGGCACAAAGAGGGTGTAGCCACCCTCAGGGCCACTAGCCATTGGCTACTGCCCTCCCAGACACACCCCTAAATTGAGTATTTAGAGGCTCCCAGAACCAAGGAAGATAGATTCCTGCAACCTGAAGAAGAAGAAGAACTGCTGACCTGAAGCCCTGCAGAGAAGACGGAGACGACAACTGCTTTGGCCCCAGCCCTACCGGCCTGTCTCCCCACTTCAAGAAAAACTGCAACAGCGACGCATCCCCCAGGGTCCAGCGACCTCTGAAGCCTCAGAGGAATACCCTGCATCTAAAAGGACCAAGATGCTCCTGAGAACAGCGGCCCTGTTCAAGAAACTGCAACAACTTGCAACAAAGAAGCAACTTTTAAAGACCACACGTTTCCTGCCGGATGCGTGAGACTTTCCACTCTGCACCCGACGCCCCCGGCTCGACCTGCGGAAAACTAACACTACAGGGAGGACTCCCCGGAGACTGTGAGCCCGTGAGTAGCCAGAGTTGACCCACCTGAGCCCCCACAGCGACGCCTGCAGAGGGAATCCAGAGGCTTCCCCTGACCGCGACTGCCTGCTTCAAGGAACCCGACGCCTGGAAAACACACTGCACCCGCAGCCCCCAGGACCTGAAGGAACTGAACTCCAGTGCAGGAGCGACCCACAGGCGACCCTCTTCCTAGCCCAGGTGGTGGCTACCCCGAGGAGCCCCCCCTGTGCCTGCCTGCATCGCTGAAGAAACCCCGGGTCTCCCCATTGATTCCTATTGGAAACCCGACGCCTGTTTGCACTCTGCACCCTGCCGCCCCTGTGCCTTCTTGCCTCTGTGCCTTCTTGTGTCTCCCCGGTGCCCTACAAAACCCCCCTGGTCTGCCCTCCGAAGTCGCGGGTACTTACCTGCTGGCAGACTGGAACCGGGGCACCCCTATTTCCATTGAAGCCTATGTGTTTTGGGCACCACTTTGACCTCTGCACCTTACCGGCCCTGAGCTGCTGGTGTGGTAACTTTGGGGTTGCCTTGAACGCCCAACGGTGGGCTACCTTGGACCCAACTTTGAACCCTGTAAGTGTTTTACTTACCTGTGAACTTAACATTTACTTACCTCCCCCAGGAACTGTTGATTTTTGCACAGTGTCCACTTTTAAAATAGCTTATTGCCATTTTTGCCAAAACTGTACATGCTATTGTGATTATTCACAGTTCCTAAGATACCTGAGTGAAATACCTTTCAGTTAAAGTATTGTTTGTAAATCTTGAACCTGTGGTTCTTAAAATAAACTAAGAAAATATATTTTTCTATATAAAAACCTATTGGCCTGGAATTGTCTTTGAGTGTGTTCTCCTCATTTATTGCCTGTGTGTGTACAACAAATGCTTAACACTGCCCTCTGATAAGCTACTGCTCTACCACAATACCACAAAATAGAGCATTAGAATTAGCTCTTTTTGCCACTATCTTACCTCTAAGGGGAACCCTTGGACTCTGTGCACACTATTTCTTACTTTGAAATAGTATATACAGAGCCAACTTCCTACAACATCAGAGATCACATCAGAAGTTATTAGAAACATATTGATCCGAAAGTATTGCTTGTGTGAATGTGAATAAAATGTATAAGCTTGTTTATCTGCTTTTCACTCTTGCCAAGTATCAACTAGACCAAAAACGAGATTGACGATAGATACCTTAATGTACTTTATGCATACGGGGTCCTAATCCAACATGTGTAGTATCTGTTTTTGGTGCCATTGTGCCATTAGAGTCTCCACAAACGGCAACTGGACTTGCCCAGGATAAAAGTTTAATTGAGGGTATCATGTTATAGGATTGTCCTAATTAAGACCGTTTCTCGTACACATAATATATTATCTTTTATCTAGTAACATATCCGCTACTGCATCAGCCAGTGTTATCACTCATTGTTCACAACATGTTGCTGTTATTAGATTGTGTTAACATTATGACCACAAGGAGGAAAACCACTTGTACAGAGCTGACTGTTAATTTTGCCAAGCCTGATCTTTGTAAGCCACATGTTTCTCCTGAAGGCATACTACATCAGGGTTATGACTGCCTAATTCCAGAGTGAACAGTCACCATTTATATGAATTATTGAGTCCATTAACTTTCCACATTAAAATCTGGATTTTACCTATGCTAACCTCTGCTGTATGTACCATATCTGTCTATTCAAAAACTGGCTTTTGGATTTCTCAAACATTTCTGGATTGCCCTGCCTACCTCACTCAAAATACCCCCAATCACCCCCTATTATCTAACCCTCCCCCTTTCTCTGTCCCACCCCACCACTTATAATCTTACCTCCATATGCTTTTGGGGGTGTGGGTTGGAACTGGCTTGAATCACCTCTTCCTCTCTCCCTTGTTTCCCCTTGCTTTGATTTCCTTTTCCATGTTTCCCCTTTTTTCTCTTTCACCTTCCTTTCCTCCTCGTTTTTCTTTTTATTTCATTCATTCCCCTTTCCTCTTGATTTCCCCACCTTCTTTCTTTGTTTTAATTTCTCTTAAGTTTCCTTCTATATTTTATCTTCTCTCATCCACCCTCCTCCCTTCCTACTGTTTCCCTTTTGTTTTATTTCACTTTATCATTTCTACCTTTCTCCTCCCTTATTCTTTTCCCCCTTTCTCCAGTACTTCTCCAACTTTTCCCTTCTTTCTCCCTTTCTCCCATCTTCTTCCTCTCTTCTCTTGTCCCTTATTGCTCCTTTCATCCCTTGTCTTCCTCTTTTCCACTTTAATCCCTTTTCTCTTCCTTCTAACTCTTTCTTTTTCCTCAACTCCTCATTACTTATCAATGCAGAATGGATAATTGTTGATCAGCTCTAACTCAGTTATTCCTAATTCTGTACAGAAACTTGAGTGCATCTTCCGTCTCCTGAAAAAATGAAACACTCCTTTCCAGAGTACTTTTAAATCTGCCAACCCGGTCATTGTTACTGGGGCTTCACAATTTTTCTTATTGTACATGATGTTTTAATTTCCTTTTGATTTCTTGCTGTATTAAGACAGATCGAGAAAAATTGCAAATGAAAAAACAAATGAGTTTGTCATCCATATTTCTCTTTTGCTTTGGCGAGTATTCGCTCTTTTTTATCAGCAAGTCCTGAAAGTATACAATTATTGTTCTTGACTGACAGCCATCTTTGGGTGGGTGAATGGAGACAAATCGTGCTTTAGCGATAGTTCAGTCATCTGCAATGGAGGTTTTATCGGCCCAAAAATACAGTCATGCCAGTATTTAGCACTCTGACTGATACTTGAGTTGTTTGTTTTAACACCATCTTGTGCACCGTCATCTTCTGTGGTTTCAGTCCCTTCCAGTATGTCAATGATTCCAATATTTGCCCTCCTTGAGCAGTTGTCTAGGTCTTTGCACTTTTCGCATGTTTGACATGGAGTTTAGCTTGTTCTTCCAGCTGTCACATTATTTTTTCAGATTGCTCATTTGCTACTGAGAGTTGATCCCTTTTGTCCAATATTTCATCAAACTTGTTTTTTAGGCTTTCCAAATTGATAATAGGGAGATTCTGAGTAAACCAAACTTCTTTCACCTCACGCAGAGTATCTTTAAGTAAAGTTTTTGCTTAAAGTTCTGAGGATATGTTAGCTCTGTGTTTCTTCTCTATATGACAATCTTGCTTAAATGTTCTTTTTTCCCAGCAAGCATATAGCCCCTGTTTCGGGTGGGAGAAGACTGAGAGTTCATTATGCTCTTTCTTAGATTCAACAAAGAACCTGAATCTACTAAGTTGCTTGTGCAAGTTGATTCAGCTGTGGGGTCCAAGGCCTGATAACAAGCACCCTAATCCAAGACATATGAAGTATATGTAGTTAGTGGTTTGATTCTTCCCTTGCTGTCCTCTATTTGCCTTTTCCTGACCATTTCTTTCAATCAAGCACACGCAAGAAATGTGTTAGGCTCTTGCACCTTTTCACATTTGAACCCCTGGTAGTGCAACATTAGTTGATCTGCATCTGTTTCTTGAAATAGTTGTTTTATATGGTAAGGGGTCTGGCTCTCATCGACCCTATCTGTCCCGCCCATTCTTTTTCTACTTTGATTCAGTGGGTTTAGCACCTTGCACATTCACAGATTCTATATTAGCCTTGTCTCCCTTCTTATCCACTAACACAATCATGCTACAGGTATTCATTAGATGTTTTTATGCAGGGTGAGAGCTCTGAGTTACTTGTTTTTCAATGGCTGCTTTTTCCAAAAATACAGCATCCTGTCTCTCCTCAAAGCTTACTGCCGGGTTATCATCCTTTACCTTCACATGAGCCTTAGGCTTTGACAGCTTGTTTAGTTTTTTGACAGGGCTGTCTACAGCTGCCTGTTCTGTGAATTCCAGATAGGTGCTCTGTTGACTTGTGGTGGCTTGTCTTACAACCTGCGTAGTGACAGACAAGGCTTGAATTGTATCCCTTCAACAATTACCTAGCTTTAGATTTAACTGACGAAAAAAAGCAATCTCTCCAGTGTGTCTAATACAGTGGGACCCACTCTTTTGCTCCCTCCCTGTTGGATCGATCTGCCAATCACCTGTTCATATGTATGGTTTAGGGGGAGGGGGCTTAGTATCCAAAGGAATAGTAAAGATGTCTTTCAGTTCGATCTAGACAAATTAATGATATCCCTCCTAGTTATTTTAGATATGACTTTCAGTTTAACCGTGTTTACGGTTTTATGTTCTACTGAAACGGGAATAAGGGGGTAGTCATGCATTCTATTCAACAGACACAAAATTAACTCGGTCAGTTCCTGGCAGCCTGTTAATGAACATTTCAGCAGATCAAGCAGCAGCTATGCAAGAACCTTAACAATCTGGTCCCGATGTGACTCTCAGCTGAGCATAAGCTGCTCAATAGGAAGCAGCCCAGTATCCCACCTTTTGTTGTGCAGAAAAAGCACAGCCCTTTGTGGTTCCTTCTCTCCCTTTTGGATGGGATCTGCGTTACTCAGTTTCGAATGGCATTTGGTTCACTGCGTAGCCTGGCACACCCAGGAATGTTTAATACCCATCACTGCTTAACCTTCTGCACTGCATTGTGGTACCTAATTGGAGAAATTCTAGTATCCATTCAGTCTTTCGTCCTACTAAAGTCTATGCAACAATGAACCATGAGATGGATAAGGAAAAATAAAATCAAAGACAGAGTTCAGTATGAAAAATGTCTTTGTTTGTTATTTTGTATCTTCATACGAAGTAGACAAAGTCCAGGAAGAGTCGTAGCATTTACGTTGCACAAGAAGACCCCAAAAATGAATTCTTTAATATGTCATCAAACAACATGAATAATTTTCAGGAAAAACAGTAAAATAAGTGTAAAATGTACCGAATAAATGCATTATAAACAACTACCAATTCTCTGGAAACATATCAAAGGTTCGACAATATTAGTCAAAGCACACTAATATTTTGGATCATGCCTATCAGACATCACAAGCTGTCTGGTTGCAAAAGACTAATTGGGGTAAACCAAGGACATACTGGAGGCTTGCAGCAAGCCCACCCATGCCTTACAATTGGCTAGCTTTAATGTCACTCATTTTCCTGCATCTTATTCATATCCCAGCTTGTCAATCTTTTATCAGTACATCCATTCAAGCATATCGTCTTTACCACCACTTTTGATTGGCTGGCTTCTATGCTTCCTCTGCTTGCTTTTTTTAAACTACCTTTTACGTTGTATTTAAGCACTCCATGTGTGTTTGTGTGTTTTAGGTTATTTCCTGCGTGCTTTTCTTTCACCTCCGCATTACTCTCTCTTGCCCATGTGCTTCTGTTTTCCCACCCACATTTGTGTTGCGCTCTCTCTCGTCTCTGTGTGCTTCTCCTTTTCTCCCCACTGCTGTCTTTGCTCATGCTGCTTCTCACCCTGCCCACCATTGTGCTTCCCCTCACCCCACCTCCTAGCCCAGTCATTCTTTTTAAATATTTTAAAAACAAATTTGAGTGATTTCGCGCTGTTTTAATATGCCAGTCTCAATTTTTTTTATCACGGACCCATATAATTTTGTAGGTGCATGCGTGCATGCACCCCAACAAAATGACACAGCCGCCGCGTCTTCCTGTTTTTAATAGCCATGCTGCACAGCAGCCGTGATGCTGTGTAGTATGGCTAGAAAAGAGTGGCAAAGCCAATAGGTCTAATTGGCGAGACATAGGGCCTGATTCTAACTTTGGAGGACGGTGTTAAACCGTCCCAAAAGTGGCGGATATACCACCTACCGTATTACGAGTTCCATAGGATATAATGGACTCGTAATACGGTAGGTGGTATATCCGCCACTTTTGGGACGGTTTAACACCGTCCTCCAAAGTTAGAATCAGGCCCATAGTTACTTTGCCACTGCTTGTTTGGAAATGTCTTGAAAATCTGCCGTAATAGAATTCTCATGTGTATGCAGCTGGAATATTAAACATGGAAATTCCGATGTCACATCGCAGGGCCACAATTTGTAGCCTTGATTCTGTGTATTTCCATAAGGTTACCTACTGGTACATTAAAAGCAATAGGTTGACGTTAATGATTCTTCAGAAGGCTAGTTTGGACATGTGGTCTGGAAGCAAAGTTACATACCTTGGAACCAGGAGGCAACTCACTTCGGCAGACAAAGAAAGAGATTTGGACATGAAAAGATTTGCCCAGGATCACAGAATTTGCTAAACAACTAGGAGTGCCTTAAGGTGATTCCTTTTATGGCATGCAACGCAGTGCATTCATTTATATTGAGCCAGTGTGATGCTCCAGACACTCCCCCCACTGTTGCAAAATAGGTTGACAGCTCCTCCTCCCTGCTCACCCATGAAGATGCTGCCACCACTAGTTTCAGAGATCCGGGGGTTCTTTCTGTCTTGTTCCCTGGTGTTCGGGCCTGCTCCCTGTCTAGCACTCACTGTCGTTTATTGGAAGGTTTTGCGCTGCTGGCTGTGTTTGGACCCTGAGCTTTAAAGTGTTTCAGTCTGCGGCCAGTCTAGCCCTCACTTTCGGTGATTGAAGGTCTGTACTGATGTTCGTGTCTGGACCCCTGGATGCCAGTCTATTCCTCACTTTGTTCCAGACGACCGGCCCACCATTATTCTCATTGTGCTGACCTGCTGTAACTGATACAAGGCCTTCTGATGACCCTGTTTTTTCCTACATTGTGAATTACAACCATATTCTTTCTAAAACACACATGCTAGTCGTTTCCTAAAACAGGATCCTCATATGGTACTTCCGAATCAACAATATGGAGTTTAAGTGACATCATACAAAGACTCATCTTTGTCACTACCGCCCCTGTGGCATTTTACCTCTGACTCCACGGTGATTATATGGCTTACTGAGATCTCACACACACCTCTTGTAATACAGTACTATAAAAGCCTTGAAAAAAAAACAGTTCTATGAGCCACAGGGGTAGAAACACGTGTTGGCTGTTCTTGTATAAAGATTGTAGAATAGAAGAAGAAAAATACCACAAATAAAAGGCAAAAAAGGAAGAATACTAAGAAACTGTCTCAACTTCAGTTTGTATATAGCATGTATTGCACCAGTGGTGGCCAGCGGCAAATAAAACCTGGTGGGGTGAATATTAAACCCTCTGATAGATACTGGTAAAAAAACAAAATACAGTAGTGCCCTTAGGCTCAATCCCAAAGCTCTCGATAGTGGTCCGTTTGAAACAGTATTTATAATGGGCCACGATTGAGAGCTCTGGAGATGAGGCTGGAGGCACTGCAAATTTCTCACAGTGCCTGTCAGTGAATTAGATCAAATTAAAATCAACAAATAAAGATTTACTCACCCACTGCTCCTCTTCAACTCAGCAGTTGGTGGTTCCTCCAGCACAGGCAGCAGGCCTCCGGAGCCTTATCCAAATCCCCTTTACCAATCCTGCTGCTGCTCTCATGCTGCTCAGGCAGCATGAGAGAAGCATGTGCATTGGCTGGAGCGTGCTGGTTCGACCCTCCTTCAAGCCCTGGAGGCCTATGCTTGCTCTTCACCCAGCTGTCTAAGACAGCTCTGGTTGGAGTATTTAAAGTGTGTATGTCAGGCTGGCCATGGCAAGTTTAGTTTAGTTTAGCAGATTTATACAACACATGGCTACCTGAAGGCCTCCCAGCGCCAAAAGGAAGTGACACTTAGTGCAAGAGTCCAAGCTATGTGAGAGATAGAGAAATTAAATCGGATAAAGTAAGGTCTTACATTTTTTCTGGAATGGTAGTTCCATGGGCTCCAGCCAAAGTCATGGAGTTAGGAGATTCCAGAGGCGAGCTGCCTTGACTGAGAAGAAGTTGCCTCCCCAAGAAGATCTCTTGAACCGTCGTATGTGAACTAACTGAGAGGTGGAAGATCTCAGGGTTCTTGTGGGAATATAAGGGGAGATGCCATGTCTGAGAAAATGAGGGCCTTTATTGTGGAGAGCTTTATGTACCATGCATAGGGCTTTAAAGCAGGTCCGTTGTTTTATTGGTAGCCAGTGGAGGGAGGTCAGTGCTGATTTGGCTGATTGATGTATAGGTATGTTCATCAAAAGTTCTGCGGCCGCGTTCAGCGCCACCTGAAGTCTCTTCAATACGTACTCAGAAGAGCTAAGGAAGAGGGAATTACCATAGTGTAGACGGGAGAGTATCATAGTCTGGACCAGAATTCTTCTGGCTAGAGGTGGCAGAAGATTGAGAATTTTCCTTAAAGTTCTCATGAGACCAAAGCAAGAGGAAGAAATCAATTTCTCTTGGTGTTCCATTGTGAGGCGACCGTCGAGCCAAAAACCTAGGCTCTTTATATGATCCTTAGGGACGGGGAGATTGCTGAAGGCCTCTGGGTAGAGAGCCAAAAGATTAGGAGGGGCACCATTGCCCACCATCAAGACAGCCGGACAAAGCGACATGCACACTTTAAACCAAGGTGCACACTGTTCCTCCATACTGCTGGCCCCGCCCTTGAACTCAGCTGCTGGCAGAATGAAATTTGTTTTATTACCATTTTATTTTTCATGTTTCCGTCACTCTCTGTGGAGGGGCAACGCTCCTTCTCCCTCACAAAGGCACCACCTGTGTTAATGATACGTTAATGCACCTGCATTTCCTTCAACTTTATTCCAATATGGCCGTCACTTTGATCCTGCTGCCAGTCTAGCCCGCACTTTCAGTGAAAGGAAGGCTGTTCGTTGCTGCTGGTGTCTGTACCCGTGGCCTCATTAACTCTGGCATTCAGGCCCGCTTCCAGAGACTGTCCCTTTCAGTGAGCAGAGGTTTCTGCGCTGCTGACGGTGTCCGGACTCCTGCCAGCCCAGTCCAGCCCTGACCAGCCCTGACCTTCAGTGATCGGAAGTTTCTGTGCTGCTGTTCTACCCTGGACCCTTGGCTTTAATAACGCTGGTTTTCTGGCCTGCGGTCCGGTCTAGCCCACCTTTTCAGTGTTTAGAGGGATCTGCGCTGCTCTTCATGCATGCACCTTCAGCTTTGATAACATTGGTGTTGAGTCCTGCTGCCAGTCCATCCCTCACTTTCAGTGATCGGAGGGTTCTGTCTTGGGTCTGGACCCGCAGCTTTGGTAACACAGGATGTCGGTGGTGCTGCCTTTCTATCAGTCTTCAGTGACCCTCAGTTTTAAAGACCTGGATGCAGGTTCCAACCTACATCTAGTGCCTTGAGTCATGGGGAGATTCCCAATGAGGAATTGTTAAAGGGGACATTCAATGAATGATGCCACTTTACATTACAAAACCCTGTTGACGTCATCAAACACGCATACTAGAGTGTCTTTTGTTGATTTGTTATTAGGGGTACAGATCCGAGCAAAGATTTGTTTTGACCCCTTTAAACCACTGCCTGTTTGCATTAACAGGTAGTATAGTCGACCTCCTCTCCACCTGGGTGGAGTAGGCTGAAAAAGAGTACACCAGAAGGTGATTTTTGTCAACATATATTCATGATTGAAACAATCCTGTTACCTAATGTTTTGATTCAAGAGAGTCGCATAAAATGTGTGATGTCCACTCCAGGCTTTTGTATAGCACTCTGTACTTGCAGTTTGGCAGTTGTCTCTCCCTTTAAATGATTCAGAAAACGCAATCGTCATAGCATAACCAGAATGATGGTTACTTTGGTGAACTATTATGCGAGGGTCGGTATTACCAGAAAGTGGAAAAATCCCAAGAATCATGCTTGCATGTTGTTGGGACGGAAAGGTCGTGTGCTCGGTGATGGACATGCACCCCTGCCGTAGGTGCCCCAGCTGCAGCGGCATCTGGATTATTGTTACTGGTTTTTCGTCATGGGCAAATACTGATCATGCATTTGCACCCTGACCTAGGCCTGTCTCATAGATTATAGTCTTGTTATACCAGGAGGGGCACACAAAGCATTAGCCTGATAGTGGCAAAATGCTACTGTTCTTACTCGGAGTTAAGTAGTACAAACGCATTGGACGCAGCATACGTTTTTGTAATAGTGGTCAGTAGAGTGAACAGGCCTTTTTACCTACTGGCGCACTCATGTAAAGTTCTGCTGCTGTATACGTAACTCACCCTTGGCATACATCATGTAACTAATTATGTAGCACTGTGCAACATGCATGTGCAGGCCTCTAGAAATGTACTCACCCACTCGCTATGTCGGGTCAAATTTGATCACGGCTAGCTATGTTTAGAGCCTACTGGCCTGGTCTGGTGAGAGAACTCGAACTGACAAATAACAGATGTTTCTGTTAATTCAGAAAATGAATGAGCAATAAAGATGCGTTTAAATCTTCTTTTTATCTTGTCACATTTGCTGTGCATTCAAAATCAGAGGTCACAGTCCCCTTTGCTGTCTCTCCTCGCCACAGAGCCCCTGGCAGTGGCGCTACACCAGTCCAAGTGGACAGTGGGTACCCCACCCCTGGGTGGGAGGTGCAGGGGGGCTCGATGCTCTACCTCTATGAGGATGATATCCTGCTCACACTTTCAGTGCTGTCCTCCCCACCCTAGTGTGATGCTGGAGACTATCCACGCTTTTGCATCATCTCTGAATACAAGGTTAATTAGGGAAAGAGCGAAGCCCCACTGCTCTCAAGAGTAACCACCCATGCTGTCATTGATGGCTTACCGTTCCAGTGGAGGGCCCTCCCTTCTTAAATGTTTGGCTATCTATGTCAGTAGATGTCTGGAGCACATGATGGCATAGAACCTGGACCCACTCCTGGAGCAGATGCAGTTTGACTTTAAGAAATGGACACACTTGAACCTGTTGTTGTGGGGTAAGATGGTGACCCTCCCAAGGTTTACCTCTGTGCTGGGCATGCTGCTTCTGTTGATGCCCCTTAGGATACTGCAACAGGTTGACAGGGGCATTAAGGCCTTCATCTCTGTGGCAATGAGGCCCAATCTGGCAGCTGGGAAACTTCTTGCCCATAGATCTTCCGGAGGCATTGGTCTCCCCTCTGTTGAGCATTATTGTATGACTTTATGCACATGGTGCTACTGATGTATGTCCAAAATCAAGTTCGAGACAACCCCCCCCCCTCCACTGTGGGTCACGATAGAAAACAATATAATGATCAGCCCAGTAGGATTGCACTTCCTATATATGCATGTTGCCACCACAGGGCAGGGAATCCCACGATCCAGGCAATGTCCAGAACATGGGCACAGGCTAGCAGTCTTCTTTCGGTGGATGCTCACCTCTGTGATAAGGCGCCCATCAGGTACAATGACAGCGTTTGCATTGGAGTACCCGCCGCAGATGCAGAGTTCTATGCCTGCCACACCTCAACACCCCACTCCCTACACTCCTCCCCCCCTACCCTGGTTGAGCATTGGGGAATCCCAGCTTTGCAGCACCCCCAGTTCTATACCACCAGTACACTGGGAAACATGGTTCCAGGGTGCCCCCCCATCCAGGAGCACCTAACTCTCTCTCTCCCCGTGAATCCCCATCTTTTTTCCCCTCTCTTCCTCCTTCCCTCCCCTCCTGATCGCTTCACCCCCTCTCACTCCTGCTCCATCTCCTCCCACTCCTGCTCCACCTCCTCCTTCCTCTCATATGGCCTCTGCCTTTTTGCCTTTCCCTCCACATCCCTCTGACTCCCCCACTGCCCCTTCAAACCCCCCATCCCCCCCACCCCCCCACTGTTACCAACATTGGAAATACACATATGCTGCCCCTCCCCTCCCACCTCAGACCAGCACTATTTGTGGATTTCTTTTTTGCTTTTTGCTCCCACACAAAATCGCCATTACCTGCTTTTATGATTAGGCTTTTCCTAATGGAGCACTTGTGTTATTATTGATGGTCATTTTTGTACTTTGTATGTCTGAATGTTTGGATTTCTGTATCCATTTTTGACATTATTGGCTTTGCTCTCTCCTGATGCTTTAATAAACAAATTGCAACACAAAGAGAGAGGTCAAATGTCAGCTTACGTCTTCTAACAAATTGTTGCTTATTTTATCCTGGTGATTGTTGTTACTTTTCTTTCTCTGACTTAAAAGAGTATTTTGTAAACTGTCTGACAACCATGCTGGACGCACAATATTTAAATAGCTTGTGAATGAAGTATACAAATATTTCAAAATATATTTCAGTAGTTAGTAAAGCATGTTTTTGTAATTCTGAAATGAGATGGAAATAAAAATGTTATTAGGATCAATACAAATCTTTACTTGGTGATGCTTTACTTGCTGATGTACAAAAGGTAACTATTTGATGAAACCCGATTTCCACACATTATTTGTATGCTATACAGTTCCATCAGTAAAACTGCATGTTGGTGAGAACAATTGGGGCAATTTCAATGGAAAATGTCTGTCAGTGAATGGCAGTTTTCTACCACGTCACACTTTAGTTATATATTTATTAAAAGTAAGTTTTTAAATATAAACTGAGAAACATTTCTCCCTGATAAAAATACTATTATTGAACTGAGAGGCAATTCAGGGGTCTTATGTACCCTAAATGTGGGTTAGATTTTTGTATTACATGGAGCAAACGTTTAGTCTGTTAAATCAAATTAGTTTTATGTGCAGCAGACATGCTGACCTCACATGTATGAAGATGCTCTCGCATGTGATAATGAAGAAAAAAGGCAATTCAGTAAAATAAAAATATTTGCCTACGATCACCCAATTTGAGACTAGTTCATTGGTCAAGTGCATTGCAGTTAAGTCGAGTAGATTAATTAAGTCACTACACCTTCAGGTCTGGTAAATATTTTCTGATTTTTTTGAAGCCTGATGCAGGGTTGTGGAACTTAATAAAATATCTACTTGTCCATGTGACAAGTTGCTTCATAAATCTCCTTGTCCTGTAACAAAATCTACTTGTCCCTTTGGTGCACAGTAGTGTGGTGAAAAATTATGGCAACAATCTCATTATATAAGAGTTCTGTTAATAGCCTCTCTGATTATGCCAGGGCTAATACTACAGAAGGGCTTGAATACTAGCAATGTCATTATTTCACCACCTTTCCACAGATTTACATACTGGGGCTGGAGGTAGCAGCAAACAATAATTCCAGGGTTGGAATACCCTTTTGAATCTTTGCAAACCTACTAACTTGCAAATTTTAAATGTTTCCACCAGCTCTTCAGTAATCTATTCTCATACTGAGAAAGGCTGGAAATTTACTCTTGCCACGGGCAGATGTAAAACTGATTTCAAAGATGGGGAGAAATAAGTGGGTGAAGGAAAAGTGAATTTGTAAACGCTTAACAGATTTTCGCATGAGCAAATCTACACATGCAGATTTGGTCATGCTAAAATACAGCTCACAAAGATTTTCTAGGTGTACAGTTTCCTGGACTATTTGTGTAAATTCCTGTGAGGTCATGGAATACTTACATCTGCAGCTATACAAAGACATATACACTTGGTGCACTTTTGTCATTGATTTTCTTTAGGAATTGGGCCCCTAATTAGTCTGGTGTTAACCAAGTACTTCTGTTTTTATTAAAAGTTTATCTCTCTCTAGCCATCTTTTGGCTGGCTGAAAGCAATCTATCCTTTCATAAGGAGCATATCAGCACACAAAGTAGTTTTGTTCAGTCCAGGGAACTCATGTGGCAATGTGTACTTTTTGAGACCAGAAAATATTTGTGCTTTTTGCCAATGTTTGCTACAATAGTGAGGACCTGGCATCTCCCACAGCAAAAATGTTTTACAAAAGTCATGTCAAAACAAGACACACATTGACAAAACCAAAAGACTGACCACCAATGTTGGACCTATTGGCTTTGCCAATGCTTGTTTACTTTCATGTTTCCCATAATATTATTGAAACTGGTTACACTGATTTGTCCTTTATGAATATTTTATGTAAATACTAGCATGCATCAAAATATTTTTACTAAATGACGCTTCAAAGAAATAGTACCTAAAAGTTCACAGTAATTTAGAATTTTTTTTTTTCATAGTTGCATTTTTGTGAACATTTTTTTTTTTATAGCAAAGAACCATCAGTCCAGCATTTGCAAATATTTGCATCTAATCAGAGAGCATTCTGGGAGCATTATAGGAGCCTCATATTGCTTAAATTTGCAAACGTGTGTATACTGTCAGTAGTGCAGTCGAAGCTTACATTTTTACTTAAAGCACTCACCCTAATAATAAAGGCTTTGCATCAGTGAACCATAAATACAAGTTTGGACAGCCTTAAAATATAGACACAGATATTACCTGCTTCGTAGTAGCATTACACTGTAAATTGGCAGCCAAGTGGTTTGTGCTGCAAGGGGCTGGGCCCACTTGTCCCAAGGACAAATTAAACATGATAACTTGTTGTCCTTGACCCCAAACAATATCTCCTGGGCTTTGGGCTATAGGAATTCCACATCCTCCCTGATGTGGTTGCATGTACATGCTATTATGTACGATATGTGTGGTACAGCATATAGAGGCCTGTGAGTTCCATGTTGGAAGCCTGGGCCTGTCGAAAGGCATCTGAGAGCTTGGTGGGGGACACAGTTGAGGAAGGAAGAGCCAGGCTCTCTTGTGCACTTCAAAAGGGTTCTTTGAGCCTGAAAAGGTCAATGGTCAGTAGAGGCTGGACACATCACTGAAAAGAAACAGTACTGATAGGGGACTGACAGAAATTAGGGGTCGGCCGTTAACCTTTTGCTAGGCATGTGTCAGTGAGGATGATGTCCAGTTTTGATCTTCTAGTCACTCCTGTAGACGGTGTTGTGGGGATGTCAAGTTTGGAGCTGCTCATGCTGTGACAGACTGCTTCCTGGGCAAAGAGCAGGACAGAGGAGTGGTCATTTCAAAGGGAGACACCTTCACAGCATGAGCATCTAAGACTAAGGGCTTGATTTAGAGCTTGGCTGAAGGGGTACTCCGTCACAAAGGTTACGGACATCCTGTCCGCCAAAATATAAATCCCACAGGCTATAATGGGATTTATATTTTGGTAGACAGGATATCCGTCACCATTGTGACAGAGTAACCCCTCCACCAAACTCTAAATCAGGCCCTAAGACACTAACCACATCTGTGTCTGGAAATGGATTATAAAAAGGAGAGCTCGAGCTTCCCAGAATTGTCAAACTGGAGGTATACTTCAGTGTGGAGAAACTAAGCACAACCTCTGCATGTTGTGACCAGGAATGCTAGTCTCCTGCTGGGTGAGTGGACATCACCAAAGGGAATCAAGACCACTCACCCTGAACCCTGGAGCACCAGCATCTTCCTATCTGACGAAATTTGAGGACTCTGTGAGAAGGAGGAAAGTGCCTAGAGGGGTGAGGTCAAGTGGAGATACTGTTGAGTGAATCTCTGAAGCAGAATATGAGGTTTGGGTCCGCTTTGAGGACTGTTGCACTGATCAGCCCGTCCGACCGAGTGCTGCTGTTTGTGGCCCCTGTTTGTCAGGTGGGGGTTGGGGTGAGGACTGAGGGCCATTGCACTGATCGGGCTGTCTCCGCCGAGGGCTGCTGTTCACGAGCCCCATATGCCTGACGGGGCTGCAGTGAAGATCAAGGGCCATTGCCTGGTGCATCGCCTGTGCAGTGTTCTGACCCAGAGAGGCTGTTGTCCTGTGTGCGCTGTTCTCAATCCCCCTACCCCCACCCTGTATGCCAAAAGAGAGGGCTGTTGCCCTGGAGCAATGAACAACCTTGAAGCGTAGCGGGTTGCGACCTGTGGAAGCATAATACTGCTTCAATCACCTGAACCCAGAAGCACCCTTGACCTACCACCAGACTCAGGAAGCATAATACTGCTTCAATCACCTGAACCCAGAAGCACCCTTGACCTACTACCAGACTCAGGAAGCATAATACTGCTTCAATCACCTGAAATCAGAAGCACCCTTGACCTACTACCAGACTCGGGAAGCATAATACTGCTTCAATCACCTGAAACCAGAAGCACCCTTGACCTACTACCAGACTCAGGAAGACTTACTGTGCAATCAGAAGAGCGTCATGGATGCTTGCCGTCTCTCTTGCAGCATCCAGACCTCCGTTCACTGCTAATGCCTGCCCAGGCTGGCTAAACTGCAGCTCCTACAAAATCGGGAAGACTGATTGCTGGACCACCGAGCCTCTGGGAGAACTTGCTGTACTTTGAAGCACTGCAGCACCAAGACGCTTTGACATTTAGAAGCCATTGTGGAATTTCTAAGACTTGTACTTGGTAGCACGGTCTTACATGGATGTTGCCCAATATGAATGGGGAATAACTATATGATTAGACGGGTCATTGATGCTCAGGGAATAATGCAGACAGCACTAAAGTGCCAGCCTTATGAAGGCTGTGTGTATTATTTGTTGTACTGTGTTTCACTTTGTGTTCGTATATAAATACTATTTTATTAATAAAAGCAAGTATCTGGCTGGATAGTCAGTTACTGAGGTTATTGAGAGTGTTTTTTGGTTGTGAGTCTGTGTGGAACTTGCATAAGGGATTTTGACTTGTTTTCCCCTTCGTTCCAGGCTCTTTTCACTACGAGCAATTTACCAGGTTTTCTCCGTCGGAAGATAACAGGGATACAATCAGCACCAGTCCTACACTTTCTATCCCCAATATGGCTATTTTTCACTAATGTATCTTTTCTGACTAGATCTTTACCCATCCCCACTTGGCTCCGGAATGAGGATTTGTGGAGTTTTTTTAGCTTCGTGCAAGGGAAATGTTATTGTTTTGGCAATCCCCCTCGTTTGCAAAGGAGCCACATTTAAGGCTTCATTTGCAAAATAGTGCCCCCTTACAGTGGGCCGTTTGGAGGTTATCTCATACCTCCTTAATGCAAATACATGCAGACCTTTACTCAGCAAATTCGTCTTTCATTGAACAATGTTTTCTGCTGTGTATACCTTAAGCTGGAGTAGTTCCTTAGTTTTAAATGCATCGATATATTAGTGAGATAATTTGTCACTTCCCGCGTTATTTGCCCACATTGTATGTATGGCATGTGAAACCTGGCATGCATCTTGTTGGCAAATAATGTGATATTCCGATTTGTTCACTACAACATGTTTCAGTATATGAAATTATGATTTGTACATCTTCAATGCACACATAAGAATTTTGCTGATCATCATTTTAAATGGCACATGAGCAAATATCGTGTGACTTGGAATCTCGACGTTACTATCTGAAAGGGGAATGAATCTTGTAGTTGTAATTGGGGCACTGGTATGATTATCACGTCTTTGCCACATGGCCACTGCCGACCTCGTGCGGATGTTGTTTTTGGGCCTCTTTCTCTGCTCCTGGGTGCCGCTGGTACCCGCGGTATTGGCAGCCGGGTGCATTGATCTGCATTTATCTCCGCTCAGGCCTAGAGGGGCTGGACCTTTGTGTCTGCGCTCCGCTGCACGAGCAGCGGGCGCCTGCTCCCCTTGGAAAGGTCCTGCTGGCGCTCTGAAAGGAGTGAGCAAAATGCCAGCTTTAACAATGCCTGCTAAAAATAGAGAGGGCGGAGGGCAGCCTCAGGGAGTGGGTTCCAGGCCCAGTGGAGGGATGTTGATGACTTCTGATATCAGTGGTATTTGTCGGGGCACTAGTGAGCGCAAGCAGTAAGGATGCTTGTGTCCCAACTTGGGCCAGAAGGAGTGTGGGGTAACCATGCATTTGTACCACAGTCAGCAGCACAAATACTTGGGGTAAAATAACCTGGGCATTTGCACCACAGAAAGGGGCATGAAGGAGTGTGGGGTTGCAGTGGTATTTGCACCACAGACACAAACGCTTGGTGTAAGAAAGGCACTTGTACCCAGTAAAGGGAGCAAAGAAGAGGAAGGCAAACAGTACATTTTCCGGAGCCAGGAGAACAGAACACTGGTTGTAGCACTGGGTATTCGTGCCAAAGCCGATTAGGAGTGGGATGGCCTTGGTGAGTATGTTTGAGGGACACTTCTTTTGCGAACTGCAGATTCCCCACCTTGTGAATCTTCCCTGGAACCATTTTGGATCTAGGAAGCCTCGCAATAGCTCTTACTCACTTTCAGATGGCACCATTTACTTCTGTTGCGACTTCAACCCGCCTCTACATGAGGACACATAGCCACATAAATATGCCTTACCAGCCCGGTCACATCTCTTTGCTATGTCATCAGTTATTTTTTTCCGTAGCCGAAGACACAGAGCCCGAGCTCTGTTTCTACTTGTTTTAATTTTTCAGCAAATTCTCAAATGTTCAACTTCGTTAGTGTGCAGTGATATAGCCCCGGGAAGATGAAAATTTCAGGTAGTACTGCGCATGTTGTAAACGGAGATCAGTGACAGTCTCGCATGTAGGCTTCTGATAGTGTCAATAGAAGCAGACTTTGAAGTTCATTCTGGCTTCCTCAACCTTACCTTCAGACCCAATGGAGTCGTTGGTTAGTTGAACCTGGCCTCACAAGGCCTTCCCTAGTGCTGGCTGACCCCGAATGCATCAGCCCGTTCTTCTTTAATGAAGCTTGGCTGTGCCTTTACTCCCATGTCACAGTCGCTGCCTCCTCGTTCTCCATCAGCGATGTCTATGATACAGACTGTCAGCTCCATATCAACCATTAGGATAGGCCTCAGTTCTGGAACCATGCTCAGCTAAAGTCTACCTAATATCAAGGTACACCATTACCAAAGCAAATGGTGAGGATGATGAGGGCTCTCCTCCATTCCTTCTGTCTTGGCAATTGTATAATAAGTAATGGCACACGTGTAAAATTACAATATCAATGGACCAGTACATAAATGTATCAAAAAACACAGTAGAACATTAATTATAATAATATCATGTACAATAAAGTCCTTCCTTGCGTTTCGAAAAAGCGTTTATTCAGAAATGAATTTTAACAGTCCAAACTAAATGTTTCATCCAGAAATTTTACAAAATCACATGTGCATCTCCAAAAGCAAAATCTTCAAATTCCATTGGCTTATCCATCATTCACATCTACATATCCAAAAAAACAAAACCTTCAACTTGCTTGTCCGTCAACACGTGTTTCATCCGGGGAGTGCCCCTGGATTTCTTCAGGACCTCCTAAAATATATTCCCATAAATAACAAATCATTTTTCAACATATATTTTACTCCCTTAGTCTCATTATTAATAGTGTACCTACGTAACCCGATCATGTAGTGGGAACCGTGCAAGTTATTCATCCACAATAGTTCATAATGTCCCTTTGTGAAACATTCTTGGCAGAGTAAGAAAAAATAGATTACTCAATTAAAATAAGAGAAGTTAAATAAAATTAAATTAAAATAAAAATAAAATAAAATTAATACTAAGGTGTCCCACGTGTAAAGCATGCTCATAAAAATTTAGATTAGCCACCCCAGAGGTGCTGTATATCCAAAAATAAACCCCACATGTCCATTTAAATTTGAACCAAGATGTGCATCCAGATGAAATATATACTATATACCTTTATATTTAAACATTGCTCACTTCTCCATTGCCTTGGAAACTCGTTCTTTTTTGAAAATTTCAATATATCTACATATGTAGCTAAAAATAGATGGGGATTATATAATTATTTAATATACCTCATATTCTTCCACAATTGTATATTATAATATTCTTGAATTTCCCATAATGCTCTCCTGTCTCAACATAAATATTTCATATATCATATATATCCTGTTGGTATTTGTATATCCCCGACTTTGCCTCCTGTGATATCTGCCATGAAAAAAAAACTCCAAATAAATGATCTCCCAAGTCGCAAAAATCCAATACACTAAATATCTGATACTAAGTCTCATATCTTACCTGTGTGTAGTTTTATGTCCTTTCGGCGAGTACGCCAACATGCCACTATCTAAACCGAGTTCCCCCTATTTGCGTCATATTTAAAAGCCGCAATCAGGTAGTGAAAATAGAAGACGGACCATGAAATTATGTACGTCCGTATAAGAGAAGTAGAAGACGCACTTATCCCTTTGGTACAAATACCTGTCACCGATGGTAGTAATTAAAATAGAAAACGGACTAGAGAATTATGTACGTCCATGTAAGAGAAATAAAAAAAAGAAATAAAAAGCGGACTAATCCCTTTGGTGCAAATACCTATACCGATGGTCATGTATATATTATTACTGGAACCATGTTTGAAATATCTGAAATTATGTTGTGTCGAAGTGTGTATTAAGTAAATTAATGTCAAAACTATATTTTGCCCATGTGCCAACTGAAATAAAACCATTCTTGTATAAATTTTCGCCACAAGTTTTGTATCGTTCTAACCTAACATATTCCTTACCATATTTAAATGACCCAAATTCCTAATTCCATCTCACATTGAACTACATTATACTACTATACAGAGCATGCCCTACTTCTAAGATAAATTATTATCATCTCTTTCAGTGTAGTTTTAAATTACAAAATGAAAAGAGTAAAGATAAACCAAGGTATATACCCTAAATCCATACAATCCAATAAGGCTATATTCGAAACTAAAGTCCAAAACTAAAAAATGTATTTAAAATATAACAGAGAAACAATTCCCATTCAAAAAATCTAAATTAGAACATTATGTCTATATCCCTATTTCTATTATCCATATAAATTTTCACTTACATCTTCCACCAATATCACTCCTTATACTTATCTTATTATAACTCTTCTCCTATATTTAATTTACTTGTCGCCAAGAAAGTATTCCATCTCGTAATCCGTAAGAAATCCAGGGGCACTCCCCAGATGAAACACGTGTTGACGTACAAGCAAGTTGAAGGTTTTGGTTTTTTGGATATGTAGATGTGAATGATGGATAAGCCTATGGAATTTGAAGATTTTGCTTTTGGAGATGCACATGTGATTTTGTAAAATTTCTGGATGAAACATTTAGTTTGGACTGTTAAAATTCATTTCTGAATAAACACTTTTTCGAAACGCAAGGAAGGACTTTATTGTACATGATATTATTATAATTAATGTTCTACTGTGTTTTTTGATACATTTATGTACTGGTCCATTGATATTGTAATTTTACACGTGTGCCATTACTTATTATATTGTTGGATAACCGTTAGGGTTATCGTTTAGGGTTTTGGGGGGGTGAAACCTTAGTTTTGGGCACCGTGTGTATTGTATACACAGGTAGTTTGATTTGGGAGTAGGAGCGCCATTCACTCACTACGTCACCCTCTTTCTCATATTTATTATCTTGGCAATTGTACCTTTGGTGAATGGGGGTTATTTTTGGGTCAGATTCCGATGCCATTTTTGGCTTCCACCATGTCCCACATAATGGGAGGTTGACATTTGAGCTTTTGTTGCCTTTCAAAATTTCCTTGACTGACTCTGTCCCATTTTCAGCTGTAGCTATGAGTGGTCACATTGCAAGGCATCATAGGCCAATGTCAGGTGTTCCAAATTTCTTTACACAACATCCAGTACCAGAAAGCCTTCTAGTACAGGCTTCCCTGAGCAATGTAAACCTGAATTCTTTTTCTGCCTCAAGACAGAGCCGAAAATAATTGACGCCAATAGCACTCAACCTGTTGCTGGATTTGCCATAGGACATGAACAACATCTTCACTCAGATGGCACAATGGTTATGATGCTGTGAGATATGTTCTATGTTCTGTACAGTATAAATTCTGTTGCTTGTGCTATGTGCACCATCATCATTATTAGATGACATGCCTGGATGTGTTGAACTGGATTCTCGCAGGATGTACAGGCTTCCTTAATGGGCATGCCATTTGATAGATTTAAGCTCTTTGGTGAGAAGACTGATGCAGTCTTGGATAAACATAAAGACAGCGGATTTATGCCATGCTTACTAGGGTTACTTTACGTTGCTTGCCCGTTCCATCAAAAATACAGGAAATTCAGAAGATGCATGAGTCAATCTCGCGAATTGCCAGCGACAACCCTCTCATCCTGAACAGCATTCTGTGCATACTTTTTTGTAGTGGAAGGAATAGAGGAGGAGCCAAAAGAAGAGTCCCTATAACAGTAGCAACATTCCTCGTCTTCTTATTTGCTAGGCATCTCTGCCAAACCTCATTAGTTCATCCTCCAGTTTAATTTTGAGACTGGTACTCAGCAGATTCCAACAGTGCCTTACTTACTGGTGTTCCTTCCCATTGGACCACTTGATCCTTCAGATTATCCTGAATTGTCCTGCCTTTTTGGATGGACCTTCTTGCATCCCCCCAGTTTACTCTCAGGATTTGATAGAGCACAACACCATTCTGCCAAAGAAAGTGATGATGTTGCTCGTTAAAGGGGCACTTGAATTTGTACCGGAGGTAAAGATAGAACTGGATTAATCCTGGTATTTTTTGATTTCAAAGAAGGGTGGATGATAAAGATCTAATCTAGACTTCAAATTCTTGAACTACTTCCTATAAAAGAACTAAGTTTGAAATGATGACACTTGCTAAAGTCTCCTGAACATGCAGGATCTGTACTTTCATATGCTGGTCCATGCAGTCCCACAGGAAGTGTCTCCTCTTTGTGGTGGGGGTCAGATCATTCCCAATTTACTGTACTGCCCTTGGGACATGACCTGCTCCTTGGGTCTTTTGGGTATAGTACATCTTCACTGGTTGGAGATACATGAATTCTGGTACCTGGATGACTGGCTAGTAAAGGCACAATTGCCACACCTAGCCTTTGACCAGCTACAGAGAACAGTGCCATTGTTGTCTCTCCAAGTCATTGTGGACACAATTGCCTTGAAGGCCTTCATTCCTTTATGTCCCTCCAACGGGTTCTGTATATTCATGTGAATTGTGAGGGCTTCTGCTCTGGCCTCAGTGGGTTCTGAGGCTGCTTGGACTCATAGCACAGTGCTTCCATCCGGTGCCTCTCATCCATTGGCATAAGCTGGCAGTGGAATCTGCAGCTGCAGTTTGCTTTGCGCCAGAGATACCTTACATACATAATCTGCATCACTGATGAGGTGGCTCTGGACCTCTGGTGGTGGATAATGGATGCCAACCTGACATGTGGCACGCTGTTTTCCTTGCCTCCTTCCAAAGCCTATTAATAGTAATAGATGCAACAAACTGTTGAATCCCCTCCCTGAAAAGGTATGAAATATCCAAGACAACCTGAAATTAAGGAAGGGTGTAAAGACCTGGCTTTTCCCCAAAAGATGTCTCAAGACCTTTCCTGTTCAAGAAGCAGGACCTGTTGTGTACATAAACATAACACATACTCATGCACCTGAAGATGATCCTGGACTGTAAAGTCAAGCTGTACGTCACAGAAAACCTTGGATAAAAACTGCTCCCACTTCAAGTAGAGGATACTGATTCATTCCCACTCTCGAGGCTGCTCCAGTGTCAGGTCCTGCTCACAGTCGAAGACATCTGGTAAGTCAAAACCTAAGAAGATGCATAAGAAGTCAGAGCAGTTCTCAAGCCCGTCCTGCCACTCTCTGTCTCAAGAGAAGTCATGAGGGGGTCAAGGTGCCAACTGATCTTGCTCCCGATCACAAAGTTGATTCCTCAACTAGTACCGGAGTTAGCTGAATTTCCCAGGCCATTGGTGACCCCACAGCAGGTTGAGTCATTTAAGGAGGCCATGTTACATATTTTAAGCACTTTGCCAGCTCCTTCTGGTGTGCCATAAGGCCTCAAAGGATCCCCAGGGGCCTCCAGTTGGGTTACCATCAGCGGATCAGTCCTTAGCACTGTCTGTGCTCCTCAAAACAACCTTTCATTCTGCTTTGACTCTGGTGCCAACTCCCATTCCGGCTCCAAAATCTACACTTGTCTCTTCCCCCACCAACACCGATCCTGACGCCACCGTAATTTGATCCCTGTCGTGTGTGGTGTCTGACATCGAGCCGAATCCACTTCGACGCCAAACGAGGTAGTGTCTTAATTCCTTTCCAGTGCACCTGCTCCCTGTATGCTCTGATTTTGGCAATACTCTTTCTCTCCCACCAGGCCTTCCTCAGAGGCTTCATCGTCTTGGTTCTGACTCTGATCTTCATAATGATGCTATGGTGATGGTGGGGATCACTTGCTCGTCAACTATGATGATGACAATGACGATGACATTTACATGGACTTCCAGGAGGGCAGTGGGCTGTATGCCTCTGCTTAGTCAGGGCTGAGTCACCCCTTGGACCTCCTACTCAAGAAAGTCAATAGTTTGCTGTGGGGATTAGGTATGAAGCTGGAGACTTGAACCTAAAGCTACCCTTAGTGGAGCTTAAGACAAATGTTCTTACATTGGTTATGCACCCGGGGCCGGCCTCATCTGTGCCCTTACTTCCATTTAATGAAGACTTAACTTAAGGGTACTTCGCCGAAGCCCTGCTTTTGCTACCAGTAAAAAGCAGGTGGCCAGGCATTATACACTTGCACTGGGCAACAAGGATTTTCGTAAGTGGCACACAACTTCTGACAATTTGATGAGCCAAGCATCCACCAGCAAACTGAATCCTAATCCATTCCCTTCAACCCCTTCAGACAGAGAGTGGAAATGGTGTGAAGCATTTGGAAAACAGATGTTCTCCTCCGCCAGCTTGGCGTTGAGATCGGTCAGTGCAGTCCGCCTATTGGGCCGCTACATGCATACCCTTTGGGACACGGCTAGCAAGATCTTGTCATCAGTCTCAGAATGGTTTCGGGCCTCTTTCACTCAAACCTTTCAGGGGGGTCAAATACAGAAAAGTACATCATTAGGGATGGCCAGGATATAACTGACTGCTTATGGCATGCAGTAGGTACTAGCACTGTGCTCCACTGCCACAGGTTGATACGATCCATTGGCTTTTTGGGGACGTGCAGGCTTCTCTAATTCATATGCTGTTTGGTGGGTCATGTCTTTTTGGAAAAAAGGCTGATTCTTCCCTCGATTTATTTCAGGAAAGCAGAGCCATAATGTGTTTTTTGGGCCTATGAACCCCTGCCTGACAGTTAGAACAGGCATATAGTTACCACCAGGCCCTGCCTCCACCTCAGTGGTCACCCCAGTCCATTTGTGGCTGGGAATCAAGTAGACAATGTGCAGGTTACCAGGGACACTGTTCCATCAGTCCTCCACTCCTGCAGCATCAGCCTCCAAGCTGCTTTATTTTGCTCTTTGGGGTGCACGACTGCCATGTGGGAGGCAGGATGAGATATTTTCTTTCATGATGGCAAACCATCACTTCAGAAAGATGGGTCCAGCAGGACCCGGCCCTTTCATTCCTCTCTAACCCACCACAAGTTAATCCCACATCAGAGTGTCTTTCAAAGGAGTACCAGGGTCATCTTGCTGCAAGAGGTGTAGGCTCTATTGACCAAAGGGGCCATCAAGAGGGTGCCGGTCTCAGAAGTGACAACAGGTAGTTACTTCCGCTATTTCCTTGTGATGAAGAAGGACTGAGGCCTTGGTCCTACTTTGATTCTTCACGCTCTGGATGCCTTCCTACTGACGGACTAATTCTAAATGCTCACGCTAGCCAAAGTTCTGTCTGCCCTGAATACGGGCGACTGGATGGTTGGCTACAGGATGCATACTTTTGTGTGCCCATCTCACAGACATCTGTGGGTTTAGGTCAGCCAGGAGCATTTTCAGTTTGCTAGGTTCCCCTTCGGCCTTACTAGCACTCCTAGTGGTTGCTGCTAATCTTCAGTGGTTGATGTTACCAGTTTTTCCCTACTTTGATGACTGACTGTTGAAGGCAGGTTCGCCCAGTCAGTTGAGGACCACCTCCAGACGACTGCCAACTTCCTTACGTCATTGGGGGTTCTCGATCAACGCACACCTTATTCCTTTGCAGAGGCTTTTTATAGGAGCAATACTGGACACAGTGCAGATCAAGGCCTTTCCTCTAGGACAGTGTGTTCAGGATATTCAGGCCATGATCCTGATGTTTCAGCCATGGACCTGGATAATGGTGAAAGCATCTCTGAGGCTTCTTGGCCTGTTGGCCTCATTGATCCTACGTGTCCACTTTGCCAGGTGGCATATGTGTCCTCTACAATGGGATCTGAAGTTTCAATAGGCCCAGCATCAAGGAAACTTGTTGAGTGTCATCTAGGTTACAGGGGCGACTACTGAGATCTGCAATATGTGTCTGCTTCACTGCAACTGGCCCCTTCCCCACCTACAGTTGAAGGTGGTAACGGTTGCATCCCCGCTGGACTGAGGTGATCATCTGGGAAAGGAGAAGATCAGAGGACTCTGGTCTCTGTCAGAAGCCTTTCACGTTGGGTGATCCATTTCCCTCTCCATGTTTTTGCTCTGCCTCACCCCCTCAAAAGAGGATGAGAATTTCCATCAACTGGATCCTAGTAGAGCTTTGAGTTTCTATATTAATTGCACCAAATACCATCAGGTTGTCGATAGACACTTTGTGGGATTCTCCAAAGATAGTCAAGGCAGTGTAGAAGTAGACTCTGTCATGGTGAATAGCCCTTTGCATTAAAACCTGCTATACACTGGCCAAGAAACAATCTCTGGACCGGCTGAAGGCTCATTCCCCCACAATTAGGGCTACTACTTTTGCGTTGGCACATGGAGTGCCTGTTCTTGACATCTGCCAAGCTCTGATATGGTTGTCAGTGCGCACGTTCACAAAGCACTACTAACCTTCATAGCCAGGTCCAATGGTAAAGGCATTTCACCTATTTGAGTCCTGCAGGACTTTTTTGGTCTGAACCCACCCCACAGACCCTCCACAGACCTTTGGAAGGTGCTGCTTTTGTATCTATTTTAAAGATAAGAAATATCAGGGGTGTGGAATTTATTAAAATATCTACTTGTCCAGGGGACAGGTTGCTTCTCAAATCTACTTGTCCTGTAAAAAGATCTACTTGTCCCTTTGCTGCCATGTAGTGTGGCGACAAATTATGGCAGCAATTACTAGCCTCTCTGATTATGCCAGGGCTA
The DNA here is from genome assembly GCF_031143425.1 of Pleurodeles waltl. Taxonomy (NCBI): domain Eukaryota; kingdom Metazoa; phylum Chordata; class Amphibia; order Caudata; family Salamandridae; genus Pleurodeles; species Pleurodeles waltl. The sequence goes on along the minus strand of NC_090443.1, from coordinate 409,219,160 downwards.
CTACCATAGTAGGGCTTGAATACTTGGAGTTTCAATCCCTACTGGAGCAATTTCCTTATTTTGCCACCTTTCTGCAGATCTGCATACTGGGGCTGGAGGAAGCAGTAAGCAATAGTTCCAGGGCTGGAATGCCTTTGAGTCTGCAAACCTACTAACCTGCATGTTTTAAAGATTTTTACCAGCTTCTCTCTAATATTTTCCCATAATAAGAAAGGTTGGACATTTACTCCTGACAATGGCAGAATTATAACTTCTTCCAGGGTTGGGAAGAAAGTGGCTGGAGGGAAAATGAACTTGCAAATGCTCAATAGATTTTCACATGAGCAAATCTACACATCGTATTTACCCATGCTAAAATACAGTTCACAAATATTATATAGGGGTATGACATATACCATGGGTGCACTTTTGTGACTTTCGGGGCCACATCTAGGTAGGTTCAGATTTGTGACCTGCAAATTGCGAGTCGCAAATCCGAATGTAGGATGGTGTCCTTGACACCATCTGTGATTCGCAAGGGCTTCGCAAATGCCCACCTCATGAATAATCATGAGGTGGGTCGCAATTTGCGACCCCCTCGTGAATGGTGGCCTGCTGGAGACAGCAGACCACCATGTCTGTGACTGCTTTTCAATAAAGCAGTTTTTTTGGGTTTTTTTTTTGTAATGCAGCCCGTTTTCCTTGAAGGAAAACGAGATGCATAACAAAAACGAAAAATGAAACGTTTTCGTTTCATTTTTTCAGAGTAGGCAGTGGTCCACAGGACCACTGCCTGCTCTGAAAAAATGTTTACAGTGACATTCACAATGGGGAAGGGGTCCCATGGGGATCCCTTCCCTTTTGCGAAAGTGTTAGCACCCATTTGAAATGGGTGCAAACTGCAATTGGTTTGCGCCTGCGTTTGCGGTCACAAAACAATCCTACATTGCACTGCGAGTTGCAATTAGGAAGGGAACACCCCTTACTAATTGCGAGTCGCAAACCCGTTTAGTGATTCGGTAACCAGGTTACTGAATCGCAAAACTGGGTTTGTGCATCGCAATGTGCTTTTTGCACGTCGCAAACAGCGAAAGTCGCTGTTTGCGACATGCAAAAAGCTACCTACATGTGGGTCTTGGTCCCTAATTAGGTCTGGTGTTAACAAAGACATTTTGTTTTTATTAAACTTCTATTTCTCTCTCTTTCGGCTGGCTTTACTGTGAGTGATCGCATTCTGCTCTTCCACAAGGAGCATATTGCCACACAAAGTAGTTTTGTTCAGTGTCAGGAACTACAGTGGCAATCAGTGATGTAACGAAACTGGAGGGTGCCCCTTTGCAAAGAACATGGAGGAGCCCCCTCTCCAGACTCACTCAGGGCAGGTGCTGTGCTGAAGGGGCCCTCTGGAGGGCGGCTGCGGGGCCTTTGTTATGCCGCTGGTGGCAATGTGTGCTTTAAGAGTTCCAAAACTTTTTTGGGGGGTTTTGCCAATGTTTGTTACAATGTTGAGGGCCTGGTAGCTCCCACAACAATAAAGTGTTACAAAAGCCATGTCAAAACAAGACACGCATTGATGAAACTAAAAGACTTACAAAAATATGTCAGATCAGTTGGCTTTGTCAGTGTTTGTTTATTTTCATGCTTCCCATAATCGTGTTGAAAATGGTTACACTGATTTTCCATTAGAAATATTTTTGGGAAATACTAGCATGCATCAACACATTTTACTAAATGACACTTCATTTGCATATAATCAGAGAGCATTCTGGGAGCTTTATACTTAGCCTCTTAGCCTAAACTTTTCAAACATGTGTGTACACGTTTTTTTTTTTTTTGTACTGGAACCAACGTCAGTAGTGAAGTGTGACCTTAAAACATTTATTTACAACACTCACCCTAATAATGAAGGCTTTCAAATAATGAACCATAAATACAAGTTTGAACAGCATTATCTTTTGGAAGCACATTACCTCAACTGCAGAGAATTCCACTCTCTGTAAACAGGCAGCCAAAGGGTTTGTGCTGCAGGGGGTTGGGCCCACTTGTCCCAAGGACAAAGTAAACATAAAAACTTGTTGCCCTTGACCCCAAACAAGATGTCCCATAGGAATTCCACATCCCTGGAAATATGCATTTAGAAGTCCAAAAGAACAATTTACTTCCCTATGGTTATGCTATTTATGGTTAATACTCTATTTAACATCTGATTCCTCTCTGCCCTCCTTCCTCCCCATTCTTTGGCATGGTCTCTTTTTTGGCATCTGAAAAGGTCCCAAAGTAGAGATCTACCCACTGGTGCCACTGATTGTTTTTTGTGCTCTGTATCCATGGTCTAAGAAAGAGTTAAGCAAAAATCTGACATTGGCGCACAGGGGCGGCACTTACATTTAGAACCACTCTGTCACTACCGCCACACAATGTCACTTAGTGGCACGGAGGAGCACTGCTTTGAAAACTTCTGGATTCAGTCTGGCGTCTGGGGAATGTTCTAACGGCAAGGAATCTGCAGTTTGATGTAGTATTCACCCTAAAGAGCATTACCAAGGGAAAGTAACTAGTTCATCTCACTTATTTTGCATTAATGTGTTCACACATTGTAGTGGAGTCTCCCTATATCCTGTTTTAACAGCCTCATGTATTTCATCAAAGTCTCACTCATTCACCATCACTCACTCCATACACTTCTCCTGTGACTCATTCCTAGATCAGTGGCGCTGGGCACCTCACTAGAGTCTCATTCATCCCATTAGCTGATCACTGTCCTCATATACTTCAGCAGTCTCACTCAAACCTCATTGCGGTATTACATTAGTACAGTTTCACTCGTGCCGCCTTGTAAAATCCATACACTAGTATAGTCTCAGTTATTCCGTGCATTATTGACTCCCACACTTGCATATTCTCATTCACTGCTCCTCACTGTCTTCATACTCTATTGTAGTCTTGCTCATACATCACAGCACTGTCTCACTCATGCCTTACATCGCTATCTCGTTAATTAGTATAGCCTCAATCACCCCTCATCTCGGTCTCCTTCATTTGTATGAGTCTACTTCTCACAGTTTGGTCTCGTATATTAGAACAGATTCACCCATTATTCGCTTCACTGTCTCCAAAGACGAGTACAGTCTCTCTCATAACTCACATAATGGTCTCCTGTGCCTGAAATTCTCACTTTTGCCTCATGACCGTCTCCATTCACTAGTACTAGGGTGACCACCCGTCCGTAATTTACACAGACTGTCCATAAATTAGCCCTTTTATCTGTTGTCCGTGATCCATGATTCAAGGGACACATTTGTCTGTGATTTTAGCCTTTGTGCTGAAAGACAACAGTTAACTCTGACCTTTAAGATGCCTCATCTGAAGTGGAGTGGGGGAGGGCCTCCTGTGCTGTGATCTCGAGGGAGGGGCATAAAGTTAAACTTGAAACCGGTCTTCTTGAAAGGATGTCTGCTGTCTGAAAGAAATGTCAGTGTGTGCAGTTGACTAATCTGCAAATAGACTGCTTGGAAGCAGCATTGGGTTAAATGACGGAATCCCTTGAAGTTTTCTGGTTACAAAGATTCCTCTGTTTGAAAGGGTGTTACCAACCCTTCTGTAGGAAGTCCTTCTCAAAGACAGTTATAAAAAATTATTCCACCAGGTACACTAGGGGCATTACTAAAATCCATAACTGGAAGACTTTATCTTAAAACTAATGTTTTTTGCACATTCTGTGGCAGCCTATCTTATACTTTGTGTAATGCAAATTTAAAATGATGATTTACACATTCACAGTGCTTCTTGTCACTAAAAATACCTAAATCACTATTCCGCACTACACCAACCAGGAATTCAATTCTTTTGTTCTCTGGTTGTACAAACAGATGTCTGCAGTGATTGCATTAACCAACCAAAGTTTCCTAATGCATAATAAGTCCATTATTTCTGTCAGGCCAGGAGATATGTGATGATTCAGAGCTAGGCTGGAGGTTTGAACATGCTAATTGCATCAGCATTTTATAAAGAAAATAGTCAGTTTTTTCATGCTTCAAAATAAATGTTTACATTTTAAAGCATAAAACAGTATGCGTAAAATAAATCAAAATGGGTTTCCTGTGTAGATGGCTAATTTATTTTTGTTAATGTCAACATCATATACATTATACATTAATATAAACTGCCTGATACATGCAGGACCTGAATTGCCAGAGGTTTTGTGTGTGTTTAGAGCCTCAGACTCCGAGTTGGATCGAACCATATCTAAATCACAAACTTGCACTTAGGACAGGCTCGAGGCTATAGCAGACTGGCAATGCTGGACCTTGGCAATGTCGATCATGTTGTAGTCAAACTTTGTTTATCACCTTGCCCAAATTCTATTTCTGGGTGGATCACTTTTACCTCTCACTGACGCATTTTCCTTAATGATGAAACTTGAAGCAGAAGTCTTTCAATTAAGAGGCAGAGCAATACATAGAAAAGTCTTACTGATACGTGGTTCAATAGACTACAAAGCTGCCACTAACTGAATTGTTTTTTGGCTCACTCAAGGCATTCTCACTTGTGGGGCTATTGATTCACATCAGATTTGAACACATTTTCTTAGATTTTTTTTTGTGACAGCATATTTAATCCCTTCTTGCCAACCTGAGCAAACTATGTGATCTTACACAATTATTTTTCTTCACTGAGCCTCCTTGAATGTGATCACCATATTTTAAATCACTTTTAAATAATTCAGTTGAGATTGCGCAATGTACACAAAACTCTCTTCAGTATGGGTTAAGATATAACTATCTGTAGCAATGAAGACGTTTATAGGAGTCACAAGAAAACTGGCTTTCCCTTGAGTCATTGACAAAATGTTCTGGGCACAATGGGTCTGGTTCACTAAGTCTCGAAAAGCATAGGCAAAGCCAGTAGGTTTCTATTATGCGAAATCTATTGGCTTTGTCAATCTTTTTTCTATGTTGCACAGCAGTTGAGGTGCTGTGCACCATGGCTTAAAGTTATGAAAAAAAACCTCTATGACATTAACAAAACCAATAGATTTTGCATAGGTGAAATCTACTGGCTTTGCCAGTGCTTGTTCCATGACCTGAAGCGGAGAGCAGTCTCCTCACCCACATTCACTGTAGTGTCCCAGCAGGGACTTGGCACAACTACAGGGTATAGGGCTAGATGAATGCTCTTTACATGTATTCTGCATAATCAAATGAGGTGGAAGCCCAAACTGATCCTACCCACCTAATAACATGCATTTATCATTCACCTAGACAGTGTTTGGGTGGGGTGGAGGGGAGCAAAAAACAGCCAAACAAGGACTGGATAACTAACAGGGGAGGGGGTAGCAAGACAACAGAGGGCACCAAGGGGGCAGGGCAAACAACGACATTGAGAGGGTAAAGCAATGGGTGGGACGAGTGAAGCATGAACAGGAGGGGGTGGGCTAGTTGATATGGGGCAAGCAACAACAGGGGTGTGGGAGCAAAAAAACGGCAAGTAAGGATGGCATATAAAACACAGCATGGGGGGCAGCAAGACACTGGAGGGTGAGAAAGTGCGGGGGCAAACAACGACGATGAGGGGAGAGATGGACTGTAAACACATGCCCTTGTATGGAGTGCTTGGAAGATTTTTTTTTTTTTAAAGAGTACCTTCACTAATGGCCAGCTAGTGGAAGAACACTGGCCCGAAGGAGTACATGGTCCAGGCTCCAAGGCACGATGACAGAGGCAGGGAGGAGGCGATGACCAGCAAAGAAATGAGTGATGTGGGAGCCAACCAGTGGTAAGCAAAGTGACGTTTGAGGCAGCCAATAGTAATTAAAGTGACGTGAGAGTCACATAGGAACCACCCAATGGTAAGTAAAGGTAAGTAATGAGCGGGTTCTAAGCTCCTTTTAAGATGTTTTTTTGTTTCCTTTTAATACGAGAGATTTCACAAACACAGTGCAAGTGATGTGCAGGGCGAAACCTAAAAAGGCCTTTCAGTGCACTTATATAATATATTGTGTGAAGTGAAACAATCCAAAATATGCTTTTACATTTAAAAGATTGTACCTTGGGTAGAACTGCTATACTACAATAAAACAAAGTGACAGTCAGCAATGCTGGCAGAAGAGTGCATTTGGTCCTGGCTGAGCTACGAGCTATTCTCTTTAGTTTACCTGGCGTTGCTTTTCCAGAAAGGATGCAAACATTTTTTGTATGGAATTAAGCCACTGGGCCCAGACCATAAAACCTGTACCTACTGGCAATGTGACTAGGCCTGGTCCCTGCCCTTGCTCCACCAGTTTTGTTTTTGTGCAGTGTCTTTGATGAAAGTTTTCCCATACCTTTGGGCAGGGATCCCAGAGGATGTCAACTAAAGATTTTGAAGGTTGGGTAGTTTGACCACCTATCCCATGGGAGATTAATGTGCTGGTTATGTATGGTATGCTATTTTAATGTGAATTTCGAAAGTACAGCTACACCATAAGGTCTCTTGCGGATAAACTGGAGTCTTGACCAGTGATACAAAGAAATCAGGGGAAGAAGAAAGTTTTAAGTTTTTTCCAGGATTCACTGTGCTAGAAAGTGTATTTCCGATATCCAGGAAGAGAGTTCCGATAGTGGGAAACCTAGAAAGTCAGTGGTTTCCCATCTTAAGAAAATGTTCTACAGAAAGGCTGAGCTAGAAGAAAAGTTGTTGAGGAGCACAAATAGCAAGTGGGAACACATTTCTTCATTTTTTTTATGACATATAAAGGCAGAAAAGGTATTGACATTCATGAGTTTAGGCAATAGGAAAGCAAGGTGAATTCCTCAACGACTGCACCGCATATACAGGGGGGAGCCCAGGACTTGCCCCAGATGTGGAGACGGGGAACCCGACTTTGATCATATGATGTGGGGATGCACGATGCTCCAGAGGGGATGGACGGCGATGACGACTAATCTCATGGAGCTGTTCGGTACGGAACTCCGGCCAACCCCCGACATTTGTCTATTGGGCCTCAGAGCTAGTGCCAAATGGAGCAGGGTAGAGAGTCGCTTCCTTGACCTGTCCCTGGCCCTTTACAGAAGGCTGATTACGAAGGGTTGGAAATCGAATGCACCCCCTTCATTGACAGAATGGAGAGGCGATGTCACAAGATGGTCCAGAGCTGAGCTACAGGTCCTTAAGGCCGAGGAGGCCAGGGGAGTCCGCCAGACACCCATCGCCCCGGAGTGGGAAAACCTAGTGATAAGGTGGGACGGCCTAACGAAGGGACCAATGGTACCTGAGGGGATGGGAGGAACCACTTGAGAGGGTCACCTGATGTGCTTGTAAGCGAAAGTTCCAGAAAACAGGATGGGAGGAACATCAGGAGCCCCGCTGGCCCGGGCGCAGAGGGAGCGAGTACAGAGGACAGGACGCAATAACTAAAAGAACGAAGGAGGGAGGGGAATAGTAGATAGACCGCTCCTACATAGTATAAAACTCTATGTCAACCCCCCCTCTCTGAAGTTAAGCAGCCACACCCACATGAGCCATTAAGCCTATATACAGTTTGAAGTGGAGTTAAGTCTGTTATCAGGTCACCAATATTAAAAGTAACGAGGGGCACTGTAAGTACTGTCTCCATAAAGTCGGATTGATTAAGTGATGGGAGCAATATTACACAAGTATTATTAAACTACTGAATTGAGCAAGTAATTGTGAAACGCAATGCAAACAAAGCAAAACAGTGGTGCGGACAACTTAAGAGATGTGTATAATAATGACAAAACGTTACTGTAAAATGACCTACAAATGTAAAACAGCAAACAGTTAAATAAAAATATATTTGAAAGAAAGGAAAGCAAGGTGAATGATAGATAATCATAAAGGAGCGGCTTGCCGTGCTTGGAGGGGATAGGGCGGCGCCGGGGGTAGGTGGGCGTGAGAAATAAACATTAAAATACATTTTTTTTAAACCCACTTACCTCGTTCCTCGCCACGCCTGCGCTGGTCCTCTCCCGTTTTGCTGCTGCAGGCACAGGCTCCCAGCCTGGCCTGCTGCCAATCCTGATGCTTTTCAAAGCAGCGTCAGGATTGACTGGGAGCACCCAGCCAGGACGCTTCCAGGTAGACAGGGAGCCTGTGCAGCTCTCTCCAGCTCGGCAACTGTGTTGGCGGGCTGGAGACAGCCTTCTACGCATGTATGTTTGGCCGGCCGAGACAGCTGACCAAACATACATGCGCTGTGAGAGGGAGTGCTGAGCACTCCCCCTTGCTGCTCGTCACCCCCGTGGCCCCGCCCCTTTAAAAGAAAAGGATAATAAACAAAGTTTATTATCCTTTTCTTTGAAAGGTTTGCAGCTGCTGCTACTGGCGGGGTGGGTGGGTGGCGACACTCCTCCGCCCTAATGGAGGAGCCGCCCCTGTTAAGGAGTTGAGAGGTTTTTGATGATAAAACTATGGTGGTGGTCAAATTATAGCATACGCTATAGCTAAGCAGAGTTTTAACAGCTGTTCCCCATGGGAAAGTTATGGCTGAGCTAGACACTATTTTATGGCAAGTTGAGGTGTATACATTCCTCTGGTTACATTCATGCATGTTCCTGTTGGACATTTTTCTGGTCATTTGTAGTCATTCAGGGCCAGATGTACGAATTTCCGATATTGCGATTCGGAAATTGTGAGTCGGTGCGACTCGCAATTTCCGAGTCGCAATATCGGATGCAGAACGATGTCTCAGACACCGTCTGCGACTCGCTATGGGGTCACAAAGACCCACCTCGTAAATATTAATGAGGTGGGTCGCATTTTGCGACCCCATAGCGAGTCCCTGCACTCACAGGGATGGTGGGCTGCTGAAGTCAGCAGACCTCCATGTCTGTGACTGCTTTTTAAATAAAGCAGTTTTTTTTTATTTTGCAGCCCGTTTTCCTTAAAGGAAAACGAGTTGCAAAATAAAAAAAATTACGAAACCATTTGGTTTCGCTTTTTCAGAGTAGGCAGTGGTCCATTGGACCACTGCCTGCTCTGAAAAAACCTTTTTGGCAACATTCACAAAGGGACCCCTTCCCTTTTGCGAATGAGTTACCACCAGTGTGACACTGGTGGTAACTGCGAATTGCTTTACGACCGCATTCACGGTCACAAAGCAATTATGCTACATGTGAATGTTTGAGGTATATGAAACAAGCCTAACAACATAAACCTATTTTGGTTTGTATGTGTGTCGACCATAGTTTGCCTCCTGTCCTGAATTTTTGTCCTGAGTTTTTACAGTCACTGCCTTAAATTTGTGTCTACGCGAGGTGGTCACCCTATCTAGTATAGCCTAACTCATGCCTCATCATAGTTTGGTGTAATAGTTGAATCACTCATGCCTCCATTCTCCAGTACAGTCACACTCATGCCTCGTCACTGTCTGTTGCACTGGTGCCGCCTCTTTCAAGCCTCATCGCCGGTCTCGTGGGTGTTGGTTGCCTTTCAGGAGAACTTCATTAAATGGGCACGATCAGCTGCTTTGTTATTTTTAATCAATCCCTCTTTTTTCCCATGTGGTGTTTCTTGCATTGTTTTTAAAAAAAAACACGTTTTTCCCATAACACATTTAGACTGTAACCAGACCAATATCTCCCTAGAAGACGTGGTATATCTACGGCTCTGCGCTCCCATCTGGCCAAAACCGAAGAGCTCAGCGGTGGCGTTCAAATGGCCAACTAGTCTCTCGGAGAGGTAGCAGCAGCCTCACCCGGGAGAGGCGCGGTGTAAAAATAGGCCTCCGCAGGTGGTGTGCGGGGTGAGGTAATTATAGGACCAGGCCCAGTGCGGAGTGCCTGTCTTCCTGGTCCCTTGGGCTGCAGCCGGCTGAGGACACGCTGACAATTTATCTTAATGGAACATCTCCGCCTGTTCTCCGGAGCTGCTGGTAGACTCGGAGAAGGAACCAAGGTCTGCGTCGATTGCGCGGGCAGGGAATGGAGAGAGCAGATGGCCTGGCGCTGAATTTCATATCTAAGATGAATGCATCTACTGAGGTGGCGCGGCAGCCCCATCGCCCGCCTGAAACTTCTAGACACTACCTTCCCCGGGACACTGCTCAGGGGACAGCTCTGGTATGCCACCAGGCAGGGTTAGACTCTGGCTGGTCAGTGATCACCCACAGGGCCGGGATAGACCACCAGGCAAACTGCCTGGCTAGCTGGTGGCAATGTAACTTGAAAAGCGGGGGTACCGGATGTTTAACCCCTTAGCTGCTGGGCCTTTTCCCCCCCAGTGCTGAGCCCTTTTTTGGCTATTTGGGGTAGTTCGCGCTTAGGGCTTCATAACTTTTTGTCCACATAAGCTAACCACGCCAAATTTGCGTCCTTTTTTTCCAACATCCTAGGGATTCTAATGGTACCCAGAGTTTGTGGTTTACCCTGGAGGAGACCAAGAAAATAGCCAAAATACAGTGAAAATTTAGTTTTTTCCAAAAAAATGGGAAAAAAGGGCCGCCGAAGAAGGCTTGTGGTTTTTTCCCTGAAAATGCCATCAACAAAGGGTTTCTGGTGCTGAAATCACTATCTCCCCACCTTTCAGGAACGGGCAGACTTGAATCAGAAAACCACATTTTCCAACACAAATTTGGCATTTTACTGGGACATACCCCATTTTTACTATTTTTGGTGCTTTCAACCTCCTTCCAGTTAGTGACAGGAATGGGTGTGAAACCAATGCTGGATCCCGGAAAGCTAAACATTTCTGAAAACTAGACAAAATTCTGAATTCAGCAAGGGGTCATTTGTGTAGATCCTACAAGGTTTTCCTACAGAAAATAACAGCTGAAATAAAAAAATATTGAAATTGAGCTGAAAACAACAGCCATTTTTCTTTATGTTTTACTCTGTAACTTTTTCCTGCGATGTCAGATTTCTGAAAGCAATATACCGTTTTGTCTGCTGGACTCTTCTGGTTGCGGGGATATAAAGGGCTTATAGGTTCATCAAGAACCCTAGGTACCCAGAGCCAATAAATGAGGTGCACCCTGCAGTTGGTTTTCATTCTATACTGGGTATACAGCAATTCATTTGCTGAAATATGAGGAGTGAAAAAGAGGTATCAAGAAAACCTTTGCATTTCCAAAATGGGATCAAGATAAGGTTTTGAGGAGCAGTGGTTATTTGCACATCTTTGAATTCCGAGGTGCCCATACTAGCATGTGAATTGCAGGGCATTTCTCAAATAGATGTCTTTTTTACACACTCTCTTATATTTGGAAGGAAAAAATGTAGAGAAAGATAAGGGGCAATAACACTTGTTTTGCTATTCTATGTTCCCCCAAGTCTCCCGAAAAAAATGATACCTCACTTGTGTGGGTAGGCCTAGCGCCCGCGACAGGAAATGCCCCAAAACACAACGTGGACACATCACAGAAAACAGAGCTGTTTTTTGCAAAGTGCCTTCCTGTAGATTTTGGCCTCTAGCTCAGCCGGCACCTAGGGAAACCTACCAAACCTGTACATTTTTGAAAACTAGAGACCTAGGGGAATCCAAGATGGGGTGACTCGCGGGGCTCTGACCAGGTTCTGTTACCCAGAATCCTTTGCAAACCTCAAAAAGTGGCTAAAAAAACAAGTTTTCCTCACATTTCGGTGACAGAAAGTTCTGGAATCGGAGAGGAGCCTCAAATTTCCTTCCACCCAGCGTCCCCCCAAGTCTCCCGATAAAAATGATACCTCACTTGTGTGGGTAGGCCTAGCGCCCGCAACAGATAATGCCCCAAAACACAACGTGGACACATCACAGAAAACAGAGCTGTTTTTTGCAAAGTGCCTACCTGTAGATTTTGGCCTCTAGCTCAGCCGGCACCTAGGGAAACCTACCAAACCTGTACATTTTTGAAAACTAGAGACCTAGGGGAATCCAAGATGGGGTGACTCGCGGGGCTCTGACCAGGTTCTGTTACCCAGAATCCTTTGCAAACCTCAAAAAGTGGCTAAAAAAACAAGTTTTCCTCACATTTCGGTGACAGAAAGTTCTGGAATCGGAGAGGAGCCTCAAATTTCCTTCCACCCAGCGTCCCCCCAAGTCTCCCGATAAAAATGATACCTCACTTGTGTGGGTAGGCCTAGCGCCCGCAACAGGAAATGCCCCAAAACACAACGTGGACACATCACAGAAAACAGAGCTGTTTTTTGCAAAGTGCCTACCTGTAGATTTTGGCCTCTAGCTCAGCCGGCACCTAGGGAAACCTACCAAACCTGTACATTTTTGAAAACTAGAGACCTAGGGGAATCCAAGATGGGGTGACTCGCGGGGCTCTGACCAGGTTCTGTTACCCAGAATCCTTTGCAAACCTCAAAAAGTGGCTAAAAAAACATGTTTTCCTCACATTTCGGTGACAGAAAGTTCTGGAATCGGAGAGGAGCCTCAAATTTCCTTCCACCCAGCGTCCCCCCAAGTCTCCCGATAAAAATGATACCTCACTTGTGTGGGTAGGCCTAGCGCCCGCGACAGGAAATGCCCCAAAACACAACGTGGACACATCACAGAAAACAGAGCTGTTTTTTGCAAAGTGCCTACCTGTAGATTTTGGCCTCTAGCTCAGCCGGCACCTAGGGAAACCTACCAAACCTGTACATTTTTGAAAACTAGAGACCTAGGGGAATCCAAGATGGGGTGACTCGCGGGGCTCTGACCAGGTTCTGTTACCCAGAATCCTTTGCAAACCTCAAAAAGTGGCTAAAAAAACAAGTTTTCCTCACATTTCGGTGACAGAAAGTTCTGGAATCGGAGAGGAGCCTCAAATTTCCTTCCACGCAGCGTCCCCCCAAGTCTCCCGATAAAAATGATACCTCACTTGTGTGGGTAGGCCTAGCGCACGCGACAGGAAATGCCCCAAAACACAACGTGGACACATCACAGAAAACAGAGCTGTTTTTTGCAAAGTGCCTACCTGTAGATTTTGGCCTCTAGCTCAGCCGGCACCTAGGGAAACCTACCAAACCTGTACATTTCTGAAAACTAGAGACCTAGGGGAATCCAAGATGGGGTGACTCGCGGGGCTCGGACCAGGTTCTGTTACCCAGAATCCTTTGCAAACCTCAAAAAGTGGCTAAAAAAACAAGTTTTCCTCACATTTCGGTGACAGAAAGTTCTGGAATCGGAGAGGAGCCTCAAATTTCCTTCCACCCAGCGTCCCCCCAAGTCTCCCGATAAAAATGATACCTCACTTGTGTGGGTAGGCCTAGCGCCCGCGACAAGAAATGCCCCAAAACACAACGTGGACACATCACAGAAAACAGAGCTGTTTTTTGCAAAGTGCCTACCTGTAGATTTTGGCCTCTAGCTCAGCCGGCACCTAGGGAAACCTACCAAACCTGTGCATTTCTGAAAACTAGAGACCTAGGGGAATCCAAGGAGGGGTGACTTGCGGGGCTCGGACCAGGTTCTGTTACCCAGAATCCTTTGCAAACCTCAAAAAGTGGCTAAAAAAACAAGTTTTCCTCACATTTCGGTGACAGAAAGTTCTGGAATCTGAGAGGAGCCACAAATTTCCTTCCACCCAGCGTTCCCCCAAGCCTCCCGATAAAAATGATACCTCACTTGTGTGGTTAGGCCTGGTGCCTGCGACAGGAATAGATCACACAACGGTCAATGTTGGTCCTTACGTGAGGCAGCTGTTGACCCTGGGGTGATCCATTCCTGACACAGACGCTAGGTGTAGGCACTCAAGTGGGGTAGTGTTTTTATCAGGACAGGTGAGGAGTCACTGGGTGGTAGGAATATTGTGGATCCCAGCATATTCCTGTAGTTTGTGTGACAGAAATGCGAGAAACATTTAGTTTTTTTTCAACATTTCAGCTTTGCAGGGTATTCTGGGTAAGAAAACTTTGGGGAAGCCACACAAGTCACACCTCTGTGGACTCCCCCGAATGTCTAGTTTCCAGAAATGTTTGGGTTTAGTGTGTTTCTCTATATGGACGCCGAATCCAGGACCAAAAACACAGGTGCCTGCCTTACAAAACCAGTTTGTTTTTGCATGGATAATTTTGATGTCTCCACAATATGATTTGGGTGGTGGAATTTGGGGCTGAACTAAATTGGGGAGCTCCCAAGAGAGCACTCTCTCTCTGCTTGCCGCCACATTCACCTGCTCTCTGGGTTGACCTAACCCACTATTACCCAGTTGCACAAACAGCTTGCGAAGGGACAGCAGGACTGTCCTCATCACCTCCCTCATAATGTACTGGAAGAGGAGTTATCGAATGGGACTCCTCTGACTGAAAAATCACTCCCAGAGTCTGCGCCATTGTCCTATCCCTCAGATGCTGTCTCAGTATCTAATGTCTCAGTCTCTGATCCTATGTCAGAGCGGTCCTCTATAACCCGAGTGTAGGCAGCAGTCATCCATCAAGATGCCATCTCTGCTATTGGCTAAACTGTTGCTCTAAAACACTAGCCTACGTAGACAGTCACAAAATCGATGGTGTGTGAGATACGTGCAACAGTAGAGGCCACCTTACCTGCGCTTCTTCCCTCAATCAGCACGTACTTTCAAGACACTCAAAAAACACCTTGTCACATACCATTCGTCACAGTCTTTAGCACCTCCTGCGCCCAGTCCAACAATCATTATTGGTGCTCCCACTCCCTCCTCCTCGGATTCCCTCATTACCACCCAGCAAAAGTGCCCTTCATCTCTCCATAGACTTTGCTAATGTACTCAGCTATTTACATAAAATACAGATTTGCTCTTTGCAGTAGGCATATAAACCTTCTGCGCTTCTTTATGGCACTAAAACTGCCACTAGACAAGTCGGACCCTTTTCCCCCCAGGGAAACCACACACATATTGACAAAAGTGATATATATATGACAGCCAATCACCTGAAACTCAACTCAAGCAAAACCGAAATAATCCTCTTTGGCCCACACAAAAACACCTGGGACCCCTCATGGTGGCCCACCACGCTAGGCCCTGCACCCACCCCCGCCAACCACGCACGCAACCTCAGCATCATCCTAGACTCCTCCCTCTCGATGACCCAACAAATCAACGCTCTCACCTCCTCATGCTTCAACACACTCCGTATACTGAAAAACATTCAAATGGATCCCCACAGAGACCAGAAAAACTGTCACTCACGCACACAGCAGCAGGCTTGATTACGGAAACGCCCTCTACGCCGGCACCACTCTAAAACTCAAGCGCAAACTACACGCATCTAGAACTCAGCAGCACGACTCATCCTCGACCTCCGCCGACACGAACACATCTCTCCACACCTCAAATCCCTCCACTGGCTCCCCATTGACAAAAGGATCACCTTCAAGATCCTCATCCTCGCACACAAATCACTCCACAACACAGGCCCTGCCTACCTCAACGAGAGTCACCTTCCACACCCCCACACGAAACGTCCGCTCAGCTGACCTCTCTCTCGCCTCTGTCCCCCGCATCAAACACACCACCACCGGGGGCAGATCCTTCTCCTACCTTGCACCCAAAACCTGGAACGCCCTCACAACCCACCTTCGCAAGACCCAAAACCTACTTCTTTTCAGGAAGGGCCTCAAAACCTGGCTTTCGAACAGTGAACCTCCCAGCCCCTTTCCCTCCCCCCGCCCCCCCCCCCAAGCGCCTTGAGACCCTCACAGGTGAGTAGCACACTTTATAAATCTCTTTGGTATATATAGATCTACCTCTATATATATATATATATCTATGTACATAGATATATCTATAGATATATCCATGTACATAGATATATCTATCTACATAGATATATAAATATAGATCTATATATAGATCTATTTTTTTTAGTTGTTGTATAGTTACCTTGGGGGCCAAAATGGCCCCCAGGGAAACCCTACAACATCTAAAAAAAAAATTGCCCCCACAGGGGGTCACCCTGCCGACGGGCGACCCCCTGTCATTTTTTTTTTTATTTTCATTATTTAAAAAAAAACAAAAAAACAATCCCCTGGGGGGGGGTGCGATCGCGCCCCCCCCCCCCCCCCCCAGGGGGCACCTACCTTTTTTTATTTTTATTAATTATGCCCCCGGGGGGGGGGCGGCCCGTTTTCCGAGGGGGCCGCCCCCCCAAAGTGAAATCCCTGGCGTCTAGTGGTGTTTCCTGGTCCCCGATCGCAGCTGTGCTGCGATCGGGGGCCAGGAAACACTTTGAGAAGGCCTCGTAAGAAAGGGGAGAGTCTCCCCTTTCTTACGAGGCCTTCTCAAACTGTTTCTGGCCCCCGATCGCAGCTGTGCTGCGATCGGGGGGCCAGGAAACACTTTCAGGAAGGCCTCGTAAGAAAGGGGAGTATCTCCCCTTTCTTACGAGGCCTTCCCGAACGTGAGAAAGGCCGTTTTCCCCATCAAAGCAGGAAGCGGCCGCAAGGCTGCTTCCTGCTTTGATGGGGAAAACACCTTTGCAACGTCAGCGCGCCGCGAGGCGCGCTGACGTCACAAAGGGGCGGGTGGGGGGGGGCGGGGGGAGACACGGAAGCTTCCGTGTCTCCCGGGGGGGGTTTAAAAAAAATAATAAATCCTCGGGTGCAACGCACCCGAGGATTTATTGATACCCTTCCTGGTGTCGGCCACTGGTCGTGACCCGCACCAGGGAGGGTGTGTGGGCGTCGGCCAGTGGCCGACGCCCGCACCTATCAGGTTAAGCTCCCATGGAGTGACGGTAAACCAACCTTCACCTGTCTAAAGTCTAGTGTGGTGACGCCTAGAATAGCCCTTGTTCTGTAATAACGAGTAGGATCCTAACTAGTATGGATGGGCCATTTTCTCCACGAACCCCATCAACCCCTGCCCCCCCCCCCCCTCCTTTTGCAGGATCACTTTTCTCATTCGTGCGCGTGCCCTTTTGTTGCAGATGGTTGTCATGGAGACAGTTCTTCACAGGAAGCACGCATTGGCATTTCTGCCGTAAACCTTTGTCAAAGGTCACACAGAAGTGTATTTTGTTGGTGTCTCCTAAGCACAAGATTAAAAGAAAGAGGTAGATGGCGGTTAGTAGGCCCTTATATAATCCAGAGCAAAAGCAGACTGCCTTTCAATGTGGAATCATAACACTAAGGGTCAGTGCATGCGCCTGACCAGTCTCTCCTCTACCCTCTCCCTGCAGGGAGAACTAACCTTGACCGTATGCATATGTTTGCAATACATAAATAAAAACATTGACGTCAAGGTTAGACCTGTTGACTTTGCCGATGCCTGTCTCACTTACACATCGAACCGACTGACTCACGAGTCAAGTCGCTGTGAAATTCTGTCACTTTGAACTGAAAGGGTAGACCAAAAAATAAAACATCTCAAAATGATGGGAAATGAGCCGGTTCTTTTGAGAGAAACAGTTTAAACGGGATCTGGAATTTGGTCACAGTCGCTAAGTGAAGGATTTCAGGGTCGGATTCTGTGCGAATTTAATGAACTGCACATTGGTTAATGAAGGAGGTACGAAGCACACCTCGAAACTGGAAGGACCTGAGTCCAAACTGACATACATTTGAACAACCCAATGAAATTTTGTTGGAAAATTAAAATTGCCTAGGGTGAAAGCACAATTAGGCCAATAAATTCACAATCCGAGAAACAAATGCACATTTGGATCAACAAATGTAAGCATTCATGAACATCTTGTAAAATAAGCCATATTTACTCTTGAAAAATACAGCATTGCACGTGTGCACCACTAAACAAATACTGAAAGAAACAATATTCGACTATGAAAAATCTATGCGGTTTTCTTTCCCAAAGGAAGATACAAGCACATTCTCAGCTTTTTCGAAAAAGGATGGCGGAATTTTGATTGGATAATTCTGAAATGCATACAATAGATGGGGGAAAACGACAATTTTGAAGAGTGCCACTTTGACAAACGCAGACAACAGGAGTGAATTCCAGTTTGCAAGATCATTTTCACAAATTACCAAGCAGTAGCTCTAGATTGAGATCATAGCATTGTTGAGGGTTTGGAGTAATGTAGATCCCTAAATATATGAAACTATCAGTGGCTGCTTTCAAGTAGGATTTGTCAGTAGGTTTCTATGGTGTCACCCTGCAAGGGATACATAACTGATTTGTTCCAATTAACCTCTAACTCAAAGGCTTTCCCAAATATGTTCAGAATCTCCTTGGGTTGCTGGCTTGTCCAAGGTACGTGGCAAAAAGAAGCAGGTCATCTGCATACAAGGAGATTAGGTCATCTACCTCATTATCCCGGTCTAGTCCCTGCATCAGCCAATCCCGTCCTATCCAAGCTAGATGGAGTTCAGTAGCAAGAACAAATAGCAAAGAAAAAGGGGTACCCCAGCCATGCACCATGTTCTGTATCAAAGGGCTCCGATAGTACACCACCCCCACTCTAGCCAGGGGAACTTTATAAAAAAACTGGATGTTTGTCAGGAATTGTGGGCTAACATTAATTCTATGCTAGACTCTGAAGTGGTTGCTCCAGGTTAGGGACCTAAGGTCTTCTCAAAGTCAATTAGCATAAGACCTCTAGACAGGAAAGCTTGTGAGCATGTGCAAGTGCTAGATTCAGTCTGTGCAGGGTATGTCTTGTTGGTCGATGAGGAATAAAGCCATTCTGCCTGAGATGGAGACATCTTCTTGACCAAATGGCTAGTGAGAGCTTTGGGAAGAATCTTAGATGCAATATTAATAAGTGAAATTGGTCTGAAAGAGTGGCATCTATACAGTGCATGTATAGGCGTGGGGATAACCAAGGTGCTTAGGCTGTAGAGATCCTTCGAAGGGGATCCCTTCTGCATTGCTGCATTGGCCATAGTTCGCCTATAGTGGGGCCAGGAGAGAAGCCAGTTGCTTATATAGTTGCGGTGGAAGGCCCTTCAACCTGATAACTTTCCAGACTGCATGTAAGTCAAGGCTTCGGCCAATTTCGTGGCCCTTAATGGAAGATCTAGCTCAGTGCAACTTTCAGTATCCAGGTGTCTCTATGGGAGTTCATTGAATATCTTGTCACTGACTTTGGGTGCTAATTAACAACAGGCTGCATATAGTTTCTCATAAAAGTTGGTGAAGAACTGCACCATTTCCACTGCACTAATAACTGGATCCTGGCTTCATTATGGATACTGAATTCACGAGCCAATACAGGAGTTTCTAGGCCTAATCACCGCTCACATATGTGGTTTGTTGTAAAGCCATCCAAATAGCTTTAGTGGCATCTAAAGCCATATATCTTATAGCCAAGCGAATCGCTTTAATGCGGCAGATGAGGAGATCGTCTCTGCAGTGAGCACAGTTACTCTCCAGCTGAAAGAGCTCCTTCTCAAGACAGACCATAGATTTTTCTTTGCACATTTCTTAGTGTTTAAGATGTGACACTGCATATCCTGTTAGGACAGCCTAAAAGACCTTCCACAGGGTGCAGGGGGCGAGACTGCCAGCATGCAATTTAAAATATTCCTATCTCCTCCATGAAATGAGCCACTAAAGTTCGATCAGTTAATTACTAGGTATTGAAATCCCACATTCCCCCAGTGGCACATGGTGAGACAGGCAGCGTGGCAGGATATGGGCACCAGTCATTCAAGGTAGATCAGGGGTAGACTCAAGGAAATAGGTAGGAAAAGAATTGATACTGGGATGCCCCATGTGTCACACAATGGTATCAGTGAAGACCATTCAGATAATTGAGATAACCGTTTTTGGTCTGCATGCTACACAGATCTAGCTTACTTTCCATACAGCACTGAAGTCCCCTCGAATAATAGTGTAACCCCTGCCAGGTATCAGCTGTCAGGGAGTCCAGATTATTTAGCGTAGCCCCCAATATGTGAGGAGGCATGCAGATTTTAATAAACATCCAGAGCCTGCAATTAAGGATACTCGCCACCATCACCTGGCACCCCTGGCCTTCAGATTATGACTTCGTAACTGAAACTGATTTTTTTTTTTTTTAGTAGGATAGTAACCCATCCAGATTCTTTTGTGAAATGATCATAGTTTCACTTAAGGATTCCGCCCCAGGAATATGTCCGAGTTCCTCTTAGATGGACTTCCTGTAGCAGTAGGACAGTGAGAGAATGTTGCTTTGCAAACTGCTGCACATTCCCCTTGTACCACTGGACCGACCACCACTGCGTCCACTTCACATTCAAGAAACACACCGAGCACCACTGCAACCCACTACCTCCGCACCGCCGCTGGGGCAAAGTCACCGAAGACCAACTAACCAGCGCCCTCGCCCAGAACCCGCCGACCGACCCGTACACCGCCGCCATCAACCTCCAACAGTGGATCCTCAACTGCGCCAACACCCTCGCACCACTCAAGAGGCCCACCGTCAACCAAGAAAAGAAAAAAGCAGCCTGGTTCACAGACTAACTCATCACCTCCAAACGCACCTGCCAGAAACTTAAGAAAAAATGGCTTCTCGAACGCACACCCGACAGCCTGGCAAACCACAAGGAAGCCACCCGCAAGCACCACCAACTAATCCGACTCGCCAAACGCTCCCACTTCACAGAACGCCTAAACAACAACGCTCACGACAGCAAGGAGCTCTTCTGCATCGTGAAGGAGCTCTCCAACCCCAGCGCCAACGTCAACGACGTCCCACCATCCCAGAAACTCTGCGACGCTCTCTCCACCTTCTTCTACCAGAAGATCGCCGCCATCCATGACAGCCTTAACACCACACCTCCGCCAGACCCCACCCCCGACAACTCCTCCTACGCCAACCGCCTTACCACCTGGACCCACGTAGATGACGCCGAAACTCGAAAGATCATGAACTCCATCCACTCAGGATCCCCCTCAGACCCCTGCCCACACCACGTCCACAACAAAGCCGACTCCACCATCGCCCCCCAACTTCGAAAGACCATCAACCTATCCTTCGATACCGCAACTTTCTCAGACAGCTGGAAGCACGCCGATATCCAAGCCCTCCTCAAGAAACCCAAGGCTGACCTCAATGACCTCAAAAACTTCTGCCCGATCTCCCTCCTCCCCTTCCCAGCGAAGGTCATCGAGAAGATCGTCAACGCCCAGCTCACCCACTACCTCGAGGACAACTCCATCCTGGACCCTTCCCAATCCGGCTTCAGACGCAATCACAGCACCGAGACTGCGCTCCTCGCCGCCCCAGACGACATCAGACAGCAAATGGACAACGGCGAAACTTCAGCCCTCATCCTCCTGGACCTCTCCGCTGCCTTCGATACGGTCTGCCACCGCACCCTACTAACACGTCTCCACAAAGTCGGAATACAAGACAAAGCCCTCAACTGGATCTCCTCATTCCTCTCCAGCAGAACCCAGAGAGTCCGACTCCCACCCTTCCGCTCCGAAGCCACTAACCTCATCTGCGGCGTCCCCCAAGGCTCCTCGCTAAGCCCGACGCTGTTCAACGTCTACATGGCACCCCTCGCACAACTGGCCCGTCAGCACAACCTCAGCATTCTCTCCTACGCCGACGACACCCAGCTCATCCTCTCCCTCACCAATGACCCACACACCGCCAAAGCCAACCTCCATGAGGGATTGAAATCCATCGCCGAGTGGATGAGAAACAGCCGCCTGAAATTAAACTCCGACAAGACGGAGGTCCTCATCCTCGGACGCACCCCCTCGGCCTGGGACGAATCCTGGTGTCCCACCGCACTGGGACCCGCCCCTACACCAGCCAACCACGCACGCAACCTCGGCTTCATCCTCGACTCCGCCCTCACCATGTCCAAACAGGTCAACGCAGTCTCCTCCTCCTGCTTCAACACCCTCCGCATGCTCCGTAGAATCTACAAGTGGATCCCGACGGAAACCAGAAAAACGGTGACCCAGGCCCTCGTCAGTAGCAGACTTGACTACGGCAAAGCACTCTACACAGGCATCCCAGCAAAAGACATCCAACGACTCCAACGCATCCAGAACGCCTCCGCCCGCTTGATCCTCAACGTACCCCGCCGATGCCACATCTCCCACCACCTGAAGGACCTCCACTGGCTCCCCGTGGACAAGAGGATCACCTTTAAACTCCTCACCCACGCGCACAAAGCACTCCACAACGCCGGACCCGCCTACCTGAACAACAGACTCAACTTCTACGTCCCCTCCCGCCAACTCCGCTCTGCCAACCTCTCCCTCGCCATCGTTCCCCGATTCCAACGCAAGACCTCCGGCGGCAGATCCTACTCCTACCTCGCCAAGACCTGGAACTCCCTCCCGACCCCCCTGCCCCAGACCCGGGACCTCCTCACTTTCAGGAGACTCCTCAAGACCTGGCTCTTCGACCAATAGCAGCTACCCCCCCCCCCCCCAAGCGCCTTGAAACCCTAACGGGTACGTAGCGCGCTTTAGAAATTTACTGATTGATTGATTGTAACCCTCTCATTAACTCCATTAACTTTCCAGGGCATTACACTAAAACTATGAGGGTTCTTTACCATCTCATGCATTGACCCTGAGCTTTATTCAGCAATATGAAACCTATTTGTGTCCCAACGGAATGTACCACATAAATATGAACTGTAGCACATAAATACCATAAACAAAAGCCTATCCGTTTCCCTCTTCCTTACCCTACACTGCGAGTCCAAAAGCCAAGACTTAGTCCAGAAGCATACCTCCTGGTTATAAATGTCATGACCTGAAGCTGCTTAACAGAAATTTGCAGAATGAGGGCAATTGATCCTAAGATGTGAAACATTGATCCATGGAGAAGTCCTTTTGCCTTCCAGCATGGTGTAAGGACACAATGAGGATAAATTAGTTGAGAACTAGGTTAAAATGGAGAACAGCATGTGCTCACCAAATACCCAGCCCTTGAAGCCAGAGAACAGGAACAAAAGCTCTGGGAGCAAGCTAACCATGTAGCAGACAATAACATCCCCAAGGCACTTTACAGACCCAGGGACAGTACAGTCACACATACAAAGCCACATGCCAACATCCAAGAAGGTCTCTGAAAAACACTTAAAGAACAGAGTAGCTTATTACCTTACAAACATTGTAAGGGCATTTGAATTACATTCAGATTTCCGTGGTATTTCCTGCCATGTCAGCAGGAAGGTGACTAGGACCTGCAGCAGTCTTATCTTCCAGTTCAAGTTCCATCTGTGGGTTGGTGTCCCTATGTGTGGATGAAGCCTCTCTTGTACATCGCTGAGGTTGACTGCTGCCGCCCCACTCTGTGAGGCAAGGGGGTGCCAGTGCTCTAAGTCCTATGGCCTGTGTCACCTTCTCCTGAACGACGTAATCTGATACTCCAAAAATAACCCTTCCCTCAACCCACTCCCCTCCAGCCTCCTGGGTTAAAAAAAAAAGTGCCTTTCCACCGAAGTTCACCTCCCACTTCGCCAGATAGAACAAGGCATAGTTAGGCTGCATTACATTAAGTTTCTCCTTGATTGCCATGAACGATTTGCCCTGCTGCTGGACAAGATTTTTGTAGTTTGGAAACCACAACACATGTCACATTTCACACAGTGTTACGATCCATGTAGTTAAGACTCAGTGGGCTTGGTTGTGCTCTGGGAAGCACATTCATCGAGTACACTCAATCACAAAACATGAGGTACATGTCCTTGGGGGGGCACCTGTGTCCTTAGCCAGGGGAGAAGAAATTGTTCAGGCCAGGGTCCCTATGCCCCTTCAGAGATGCCAACGGTCCTCAGGGTATTGCAGCAAATCCTCTCATCTACATCCTAGGCTTTGTCCTCTAGGCACTTGACAGAGTACAATAGCCTTGTCATGTTACTCTGATATGTGGTCATCATTTCATCCACCGCCGTTATGCAGCCTCCTGATTCAGTGACACCATCCATCATGTTACCCCAGTCTTGGCTGATGAGGATCACGTCGAGGCCAGTTTCGATCTTTGCTTCCAATGAGGTGCAAGTTTTTGTGAATTGCATGAAGAATGGCCTCTGCAGGAGACATTGTGGTCTCCAAGTTACCTGTATCGGTTTTAGCATGGATCCATCAAGCATGCTTCAGGGCCATAATGGCAAACTTACTGATCTTGGATAGACTGTTGTGAGTTGTCCATCCTCCTTGTCCTTCCCCATCTCGGTATGCGGCAGGCAGAAGGATGAATTAGGCAGTCAGTCATCAATGCCAATCACAAACACATCAAGATCTGGAGAGCCGTTGACCATTCATGCATCCTTTGAGCCCCAGATCCATTTCTCCCTTATCTCAGCCAATGTCATTTGGGGAAACTTGGGAGATGGGGGCTCAAGAGTCAGGAGGGTAGGTTGGGGAGGCAGAGTGGGCTGCCGGCTGAATTGCTTCCCCTCAGTCCACGAGGATCTTTTGAAATGAGGACAGAAGAAAAAAACGGGCGGGGTGCTGTGGGCTCCAGCCTGGTACCCACAGTTCTCCAGGGCACAGCTGCTCCTTCTTTTGGGATGCCCCCATTTTCTCTCTTCTCCTTAACCGCCAGGGTACACATACCAGAGGTGGAGAAACAGTTCATCAAGGCCAGTTGGGCATCAGCACCTGTCCAGGGGTCAGGCATCAGCAGCAGAGCACTGGAGCTCCATGGATCATAACAGTCTAGCAATAGTTTGTAGCCCTCTCTTCAGTAGAAACGATTTACATGAAACCCATCTGTGTCTGGACTGGCAGTATCCCGGTGGTAACTCCACTCTCCATCAAGGCACCCAGGCAGTATGCACTCGGGTGAAGAGAGGCCTGTCACAGCCCTGGAACGATGCAATTTCAGCCAGCAGTCACTGGGAGACTTGCTTCAACCCCACTCACTCCAGCACAGAAGTTTAAACATTCAGAAAAAAGTGCTATAACTTTTAGCTAATCAATCAATCAATCATGGGATTTGTAGAGCACGGCTTCTCACCCCAGAGGGTATCCAGGTGCTGTGGGTGGTTGCTGCGAACTGGTAGCTATTCTTCGATGAACCAGGTCTTAAGTTTCTTCCTCAAGTCGAGGAGGGTGTGGGTGGTACGTAGTTAGGGGGTGAAGTTGTTCCAGCTCTTGGTGGTGAGGTGGGAGAAAGAGCGTTCCCTGTAGTAGCTGTGATAGACTCTGGGGACTTGCACGAGGGTGGAGGAGCAAGACTGTGTCGTACTCATGAGGGCTGCTGTGTCCTGGACAAAAAGGGGCTTCCGGTCGGTGATCAGGTGGCTAGGAGGGGGTCGTTCGATGGGGTCAAGAGGTGGCCGATGTTGGTGGGTCGGGGTTGAAAGATTCTGTAGACGGTTGTGATTTTGTCATGGAAGAAGTGGGCTAGTGAGTCACAGAGGGCCTGAGAGGGTTAGACTGTGTTTTCGGTAGTTGCAGGGTAGGAGAACTCCTTGACGATCTGGAAGAGTTGCTTCCGGCGGTTAGAGCTTTCCTTGGTGCGGCTGAGTAGGATGATCTTTTTGGCTTCTCTGAGGTGAAGATAGTATGAGTTTAGAGCTTCTTTGAAGATGGTGCAGCCAGCTTGGTCTCTACTGCTAAGCAAGAGCCTTTCTAGCTGTTTGCATTCCCTCTTGAGTGAGCGGAGTTCGTGGGTGTACCAACTTGCGGGTTTGCTGGATCTTCTGGCAGGGGAGTTCCTTGCGGGGGCAACTTTGTATTGGAGAGTGGTGTTACATTGATTTTCTGTGATTTCTTTTTTCTCCATCTTTGGAGGTGGGGGAAGGGTGGAATGTTGTGGTCTGCGGGTTATGGTGAAATTTACCAGGTGATGGTCTGTCCATGTGAGCTCTGTTGTGTTGGAGAAGTTAATCTTATCGCTGGCTGTGAAAATGGGGTCCAGGATGTGTCCAGCGGTGTATGTGAGGCAGGTAACTAGTTTGAGTCTGATTTTGCTTAGGTTG
Organism: Pleurodeles waltl; assembly: GCF_031143425.1. NCBI lineage: Eukaryota > Metazoa > Chordata > Amphibia > Caudata > Salamandridae > Pleurodeles > Pleurodeles waltl. The sequence continues at coordinate 409,193,450 of NC_090443.1, read as the reverse complement.
TCCAGGAGGTTGGTGGAGTTGTGATTGTTGGGGTTGTCTAGTTGGAAGTTGAGATCTCCTAGGAACATGTAGTGTGTAGGGTCGATTGTCAGGGGGCGATGAGGTCGGCGATGGCTCTGAAGAAGGCAGGGTGGGGTTTTTGTGGTCTGAACGTGAGGATGCCCTTGATGGATGTTCTGGCATCGATTTGGATGAGGAAGTTAAGGTGTTACATGAGGTGGGAGGTCTCCTTCTCGAAAGTGGTACATGAGAGGCTGTCCTTATGCATGATAGCGATGCCTCTTCCATGCTTGTTGTGGCGGTCTTTGTGGATCAGCTTGTAGCCTTGTGGGGTGGGCCAAAGCAAGTGTGAGCAAAGTCTCTGTAATGAAAATCAGGTCTGGGTTGAGAGTGGTTATGGTGTCCTATATTTCTGTGGCATGTTTGTAGAGTGATCTTGCGTTGAGCAGTAGGCAGTGGAGTTGCCTCTCAGGCCTGGGAGACAGTGGAGAGGTGCCGGGGGAGTTGTAGGTGTTGCAGGTAAAGTGGCATTGGTGGCAGGTGAAGGATCCAACCGTAGTTGGAGTGGAGGTGATGCAGCAGATGTTGTCTTCGTTCCTGGGGCCAGGTCCAGGAGCTCGGTGGCAAAGTATCGGCGGATGGTGGGAGAGCCAGGGTTCCTGGCGCTGAGCACGGTCAGACGCGAATGGGCGCAGACTGGCTTGCCTCTGGTTCGCCTCCGGCGTGATCACACACCGACTGCCATTAAGAAGGTCCTGGGATGGGAGAGGCGCAGTGGGAGGAAGGCGGGCAGGCAGTGGGGCAGAGTCACGCAGCAACAGGGTCCCCTAGATGGACACCAAGAGGGTGACTGTGCTGACCTGTAGCCTGATGCCACTCAGGAGAGCTTGGCAGAGGCAACCAGGAGTGAGGAGCTGGCACAGGACCTGTTCAGTGGGGTCGTGCAGCGACCGCCATTAAGTAGGTCCTGAGATGGGAGGGTCACGGGGGCCGGCCATGCTGTGGGAGGAGCCACGCTGCACTGCACCCACTCTGCGGTCCAGCATGGTTAAGAGACATTGGCAAAGCCAGTTGTTCACACACACTCGAAGCCTCTTGGCTTTGCCAGTGTGTATTTTTGATTTACTATCTCCATGTGAGCTCACAGTCCTCGATGCAAGCACCTGGGGCCACTGAACAGCCCGCAATAGATAAAATGTGCTATTTCTATCTAGATCCTTGTGAATAATTTTCTCTGTTTTCTCCCAGTCCCCTCCCCGACCGCAATTAGAACTGCGTTTATTATTAGTCTGAAAAGGGAATAAAAAAGACCTAGAATGTGTTTGATGAGGAGTGAAAGAAACGGGGATCTCGCGACACTGCTTCGCAGAACCGCTGGGAGGAAAAATTACCCAGCGGACTTGATGGGGATTCAGGTAATTTAATCAGCGAGCGGGGAGCGAGCGCCAAGTACATGTGATTATCACCAGAGCTGGGCACGAGCCAAGATGTTCTTTTTTTAGTCTCTGGATTAACTTCCTTTTTTGTAACTGGCTTGGTAATCAGTGCATATAATGTGTGCACGAGGGCGGTAGTAGACGTTGCTTTTGCCAACAAGGAACTGGGCGGCTGGATGCCCAAAGGGCGGTAGTTTATTTGTGTCCTGTTCCTTGGAGATGTGCTTCTCTCCATGAAACACCTTCTCTGAAAACCACCGACATGAACACAACTACCATCTCTTTAATGTCTTGAACAATTATATATTTTATGTACCCTGCCTTTACTAGCAATGTCTTGAGGTCCTAGAAGAAACCATGTTGATGTCAGCTATTATGCTCCAAAAGCACATTTAAAAATAAATGTTTATTTTTATTCCATGGACGACATAAAATAGCATTTGTAAACTGTAAGTGTAACACTGGATCTGACAGGTGATCAGGGCTTAGGTAGTGCTGTCTGTATTCAAGTAGATTAAACCTCCCGAGGATCCAGTGGCAATCTTCTATATTGATTATTGGGTGCTCGTTTCCCAATTCACTAAGCAGCAGCTGGTACTGGCTGAAAAGTGGTTACCAGCAAATTAGGCATACATTGCGCATAAATCATATTCCAGTAGTTGAAACGCCACAGACATAATGATATCAGTTTCTAGGCCGTCAAAGGCAGACACTGCCCTACACCGTGTGCTTGGTCCTAAACCTTGCTCCCTCTGTGCTTTATTTGTGACAGTGTATTTTGGCTTTAGTCAGACATATGGAATTATGATGGCCGAACAGCCTCGCTTAATGCTCCATTTTTCTTGCAGACGGCTCTGTCTTTCTCCAGGTGTGCCCGGAAGTTGCCACAAGTTGACTTGTTAGCACTGTCCAAAAGTCCTCAAATAAGTAAACAAATAAAGTTTAGGTCGCATTCAGTTACTATCACAGGCTCACAGCACCATTTTACTTTCAGGATTTGGGCAAAAGCAATTAAAAGTACCTGTGTGTGAATGCATCAAGTCAACTTTTCAATAGTGTCACTTCACCTTCATTTAAATATATGCCCTCACCATCCCAATCCTGAATGCTCTTATTCTTGACAATAGGGTTGACTTTAAGGCGTGGCAAAAATAGTGCGATACCAGCAGAGTGCACCATTTTGCCTCTACAAGAAACAAAGTATAGTCAAGTGCCGGAAGTGTGAGCAACCAAAATTTTCTTTGCCTGGATGCAAAAATATTTGTGTGAACCTTGCTGGCCAAACACACGTCTCCCAACAACTAGTCCGGATGGTGAGAACGTGTTTTGCTTCTTAATTAGACTAATGCCAGACCCCCAGGAGTATGCCATGTGAAATATCTTAAAATCCCCTCTCATCTCTTGAAAAACTCTGTTCTCTGGATGGCCGATGTATAAAGGTATCGTCTGTGCTTTACCCACTCATAAGTTCCATAACGCTCAGTACTCAATGGCTCCAGTGATGTTCCAGACCAGAAGCAATCCCCCTATCCTAGACTGGTCCTATTTGCTATCATATTTCCTAACATGAGCATTTGGTACTCTACTGCAGTGTCCATAACACTGCATTCATGGTGTCTTTATATGTAGACTCTTTGTGGTTTTAAAGGATTCAGGAGATAAAGCCTTTCTGAGAAGTTGTGGTTAACAGGGCATAGAGAAAGGAAGAAAAAAGTGAGTGGACCTTAGAACTAGACTAGAGAAGAATGTCAGGCCAGGTGTGATAGCAAATCTGTATGTGGGTCTCAATACTGGAAAAGAAAGAACAATCTGTCAGGATTAGGGTGTATTGGCAAGCAGTTGTGTGGTTAAAGTTCTAGACTACAGGTTGGCACCTGGGAAGAGTTGCATTTGGGCCTTGACTCTGCACTAGAAAGGGTTAGCAGACCAAGCCAAGGTATCTTGGCAGGGCTGTTTTTTGGTTGCAGCACTAGACCCTATGTGCATTAAGTCAAGATTGAGGTGGACTGGTAGAGCTGTGTGTGGCTATCTGTAGTGGGCAAAAAGGAAGTAGCAGACCAGGTTGAAGGGTGTTGGGCTCTGTTTGCCTCTCTGACTGTAGAGGGGAACACTAAACCAGGATTGACGTGCCTTGTCAGATTTATGTCTGGCTTTCTGTACTAGACAACAAGCAGGCTTTGATTTACCTCTGTAGCAGAGTTGTGTGTGGTATCCATAAAGCAGTAGAATAAGGCACTGGGCCATTGTTCGGTTAGTTAATTTGGATGAAATAGCATTTGGCACACAAATTGACTGAGCTTCTCACAGGAATGAAAGAAAATTGGTTAGTGAGCATGGCCAACCAATATGTGGAGATCTGGGGCTTCAAGATACTTAGAGAGGATTCCCCTGAACAAGTAAATATCTTAAGTCAGAGATCACCAGCTGTATCATGCAAGGTGTCTGTGACATCAACATTTCTCTATTACGTCTTATGTTTGCACTCCTCTCTTTTGGAAAAGGGCCATTTTGGGGAAAATGCAGCCATATAATATCTGAATGAATCTGATGCGGGCATTGTGTGTAGCTTTGGAGCCCCATCTAGTCTTGGGCTACTTTCTTCTGCAGTGCCTTCTCTTGATGTTCTGCTGTGGAGATGTCCAAAAGAGGGTGGCTGACCTAAACTACAGTGAACATGGGTGAGAAGTTCAGGGGCTTAGCTTGGTCAGTAAGGCTGGTAGGGTGAAAGTTTCAGATTTCTCAGCAATCACGCTGGCATACTTTGTTAAAAAGCATGATGAGAAGCAGGACACAAGGGGTTTTAAGAAGCTGTGAAAAGAGAGGAGAGCAAAGTGTTAGGGTTAGTTAAAACAATAGTTTTCAAGCTGACCAAGTTTTAAGGCAGGGACGAGAGAGTGTTTTTGTGTGTGGATGTGTACACCTGTGCCCAACTACTTACTACAGAATACCTTTTTTTAGGGGGATGTAACATCCCAAATACCCTACCCCTTGAGGCTACACCTCTGGAGAAGATGCATTCTGATAGCTGTGTTGTTGACTGGATCCTAGAAACCTAGGTGCTATTCCTGGCCAACATTATATTGTCTGGGCATTCTGCCTTTGTCCCGGTGTAGCATATGTCAGAATTTGGAGAGTAGAAATTGGCTAAACACTGGCATTATCGGCTGAGCAAATAATTCCATATGTAGTTGTCCTGTCTCTAAATTGTTGTATTCCAAGACTGGTTTTGGGCCCTCTGTCTTTTCATAGACATAGGGGGTGATTCTGAGACTGGCGGGCGGCGGAGGCCGCCCGCCAGTCTTCCCCCGACAAAATACCGCTCCGCGGTCGCAAGACCGCTGAGTGTATTTTGAGATTTGCCCTGGGCTGGCGGGCGGCCGCCAAAAGGCCGCCCGCCAGCCCAGGGCAAATCTACCTTCCCACGAGGACGCCGGCTCAGAATTGAGCCGGCGTAGTGGGAATGTGCGACGGGTGCAGTTGCACCCATCGCGTATTTCAGTGTCTGCTTTGCAGACACTGAAATACTTTGTGGGGCCCTCTTACGGGGGCCCCTGCAGTGCCCATGCCATTGGCATGGGCACTGCAGGGGCCCCCAGGGGCCCCGCGGCACCCCCTACCGCCATCCTGTTCCTGGTGGATCCTAGAAACCTAGGTGCTATTCCTGGCCAACATTATATTGTCTGGGCATTCTGCCTTTGTCCCGGTGTAGCATATGTCAGAATTTGGAGGGTAGAAATTGGCTAAACACTGGCATTATCGGCTGAGCAAATAATTCCATATGTAGTTGTCCTGTCTCTAAATTGTTGTATTCCAAGACTGGTTTTGGGCCCTCTGTCTTTTCATAGACATAGGGGGTGATTCTGAGACTGGCGGGCGGCGGAGGCCGCCCGCCAGTCTTCCCCCGACAAAATACCGCTCCGCGGTCGCAAGACCGCTGAGTGTATTTCGAGATTTGCCCTGGGCTGGCGGGCGGCCGCCAAAAGGCCTCCCGCCAGCCCAGGGCAAATCTACCTTCCCACGAGGACGCCGGCTCAGAATTGAGCCGGCGTAGTGGGAAGGTGCGACGGGTGCAGTTGCACCCGTCGCGTATTTCAGTGTCTGCTTTGCAGACACTGAAATACTTTGTGGGGCCCTCTTACGGGGGGCCCCTGCAGTGCCCATGCCATTGGCACCCCCTACCGCCATCCTGTTCCTGGCGGGAGACCCGCCAGGAACAGGATGGCGGTAGGGGGTGTCAGAATCCCCATGGCGGCGGAGCGCGCTCCGCCGCCATGGAGGATTCTCCCGAGCAGCGGAAAGTCGGCGGGAGACCGCCGACTTTCCGTTTCTGACCGCGGCTGAACCGCCGCGGTCAGAATGCTCGAGGGAGCACCGCCAGCCTGTTGGCGGTGCTCCCGTGGTCGGTGACCCTGGCGGTCACCGACCGCCAGGGTCAGAATGACCCCCATAGTCTTCTGATCAGTCCCTTCTCAACAGAACAACTAAGGCATTCTCCTTTGTGAATTATTTAGTGGCACAACTCTATATGAAGTTTTGTCAGTGTGGGCATCCACGGTCTTAAGAATAGTTGAGTGACAAACCATCATCAATAGAGGCACCTAAAGCTGCTGGTTTATTGATTTATTTATTTATTGTTTTATAAATCAGAAACTTCACCCAATGGTTTTCATAGCACTATACAAAGAGTGGTGTGCGTACAACATACAAGAGTCACCCATGTGTTGAGTAGTTTAAAGGACGTTTTTTGCAGTAAAATATTAGCCAGTGATTAATAGCCAGATTTTATTAGCGAGAGAATAATAAAGGATTTGAGTACAAATAGCACATAACCTAGGTTTAGAGGTATATATAAATGCTTAGAAGGAGATAAAATGGTTACCCACAAATACAGAAATGACACAACAGCTCTATAACTAAATATATAAATACCATAGACCAAACGATGGGGATAAACAACTAGCTCTGGGAAGCATGGGTGTAGGAAGGGTCTTTTTCCAGCAGAGGTAGCAGGTTTAAATGATGGAATTACAGACCAGGTTGGTTATAAAACAGAAGTAGTCAAAGGTTACAGAGGTGGGGTATAAAAAGTGCATAATACAATGCGCAAGTGGCGGGACAAAGGAAGATTCTACATGAAGGTAGGATTAGACAGGCAGGTGCAGGGTTTCCTGAAGGAGCAGGTTCTTGAGGCGGGATTTGAAGCTTTGACAAGAGGGGGCATTTTTGGTGTGGAGTGCAAAGACATTGCAGGCAACTCTTGTAGTCTTATTAGAGAAGGATCTACAAATTGTGGATATTATCCTGAAATGTGATGTGTAGATAACGAGATCTCCTAAAAAGGAAGGTTTCCATGCAAAATATTTTGGAATTTGGAGTTTCAAGCTTTCGATGTAAAGCAGGCCGTTGTCATGGTGTACTGGGCTTGAATGGGAGCCATTTCAGGTAGACGGGTGTGAGGGTAATGTGTTCCCATTTTTTGTGTTTGCAAGGAACTTGGCTGAAGCACGTAGCACTGCTCTGTTAGAGGCTGGTTTATGTTTGGTCACCCAGTAAGGCAGGAGGAGCCATAGGTTCAAATCCGGAAATTAGAGAATATGTTTAAGTTTCTTGAGTTTGTGGACATGAAACCTGGCAGATTTATCCTTCTTTTGGATGTAGCTATTGGTGTTTAGGTTAAGGGACAAGAAACAAGCTCATAGATTTTGCTGGGATGACCAATTTCAGTGTGATATCCGTTGGTCATGGGGATTCCAGACAGAAAAGATCTGTAGCGGGATCAAGCTTGACTGCAAGGAGCAGATATTTGCTCTAGAGCATATTTGAGGTATTTTTGTGTCATCCACTTGTAGATCCTCTGAAGTGAAGATATAAGTATGGTGATAGAGTCAGGAGAGTCCAAATTGAATTAAGAGCTGAGTGTAATCTAGGTGGAAGGAGACAACAAGCCTCCTTAAGGATGTCACTGAGGGTTTCAACATAGATATTAAAGAAAATAAGTGCTATGGTGGAGCCCTTAGGGACACTAACAGGATGGTGAAGGCAGTGTAGAAGTTGCTAATTTAGATCTTTGAGAACACTCAGATAGGTAAAATTGAAAACACTACAGGATCGTTTGCTTGAAGTCCATCCTGTTTTACAGAGTATCAAGAGGAATTGGATCGTCAGTTTATTAAAAAAAAAAACACATGGTTAAAACCAATGCATGCGATGGCAGTGCTAACCTTTATTGAATGGGCGGATTATATCATCAATCACTATCAGTGTTGCAGATTCCATACTGTGACCTGCACTGAAACTAAATTAGTACATACTAAAAATTATTCATTTTTATATTTTTTTTTATCAATTGGAAGGGTGCACATTTCACATAGCCTTGGCCAAAACTTGGGAAGCAGCAGTAATTTTCATATTAGAGGGGCTGCTTTTAGTTTTTTTCATAAGTGTATGTACATGTGCTTTTTTGGGCAGTTTGGTGCAATATCATTTAGAAGGCACAAATTAGTGACGGCAAGAAAACAAGGTAGAAAGACTTGAACGTGGACTTTAACAGTGGCAGGTTGAATAGGATTATTGGCGCATGAGGAGAATTTGCTATCCTAGACAACAGAGAGGTGGGTAACTTCTGAGATGAGGGAGAGTAAATTCCAAAGAGAGATTGTTTTTTTTGGAGATCTGGAGTGGCAGGAGGAATCAGGAGTGGTGATGTTGGTGAATTTCACCCTGATTGTTTATTTTGTCAGTGAACAGGTTAAGAGAATGTGATGCATCTAGAAGCTTCAGAAGCACACGTGGAAGAGGGACTGGTTTGACAATGAATAATTGTGAACAATTTCTTGGGTCTATTTTGGGTGAGCTTAATTTGAGAGTTGTGCCGAGCTGCTTTACCTGAGAGGATAGAAGAGTTGTAGCTTTTTCTTTTGAGCTGAGTAATTGATAAAGGAGACTGTGTGACTCTTTTGGCTCTACTGATATAGTATCTCTTAAGGCTGAGACTGGTTGAGAACCAACTGGAGGTCTTAATTTTGTGTGGGTTCTCCTGGAGAAGGTAGTCATATGGTCGTCTACAATGGCTTCACTGGATGAGTTGAATTTTTTGAAGTGGAGAAAAGTGCCACAGGAGGCAGGGTGGGGAAAGAAGGTACAGACAATGGAGGTGGTCAGACAGTTTTTATCCAAAATATGATAGCCAGAACACCAAGTGTATCTTTTTTTGGCCTGAGATTCGGTATGACCGGTGGTTGAGGATGTGGAAAGAGATAAGGAAATGGTCAGGCTAGTCCTAGATGATTGAATCTAAGGCTTAGATACATTCTTGTTTGGAGACGATAAAGTGAGGATGAAGCCTTTGTCAGGGGTAGTTTTCTTACAGAATTAAAAAAATTCATTAGCAGACAGGAAGGAATGCTGTTCAGAAGTGATCGGGTCAGAGGATTTGTTTTACCTCATGTTAAAAATCTACAAGAAGAATGATATCAAATGGGGAAAAAACGTTGGCGGTGCTAATTTCTGTGAGCTCATTTAGAAATGCTGGTTTGTTTTCAAGGGGTGGAATATAACAGCTGGTCTTGATTTACTCTTTGTGGTAAGGGAGAGATAGATTTAAAGGAGTTCATTGGAGAAGAAAGATATTCAGGAAAGAGGACAGGTTGCTCTTCTGAATGATGGTGATGCAACAGAGTTTTTCCCTGGCACTCAGTGTCTGAAGAAGTAGTAAGTAGAGGAGGCAAGGTGTCAAAAAAGCAGGTGAGAAACGTTAAGATTGAATTGTGGCAGATATATTGGTACAGTTTGAGACTAAAGATAGGCAGTTAAAGACATCATAATTGAGAAAAGGGGAAAGTTTGGGGGTATGAGACCATTATAGGATAGGGTCTATTGAGGATAAGATGGGGTTTCCTGAAGTGGTGGAGTATCTGGTTAGGTGAAAAAAGGGAAACAGAAAGGGGGCAAGAGGAGGTCCCATGGGGTTGTGGGAGGGGAGCAGGTGGGATTATGGGTTTATGCAGGAGTAAGAAAAGAAGGAAGGGAATTAATTTTGAACTCTTGATTTTCTGCCAGCTGGCCATCTTCTCCCACTCAGCTGTTTCCTTTAATTGAGGCAATCTGGTACACCACCAGAGCCTAAAATATACTTTCTGTAGAGGAGAAGTGTCTTCATTGAGGGGCATGAGGTTCAAAAAGCTTCTGATAAAGTTTTCCTTCTTTTAGACATAGATGACACACTGTTTTCCTCACACACAAGTCACACAGACACACAGGTCCCTCGCTTTTTGGGTCTCTTCATGGGTCAAGGATGGTAGGCTGCTCTTTGTCTTCCTTTTTTCCTGGTGGTAAAGAACTGTGAAACATATGTTCTAGAAATTAGATTTATTTGCCTGGTCCTAAAGCTTTCTACTTGCATCTTTGAAAGGACGAGGAGAACCCTTGTGCAGTTCTGCATGACAAATATTCTCGATTCACTTCACCCTGTGTGCACAATGAGTAGAGGCACCTGAGTAGCTTTCATTAGAATGTTGTTCAGAGGAATTCTGCATAAACAGGTTTTGCCATAGCAACGACTGTATCTTTGTCAAGGCCTCCATCATGTCCTTGATTCTCTTTCACTGTGATGGAACGTTTGTTCTCAGCTCCAACCCAAGCTTCCCTTTATCTCTGCAATTTTAGTTCATTTTTTTTTTTTGCTGGCTCCTCCGAAAGAGAGATCGGCCCGTTGCAAGCACTGTCAGTTCTTGGTCAGCAAACAGTGTTTCTTAAGGCGAAGATGTTCGTCACAAATATAATAGCTCACTTTCACTTAAATCAGGGAATCGTAGCTCCTGGCGTGTTTCCAGGACCTCATGCAGCCTTCTGTATTGAATGCATCATAGGAGATTCCTGACATGGTCCTTCTCCGTGTCTTTAATTTGCTCAAATCTTCTAGTCTCAGCTCGCATTTATTTACATCTGTTAAGTCAAGGGAAGTGGCTCCTGAAGGTGCAGTCCACCAAAACCATTGTCTGTGGTATTTCTGAACACAGTTCCCAACTATGAAACCTTCAGCGGATTAAACAGGCTATTAATCACATCTTCGTAAACTTTACTGTTTTGAGTTGCTAGTTTCAGTGCAATTGCCGCGCACCTATTCATCAGCTTTTCATACTCAGTTTCTTTTTCCCTGTCTTGTTCTATTAAGCTAACCTAAATTTGTTTCTTTATGAAGAGTTAAGATATGTTCATGCAAGGTTGTTGATGTCTTTGATATCACGCTATCGTCTGGGTAGGATGCTAGAAGAGTAAAATGTTTCTTGGACCAAATGATACTGGATGACACTTAAGAAGTTCAAAATCGTCAGCTGTAAGGCTGAGAAAGGGTTTCAGTTTGCATGTCTAGTGACTCCTGTCCCTACTTTCTCAGGTACTACCCGTGTGATAGCACTTGGCCTCTTTCTAGAGACACGCTGCTCAAGTGAGACTCTGCCCACGCCAGGTGCAGCCAGAGTCACTGTTACTGCCCATGGACAGGTCATTCACTCCTAAGGCAGGCCGCCTCTAGCCCAGAGGGCAGGGTGCACTGTTCCATGAGTGAGGGCATATGTGCAGGAGCACATATGCCCCTGTGCTGACATCTAAACCTCAATGCCGGCCCGAGTCACCTGCAGTCCATTGGATAACAAAGGCTGGTATCTGACCACTCCTCAGATGTCCATCTCTGTAATGGCTCAGCCAAATCCCGTTGTGTTTGGCCTCAAACACTGTGCTTTTTAACCCTGAACAGGATGCCCCCTGTTTAGGATTGAAAAGCAGATGCCCACCAAGTTAGAGTCCTGTATTGTTTTGGTGGGCTTTCCCGAGCCGCTGCTGCCACAGACGAGTCTTACCTCCTGCTGGTGGTCTTAGCACCTTGGCAGTACGTAAGACAAAGGGCCTGAGCAGGAAGGAGGTCACACCTCCTCCCACCCAGGCTGGATAGTGAGAAAAGCATCAGGGCGGTGAGCCTCAAAGGCTTCACCTGCCTTTGATGTGTAAGTAGCTGTCCCCCCAATCGAGGACTAATCCCTGACTATCCTGCTCGGCGAGGGAAGCGAGAAATTAGCAATGCAGGAGGCATGCACCTCCATAGGACTAGCCACACCTTGAAGGTGGGCTAGGAGGTTAGCACAGCCGAGGGATTGTTCTGCCATCTTGGAAGACCCCAAGAATAATGGGTTCTGGGTAGAAAGTGAGGTATTCCTACAGGAAGTCCAGGACTCGAAAAATCTACTGGACCACTCACTATGGAGAGTTGCTTTTTATGAGGTCCAGCTATTTTTAGATTCCACTCCACCCTTCTGGCCCGGAACTAAAGCATGATGTGGTAGCGTACTGTAAAATGACAGTACGCTACCACATCATGCTTTAGTAATATATTTATTAAAAGTGAGTGTTTAAACATAAACTAAGAAACACTCCTGCCCTGATGGCACAGCTATTAGTAAGCTAAGAGGCAAGTCATGCATGGATCATGTGTACCCTGTATGTGGCCTAGGTTTATTATACATGTAGCAGACGGTTAGTGTATTTAATCAAACAAAAGAGGATTTTTTTTACAGCAGAAATGCTGAACTCACATATTTGAAGGTGCACTCATGTGAGAATGACGAAAAAGATGACTCTAAAAAACAATATTTGCCTAGGATCACACAATTTAAGACCCGTTTCCAGGTCAAGTACATTATAGTTAGATCGAGTAGATTATTCAAGCTACTCGACCTGCAGGTCTAGTAACATTTTTATGATTTTTCAAGGCCTGAAGTCATTACTACAGGGGCGGATTAGAGCAGGGACTAGTGGCACGTTGGCCACTGTACCTCACACCTTAAACGCCCCCTAAACCAGGATGTAAGGGGCTACCCTGTCACCAAAACGCAGATCTTACCTGGAAAAAGAATAAGGAAGCACAAAGAGATATCTGCATTAACAAGAGGACCTGGATGCCAGCCCCAGCGCAAGGAAGAGGACATAGAGTGACCTAGGGAGACCAATACTGGAACCGCATGCTAGACATGCGCCCGAGGTGAAGACTCATTGGTTCCAGCATGAGGGACCCCAGTGGACACCGAAACTCCAAGGAGACTCCCCTGACTGGTAATACCAGCTCCTTGGAACTTGCAGGAGTAAAGGTGGATTGAGATTGAAGAACTGCGACCCAACAGGCTCTGTCTGTCTGAACCTAAAGAAACTCGGTGCCCAGCATCTTAAGAGTAGGAGTGATTGACAGTTAGGAGCTACCTCTGTACCTCGAGCCACTGGACGAGGTGGTGAGGGTTCAAGCAATGATTCCTGGCGCACCCAAAGACCTCTACATTGGAAAGGTAGAGTGCGAGTCCACACCCAAGTCCAGTTGTGCAACGGAGTGCAAAACGCACCAGCCACTGTGGACTACTGTGGAGGTTTAGCACCAAAGACAGCTAAGTCATCTCTACAACTGGACTCCCTAGGCAAGATAACTAAACTCTGACTGTTCAATCTTGGTCTAGGTCCCCGCAGAACCTTAAGTTCCTGTGGCTTCATCAGAACTCACCCTACCAGTGCCCGAGTGCACACTGCTATTTTCCCCATTGACTTCAATGGAAGCCCCCTAAATCCACTAAGTACTGTATTTTCTAAAGACTTACAAATTCACAACTCCGGTTGTACAAAAGCTACAAAGTGTGTTTTGGTGTCTAAATTCATATTAAAATCTGATCTATTTTTCTAAATTGGTGTCGGATTTCTGTAGAGTTGTCATTTACTTATCGTCCATGTTGGTAATGTGAAATGCTTTACATATGTTTCTCTAAGTAGCCCGGGGTCCACTGCTGGGTATTGTGTTGGTATTCAATGGTAAGACTACCTAATCGTACCATATAATACTTTCATCTGGCTCTAAATCATGTCAGTGCGCAGAGTGAGTGAACTCAGCTCGCTTCTAGAGCTTTTACATAGTTATGAATAAGGTTAGGGATGTGAGACGCAATTTCCTGACACTACCGTTAGTTAAGCTGAATCAATCAGGACAAGCCATGATCTATAGAAGGAAACCCGACAGTGTGGCATGGTGTCCCTAGTGCCAAGGTGCCACCAGTCACCCCGGAGAAATTACTTTTCTGTAGTGTCTTACATCTCACTGAAACAACCTGGGTGATTTTTAATTTTATCTTGCCCAATAATGACCATCATTAACCCTCCTTGCTCCCTCTTTGAGAGATGCAAGGCCTCCTGGGTCCCTGCCCCCTTGCCTTTTGCAGCCCCGCAGTCTTTGCGGCAATGAATATTAAACGACACTTAATGGTGGCAGCCGCCGCCTCTCGGCTCATTATCGTAGTCTTGCGCTATTATTTGCTTTTGCCGCCAGCGATGCGGCTGGGGCGGCTGGGGCGGCTGGGGCGCCTGGCATAGCTGGCGCTCGAGCCTCGCGCCACTTCCGCAAGAGGCGGCGCGAGCGATGGCAGATGGCGGAGCGCGCGCTATTTATAGCCCAGTCATTGTGGCCCTGAGGGAGGGGGAGGGGGCGCCGGTGATTACCCCGAGATCTGTGTGCGCAGACGCCTTCTTGTCAGTACTAGGGCCGGGATTTAAAGTTGCCCGGGTGTCTCCGAGTCTCAGACCCGATATTAAATAAAAATGGATTTTGAAAAAGGTCCTTGTATACATGCCCTTAGTTTAAAGCCAAAAGAACGGATCGTTTTCTGAACGAGTGTAAAACACGTTTAGGTAATCCATGTTCCTATTTATATTTCACACTTCGTACTTAATCTTGCATTCCCTTAAAATATTTGGTATTTCCAGGATCTTGCATGGTATATTTTTCAGGCTGCATGTTACTCTTGTGTAAAACATATTTTGAACCGAGTCCCCCAGGTTTGTATAATGGGCCATGCTTGAGTTGAGGCTGCAGGCATTGAAAGTTTATCTCAGTGCCTGTCAAGGGGTCGAAAAGTTGTTGCGAAGATAATCATCTAATCCTTGACCTCACTGCAGAGTGCACAGAGCAGTGGTTATGTCTGCCAGTTGCAGTGAGTGGGTAGGAAGCGCGCCAGGTTTAGTTTAGTTAATAGGGTAAAACCACGCCCTTACGTATATAGGCCACACTCCTTTTAGGGACCCTTCATTTTGTTTCATCCCATTTAAAGGCCTATCTAAGGTGTGGGTGGGGTGAAAGGAAGGGAGACCCACGTCCGCTTCTACATTCTCTACTCAAAACACACACTTATTTCCGCCACTCCAAACAAGCCCTCGTTACCTCCTGGCTACGCTGCAACCACAAGGGCTTAAATGTTTCAGCATTTTCAGCAAAACTAGAGCTGGGCAAGCAAGAAAATTGTTGGAGCGAGCTGAACCAGTGGTCTGACTGGGCACAGAGAGAGAAAGCACGAGGCGCACCATCACAAGATTTGACATGCAAATGAAGCTAAACATGTCTTGTTAAATGTGATAGAAACTATTTAATGTTCAAAAGGTTAATTTTTCACAATTTGTATGCGTTTCGGTTTAATACCTTTAATTATGTCAGTGCGTTCTGTCACAATTAATGAAAGTACTTCTTTCTACACAAACATTTAGAAAAATTCAAGAATATGCCTTGAACGCTTTACTATGAGGCAAGCAAGAAAGATATTAGTGTGTAATGCGCACTGCCTTTGCAGCCGATCTAAATTAGAACAGGATGTTCAATAAAAACAAATATTTTAAATCAATGTGTGTTTGTGTGTATATGTTCCAAACTATGGCCCTCATTCCAACCCTGGCGGTCTATGACCGCCAGGGTGGAGGGCAACGGAAGCACCGCCAACAGGCTGTCGGTGCTTCCAGGGCCATTCTGACCGCGGCGGTAAAGCCGCGGTCAGTAAAGGGGAACCAGCGGTTTCCCGCCGGTTTTCCCCTGGCCCAGGGAATCCTCAAGCAGCGCCGCCATGGGGATTCCGACCCCCTTCCCGCCAGCCTGTTTCTGGTGGTTTACACCGCCAGAACCAGGATGGCGGGAACGGGTGTCGTGGGGCCCCTGGGGGCCCCTGCACTGCCCATGCCACTGGCATGGGCAGTGCAGGGGCCCCCTAACAGGGCCCCATGAAGATTTTCACTGTTTGCTTTGCAGACAGTGAAAATCGCGACGGGTGCTACTGCACCCCTCGCACCCCTGCAACACCGCCGGCTCCATTCGGAGCCGGCTTCTATGTTGCAGGGGCTTTCCCGCTGGGCCGGCGGGCGGCCTTTTGGCGGTCGCCCGCCGGCCCAGCGGGAAAGCCAGAATGGCATCCGCGGTCTCCTGACCGCGGAGCGGCCATTTGGCGGTGACCGCCGCGGTCAGAATGACCGCCTATATCCTCACCAGTTTTGTCTGCCCTCGTAGCAGCGCTGAGAACCCGACACATTTCCATCTTCTTGGTAAAGAAGAAGAAGAAGAATGGTGCACACTCCAGAGCATAGGTTCTACTAAGATTTATTATTTCAAATCCATAACGTGAGGCATTTACTAGACCTCACCTGTTTCGGCATAGCAGCTTTGATCGTGTGTGTGTGTGTGTTTATATATTTTCACTGGAAAAAAGTCAAAGGTTACTGGGACGTGATAGGAAATAGAATTTAAAAAAAATCTTAGAAACTCACTAAAAAAACAAAGGTTACAAGGATGTTATAGTTAGGTGCATGGCAGGGACACACACACACACACACACACACACACACACACACACACACACACACACACTGTAACTCGCACCATCGCCATGTACAGTTTTCTCATCCATAATTTTATTGCAAATGTTACAGTGACATTATGAATGATGTCATAGATAATTTCATAAGTGATGTAATATTTGGGGTAATTAGCAGTGCATGGTGAGGGCACGTCTTATAGTTACCTTTAGGCATAAGTTATTGTTAATTGAAATAACCGATAACAGCTGAATTTCTATGGTTCTGAATGTGTAAAATCTGAACCCAACTATAACTTCCCTGTAACTTTTCTTTTTTTAATGAATTTCTAAGATTTTTTTTTAATCCTACTTCCTAATTATAACATCCCTGTAACCTTTGTTTTTTCAGTGAATGTCTAGTTTTTTAATGTTAAGGAAGATGCTCATCACTATGCATGGTGGGGGGTGTATTGGACGCCTGGCCAGGCGTTGTTTTGTCCTCCTAAGATTGCAGCTCTTGCCCGTCCTACTCCTTGTGATCCATTGTCCAAGTCCATGCCCCTGCTCCCTCATTACAGTCCTGTGTGGCTGTTATTCTGCCACTGCCCTTCCCGCCTGCCCTGAACAGTTAGTTTGCTGTCCCATCAACCTCCTCCCTATCGTCTATTGTCTGAGTCCACGCACCAGCCCTCACCCTCCTGCCCTACATGGTCTGATGGGCCACTGCTGCCATCCATTTAACTTGATATCCCTGCCCACTCCTCCTACCCTCTGTTGCCCAATTCTGTGCCCATCATTGCCCTCCTGCTAAGCCTCTGTGCTTAGCTTGCTGCCCCTACTCTCCTTCCCACTGCCCTCGATGTCTGTGTGCATGCCCCTGCTCCTTCCTTTTTGCCCACCATGTACCATAGACATGCCACTCCTATCTACTTTGAGTGTTCGTTTGAGCTGCCACTGCCCCTCCCACCTGCCTAGCATGGTCAGATGGCTACAGCCTGTCCCCATCACCTCCACCCTGCCTATTTGAGTTCCATCCTCCATCCCCTCCCTCTTGCCCTCCATGATCCATTTTGCTGCCACTCCCTTCTGCCCTCCATGCTCTATTGTGCTACAGCTGCTCCTCCTGCCGGCCCTGCGTGGTTTGTTGTGAAGCTCTGTTTCCATACTCTATCCCTCTCTTCTGTCCCCCATGGTCCTTTGTGCATGCCCTTACCCCTTACTCCTTGACCAACTTGGCTGTTGTGCTGCCACAAACACTCCTGCTTGCCAAGAATGGTCTTCTGTGTTGCCACAGCTCCTCCAGCCTGCGCAGTGTGGCCAGCATGTTGCCCCTAACCCCCCCTCCCCCACCTTCCCTCCATTGTCTGTGTGTATGCAATTATAGTCTTACTGTTGCTGTCCATGGTGTGTTGTGCTTCCAGTGCCCATCCTGTCTGCCGTCTATGGTCAGTTTGCTGCTCCTGCCCCCTTGCCTCCTGCCCTCCATTTTCCATGTGCGGTCATCTGTCCCCTCCCACCTTCCTTGTCTGGTCCGTTGTTGTGCCCCTACATCCTCCCTCCAGCCCTTCATGGCTTGTTATGCTGCAACTGTCCCTCCTGTCTGTCCGGGATGGTTTGCTGCCCTTGCCTCTTCCCCTCTGCTCTCTGTTGTCCATGTGCATGGCCCTGCCCCCCTCTCTATTGCTTTCCATGATCTGTTGGGCTGCACTGCTGTCCCAAGTCCCTGTGGGTTGTATTGTGCTGCTGCAACCTCTTACACCTGCCCTGGAAGGTCGGTTTGGTGCCCCTGCCCATCTCCCTCCTGCCCTCTGTTACCAAAGTCCATGTCCCTACTCCATTCCTCCTGCCCTCCGTGATCCAGTGTACCATACTTACCAGCATTTTGAATTTGGTAAGTGGGAGATTTTGGAAAAAAAACGCTGGGGAATTCCCTATTAAACTGCATTGAAAAAGGAGATTTTAAGCAGGCCACAGGTCAAATAAAACTCTTTTGTACTTAAAAACATCACGAGTCTCCTGTCTGAATTGGGTTTTTGGAATGTATGGTTGTACTGCCAATGCCCCGTCCTTCTGCCCTCAATGCTCTGTTGTATTGCCACAGCCTGTCTTGCCTGTCCTGCATGGTTGGTTCGTTGCCCCAAAATTATAAAAATGAGAGGTTCTTGTTCCCATAGAAATTATGGTTAGTGCTCCAAGAATCTAAAATAGGGACATACTTTCTGAGTTCTCAAATAGGAACAAAGCACTTTAAATTATTTGCTATCTTTGTTTTTTTTTTTTTTAAATCTAGTTGATCACTTGATTATTTGTTACACTTAGGGAGGAGGATTTTGCATTATGGCCAGAGCTGCAGACTTTGCAGCTGGGGAACCAGGTTTGAGTTTCACCGTCAGCTCGACATCCTGTGATTCTGGGCAAATTACTTAATCTCCACATGCCTAAAACCAAAATGAATGTGTCCTTGTGTAATATAACTGATGCTCATGTAGAGCACTCCAATACCGTTGGGCCAAATCTGCACTAATTAAAACTGCAAACAGACAAAAAATGTAAGTGTTTTGCACACTTTTGTCATTGGGCTATCCTTGGGCTACATTTGGGTGATATTTGTGCTGTATATGGGCTCTTTTTCTTTGGTGGCCATCTTGGGAGACTGGTAGGGCACAGTACCGAATCTGCCCTCTTGGGAGTCACTAGCAATCTGAGACAGATTCTGGGTGAGTGCAGCACAGCAGCGCTGATTTTATTAGATTTCAGTGCAGCCTTCCATACTGTGTCCCATACCATCCTCCTGGACAGGGCGTCGACATTGGGACCTCAGGGCAAAGCCCTGATCTGGAAGATGTCATTTTTGGACGGTCTCTCATACCAGGTCTTCTCAGCCAGCGCAAGTTCAGTGCCCTGTACTCTTACCTTCGGCATCCCCCAGGGTTCAGCCCTAAGCCCGATGCTCTTGAACATTTACATACGCCCTCTAGCGGATGTTGTGGAAAGCTGCGGATTAACGCTATTCTCATATGCTGACGACACGCAAATTATCACTGTTGTTGGCTCAAGGCTACAGCAATGGCACCCTGAAACTATGCCTGGGCAAGATCTCTACTGGAATGGAAAATAATACACTCAGGCTTAACGGTCAGAAGATTGAAGTATTGATTCTTGAAAATAAACCAGTTATGGGGACCTCAACATCGGCCAGTAGCACTCTGAACCCTTCCTGTAGAATCATCTACGGTTAAGAACCTGGGCTTTTGGCTGGGTGAGAAACTATCAATGAAGCCACAAGTAGCCAAGATGGCCTCTACGTGTTTTGGTGTCCTGAGATGGGTTGAAAAAATCATTGGCTTTATGATACCACCTGCCCAGAAAACTGTGGCGCTAGCCTTAATTCTCTCAAGAATTGATTAGGGCAACATCTTATATCTTGGGGCAGATAAGACAGCCATTCGGCGTCTACAAGTGATCCAGAATGCTGTGGCCAGGCTGCTGTATCGCATGCCAAGAAATGCATTGGCCTTTAATCTTCTCCATGAGCTCCACTTGCTGCCTGTGGATAAATGAAAACCATTTAAGGCCTGTTCTTTATGCTTAAGACAACATCCAGGTCAGGGCCAAAATACATCCAAGATCTGGTGGTGCCATACCAGCCCGCACGCACACTCCGCTCTGGCAATCAATCTTTCTGTGTGCCCAGAATTCAAGGAAAGTGCACAGGAAGTCGTTCCTTTGCTTACTTAGGCCTGAAGCTCTGGAACGACCTCCTGGAAGCTTTGCAAAGCTGTGCCTCTATCTCTATGGCTGTTTTAACGTGGGGGCTACATCACTCTATCTGCTTTAGCGCTGGGAAACCCTTTGGGGTTGATGTGCGCTTTATAAAATGTTATAATAATAAAAATTATAATAATAGTAATTTGTTATGATTTGCTGTCTTATTTCCTAATTTACTGCAGTATCCTCAGTAGAAAATGCTTTCAGTTTTCCACTTCAGTTCCATCACAATGGCGTTCAGGTGTGCCACACATTTGGCATAAATTCAGAATGTTAGCACTTTGCTCATTAGAGTACTGTAGTAAAGCTACTGATCACAAGAGAGTTTACTTGCAGTCTGCTGATGGTGCTGAAAGTGCACGTTTCAGTTTGCATATCAGAATGTTTTAATGAAATAGAAGAGGAAGATACTTGAGAATTCACTAGAAATATGTCCTAATTTTTCTTTCCACAGCACTAACCATAATTTCTATGACAAAATGAAACCCCTCATTTTGTTCCTTTCCAAATTTAAACGTTTTAATTTTTACCAGTTTGATTCAATCAAGGTGGCTTCAGGTAAGCCATACTTTTGCCATAATGAAGACTGTTAGCGCTCTAGCTGTTCTTTGGAACCCTCTTGGAGGCTGCAGTAGAACACAAGGGAATTAACTGGCAAGCTGCTCCTGTTGGAAGTACATGTGTCACTGAGAATGTGAAACTTCATTCTCTAATGGCTGAGAAAGATAGTGTGAATTCACAGAAAATATGCTCTCATTTTAGCTTCTGGAGCATCTTCCATAAGCTATATGGGAAAATCACGCTAAATCATTTTTCTCTCAGTATAATTCATGAAATCCCAGCAGAAGGCTTTATTCACAGGGTGAAATCACCTTAGAACACACTTCAACTCCTAAAATCAGTATGGTACCACCAACAAATGATTTACATTGAAATTAAAGACTGCTATCACTCTTTATATGTTCTCCTTTTTGTGACCCTCAAAATCTGCCATTCACTGCAATACATTTCAATGGGGTGCTATTATGTATATTGGTCCCAGGATGGCTGCCAGAAACTTCCTGGTTGAAGTGCTGACAGCCAATAAAATCTCACATAAGATCTGTGCTTAGGCTCTGACCAGATATCTATATTTCTTTTTCCTTTAATAACACCAAAACTACTGAATGGATTTACACCAAATAACAAAAAGCACGATCTGTGCACTAAGATCTAGCCTTCTGCCAATTTGGTGTAATTCCGTTCAGTGTTTCGGGCTGTAGTAGTGGCTAAAGACCCTGTGGGGAAAATGCGCTTTCGGACACCCCCTTTTTCTCGGTCCTCGCTTGACGGCTCACCCCAAAACCTCTTAAGAGAACATATGAACTGATTGTCATATTAGTTTTGAAAATTTTGTGAAGATTTGGGAAACAGCGTCAAAGTTATTGGCCAAACAAAAAATGCTTTTCCTATGGAAACTAGGTCCTTTCTATTTATCTGTCTATCTACATAAAACCTTAGAAATTCACTAAAAAAAACAAAGATTACAGGGGTGCTGTAGTTAGGTTCAGATTTCATATGCACAAAACCTTAGAAATTCAACAGTTATAGTTAAACTTATCTCAAGAAACTATAACTCATGCCTCGAGGCATAGGCACTGTACTCCTGTTTAGCAGTCATAAAGTACACAGAGTTAAAAAATAACAAGCAACAAAAATAGGGTTCACAATAAGTTGCAAAATCTGACGTAGCGATGAAGAAAAGGTGGCATTGCTACATTATAGCAACAAAATGTCCTGAGTTAAACAGTTATGATTCAAAAACTCCATTAGTAAGGGAAAGCTGCAGTGCATCATGAGGTGCTTGTCCAGGCCCCATTGTGGACACTGTCCCCCTAGGGCAACGGCTAAGGCCCAGCTAGGCCCAAGCCTTGCTTGGATTGCCCACTCTTCTAATGAGAACTTAGTAGCATATTGAATGTGTTGCAGGTAGTGATGTCACATGGCACTTGATGCTGACTACTTCACAAAAAGTGGCTTCAATTACATTTTTGAAATGCACAAAGATCTCATTAAAATAAACTCACAATTTAAAATCATATCAAATATATTAAAGCAGGTGTTTGTATGATAGATGGAAACAGTGCTATCACCTTAATGTGGCACATTGATCTGCTTTCTGCAAAATAGCTTCACCCTTCGGGTGAGGCCCTATAGGCAGCGTCTCAGAAGGAGAGGGGGCCTTGTGCAGTATCTTTGACTGCCAAAGTTTCTTCCTAACATAGCAGACGTCTAAGCAAATGTTGGTCATAAAATTTGACATTAGATGTTAAATTCAGCCTACTGTGACTGAGACCTGAATCTGAGACTTCCATATGTGTGACTCTCACTTGTGATGAGTGTGATTTGAGGTCTTTGGCAGCCACTCTGCTCCCCCTTCAACCCCCATGAGCCACATAGGTTCCATTTGGATCCCTCCTCCACTCCAGACACACTCCTTTTCCTTCTACCCATTGTTCCCCTACAAAAACACCCCTTCTTCCACCATAGTTCTCTTCTGCTTTGTCTACTCATTGTTCCACTCCAACCACACTCCTTCCTACACCGCCCAACCCGTTTCTTCTTTCTTCACTTCCTTTCCCACAACACACTCTGCTTTCCTTCATTCTTTGCCCCACATCTCATTCCAGCTTTTGCCGCTCCCATATCTTTTGCAAGCGTACACCTCATTTCTCCAGTTCATTCTGCTTTTAATGCTTTCATTTTCTACTCTGTTCTAACCTTGTTTACCTCTTTCCTCCACTACACTACGTTCTTCCTTCCCCCATGCCTTGTTCACTTAAAACTCTTTACTATTTGTTTTTTTCATTTCCTCTCCACCCATATCCATTTTTACTCCACTCTTGATTCTTTTCATCTTTACATAACCTGTTACTAACTTCACTCTCTTCTCCATGTCTTAACCTTTATTTCCAAGCATATTTCTTCATACCTTCTTTTCCTGTCCCACCAGCTCAACTCTTAACCCTGTTTGTGCTTAATCCCATACCATTGTGTCCTTCTCCACGCCGCTCCGTCCTCCCGTTACACTTTTCCTCCAATAAGGCTTGCACGCCACCATTATCCATTCACTTTCCTTCCTTCCCCTTGTTTGCTGGCTGTGTCTCCCATTCACTTCCTTCCTACTTGCTCCTCTGATCCTATGCTAGTCTTTTGTTACCTGCTTGTCACTCCACTCCCTCCTTCCCCACTACTCACCCATCAGCCCTCCGCACAAACCCATGTGCATCCCACTGTTGCACACTCCACTGAACTCTTTCCTCCTATGTCCTGTACTACACTTAAGTGGGGAAGTTTGATCTTCTCCACTTTGGCTCACCTTCAGCTCCCCTACACATGCTGTCTACTCCTATGTCTCTCAACCCCCTCCCCCCCACCTCAATCAACCCACTCCTTTCACCAGTCCTCTTCTCCCTTCCAGCATCTTCACTCAAACACTGTTATAGAGTAGCATGTGACTCATTTGTAAATGCACTCTGATGCCTTCTCATGGGTATGAAACATTATAAAAATGCTGTGCAGTACAATTCACCAACCTCTTCTTCATCTCCCCTATACGTCTGTCCTCTCTGCCTTGTCTCCAATTCCCCTTCTCTTCTTCACTCACACTTTAGCTATACTCCTCCTTCTGCTTTTTTGAACACTTTCTTCTTTATACTTCCCCTGCCCTGCTTCTGCCCACTTCCTACCTCGTCGCCACTCCCGGACCCTGCTCCACCACTTCTCATTTGCTGCTCAACTTAGTCTTTGCCTACTCCTTCTCACTCAAGCCACAGATCCCATACATCATATTTTAGAGGTAGGGAGGGATTCTCCTAAGTTTCAGTTAGCCCAGCCTCAGGCATGATTTTTGCATTCAGTCTGTTTCTAGCTTTTTCAGGCTTTAACATTGCATTGTAGCACTTGTAATGTTCTGTTTATGCTTAAATAAAACAAACAGGACTACAAGTTCCAGAATGCAAAGTCAAAACCTGCACTAATGGCCACTCATGTTGGGAAACCAACACCTTGATGGCTGAATGTTCTGTCATCATAGGAGTGCAGGAGACTGTACTGGTTAACTAACTGTGATTTGGCAGGTGTCGCCCTCTTTTTCATTCATATTCAGCATCCTGGTAATATGGGTTCTATGGGCTTTAGGGCGTCAACTTGTTCTCAAGCTATTTGACCCTCCCAAAAAACTGCCGATCCTCCAATCACTTAAATGGCGTCACCCTCTTCAATGTTTGACATCCTCCTCGTTGGAGATTCAGCAAGTTGACATATGTAAATTTGCACAACGCTTTCCGTTTCTTAACGTCAAGAGGTCTCCGTGTACCCAGTTTTGTAATTTCCTTTAACTGCTCTGCTGCATTTTGGGACCTGCAGTATCTCTGTGCTTCAGTTAGTGCAGCACCGGTTAACAGTGATGTGTGAAAGAAACGCCCGGTACTGAATACCGGTTACATTACTCAAATTGGCAGCCCTGTACCCACACCTCCACACCCTGTTCACTATGGGCCCAGGGTGACCAAAGGCTTTCTCGTTTCCCTCCTGAATTCTTGGGGGGAGGAGGGAAGGGGATCTTACTGTGCACCACTGCTGCCATAGCAACTTCTTCGGAGTGAATTTTAATTACTATAGGGCGCTGGGGGTCGAGGCTGCCACTAATGGAGTTTCTGTTGTTGGTTTTTAAATGTCACCACTGATAATTAGAAAGCTGATGGCGTGTCGAGACTGTGCTGGGTCTTGCCATTGGCTGACGCAGGGTCCCCTCCTGACAGAAAGTGTTTGCCGAGCTGGGGAGGCTTTAGGGTGTGAAGAAAAGAGCATCTATTGCTCTCAAAGCTCCTGGCTTCTAGGATCAGCATTCTGTTCTGTGCTTAATTTGGGGGAAAAATAGTGCTGGTGCCCTGAGCTCTGCTCAGAAGCCTGTGGCCAGTGCTATTAAATGTTGGTGCGACAAATGCGTAATCTTGAACCCACCTCGTGCCTCTGTCATCTACAACCAGACAATCCCTGCACCATTTATCACTCTTTTTCGGGTTCCTGCTTTTTCCATTTATGACATTTTTCCATCTTTCTCTTCCTCCTGCTTTCCCTTGTGTTTGTTTTTCCCTCGTTTGCCTTCGATTAATGTCCGCTGAGGGAAAAAATAAGTGGTGGTTCCCGAAAATGAGTGCTGGTGGGCCCCACCGACAACCACTGGCTCACATTTGCCACCGGTTGTGTAGCTCTCGACAAGGAAATTGTTTCAATTCTCTAGTGCTGCTTTTAAATTAAGGAGTGTGGAAATTTGAAAATACAATTTGGACCCGATTACGGGTGGAATTCTACAGTCATAACACGAAAGCCCCCCTGTTTTTACAGATGTTTTTCCCAGGTGCAGAAACATCGGACTTATTTTTACCAGCTGAAAACTAAGTCTGCTAAAATTGTTTTGGGTTTTGGCTGCATCATCAGCCAAACCTCTGCCGGGTCCCTGCCCAACGTTTTACTATGCAGCGGGAAAGCTCCTCTCTCCAGCACTGGCTATAGGCCTGTGAGACTGGTGATGCCGCACATCATCATCCACCAGGCTCAGGGGATGCCACTTGTGCTCTGATACAAATCTGTGCAGAGAGCTGTTGTCCGTCTTTCATTTCCAAGACGAGGATCATTGCGTGGAAATGAAAGTCTGACACAGGGGCCACGCTGACGCTACTCAGTTGTAGGCCTGCAGATCGGGCCTGGGCCTTTCTTTAACTGTCTTTACCGACTAGGCAGGTGGCAGTGGTGGAAGCCTGAATTCACTCAGCCCCACCGTGCTCCACTTCTAAGCACTTCCACAGGAAAGGGAGGGTGTCGACGGCAACTACTTGCTCCAAGCAACAGATGTCATTTCGTGGGCCCGCCAAAGTCCACTAGAAATAATAATTATGAACTCTCATCATGTAGGTTGACCAGGCGTCCCTTATTTGCTACAACAGTCCCGTTTTTTCACCATCTGTCACGGCAGATTTTGGCAAATTTACCACATGGTCCGGTTTTCAGAGAGGGTGGACTGAAAATGGCGGAAGTGATTTTTTATGTTTTCCAAAGCAGGGATAGTTAGTTGTTACACAAAAAGCAATTTAATCAACATTCATAAACCTGGCTTTAAAAAGTACATTTTATTTATGTTCTTAGTGCCTCTTCTATAAGTCTGTGCTCATGAGTGCTGTCATCCTGTGCACTCGGTTGAAGTGAAATTGTAGTCCTTCTATTTTTGTGAAATGTCCCGGTTTCTGGCCTTATAATTCTGGTCACCCTATCATCAAGCAGCCAGGTGCATTGTGGTTTGTACTCTTGCATCATTCATGTGGCATAGTTTACAATGTCCCTATAATCTGTAGTGTTCCCACCACTGACCTAAACCTGCTGAGCTACATTGTGCATTAATACACCGACACCCCGCCATACTGCGACTCTAAGCTAAAACTGGCCCGCCCCCTTGCAGCATTCTCCCAGCTCTGCCCAGTTAGGATAAAGCCTGCATTCTGTGCTACCGCCACGGTGCCACGTTCCCGTGCTGCTCTCACCACACTACTACCATGTTGCGCCCCCTCCTTCGTGGCACCCCCGTCATGTTGCACTCCTTCCCACTGCATGTAGCATCTTCTGCAGTACCATTCCCTGCTGCACTCTGCTCTAGCCACGGCGTCCCACTTAGCGAAGGAAAGGAAAGGGGGGTGCAGTAGAAGAAAGTAAAAAAAATATCACGGTGCGGAGGATACCGACGATGTATGAGATATGCAGATAGAGGATTAGAGAAATACGTGTCCGACAGAGCGAGAGAATGCAGAGGAAAGTGGTGTGAAAGAGAGAACAGGAGTGATTGAGACACCCACGTGACCACTACCCCTTCCACAGACATTAGTAATTCTTATTTCACAGTCTCATATTTTCAGAATTGAAGATTTTCTATTCAAATTTATTCATAAAGTCTTTGTTGCTACTCTGATGCTGCTAGCAAGCATTGGCAATGCTAACAGGTTGTGTTTGTATTAGGTGTACGTATGTTACATTATGGGATTGTATGCAATGACTGAAAACTCAGGGAAGCACCTAAATAATGTCTCAAGCAAAGGATTTTAATTGACATGTTTTATATCTTTCATAAATTACATATGCCATGCCTCTAGAAAAGGATTCCCAGCTATGCGTTTTTGTCCGTGCCCCTTTTAGAGACCCACCCACCAAACCTGTGTCATCCAACTTAAAGCTCTGCATACCTAATTCAGTTATAGCAGAATAAAACATTTTCTAGTTTACTCATCATTAATTTTCAGTTCTATTAAGGACACGGAGGCGAGGATTATGCTTTCTCTTCCTTTTACTGTCTCAACACAACAGCCAATCAAATAACAGTAAAACAAAAAACATCAATGATGCTTTACATTAAATCACATGTTCCAATAACATCTTAAAACCCCTGTCCATATAAACCATGACCCCTTAAGTCACTTCCTCTTTCTTTGCCAAAGTCAGATAAACATCAAGCATCAGAAACAAAACTCCTTACAGATGAACTTTTCCACCGACCACCAGATCTAAAATCCTGGAAAAACCAAAGCCAAGCTCAATAGGAGTAAAAGCCTTCCAATGAGAACTAAGTCCACAGAGCTGTCTTCTCTGAAAACTGAACGGAGGAAGATTCATACTTCATGGTGTCTTCTGATCAGACCCTAAAAGAGCAAAAAACTAAAGGTAATATCTCCCAAAACACATATACATATATCAACACTTCTGTGAGCAAATCTATAAAAACAAGGGAGGGCAAAATCCATAAACATATATAACAATCAATACAAAAGATTCTTAACGTTAAATTCTGAGCCATAAAAATATATATATGGGCGGGATAATCCTCGCCTCCGTGTCCTTAATAGAATTGAAAATTCTTGATGCGTAAGCTAGAATTTTTTTTATTCTATGTCAGGACTGGAGGCTCCGATTATGCTAGTTTAAAGCTGTCCAATTACCACTGTAGCTACATCAACAACAGGTTTGTGATAGAACTTACGAAAAGTAGACTGAGAAGACCAGTCTGCCGCCCTCATAATGTCCTCTAAATGAGAACCTAAGGCATATGTCTTGGAAGCCATGGCTTCCCTTGCTGAATGTGCCCCAAATCATTCTTTATCTATACCAGCTTCGTTCATTAACCATTTCATCCATCTAGATAATGTAGCGGGCGAAACTGCCTTAAAAGGTTTCTGTAACAAAATCAATAATTGACCCCTGGAGTCTTGTCTGAATTCTTAAGTGGCCACTTCGTATGCTTTCAAATATTGACCTACACACAATTGTAGATTATCAGGAAACATCGGATAAATTACTGACCTGCAATTAGTTTTTATCCTTTTCGTGATGGTAAAGATAACACTTTCAGGAGAATAAATTCTCTCTGTCAGATCCAAAACTTTGACATCTGATACTCTTTTACAAGAAATAAGGCAGAGTAACATTGGTAATTTCGCTGAAATCTGTTTTCAAGAAAGATACCTATTAGAAGGCCAATTATCTAAAAAACGCTATACAACGTCAACATCCCATAAAGAAGAATACCAGGCTTGAGGAGGATTCGACATGCGGATACCTTTCATAACCTTACATACCAGAGGATGTTCCCCTACCGGCTTACCTTCAATAGGCTCATGACCAGCAGAGATGGCAGATCGGAAATTATTAACCATTCTGTTGTCAATCCTGAACCTGCGAGTTCAGCTAAGAAATTTACAATCAACTCAACGTCTGACCCCACGGGATCGAACCCCAACCCGTCACACCAACTACTCCATCTGCACTAGGCTGAGGTGTACCGCTTACGAGTGCCCGCAGCCCAAGCCTGTTTGATGAAATCTGCAGCTTGCTGCAAAATGCCTGGGGAATACCATCTTGACCTGAAACCATCCAAACCATCAATATCAGTTTCTCTGCTACTGAATTGGTGGCGGGTTAAACCTTAAGAATGCACCTCTCTTAGACTACCATAAGTATTAAAACTCTGTGAACTATATTGTCGCCCAATATCTATGGCTATACCTGTGCACAAATCACAGCACCTGCCACCAAAGGGGCAATCCTGAAAGGATTACATACAAAAAGATATGGATAGTGCACCACTGCGCAAAGTCAGTAAAGTCCAGTAACGCAACGTTGTCTTTTGAACATCTTAATTTTTTATTATTGCTTTTTCTTGAACAAACAAGAAGTTTCTCTGATAAGACCAGTGGATGTTGAAGGCCCTCTGGACTCATCAGAAGATTCTGACGAGGTGGAATGAGAAGTGGAGGAGCGCAAGTTAAATGTAGAGCTACAGGGAACCATGGTTGGGCTCTCCAGAATGGGGTCACCAGAACAATCTCCACCTTCTGTCGTTGTATGTGAGACAGAACCCTGGAGATCATCAGGAACGGTGGAAAAGCATAAGCCCGAAACTGCATCCAATCCTAAAGAAAGGCATCTGTCGCCAGAGCCAGAGGGTCCGAACGCCAGCTGGAAAATTTCGTTATCTGAGAGTTGAGACGCAAAGCAAAAAGATCCACGTCACAAGGACCCCACTTTCTAATTATCTGGAGAAAAATCATTGGATCTAGTTTCCAATTGTTGGAATCTCTCAGAAATCTGGAGTTCCAGTCCGCTATGGTGTTCTGGGAACCTGGAAGATAATCCGCTAGGACAACCAGTCGATGGCTTAGATAATAATGCCAGAATTCCTTGGCAATTTCTTCCAGGATCCTGGACTGTATCCCCCACAATTTGTTGACATACCGGACTGCTGATACATTGTCCATCCTCAATAATATGCAACAGTCTGTCTTTTGAGAGGAGAGGCTATTTATGGCAAATGAGCCCGCCAGAAGCTCCAAGCAGTTGATGTGGAGATTCTGCTCCGATCTTGACCATCGGTCCCTTGTCACCATAGAACCGCAATGAGCCCCCCTAGCCCCAACGACTGGCATCCGATTTGATTGCCACTTCCAGGTAAGAACTGAAAATGGCTCTGCCGTTTCAAGCTTCCATATGCTGTAGCCACCAATGAATCTCCAACCTCACTTTGTTGGATAACGGAATCAGTTCTGAGTAATTCAGACACTTCCGCATGCAGGTGTTGGATTTTGAGTCTCTGCAGAGCATGATGGTGAAGGGAAGCTGGAAAAATGGCCTCAATAGACGAAGCCAGAAGACCCACTAACCTGGAAATCATCCTCAACGACACAGTCGGGCTGCCTAATGCAGGCCTCAATTCCCTCTTGATGTTGTGAATTTTCTGAGAGGGAAGAATAAGCTGTGATCGGACTGAATCCCAGGAAGTCTATCACCTGAGACTGATTCAATAGTGACTTCTGCACATTGATAAGGAAGCCTAGCTCCTGTAAAAGATGAATAGTCCATTCTAAATGAGTCAGGAGAGTCTGTGCATCCTGAGCCATTAATAATATGTCGTCCAAATATATGATCAGTCGCACTCCTTTGGCTCGAAGTGATTCCACCACTGGTCTCATCAGTTTTGTGAAGCACCAGGGGGCTGACAACAGCCTGAAAGGGACAGCATTGAACTCCAGGCAGTACCCCTCCACAGGAATTTTAATCATCTCCTGTGTGGAGGAAAAATGGGAATCAAGCGATAGACATCCTTTTGGTCTAGCCAGCCATCCAGTCACCTTCTAATAGAATATCTCTCAGCATGTGTATTCCTTCCATCTTGAAGTGCCTGTACAAGATCCAATAATTGAAATCTTTTAGGATTACCACAAGGCGTTGACCCCCACCCTTCTTGTCTACTAAGAAAATGGGTCTGATAAAACCGTATGGGTGAGGGGAGGAAAAACTTTCTGCCCCTTTGTCGATCTGGGCTTGAACCTCTAAGTCTATAAAGGACTGATCTGCAAGGAAAAAATAAATTTGAAGAGGGGGGTGCAATTGCTTCAGAGTACTGAGAAACTCCAACCTGAAACCCAATACCATCTGAAGAACCCTAGGATCGCCAGAAATCAGGTTCCAATTGTCCAGAAATAATCCAACTCTGCCTCCCAGTAGTACCTGAGAATGTGGTATAGTGCTTACCGGAATATCCAGCATCTCAATTTTGCTCCCTGTTGTCCCCGGTGGGGCCCTCTACGGAATCTGGAGCGCCCTCCTCTGGAGCGGGTGGGGTAGAAGGTGGAGTCTGAAGACTGTTCTCCATATCAACCTCCTCTCCCCCTGGGGTGGTAGTTCTGAGGACTTGAGAAAGATCCTCAGCCGGATATTCGCCCTCCGTAACGACCGGCCCTGAGAAAAAAACCTCTTTTAAAAACCTTTTTGAGGGACATCTGTGCCTTACCGAGGGAGGGATAAGTAGAGCAGAATTTAGCCAGTTCTTTAATGAATGAAGCCCCTAATAGAAGTCTTTCAGCCGAAGGACCAGCCTCTGAGGTTGCCAAATCATTTAGTTTAGGGTTGATTCGCATGAGTATGCACTTCCTGCCTTCAGAATAGATCGCGCAGTTAGTATTGCCAAGTTGACAAATGGCTCTTTGTGCCCAACACATTAAAACGTTGGTGTCCACCAGGGTCCCGGATTCCTTAGCATGGAAGGCCAATTCTAGAATCTTCGTCAAAGGACCAGACATATCTAACAACTTGTCCTGGCAGTTACGCCACAACCTGTCCAGACCCTTTTTATGGTCCCTAGCAATTTTTTTCATAATGGCCCCAATAGTGGGATCAATTTCCGGAGTGTCTGCAACCTTGCCCTCTAGATCTGGTCTAGGGCATTCTGCTCCAAGATGGTCCCGCACCTCCTTATTGAAACTCTTACGCATGTTGGACTGTACATACTTTGCCACTTCCGGAGGAGGAATCCAACTGGACGCTGTGGGGTGGATAATCTCTGTGGGATCAAAATCTAGGACATTAAGAGAGGAAACTTGCTTTTAAGGCTTCTTGCTGGGTCCGGGACCTCAGAGTCCTCAGAATCCTCTGATGAGGAATCTTTGTTTGACGAAGATGGGGAAAAACCAGAGTCTTTTTTGGTGCTGTAGTTATGTTCACTAGCTCGTTTGCGGCAAAGTTTCTCCAAAGCGTCAGCATGGGCGTCCACAGACGCAGAATCCAATCCCTTATCTAAGTCCTTAGATTTTGATTTAGACCCTTCGCTCTTAGTCTGGGGCTCCTGCATCCAACCCTGGATGTGAGCGTAATCAAATAACTGGTCAGAAAAAGGTCCCAAAGCCCTGACATTCAAGGGCTTCAACCAGATAATCTCTAACTGATTTTCAGTTTCCTCAGGGAAATACCCTGATTCATGCTCATCCCATTGAGCCATTCTCCTGAGATATATATATTTAGTTAGATATATCAGTCAATCAATCAGGAATTTGTAAAGCGCACTACTCACTCGTGAGGGTCTCAATGTGCTGGGGAGTGGGGAGGTACTGCTACTGCTCGAACAGCCAGGTATTGAGAAGTTTCCTGAAGGTAAGGAGGTCCTTGGTCTGGCGCAGGCGGGTGGGAAGAGTGTTCCACGTTTTGGCGGCGAGGTGCGAAAATGATCTACCGCCGGTTGTAGTTCTGCGGACGCGTGGGACAGTTGCAAGGGTAAGTTCGGCGGAGCGGAGATGCCGGGTCGGTGTGTAGAAGGAGAGTCATCTGTTGAGGTATTCTGGTCGGGTGTTGTGCAGTGCTTTGTGAGCGTGGGTGAGGAGTTTGAAGGTGATTCTCTTGTTGACTGGGAGCCAGTGCAGGTTTTTCAGGTGGTCTGTGGTGGGGGATGTCCAGGATGAGGCGTGCGGAGGTGTTCTGGATGCGTTGCAGCCTCTTCTGGAATCTGGCCATGGTTCCTGCGTAGAGGGCATTGCCTTAGCCCAGCTTGCTGCTTACGAAGGCTTGGATGACTGTTCTTCTGGTTTCAGTGGGTATCCATTTGTAGATCTTTCGGAGCTTGTGGAGGGTGTTGAAGCAGCAGGAGGAGGAGATAGCGTTGACTTGCTGGATCAGGGACAGTGCGGAGTCAAAGATGAATCCTAGGTTGCGTGCGCGGTCGGTGGGAGTCGGAGTGGTTCAGAGGGTGGCAGGCCACCATGAGTCATCCCATGCGGAGGGGTTGTAGCCGAAGATGAGGACTTCCGTCTTGTCGGAATTGAGTTTGAGGCAGCTGCTCTTCATCCATTAGGCAATGGCCTTCATTCCTTCGTGGAGGTAGGTCTTGGCGGAGTCCTTGGTGAAGGAGAGAATCAGCTGGGTGTCGTTGGTGTATGAGATGATGTTGAGGTTGTGGGATCGGGCAATGTTAGCGAGCAGGGCCATGTAGACTTTGAAGAGGGTCGGGCTGAGGGACAAACCCTGGGGTATGCCGCAGATGATTTCGGTGGCCTCCGAGCAGAATGGGGGAGGTGGACTCTCTGGGTTCTGCCGGTAAGAAAGAAAGGAGGGGACCCAGGCCAGGGCTCGGTCGCGGATTCCAGCATTGCTGAGGCGTGAGCGTAGGGTGTGGTGGCAGATGGTGTCGAACGCTGCCGAGAGGTCCAGGAGGATGAGGGCCGCGGTTTTGCCGCTGTCCTGTATGGTTCTGGTGGCGGCGATGAGGGTGGTTTTGGTGCTGTGGTTGCTGCGGAATCTAGATTGGGAATGGTCCAGGGTGCGGTTCTCCTCAAGGAAGTGGGTTAGCTGTCTCTTGACAGCCTTCTCAATTACTTTTGCCGGGAAGGGGAGCAAGGAGATAGGCCGGAAGTTCTTGAGGTCCTTTGAGTCCGCCTTGGGTTTTTTGAGGAGGGCGTTGATCTCGGTGTGTTTCCAGCTCTCTGGGAAGGTGGTGGACTAGAAGGAGCTGTTGATGATCTTCCGTAGTTGGGGTGCGATGACGGATCTTGCTTTGTTGAGGATGTGGTGAGGGCAGGGGTCAGATGGAGAGCCAGAGTGGATGGTGTTCATGATTTCAGTGGTGTCGTTGTAATTGACGGGGCTCCAGGAGAGCAGGAGTTTGGTCGGAGGTGAATCCTGTGGTGTTGGTGGTTGCCGGGGGGGTCTTGGTTCTAAAGCTGTCTTGGATGTCTGCAATCTTGCGGTGGAAGTAGGAGGCTAGGGAGTCGCAGAGGTATTGGGATGGCGGGATGGCGTTGGTGTTGGAGCTGGGGTTGGAGAGTTCCTTCACGATGTTGAAAAGCTCCTTGTGGCTGTGTGCGTTGTTGTTGATTCGGTCTTTAAAGGCGGTTTACTTGGCGGCTCAAATGAGTTGGTGGTGTCTCCGGATGGTGTTTTTGAAGGCTGTGAAGTTGGCCAGCGTCTGATCTTGGTGCCTCTTTCTTTCGAGTCTTCGGCAGGTTTGCTTAGAATCGTGGCGGTCGTCAGTAAACCAGAAGGCCTTTGTGTCAGTGCATCTGTTGGAGGGATTCTTGATTGGGGCGAAAGTATTGGCACAGGTGTTGACCCATTGCCTGAAGTTGCGGGCAGCTGCATCAGTGTTGGTGGTGTTGATGGGTGGGTTCTGGGAGAGGGTCACAATAAGTTGGTCTTCGGTGACCTTGTTCCAACTGCGGTGAGGGGATCCGTTGTGGGTGGAGGTGTGTTGTGGGTTTCTTGAAGGAGAAGTGGATGCAGTGGTGGTCTGTCCAGTGGAGTTAGGTGGTGTGGCTGAAAGAGATGTGATTGCTGGTGGAGAAAATAGGGTCGAGTGTGTGACTTACGAAGTGGGTTGGTGTCGTGACAAGCTGTTTGAGGCCGAGGTTGGAGAGGTTGTCGATTAGGGTGGCAGTGTTGTTGTCGTTGGTGTTCTCAATATAAAAATGATAGAACAGGAGATATTAATATAGGGGGAGTGTAAAAACTCCTAACAGGCTTAAAGGCCAATATAATATGGAGGGAGCAGCCTGTGAAAATATAAACACTCTAGGCAAATTCTTTTATTTTATTACAGCCTACGTGCTCCAAGTAACAGGTCTGATAGGGAGCACAAATAACTGTGAAAGGAGGCCTCCACGTGCTCTCGCCACAGAGAAATGAGCCGATCTCCCAGAGGAAACACTCTGAATAAGATCGGCTCGTAAATCTGTAACGCGACGCCACGAGGGAAAAAACACTAGAAATAGAAATAGGACTGTGCGCTATCCGCGTAGTCCGCTCCCTCTCCACTAATGGGCCAAATCGGCAAGCAGCTGATCATGAAAATAAACAGATCCCAGTCCATAAAACATGAAAGTGAGCTTAATCACTTTGCTCAAATTATCAAATAAACACAATAATACAGTGCAAATACCACAATATATACATGCATAACAGTAATATAAGCAATCGAGTACTTATCTGCTGCGGAGCAACAAGGAAAGAGGAAGTGACTTAAGGGGTCATGGTTTATATGGACAGGGGTCTTGAGATGTGATTGGAACATGTGATTTAATATAAAGATCATGGGTATTGATGTTTTTTGTTTTACTGTTATTTGTTTGGCTGCTGTGTTGAGACAGTAAAAGAAAGAGAAAGCATAATTGGAGCCTCAGGTCCTGACATAGAATCACTTCAGTCTTTAACATTTGTATATTTGACAGAAATGGTTTTTATTGTGTGATAATTAGAGCTGTTACCAGACCACAATACACTTTTTCAAATCAGAGGTAAAAACTATAATTGAAATGAAAGTTGTATGTGTCACCTATACTTAGTCACTTTGCACATGGAAATAACTCATGGGCCCCTGAACTATTCCCTTTCCAATATGATGGTATGTGTCCGAGAAGCCATACAACTCAGCATAAAAAGCAGACATTTGTTGGGGAGGAATACCAACAAATATTGTGGCTGTGGGCGACACCAATGCTAAAGCCGGCCCTGCATCCCCTACCATTGGAGTTCCTCCCTTACCTGTCCTTCGTGCAGAGGAGCCACCACTTCTGTTTGTCATTACTCTCCACGGGTGAGTGGGAGCATTGAAGCCTTGGAGTAGGGAATATTGTGGAGAATTCTGCACGGTAATTCCATGCCCGCACATTCTGAGGGGTATTACTCAGCATAGATGAAATTCCTTGCGCAGATACAGGCCGGCAACAGTAATTCCGACTGCACCACATGGAATGCCGAACTACTTGTAATCAGGGCCAAAGTATGCAGTAGGGGGGCGAAAGGATGAGAAATAGTCATTTTGCTTCTGTCGCTGGAGAAGAACAACATCTAAGGTGCAGACATCTGATAGTAGGAATCTACAAACTCTGAAACCCGCCGTATTATACAATACTGGCAACGTACTGTTAGATCCAATCACTGATCAGGGCCCAAAGTGTGTGGTGGTTGGAATGATATCCTGGGAGCTAAGACAGTTAGAATGCTAGGTCCTTGAAAAATGCCTGGGACATGGACGACGGGCACATTAGCCAACCCACTCAAGAGAAAATGAAAAGCAGTACAGCAAGCTGCCCCCCGGGGTTAGAGTTAACTAATCCGAGCTGGAATACTAGAAAAGAGCTTCCATAAAGCAAGCTACTACAAGCAGAAGGTGAAGCAAGAGGGAAACCCACAGCAAGGTGAGCCCAAGAGAGAACAGTTATGTGGCAAGGCCTCAGAGGTAAGATTGCCGACAACACACTTGGATCAAGAAGCATGCAGAAGCAGGAACACCCAAGTTTACAGAGAGACCCAATCATCATAGCTACACAAACAGTTCCGGAACTCTATGGAGGTGCCTCGTCCAAATGGTATCAATCATGGCGCAAGACCTGAGTACTTGATAGTTATCAGTATTGGGGCTGCAGAGCAGTTTTCAGGTAGCGAAGTCATGTGGTAGAAAAAATCGTTCAAAGAACTGAGTTAATGATTAGGCCAGGGCATAAACCGGTTTTACAAAGGAATGCCTTAGCAGTGTGGCAGCCAGCAGTCCTCAGCCAGAGTCCACCTCCACATGGAGGTTTAAGGAAACTAGCAGGGAGCTGGCTATGGGATTCTGGTAATTGTAGCTATACGTGGCTAACTTCAGAATGGATTGATTCTGGTTCATTGTTATTTGTTGGAGTCAGCAGCATGTTCCATTAAATTCCTGGCCAGCGCTGCCTGTTGGCTAAAGCATGGATCTGGAGAGTGTGTATTGGAACCTTTTTCAAGGAACTGTTTGGATTAATTGTGTAGTTACCAAAGCGAGTATGAATATAATGTTGATCACTGCCGAGAGGAAAGAGGGTATCTCGAATAATGGCGTTGCCCAGTCATAGCTTTCAATGTGATCTGGTCTGATTTGTTTTAGGGATCATGCTAAATCTGACACAGTTTCTAAAGACAGTAAGCCTGAGGGAGCCTTATTTATGCTCATAAAACAGATGACGGTTTGTAGACCCAGATGGCGACCTTTATCTGCTAATAGTGAGGCAAAAGGACAGAAAGCATGCATTGATGGTTCTTTCGAAGAAGCTACACCTTTCATACGTTTTACCTGTTGCAGTTAAGAGGGTGATTACTGGACTCCGATGTTGATTATTTTTTCTCACAAATCAATTCATTTTTGTTATTCATCACTTATTGTTTGCACAGATCTCTGGGCAGAGCTATTTTGCAGATCTTTTGCACACTGTGGATGTTTCTTAAATCAGGCAAATATGAAATGTGCCCAATATTCAGCTGTCAGGATTTCAGGGACATTCTTTCAGCTTTAATGGGCTCCTCCTTAAGGGGTGGGAAGGAACATGAGACTTGGGGCTGATGCACTGCTACTTCAGTTTCCGTAGGTGTAGGTGTTCTGGGTTAAGTATTTTCTTGCATCAGAGCACACATTAGCAAAGTCCCGGAGCTAGATTCCTTTTAGTGCTGGTACCAAGAAGACTTTTACGTCAGAGGACCCTAGGTCATGCTGTGTTGCAACATTTAAACATTTGAGGGATCATACATAGGAGGAGATGTTTTAGACTTAGATGTGAGAGTATGTATCCCACGGAGCAGGGCATTTTTACGAGGAGAAAGCTGACTCACTTTGCATAAATGAGACTGGGAAGAGTTATTCGGTTATGAAAAAAGCCGAGAAGGTGTTGGAAAACTGAAATTTAGTCTTTAGTATCCTTGTGTTAATGTTCCAACCACCACCACCTTTCCATGTAGGGTCAGGTGTGTATGTTATAGAAACAGTACAGTAAGCAAATGGTGGTGGGAGTGTACACCTCATGTCCATCAGCATGGAGTTTCTTCTTGAAAGTAACTTTTTTAGGTCTGGCCTAGAATGGCATGGGCAGCAAAAAAACGATGGATTAAACCCAGATCTGTGACTGGGGGTGAGTGTTTGCATTGTCAGCACTCCGTCCATCATCATTTTGTTTGGCTAATGTCGCCCTAAATGGGAAGGGTATGCCCAGACGTGGGTCCCGTGCTTCCCATGCCACTGGATTCAAGCTAGCCTGGCTGATGAGGGGTGAAACCCCGAAACCGGTCCCAGGATGCTTGTTTCCAGTCCAGGGAAGACCTGGCCTGGCAGTTCGGGCTGGACTGTTCCCATAGGGAACAGGGTCAAGACTGATTTGCATATGGCTGGGTTCAAACTGGAATGGCATGGGCAGCAAAAAAACGATGGATTAAACCCAGATCTGTGACTGGGGGTGAGTGTTTGCATTGTCAGCACTCCGTCCATCATCATTTTGTTTGGCTAATGTCGCCCTAAATGGGAAGGGTATGCCCAGACGTGGGTCCCGTGCTTCCCATGCCACTGGATTCAAGCTAGCCTGGCTGATGAGGGGTGAAACCCCGAAACCGGTCCCAGGATGCTTGTTTCCAGTCCAGGGAAGACCTGGCCTGGCAGTTCGGGCTGGACTGTTCCCATAGGGAACAGGGTCAAGACTGATTTGCATATGGCTGGGTTCAAACTGGAATGGCATGGGCAGCAAAAAAACGATGGATTAAACCCAGATCTGTGACTGGGGGTGAGTGTTTGCATTGTCAGCACTCCGTCCATCATCATTTTGTTTGGCTGGCCTAGAGCATCACCAGCCTCACGTCATGTCAAAATCATACAAAGTATACATTTATTTCAATGTACCAGGGCTGTCTGTCACTCTTCTTCATCCATTGGTCTGCTTAAGTGTCTTTTACACTTCGTTTTTTCCAACCACAGCATACAGGGTGGGGAAATGGGTCAGTCCAGTTTAGCAATTGTCTCTCTCGACTGTGAATGACTGCATATTGCTTATGCACACGTGCACATCCTCTTAAAAAGTAATTCAGTTCAGTGCTGTATTTGATGGGCTAATCTTTGCTTTAATTTCATTTTTAAAATTTTGTTTAGCAGGGGTTGGTCCTGTTTACTTTTTTTTATCGCTAACCAATGCTAACTTTATTTAGACAGTGGCAGTTTTTACTTTTTTATTACTTTTAAACTTATAATGCCTCTCATATGTGTGCAGAAAATAAATACAATTCATGCTTGCCAAGGCGTTGACTTTGCCAGTGTTTGTTATTTTTGTTGGGGTTGAAGAGGCATCTTTTCTGCCCTGTCGGAGTACTTAATGCATTTTTGCAGTGTGACAGGACTGTGATCATTATCTGATATGTAATTGCGTCCAGTGGATTGATGAGAGAACGATTGTGCCTCCCTGGAATTTCAAAGCCCTCGCTCAGACGACTAGTTCTTCTGAACCCTGGATACAAAGTATTAGTTCTTCCAATCTATTTTGATCAGCCTCTTCCACTGTACTCTCCCTCCCTCCGAGGTTGGAGCAGTGTGCTCCGGCTCCGACGTTCCCCTGGGGTAGGCTCTGAAAGTTTGGATTCAAGCTTCCATTTGATCAAGTTAAAAGTAGCATCGATCTCCAGGGTTGTTAGTCTTCCACAGCATGGCATTTGCGTCTCCTTTAACACAGAGTAGTTAGAATTCGTTAGTACGCAGAAGGAATTGAAGATGATGGGTTAACATTGCTAAACAGTTCTCTGGGCGGATAAGACTGGATTTGAGAGTCTAACGAGAAGATTACGGTTGATCCAGGTTTCACCCTGTTAAGTTGATAACCCCTCCCCCCCCCCCCAACTCTGTCCCAGAGTAACCTATACAAAATGTACTGCTTACTCTGGTTTGGGTGGAGTTACAGGGATTACAAAGTGGACGCTAAGGGTCGCCTTAAAATTAAAAATTGCTGTTAAGTAATTCCTGTCCTGATTTTCCTGGTTATTCTTCTTTCACCCTAGCATTTCTCCCGAATATGTTGTCTGCTTTCTTGTAGTTTTTCAGAAATTAAGGTTTCAAACGTATAGATCTATTGATTGTTGATCCCCCCAAGACTCCAGCAGGATGCAAATTGAAAAATTGGAGCAATCTGAGTGGTCGTGAGTGCTTTATTCTTTGTCTGGCCGGCTAACTCCTGCGGGCCTCACGGTCCATTGGGAGCGAAGGAGCTGATTGGCTGGTGGCAACATGAAAAAAAATGTTGCAGCCACCATTACAGGACACCGGACTTAGTCCCCGTGTCCTGAAAGTGTACAAAAAAAGATAATATAAGAGGGGGCAAGGTAGGGTTGCCCTGACCCCCCCCCCATCCCTATGGGGATATGGTGAGCCAAAAAAAAAACAATTGGGACTCGTTGCAATCCCACAGGAACCAGCGTGGTTCTCCTATATGTGCCCATGAGACTGCCATAGGAATCCTGCTTCACAAAAAACATTAATAAGAGGTATTGAGGTCTTTTGCCATGGCGGAAGGACAGTCCCTGATGGCAGCACACCTGCTGAGTGGAAATGCAGACGAGGACAATAAACTCTGTGGTCAGGGCCAAAGACACACGAGTGGGAGCTAGAAAATGTGGTGCTTGACAACTTGGTCAACCTGCGCGGCACCCCGATAGTTGGTATTTCCATGACAAAGAAAAACAGCAAATGCTCTCATCTTTGGCTCCAAGTTAAGGAGTAACGATAACCGGGGAGGGGAAAGTGGGGGACTCATTCTCCATAGAATGGGAATGAAAGATCTTCTAACTGTTCCCTACAGAGTCCTATAACTTTTAAGGCTGTTGTGGGAACTTTCAATTTCAGACAAAGTCTACTGAGAACAGCAGGATTCTGCGTCACAGGACAGGGCTTCTCAACCTCTTAGCATTGCTCCTACGGATTTAATGTTTGGACACTTATGCCCACCCCATGGAGGTGCTGACCAATTCTAGGGCTGGATCTACCAACATTACATATCATCTGAAACAGAACAGGTTCTGTGCCTGGTGCTCAGAGAAAGACATTCATTCTATTTTTAGCACATTGTGTGAACTGTTGCTGTATCTGCTGAACTTGCCAAATTCAGGACTGTAACAAGGATACATGACAATATATCTAGCAGTAATGTTTCACTGCAGAAGAGACCTGGCTATGGCATCCTATTGGTTAAATCTGTGATAAGAGACTTTCTGGAGGACTCACTGCAGATGTCTTCACCAGTGAGAAGGCCGATGCTGTACTGGGAAGTCAATAAGATACTGGTGAGTGCCTAATTTCGAAGCCTTTCGAGCTGACGACTCTCACCTCTAGAGTCTTGTGTGGTATATGGCCTTCCTGGTAGCTGTCACCTTGGACTGGATGGCAGAAAGGATTTAAGCATGCTCCTCTGAAGACCTGTATATAGTATTTCACTCTAACAAGAACATGCTGTTGGCACACCACGATCTTCATGGCAAGAGTGTTGTCTGAATTTCATCTCAACAAAAGTATCTTTGCCTCTGATATAGATGACTTAAAGAAAACTGACCAAGTCTTCTGTATTTTCTTGCGTTGAGCAGGCATGGCAGATGACTCTGTCTCTAGGTGCTTTAATTCACCAAATCATTGCATTCTGGAAGTCGTAGTCCAAGATCAGTTTCATTGGCCCAATGGAGCACATACTTGAACAGAATGTTTGGAGAATCAAAAGCCCATGGATGGTAAAATTGTGCTCTATTGGCATGTAGACAAATGGTGTTGAGGCAGCGGCTAATTTGCAGATCACTCATTATCGGCCAAGACATAGATACAGGGAGCTTCGCCTAGTGCTACTGTGCCGATAAACTCAGGTGATAATGAATGCTGCATTGTAAGTGCTCAATTTATCTTGTTATTACCTTGTTTGTTTAATTAGTCATATTGGTCTAGTTTAAGAGGTTGTTAAACCGGTGAAGCTTCCTTTTGGTGTTGTCCGCTATTCCTTAATTTTTACTTTATGTTCCTCCTGCTGGCTGTCCAGCAGAAGGGCCTCCAGAGAGTACGGCAGTGATCTACCCCAGCCCCAACACCCTCTTCCACTACCCCCCCCCCCCCCATACTGCTTGTGAAGGTTCTCTGTGGCTCTCCTTTCGTAAGCTACTTCTACAGCCCAAATCTGCGTGCTTTGCAAGCGCAGAGCTATCATTATTG
This sequence comes from Pleurodeles waltl, assembly GCF_031143425.1. Lineage (NCBI taxonomy): Eukaryota > Metazoa > Chordata > Amphibia > Caudata > Salamandridae > Pleurodeles > Pleurodeles waltl. The sequence goes on along the minus strand of NC_090443.1, from coordinate 409,151,265 downwards.
CAGTGGGAACAGTGACACTGGATCTCACTGCTCCCCATTTAGGACTATCTATAATACCAAACAAGGGTAATTTATTATAGTATCTTGTAGAGGGCTCAGCTACTCAAAAAGATTTTTGTGACTCTAGGCAAAAATGGCAGGGGAGACCAGACCATTACATTAGAACATCGATGCCTTCAAGTTCCTATGGAACCCAAGACAGTGAGGTGCAGCTTCTCAAGGAATCTGGAAGGGCATTCCACAACGTCAGGCCCCAGTATGCAAAGGAGCGGCCTCCCATACGAGACAGTCAGATTTTTGGCACTAAACAGAGGGCTTGATTAAATGATCACAACACACACATGAGGTAATAAGGCACCATCAAGTCTTGAATATATCATGGGCCTGTGCCAGGTTTAACCTTTTGCATGTAGCACAAGGCTTTAAACAGTATTAACTTTTCCACTGAGAGACACTGAAGCTCGTGAAGGAGCTTCAATACAGCGGCATGTTTCGGAAGGCGATATAGGAGTCTGGCTGGGAAGTTCTGAACTACTTGTAGGCATCGAATGGATGCCTTCTCTACTTCTAGATACATAATTTTACCATAGTCTATTCTTGAGAGTATCAGAGCCTGGATCACTGTCCTTTGGGCTGACTGTGGAATTGTCCATATGATTTTTTTTCTCATTTCAGCACTGCAAAGCAGGTGGAGGCCACCTTAACCACCTGAGTTTTCATGGATAGACTTTCATCCAGCCAGAAGCCAAGGTTCTTTACCTTAGGAAACAATTTGGGGAGAGCCCTGAGGGACTCCGGCCAGAGTTGTAGACCCCCAGGGCTGAGGATTCTTGCCAAAGACCATTATCTCAGTCTCATCACCATTGCATTTGAGTGAATTGCTGTTCATCCAAGTGGAAATCCAACTCAGACACAATTTAAGGGCCCGGGCATTGTGCCCCTGTGCAGATGACAAAGAAAAAATAATGTGTGTGTTATCTGCATAAGAGAATAGAGTTAGGCCACAGTTTGCTACCACATTTGCCAGTGGACGTATGTGGACATTAAATTGCATTGAGCTTAATGCTGAGACCCGGGAACTCTAGTAGTCAGACCACATGGTTCTGACCTAGCACTAGCCAAGAAAACGTGGAACGTACGATCCTTCAGAAATGAGGTCATCTAGACTAAGGCTGTTCCCTCAGGACCCAATGTGCCCAGTTTTTCTACAAGAATTGAAAAGGACACAGTGTCAAAGGCTGCGCTAAGATCTAATGAAATTAGAGTGGCTGTCCCATCCTCATCCAGGAGTCGTCTTACGTGCTCCGTGACTCCTAGGAGGGTGGATTTGAAGCGGTGTCCAGCCCTAAAACTCAATTATGAGGGGTGTAGGAAGTTTTGGGCTTCCACAAAGGTGATAAGCAGCAAGGTCACATGTTTCTCCAAAATTTTGGAGAAGATGGGCAGCATAGAAATTGGTCTGAAGTTTGACCAATTAGTGGAGTCAGGATTAGGCTTTTTTTTTTAAAGCTGTAATACCATGGTATCCTTCCATGTCAGTGGAACATAACCCTCTTGCCATGAGTAATTAAGAAGATTTGCCACCAGTTTTAATAGATCAGGCTCCAGGAGACAGAGCTTGGGCAATAGAATGGGATCTAGCGGAGATCCTGATTCAATAGACTCCAGTATAGTAAAAAAATGATGGCTATCCAGAAGAGGCAACAACTTCATTTTAGGAGACGTACGATACTTGTTCAAGGTATTTTCACGTACTGGGACATGTTCTCATGTTCTGGTGCTGGGAGCAAAGGCAGCAGACTGTCCAAACTGCTCTGCAGAGCCCATGATAATTTTTTATATCTGTTTTGTATTTAGATTTTGATTCTTCATCATAAGGCTTTCTCCAAATACTTTTTTGGCCCTTGTATTGTTTTTTCTCCAAGTGAAGAGCTTTATTAAACCAGGGAGTAGGGGGGTGGAGTCTCACTGAGGGACTGAGCGTGACCGGTAAAATTGCCTCTAGTCTGTGATCAGGCAATCCACCATAGCCTCATCTAAGCCAGCTATCTGTTTTAAATCTGGTTTAGTACTTTGAAGATGTAGGTTCAAAGCAGGAACTAATTTAGACCAATTCCTAGTAAGGTTTAGTCACCCTATAGGTGGAATTGCCAGGATCCTAATTGGGTACTGCCAAGTGGTCCGACCAAAATAACAGCAAGGGTCGATCTGTGGTAAGGTCCTTAATATTGGAAAAGATAGGATCTAGGAAATGGCCAGCCTCGTGTGTGGAGGCTGTGTTAGGAGCTAGATTAACCTCACTCAGATTCTCTATATGTGTTTCGTCTAGACTGCATGTGGGATCTTCCAATGGATGTTGAGATCTCCAAGCAGTGTAAAATTTACCCACTTAAGGGTCTAGGGAGAGAGTAAGTCTGGAACCAAGGAACATCGATTCCAAGCATACCCCGGAGTCTGATAAATCAAGGCACTGGATACAGTAAATTTGTGTGTAAGACAGAGTGGAAAAAAACAGAGCCTCACAAGCGGGAAAGGGTAACTCCTCTACTTTACATTTATATCTGTTCTTAAAAATGATGGCAGTCCCTCTGCCTTATCCTATCTTTCCCGTCCAACAATGGAATAGTTTGATGGGAGTGTGGTGATGGCATCTGGTAAAGATGTCTCGTGAAGCCATGTCTCCGTCAGGAAGAGGGCATCAGGGACATTTTCACACAAGAAATTAAATAGATGCTGCTGTTTCCCAAAAGTACTGCGAGAGGTGGTTGTTTTATGACTTAGAGAGCTCTGGGCACCAGCAGCATTTCCTGTGATATCATTATGACTGGTGTCATTTGTCTTAAGTGAAAAATTACAGCGGGTAAATAATAGCGGGCTCACCTGTATTCTAAAGAGGTCAGACAGCCTTCAGAAAAGGCACGTTGAAGTGTCATACGTTAGTTAGATGAAAACAACCCTTCTGGCTGAAAAGACTCAGAGTTCCTGGACCCGTTCGGACACAGTCGGGCGCAGACAAGCTTGCCTTAGGTGCACCTTCGGCAGACCAGCATAGCGCCCACTGCACTTGTCTGTGCCACATCTGCTCTAAATAGGGCCGTGCGTGTGAGGACTAAACCGCAAATACCAGCGGAAAAGAATTCAGACCAAAAATGGCCGCTAATAAAGCAGGAACTTAAACACGTGCTCCTCGCTTTGCAAATGTAAAAAGTAAAAGGCCTCTGGTTTCCCAGCTACAGTGAAACAAGTGCACAATTAAAAACATATATTTTTTTTAAACAGAAGCGCAAGAGCATGCGTAGCATAGGTGTGCCCCAGGATGACACCATAACTTTGCCTAGAGGGTCCGCAGCATGGCCGCTCTAAATAGGGCATTGCAGGCGAAAACTACACCAGTAACCCCAACGGAATTGCGCAGGCCAGAAATGGCCGCTAATATCATCTGAAGCAGGTACTTAAACACATGCTCCTCGCTTTTGCAAATGTAAAACTTTACAAAACGTAAAAAATAAAAGACCCGAAGTCTCCCAGATAAAGTAAGACAAGTGTATATATTTTTTTTTAAAGAACAGAAGCTCAACAACATGGGTAGCATAGCTGTGCCTCGGGGCGACACCCTACCTTTTCCAAGAGTTATCTGGGGAGGGGAATTTTACTGTCTTGCATTAGGGCCCCTGACACTCTTCCTGCGCCACTGGTGTATGAGAGCCACTTGGGCTGGGCTTATCTACATTTGTGAAAGGAATATTGTAGGCAGATTAGGTTTGTCCCTCAATATTGCTTACATGGAGAGCAGACCTTCAAAATATGCACATTTTTATTTTTCCTCATGAGAAAGGGGGATGGGAATGTACGTCGTGTAGGAGTTACCTGGGGTCCATCTGCGACCCCTGTTTTCCCCCTTGCAACTCCTGGCACTGCCTTTGCAACCCCTGGCCTCAGAGGTGGAAAGCACAGAGACCGCTCCACATTACTTATTTTCATTACGTTTTGTCTTTGTCTTAACAGTGAATATTTTGTTATTCACTATTAGAGTAATAAAAAATGGAACACACTGAGCTGGAATCAGGCCTTTGGTTGTAGCATTGGTAAGTAAAAACGTTTTTAAATTTGTTTAAGCATGTTATCTGCATGCTTGAGGGTGAGACTGAGCTTTTGTGAGATAAGAGCTTGTGTATGTGTAAGCATGTGTGTGTGAGAGAAAATGAGTGAGAGTCAGTGAAGGGTAGTGATGGAGAATGTGTGAGATATACCAGTGCAAAAACTCTGCTTTTAGCCTTTTCCCACTTTGTATGTGTGTTGTACAGCGCAGCACCCGTGCACAGTTGGAAAAATGAGGAGAAATTACAGAATTAATATTTCGACTTTTTATGCCTGCCTCGGGGAGTTGCACAATTTTGGTGCACATTCCTCTCTACCAAAGTTTGTAGATAGGGTCTTACATCAAAACCCATGGGTGGTTGCTTGTGAATACCCATGAAACACTCATGAAATGCCCATATGACGCAGGAGCGCATAGCTTAATTTTGTGTTACTTTGGGATACCATCCAACAAAAATCATCTTTTGTGTTGGATAGTAAATCCCACCCTAACACTTTACACCTGCTTTGCATCACAAAAAGTGACCTAAACACTGTGCAAAGCATTAGTAAACCTGGGCCTGAGTGTCCGTCAGTATGAATGAGTATGAGTGAGATTAAAAGCGAATGCGAGTGAGTGAAAATGTAGATTTTCCTAGTAATTTATGACGGAAAGTCTTAATTTTATTAAAGACACGGAGGCGAGTATTATGCTTCTCTAACTTGCTTTATTTTAAATAGCAGCAGTCAAGAAAACTACAACTCCCATGAGGCTTAACAAGTCCAAAGCCAATGGGAGAAGAACAGGAATAACAAATGCACCAATCACCATCCACGGTGCTACGTAACCACTAAGCTTGACTGCGACCAGCCCTCTTTCTTGATGCGAGGGTTTAGTCGATGCGTGAAAACAAAGGAAAAATAGTCACAATGATAGCAATTGCCAGAACCAAAGAACAAAGTTCCTGAAGTAAGTGCAGGCAAAAGAAGAGACGAGGAGGAAGCCGGGAGATGTTCTGTGAGTTTTTCTGAAATGAATCCTGGAGATCAAAAGGAACGGTGGAGTTCGGTATGACCAGGGCTTGATCAGGTAGCTGGTTGCGTTGTTGTAGATGTTGCTGTAAGGGAGGGAAAGGACAAAAAATTAAGAACGTTTGTCCCACTCGAGGCGGGATAATACTCGCCTCCGTGTCTTTAATAAAATTAAGACTTTCCGTCATAAATTACTAGGAAAATCTACATTTTATGTCAAGAACGGAGGCTCCTATTATGCTTTTTTAAAGCATATTAATCACTACAGAAGTTGCAGTATGTACCGGTTTACAGTAAAATGTTCTAAAAACATTATCGTTAGACCAATAGGCAGACCTCAGAATGTCCTCCAGGCTAGAACCAACCCAAAAGGCCTTGGAGGCCATCGCACCCCTAGTGGAATGAGCCCCAAAAACAGAGGTATCAATCCCTGCAAGAGACATAACCCAACGAACCCATCTAGCCAGCGTAGCTGAAGCAACAGGTTTGTGGGGTTTACGAAAGGAAATGAGCAACTGGGAAGAGGAAGACGTCCTGAGGTCAGCCGTGCGATCTTCATAACATTTAAGACATTGACCAACACATAACTTAGGTTGATTGGGAAAGTATGGGTAGAAAACTGTATGTAAATTAGATTTTGTGCGTCTATGAACTGAAAATAATACCCCTGAAGGGGCAACTTGTCGAGAAGAAATATCTAATGCTCGAACATCAGATAAACGTTTGATAGAGACTAGGCAGAGTAACATGGTTAGTTTGGCAGAAAGTGATTTTAAAGACAACTCATGATTATCTTGCCAAGATAAAAACAGATTCAGTACTACATTCACATCCCACAACTTTGAGTATTTGGGTAATGGAGGAAAAGAAAATTTGACTCCCTTTAACAGGCGACAAAGGAGGGGATGTTCTCCGACGGGTTTGCCATTGACCAGATCATGGTGCATGGAAATTGCTGATCGGTATAGATTAATCGTCCTGTATGACTTACCTAAACCGGCTTGTGCCGCTAAGAAGTTAATGACATAATTTATATCTGCTGAAACTGGATCGAGGTCCCTTCCCACACACCAGCAAGACCAAAGCGACCAAGCAGAGCTATATGCCTTTCTGGTGCCTGGGGCCCAGGCTTTGCTGATGAGGTCCGCAGCTTCATTCGAAATCGGGACGGAAGGTCAGGAAGTCCCGATACCTTCCATGCCGAGAGCTGAAGAGTGTTGTTGATGACAAGGGGATGAGGATTTCCGTGAGGATCTTGAAGAAGAGAAGGGAATGACGGGAGAAGAAGAGGGGAATCGATTGTTAACTCCAAAAGGGGTGGGAACCACATTTGTGACTGCCAAAAAGGTACTACCAGTACCGATGTGGCTTTCTGGCGTCTGATCTGGGCCAATACCCTGGTGATCATCAAGAAAGGAGGAAACGCATAGTTGATTGCTTGGGACCAGTCCTGTAGAAAAGCGTTGGAGGCCAAAGCTACCGGGTCCGGACGCCAACTGAAAAAGAGGGGTAACTGGGAGTTGAGACGGGAGGCGAAAAGGTCTATGGCAAAAGGGCCCCATTTGCGACAAATGGAACGAAAAACTGAAGGATGAAGTTTCCAATCGCTGTAATCTCTGAGGAAGCGAGAGTGCCAGTCCGCCGTCTGGTTGAGGGAACCTGGAAGATATTCTGCTGAAAGGGAAATCTCGTTGAGGAGACAATACTCCCAAAGACTTTTTGCGAGGTCTGCAAGAGGTTTCGATCTGGTGCCTCCGAGATGGTTTATGTAACGGACAGCCGAAACATTGTCCATGCGGAGGAGGATGGTACACTGCACCCTGTCTTTTGCCAGGCTTTTGATTGCAAAGGAGCCTGCAAGCATCTCTAAATAATTGATGTGCAATCTGGACTCCTCGAGTGACCATGTACCCCCAGTCGAGATTGAGCCACAGCGGGCGCCCCAACCCGTAAGGCTTGCATCGGATTCTAATACAAGATCGGGGGCTGATGGAAAAATAGCCCTGCCGTTCCAGGCATCTAAATGGTCTATCCACCATTGGAGTTCTAAACGAGACTCGTGATCGAGAGCTATCATCTCTGAATACGCAAGACCTCTTCGGAGATGACGGATTTTTAATCTCTGGAGAGCACGGTAATGGAGGGGGCCCGGAAAAATGGCTTGAATGGAAGCCGACAGAAGGCCCACAATCCTGGCCAGCGTTCTGAGGGAAATCAGTGACCTGCTGAGTGTTTTCCGAATTTCCGATTTTATGATATGTACTTTTTGTGAAGGGAGATGGAGAGTAGCGGACAAAGAGTCTATCTCGAACCCTAAGAAGTCTATTCGTTGAGCAGGGAGAACATTGGACTTTGCTTCGTTGAGAAGGAAACCGAGTTGGGAAAGAAGGGAACAAGTTATTTGTAACTGAGACAAGAGAGTAGCACGATTCTGATGTAGTATAAGGATATCGTCCAGATAAATTAGAAGTCTGATGCCTAATGACCTGAGATGAGCCGTGACCGGCTTCATTAACTTGGTGAAGCACCAAGGTGCGGAAGAAAGACCGAATGGAAGGGAGGAAAATTGATACGTCTGGCCTAGCCATTGAAACTGAAGATATTTGCTGTGATTTGGATGAATGGGAACTGAAAGGTATGCGTCCTGAAGGTCTAGACGTACCATGAAATCGCCAGGAAGAAGAATGTCCCTGAGATGGATAATGGTCTCCATCTTGAAGTGTCGATAAACGACAAACTGATTGAAATCCCTGAGATTTATAACCGGCCTGAACTTTTTGTTTTTCTTTTGCACCAAAAAGAGAGAGCTGAGGAAACCAGAGGAATCTAGAGGGGCTTCTTGGATGGCTCGCTTTGAGAGCAACAAAGCTATTTCTTCTGAAATCAGGGAAGACATCTCCTTGGAAAAACGAGGAGGAGGAGGAAAGTACCTTTGTACGGGAGTGGCGTAGAACTCTATTTGGTAACCCATAATGGTATTGAGAACCCAAGGGTCTGAAGTCAGCGAGCGCCATTTTTGGATGAAATGACGAAGTCGTCCCCCTATTGGAGTAAGGCCAAAAACAGGGCTTACCTTGGTTGTTGTGGGATCGGAATCCACGCTGCCCACGACCTCTGTAGCCTCTGCCACGCTGAGGGTAGAACTGGGGTTTGTAGGCTTGAGATGGATAGGTGGACTGAGAGGAGTAGTAGGAGCCTCCGTTTCCTTGGAAGGAACGGCCGGTAGAGCGGCTCCTGGCTGTACCGGCCCTGGCAAAAACCCGATGATTGAATACCTTTTTGATATTCTGTTGAGCTTTGTCAATCGAGGAAAAAGTAGAAACAAATTTTCCTAAGTCTTTAACAAAGGTATTCCCAAAAAGATGACCATCAGCTTTAACACCGGGATCCATGTTGGCCAGATTTGACAACTTGGGGTCCAATTTTAGGAGTAAACCTTTCTTTCTCTCGTGAATGATGGAGGCATTAGCATTGCCCAGGAGGCAAAAGGCTCTCTGTGTCCATAAGGATAGCTCAGCCGGATCAATGTCCGCCTCATCCATTCTTGCTGATTCAGCGAGATCTAAAATACGAGCCAAAGGACCCACAACATCGAGCAGTTTGTCCTGGCAACTAGACCAGGCTTTATCTACCCCCTTACGGGGATCCTTTCCGAATTTAGAGAAAAAGGTAAGTATAGAATCGTCAATTGTAGGAGTGGCTGTAATCTGGGAAAAAAGTGATGGTCTGGGGCATTCAGATCTCAATTTAGACCTTGTCTGCTTATCGAGAGGAACTCTCAGTCTGGACGCAATATATTTACCCACGTGAGAAGACGGAGACCACTCAGTGGAGTTAGGGTGATGTAAAAGTGATGGGTCGAACATGGGGTTACCATCCGCGTCCAAAATGGTTTTGGCAAAAAATGGGTCCGAAACATTTAGTTTAGGCTTTTTGGCAGGGGAAGCCTGAGACTGAGAACCCCATATGTCAGAGGCCTCATCTGCATCACCGACGTCGTCATCGGTATCAGAAATGTGGGAGACAACAATTTGTTTTGGCGCTGTAACAGAATGCTTAACTTTAGATTTGCATTTGCTGAAAACATTACTATTACCCTCCTGAGAAGGAGGCCTGGGAGGAAACTCGTCCTCATCCATGGGTGAAGAAGCTTCACCAGTCAAAACAGCGCTAGCGGATGGTTTTTGGTTAGACAAATCCTTATAATTTCTTTTTCTGCTATCCCCCGCAGAATGGGCCAGAAAGGATTTGTGGACCATGTTTTGAACAGTGGTCTCAAATTTTTTTGACATTTTTTGCATTGAAGCTGAAACAGCTTTTACCACAGCCTCATTAATGAGGGTTCCAAAGTCTTCAATATTAGCTGAAGGCGAATCCTGAGGATCCATTATACAGGGAATGGTACTTCAAATACAATTGTATCAGGTAGGAGAAAAAAGAGAGAGAGATAGCCCCTGAAGAAAGGGTTAACAGCAACCAGGAAGTAATGGGAGGCTGAGGGAACCGAACAAACACGCCCCTTAAGGCGTGTCCCGGTCAGGCAAAGGACGCTGTGGAAGCTGAGACGAAGAAGCGAGGCTCCGGGACTCAGAACGGCGTGTGAAAGAAAAAACTCGGCACCCGGCGGTAAGGAGCGTTCGCTTTAGAACGTTCGCATGAAGGAGGCAAATGCCTCAGGACGCGCGCGAGCACAGGTCATAAAGCCTGAGGGCTGAAATAAAAACGCTGCGAGGAGTGGGAACGCATGCAGCAAAGACCGACGAAGCGCAGAGAAAAACACGCGCTCGTATACCATCAATAATTACAGTATAACAATAATAAGCACTGAAAAACGTAGGAGAGAATAAAAGCACCACTTATCTTGACTGCGAGCAGCAAGAAAGAGGGCTGGTCGCAGTCAAGCTTAGTGGTTACGTAGCACCGTGGATGGTGATTGGTGCATTTGTTATTCCTGTTCTTCTCCCATTGGCTTTGGACTTGTTAAGCCTCATGGGAGTTGTAGTTTTCTTGACTGCTGCTATTTAAAATAAAGCAAGTTAGAGAAGCATAATAGGAGCCTCCGTTCTTGACATAAAATGAATAACAAGGCTTGCAAGAGAACTGTGACTGTGATGTTAGGGTCATGTGACATGCCTTCATGGAAAAAATCAGGGTCATGGTTAATATGATGTCATTTTCTTTGATACCATTAGGGTTAAAGGGTATATGATGTCACTTCTGCTACACTAGCAGTTTGGTGAATTGTAGCCCATGGAGACGATCTTGGAAAAACATGTAGCTTTCAGACCAATACAACCTGAACACCATGGAGGGACATAAGAGGGGGCAGAGCTTGTGCTTGTACACTGCTACTCTTGCACTGTCCAATACCACCACAGGCATAGTGTTGTCCCGCTGGCATGCAAATGTATTCTGGTGCATGCATGTGCTAACATATGTCATGGGACATGCTTGCCTCAGTAAAATGATGCATCTATCATTTTTCTTTTGTTTTTCAATGCTGCACAATGTTGGCGCTGCAGAGCATTGTCAAAAGGCATCGGAGAAGCCAATACATCCAAAATCAAGGCCTCTTGGTTTTGCCATGGCTTGTTTTGAATTTAGTACTCCTGTCCTCGTGTGTAGTTTGGCTGGATGTTGAAAATAAAGTGATGAAGGAAATTTCCACTTAAATTTCTTTAGCTCATGTGGCAGGCGTGTAGGATTGTCAATCCTGTTGTTAAAGGTGAATGCCCAGTCAAAGGTATTTGGCTAAGAGGAAATTTACTTCTAGATTAATAGAACAGGTATGGCGAGTCATGATGACAGTGAAAACTAAAAGGGTCCAGGGCTAACAGTTGTAGAGACTCGACCACAAACTCCTTTAAATTATTTATCATAGCAGAGCAGATATGATACCTAGCACATAGACATTACATGGCGCAACCTTATTCTGTAGGGCAGATGTGGGACCAGGAGACATGCTATCCTACTTGTACTAAGATGATGCCCAGCACCTGGCAACTCAGAGAGATGTGCTCTCCTACTCACCGTAGTTCGGTGCCCACCACTTAACTACGATCAGATAACCTACCACCCTACCCAACTTGCTCACCCAAACATGGCGCACATCGCTAGGCAGTTAAAGGAAGCTCCACAGTCCAGTATGCAGTAAGATGATATCTGCCACTATTGGGGCTCTATTGACACAGGAGGGCATGTCTCTTGAGGGATCAGTCAGGGCCCATGGACTGACTCAAGGATACAGAGCGTGTCTTCTCCAGAGCCATATTGCTGATAGGACTGGCACACAGTGACGCCTACTGCCCAGTTTCCAGTCCAGGACTGGGAGACCTAGGATTGCCTCAGCGATAGTTAGTGTTTCCCTTCTGGAGACAGAGTGCGCTGGAGATCGCACACAGTTACAAAGCCTGTCACCTGGGCTCAGAGGGGATTAATACTGAAGCACAGCGCCGCTCTCACCGCAGAGTGAAAGATGATGAAGATTAGCGCAGGCGTGAGAAGCTTGAACCTCCTGGGCTTCCGTCAGCAGTGTCAAGGATACGTAGTTGTTGTACATTTTCATGAGGAGCGGTGCGTCTGGTGGGCAGTGCTGAAAACGTGCAGGGCTTGTCCTGGCCGAAGGCCCAGTGGATGGATGCTTTGAGGTCAAATAATCTAAATCTATAGGTGGCGCAAGAAAATTTGGGGGTGAAGGGCAAAGCTCTAGGTTCTGTGAAAGGAGTTGAACGTCGGGGATACAGAGTGAGAAGAACGTTAGTGCTTGGTATTGAGGGACTGAACGGTGCTTGTGTGTGTGCTACGGTAAGGAATGTGGCATTGGCCCCTATGTACTGTGAACCCACCTGCTTGTGGTTAGATTTGGGGCCAAAGAGGAACAGCTCAGGGGTTAAACAGCTGTCGAAGGTGAGGGCTGCCTGCTGGAGTATGATGAAGTGAAGGTGGATGCCTGTGAAGTTACAGCTCTTGTGCGGAAGATGACGGTATTGATTAGGTTGTTTGCCAGTTCCAAATGGAGTGTGGGCAAGGGGCAGATCCAGTGGAATTTGATAAGTGACCAGCGGTAACACTTGAGCGGACGATGCTGTTAAGATGCAGGTGAATGTCAAAATGGAACCAAGGCTTAATCTTGAGGGGGAAATAGACTCGTGTGGGGGGATGAAATGGGGGGTTTTGACACATTTGATCCTTCAGTATTGGAAATACAGGGGTCAGAGAGGTAAAGATGTTGTGCATTTGGTTTATCAGCAAATAAGGGGCCACAAATTGAGATATGAGGGTAGTTTATTTTCTCAAATATCCGAATCCCAGTTTCCCCCAGGGCAGGTTTAAGATTAGTAGGTAATTTAACTGACTTTCCATTTGGGGCATACATTTTAAAAACCCTCCTTCCTCCTTACTCCCACATCTCAAGGGCTGCTTCTAAAAGACTGAGCATAGCTCCTGGTAACACACTGAGCACTTCACCTCTGGGACTGGAAAGCGCATTGATCAAGGCACTAGCAGTTGGGGTTAATGGAGCCACCCTGATTAGCAGGGCCTTTTTATGTACTTTGCACCCAGCCTAAGCCGATCATTGGCTCTGTTGAGTGTGGCGAGTAGCGATAAATGGAAACCCCAGGCTAGGGCGCTGATTGATGGGTTTGTGTTGGTGACATTCCACTCCTGCTTCTTTTTTGGCGTTTTAGAACTGGGAATAAGTATAGCACATCAGGCTTGGTCCCAGCTTGGTTCCCGGGAAACACCTTCCCAGGGCCGGTATTATCTGATCGCTCAATGACAACCACAATTGGGGAGTACATTAGACTTTTTGTAGATTCGAATGTCATCCATTTGTAATGTGTATTCCTCAGTTGTTCTCAAGGCCTTTTATACACATCATAAAACATATCAGTTCTGGATCTTCTGGCCCTCACACCATATACTCTCACCATGCAAAACATCAGTAGTGTGTGCTGGACCTGTGACGCATAGCTCACCGTATGTCCATCAGGCGCAATTCCTGATTGACTTTTGCTGCCAGCAATGGAGAGTAAGAACAGTGTGAAGGGTGAAAAAATCATGCCGAGTGCTGTTTCTAGTGGATATTTCCCTTGGTGAACTCTAGTTATTATATTATATATATAAACGGTCTGTGGTGAGACTGAGGCCCTTGAAATGGTTTGAAACAGCCCTTCAGTGGTGCACAAATATCTACCAGTGATGGTGTATGTAGAAAAGCGCCATTGTCTTAGCATGGTTACCCCCACTTTCTGCCTGATGTCAGTGTGTTTTGACTATAGTTCACTGGGATCCTGCTAGCCAGGACCCCAGTGTCTGTGCTCCCTCCTCCAAATTTTGTTGCTGGTAAACTTTTTACACCCACAATTAGCATTCTGGTGCACCCCTATGTAAGTCCCTAGTATATGGTACTTAGGTACCCAGGGCATTGGTACACCAGGGGACCCACATGGGTTGCAGCATGTATTGTGCCACCCATGAGAGCCCATGCAAACTACGTCTGCAGGCCTGCCATTGTTGCCTGCGTGAAATAGTGCATGCACCTTACACCACGGATATAAGGCTTGCCAGATACCCTGGACACTGCACATAGTCACCCCTCTTGTTGGGGAGTGCATGTCCCTAAGTGTGAGGGTACAATTGCATGAGCAGGGTACCCCTACAAACACCAGACTCCATTTCCTGGGCTTTGTAAGTGTATGTAAGCCATCTTAAGATATGTAGTGGACACTGGTCAACGCGAGTGATCCAACTATATAATGGCTACTCCGAACCTAGGCATGTTTGGTATCAAACATATTGGAATCATGCAGCTACACCGATCCCGTTGCTTGTTGCATGTTGCATGGTCCCCTGTACTCTGAAGTTTACTTATAGGATCCCCCAGCTCTGCCTATGCAGCCTTACGTGGTCTGGCTGCCAGCCCACGTTGCTGCCGACTCGAGACCCTGTTCTGCCCTCTTACTAGTGAGCCTGGATCAGGCAGAGGAAGGCAGAACAAAGGATTTCCTGCAAGGGAGAGGTGTGACACTTCCCCCTGTGAATTAGGTGTCTAAGGGCTCGGGTGGGGTGGCCTCTGAGCGCCACCAGACTGCTTTGAAGGGCACATTTGGTGCCCTCCCTGCATAATCCGGTTTGCACCAGTTCAGAAACCCACGGTTCCCGCTCTGGTGCAAAACTGCACAAAGGACAGGGGAGTTACCACCCTCCCGTCCAGCTCCTCCCCTAGAGAGGTGCACAGGCCAGGTGGCCACTTGATTCTGCTATCTTGAAAATAAGATGTGCAGACACCCCTGGGAGCATCTGACTGGTTAGGCCAGGTAGATGACGTCCCTGACACTCTCTGATAGGTGGTTCACTTCAGAGAGTGACCAACACCCTTTTAGGGTTACTTAAGGACTCCAAGGGTGGGTCCTCAGATTCATCAAGCAAGACTCCACACAGCACTCTCTGCAAGATATCTGCTCCTGGCCTCTGAAACCACTGTTGGTCTGCTTTGGAACAGAAACAAGTCTGCTTCTGGTGGGAATGTTTCCATTGCAGCATTGTTTCTCCGGATCCTGTAAGAATTCTGCAACATCTAAGGCTGTGCATCCTCCAGGGTCTCAAAGACTCTGTTTGCACCTGGAAGCACGAAGGAATCTCCCTTTCAGTGAAGTAGTCACTCCCAGGCTACCCCTCTTTGGATGTGCTTCACTGGCTATATCGCTATATAAATGCAACTGCAATTCAAAAGGTTCAGTAATCAACTCTCAAGAGACTTGTGGCCATACGATATCACTCTAGCCTGTGAGCTAGGCCATGTCTGGGACCTTAGTACAACACCAAGACCTTTGATGGGCAGATGCAGAGGCACCTTTGTGAGGACCTACACTGCTTGGTCAATGGAGAGCTGAGGCCACAAACACCACATATGCCGAAGTAATCACCTACCAAGGAAGGGCTACTGCATTGAGATGCAGATGAAGATGCAAACTGGACAAACATATCAATTGCATTTTTTTTTATTATTCTTGTGTTGTTTTATTACATTTATAGGATTGCTCCTGGCACCATTATGGTACAGCCTCCTGTTAAAAGACAAAGTGAATGCACATTGATGTTTTTCCTGCTGTACGCTACTTATCATTTGAACTGCCAAAGTTTCATTGTAGATATTTGCACTGCGAAATAATGGCATTGTTTGCATCATATAATAAACCCTGCTAATCTCTGCAATTGCTGCCTCAGGAACCCTCACCAGCTGTTAGACCATGCCGAAAAACAATATTTGCCCTTAATGATAGACTTGTCACGTCTGCTGAAATTCATGAATTCCTTGGTGCCACCAATAAATAATATCAGCTTTGCTGGGACCCTCACCCATCCTCCGCTGATGAAGAGGTCGAGAAATTGAAATGTTGCTGCTGTGCGTGAGATCCTACTTGTAACACGATGTAAGCTTGCAGAGTAGGTTTCTTCAGTGTCAGGAGGATCTCTGGCTGTGCCCTTTTAAAAGTAGGCACACAAAGCGACACCTTTATCTATATTGTGTTATAATAGTGTAGTGTATTTGGTGCAGACTTTGGCAATCTTGACATTATTTTCATTGTGTGAGAAGGGACAAAAGGGTGCCTTGGAGGAGGCTGGGTCTGGAGATGGGAGCTGACCACCCTCAGAAAGGGAGGGATCATAGAAAGGGAGGTGCTGCCTAAGAGCCACTCCTGTTGACACCTTCCCCCCCCCCTCCACACACACACACACACACACAGACCACAAACAAAAGCTTCTGACCTGCTCCCCATCATCTAGGGAAATCTCAGAACCCCTGATGAAAGCCAGCTGTGTAGATCATCCACACACAAGCTGGAAAACCACTTTGTGGTTGGGTTTCCAGCTCATCTTCCTTTTCACACTGTGATATTTGCTCTTCACTAGCAGGGTTGCCACCTTTCCCAGAGAAAGGCCTGTTTAAGTTTCTGCACAGGCCCGGGCATGATCCTTAAATACAGCTTTAAATAAAATCGTCTATTTTCGTTTTGAACTTGGCCTTTCTTAACAGTCATGGTCATTAAGACAGCTCTAGAAATCTTGTTAAATTGCTTTCTTCCTATAAATACTGTTTCTTCCTATAAAAAATGTATAGAGATTATGTAGGGAGGAAAGTGTGCCAGTCCATCTTAATTCACCCCCCCCCCCCCTCCCTTTTTGAAGGTGCATAAGAAAGGTCACAGGGTGTAGATTTAACAATAACCCGAACATCACGTTGCGAAGGTCACATCTAAAGGTCATTTCCCAGCGGCCTTGTTGGCCCACTTTACCGCCAAGGGCCACCACACGCATGCCTCCCTGCTTTCCTGGGAGGAGAGGGGAGGGCCTTCCAGTCCATGCCGCCGCCGGGAAGCCCCGTGCTTCCCTGACCCTCGCCGGGGCGCCAGGCGGGAGTTCATTAGCGCCCTCCATGCGCTCTCCGACCGCTTCCTTTGAGGCGCCGAGTTCCGCCGGAGGCTGAAGCACAATAGTAATTTCACACCCATCGCTCAAGCCTGCCTTTCACACGCCGCGGTATACCCCCTCTCGCTGAAGCTCTCCCGCTCTCCTCTGTTTGCTGGGATACAAAGCGCCGAGCTAAAAATAGTCCCGAAATCTTGAAAAGAGCGGCAGCCGCTGACAGGAGAGCCCGCTGCCTGACAGCTCGCATTCAGGAGCCCGCCGAGCCACTTAGAAGGATTTGGCAAATTAAGTGCTGGCCTTTTTTCGGGATTAATACGCGAGCCGCCTGCCAGGTACACCCGTGCCCCCATCAGGCTTGATAAGGAGTGCCTCCCCCTACCATAAAGGAGCCTCAGGTGACAAAAGGAGGAGGTTGTCTCGTAAGATAGTGGCGTGGGTTGAACGCCTCCTCCAGAGATCTTTCTGTGACCTGTTGTGTCCCGACTCCGAATCCTAGCAGGGCCTACGTCACGGGGGTGATTAATACGAGTACACCCCCTCCCAAATAACAGGACTACCGTTTTAACAAAATAAGATACAATGTAGTGTTTCTTGGCATTTTGATCGTGGCAGCGGACTCTACTTCCTCAGCTTTCCAAATTCAGTGAGTGTTACAACGTCTATCTTTATAGAGTAAATTCAGGTTGTAGTGTTTATTATCACTTTATTTTTAAGGAAACTGCCCCTCGCATCCATCATGTTTTGACAGAGTTCAGTCCACTTTGTTTACTAAGATGCTGCTTTTTGAGCTCAATGATGGTGAACTTTACAACTACAAGTCAAAATAGTGCAAAGAAACCGTGAAATTTCATCCACTTGTGTGCCCTGCTGCTGGGTGTCATCCTGAAACGTGAGGTACCATGCAATAACCGTTCAAATATGTTATTATCAAATATCACGAGGTTTGTGACCTCAAATTGAGTTAATGGTTTTCCACAGTTGAATTCAATCTAAAAAATGTACTGCGATAATCGGTTGCATTTACCTGGTTTACCCACCTGCCACATCTCATGGTGTTTTCCTTCACTTTGGTTACTATGTTGTATCACTTACCAACCTACATAGTCTTGAGTCACACTGCTTTGATTTTCCACATTAAATAATGCCTTGCTTTGATGTCGAGAGTCCTTCCATGCTTTCCACTTTTTTGCACCGGTGTGTACATCAATGAGGCCTTAAGAGTTGAGTTACTGATACTTTTCACCATCACCGCACTGGAGTTTCCAATCCATGTTCTGCAGAAATATTGCCTTTGTGCTCTGAAGCTGGAATGCTGCCACTTAAAAGCTTTCCCCGAGGAAATAGTGTATAATTTAGGGCAGTGATACTCAAAGTACGACCCAAGGACCGCATGTGGCCTTCGACCTTTAGATGTGCCCCCCTGGTCAACAGCAGCACTGGACTGCTATTTACTTGAGGCAGCACTAAATGTTAAAACAATGCTAAATATATAGGCAAGCTTTTATTTAAAGGTGAAGTGACGTAAAAAAACAAAACAAAAGGAAGTAACTAAGCAGTCCTGCACCTCTTAACTTTGAGCACACCTTCCTTTTGCAAGACATCTTTCAGCAAAAGTGTAAAAATCTGATAGTTCAGAATTCAAAAAGTGTATTTCATTAACATGCAGAACCGTTCCATCTTAGTACATTACTTTATATCAGTGCATTGAGAAGTATTTTTAAAAGCGCAAGCTTTCAAACATGAATTTGACAAACATTAATTTCCCGCCCTCCCTGACAACAATGCCAGTTGTGAAATAAATGGCTAGTCAGTTGTTATATGTGCACTCTTTGGATGGGCTCAGTTCCTATTATACACGAACAAATTATACTTTATTAAACTAAGCACAGCAAAAGATTTGTAAAGCCCCCATCCTGTAGTCATGCATTTCAAGGTCTTCTTATATATGATATAGAAGAAAAAGGAGGGAAAGTGAAATAAAACAATTGCCTAGGGTCACACAATTTAGTAAAGTGAGGAAGACAAGATTAATCCCAAATTTTCTATTTTCTCATTGTCCAATTTAGCCGCTAGATGTATATGCTTCACTTCCCCTACCCCATCCTTACCAGGAAATACCTCCCCCCATACCCCATTTTTCCCACCCTCCCGACTGCAGTCATCAGTGAGGCCCTCAGTCACATCACAGACCAATATTTTTGGCCCCAGGGAACGTGTTTTTGAGTACCAGTGATCTAGGGTTTTGGATCTTCCACACCTTGGTCCATTTTGGCATGCCCTGCCTCACTTGGAAACAGAGATTTTGTGGGCAGGGTCATGGGGTCAAAACCCCAGGGTGAATAATCTATTCCGCAAAATAGTACCCATTATGAAGGGGCTCATTAGGGGTTTCATTAGGTAAAATTAGCAGGAGCTATAATCCAGGAGGATGCCTGCTCGTACAGATAAGAGGCCAATGACATGGCCTTTCCAAGATTGCTTTCAGTTGGTACTTCAATTCATGACTCCTGAAGAAAGTGTTCTTTCTGGGCGCTATATTGTCATCTCCTTCCTATACTTACAAGATATTCTAATACGGTGAAAACTGGTAAGATAGCTCAGTGTTGTTATCCTTTTATATCTGAGTGCAGCCTACAGGTCACAGGTTTGAGTCTCAGCTGACATGACTCTAACATATATCCTTCTAAGGCTGGTATACATGGTAATAAAATTTGCTTGCACCCTCATTGCAATGCTGAGGGTATACTGCCAGAATATTGAGTTTTATATATTATGCTGCAAAAGTATTGGAACCAGTACGTTGACTAACAAAATATTCTGAAAATAATATATATATATATATATATATATATATAAAATATGAAAAGATTTACTATTCTTAACTCTACTGATTGTACTTCGACAATTTATATCTCCAAGGTAGTTTGATGCGAAATTAATAATATTAAATCTAAACTTAATTATTTATACTTGCTTTCATGATATTTTTTGTAGTTGATATTTAGGTTACGATATTTTTGTAGCGCAATATGTTTTTGAAATGTAGCAATGTTATAGGCAACTTAGTCAATCAGAAGGCCTTGAAAGCTGGTGCTAATCTCTGCTATTTGCCCACAATATTTTATTGAGTGAAAATGTGGAGCGGGGACATGAAGCATGAAGGGACACGGAGCATGTGTGTGCTTTTGAGGTTGAGGATGTGTGGGATGGATGACTATAACCTTAATGCCCTCCTAGGACCAGGAATTAAAGGCTGTGAAATGCCCTTCCCCTCATTACACTCGTTCTCTCAGCCTTATATTTTCAGTTATCATCAGTTGAAACCTTAAGCAAAGGGCGATGATGTCTAGATATCTACAGCACTATGATGTCTGAGCCCAATTTTGGTTACACACTGAAATCTGTTATTACATCAGAAACTAACGGTTCGCCTCAGTCTGGCATCTCAGATACGCTGGCAGCACCGCAGACTTTGTGTGTTGGCTGGGCGAGTCAGCGAGTTAATTCTCTGTCATGTCTTGCTTCAGACATATGCATACAAAGTAAAACATTGTCTAAGAAGCTCCGTTTCTTGTCTAATTTTCTTTTGTCAGCAGTTCCTAGAAGTATGAATTGCTGATTAGGGGAAAAAAAAGATTAATTATTAGGAGCGACTGCTCTGCCGCCTTGTCTTTGTCAGAAAAGAAAAGCGTGCAAAAAGCTGCTTCTGGGTTCCATAGAAGTCAGTTTTGCAGAACACTATCAAAACCTTATACATTAATGGAATACACGCTTGAGAGCGGAAACCGAAATCCACAATCGGGGGTCAAAGAATTGTAAATAAGAAATTTTAACAAATGGATGGCAGCTTAAGTTGGAGGTTTGTGCGAGTATGGTGGAGATGGGATGACATTTTAAGACACTTTTAGAAATACTGTTACCATGGCAAAATTTCTGTCGGGAGCAGCAATTAGTGGAGCATCCGCCACCGCATGGACTCCTTCAGCGAGTGACACTGCGTGGTTCAGCGGCGGGAGCTGTGCAAGGTCGGCTCTCTGTGGGATCCGGCCTTGCTTTCAGCAGAAGAATCTGCAAAGGAGGCCATTTTGCATGTGCAGGGTCGGCTCACAGATGGTGGTTAAGAAATTTTGACAGATATGTCCACCTCTGCAGAGGGGTACATGCAAGCTGAAGGTCAAAGATTCAAATGTCCGGTGGGTCGTCACAGGCTGAAGTTCCTCCAATGTTGATACATTAAGTATCATTGCATAAGAAAAGGGGAGCACGCTTATGTAGGTGCCTAGAAACTTAACAAATATTTTCCGGACTTTTAATGTGCAATTCACTCAGCTGGCTAAAGCCTAAAAAATGAATATTTTAAGTACATAAAAGGAAAGGGTTCTAGGACAT
This sequence comes from Pleurodeles waltl, assembly GCF_031143425.1. Lineage (NCBI taxonomy): Eukaryota > Metazoa > Chordata > Amphibia > Caudata > Salamandridae > Pleurodeles > Pleurodeles waltl. The sequence goes on along the minus strand of NC_090443.1, from coordinate 409,130,334 downwards.
AGCATTTTGGTATATTTTGGGAGAGGGTATATGAAGCCCATAAAATCATGTGGATTGAACAAGGCTTGAGCCACCACAACTAAGCCGTGTAGTTGTAATTTTGTTGTTAAAATGGCTACGGTTGGAATAGTTATAAAATAATTTTTCGTTGATTTTTCATGAGGTAGCCTCAAGAAACTATTGTTGACTTCCCGGAGAGCTTTAGATCTGACCTGTGGTAGATGGAGAGCTTTTTGCAGTGAGCTTCCCCAGTCCGAACTCAGATGGAAGCTATGTGCCTGCAGTCCCAAACTTGCACCTCTGTTTGTCCTAGAGCTGGCCATGTTATCTTTGAATATCTTATCTACATGGCCCAGCGTTCCAGAGTTTCCTGTCATTTTTGTCTTTTTCACTAGAGTGTTATTTCCCCAATGCAGAGGAGTCTCATAGGGAGAACATCATTTTTTTCTCTGCGCTTGCTGACATTGTCCCTAGCCATGACTTTTTATTTCTCAAAGTTTACTTTTGATATTACGGCCAGCCTTTTACTGACATGGGCCGTTTCCTGTCTAGGCTAATACAGTGATGACATTGTTGATGCATCAGTTTACAGCCCATTTAGTGAGGTTCAGGGATCGAGGGACCACTAAAATATGTGGGCAAGTGGGAAGAGTGGCTCATGTTCAAGACACGTATGGTTAAAGGGCTGAACGTGACACCCTCACCATCCTTCCTCAGCCTCTATTTCTTTGGGGATGAAGACATATCTTTGAGCAGAAGATTATGTCCTTGGTCACAGTTTACCATTATTGGCACATGGGGGCCTGGTGCTCTGTGTCCCATCAGTTGCCCTTCAGCAGCTCAGATCTGAATGCTTTTCTAGGTATATCTGGAAACCTGAATTAGCAGACCTTCTTTCTAAATACAAGACAGTTTGAGAGATTAGCTGGAGAGTTTATCTCCAGCAGTGACTTGTACACAATATTCAGGTGGACACAAAATCAGGACACAGTTTTTGGCCATACGGGTTTAATTGCTACCTCACATGATAGTAATGCAGCCCTTGGAGTGTGCAGGTGGGTGGGTGGCGTCTGATTAGAAAGCCAAGCAAGGCAAGCTGCCAGAATACTGTTAGTCTACCTGCCTGCTCTTCAGTCTCTAGCCATCTGGCAACAATGCACTAGCACTGGCTGCCAAGCGCTCAGTTTCCAAATCCCTCTGCATTTGCCATTGTGTCTTTCACTGAAGAGGTCCTTTGATCATCCAGCACAGGTTTACATTCTACGTGCCACAGAGAGCTCTCTGCTCATCATGTGCACACCTCTTATGAGGGTTAATTTTAAAGGAAGCCAGCTTTGACGGGTGAGCTTTTCGGTGCTTTACTGCAAAGCACTGGAATACACTATCATTGCACTTGGTCAACAATACAATCATGTTACCTTCTTCTTTCACACTATGCTTTTTGCCTCCCGCTTAGCACCCTGATATAGTAGTGCTTTACAAATACATCAGATTCATTCATTCATTCAAGCCGAGGTGGCTTTACTATCGAGCTGAGCCTCTCTGATCTCAAATGTTTAGCAGATCTCGGTGGTCTCTTTACTCTTGCAATGCTGGGAGTTTCAGGTATCTAGTGGTCTATCCCCTAATACTTCCAGAATACCGAAGAACATTTAACATCCAGTCAACTCGGCTAATACCACCTTACTTCAAATGTTCTCCTCTTCTCTTTTGGTGAAGTCTAAGAGTTGCAGTTACCTTAGTCAGTCCCTGAGTAGGGGCAGCCTTGCCAAGTTTCCCAACACTAGCTGCCCCAGCTTAAATGTTTTCTTTTCATTCTGGAACTTGTAGTCTTGTTTATCCCAATATAAAACCATGACTATACATCCCGGAACCAAAAGAAAAACCTGGGCTGGAGTATCTAGTCATGCATGGACCTATGAGACTTGGCCCCTATGTATGAGGGTCTGGCCCACTTGTCCTTTCTAATCTATTTCTTATGTTTAAATTTATGAGATTTCTCCTAGTGACTGGGGACAACCTGTTTGTGTTCTGAGTTTTATTCTGACAACCCAGTACACACAGGGAGTAGCAGCCTTGGTTTTCTTCCATAGAACTAGTGGGACAAAAGCTTGCAGTGGTTTGTAAAGTATAAGGCAGAGATTGGAACCTTGTGTCCAGAGGAATTGGAGGCATTTGACATCCAGAGAAAGGGTTCTTGAGGGAGTATTTTAAATATAGGGATTAAGGCTAGGGAGTTGAAGCCTTTCACTTCAGAATTTGGCAGGATCCCACAATAGACATAGGTGACAGACTAAGAGTATAACAATTGAGCTAAAAGGAACACTACACCAGGCCTTGTGGACTCAACATACTTGTTCTGATATTATGCCGAAAGCAGACTGCATCCCCGTAAATGGTGCTGCCTTCGAGGTTAAGTGTGAAGACCTCATGCATTCGAGGAGAAGAAGATAGCTAAGTACATGGGAGGGTGGCAGAAAGGAATATATTACTATATAGAATTTGGAGGACATGATTCCAGGCACCTCAGAATCTCGCAGATCACTGCAAAGTTCACAGACCCACCTATTACCTGAAGCTCGTCAATGCTGGCACATATGTCAACTGGTTAGGTTATTAGGGGTCCAGGAGCGCAGGAGAGTTGGGCTCTACCTGCTTATATTTCGGTTGACTGATATGATCTGCTTGTGTAGGCCTGGCCTAATAGTTTCATCCTGGAATTCCTAAAAAAGAGCGTTTCATCTAGGAGTCCCCAAAAAAGGGCTTACCCGAAGGAAGCTCACCGCTAGTGCTAAGCGCCATGTAGGGAAAAGCGCATATTTATATGAGCGCAGTTTGAGTGAGGTTTCTTTCCCGCGTGTAAAGAAGAAACCAGATGAAGCTACTGCAGCAGGTGTGTGCTAGTCAGAGGCACTTTAATGCCTCCTATTTCTTTTTTATCTCGCAACACTTTAATGTCGAGCTGAGTATTTTATTTTAGAAATGTAATTACCGTGCAGAACAGATGGGCAAGGATTTTGTTTCGGAAGCTGTCTTTCAGACTGCTCACCCGCCTCTCTGCTGAGCTCTTTCTGGGCTTCGATTAATATCCTGTTCTCCTGAAAGGGGCCATTGCCACCACATGATACATTCGTTTGCAGGGCGACTGGAATTATGCGATGCTGTTGCGTTTTCCACATAATTATATATTAACCTCATTTTCCATATAGTCCACCATCTGGTGCATAACTATCGTATTTCAACAAAAAATGTGTCATGCTTAAATGGTTCAAAATTTATTAGAAAAAGGACGTCGTGGGCATATACAGTGCTATATACTTTACAGAGGTTCACTGGACAGCTGAGTACTGGTACTAGCACAAATGCTAATGAGGCGTCACTTTTAATCAGCCGTTTTTACTATATGCTGAAATGACACAATAGCTAACTAATACCACAAAATGTTCTGTATTCTGTGTGTGATTTGCTTTTTTTCCCACAGCCCATTCAGTCCTGCTGCATAATTTAGTCCGCAATTGCCGCATACTTGCAGTAGCCTAGGTGATAGGCGTGAATGTGGCCTAGATGCTGAGTGTTTTCAGTTTTATCTCAGAGCCACCTTGCAGCCTCGCCAAGAAGTTGGTATTGAGCCTGGGCCTCAAGTGATAGCCTGCTCAGGGTTATGTGCAAAATGGTGGCTCCTTACAAGGGACCACAGAACTGCAGGAATTCACCCCTTTCGCAGGGGCTCTCACCTGTGCTTTACAAGCGAATTACCACCCTACCTGTGGAAGGGAACGATCTCATTATTTGGGATTGCATGAATTGCACAAACTCGTAGCCCTGTGTAGAGGTGCCGCTACTAGGAGCATGCCCTGGTCGCCAGAGGGGCTTCCGAGCAACGGATACCGGTGCATTGGTGAGGGAGCCTGCTAAAGTGAACTTGCACCAGAAGCAGGCGTGAGAACAGTCGGGGCCGTAGGTGGCTGCGCATAAGGTTCGGAGATTCTTTTACATTTGTAGGCAAAGACAAAGAGCCTCTTTTTTGGCCTTGACCCGCAGCTGCCTCCCGACCGAGATTGCTCATTGAGGTTTCCTTCGTGGCGTTGGAGAAGATGTCTGTGGTGTTATGGATGTGTAAAATGCGTCTGTTGACAGGATTATTATTTTCTGGTTTTGTTGTGCTGAGTAGGATTACAAGTGGCATGGATTCATGTAGGCACCTTGGCACCCATTACATTTAATTAAAAATGGTTATCTTTATCCAAAGTGGGAGCATTGGAGCTCTTATAGTGGGGGGGGGGGGGGGGGGGTAGAATATTGGATGGGTTTAGGCAAGCAGACCACGTTAAGGACTGGTTGCCTATGGATACCACTGGCATTGTAATAGGCAGGGGCACTTGAATTGCGCATTTAGGAGATACCAAATTATGTGGCAGTGTTTACTTTATTATGCGGCAAGAAAATGTAAATCATGCGACATGATGCAGCACGTTTTGTGATAGCATTATTTCTCCATTTTGACTTTTTCACATATTAACACTGTCTGGCAAAAGGTTTCACCTGATTAGTAACAGCTACACACAAGTCAGCCTTTGCAAAGTGCCTCTCACCTTGCCGCACCACATGTCACTGCGTTTTAATAAAAGAGTAATCCCTTAATCCGTTTGAGCTAGAAACTTTTTATTTTGGATAAAGTCTGCAAATTATGCAACAGATGATGGATTATTTTGCAAATGTGGCAAATCCATATTTATGAGGAAAATGCTGTGGCCGCAGAATCGCATAATTCCAGTGGACCTGGTAATAAATCTGCATCTGAGCTGGCCTTGCTCCTCAGTAGTGGGAATCAAGTGGTATTTCCTTACATTTTGACAGGGCCCTTGGTTTGAATGAAGTGCTGGATTATGCAGCGCAGGAAGACCTGCTGAGTGGCCAATCATAATTCTGCTATATCTAGTGCTATTTCTAGTTTAGGATTGCTAATGTCAGACACTGCATTATGATGTATACATTAATAAAAAGGGTGTTCTTAACTGTGTTACTGCAAAAGAGAGACGTATTCTGAAAAGCATAAAGCAGAGTCTGGCGTCAGTTCATTGTATGATCCTTTCTCTGAGGCTTTGCCTGCTCCACAACTTCCCTCCCATGGTACAGAGGGTTCCAGTAGGGATCACACACAGCATACAGATTTCCCCAATAAACTATGGGAAAGTGTGACTGACCAAGCACTATCCCCCTGCAGCCGAGGGAAGTTATTTGTTATGCCCTTTTTGGTAAGCCGCTACCCAGCATTAGACTAGTACATCCCAGCGCACAGAGATTGCATCATGGTGGTCTCAGGACCCTAAAGTGAAAGATCTCAAACCGAGCAAGTTCAGGGAAAGTCAAAAATCTACCCATTGGGATGTCTAGTCCATACCGCTTTGGACTGTTGCCCTTCCAGAGGCCCAGGATTGATTGGCCATTGAACTCAGACTTAGTTTTGACTTTCCTGAGAAGGACTGCCCAGGGGGACAGAGTGAAAAGGTAGCATCGTGGCACAGTGTGGGAAGCTGGCACTGTTTGGGTGGGCCTAAGGCCCCGTGGTCCTGAATAGCACGCTTACTTACTCTCAGCACTGTGTCAGCACCGAAACCGCACCTGGCAGCTTTGTGTCCAGTGAGTGATAGGCAACAACAAGCCATGGACCCTCCATTGCAGTCTGGTTGTAAATAATGAGCGGAGAGTTGTGCTTTCGGGTCTCACTCGGCGGCAGAAGGGCGAGTCCAGACACGAGAGGTCTGGGTTAATTTTTAATTTATATTGTGCCTAATTATCGGATGTTTTAAATTACGTTGTTGCCCTTTCTCTGGGCAGCAGTGCCACCTTCCTTCGCATGGCCTGTGGTCGGCAGGGGAATTTAACACTGAGAGGAGCATTTGAGAAGGCGCTCTTTACACGGACACGGAGCTCTCCTGTGTAACACTTCTATCTGATTACAATGAGCATATTACACATAGTGTGGCGTTTTCAGTCTGTGGCTGTCTGCCTTCATAATATGTATATAGTGTAGATTTGACCCACTGTGTGACTGCATACCTTTTGCACGAAATGCACAGTGCAAACTGCGTGAGTGTGTCTGCGACAAGGATTTGTGCTGTGATTATAATCTCTGTGTCGACGTATACTGTTTTTCTTATGGGAATATTGGTGGGTTACCGCCTCTCTGCTTACACCGACGGTGTAATGTGTATGGCGTCTGTGGTCTTATTTCCAACAGGTGCGCGAAAGTTCACCAGTCCTGAATGCCGCACAGTATGTGTTCCAGAGTAGCAGTCCTTGAAGAAATGGTGAATAGCCACAGTTACATCTTCGTGGCGTGTCTATAATTATTTTTTAATGCAAGTAGCTGCACTTCTGAAGTTTTGCCTCAATAAATAAGGAGTTCGGTCCTTATATAGAGCTTCGTGGATGCAGGAAATCCGCCAAAAATTAGCCGATGTCCAGTTTGCCCCTATTTAGACTACACATTATTCCTGTACACTCTAAATATGATGAACTGAACATCACAACTTTTTGGGGGAGATTCCACATCCACCAAATTCTAAATTAGTCCTTAAGATGTGGAATGGAGCACAAAAAATCTATTTATTCACTTCATAGGGGGCATGAGGAATTGAAAGACTTTCATGGAGAAAAAAAATGCCCTGGAAAGGAAAATGGAAAAAAAAAAATATTTAACATTTTTAAAATTCCCTGAGATTCTCACCCTATGCTTTAGTGTTCATTAGAAGTGTACAGAATCTTTTTCTTATACATAACGATTTTCCATGAAAAAACTTGTCTTCTAAAATGGTCTCTGCAAAATGGTAACTATTAATGGTCCCGCTTCCATTTATTGCAACAATTGTAATAGAGTAAATCTGATAGAAACTTCTTACTGCAGGTTCCTTACCTTAGAATTATCCTAGGCGTCAGACTGGATGAAGAAGATTTTTTGTGAGCAGTACCCCTGCCTGCCGGTAGGTGGCGTTATTTGACTCTGTGTGCATCGTTGGCTTTGTCCGCGCCGGATGTGACAGCCGTGGCACCTATATAGGTACCACCCAGCCGTGCTAACATCATTTATTTTCTTTAAGTGCCAGTCAGCGCAGATCTGGGAAGAGCTACCGCTTGAGTCATTTTTTGACTGTACGTGACTGTACTTTTTCGATGTTTTGTCAAGACTTTTTGAGGTTTTCTTCCTGATGTGACAGGATGTCATCAAAGAAGACCAGCTTGAAGCTATGCGGCGCCTGTAAGCGGCTAATGTCGGTGACGGACCCCCACCTAGTTTGCCTGTGGTGCCTTGAGCTCGACCACTACCTGAAGTCATGCTCTGACTGCAGCGCCATGAATCTCAAGGCTTTGAGGGAGCAGTCCATCAAGCTGATGCCGGCTCATCTTGCGACGCTGCATCGTTCGAGGTCCCTGTTGAGACGGAGGTACGGGGATCAGCTGCAGAGTCCAAGGTCGTTGTCTCACTCCAAATCCTTGGGACATTCATGTAATTCCTGGCACAAAGAGAAGAAGTTGAAGGCTGCTTTGACTTCTCTGTGTCAGTCGGCTGAGACGTGGAAGCATCAGCATTCTAGACCTCGCTCCACGGTTGCACGGCCTGTGCTTCCCCGAGTTTTTGGGTTCTGGAGCAACCCCCGCCCAACTTAAAGAATTTTATGATGCCAAGTGCCTCATATTTGGGTGGGCTGACCCCTTCGGTACACCTTTGGGACCCACTCGGTCGGCAGGGGCACCTTCTGGCAGCTCAGGCCTTGACGTCAGTGGGGCCCAAAGGATCCATTCCTGGATTCCGACAGATGACAGTCATACCACCTTGACCTTCTCCGGTGTCTGTCCTGATACCAACGTTCCTGGCTTCATCCCGGTACTAAACTACGACTCCGATACTGAACCGAAGGGGTGTTGCTCTAGTCTGTATCCAGCCCCATCAGTGGCCTTGCCTCACAGATCGGATCCTTAGCCCTATTCTTTCGGGCTGGGACTCGGGGAGGAATGGGAGGTGGTCACTGAACCTTAAGGAAGTCCAGTCTTATCAGCAAGATATGGACTGGTGTGAGGAACTTGATGAAGCTAGAGGCCTGGACACTTCCCCAGATGCTGGCATGCTTTCACCCCCTACCATGGCTACGGAGGAGAGAGTGTCTTTCTCAATGGTGGTGCAGAGGGCTGCGGAGGACCTCGAACTTCAGTTGCCCTCATTGGCGGTCAAGACCACTGTCTTGAGAGAGGTGCTTCAGCCGGTAGTCTTCCGATCTGAAACGCTCCTCCCATGTAATGAAGCCCTTAGAGATGTCCTTTTAGGCACTTGGTCCAAGCCCAACAAAGGGGCTCCTGTTAATAGGACAATTGCCCTTCGCCACTGCCCCAGGGACCCAAGTTTCCTCACTCACCACCCTATCCCTGAGAGTTTGTTGGTCCAGGCTTCCACCTCCCATGTTAACCCTGACGCGTTCCCTACCTCTCCACCGGACATGGAATCCAAGAGGCTGGAGACAATTGGGAAGAAGATGTTTTCTTCCTCCAGCCTGGCATCGTGATCTATGAAGATTGCATGCCTTTTGGGCCTCTAGTCCCATGATCTGTGGGACACAGTTGCGCAAGTGCTGCCTACTGTCTTGGAGAAGGCCTGGGCGTGCTGTCCCAAGGTGTAGCAGATGGAGAGCTGCCGCAAAGTTCACAATTCACGGTGGACTCAACACAATGCCTCGCTGAGCGGATTGGTTTAATCAACGATGCCCTTAGGCACCACGCTTGGCTATGGACTACTGGTTTTTCGGGGGATGTCACGTTTTCTCTGATGGAGATGCCCTTTGATGGCTCCCGTCTCTTTGGAGCCAAAGCAGACTCGATACTCAGACGTTTCCAGGACAGTCGGGCTGTGGCCGGGTCTTTGAGTAGCCAGAGGTCAGGTCAGACCACCACTAACCCAACCCTTTCGCCTCCTCCCCCCAACCTTTCTCACAGCTGGATACTCCCTCCCCTTCATGACGACCCGCCCCCACCATGTCACCATCTCAAGACAGGGTGACGGAGGATCATCTTTCGCTTCTCTGCAAGGAATTTGCGTCTTTCTTAGCCAAGGAGCCATAGAGAGGGTCCCGATGCCAGAAGTAGTTTGTGGTTGCTATTCCCACTACTTTCTTGTGCCAGAGAAGGGCAGAGGCCTATGTCCTATCCTATGTTTGTGGCCCCTCAACTACATCGGCTCAGGTTCTGTCTGCCTTGGACCCTGAAGCCTGGATGGTAATGTTGGACTTCCAGGACAAATATTTTCACATCCCTGTCCTGTTTGCCCACAGGCATTACCTGTGGTTCACATCACCCACAAGCATTTCCAGTTTGCCGTGCTTCCATTTGGTCTGACCAGGGCCCCTTGGGTGTTCACCAAGGTGATGGTGGTGGTTGCAGCTCATCTTTAGATCAGGGGTGTCAGTCTTCCCCTATCTTGACAACTGGCTGTTGAAGGAAGACTTGCCCCAGGCTATGGTCTCCCACCTCCAGACAACGGGGGACCTCCTACACTAACTGGGGTTCACTGTAAAGATGCTGAAGTCACATCTGACTCCCTCTCAGACACTCCCTTTCGTCAGAGCCATTCTGGACACAGTGCAGTTTTGGGCTTATCCTTCCGAGCGGGGAGTCCAAGATATTCAGGCTATTATACTGATGTTTCAGCCTCTATCCTGGGTTTCGGTGAGACAGACTCTGAGGCTGCTAGGACTGATGGTCTCCTGTATCCTGCTAGTAACAGATGCACATTGGCATACGTGGGCTTTACAGTGGGCCCTGAAGTTCAAATGGGCACAGCATCAGAGAAATCTCTACGACATGGTCCATACCTCAGAGGTAACTGCGCAAGATCTGCAGTGGTGGCTAACGAACAGCGAATGGGTCAGCTGCAGACCCCTCTCCCTTCCCCAACAAGATCTGACAGCAGTGACAGATGCGTCACTCCTAGCATGGGGTAGCCATCTGGGAGAGGGGGAGATCAGAGGATTCTGACCGCCGGCAGAATCCAGACTCCACATCAACTTGCTTTTCGCTTTGAGCGATCCGATTGCCATTGGAAGCCTTTCTAACCTCCATCAAGGGAAGGCTAGTTCTGGTGTTCATGGGCAACACCACTGCCATGTAGTAATGCAACAGATAGGACGGGCTGGGGTTGTGGACCCTTTGTCAAGAGGCTCTGCGTCTCCGGACTTGGCTGGAATGTCAGGGCATTTCCCTGGTGGTTCAACACCTGGCGGGCCTCTCTGAATGCCAGGGTGGACAAATTAAGCTGAAGTTGCCTAGCGGATCACGAATGGCGTCTCCATCTGTAAGTGCCGCAAGGTCTCTTTAAGCAGTGGCGAGAGCCTTGGTTAGATCCGTTCATCTCTGTCGAGAATATGCAGTGTTGACAGTTTTGCACACTGGAGTTTCCAAGGTGGCTGTCGCTCGGCAATGCTTTTTGTCTAGATTGGAGCTCAGGCCTCCTGTATGCCTTTCCACCCAAACCCATCCTGCCAGAGTTCTCAAGAAAATCAAGAATGACTGGGCCCAAGTCACCCTTGTTGCCCCAGACTGGGCACGGACAGTCTGGTATTCTGAGTTACTGAGCATGGCCATCAATCCCCTGATCAGGCTGCCCATTCTGTAGGATCTTCTGTTGCAGCAGCAAGGGAGGGTTCTCCACCCAAACCTCACCAGTCTCATCCTCCTTGCGTGGAGATTGAGCGACAGCGTTTGACTGCTTTTCACTTTCCTCCCGAAGGCTGCGATGTCATCCTGGCAGACAAGCGTTCTTCCACCAAGATGGTATCTGCCTGCCTTTAGAAGAAATTTGTGGCTTAGTGTTCCGACAGAAATGTCCATCCCCTTTCTGCCCCCCTTCCTCAGGGTCTTCTCAGTATTCTTTCTCTTGCCCAGCAGGGCTCTGATCTGGGCACTCTTCCTGCTATCTCTGCCTTCCTAAGATTACCTCATCAACCCTTGCTTGTCAAATCTCCTATTGTACATAGATTCTTGAAAGGTTTATTTTATCTATTTCCCCCCTTCTCCTCAAGTGGGACTTCAATCTGATTCTCACATTCTTGATGTGCTCTCCCTTTGAGCCACTTCACATTTCCCCCCTGCGGTTGCTCATCATCAAAACTGCTTTCCTCGTGGTTAAAACATCTGTCCGACAAGTAGGTGAGTTGCAGGCCTCATCATCTAAGCTGCCCTATTTATCTATCCATGCTGACAAAGCAGTGCTTCACACGTGGGCCTCCTTCCTTCCGAAGGTGGTCATGCATTTTCATGTAGTTCAATCCATATCACCTTACCTACTTTCAGTGCTTCACCTCATCCCTCCAACAATGAGGAGTGTCTCCGTTGTCTGGACCCCAAACAAACGTCGTTGTTTTACCTTGACTGCACGTAGGAATTCTGGGTGGACAATTAACTCTTCATGGGGTACATCAGAGATAAAGGGTCATGCTGTGCAGAAAAGGACCATCTCCAAATGGATCGTGCTCTGCATTAAATCTGCTAAGCATTAGGGCTTGTGCACTAATTCCACCAGAGCCAAAGCTGTGACCACTGTGTTAGCATGCAGATTTCCTGTTCTGGATATCTCCCAGGCAGTAGCCTGGACCTCCCGGCACATGTTTACAAAACATTACTGCCTGGACAGTCATGTCCGTCGTGTGACCATTTTGCCTGTTCGGTCCTGCAGGACTTCCTTGTCTAAAACTGGTCCGCAAACCCACATCTGGGAATGGTATTGCTTGAGTATCTATTCTAAGGTAAGGAATCTGCAGATAGAGGTCTCTATCAGATGTACAAGTTAATTACCTTTGGTAATGCCTTATCTGGTAGAGCCTATATCTAGCTGCAGATTCCTTACGATCCAACCATCCGCCCCACTCTGTGGATGGATTTGCATCGAGAGGGTTGTTCCTTTTCAGAGCCCTCATCATCTACACCAGTGGTCAGTGTTCTCCTTAACTCTTTGCTTCTGCCGCGGAAAGTCGTGAAAAGAAACTGATATCGACACGCCTGGGTAGCATCTACGTAGGTGCTGTGGACGTCGCATCCATCGTTGACACTGCTGACGATGGATACAGAGCCAAATGATGTCACCTACCGGCACGCATGGGTAATGCTCATGAAAAATCTTCCAGTTCCATTCTGATGCCTGGGTTAATTCTAAGGTAAGGCATCTGCAGCTAGATATAGTCTCAACTAGATAAGGCATTACCAAAGGTAAGTAATTTGTTCTTCAGGTGTAAATCAAAAATTCCAGAGAATTGTTTGAACGTGTGCAAACTCCCACCATATTTCATGCAGATGTGAGGACAAGAATCCTTCACCTAAAAAAGTTGTTTTTTTATGGAAATAATAAAGCAGTATTTTGTGTATTCCATATAACAAATATAAAATACATTTTTGAGGGGTATCACTCTATCTGTCAAAAGAAGTTTCTCTTATATACTACATGAGCCTATTGGGTAACAAAAGCATTGTTAAATCCTCCTTCAGTTTAGTGGGATCAGGGGCATTGTGAACCCCCTTCTTTAGCAGCTATAGCAAGGTGGAGTTCTTGCTGGGCTTCTTCTGTCTGCAGCTTGTCAGACAAAGACTCCTAAATAAAGTGAAAGGGTAGGTGGGTGAGTGAAAATATGGATTGGTGGATGGATGGATGGGTGTTTGAGTGAAAGGGTTGATGGATGAGTGTGTGAAAGGGTGGATGGGTAGATGGATTGATGAATGAGATTAAGGACGGATGGGTGAAAGAATAGATGGATGGATGAAAGTGTGGATGGATGAGTGAATGGATATTTAGAGAAGGTATGAATGCATGAGTGAGTGAAAATATGGACGGCTGAGTGAAGGATGGATGAATGGGTGGAGTAACAGGATGGAAGGATGAGCCAAAGGATGTATGAGTAAAAGAAGGAATGCTGGTTTGTCATGAACTCCCAGCTTTAGCAGATACAGCGGGGTGAAGTTCTTGATGGGCCTCTTCTGTCTGCAACTTGGCAGACAAAGGTGAGAGTGATAGGATGGGTGGATGGATGTGAGTGAAAAGGTGGATGGGTAGGTGAGTGAAAGGATGGCTGGGTAGATGGATGAATGAATGAATGAATGGGTGAAAGGATGGATGAGTGAAAGAATGGATGGATGAGTGAACAGGAGAGTAGATGGATGGATAAAAGAATGGGTGGATGGATGAGAGAAAGAATGGATGATTGAGTGAAAGGGAGGATAGGTGGATGGATGAAAGGGTGAATGAGTGAAAGGATGGACGGGTGTGTAAGTGAAAGGATGGATGGGATGAGTGAAAGGGAGGATGGACAGATGGATGGAGTAAAAGGATTGATGGATGAGTGCAAGAATGGGGAGAGAGAATGTGTGGATGAGAGAAAAGGTATGGATGATAGAGGAATGTTAGATGAGTGAAAGAATGGATGGGTGGGTGAAAGAGATGGGAAGGATGGATTAAAGGGTGGGTATATGAGTAAAAGGGAGGGTGAATGAGTGAATGGAAGGATGAGTGAACGAATAGATGAATAAGTGAAAGGGACGATGGATAAATGGAATACAAGGGTGGATGATGGATTGAGTGAAAGGGTGAATGGAGAGATGGATAGGTAAAATGGTGGATGATGGATGGGTTTAATTGATAGGTGGATGGATGGATAGGTTTGGATATGGATGGGTGGAATGATGAAAAGTTGAATGACGAATGAAAGACTGGATGACAGATTGTAAAGGGAAAATGGTAGCTAGCAGGAGGATGGAATTATTAAAGGATGAATGGATAGATGCTTGGATAAAAGAGACAAGAGAACTCTTCTGGGGAGGTTCGTGATGACTTGCTTCGTTTTCATGGTCCCAAAAGAGCTTTCTTTAGAAGTGGGGGATATTTTACTTTTCTGGCTACTTCCTTGCGAGGGATGATGCTGTAGGTCAGCTTTTTTACTGTTTTAGCCACTCTGTCTGCCTTGGCACCTTACGTCACCGTGTGTGTGTGTGTTGCGGGTGTTGAACACCTCCTGCGGGGACCTGTCTGTACCCAGCAAGATACTCGTTCGAATCCTGACTAGGCCACTCAGTCTCTCATCTTTCTGAGGTCGATAGAATTAGGGCCATCGAGCAGGGTCGCAGTGGTGCCTATTATACAAACGCGCCCACTCCTTAAAGTCGTGCCATGTCGGAACTCTTGCTCGTCAGGAGGTTATTTTTACCCCGTCAGCCCCCCGAGGGCCATGATTTCGAGGAACGCGTCCGCACCTCAGCGGGAGAGCGTTAACCGGAGTTGGCGGCGCGGAGACAGGTTGATTGCGGCGACCTAGTGGCGGCCGCGTCCAATAATCGACCCCCGAGAGAAGCTGCTTTCCCTGCGCACAGGTCACAGAAGCATGCCAGGCACCTCTAAGCACCACGAGAAGGTTCATCACGCGGCTCGCACTTTGGAAGTGGTCAACCTTGTATTATTTGACCCAAATATCGAGAGCTGGGCTGTGCGGCAGCAGGAGTGTCATCTAGACTGTCAAGGAAGACGTGGCCCCATCCCCTAGTTTTTAAGTAAAAAAAAAAACCAACACAATTTTGGTGCAATTTGTGCCTTGTATTTCCCGGTTTAATAGTGGTAAAAAGACCCCTTTGCGCAAACATATTTCATAGGGTCGCACAGCTCTCCGCTTTGTCCTCTGTTCCCCCCCCCAACAACCCCCTCCACCACCCCCCGCCCCCCCCAACCTTCCTTGTTGTCTGGACTTGATACCGCTCGCGGATGTAGAATAGACGCTGGCGGCACAGCAGGAAGAATATCGGCAACGCTCTAGAAAGGCTTCTAGTGACTGGCCAGGACACCATTTGGTGGGCAGTGCTTAATGTGAGCAGGTGGTTGCTGTTTGGGGCCACCGGCACTCATGTTTGGTAACCAACACGTATTTTTCCTCATCAGCCATTGGCCAAGAGAAAAAAAAACACCAAGGAGGAACAGAATGAGGAAGAGGAAGGTAGACAAACGGTGACAAAAAGGGAATGTCTGAGGTGGAATCAGGCCCGGTTCTAGGGGGTGGGCCGGGTGGCCACCCAAAAATGACCCTTGGCCCTCCCAGCCATGCAAATTAGCCAACGCAAAATGCACCTGCTTAATTACTCTAACGTTTTCTGTGTGGTCGGCTGAACCACGTGGTCTTTTCCTGGTTCCTTTTTACTGGTATTGGAGATGCATGATTGGGCCAGGATATATATATCTATAGATCTATATGGGGAATAAATCCTTAACTGTCCTTACGTGGGTGATTTGGATTTCCAGCTGCTCTGTTTTTATCAGCTCCAGAGCAACTTTTACTGCTACTTGAGGGCTCCATCCTGTTCCTCTGTGACCTCACTGTTGTTCTCCGCCGCAGATTACAGAAATTGAGCCTGCTAAAGCTGCGCATCTGTCTTGAGGAATGCAGCTACTGTTTTAAGGCATTGTGCTGCCAGACAAAGTTTGATTTTAAGGTTCAAAGCAGTTAAGACAATGTTATCCAGGCTTCTTAGGGGTGCGTGGGACGGGCTGACACCTTTTCCACAGAAAAATGCTAGCCGTTCGTTCACGTTTTTGAGATTCTGAAAATTCTCTGACATAATCCATAAAAAGAACTTAATGTAAAATGGTTTGTTTTCATTTTAAACATGCCCTTTCTAATTTTGTTTACTTTAGGTTTCAATCGGGTCATATGTGCATCTGTGAACACATTTTAAATTGCGTTCTTCTTATATTTACTGTTTGTAGTATAAAAGAGGAAACAACACGGGCCTTAGGTGATTTTACTAATTTTTGTGCTTTAAAATTCCAGCCACGCCTGTACAAAAAAAAAACTGGTAATGCAGCAACCCTATATGTGGGATGCAACATCCCCCTAATGTTTGAATGTTGAGCATCAAGATATAGACTGTGAGGCAGTGATCTATTACAGAGAAATTGGATACTTTGGATGGATGCTAGGGATGTTGGTGTAAGGATAGGACAGGTACTCTGGTAGGCAGAAGACTAGAGATACCAGGGTGCAGCAGGTGTACTGGCACCAGGGCCCAAAGGACAGAAGAGGCCACTGAACCCTGGTTATTGTGGGATTTCACAGTTCGAACAGGGGACCAATTCCCTTCTTGCACTAGGGCCCATGACACACTGGCCACACCACTGTCAGATACCAGAAATGAGGACTATTGGAAATGAGGCCTTTTACATTCCCCCGCCACCCCACCCCCAGTTTAATATTATAGCAGAATAATGTAAATTCTTTCTCAAGTCTTGGTACGTGAGAACACAGTTCCCCTTTCTCAATGCCACAGTAGGGTCGACAGACTGATGTGGTGGAATCGCCTGGACTCTGATGAAGTCAGATCATTCCCAGTGGCGTAACATAAAATGATGATGCGGGTCCCCTGAGCATCCCATATCTCACAGATCTTCATTGGCATTAAGATCAGTGGGACCTTCTGTAGGGTTGAGGGGCCACCCTAGAGGGTTGGTTACACCCCTGAGAATTCTATTCTAAGCTATAACCAGTGTGGAAATATGCTGAATTAAGGTGTTCTTGGATATAGCTGTTAAATTTAAAGTACAAAAAGCCAATTGGAATAAAGCAATAAAAAGTTTAACACACCCTCATAAGTAGAACAGACAAGTTTTAATTAGCTTTCTTGGACTCTGATTGGTGAATTGCACAGATCACTTAATGTAGTGCCTGCGGTCACCATTTCTACATAATTGTATATTGGAGTTGTTGCTCGAATCTGGAAGAAGGAGCGTAGCTCATGCTTAGGGGTTGACCTCCTGTGGTAAGTGGCAACCAACTCTTGTAAAAGAGGCAAACACTAAAGTTGATGTAGGCCGACCTGTGAGTCCGTTGCAGGCCTGGTGCATGTGGTGATGAGTTGCTTTTGGCTATACTCCATAGCCAGCATCACTGCAAAGTTTTGTGTAGCTGCACTAATAGACTAAAGGAGAGACTAAACCAGAGTGAGCTACCATGATTCTGATGGCTGTGTGCTACATTGCCCGCAACCAGTTTTCAGTCAGTCTGGGGTGAAAGGTGGCACCTAGAGGAGAGGTCTCATCTGGAAATTATGATTAAATGGCATCCTGAATTTCATGGTATAGGAGCTCTTTTGAGGTAGACGGTGGTTACACTGGGTTCACTGACTTCATTTGGACCACTAACATTTGCTCTCAAGGATCTTCTTCTACACATCTTCAATTTTTGAGTCTCTACATTGCCACCAGTTCTTGTAAATTTTTGTTATGTGAACTTACTCTTGTTTACCTTCCCCACTCATTTTTCTTTGTTGTCTGAGGTGGTAGAAATGCAGTTTTAACACTTCCACATAATATGGTGTTTGAAAACTCCTGTGCAAAGGACATGGGGATTGCAGCCTAGCATGGTGGTGATTTCAATACCTGTTCCAGCAGTTTTGTCTAGTCCTCATTCCATTTAGGAAGCTTTCTCCTCTGTAAATCTAGAGTTTACCTAAAGCATTCACCTGTGTGTAGGATGACCACTTTCCTCCATGTAATCACATTCATTGTTTCCAGTCTTACACTTTAAACTCACCAATCATGGCTGTTCTCTGTTTGTGTGATTAATTTGATAGATGCAAAGGAAGACTACAATACACAAAATGCCTACATCCCTTTAGCACTAGCCAGCCCATAACCCTAAAATTACCAGTACATCCCTTTACCACTCCCTATCCTTAAACCCTAAAGATACCCTTACCCCAAATTACTACCAACAGCTAAACTCTAAAATGAACCTTAGCTCAATTTATCACTACCCTACCATCTATCAGCTTTATATACACACAAAATCTATTGTTTGTATAATGGTGCCTATTTGGAAGTAGATATGATGTAATCTAGGGCTTGTAGGCTACTTCCAGAAGCCACACAAAATGGACCACCTGTGGCCCACCTGAAAAGCCCCCTTGGCCCATCCAGATAAAAATTCCTGGAGCTGGGCCTGGGTGGAATCAAGACTGCGCATCCTTGGTATTCAGCAGCCGCAACATTCAATAGCGCTGGCCATTGGGATTCTGAGGAAAACTTTGGCCGTATTGTGTTAAAAATTCAGCAGTGTTTGTGAGCAATACTTTGTGTTGCAGCAGTAGTCTTGCCTTCTGCTATGGGACCAGTATCTGGTTCTTCCTGTGGCTCCGAGGCATACATTTATTAACTGTTGTGAAGAAATATTTGGCAGACCCCAATATGTTTGAATAATTAATTTGCTCCCTTCAGAACTGCTTGTAAAACATACACATTTTAGAAAATATAGATGGAATATTGACTAATAAAATTACTTTCCCTTTTTTTTCCCCGATCTGGCGTGATAGTTCAGCTGTCGCCAGACGATTATGGGAGCATCTCTAGAAAGAGACTTTGGCTTTCCTCACATGTTGGGATCCAAGAGTACGTGTTTCGATTGGGGAGAAGTTTGTGCTTCCACAAAAAAGTGCTTCCCTCCATTCAGCTGTAGTCATTTTGTTTATTTACCCAGCTGCCTGAGCTTGACCTTTGAGGGGAACACACATGAAATTGTAATGCTGTAAAAGTGTCTTAGATAACGGATAATATATGGTGTTTTTCTCTAGCAGCAGCACAGATGGGAGGAGAGCGGTCATTAACCTACATGGATGTTTAACTCCGACTTGACAGTGCAAATGTCACCTGATCTTTTGACCTACAGCAATTTTATTTTACATTTCTTTGCTTCCACATAAATACATAGCTGTTCCCGTGCTAATTACATGTAATGCTCCACATTACCATACAACATTTCTTTAACGTCAGACATGTTGGCATTGCCAATGTTTGTTATGGTCTGGCTTGACAATTATGTGATAATAACCAAGAGAGGGACGTTGGCTTCACCCACATGATGGGAGTAAGGAGTTAATGTTTTGGTTAGCAGAAGTCGTAGGTTTCCACTAAAAATGTGCTTACCCTCCACACAGCTGTGATCATTTTGTTTATTTATCAAGCTGCCTGAGCTTAAACGTTTCAGGGGCACCCACGTGACAATGTAATGCTCTGAAAGTGTCTTAGATAGCTAGATAATGTATGGCGTTTGTTTCTCATGCAGCAGCACAGATGGGAAGAGTGCAGTCATTAACCTACGTGGATTTTTAGGTCTGGCTTGACAGTGCAACTCTTAACCTACACCAGTACCATTGTACTGTTCTTCGCTTCCACACAAAAGCATATCAATTCCCATGCTATTTACTTGTAATACTTTACATTACCATACAGCTGTCATTTAATGCCAGACCTATTGCAATTGCCAATGCTTGTTTATTTAGTTTTTTTGTTGCTGGTAGAGACTCCCTCAAGCACCCTTGTGAAGTGCTTGACTCATGTTACACTTGCTCGTTCAGTACAAACTAGGACTGATAATAAAACTTTTATCTGAGGGTGCTGTTAGCTTGCAGTGTAGTAATGCTCCATCCGGTAGGACCATTACTTCACTTAGTCAAACAACTTTCCTGCTTTCTTGCTATTTGGTGGTGCACCAAAGATTTTGCAAGAGGACACTGCTACATTTTGGCTGTCTTTTACTGATGTGTTTCAGCCCTCCTTTCACCTTACTCTTTCCCCACAAAGTTATTTTTGTGCTATGTTTAAATCATTGGTAGTGAAAAACATAAAGCTTCTCCTATTACCCAGTCTTACAACACCAACAGGCACCAACAATAAGGGTGCCATAAGTAACTTTTATTTAATAACAGCTGATTGGATTGTTAAACCTATATTGTGCCATCATTCACTAGATGGGCCCTTTAAAACATATTGATGTACTGAATTAGCATGGTGGGTGTGCCCAAGAAGGTTTAATGAGAGGACCATTGTTAGCCTTCCATTGTGCAGCACAGGATAGAGTGAGGAGGATCACATGTGGACTTTTAATCATTCAAAATGAAGACCAGTGTCAGAGGTTCATAATTCTTAAGGGTATAAAGTTAGGCACAGTTGGTACTTTTTCATAGGACCAGATGGTTTGTAAATTTGACCTTTTGACCGACATACATTCTGCTTCTAAAGGTTATTAAATGAGAACTGGTTATAAGCCTTTAATCGTTCAAGAGTGTTTACAGTTATGAATACTTTTGAGCCTTACATTCTTATGAGGGAGCTTGTGATGGCCATTTGTCTGCCTTCTGTTCATCTCATTGGTCTACAGCAAGGCGTGCCCTTAAGCGTTTTGAGGGCTGCAAGTCAATGTTTCACTCTTCAGAGTAAGATGAAGCGAATACAGTGTGGCATCCCATGATTCTTCAAGTAGAGATGAGGGGGTGCCGCAGCCGGTGCATTTTTGTGTGGCACCCTTATATAGGTTGACGTGTACACTGAAAGCATAACAAAAACGTGCAGTACTTTTATAATTAAGGCACCTATAATACTTTAATCTTTAAGCAGTGGTATAAACATATTTAGAAGCTCGCCCACTCACATCTATTGTAACGAAAGCAGCACAGTTACTTTAAGAGTCTCCATAGGTATTTGTTGATGGTGTGTCTCCTAATTTGTATTTTGATGTTCTTTGGAGGATTTGTCAGGTCTACGCTCCCTTAAGATCTGGAATGCTGGCTCCGTTTGTGGCCCATATGTAGTTACTTTGAGCAGGCTGCGGCTCACTGCACCCTTCAGAGAATCATTGAAGTTTCAAGAATTGCAAGCCCCTGTGAATAGAAGACAAATGACTTCATATAAGTGCTTTGTCTTGTGCTGTGAATCTGATTATAAAAGTGAGAATTGAATGTTCTCATCACCTCTTTTCCCACTGGCCACACATCTTCAAACCTGTAAAGGACTCTGCGTACATAATATCTTTAAAGAGGGTAGAATAAAGAAATAAGGCAAACTTATTAAAGGGTATGCCAAACACAGATCATTGTGCTGGGTGTACATTTAATATAGACTCAGTTGCTAAATCTAAAAGTTAAAAAAATACATGGAGGAATGTTTTTTCAAATATTTTGAAGAGCTTATTGGGAAGTGTAAGGAAATGCCTCCTTGGCATGGTTACCACCTAACATTTTGCCTTTGCTGATGCTAAGTTTTGATTGAAAGTGTGCTGGGACCCTGATAACAGCCCCAGCACCAGTGTTCTTTCCCTAAACTGTACCTTCGTCTTCACAATTGGCACAACCCTGGCACTCAGGTAAGTCCCTTGTAACTGGTACCCCTGGTACCAAGGGCCCTGATGCCAGGGAAGGTCTCTAAGGGCTGCAGCATTTCTTATGCCACCCTGGGGACCCCTCACTCAGCACATGCACACTGCCTCACAGCTTGTGTGTGTTGGTGGGGAGAAAAAGACTAAGTCGACATGGCACTCCCCTCAGAGTGCCATGCCAACCTCACCCTGCCTGTGGCATAGGTAAGTCACCCCTCTAGCAGGCCTTACAGCCCTAAGGCAGGGTGCACTATACCACAGGTGAGGGCATATGTGCATGAGCACTATGCCCCTACGGTGTCTAAGCAAAACCTTAGACATTGTAAGTGCAGGGTAGCCATAAGAGTATATGGTCTGGGAGCTTGTCAAACACGAACTCCACAGTTCCATAATGGCTACACTGAAAACTGGGAAGTTTGGTATCAAACTTCTCAGCACAATAAATGCACACAGATGCCAGTGTGCAATGTATTGTAACATACACCCAGAGGGCATCTTAGAGATGCCCCCTGAATACTAATCCGACCTCTAGTGTAGGCTGACCAGTTTCTGCCAGCCTGCCACACACCAGACATGTTGCTGGCCACATGGGGAGAGTGTCTTTGTCACTCTGTGGCCAGGAACAAAGCCTGTACTAGGTGGAGGTGCTTCACACCCCACCCCACGCAGGAACTGTAACACCTGGCGGTGAGCCTCAAAGGCTCACCCCTTTTGTTACAGTGCCCCTGGGCATCCCAGCTAGTGGAGATGCCCGCCCCTCCGCCCACTGCCCCCACTTTTGGAGGCAAGGCTGGAGGAGATAATGAGAAAAACAAGGAAGAGTCACCCACCAGTCAGGACAGCCCCTAAGGTGTCCTGAGCTGAGGTGACCCCTGCCTTGAGAAATCCTCCATCTTGAGTTTGGAGGATTCCCCCAATAGGATTAGGAATGAGCTCCCTCCCCACAGGGAGGAGGCACAAAGAGGGTGTAGCCACCTTCAAGGACAGTAGCCATTGGCTACTGCCCTCTCAGACCTAAACACCCCCTAAATTCAGTATTTAGGGGCACCCCAGAACCTAGGAAACTAGATTCCTGCAACCTGAAGAAACAAGAAGGACTGCTGACCTACAAGTCTGCAGAGAAGACGGACGACAACAACTGCTTTGGCCCCAGCCCTACCGGCCTGTCTCCTACTTTGAAAACCTGCAACCAGCGACGCATCCGACAGGGACCAGCGACCTCTGAAGCCTCAGAGGACTGCCCTGGACTAAAGGACCAAGAAATCCCGTGAGCAGTAGCCCTGCTCAACACCAGCTACTTCTTTGCAACAAAGAAGCAACTTTCAAAGACTGCACGTTTCCCCCCTGGAAGCGTGAGACTTCACACTCTGCACCCGACGCCCCCGGCTCGAGATCTTGAAAACAAACACGACAGGGAGGACTCCCTGGTGACTGCGAGCCTGTGAGTAACCAGAGACGATCCCCCTGAGCCCCGACAGCGACTCTTGCAGAGAGAATCCAGAGGCTCCCCCTGACCGCGACTGCCTCTAACAAGGGACCCGACGCCTGCAACCAGCACTGCACCCGCAGCCCCCAGGACCTGAAGGAACCGAACCTCGGCGCAGGAGTGACCCCCAGATGACCCTCTGCCTTGCCCAGGTGGTGGCTGTCCCGAGAAGCCCCACTTGTGCCTGCCTGCACTGCTAGAGTGATCCCTGGGTCCCTCCATTGTTTTCTATACAAAACCCGACACCTGCTTTGCACACTGCACCCTGCCGCCCCTGTGCCGCTGAGGGTGTGTTTTGTGTGCCTACTTGTGTCCCCTCCCCCCCCAGTGCTCTACAAAACCCCCCTGGTCTGCCTCCTGAGGACGCAGGTACTTACCTGCTGGCAGACTGAAACCGGAGCACCCCTGTTCTCCATAAGCGCCCATGTGTTTTGGGTACCTCTTTGACCTCTGCACCTGCCCGGCCCTGAGCTGCTGGTGTGGTAACTTTGGGGTTGCCTTGAACCCCCAACGGTGGGCTGCCTATGCCCCAGGACTGAGACTTGTAAGTGTTTTACTTACCTCCTAATCTAACCTTTACTTGCCTCCCCTAGGAACTGTTGATTTTTGCACTGTGTCCACTTTGAAAATAGCTTATTGCCATTTTTACAAAGACTGTATATGATGTTGCTTTTATTCAAAGTTCCTAAAGTATCTAAGTGAAGTACCTTACATTTAAAGTGTTTACTGTAAATCTTGAACCTGTGGTTCTCAAAATAAACTAAGAAAATATATTTTTCTATATAAAAACCTATTGGCCTGGGGTAAGTCTTTGAGTGTGTGTTCCTCATTTATTGCCTGTGTGTGTACAACAAATGCTTAACAATACCCTCTGATAAGCCTACTGCTCGACCACACTACCACAAAATAGAGCATTAGAATTATCTAATTTTGCCACTATCTTACCTCTAAGGGGAACCCTTGGACTCTGTGCACACTATTTCTTTCTTTGAAATAGCATATACAAAGCCAACTTCCTACATTGGTGGATCGGCGGTGGAGTCTAAGACTTTGCATTTGCTGGACTACTCAGCCAATACCTGATCACACGACTAAATTCCAAAAATTGTCATTAGAAACTGATTTTTGAAATTTGAGCAGTTTTTCAAAATTTTTAAAAGTCCTGCTAGGGCCTTGTGTAAGTCCCTGTTAGCATTTCTTTTAGAGTTTTAAACGTTTGTAAACGTTTGGATTAAGTTCTAGAAATAGTTTTAGATTCCTAAAAAGTATCCCAACTTTTAGAAAAGTAATGTCTAGAACAGAAGAGATGGTGGTGGAACTCAACCCGACCCCTTACCTGCATCTAGGGATGTCAGAGTTAAGGGCTCTCTGTAAAATAAAAAATATAAAGACTGGGTCAAACCCTACCAAAGTTAAGCTCCAGGAGCTTTTGGCAGAGTTTGCAAAAGACCACCCCTCTGAGGATAATCCTACAGAAGGGGAAGCTAGTGACCAGGAGGACGATTCCCTCCCTCCTGTCCTAGTTAGGGAGGCCAGGGTCCCTCAAACCCTGACTCCACAAGTGATAGTCAGAGATACTGGTTCTTCCACAGGGGAGACCAGTAACTCTGGAAGCATTGAGGGCAGCCTCAATGAAGATGACCTCCTATTAGCCAGGATGGCCAAAAGATTGGCTTTGGAGAGACAGCTACTAGCCATAGAAAGGGAAAGATAACAGATGGGTTTAGCTCCCATCAATGGTGGCAGCAACATAAATAGGGTCAGAGAAAGTACTGACATGCTAAAAATCCCCAAAGGGATTGTAACAAAATATGAAGATGGTGATGACATCACCAAATGGTTCACAGCTTTTGAGAGGGCTTGTGCAACCAGAAATGTAAACAGCTCTCACTGGGGTGCTCTCCTTTGGGAAATCTTCACTGGAAAGTGTAGGGATAGACCCCTCACACTCTCTGGTAAAGATGCAGAATCCTATGACCTCATGAAGGCTACCCTGATTGAGGGCTTTGGATTCTCAACTGAGGAGTGCAGGATTAGGTTGCGGGGGGGTTGGGGAGAGGAAGGTCGGTGGGCTCAAAAATCCCCAAGCCAGACCTGGGTTGATTTTGTTGACTTCTCAATCAAAAGACTAGATGGTTGGATGAATGGCAGTGGTGTAAATGATTATGATGGGCTGTATAACTTGTTCATGAAGGAACACTTTTAAAGTAATTGTTTTAATGATAAACTGCATCAGCATCTGGTAGACCTAGGTCCAATTTCTCCCCAAGAATTGGGAAAGAAGGCAGACCACGGGGTCAAGACAAGGGTGACCAAGACTTCCAGTCACAAAGCCTCCCCAGGGGAAGAGTGTTGAGACATCCAAGGGAAAAAGTAAAGAGTCTTCTACAGGGCCCCTAAACCCTGCACAGGAGGGTGGATCCAAAACCTCTTCACAATCCTCATTTGGGTACAAGGATAAAAACTTTGATCCCAAAAAGGCCTGGTGTCGCAGCAGTAGCCAGCATGGACACCAACCAGAGACAAGGCCTGTCCCAAGAAAGGTTCCACTTCAACTACTACTCCAGTTAGCACTGGAATGGCCAGTCTCCAGCTGGGATCAACAGTGTGCCCAGAGCAAATCAGGGTTCACACTGAAGCTACATTAGTCTCTGAGGGTGGGGTGGACCTAGCCACACTAGCTGCCTGGCCACCTAACATGCAAAAATACAGGCAGCAGCTCTTAATTAATGGGACTAGAGTAGAAGCCCTGAGGGATACAGGTGCCAGTGTCACTATGGTGACAGACAAACTAGTTTCCCCAGGACAATACCTGACTGGACAACTTATCCAGTCACCAATGCTGACAATCAGACTAAAGTACATCCCATGGCAACTTTAGAATGGGGAGGGGTCACTGGCCTAAAACAGGTGGTAGTCTCTTCTGCTATACCAGTAGAATGTCTGCTTGGAAATGATCTAGAGTCCTCCGCATGGTCTGAGGTAGAACTCAAAACCCATGCAGCCATGCTGGGTATCCCTGAACTGGTATGTGTCAAGACAAGGGCACAGTGTAGGGCTCAGGGTGAAAACGAAGTGTTGGAGTCTGGAATAATGGGCCAACCTTCCAAGAGAAAAGGAAAGAAGACTGGGGGACCAGCTTCCACACAGAAAAAGAAACAGAACCTCTCTTCTCAGGAAGAAGTTCTATTCACTGAGGGAACTGAGTCCATGGAGCTAGAACCCTACCAGGTTGAGCTCTTGGGCCCAGGGGGACCCTCAAGGGAACAGCTGTGCAAGGGGTAAGAAACTTGTCCCTCTCTTGAAGGCCTAGGACAGCAAGCAGCTGAACAAGAAAAAGGAATTGTCAGTGGAACCCACAGGGTCTATTGGGAAGATGGACTCCTTTACACTGAGATAAGAGATCCCAAACCTGGTGGGTGCCACTAGTAGAGTGGTAGTACTTCAGGAGTTTAGGGAGTTCATTCTGACCTTAGCCCATGACATTCCCCTTGCTGGGCATTTGGGACAAACCAAGACATGGGAGAGGTTAGTCAACCATTTCTATTGGCCCAATATGTCCCAGAAGGTAAAGGAGTTTTGTGCCTCCTGTGCCACCTGTCAAGCCAGTGGTAAGACAGGTGGCCACCCAAAGCTCCCCTCATTACACTTCCAGTGGTGGGGGTCCCCTTTGAAAGAGTGGGAGTGGATATAGTGGGTCCACTTGAACCTCCCACAGCATCAGGGAAGTATATCCTAGTATTAGTGGATCATGCTACTAAGTACCCTGAGGCGATTCCCCTTAGGTCCACTACTGCCCCAACAGTAGCCAAAGCACTCATTGGTATTTTTACCAGAGTGGGATTTCCTAAGGAGGTGGTTTCTGACAGAGGTACCAACTTCATGTCAGCTTACCTGAAACATATGTGGAATGAGTGTGGGGTGTCTTACAAATTCACCACACCATACCATCCACAAACCAATGGTCTTGTTGAAGGATTTAACAAGACATTAAAGGGCATGATCATGGGGCTCACTGAAAAACTCAAAAGGAGATGGGATGTCCTCTTGCCATGCCTGCTTTTCGCCTACAGAGAGGTACCTCAGAAGGGAGTAAGGTTTCCCCCCTTTGAACTTCTGTTTGGCCATCCTGCTAGGGAACCACTAGCTCTTGTAAAAGAAGGCTGGGAGAGACCTCTCCATGAGCCTAAAGATGTGGTGGACTATGTACTAGGCCTACGTTCAAGGATGGCAGAGTACATGGAAAAGGCAAGTAAAAACCTTGAGGCCAGCCAACAACTCCAGAAGATGTGGTATGACCGAAAGGCTGCTATGGTTGAGTTTCAGCCAGGGCAGAAAGTCTGGGTTCTCGAGCCTGTGGCTCCCAGGGCACTTCAGGACAAATGGAGTGGCCCTTACCCAGTGCTAGAGAAGAAGAGTCAGGTCACCTACCTGGTGGACCTAGGCACTAGCAGGACCCCCAAGAGGGTGATCCATGTTAACCGCCTAAAACTCTTCCATGATAGGGCAGATGTAAACTTGTTGATGGTTACAGATGAGGACCAGGAAGCAGAGAGTGAACCTCTCCTTGATCTCCTTTCCACTGACCCTATAGATGGCACAGTAGATGGAGTGATCTATTCAGACACCCTCTCTGGCCAACAGCAAGCTGACTGCAGACAAGTCCTCCAGCAGTTTGCTGAGCTGTTTTCCCTAACCCCTGGTCAGACACACCTATGTACCCATGATGTGGACACAGGAGACAGCATGCCTGTCAAAAACAAAATATTCAGACAGTCTGATCAAGTTAAGGAAAGCATCAAAGTGGAGGTCCACAAGATTCTGGAGTTGGGAGTGATTGAGCACTCTGACAGTCCCCGGGCTAGCCCAGTGGTCTTGGTCCCCAAACCTCACACAAAAGGTGGCAAGAGAGCGATGAGGTTCTGTGTGGACTACAGAGGGCTTAATTCTGTCACCAAGACAGATGCTCACCCCATTCCAAGGGCAGATGAGCTGATTGACAAATTGGGTGCTGCCAAATACTTGAGTACCTTTGAGTTGACAGCAGGGTACTTGCAAATAAGAATGGCACCAGGAGCAAAAGAGAAAACAGCATTCTCCACACCTGATGGGCACTACCAGTTTACTGTGATGCCCTTTGGCTTAAAGAATGCCCCTGCCACCTTCCAAAGGTTGGTGAATCAAGTCCTTGCTGGCTTGGAGTCCTTAAGTGCAGCTTATCTTGATGATATTGATGTCTTTAGCTCTAGCTGGCAGGATCACCTGGTCCACCTGAAGAAGGTTTTGCAGGCCCTGCAAGCAGCAGGCCTCTCTATCAAGGCATCTAAATGTCAGATAGGGCAGGGTACTGTGGTTTACTTGGGACACCTTGTAGGTGGAGGCCAAGTTCAGCCACTCCAACCCAAGATCCAGACTATTCTGGACTGGGCAGCTCCAAAAACCCAGACTCAAGTCAGGGCATTCCTTGGCTTGACTGGGTACTACAGGAGGTTGGTGAAGGGATATGGATCAATAGTGAGACTCCTCACAGAACGTACCTCCAAGAAAATGCCCAAGAAAGTTAACTGGACTGTCAAAAGGCTTTTGGCACCCTGAAGCAAGCAATGTGCACAGCACCACTTTTGAAAGCTCTAGATTACTCTAAGCAGTTCATTGTGCAGACAGATGCCTCTGGACATGGGATAGGAGCAGTCCTGTCCCAAACAAATGATGATGGCCTTGACCAGCCTGTTGCTTTTATTAGCAGGAGGTTACTCCCCAGGTAGCAGTGTTGGAGTGCCATTGAGAGGGAGACCTTTGCTGTGGTCTGGTCACTGAAGTAGTTGAGACCATACCTTTTTGATACTCACTTCATAGCTCAAACTGACCCCAGACCTCTCAGATGGCTACTGCAAATGAAATGAGAAAACCCTAAACTGATGAGGTGGTCCATATCCCTACAGGGAATGGACTTTGTAGTGGAACACAGACCTGGGACTGCCCATGCCAGTGCAGATGGCCTTTCCAGGTTCTTCCACTTAGAAAATGAAGACTCTCTTGGGAAAGGTTAGTCTCATCCTCTTTTGTTTGGGGGGGGGGGGTTGTGTAAGGAAATGCCTCCTTGGCATGGTTACCCCCTAACTTTT
Source organism: Pleurodeles waltl (assembly GCF_031143425.1). NCBI lineage: Eukaryota > Metazoa > Chordata > Amphibia > Caudata > Salamandridae > Pleurodeles > Pleurodeles waltl. Next base: position 409,101,508 of record NC_090443.1, on the reverse strand, counting down.
TGCCTTTGCTTATACTAAGTTTTGATTGAAAGTGTGCTGGGACCCTGCTAACGAGGCCCCAGCACCAGTGTTATTTCCCTAAACTGTACCTTTGTCTCCACAATTGGCACAACCCTGGCACTCAGGTAAGTCCCTTGTAACTGGTACCCCTGGTTCCAAGGGCTCTGATGCCAGGGAAGGTCTCTAAGGGCTGCAGCAGTTCTTATGCCACCCTAGGGACCCCTCACTCAGCACATGCACACTGCCTCACAGCTTGTGTGTGCTGGTGGGGAGAAAAAGACTAAGTCAACATGGCACTCCCCTCAGAGTGCCATGCCAACCTCACACTGCCTGTAGCATAGGTAAATCACCCCTCTAGGAGGCCTTACAGCCCTAAGGCAGGGTGCACTATACCACAGGTGAGGGCATATGTGCATGAGCACTATGCCCCTACGGTGTCTAAGCAAAACCTTAGACATTGTAAGTGCAGGGTAGCCATAAGAGTATATGGTCTGGGAGTTTGTCAAACACAAACTCCACAGTTCCATAATGGCTACACTGAAAACTGGGAATTTAGTATCAAACTTCTCAGCACAATAAATGCACACTGATGCCAGTGTGCAATTTATTGTAACATACACCCAGAGGGCATCTTAGAGATGCCCCCTGAATACCAATCCGACCTCTAGTGTAGGCTGACCAGTTTCTGCCAGCCTGCCACACACCAGACATGTTGCTGGCCACATAGGGAGAGTGCCTTTGTCACTCTGTGGCCAGGAACAAAGCGTGTACTGGGTGGAGGTGCTTCACACCTCCCCCTGCAGGAACTGTAACACCTGGCGGTGAGCCTCAAAGGCTCACCCCTTTTGTTACAGAGCCCCAGGGCATCCCAGCTAGTGGAGATGCCCCCCCCTCCGGCCACTGCCCCCACGTTTGGCGGGAAGACTGGAAGAGATAATGAGAAAAACAAGGAGGAGTCACCTACCAGTCAGGACAGCCCCTAAGGTGTCCTGAGCTGAGGTAACCCCTGCCTTGAGAAATCCTCCATCTTGAGTTTGGAGTATTCCCCCAATAGGATTAGGGATGTGCCCCCTCCCCACAGGGAGGAGGCACAAAGAGGGTGTAGCCACCCTAAAGGACCGTAGCCAGTGGCTACTGCCCTCCCAGACCTAAACACACCCCTAAATTCAGTATTAGGGGCACCCCAGAACCTAGGAAACTAGATTCCTGCAACCTGAAGAAACAAGAAGGACTGCTGACCTACAAGCCTGCAGAGAAGACGGAAGATAACAACTGCTTTGGCCCCAGCCCTACTGGCCTGTCTCCAACTTCGAAAACCTGCAACCAGCGATGCATCCGACAGGGACCAGCGACCTCTGAAGCCTCAGAGAACTGCCCTGGACTAAAAGACCAAGAAACTCCTGTGAGCAGTGGCCCTGCTCAAAACCAGCTACTTCTTTGCAACAAAGAAGCAACTTTCAAAGACTGCACTTTTCCCGCCGGAAGTGTGAGACTTCACACTCTGCACCCGATGCCCCTGTCTCGAGATCCAGAGAACAGACACCACAGGGAGGACTCCCCGGCGACTGCGAGCCTGTGAGTAACCAGAGACGACCCCCCTGGGCCCCCACAGCGACACCTGCAGAGAGAATCCAGAGGCTCCCCCTGACCCCAACTGCCTGTAACAAGGGACCCGACGCCTGGAACCAGCACTGCACCCGCAGCCCCCAGGACCTGAAGGAACCGAACCTCAACGCAGGAGTGACCCCCAGGCGACCCTCTGCCTTGCCCAGGTGGTGGCTGTCGCGAGAAGCCCCCGTGCCTGCCTGCACCGCTAGAGTGACCCCCGGGTCCCTCCATTGTTTTCTATACAAAACCCGATGCCTGCTTTGCACACTGCACCTAGCCACCCCTGTGCCGCTGAGGGTGTGTTTTGTGTCCCTACTTGTGTCCCCCCCATTGCTCTACAAAACCCCCCTGGTCTGCCCCCCGAGGACGCAGGTACTTACCTGCTGGCAGACTGGAACCAGAGCACCCCTGTTCTCCATAGGCGCCTATGTTTTTTGGGTACCTCTTTGACCTCTGCACCTGACCGGCCCTGAGCTGCTGGTGTGGTAACTTTGGGGTTGCCTTGAACCCCAACGGTGGGCTGCCTATACCCCATGACTGAGACTTGTAAGTGTTTTACTTACCTCTAATGTAACCTTTGCTTACCTCCCACTGTTGATTTTTGCACTGTGTCCACTTTGAAAATAGCTTATTGCTATTTTTACAAAGACTGTATATGATATTGCTTTTGTTCAAAGTTCCTAAAGTATCTAAGTGCAGTACCTTACATTTAAAGTGTTTACTGTAAATCTTGAACCCTGTGGTTCTTAAAATAAACTTAGAAAATATATTTTTCTATATAAAAACCTATTGGTCTGGAGTAAGTCTTTGAGTGTGTGTTCCTCATTTATTGCCTGTGTGTGTACAACAAATGCTTAACACTACCCTCTGATAAGCCTACTGCTCGACCACACTACCACAAAATAGAGCATTAGAATTATCTAATTTTACCTCTAAGGGGAACCCTTGGACTCTGTGCACACTGTTTCTTACTTTGAAATAGCATATACACAGCCAACTTCCTACAGGAAGGGATGTGGTCTAACTGTCAAAGCTGTCAACTTTCGAACTGGGGAACTAGGCTCCAGTCCCGGTGTCAGCTCAACATCCTGTAATTCTGGACAAGTCACTTAATCTCCCCATGTTTAAAAAAAGATCAAAATGAATGTGACCTTGTGTGATGTAATCTGGTGTTCATGTGAAGCGCTCTGATGCCATTGGGCTATTGCATTTGTTACAGGGTTCATAAAGTAAAGCCCCTACCTTTATTGTTTGGCAAAGGAATTTAAAATGATAAACCCCTTTTGATTCTAATTATGACAGAGTTCCTACTATTGGTCCATCTTGTATGGGTTTTGGCAAGCATTTGAATGCAAAACCCCTTCCTATAATATTTGTCAGAGAGTTCATTCACCATGTTAAACCCCTTCCTACTGTATTGATCTCACTGTTTTATCAGGCAAACCCCCTTCTGACCACATTTGACCTGGGATCTGGTTAAACAGTGTCCCTATATGTTATGGGCAAAATATACTTGTTTTGGGCCGAGAAACACTGGTATTTTGCAGCCAAATGCTTGCAGAGAATAAGGTGTACATGTGGGAGAAGTCACAATCCCTATCTTAGTGCTACTTGTGATCCAGTAAACCCTTGTAGAAAGCTCTGCTTTCAAACACAAACTAAAAACAATGACATTCTAAACATCAGGGCTGGTTTGTGAGACTAATAAAACCCTTGCCTGTTGAGGTAACCTGTGGTAATCAATGTTATAAAATGTGTTTCCATAGGCTTTAACATAGTTTAATAACAATCTATCCATAAACCAATTGGCTTAAACATATGTTTTTCACAACAAATAATTCAAGCCTACAGTTTTTTTTAATAACTTTTAATTAACATCCGTACGAAAACAGGGCTTCTTGCAGATGCCCCCTCACTTTGTGCTCCCATTTGGACTACTAGATGGTTTTCTGACTCTGGTTGAGCCTTGGGCTCTGCTAACCAAGCCCATGCTCTGTTTATAAGGTATATGGTGATTTGGTGTAATTGCAAATGTTCTGCCAACCTACCTGTAAGATCCTAGAATGTGGTAGGGCATGTAGGTTTGGAGACCCCGGTGTACCTAATGTACTTAAGTGTGCATTTCTGTGGGGTCTGCTGTCATTTTCAAGCCTGTCCGGACTCGCAGGTTGCTTTGAGATAAAACAATGTCCAAATTCAACTTTGGGAATAAAAGAACTTCCAAAGTCCAAAACTACCTTTCAATTATATATGTCACCCCCAAGGTCCACCCTCGGTGTCCCAAGGGTAGGGTGCGTTGTAATTGAAAGCTCACACATTATAAGATATGTTTCATATGCCCTGCTGAGGGGAAAACAGCCCAGTTAGTTTTCCACATCGTAGCACTGCTATCTTCTTAGGCTAACATGGGAAGACTTTATTAAACTTTACTAAAGTCTAACTTTTAGCAGGAATGAGCTAGGACAGTGATTCAAAGTATCCAAATAATAGTTACAATACATCCATCAACTTTCCAAGGTCAGATTTATTAGAACTGTTACAGGAAAGGATTTTTAGAACTGCTTTCCTAAAGTTACCTAAAACAACCCTGTAGGAGCCTCTTCTAATTGGTCTGTCTTTGACAGTCTGAGCCAACCTGCGATGAGAACGTGTGAATTGGCCTAGGCTGAAACAAATAGATTATCTGGGGGGAGCAGATCTGTTGTTGCAGGTGCCAGAACATGAAGAAGGCAGGGTAGTCAAAATGGCCATCAAAGGGAAAAAGACGGGTAGGAGAGGACCAAGGCCCACCCCCACATCCTGCTCCCCTAGCCAGATGGGAGCACCTGTAATTAAATTAGGAGAAGGGCTGGAAGGGGCATGGAGGGAAAAGTTATCCACACCTGTGGGTTGGGTTAACCAGACCTGAACCTCCAGGAGAGATTTCCTCCATTTTGATACAAATTGCGTTCTGGGACAGAAATATGCCACAGTTCCCAGGAAGAGGTCACAACAGAGGGTGGCACCTGGAACCCCACTGGGTGGAGGTGCACCTTCCTTGCCAGCCCAGAATGAGGGATAAATATAGGAGAGCTGCACAGCACCTCAGATCCCTGCCTGGAAATATCAAGAGAATGACTGCCCCGCTGAAACCCTGGTCTGCACCCCAAGAGGACTGAACTCATAAGGACTGCACTTGCTGCACACTTTAGGCTTCACAAAAGAGGATTTTGTCTGGTTTCAAAAGGATTATGAAGTGGACTCAGTGAAAGCAACAGGTACAAACGAGCTACCAAGAGTCACCGGCATCAACTCCTGCAAAGACAAGCCCAGCTCAACTAAACTTTTAAGGACTTGCCCCAGCTGCATTGTGGGAATTGTAGTCCGAAACCTCCAAGAGGCAAATCAGAGCTTGTGGACCCCTCAAGACCCTAACAGACCTTGTTGAAGAAGATCCAGAAGTTTTGAATTATTTGGAAACATTTTTGTAAAAACCTCCATAAGTTGATGTCGTCGAGAATCAAGCCAGTGACGTCGAACCACGACTCAGCCTGAAATTCAGGTTTGCCCCACTGAAGCTCCGGAGCTCTTCGCTGTCGACGACGAGCACCAAGACCTTCAGAAATCACCGAGGCCTCTTGCTGAAGCAAGCCGCCGTTGTCGAACTGCAACTCAGCCTGCCGAGGTGACTGAGAGAAAAAAAAAAAAACAAGTGACTAAGTGCAAAGGTAAAAACCAGGCATGGTTTTTAAGGTATTTAAGGAGGTTATACTGCTTATTTTTGGCACTCTTCTGGCTCTCTCTGGCACCCTTTGACACACCTTTGGGCTGCGAGAATCTGCATTGTTCTCCAGTTGGGTTACCTCTGGCGGATCTGTCCTCTGTGTCATCTGAGTCCTGCAATCAGCCTCAGATTCTGCACCGACTCCCGTGCCGACTTCCAATCTGGCTCCAAATCCTGCTCTGGTCCTTCTTTCACAAACACCAGTCCTGATGTTACAGGCGCAGGTGGTAGGGTCTTCTGCCATCTCCGGTGTCTGACCCCAAGCCAAATCCAACTCAGCACTGACCAAGGTCATGCTCCAACTCTACTCCGGTGCACCCTGTTCCTTTACAACCTGATTCAGACAATGCACCCCTACCACTGAGCTGTCTCAGGAGCTCCATCATCCATCAGCTTTGATTCCGTGGACTTTCCCCAGCCTCTGCGTGGCCAAGGGCCCGGTACCCACAAGCCTTGTAATTTAGGTTGCCAGCAGCCTGGTCAGCCCACCCCCCAAGCCCGCAACCCCCCCGGCAGCTGCAACCTCCAAGCCCTCCTAATCTGCCCCTTTACCATCATGGGCACCCAGTTGGTGGTATATTTCGCCATCACCTGCCCCACTGGCAGTCCATAAAATCGGACAGGTGCGTCTTGCAGAATGTCCGAAGAGGCTACTCCTCTCCCCTTCAAAACTGCCCCTACCCATGCCACCATCTCATGACTGACTGATGGAGGATCATCGATCCCTGCTCCCTGAGGAGATTGCATTTCTCTTAGCCAGGGAAGCTATAGAGAGGGTACATGTGTCAGAAATAAGCTGTGGTTGCTGGTCCCACTACTTTTTGGTTTACAAAAAGGACGAGGGCGTAAGACCTGTTTTAGATCTCGAACTCTCACCCTCTTCGTCAAGAAGGAGAAATTCTAAATACTCATGTTGGCTCAGGTCTTGTCTGCCCTGGCCCTGGAGACTGGATGGTAGCGTATGACTTGCAGGATGATTATTTCCTCATTCCTGTTCTGCCTGCCCAAAGACGTTACCTGACGTTTACTGCAGACCATAAACACTTCCAGTTCACCTTGCTTCCCTTTGACCTTACCAGCGCCCCTCAGGTGTTCCCCAAGGTGATGATGGTGGTTGCAGCTCATCTGCGGAGGTCAGGGGTGTCAGTCTTCCTCTATCTTGACCACTGGCTGTTGAAGGCGGGCTTGCCCCAGGTTGTTGTCTCCCACCTCCAGACTACAGCAAACTTTCTGCACTCACTGGGTTTCACTATAAATGTGCCAAAGTCACACCTGACTGCTTCTCAGATGCTTCCTTTCATCGGAGCTGTTCTGAATGCGGTGCAGTTTCAGACATGTCTTCCCCAATTGCGGATTCAGGATATTCAGGATATGATACCTCTGTTTCAGCTTCTATCCTGGATTTCGGTGAGACTGACTTTTAGGCTGCTGGACCTCATGGCTTCCTGCATCCTGCTAGTGACGCATGCTCCCTGCCATATTCGGGCTCTGCAGTGGAACCTGAAGTTCCAGTGGGAGAGTGGCAGTCTCTCTGACATGGTCCGGATCTCTGAGGGAACTGAGAAAACCTGCAGTGGTAGCTAACAAACTGGGACTTAGTCAGAGGCGTACCTCACTTCCTTCCCCAACCAGATCTCACAGTGGTGACATATGCGTGACTCTTGGGATGAGGCGGACATGTGGTAGCTGTAGAGATCATAGGACTCTGGTCTCCAGATTAAGTAGGACTCCACATCAACATGCTGGAGCTCTGAGCGATCCGACTGGCATTGAAAGCCTTTCTACCTTCCATGAAGGGGAGGCTGTTGCAGATGTTCACGGACAACACCACTGCCATGTGGTACTGCAACAAACATGACAGGATGGGGTCAATAGACTCTTTGTCAAGAGGCCCTGCACCTCTTGACTTAGCTGGAACAACAGGGCATTTCCCTGGTGGTTCAGCACCTGACCGTTATCTGAAAGCAAGGACAGACAAATTCAGCTGTCGATGCTTAGCACATCACGAATGGTGCCTCCATCCGGAGGTGGCGCTGAGACTCTTTCAGCAGCAGAAGAGCCTTGTTTAGATCTGTTCAACACCTCAGAGAACGTGCAATGTCACCAGTTTTGCACTCTGAAGTTTCCAAGGCAGCTTTCGCTTGGACACATTTCGTCTTCAGTGGAGCTCTTACCACCTGTATGCCTTTCTGCCCATACCACTCCTGCTCAGAGTTCTCAAGAAGATAAGGAATGATTGGGCCCTACTCATTCTTGTGGCTCCGGACTGACACGGACAGTGTGGTATCCCGAGCTACTGAGCATGGCCATCAGTCCTCCAATCAGGCTACCCCTTTGGGAGGATCTTCTGTTTCAGCAGCAGTGGAGGGTTCTTCAACCAAAGCTGTCCACTCTCTGTGTTATTGCAGGGTGGAGATTGAGCGGCAAGAGTTGACAGCCTTCGACGTTCCTCCTGAAGTCTGTCAAGTTATTCTGGCAGCCAGGTGTCCTTCCACAAAGATGGTATATGCCTGCAATTGGAAGAAATTTGTGGTGTTGTGTGCAGAGACACATGTTGATCCTCTTTCTGCCCCTCTTTCTGAAATATTACTCTTTATTCTTTCCCTTGCCCAGCAGGACTCTTCTGTGGGCACTCTTAAGGGCTATCTATCTCATATTTCTGCCTTTTGCGGCTGCCTGACCAATCCTCCTTGTTCAAGTCCCCTATTGTATAAAGGTTCCTAAAGGGTTTTGTTCATCGTCTCCCTCCTTCACCATTTATAATGCCTCAGCTGGATCTCAATCTGGTCTCAACTTTTTTAATGTGTGCTTCTTTCGAGCCTCTTCACAATTGTCTCCTCAGGCTTCTGACTTTGAAACAGCCTTCCTTGTGGCAATTACATCTGCCCACAGAGTAAGTGAGCTGCAGGCCTTATCATCTAGGCCTCTTTACCTCTCTATCTACCCTGATAAATTGGTGCTTGGTACATGTGAGCCTCCTTTCTGCCGAAAGTTGTCGCCCCATTTCATGCAGGCCAATCAATCACACCGCCTACCTTTTTCGCTCCTCCACATCCCTCTAAAGAAGACGAAAGACACCACCATCTGGACCCAAAAAGAGCATTGGAGTTCTTCCTTGATCGAACAAGAGTTCTGGGTGGATGACCAACTCTTCATGGGGTATGTTGGTGCGAGGAAAAGTTGAACGGTGCAGAAGCAAACCATCTAAAGGCGGGTCATGCTCTGCATTAAAATCTGCTATGCATTGGCCAAGAAGCATCCTCCTGAAGGCTTTTTTCACCTCTCATTTCACCAGAGCTAAAGCTGCAACCACTGTGTTCGAATACAGAGTTCCGGTCCTGGACATCTGCAAGGCATCAACGTGGGCATCTCTACACACATTTACCTAACACTACTGCCTGGCCAGTCCGGTCCGTAGGGATGGGCACTTTGCCTCTTCAGTGCTACAGGACTTTTGGGTCCACTTGCGGGGAGTTATTGCTTGGGTATTTATTTAAAGGTAAGGAATCTGCGGCTAGAAGTCTCTGTGAGATAAACATGTTACTTTCCTTTGGTAACACCTTATCTGGTAGAAACTATATCTAGCTGCAGATTCCTTACCGACCCCCCAGTCTTACTTGCTCTGTGAACAGATTTCTAGGGATAGGGCTGACCAGCTTTCAGGGTCCTAGTTGTGCACACCAGTGGCCAGTGCGCTTCATGCTTCTGGCGTGGAAAGTTGTGAATGGTAGCTGACGTTGGAGCGGCTGGCTGGTGCCTATATGGGAACCGCATCATCACGTCCGGTGCGGACAATGCCCACGACGCAAGTGGAATCAATCAATGCCACCTACCGGCTCACAGTGGTACTGCTCACGAAAAACTTTCAGATCCAGTATGACCCCTGGGGAAATTCAAAGGTAAGAAATCTGCAGCTAGATGTAGTCTCTACCAGATAAGGAATTACTGAACAGTAAGTAACTTGTTCAAAAGAGTATTACCAAAGATAAATAACTTGTTCTTCTAAACATTAACGTTTCAGTTCTTAGCTTAGAATCAATTCAAAAGGACAAGTAATCAAAAACATAGTTATTCAATAAATCCAGAATCATGTTCTTGGAATTGAAATAATTTGTATCATCTGAGCAACTAATGCAGTTGCCTCAATAATTTTCTTGAACAAGATATACCCACTTTAATGGGTAAATCATCACACAATAAGTGACTCTTAGGACCATAATGCCAGCAAAGTATTTGGTTAGCGTATTGATAAAACATTTTTTTTAAAATACAAGGGTCTGGTCATTAACCAAACCCTGTGGCCAGCTGGCGTTACGCTGGCCATAGTCTTGCTCAGTAGGGGTTGGCTGCCGGCAGTGGGTTGGGCGCAGGACAACCCATCCCTACACACTGCTGAAGGCTTTGTGCAGGAGAGGTTTGGGAGTCTTTGGCGGATTTGTCTACTGCCATGGGTTGGATCTGTATACAGGCCCTGCGGTAAGGCACTGGTTTGCATGGCCAAAGGCCATGCACAGTAGGAGTGAGGTCCTCCTGCGAGTTAACTGTAGGGTGTGGCTGCAGGCTATGCCCTGCAGCCAGTGCCTGCTGCTCATAGGCGAAGACAGCGTGTACCAGGGGTTAGTCTCTATGTGGTGGGCTGGCCAACCTGCAGCGCCTGTACAGGGCTCTTTTGGTTTCTGATGGACTTTGTAGAACTGTGACATAAGTGTTCTGATGTGGTGAATAGATTTCATGTTTAGAATGTTGAGTTGGCAGTTACACACAGAGCAGTAAAGACGTGTAAGCTCCGTGTGTGGCGTATACATTTATGAGTACCCAGGATGGGGAGGACGCTATGAGATAGGGGATATGTAACCCAGAGGTCGACATGCTCTCCAAAAGAGTTTGTCGTGGTCCAGAAAACTCCTTGTGTGTGGCACACGTGCCTCAGTCAAAGTGAAAATTTACATTTGGTGTATGTAGAAGCGAAGCTCCTCTCCAGCCAGTGTGAAGATTTTGAAGATAATTAAAAGTTTCATTGTTGGCCAGACATTTGCTAGTAAGGCCGTGAAAGAGGTACTGAACCACTACGCAATACTGAGTTAATAATGATACAGTATGACAACACTAAGGGCAGGAGAAAAAGCATACGATGCAAAGAGGTGAGAAGGGTGAAGAACTCCTACAAGAATCAAAGCCGCTACTCACTGCTAAGGAAGAAGACAGCACCTATGTAGGAACCTGGGTTCTGGTTGCAGTACCCCCCCCCGACTAGATATATATATATAATAATGTGTGTGTGTGTGTGTGTGTGTGTGTGTATATATATATATATATATATATATATATGTAAAAATGTATTTTTTATTTAACAAGGGGGGAGATGTAGTGTCTTGTGAGTTAGCGATGATGAGAACCTTTTTGGTTTCTGATGGACTCTGTAGAACTGTGACATAAGTGTTCAGGTGTGGTGAATAGATTTCGTGTTTAGAATGTTGAGTTTGTGGTTATACGCAGAACAATAAAGACTTGTAAGACCAAACTCCATGTGTGGGGTATTCATTTACGAGTACCCACGATGGGTAGGACATTACACGGCCTTGTCATGTCATTTCAAATGTCATTAGTGATGTAATCAATTATGTCATTTAACATGTCATGAGAGATGTAAAATGTGAAGCCATAAGCAGTGTATAACTGTAGTGCAAATGATAGTTAGTTCAACAATTATAACTGGTGAATTTCAGTTTGTTGGTTTTTAAAGTGTAGTTCTTATGTCATTTCAACATTTAAATATAATGTCACTTTAACCCTTGTTTTTTTCAGTGGAAAAAAAAAAATATATATATATAGAGAGAGATGGGTAACAGTGAATTACCGGGATGTTTTTCACGAAGGGGTTCTTAGTGACATCCGACAACGAGAGCAAAGCTTGAGTTCTCTATGATGTCACCTAGAACCCAGAGGTTCACTTTTAACCCATCTAAAATGTTATGTTATGTATAGACCCGGAAAATCTGCCCCTGCTTTTAACTGCTGTTAAGGGGTAGAGGAGTATTTGGGGAGCCAAACATGGCCTCTTCTCCGTGTCCAAAGTGTGGGGAAAAAAAACCTGACATCCTGCCACCCACCCGTACCACTATGTGCCTTCCCTTCGCTCTCCCCCAGAAGTTGTGCTGGTGGTTTCCAGCACTACTCTGACAAGCTCTTGGAAAGAACTGCCAGAGCAGCCTGGAATTCCTTTATGACGTAGCAACAGTGGGTAACACACTTGGTTAGCAACTGTTGCTACGTCTTTGCAGTGAGTTCCTGGACTTGAACCTATTTAGTCTTGCCAGTGCCTCTGTGCACAACACATATTTGTATACACATAATATGAACAGGACGTTTTATCATGAAATAAGTTGAGGCTGGTGTTGAAATAAACTCTGTGCTTGCCAAGAGGAGTGACGTAAGGTGTGTGTTCCCATCCTTAGGAAGGCCTCTGCATTGATGACTTGTGTTCGTTTTTTGGCAGGACTCGGCACAGGAGAGTGGCATCACCAGGGACATTCATCGCACCTTCCCGGCCCATGACTACTTCAAGGACTCGGATGGAGAAGGGCAGGAGTCGCTGTACAAGATCTGCAAGGTGGGCAGTGGCGGGGGGGGGGTGAGGGGGGAGGGGGGCGGGGGGAAGAAGAGGGCAGCATTTTGGAGTGTGTGTCTTTGAACGCCTGACTAGCTGAAAAGGTCGCTCAGGGAGGAGGCGGGTGACGACATACTATCTATACAGAAAGGTCTTGGCTTGGAAGATGGGTGTATGAATGAGAGATTCAAGCGTTTTGGGAGTAACATAGTCACCGTTATTTTGTGTAATTTTTCGAGTTTAAAACCGGATATTGATGAGGTTACGTGATACCTCTAAATACACTCGTAAGTTTAGTTTAATAATCAAATAGATTCTTGGAGTTGCAGTCCTGGTCCAATTGAACCATCACACCAGTCAACACTGATTTGTAAAGGACTGGAACATTCCGTCGTTGCTGACGTGGAGTCCTCTGGTACTAGACCTGTTTGTATCTGTTTGTATCTACCCTTGTAGAGCATCGAGGCCGGCGTACTTTGTGGCGAAATGGAGGTAGAGTACCACACTCCTGCCTTCCGGTCTCTGCTTGCTTCAGGTGACATCATCACCCTGTGCTTATTCACCTCCATTGTAACGTGGACAGTTTAAGCAGCTTGGTTTTTAGCGCAGTAATATTTTGCTAATATTCTGATTCCAAAAAGGAGATCTTTCAGGTCTCAAAGCCACAAATTAACATAATAATACCATCAAAATTAATTAGGTCGAGATAAGCGGAAATTACAGTGTTGCTTTATCCACAGTGACTTTAGGGCACTCTCGCAGCTAACCTTAACCTCGATAATATATATCTTCTATCGTTGCAGTGCTGTCAGTCACTAGCTCCGGAGGTTTATGCGTGGTATTCGTTTCAAGGGACTGCCCTGCTATCAGAAGCTTGGTGGTAATTCTTTTTTCTGTGTAGGGAGCTGGCTTCAGCTTATTCACATATTCAGTCCACTGAGCTGCCCCACAAGCAGCTGGATGACTTTGATCCCTCTGTAGTCGCATTCTGCCAACAAGGCAGAAACATAACTCCTAAACCTGTAGAGCTGGCATGTGCGGTAAAGAGGGGTATTTATAAGTGTTATTTCGGGCAGGAAACAAGGCATGGCTCTTGGGGACCTGTATATTTTGTGTAGATATGTTTGGTTGCAGTACTGGGCAGTGTATGTGGGAAAGGTTCAATTAGGTAATGGGGCAAAACATGTGGAAGGCTGTGTCTGCAGCAGTACCTGTTGGGTCACCTGATAGCATCAAAGTATCCAGAATTTAGTTGGGACCCGGTGTATGTCCCTCACAAGGGGAGGACTGGAACATGTAGAGCACACAATGTGCTAAAGTAGGCTATGTTAAGTTATGTTACGTTACGTTATGTTTAGCCTGTTCTGGTTTTAGTGTTTTTTTGTGTGGATTTCAGTGGTGTTTTCTCAGTGTTTTCCAAACCTTTTGAAATCTGTGCTATCAGTGTTTATTTGGCTGACTAACCCCCAGAGTAGACAACAACTGTATTTTCCAGTGTCTACAAATTGTGTTTTTCAGTGATTGTACACTTTTAATTTAAAGAATTAATGTGGGATACGTAGTGAGTGTGTTCTTATTGACAGTGTGTGCAATGGACTTAGGTTGGAATGTTTTAAACATAGAAAGTCTGTGTATTTCACTCTCACTCTAACTCACATCTCATTACCCTCTCTCATATCTCATTACATCCAATACCCACTCTTTGAGTACCTTGTCTGGTTTACAGTACTAATTAATGGGTTTAAAATTAAGTGCTATATTCAAAAGTTTTATTGAAAAATTCTGGACATCTTCTCCTGTTTGAATATTAAGATATTGTAAGAATGGTCAACCTTGCCAAAGCATAGTAACTATAGAAAACCTTTAAAATTTTGAATTACACCACATTAATTTGAAGCCCTGCATTCTACAGGACCTGAATCTTGAGGCTTAGGTATGCCCACTACTACTTTTCTGCACCCTTTGCCTGGCTACATGAAGGTGGTGCTACTGTTATGTCTACTATCATAGGTACCAAGTGTCCCCCATAGCAAATGTCTGACTTAGCCCAGAACTTTTAACAGACATTACATTGTAGTCTGGGACTTAAAATTATGCCATTAACATTGTAACTTTGGGCTAGAATTCCCAGCAGTAAAGTGCAGTTGGTTAAAAAAACTGGATTAGCTGAAGGCATCACACATAACAGTAGGACACATTGCAGCTATGGATGTTGTTATGTGTAAAATCTTGTGTAATGCTTTCACCACTATTTCACACATATGGCGATAGGATGTTTTTCACAGATACCTGTCACTCCACATTACATTAAATGTTTAAAGCCTAGGGTGTGTAGCAGTTGACCTGCTATCACCACTGACATGTTGGAAAAGGGGGCTGATGTATCAAATACTTTAACCATTTCTGTGTCTTTGAGTAGATGGGACTGTATGTATTGACCAAAGATTGCTATAATCCAGTCATTTCACCAGTTAGTGAAAGAATTAAATACAGCTAAAAGATCAAATATGATTTTAATATTTCTTGATTCTCTACAATACATAACAGAATTAGTGTAGACTTAAAACATGCTTCTAAATCTTGCACCTTTAATCCAAGCATACAAAGCAGGCGGAAACAAAAGGAAGAATAAATAACGTTTTAGTGATATAAGAACTCAGGCACATTAATCTTAGAACTGTTACATTGTGTTGCCCCCTTCAGGAAGTAATACAAATTACTCATTCTCGCTCACTTTTCTTTCACTGACTGGCATTTTAATTTTTTTTTGGACAGATTTTTTATTAGCACTTGTCATACATTGTTACAGCAAATGGAATGTCATTGTTATCTCTTTATCTCCATAATCTGATATAGACTTCTGTTTGGAGATTCCTTACCTTAAAATTTCCCCCCAGGCGTCAGACTGGATCCAGAGTTTTTTTCTTTGAGCAATACCATTGCACATCAGTAGCAGACGTGGTAGTCGCCAAGATGTTATCGGGAGTAGTACATAGATGCTGCCTCAGCGCAGTGACGTCAGTTTTTTGCGCCACACGTTGATCCGGAGACAGCTAACCTTGGTCAGTTTTTGACAGACTTCGACTTTTTTGTCAAGTTTCTGTAACGTTTTTGGTGTGTCGAGGGATGTCTCCGAAGACTGGCTTCAAACCGTGTGAGGACTGTCACCGCATGATGTCGCTGAAGGATCCGCATCGAGTCTGTTTGTGGTGCCTGGAGCGCGACCAGGACCCAAAGTGGTGCTTAGAGTCCTGGGCCATGCACCCGAAGGCCTTTAGGGAGCGGTCCCTCAAGCTTATGGCGGCCAGGCGCTCGACTCCACATAGGTCCCAGTCTCGCTCAAGAGGAAGGTCTTGAGACCGGTCGTGGAGCCACCACCACTTGTCTTCTTCGATGTCTTCGGGGTCAAGGTAAAAAGGAATTTTATGAGGCCATGCGCCTCATTTTTGGGAAGTCTGACCCCGCTACGGCTCCTTCGGGCCCAAGGGGTTTGGTTGTGGGGCCTTTGGGTTCCGCGCCAGCGGCTCTGGCCACCGAAGTCTCCTCTGGATCCACTCTTGCATCCACACCGTTGCCGGTCGACACTGTTGTCGACAATCCCACATGGTTGTGGGACAGGGAACCAGCAGTCTGCCCAGTCTACCCCTGCCCCCACTGCAGCCTCCAAATCCTCCTAGTCGGTCCCCTCACTCTGGTATCGTTGGTGGCAGGATTCGCCATTACCTAACACCACTGGGACTCCGTCACTACGGACAGGTGGGTTTTGCAGATCGTTCAAAGTGACTACTCCCTCCCCTTCAAATCTGCCCCACCATCCATGCCTTCATCATTCAGCCGTATACCGGAGGATCATTTGGCACTTCTCCACTAGGAAGTCGTGGATCTCTAGCCCAAGGGAGCCATAGATGGGGTCTCTGCGCCAGAAGTAGGTCGTAGTTGGTATTTCCACTACTTTCTGGTGCCCAGAAAAAACAAAGGCTTACATCTTATCCTAGACCTTCCGGCCCTCAATCTCTTCCTCAAGAAGGAGAAATTCAAAATGCTCACCCTGGCTCAGGTCTTGTCTGCCTTTGACCCAGAAGACTGGCTGGTAGCGTTGAACATGCAGGACGCTTATTTTCATATTCCGATCTTGCTTGCCCACAGACGTTACCTACGACCAGTGGGAGGTCACGAGCAGTTTCAATTTACTGTGCTCCCCTTCGACCATACCAGCCCCCCTCGGGTGTTCATGAAAGTGATGGCAGTGGTTGCAGCTCATCTGCGCAGGTTCAGGGTTTCAGTCTTCCCCTACCTCAACGACTGGCTGTTGAAGGCAGACGCACCTCAGAAAGTCATCTCCTACCTTAAGATTGTGGCAAACCTCCTGCACATGCTGGAGTTTACTATAAATGTGCCAAAGTGATACCTGACTACCTCTCAGACGCTCCCTTTCATCGGAGCTGTTCTGGACACAGTGCATTTTCGGGCCTATCCTCCCGAAAATGCGAGTCCAGGATATTCAGGCTATGATTCTGATCTTTCAGCCTCTATCTTGGGTTTTGGTCAGATTGACTCTGTGGTTGCTGGGCCTGATGGCCTCCTACCTCCTGCTAGTGACACATGCCAGATGGCATATGCGGGCTCTGCAGTGGGACTTGAAGTTCTAGTAGGCGCAGCATCAGGGGAATCTCTCTGACGTGGTCCAGAGCTCTTAGGGCACTGCGAAACACCTGCAGTGGTGGACTTGGAATCGGCATTAGGTCAACGCCAGATCCCTCGCCCTTCCCCAATCAGATCTATCCATAGTGATGTGCGCGTCACTGCTGGAATGGGGCGGCCACATGGGAGAGGTGGAGATCAGAGGCCTCTGGTTTCCAGCGGAGTCTGGGCTCCATATCGATTTTATGGAGCTCTGGGCGATCAGGCTTGTGTTGAAAGCATTTCTTCCCTCTCTCAAAGGGAAAGTAGTGCAAGTGTTCACAGACAACACTACCGCCATGTGGTTCTGCAACAAACAGGGCAGAGTAGGGTCCTGGACCCTTTGTCAGGAGGCGCTATCACTCTGGACAGGGCTGGCACATCAGGACATCACCCGGGTGGTTCAACATCTGGCGGGCTCTCTGAACACCAGAGCAGACAAACTCAGCTGTCGATCACGAATGGTGTCTCCATCCGGAGGTGGCACAAGGTCTCTTTCAGCAGTTGAGAGACCCTTGGTTAGATCTGTTCGCCTCCCAGAGAATGCACAATGTCAGCTGTTTTGCACATTGGAGTTTCCAAGGTGGCAATCGCTCAGAGACGCTTTTCGTCTCGAGTGGAACTCCGGCCTCCTTTATGCCTTCCTGCCTATACCACTTCTGTCCAGAGTTCTCAAGAAGATCAAGAACGACTGGGCCCAAGTAATCTTGGTGACTCTGGACTGGGCACAGAGAGTAAGGTATCTAGAGCTATTAAGCATGGCCACCAATCCTCCACTCAGACTGCCCTTTCAGAAGTATCTTTTGTTGCAGCAGGGGACGGTTCTCCACCGAACCTGTCCAATCTCTGCCTTCATGGATGGAGATTGAGCAGCAGGAGTTGGCGGCTTTTGACCTTCCACCTGAAGTCTGTGATGTAACCTTGGCAGCCAGACGTCCCTCTACCAATATGGTATACGCCTGTCGTTGGCATAAATTTGTGGCCCAGTGTACCAACAAATCTCTGCTCTTCTTTCTGAGGTTCTTTTGTTCATTCTTTCTTTGACCCAGAAGGGCTATGCTTTGGGCACCCTTAAAGGTTATTTATCGACTGTCTCAGCCTTTCTTAGGTTGCCTGATTAGCCTTCACTCTTTAAGTCTCCTATTGTTCGTAGACTCCTTAAGGGCCTCACCCACTGGTTTCCTCCCACTCCGTTTATCATGCCTCATTGGGACCTCAATCTTGTCCTTCCTTAATTAATGTGTACTCCCTTTGAGCCGATGCACAATTGTCTCTTATGGCTCCTTACTTTCAAAACTGTTTTTCTTGTTGCCATCACTTCTGCTTGCAGAGTGAGTGAGCTTCAGGGTCTATCTTCTAAGCCCCCATTTTTGTCTGTGCTCCCTGACAAAGTTGTTTTACACACCAAGGCTTCCTTCCTTCCCAAAGTTGTTACACCTTTTCATGTAGGCCAGTCCATTACTTTTCCTACTTTTTACACACCTCCACATCCTTCTCATGAGGAGGAGAGACTCCACCACCTGGATCCAAAAAGAGCTTTGTTTTATCTCAATCATACTAAAGATTTCCAGGTGAACAATCAATTCTTCATTGGATAGCTAGGTGCAAAGAAAGGGAAGGGGGTGCAAAAATGTACCATCTCACTATGGCATCAAAATCTGCTACGCTTTGGCAAAGAAGCAGCACCCTGAGGGCTTGCACGCTCATTCCACCAGAGCAACTGCTGCTTCCACGGCGTTAGCACGCGGAGTTCCTATCCTGGATATCTGCCAGGCAGCTACGTGGGCATCCTTGCACACGTTTACTAAACATTACTGCCTGGACAGTCAGGTCCATAGGGGCGGCTACTTTGGTAGTTTGGTCCTGCAGGACTTTCTAGTATGATCTTGGTTCGCAGCCCAGCTCCGAGGATGGCATTGCTTGGGTATCTATTCTAAGGTAAGGAATCTGCAACTAGAAGTCTCAGATGTACAAGTTACTTACCTTCGGTAACGATATATCTGGGAGAGACATATTCTAGTTGCAGATTCCTTACTGACCCACCTATCCTCCCCGCTTGCAAACTGTTTTCTACTGACAGGGCTTTCCCATTGAGGGCGTTTGCTCTGGCACACCAATTTCCGTGTTCTTCATGGCTCAGCGCTTTGGCATGGAAAGTTGTGAAATGGAGCTGACGACCCTGCGCTGTGGCGGCATCTATGTACTTCTCTCAATGTCATCATGGTGACTCCGACGCCTACGGAGTCGACCGACACCACCTACTGACGTGCAAGGGTATTGCTCAAAGAAAAAAATCTCTGGATCCAGTCTGACGCCTGGGGGAAAATTCTAAGGTAAAGAATCTGCAACTAGAATATGTCTCTACCAGATATATCGTTACTGAAGGTAAGTAACTTGTACTTTAAGGCAGCTGAAAACATGTAACAGTACAACTTACTTGCAGTAACATTAAATCATCAACTTCCCACCCTTCTCCCTTCCCCTCCCTCCCTGAGTCAGTGCCCTGTTCATACTTGGGATTATGATCCCCGAGCCGCCCACTTCAGCCTTGGAATGTTGGAAATGCTCTTATTATAACCACTTATCAGTGGTGGGGGTTGTCAGGCAAGCAGACAACTTCTCAATTCGAATGCTACCTGCATTAGGATCTGTCCGGTGAGGAATTAGGTTATCTAGTGTTTAATTCTTTCATGTTATCAAGCAGGGCTTTTGAAGCTCTTGCTACGTCCCGCGGGGCCTAAACGTTCAGTTGCTTCCCTAAATAGAGTCTCCTTCGTAAGTCGCCCATTTTTCCAATTCCCTACGCCATTTAGCCACCCTTTGTCCCCTCAGATTTTTCCAGTTCATGGTGATTTCTCGCTTGGCTAGGACGTAGTCGAGATCCTGGAATCTACTGGTCACTTTCGTCTTGGGTGTTTGGGGGAACCATTGCAGTAGGCAGTGGCCCATGGTACATGGGACTTCCCAGTTTATGATTTCTGCTACCATGTGTGTTGCCTCCTCCCAATGGGTTCCCAAACAAGGGCAGTCCCACAACATATTCTTGAGTTCCACCCCCACTAGTCTGCATCTTGGGAAAACTGCTTCCGCTGCATGAAAATGTCTGTTAAGCTTCCCCAGGGTCAGGTATGCCCTATGAAGTATAAAAAGTTTATTAATTTAAATCTTGTATTTCTTGAGACTTTTGGGCTCCTGTCGAAGATAGATTCCCATGCCCCTGCCGGTATCGGAGCACTCAGGTCTTCCTCCCATTTAAGTTTTAAGGAGTCCACTGGGAGGGTCATGTCTGCGAGTATTCTACTATAGAGGGTTGTAACTGCCTTAAATATTCCCCACGAGCTTGTTAGGTATTAGCTAGTGGTCTGTGATTGAGGTTCGTCCAAGCCCACTCCCCGGTGTTGTCTTATAGCTGCAGTGACTGCACCATACAGCAGAAAATGCTCTCTTGGCAAGTCAAATTTGAGTCTGAAATCCTCGAATGGTAGTGTCGCGTGGGCTCTCATTATTCTAAATGAGACTACTGGATTTCTAGGCAGCAGGATCGATAACGGTGTGGGGGACTGAGTCTGACCCACGTGTAAAGAACTCTGCCACCCTAAATCCGGTTTTTGCTCCGGCTAACTAGCAGTGCCTCATTTTTCCCATGAGGAAGGAATGATTTGGCAGCCGAGCGCATGACATCTTTGGAACTTCTCAGGGAAGTCGTGGTCACTCAGATCCAAACCAACTCTCTTATTTCCAATATGATCTCATATACAAATGACAAAGACAGTATAAGTTTTATATAATATTTTAATAAAACGACTGTATTTTAGATATTAAGGCGTGAGCCGCAATAACCAGAACGATACAACACAGTAGGATTGAAATAGTCACCAGGAGAGTAAAACATAAGAACAAAGCTATCATATTGTCTAACAGTTTCTACTCTCCCTCTGCTTGTTCTATTTAGAGCACAGCATGTTAAGCTTCTAGCTTGCCTGTCAGAATCACTGTAGAGACATCAGCCCTCATACCTGAGCAAAGACCTGTGATCTTGGTTCAGCATCTGCAACGAGGCAGTCAGCGTCTAGTTGTGGTTCCCTGGTCGGAATCTCCCTCTTGCGTGTATTGGGACAAGGAAGTGATTTTACAACTAACATGTCATCGTGATCACAAAATGTCCCTACGCAGGAATGCCAAGTCTAAACTCCTACCACGTCTATCGGCAATGTACCAGACTGTATCCTTGACTGAAGCACAGAGTAAATATGTTATGGAGAACTCCAGTGCTGAAGTAGGCAAAACAGTGTGATATGAATAAAAAAACAACACCGTAGAACTGGCTATTTGAAAAATAACAGTACAAAGCCTAATAAAAAGCATGTAGAGCAAAGTGCACGGAGGCTCTAAGCTGTCAGCAAATGAATAAAATATATTCAGGGCAAAGTGCACAAAGGCCTAAAGCCTGAAGCTAAAGCGCAATGAATACGTAAAAACTGACCACACTACAGTAGCAGCATCCTTTCTCTAAATAGACTGCCGATCATCGTCACCCCGCTTCAGTCCAGGTTTCGAGGCCCTCTCAGTTACCTCAATGTGGTAGTACCCCCAAAAAAGATAGGGAAAAGTCTGGGGAGTATGGAATTTTCATTTTGGTTTTGCCCAGGTATCTTGTCCGGCACTGTGCAACCACTTTTAACTCAGTCCTTGCCGTATGGCCTTCGTACTCTCAGCAAGATTTCTGTCAGTCTAGTTAATGATGGGGTGAAGGGCCTCACTGACCCTGGGTGGTTTGTCTGCTGGCTAGCCATTGGGGGAACCACTGGAGTTGTGCTGCCAGATAATAAGATTCAAATTCTGGTACTGCTATTCCTCCATCTGTCGATCTTCTCTGCAATTTAGCCAGGGTCACCGTTCTCCTGCTTGTCCCCCCCAGAGGAAAGTTGTTAAGATTGTGTCTAAGTCCCTGAAGATAGACCTAGGTATCCACACTGGGAGGACTGTAAAATAATACAGCAAAAGTGGTAGGGCTATCATTTTGAGGAGATTCACCGTACCGTCCAAGGACAGAGAGAGTGTCTGCCAGAATGCCATTGTTATGCGAGTGGAGCGGATTGTGTGTCCCACATTCTCGTCTAGTATGTCTGGTCTATTGTGGTATATTTTAGTACCCTGATATGTGAGACATCATGGTTCCCAGATTCATGAGCCCAAGTCAGGCAGTGGTTCGCGAGCTGGTGTCATGAGGAAGAACCTGGGTTTTTGGCAGTTTACCCTTAGGCCCAAAAGAGCTCCGAACTCAAACAGCATATGTCGGGCTCCGACTAGGTCATTCTGCATGTTACCCAGGATAATAGTCAGGTATTCTGCATATAGGACTATGTATGAGATGGTGTGTCCCCTCTACCTGTATTCCTTCATATGCCTGACCCCTGTGTGCTATGGTTGCTAACGGTTCCATGGCCAGAGCGAACAGCAGCTGGAGAGGGGACAACCCTGCCTTGTGCCCCTCTCCACTGCATAACTTGCCAAGATCACCCAGCCAGTTCGGACTCTGGTCATTGTTGTAGTGTAAAACAATTGAACCCATGCTATATAATCTGTCTTGAGTCCCATCCTGTGCATTACTTTGTAAAGGAAGCGTCATTCCAGGCTACGGAAAGCCTTCTCGATGTCTACTGCCAGCACCCCTGCTTCGTTTTTATCCTATGAGAGGTCATTCATAACTACCAGTAAATGGCGAACATTTGTGGCCGTTTTACGGCCTCGGATGAACCTGCCTCGTCAGGGTGGATCAATTTAGTCATGTAGGGGAGAAGCTGCATTGCTAATATTTTGCTAAGGGTTTTGTGATCCAGATTTAGCATGGATAGGAGCCTATATGCTCCACAGTCGGTAGGTGGTTTATCAGGTTTTAATAAAGGTATAATTAGCACTTCCCTGGCTGTAATTGGGAGGGTTCCCACTTTCTTTGCGGCTTGGTACAGGGCAACCAGTTCCAGAGCTATAAGATCAGTGTATGTGACTTAGAACTCTACTGGGAACCCGTCTGTGCCCGGTGTCTTTCCCCTGGCGAGATCTTTGATGGCCCCTCTAACTTCTTGAATTTTAATATCGCCATCCAGTGTCTCTGCTTCTTTCTGCATGAGTGCTGAAAGTTGTAAGGGATCCAGAAATGCCTGGGTGGCCGCTGCATCATAGGGGTGGTACTTTTATATAGCTGTTCATAAAACTGCATAAAGTGGGTGTTAATTTCTTCCTGCTTGTGTAGGCTATTCCCTTCCACTGTCTGCACTCCACTATAGTTGAGCCCCTTCGAGTTGGTGAAGCGAGTAGTGTCCCTGTTTTAGCCCTCTCAGCATGGGCATAGGACATGTATGTTTTGTAGTCAAAGCAACTGAGTCGTTCTACATGATCTGCTACTGTCTCTTTCAATTCAAATAGTTTTTGCTGGAGTTCTGGATGCCGTGGGCAATTTTTCTCTTCTTCCCTCAGCTTATCTTCCGCCTCTATGGTGTCTTTCAGCGGCGTTGCCACACTTCCACTGATTCTGCTATACATCTCCTTCTCTGCACAACCTTGAAGGTGTCCCACTCTATGGGTGGCTAGCTTTCTCGATGTTTTCAGTGAAAAAGTTGTCTATAAGTTGCATCCCTGCAGCTTGGTAGTGTGAATGAATCCTCTAGGGATTAGGGTTTCAGTTTTCATTTGGGGATGCAGGCATTCATGCGGCCCCATTTCATGTGTAATAGTACAGGATTATGATCCCAGATGGTGCGGGCTAGATATTCTGTCTCATGCAAGACTACAATCATTTCTGGGGTGCAGAGGAAGGTGTTGAGGTGTACATGTAGGTCATGTAAGTGAGAAAAATATGAGTAATCGCACACATTTGGGTATAGCCGATGCCATGCATCAATCAACCCCCATTGTGCCTTCGAGGTTGCAAATTGCCAAGCTACCCTAGTTATTGGAGAGTCGTGCATTGGAGGTTGGGAACGGTCAATGTGTGGCTGAGCCACGCAATTAAAGCTGCTCCCATCACTATTGACTGCATGAGCTCTGGGACCAATTGCTTTGTGAGTCTGCCAAAGATAGTCCCTAGTTCTTTGTTAGGTGCATACACATTTATTCAAAGCTAGTTCTGGCCCTCCAATCTCCCTCTCACAGCTACATATCTTCCCTCTGGGTCAATGAGACCTTGTATGTGCTGAAAGGGAACCCCCGCCCTTATCCAGATTAGTGTTCCTGTGGCATAAACTGAGTAGTTTGTGAAATATGCCTGGCCTCTCCACCGTCGCTGCAGCGCCATCCCCTCCGTTGCCGTTAGATGGGTTTCCTGGAGCATCGCTATATGTGCTCTTCTCCTTTGTAAGCAAGAAAACACCTTATCTTTTGGCCATTGTGTGCATTCCCCGAATGTTCCAAAATATGACCTTGTCATTTTTAAGACTAGCCATACCCTTTCTGCATTTTACTTTTCCCTCCTTTGACCCCCAGACCCACCAGCCCTCCCCACACAGCCAGTAGACCACATCATTTTTAAGTATCGTATCCTGGTAGTGTGTGACTCAGGGTCCTAAATATAAAAAAAACTAATTAAACCTACTTAACTCCTCTGCCCCAGGACAAGGAACCTAAAAACCCTCATCCAAACAGTAATTTATTAACTATCCTCACTAAAGTAGTGGTGGGCTCACCGCTCATGTAGGCAGACACCTGCACCATAACCCGGCTAGTCCTCCCCACCCATTCTCACGAGCTGTTTGTCATTGCTGTCCCCTATGGGGTCGTATGTTACAGTCTCTGCATTGGGCCCTTTTGGGGGTCTGAGGTGACTCTGATTTCATGCCAGTGCCCAGGTATTAGAGTTTGAAAAGTGCCCGCTATCCAGGAACCAGGGGTCACATAATGCTGACCGACGTCCCAGGCGTCACCACCGGCATGGCATCCTCCGACGTGTATGTGGTGTAAGAGTCTTGTTTAGACCCCGATTTGTCACCTTCTTCGTCTTTCTCCATTGTTGGGGCTGGGCTCTGCCCTCCGCCACTCAGTGAAGCCACTGACTCCATTACCTTCTGGCATTCCTGCAGGGTTTCAGCTTTAGAGGGAGCAGTTTGCTTACATTTAGGCTGAGGTCGTGGTTGTTTGGGGTTACGTTGTGACCTTTTGTGTAGGTGCGAACCTGTGTCATCTGAGGGACGTGTGTCAATCCATTGCCATATTATCTCTGGCATGTGGAAAAATTGGGTCCCCTCTATCATCATCACTTTGAGGCGGGCCGGGAACATCATGCCATATGGGATCCCCATTTGTTTCAGTTTTGCCTTGGCTTCTCTGGCGGTGGACCTGTGTTTTTGCATTTCTCGCAAGAAGTCTGGGAATATTCTAAATGCACTATTTTCCACTTTACAGTCTCCTTTTTTTCTGTGCCTGCCCTAGAATGTAGTCTTTGTCCTTGTACTGCAACAGTTGTGCTACGCCCGGTCTCGGGGGTTGGGGGGAGGCAGGTGCAGCAGGGCGCAATGGTACCCTATGCGAAGAACAGTGCGAACACAAAGAGAGGCCATCTCCTGCCATCTCTTCTCAGAGCCGTTGTTCAAGGTAGTCTTCCATATTCTTTCCCTCTACTCGTTCTGGCAGACCTATTATCTGAATGTTGTTGCACCTGGATCTGTTTTCGGTGTCTTCTGCTCTCAGTTCTAAACTATGGATTTTCGGTTCCAGTATGTGCAATTTTTCGGTCATGTCTGATAAGGTTGGTATGACCTCCGTGATGTTTTTCTCCGCCATGGAGACTCTTTCCTCTAAGCAGCAATGGTCTTCTCTCAGTATGGTCATGTCCATCGCCAGTGAGTAAATTTTACTCTCTAGAGCTTCCCGAGAGGCGGTTATGGCCTTAAGGATGTTTTGGAGGGTAGGGTCTCCAGTCTGTTCCATGGTGTGTGACCGTGTATCTTCGTGTTACGGACTGAGGGGGTCCTCCGTGGCTTCCTCCCGAATGCCACTGCCAAAATATATATAGTTTATATATTCACTGAAAAAAACGAAGGTTACAGGGACGTTATAGTTAGGCTCACATTTTAAACGTACAAAACCTTAAAAAATTTACCAGTTATAGTTAGAGTTATCTCAACTAACCATAACTCGGGCCTTAAGGTAACTATAACTTGCGCCACGGGGTTAAGCGCACCTCCCACTCATATTTGTATATGCGTGCCGGGGAAGTGGTGGTTCCTGAGGCTGTAGGGCCTTCCCCACCTTAAAAAGCATTTTGCCCCAGAGGGTGGTAGTCCCCGCGCCCCCTCCCCCCATTCCCCCTTCTACATTAACACAAAATGTAGGAGGGACCTGGCCCACCCGGGGGCAAATAAAAAAAAGCATGAGAGACAGCGTTTCTTTTTCTGAAAAAATTGCGGATCCACGCGCAGATTTTTCCGTTTATTTTTACATGCTTTTTAGCCCTGGCGGGGTCCCTCGGGGACCCCAGCACCAGAGCTAAGGGGTCAGGGTGACTCTACTCTGGCTCCTTTTCTTTTTTCTGTCTTTTTTTTTCTGGGACTCGGCTGAAGCCGAGTCTCAAGATGGCTGCCAACACTTCCTTGTTGGAGTGTTGGATAAGGTGGAGGTGAGTTCTCACTTGAAAAATCATAAGTAATAGGCCCAATGCCGCAATAATGGTTTATTTATATCAAGAAAAAGAGGTCAGTTCCATGAAAATATGGCTCTTGTTATTTGATAAAAGTCTTTAAGCAGAGAAACAATTCCAAAGGTCTGCAATTCTGTAGTCCAGTCAACCAATACCCAGGTTGAAAAAATATTACATGATAGTTTTCAATGGCGATGCAACCAGGTTTGAAAAGGTCAAGTGGCACCATTCAACGAGGGAACAGCCAACACGTGTTTCGCCCCTTATGCGTGTAAGCGGGGGCTTTTTCAAGGCCAAATCAAAGCATTATAAGGAAGCTTCTGACATCGATTGTCATAAATGCGAATAGAAATCTAGAATACCGGTAAGTAAGCAGAGAATCCGCCGAGATCTGCGTGTCCTGCGTTAAATCGCACTGGCGCCGTATGGCTAAACATGCAGCTCCCTGAGCTCAAGAGCAATCTCTGCGGGAAGGGAAAGAGATGAAACCTCTACTCCCAGAGGCCGAGAGCACTTTGACAGCTCTAGCCCACTGGAAGCAGAATGTTTGCTCTTACTTGGCGGGAGCTGTCAAAGCAAACAGCTATGATCCGGGGGTGGGCACCCTGGGACATAGAACGAGCTGGCCCTGGGTGGTGGCATTCCCCAGGGCCATTATTGGCTCCTCAAGGGGGTTGTTTAAAGTAGCCCTGGGAGGTGGTGGTCCCCGGAGCTTAGGGTCCGCGACTGACCCCCTTCATGATGTTATTTCCGCCCGGGGAGGTGGCGTTCCCCGGGGCTGTGGGGGCGTGCAGGCCCCTGCTTAAGTTTCATATTTAGCCTTGGGGAGGTGGTGGGCCTTGGGGCTGTGGGGTAGGCTGTATGGGCCTTCCCTATTACAAATTACCGTTTTCCCTGAAAAGGTGGTGGTTCCCCCCCACCCCTGCATATTTCAGTCTCATCTCCCCAGGGAGGTGGTGGCTTCCAGGGCTAATACAAGCCCTTGGAAAGGGGCCCATGCGCCCTTCCTTTTTTAAGCCCCCAATGTCCCCAGGACCTGGCCCACTCAGAGGCGAAATAAAGGGAAAGAGCGAAGACCACCCTTTAAAAAAAAAAAAAAAGATTTTTTCAAGCTGTTTTTTTAATTTTATTTTTTAAATGCTTGTTAGCTCTGACGGGGTCCGTGAGGTACCCTATACCCCTAGACCAAGGTTAGGGACTCAGGAAGTCCCTACCCTGTCCCCTTTTCTTTCTCTTTTAAAAAAACTTGGAAGCCGAGTCCCAAAATGGCTGTCAACACTTTGTTGTTGAAGTGTTGGCAGCCATTCAGATATCAGCATGGGGACAGCTGAATCTGCGGAGGATCCAAGTCCCTAAATATGTATATTTGTTGCCCTTTAATATCTCTAAAACCACTGAAATGAATTTCACCAAATCACAAAAAGCGTGCTGTCTGGGCTACGAGCTAACTATCTTCCGAATTGTGTGTAATTCCATCCGGCGGTTCAGGCTGTAGTTGTGTTAAAAAAAAAAAAAAGGGAAAATGCTTAGGAAAACGTGTTATGGGATCCCCCTTTTTCTTAGCCTCCGCTTGATGGATCACCCAGAAAATTTCAAGATGGCAGATGAACCGACGGAGGTATACGTTTTTAAAATTTTGTGAAGATTCGTCAAGCGCGCCAAAGTTATTGGCTATACAAAAAAACGCTCTTCCTATGGAAACTAGGTCCTAGCTATATCTACCTAATGAGATATATAACTTTGGAGCCGCTTGATTAATCTTCACAAAATTTTCAAAACTTGTGTCCCAAGGTAACTATAACTCAAGCAGAGGTTACCTTAGGGCACAAGTTATAGTGAGATAACCCTAACTATAACTGGTGAAGTTCTATGGTTTAGTACGTTGAAAATGTGAGCCTAACTATAACGTCCCTGTAACCTTTGTTTTTTTTTTCAGTGTATATATATATATATATATATATATATATATATATATATATATATATAGGGGGTTATTCTAACTTTGGAGGAGGTGTTAATCCGTCCCAAAAGTGACGGAAAAGTGACGGATTTACCACCAGCCGTATTACGAGTCCATTATATCCTATGGAACTCGTAATACGGCTGGTGGTATATCCGTCACTTTACCGTCACTTTTGGGACGGATTAACACTCCTCCAAAGTTAGAATAACCCCCATAATCTTTATCAAGGATGACAATTTACTGATGCATATGCCCAGAGGTATGTCCTTTGGCCAGTGGTTGGTAAAACTTGAGGAAACAAACCCTTGGCAGCATACTGCTGCTGCAGAGGTGGGTGACCCACCAGTTCTCTAGAGAGTAGCCATAAAGGGTCATAGATGAACCTTTATGTTTATTCTGGCCCAAGATATGAGAATCATAGCAATATATAGGCTGGCAACAGTTAGAGATGCCACCCCACCTGATATGCTGACACTACTATACAGGATCGCTTTGCAGCAGAGACAGGAATTTCATGCTTAGATCAGCTGCTCTTCAGGATGAAGCATGCTGCTTCCAAATGCGCCTCTTTTTAGTTCTCGCCTCTAACAAGCATGCATATTTGTTTGCTATGGGCATTATTTACAATAAAGGGCTTGGAACCCACCCGTTGCTTGCCATTCATTGGATTAATTGTCACTCTTCTTTGCTACCTCCTATTTGGCAGTGCATGTGGAGCATGTATTAAGGATAGATTGATTCCACTTAATTAGTGTCCATCGGTTAATTGCACTGATTGCGATACGTGTTTCAGGATACTACTTCTGTTTCCTGTTCTCGTGCTGTTTTATCCATTCATTCTATTTTCAAACACATTTTGGACATTCTTTATTCATCCCCACATCCTTGTCTTTCTTGTACAGCTAAAATAAAATTACATTTTACATGGGTTGAAATAAGCTGGTATAATGTATAAATGCCACAGTAACAACACATATACACCTTCGTGATGCTTGCCCCTCACACCCATTTTTGTTGAATTTAAGCAGTTCATCCCCTTTGTGCCTCATGCCTTTGAATTGATTTTATATTTGATTCCTTGTTTGTTATTTACACTGACAACTGTACTACTCTACACTACACTCTACGCCACCCCACTCTATTCTACACCACTGTACAGCACTCCACTCTACTTTTCAGCACTCCACTCTGTGCCACCCCACCCCACACCGCTCCACTCTATGCTACTTCACTCTGTGCCAGTCCACTCTACACCACACCACTCCAAACCACTCTGGTCTATGCCCCACCACTTCACTTCAGACTATGCCACACCAAACCAGTCTGTGCTGAGCCACTCCACACCACTTTGTCACTTCACACCACTTCATTCTATGCCACTCCACTCTATGCCACTCCACTTTTCTCTAATCTGCTCTACTCTATGCCGTACCACACAATACAGCTCTCCGTCATTTCACTATATTCAACTGTACACCACTCTACGCCACTCTACTCCACGCCAATTTACTCCACTCCAGTCAATGCCACAACATTCCAGTCTATGCCACACCACTCCACTCTGTGACACTTTACTTCTCTCTAATCCACTCTCCTCTACGCCACACAATACCACTCTGTCACTTCACTATGCTCAACTGCATGCTTCTTTAATCCACTCTAATGTACACCACTCAATGCCACTCCCCTCCACCCCCTTTCTACTCTACTCTGCTCTAAACCACACTACATTATGCAAATCTACTCTTTGTCACCTTAATCTACTCTACTCCACTCCACTTTACACCCCTTCTCTCTTCTCCACTCCCCTCTACAACACAAAACTCCACCAATCCACTGTATGCCACTCCACTTCACTCCAATCCACACCACTCAATGCCACTCCCCTCTACCCCTTTCTACTCTACTCTGCTCTAAACCACACTACATTATGCAAATCTATTCTTTGTCACCTTAATTTACTCTACTCCACTCCACTTTACACCCCTCCTCTCTTCTCCACTCCCCTCTACACCACAAAACTCCACCAATCCACTGTATGCCACTCCACTTCACTCCATGGCACTCTACTCTATTCCCTGCCAGTCTACTGTATGCCACTTTACTCACCATCACCCCACTTCTCTCCACCCCACTTCTCTCTGCTCCACCCCTCTACACTGTACTACACTCCAGTCTATGCCACTCTACGCCACTCCAGTCACCGTCACTCTTCTCCACCCACCCCACTCTGTTTCGCTCTACTCTACTATACTGTATGCCGCTCCACTCTTCGTCACTTCACTACACTCTATGCCACTCTCCTTTTACTCTATCAGGGGTGTAGAATTCCTGTAGCCTGACTCTCAGGGCATATTGTTTGAGGTCAAGTACAACACGTATTCATGTTTATTTTGTCTGTGAGACAAGTCGGCCCAAGTCCTTGCAACACAAACCCAAACCCTTTGCCTGCCAATTTACGGTACTAATTATGGAACGGGGAAGGGTATTGTCTGCAGTTAAGTTTGTATCTCTATATGTTGTTTGCATTTTTATTTATGGTTCATTAATGCAAAGTCTTTATTATTAGGGTGAACACTCTAAGGAAATGTTGTAAGTTCGAAATGCACTGCGGACAATGGTCCCAGTATAAAAATACGTCCACACGTTTGCAAAGTTTAACATTATGAAGCTACATTTAATATTCCCAGAATGCTTTCTGATTAGATGCAGATATTTGCAGAAGCTTGAAAGCAAGATTGATGAGCCTTTGCTTTCAAATTAAATATTCACAAAAAAAATGCAAGTAGGAAAAAACGTTTTTCTCTGACGCATCATCTGCTAAACTATGTTGATGCATGCTAGTGTTCCCAAAAGATATTCAGAATGGAAAATCAGTGCAGTCAGTATCAAAAAGGGTATGAGAAACATTTAAATAAACAATCTTTGGCAAAGCCAATAGGTCGGGCATTTGTGGTCAGACTTTGGCTTTGTCAATGCGTTTTGACATGTTTTTTGTAAAACATTATTGTTGATGGAGCTGCCAGACTCTCACCATTATAATAAACATTGGCAAAAAGCAATGATATTTTCTGATCTCAAAAGGCACACATGGCTGCAGTAGTCTCTGGCACTGAACAAAACTACTTTTGTGCCGATATGCTCCTTGCAAAAGAGCAGAATTATGTCACTCACAGTGAAGCCAGATCATAGATCGAGAGAGAATTTTAATAAAAACAAAAGGTCTTGGTTAACTCGAGACCTAGTTAGGGGCCTAATTCTTAAACAAAGTGACATAAGTGCACCCATGGCATATGTCCTGGCATTAGTGCAGATTTACAGCTTTCATTAATTCACAATAATTTACAGAAGTAGGTGAGGAAATCCTACTCCTAAAAAGTATTTGTGAACTGTATAATAGCACAAGCAAATATGCATGTGTAGACTTTATCATGCAAAAATTTGTTGAGTGTTTACATGTTCACTTCCCCCCTCACTTTTTTCCCAACTGTGGAAGAAATTTTATTTCACCAAAGGGGCATGTGGATTGTTTTACAGGATAAGTAGATTTATAAAGCAACCTGTCTCAAGGACAAGTATATATTTTATTAAATTCCACACCCCTGTCTATGCTACTCCACTTTAGGCTACTCCACGGCACTCTACTCTACCCCACTCTGCTCTGCGCTACTCCACTCTATGTCAGTATACACCATGAGCTGTATACCATGCCACTGTATGCAACTGCACTTTACGCCATTCTGCTCTATGCAGCTCTACACCACTCTAACGTTTCCATGCCATACCACTCTGCACTGCACCACTCAGCTCTACTCTACACCACTCCATGCTATGCCACTATGCTCTAGACCACACCTCTTTGCTCCACTCCACTTTGCTCCACTCCACTTTATGCCACTCTACAACACTCGGCACTCTACAACACTCTGCACTCTACACCACTCCACGCCACCCTACTCCACGCCACCCTATTCCATTCTACCTTACTCCATGCCACTCCAAGCCACTTGACTCTGTGCCACTTTACTCTACAACACTACTATGAGCCACCCCTCCTCTCCACGCTCTCCTCTCCACACCACTCTGCTCCTCTCCTCTCTATGGCACTCCACTCTGCCATGCCAGTCTGCTCTGCACCACTTTATTCTACGCCACTCTGTGCCACTCCATTCTAGGTCACTCCATGCTACTATACACCACTCCACTTCAGTCAAAGCCCCTCTAATCTGTACTGTTTGCTTCTCCACTCTATACAACTCTGCTCTGACCCCTCTACTCTTCACTACTCCAGTCCACTTAGTGCTGTGCCACTCCATTCCACCCCACTCTACGCCACTCTATTCAACTCTGCATCACGCTCCTCTACTCTGGTCCCTCCTCTGATGCCACTCTGTTCTACACTACTCCACTCTAGGCCATTGCACTCTATGCCACTCCACTCCTCTCTACGACACTCCATGCCACTCCACTCTACTCCCTTGTATGCCACACCGCTCTACTCTGTGCCACTCTACTCCACTCCATTCTACCCCACTCTGCACTCCACTGTACCCCACTCCACTCTGCCACTCTACTCTACACCAGTATACTCTGCGTCCCTCCATGCCACTTTACTCCACTTTACTTTATTCCACTCCACGTTACCCTACTCTGTGCCACTCCTCTCCACTCTCCGCTGCTCTATTCTCCCTCACACCACCCTGCCCCACTCTATGCCACTCTACTCCATGCCACTTTGCTGTACTATACGCCACTCTATCCTACTCTACCCCACCCGCTCTTCGTCACCCTGCTTTACTTTATGCCACACCGCTCTGTGCCACTTTACTCTGTGCAACTCTATTCTGCGCCACTACAATCTACACAACTCCTCTCAAACTCTACATTTCGCTGCTGTACTCTATAGCAATCCACTCTACTCGACTCCACGCCACCCTATGCCAGTCCACACCACTTTACTCTGACACCCTATTCTGTGCCACTCCATGCCACTCCTCTCCACTCCACTCTGCTGTACTTTAGGCCAATCCACTTTACTCTACACTTAGCCACGACACTCTGCACCACTTAACACCAGTCTATGCCACTCTACTCCACATACCTCCATTCAGTGGCATTTTACTCTATGCCACTCTACTCTTCTCAGCCGCACTCTACTTTCCGCCACTCCTCTCTCCCCTACTCTACTCCATGTGCACTACACCACACCATTCTATGCCACTCCACCCACTCTGCTCTACACCATTCTAGCCACTCCATGCCACTCTGTGCCACTCTATGCCACTCTGCTCCACTTTACAGCACTCCGCTCTGCGCCAGTCGACTTTGTGCCATGCCACTTTACACTATCCCACGCCACTTTACACCACTTTATGCCACGTTACACCACTTTACACTATGCTACACCACTCCACTCTGCTAGTCCGTGACATGCCACTCTGCGCCACGCCAGTATATGCCATCTTACTCGGCATCTCTCTCTTGTCTGCACTCCTCCACCCCATGCCATTCTTCTCCACTTCAATATACACTATTCCACTCGTCTCTGCGCCTCCCAACACTGTCACAATGCGCCACACCACTCTATGCCATGTCAGTCTATTCTACGCCACTCCACACTACTCTCTACCACTCTACTCCATTCCACTTTGTGCTACTCCACTCTTTGCCACTTTGCTCTATGCCACGCTACTACATTCCACTCACTCCACTTCACTTCAGTCTACTGCACTCCACACTACTCCAGTTTACGCCACTATAATCTGTCACTCCACTCTACACTCCACTGTACCCCACTCTACTATGTGCCACTTTACTCTTCACCACTGTACTGTACGCCCCTCCATACCACTTTACTCAACTTAACTTTGCTCCACTCCACTTTATTCCACTCCACTTAACTCCACTGCAGTGTACGTCACTCCACTCTGCGCCACTCTTTTCCTCCGCCACTTTACTCTCCACCACCCTACCCTACTCTGTGCCACTCCACGCCACTGTGCTCTACTCTACGCCACTCTGTTCCTCCGCCACTTTACTCTCCACCACCCTACCCTACTCTTTGCCACTCTACGTCACTGTGCTCTACTCTGTGCCACTCTGTTGTCCTATACTCCACTCCATTCTCCTCTACCCCACTCCACTCTGTCACTCGGCTCTACTTTACGCCACATCACTCTACGCTACTCGGCTCCACGCCACTCTATTACACTTTAGTCTATGGAACTGTACTCTGCACCACTCCACTCTACACCACTCCTTTCCACTCTATCTCTCTACTCTACGGCAATCCACTCTATTCCACACTACCCTATGCCACTCCACAACACTTTACTCTGACACTCTGCTCTGTGCCACTCCTCTCCACGTCACTCTGCTGTGCTCTATGCCAATCCACCCTACACCATGCCACTCTGCGCCACTTTACGACACGCTACGCCACTCTACTCCATATAACCTCATTCAATGCAACTTACTCTGTTCCTCTCTGCTTTTCGCCCCTCCACGCTTTTCTACTCTACTCCACTATACTCTACCCCACTTAATTCAACTCCACTTTACTTCATTTTCCACTCTCACTCCAGTCTACCCCACTGCACTCTAGACTACACCCCTCCATTCTTTGCCACGCCACTCTGCATCACTCTACTTTTCTCAACTACAATCTAGTTTACGCCACTCCACTCTGCATCACTCTACTTTTCTCAACTACACTCTAGTTTACGCCACTCCTCTCTCCCCTACTCTACTCCATGCACTCTACACCACACCACTCTACGCCACTCTACTCCACTCCATCCCAGTCTGCTCTACGCCACTCCACGCCTGGCTGCTCTGTGCCACTTCATGCCACCCCATGCTACTTTGCTCCACTTTAAAGCACTCGGCTGTAAGCCAATCCACTCTACTCTACGCCATGCCACTCCATACTATTCCACGCTACTTTACACCTCTTTATGCCACTGTACACCACTTTATGCAACTCTACACAACTTTATGCCACTCTACACCACTCCACGCTACACTGATCCACTCCATTCTGTGCTAGTCCATGATACTCCACTCCACGCCACCCCACCATATGCCACTTTACTCTGCGTCACTCTTCTCTGCACTACTCCACTCCACACCATTCTTCTCCTCTCTACACCACTCCACGCATCTCAACACTATATCACTCCTCCACTCCACCCTATGCCATGTCAGTCTGTTCTACCCCACTCCACACTACTCTGTGGCACTCTACTCCACTCTGTGCTACTCCACTCTATGCCACTCTACTCCATGCCACACTACTACACTCCACTTCAGTCTACTGCACTCCACACTACTCCAGTTTACGCCACTATAATCTGTCACTTCACTTCTCTGTACTCTGCGCCATGCCACCCTGCACCGCTCCACACCACTTTACCCTTCTTTATGCTACTCAGCACCACATTGTGCCACTCTACACCACTTTGTCACTCTGTACCACTCAATGCTACACAATCCACTGCATGCCATTCCATGACACTCCACTGTACTATACAACACCCCACCATATGTCACCTTACTCTCACTCTTCTCTGTTCTACTCCTCTCCATTCTACGCCATTCTTCTCCATGCCGCTTAGCACTGTCACACTATACCACTCCACTCTTTGCCATGTCAGTGTATTCTATGCCATTCCACACTACTATATGCCACTCCACTCTACTCCACTCTGTGCCAAGCTACTCTACGCCACTCTACTCTATGCCACGCTACTCCACTTCACTACACTCTACACCACTCCACGGTACTCCACTCTACACTTCACTCTAATCTATACCACTCCTCTCTACACTTCACTGTATGCCACTTTACTCTGTGCCACTCTACTCATTACCACTCCAGTCCACTTTGCACTACTCTTCACCACTCCACTCTGCGCCCCTCTACTCTAACTTTTAGCCAATCTAAACAGCAGCCACGCTCTACAACATGGCGAAAAGACATTGGCAAAGCCAATAGCTGTTGCATAGGCGAGACCTATTACCTCTGCCAGATGCTTGCTGACAGATAGGGTTATTGATGTCCAGTTAGACAAAATGATTTCACCACCATCACTTAGCAATCACCAGGCTGTGAAGCTGACGTTTGAAGAGAAGTATCGGTGTTCCGATATTCTGTGCAGTCATTGCTCATAAGATAAAGCTTTATTTTTTTCTTTTAGTGCATTCACACTATTGAGCCAGGCAGACCTTAACTGCCTCTTTGACAGAGCAGTAATCTCCTGTTACAGAGACATTTGCCACTATTACATGTGCATTCCTTAACTTTGTTTTCTTAAGAAGATAGTCTTGTACTACTTCAGATATTATTTTTGCAAAAGCACTGTTCATACACTGAGCATCTAGGTGACCCACCCCCTTGGCATGCTTAATTTGTGCTTGTTGTGTCCGGTGCTGAGCACGGGCACTTATTTTTGCGGGCCGGGGCTTATTCTTCTGCCTCAAGCATTTGCTACGAGCAAAATACACATATGGGAAAGATGGAGGAAGGGAAAAACGAAAAAGCGTCACAATGGGAGAAAGCAGAAAGCTACTAGAGTGAGCTGAAGGGGCAGGGAGTGGCTTTATATGGATTGAAGGGGCCCGAGATGGCTTCAGGATTACGCTGCCCTAGTATTCCGTGTTCTCACATTTAATTGCAGCAGCTGCGCGTGTTTAAGAGGTGGGCTTTGGGCACTGGCACGTTTTTATTTACAAATTTAGCACTGTACCACACATGCCTTTACAACGAATTTCGTTGTAAAACCATGCTTAGTAAAGGCACATTTGTAAACAGCGTGCGTGGATCTGTCATACAACACCCTCCATCCGCCCTTAGCCCCAAAACTATCCCACCCTTAATAAACTACCCAGACACCCCCAGCCGCCCTGAGCCCTAAAACCTTCTCCCACCCCTAATAACTAAACTACCCTGACCCCATCACCCATCCTAAGCCCTACAAAACTAACTACCCTCACCCCCACCAGCCCTGAGCCTGAAACAAAAAAGTATCCTGACCCTCACCCCGCCCCTGAAAACGAAACTACCCCGAACCCCTACCTGCCCTGAGCCCTAAAAAAGAAAAACTACCCGACCCCCACCTCTGCCGCTAAAAACGAAACTACCCCGACACCCTCACCTGCCCTGAGCTCTAAATCCTCCCCCTAATAAGTAAACTACACTGACCCCCCCACCCTAATCCTTAAAAAAAAAAAACGATCTTGACTCCCAATCCTAAAAACTTAACTACCCCAACCCCCCACCCCTGCCCCTAAAAACTAAGCTACCAGCACCCGCTCTGAGCCCTAAAAACATCCCCCCAATAAGTAAACTACCCCGACCCCCCACCCACCCTAAGCCATAAAATAAAACCTATCCTGACCCCCCCAGAAACGAAACTATCCTGATCCCCCACCCGCTTTAAGCCCTAAATCCTCCCCCACTGCTAAAAATTGCCCACCAACCCTGCCCCAACTTAGCTCACTGCATCCTCTCCCGATCCTTCCTCCTCTTCTCTCCTCCCGCTCTTCCTTAAACCTTCCCCCAATCTTAAACCCTTAATTCACCCTCCATCTCTAAAAATTACCCCCAACCCTGTCCCAGCCCCAATTACCTCTTCGCGTCCTCTCTCGATCCACTTGGCCTTTTTCTGTGCCTTAACCACGCATATGCGTAGTTTGGCACATGTGTGGTTAAGGCACAGAAAAAGGCAGTTGTTGTTCCTGCAAGCGTGGCTACGCTTGCGTGGTAAACGTCTGCGTTGTTCACAGTGCGCTGTTTAGGACGTTTCCCATCATTCCAAAGATAAGGAGTTGGATAGAGGAAGAAGCTTCTTTTGCCACTTTTAGCTGACCTTCTGTCACTGGGAAAGGGTTTGATGTGGGCGAACTGGGGGATGTTCTGTCTTTTTATAAACTGTGAGATTAAATACCTTCTCTTTTTATTACTAAAGTTTTTTTTATTAAGCTTTCAGCAAAAGGAAGCACTTGCCACAGAGAGTTGAGCGCACATACTTAATTGAGTTGAATTTAGTTACCCATTGTCTGGTCTTGGTGCCTATATTTTTGTATTCAATTATTTTTTACGATTTACGGTATCTAATCATAGAGTTCCTTTCTCGGAGTGATGACTAATTTCTAATTACTCAAATTCATATTCATTTTTTTTACTGTGGCTACTCACATATTTATTAATATGGGCACTAATGCCAATTATAAGCCATTTAATAGGGGCCTTGAATGCATCCCACCTTATTTGAGGGCTACAATCTTCTGATGGGTTATCCTTAAATTTTTTATAGCTAATATAATTTCGGAATTATATTCAGGATTTTGAAGAATTTCTGGGTGAGTCTTCAGGATTTGGCTGTGTGTCCAGAAGTGGATGAATCTAAAGCAACTGAAAAAGCTGAGGACTCAGAGATCAACTTGGGTTCAATATTAGGGTCGTTGGCTGTCCTTGCCAAATTATTAGAAGCTAAAAGGTAATCAATTCTGGAGTATGATTTATGAGAAAAAGAATAGAAAGTGTATTCCCTTTCATCAGGGTGTTGGAGACCCCAGGAGTCTAAGAGATAGTAACTAGTGCATCGCTTACGAATTAATTTGCAGGAAGGAGGTGGTCTAAATTTAATTCTCAAGTTATGAAGTAAAGTGGTATCTAACAGTAAACTAAAGCCCCCCTAATAAAAGTTGAGCATCATTAGGAAGTTCTGAAAGCAGATCATCAATGTGGTTCCAAAAACATGTATCATTTACATGGGGAGCATAAGTAATTAGCATGTAGAATGTTTTTTACCTGCTATAGAGAACCTGTTCAGTATCCACCTGTCACCCTGATCTACCATAGTGTCTAAGACAGTGATTTTTTCTTAGTTAGTAATGAGTGGAACTACCTCATTATTTTCCTCTGTGCTGGTAAACAAAAGACTTCCAAGATCCTGGGTGCATTAAAAGAACCAATGCCTTCAACAGATAATTTAGGGCCTGATTAAGAACTTGGCGGACAAGTTGCTCCATCACAATTGTGACCGATATCCCGCCCCTTGATATAGGATATATTGGGATCTATATTTCGTCAGGTTGGAAATCCGTCACTGTTGTAACAAATAAAACTTGTCTGCCTTGTTCTAAATCAGGCCCTTAGTCTCCTACAGGAAAACCATATCTAATTTAAGTTTGTGTGTATAATCTAAACTTTTCCACCCTCTAACAGGGTAATTCACCCCTTTAATGTTCAGTGATATCAACTGTAAGGACTCTGCCGTAACAAAAAGACTGTTAGTACTGAAAATAAGCAGATGCTAGCATAACAGACATAGAAATAGCATTTGAGAGCTCCAAAAATTATAGGGACATCCAGACATAAAGTCACAAGTGAGGGCAAGCCATGACCTACAATCACTATAAATGATTGTAACACAGTCAAAGACAAAAATAAACTATAAAGAAGGAAGAAAAAACAAGAACAAACGAGTAACATAAGAGGAGGTACCTCCAACCATCAACCCCCTCACCCAACCCCGTTCCTGAACTAGGAATAACATGAAACCAAAAGCAAACAACCTCACATTCCCACAATACCATTCAAAGCTATATCCAAATATGGAGACTAGCAAGTTGCCTAGCTCAACCTAAGCATCATAACAAGTCAATTACAACTATGACCACCCTTAAGGGCAAACAATCATAAGAGACATATTATCTAAGCAATTATTTGCAACGAGAAGACATGTACTAAGCAGAAACCCCTGTAAGATGAAGATGTGTTGCGACACAAGTTAATTATCTCATCTTATGAACTATTAAACTCTGTAGTAATAACTGTATTACTTAGGTCAGGTGATCATTAGCATTACATGAAGGGGAGATAAAAAAAATATCAGAACTTTAGAATATATGCATTATATGAATGTAGGAAGCAATTGACAAGAGGCCAGAGAACATGTACAGATGTGGACCAGTGTTTCAGTTATGCGATTATAATCTGAACGAGGAAGTACAACTAGTGAAATAAGAGAGCATAGATTAAAAATCTATTCCATGAGAAATCCCTTAGTGTAGAGCTCAGTTCAGACAGCAGCTAACTTGTGCGACACACAAACGCAGAAGAGATGTCAGGGAAGAAAAAGTGTGTTATACATTACAGTGTTCCTGAGTTCTCGGTTCAAATGCTCATCTCAGCTTCCTGAATGTCTAGATACAACAAGTTTTGGAACTACCTCTCTCTTAAACAACCACCTTTATTGATGATACGAAATCTGACTGACCCTGAGAAAGAAAAAAGGATGTTCCTACTCTGAAGTTCAGATCTAAGAGTCAAGAAACCTTCCCACACCTGGTCAGTATTTTTAGAGTAATCTAGTGAAAAGGTAATACGGTGACCTTCCTACGTAAATGATTTGTTCTTGCAGATTAAATCCAAAACTAGTTCAACATGTTGATGGTGTACAAGCTTGCAAATGATCAGTCTAGGCGGTCCAGATGAAAACGTATGGTGAGTTTGACTGGTGGGGATCTGATGAGCTATCTCAATTTTAAAGTGATGAGTGAAGGAGATATTGGTGTATTGAGGTAGCCAGCCCTCCAAAACG
Organism: Pleurodeles waltl; assembly: GCF_031143425.1. Classification (NCBI taxonomy): domain Eukaryota; kingdom Metazoa; phylum Chordata; class Amphibia; order Caudata; family Salamandridae; genus Pleurodeles; species Pleurodeles waltl. Next base: position 409,060,648 of record NC_090443.1, on the reverse strand, counting down.
GTTATACAAGAGCTGTGTTTCCCTTTGCTGGCTTTTAGCTTGCCTTCATGAAAGCTAAAAAAAAAATCTTGCCTATTCCTGTCTTTGAGATCAGCAATGTCTTGTTGCATGGTTTTTGCATTGAACTGAGATCTTTCACGGTGAAGGAAGTATCCTCAAGATTGCTGATACTCTGTTCAGCCGCTAAGAGCTTGTCTGATTTTGTTTGATATCAGATCTTATTCCTTCCACATCCTGCTGCATATTATCCATTCTGATTTTCATTGTCTGGGCTAGCTGAAGCACCTCTAATAGCATTTTCAAGATAGTGTCCATCATTTCTTTCAGTTCTGTTTTATCTTTGATAGCAGAATCTGGCAGTGGAGGTTCAGGCTTGGTTCTTTTAGTGCTGGTTCAGTGTCTTTCTCTGTCATTTCGTTGTTTAAGGCGCAGAGATTTCAAGATGCAAAAGTAGAATTGTGGATGAGGATCCATATGCAAAGAGCATAACTGGGAAAGAGCAGTTGGAACCAGCCTTGCCACGCAAATGAACATTCAAGTGACCACCAACCACATCCAATAGATGGGTAATGGCTAATCCCAACAGCACAGAACAAGTGTGAGTACTAGAAGATCGGTGCTGAACAACTGCTTGAGAGATTCAGGGGTGCAGAATTTAATAAGATATCTAATTGTCCATGTGATGGGTTGCTTCTTAAATGTACTTGTCCTGTAAGAAAATCTACTGGTCCCTTTGGTGCCATGTAGATTGGTGACAAATTATGGCAGCAGTCGAATTATGTAACAGGTCTGATAACAGCCTCTCTGATTATGCCAAGGCTAATACTGTAGTAGGGCTTGAATACTAGCAATTTTTTAGCCCTACTGTAGCAATTTCCTTATTTTGCCACCTTTCCGCAGGTCTATAGACTGGGGCTGGAGGAGGCAATAGGCAATAGTTCCAGGGCTGGAATGCCTTTGAGTCTTTGCAAACCTACTTACTTGCATGTTTTAAGGATTTTCACAAGCTCTTCCCTGATGTTTCCTACTGGGAAAGGCTGATAATTTACTCCTGACAAGGGCAGAAGCAGAAGTTCTTCTAGGGTTGGGAACAAAGTGGTTGGAGAGAAAGTGAACTTGTAAACACTCAATAGATTTTCACATGAGCTTTTCTATACATGCACATTTGCTCAAGCTAAAATACAACTCACAAATATTTTCTAGGAATACGATTTCCTGGTCTACTTCTGCAAATTCTTGTGAATTCATGAAAGCCACTAATGCAAAGACATATACTATGGGTGCATTTTTGTGACTTTTTTAAAGAATTGGCCCCCAATTAGGTCTGGTGTTAACCAAGGCATTTTGTTTTTATTAAAATTCTATTTCTCACTCTATCCATCTATTGCCTGGCTTTACTGTGAGTGACAGCGTTCTGTTCTTCTACAAGGAGCACATTAGCACACAAACTAGTTTTGTTCAGTGCCAGGAACTACTGTGACAATGTGTGCCTTTTGGAGACCCAAAAACTTTTTTTCGCTTTTTGCCAATGTTTGTTACAATTGTAAGGGCCCGGCAGCTCCTAAAACAATTAAGTGTTACAAAAGCTATGGCAAAACAAGACATGCAGTCACAAAACAAAGAGACTGATAACCAATGTTGGATCGGTTGGCTTTGCCAGAGCTTGTTTATTTTCATGTTTTCCATAATCTTGCTGAAAATGATTACACTGGTTTTTCACTATGAATATTTTTTTCGAAATACTAGTTTGCATCAGCACATTATACTAAATGATGCTTCAAAGCAATAGTACCTACAATTTCACAGTAATTTAGCAAAACGTTTTTTTCCTATTAGCATTTCTTTTCTGAAAATTTTATTTTGAAAGCAAAGAATTGTCAATCTTGCTTACAAGCTTCTGCAAACATTTGCATATAATAAGAGAACATTCTGGGAGCCTCATATTGTTTATTTTTTCAAACATGTGTACCCTTCATTTTTTTCACTGCTATCACTGTCAGCAGTGCAGTGTGACCTTACAATGTTTATTTAGAGTGCTCATCCTAAGAAGAAAGGTTTTGCATTAATGAACCATAAAAACAAGTTTGAAGAGTATTAACATATGGACACAAATATTACCTCAACTGCAGACAGTTCCCTTCCCTTTCCTGTAAACTGACAGCCTAAGGGTTTGTCCTGCAGAGGGTTGGGCCTACTTGTCCCAAGGACAAAATAGACATGAAAATGTGTTGTCTTTGGCCCCAAACAATATGTAGTAGGCATCAGGCTATAGTAATTCCACACACCCTGTAGATCAGAGGTGCAGCTCTAATAATACTGTTCAAGAAATTACACCATCCCGGATAAAAGTCACAAACTGTCAGTTGTAACCATGACATTGCAAGGCGACTTTCCGATAACAAGTTAAGGTAAGTCATAACCTTGTGATCTGATAGAGACTTCTAGTTGCAGATTCCTTACCTTAGAATTTCCCCCAGGCGTCAGACTGGATCCGGAGATTTTTCTTCGAGCAATATCCTTACGCGCCTGTAGGTGGCGTCGGTCGACTCCATGGGCATCATTGGCGTCGTAGACGCTGTGATGACGTCGGGAGTAGTACATAGATGCCGCCTTCACGCAGTAACGTCAGTTCTTTTCTTTCTGCATCACGCGCTGATCAGGAAAGAGCTACCCTGGTCTCTTTTTGACGGAATTCAACCGTTTTGCCGACTTTTGTAGTTAGATATTTGGTGCGTCGAGGATGTTCCCGAAGACCGGTTTCAAGCCGTGCGAGGACTGTCACCGCATGATGTCGGTGAAGGATCCGCATCGGGTTTGTTTGTGGTGTCTCGAGCGCAACCTAACCCAAAGTTGTGCTCCTAGTGCCAGGCCATGCTCTCGAAGGCCTTAAGGGAGCAGTCCCTCAAACTCATAGCGGCCCTTCGCTCGACTCTAAGTAAGTCCAGGTCTTGATCGAGAGGAAGGTCTTGAGACCGTTCGCGATGCCATAACCACTCATCGTCATCAAAATCTTCGTGTGCAGGTAAGAAAAAGAAGTCGTCGGAGAGGTCCCATCGCTCTCCGACTTCGTCTCGTTGCTCGGCTGATGTGACGTGGGAGTAGCGTCGACACTCAAGGCCTCTGTCCTCGGAGCCTGCGTGTGGGTCTGCTCTGCGCTTCCCTGAGTTTCCAGGAGCCAGAGAGACCCCCGCCCAACTTAAAGAATTCTATGAGGCCATGCACCTCATCTTTGGGCAGACCGACCCCGATACGGTGCCTTTGGGCCCAAGCGGTTCGGTTGAGGGGCCTTCGGATTCTGTGCCGGCGGCTTTGGCTCCGGCCACCGAGGTCCCCTCAGGATCGACTCACGGATCCGCACCGGCGCAGTCGCACCATTGAGACCTTTCCTGGTGCTGGGTCGATTGTCGACGCTTCTAACATCGGTAGTGCCCCCTATCGACGTAGACCCTATCCTGATCCCCGATGAGTCGGAGCGGCGTTAGCCGACGCCGCCTTTGTCTTCAATGGGGCCTATTCACCCGAGGTCAGATTTGGACCCTTTTTCCTATGGGTACGAATTTGGGGAAGGATTGGAGGGGGTCCCTGGACCCTTATGAATACCAGGATGACCCATCTTTAGACTGGGCACAGAAATTGGGCGATGCCAGTGGTCTGGATACTTCTCCAGACGCTGGCATGCTGTCTGCTCCTACCGTGGCTATGGAGGAGGGAGCAACTTATGGCATGGTGATCAGTAGGACAGCTGAGGTCCTTGGCCTTGAGCTTCCTACTGTAGAGGTCAGGTCCAATCTTCTGATGGAGGTGCTTCAGCCAGGGGCTTCCACATCCGAACCCCTTTTGCTGTTCAATGAAGCCCTCACCGATGTCCTTTTGGGTACTTAGTCCAAACCCAACACAGGAGCTCCTGTGAATAGGACTATCGCACGCCGCCATCGGTCCACTGTGAACGACCCTAAATTCCTGTCCCAACACCCCACTCCTGAGAGTCTTGTCATCCAGGCTTCCTCTTCTTCAGGCGCATTCCCTTCTGCACCCCCGGATAGGGAATCAACAAGGCTGGAACAATTTGATAAGATGTTGTTTTCTTCCTCCAGTCTCGCGCTGGAGTCTGTGAGCACCGCATGCCTTTTGGGCCACTATACCCACTCACTGGGATACAGTTGCGCAAGTCCTGCCGCAGATACCAGAGGAGGTCTGTGCTATCGTCTCCCAAGCTGTCAACGATGGGAGAGATGCGGTGAAGTTCACAATCCATTGTAGGCTGGACACAACTGACTCTCTGGGCAGATCATTTGCTACGACAGTGGCCTTGAGATACCAAGCCTGGTTGCGTACTTCTGTTTTTTCTGGGGATGTCCACTATTCCCTCATGGACATGCCCTTTGATGGCTCTCGTCTCTTTGGGGACAAAGTGGACTTGGCCTTGGAAAGATTCAAGGATTCCTGGGCTACGGCTATGTCCCTTGGTCTCTCCTCTGCCCCTAACCCCGACCCCCATTTGCCCCCGCAGTCTGCTTTTTGCCCCGCCCAGCCTCCGTGCCACCCATGCTGTCCAGCTGCTGCGTGGACAGGGAACCAGAGGTCTGCCCAGTCCACCTCTGCCCCCGCTGCAGCCTGCAAACCCTCCTAGTCGGTCCTCTCACTCTCTTCCAGTTGGCGGCAGGATTTGCCATCACCTGCTCCACTGGGAATCCATCACTATGGACAGGTGGGTTTTGCAGATCGTTTGAAAGGGCTACTCCCTCTCTTTCGAATCTGCTCCACCAGCCATGCCTCCATCACTCAGCCCACCTCCAAGACGATCATTTGGCACTTATCTGCCAGGAAGTCACAGCTCTCTTGGCCAAGGGAGCTATAGAGACGGTCCCTGTGCCCGAAGTAGATCGTGGTTGTTACTCCTGCTACTTCCTGGTGCCGAAAAAGGACAAGGGCTTATGTCCTATCCTAGACCTTTGTGACCTAAACTACTTCCTCAAGAAGGAAAAATTCAAAATGCTCACCCTGGCTCAGGTTCTGTCTGCCTTAGACCCAGGAGACTGGATGGTAGCGTTGGAGTTGCAGGACGCTTATTTCCACATCCCCATCCTGCCTGCCTGCCCACAGATGTTACCTACGATTCGTGGTAGGTCACAAGCACTTTCAGTTTACTGTGCTCCCCTTTGGCCTTACCAGTGCCCCTCGGGTGTTCACGAAAGTTCTGGCAGTGGTTGCAGCTCATCTGCACAGGTTAGGAGTATCAGTCTTCCCCTACCTCGACGACTGGCTTTTGAAGGCACACTCGCCCCAGAAAGTTGTCTCCCACCTTCAGACTACGGCGAACCTCCTGCACACTCTGGGGTTCACTATAAACGTGCCAAAGTCACACCTGGCTCCCTCTCAGACGATCCCTTTCATCAGAGCTGTTCTGGACACAGTGCAGTTTCGGGGTTATCCTCCTGAAAAACTTGTCCAAGATATTCAGGCTATGATTCCGATCTTTCAGCCTCTGTCTTGGTTTTCGTGAGGCTGCTGGGCCTCATGGTCTCCTGCATCCTGCTAGTGACACATGCCAGATGGCATATGCGGGCTTTGCAATGGGACTTGAAGTTCCAGGGGGCGCAGCATCAGGGGAATCTCTCCGACATGGTCCAGGTCTCGGAGGGGACTGCGAAAGACCTGCAGTTGTGGCTTTCGAGTCCGCATTGGGTCCACGGCAGATCCCTCTCCCTTCCCCAACCAGATCTACCTGTAGTGACAGATGCGTCACTTCTGGGTTGTGGCGGCCACATGGGAGAGGCAGAGATCAGAGGCCTCTGGTCTCTGGCGGAGTCTGGGCTCCATATAAATCTTCTGGAGCTCTGGAAGATCAGGCTTGTGTTGAAAGCATTTCTTCCTTCTCTCAAAGGGAAAGTTGTGCAGGTGTTCACGGACAATACTACCGCCATGTGGTACTGCAACAAATAAAGCAGAGTAGGGTCCTGGACCCTTCGTCAAGAGGCACTACGCCTCTGGACATGGCTGGAACATCAGGGCATTACCCTGGTGGTTCAACATCTGGCAGGTTCTCTCAATGCCAGAGCGGACTAACTCAGCCGTCAATGCACAGCCGATCACGAATGGCATCTCCATCCGGAGGTAGTGCAAGGTCTCTTTCAGCAGTGGGGGGAGCCTTGGTTAGATCTGTTTGTCTCCGCAGACTACGCGCAATGTCAACTGTTTTGCACGTTGGAGTTTCCAAGGTGGCACTCGCTCGGAGACGCTTTTCGTCTCAAGTGGAACTCCGGCCTCCTTTCCGCCTATACCACTTTTGCTCAGAGTGCTCAAGAAGATCAGGAACGACCGGGTTCAAGTCATCTTGGTGGCTCTGGACTGGGCACGGCGAGTCTGGTATCCAGAGTTATTAAGTATGGCCATCGATCCTCCACTCAGACTGCCTCTTCGGGCAAATCTTCTGTCGCAGCAACAGGAGACGGTTCTCCACCTGAACCTGTCCAATCTCTGCCTTCATGCATGGAGACTGAGCGGTGATAGCTGATGACGTTTGATCTTCCACCTGAAGTCTGCGATGTTATCTTGGGAGCCAAGCGTCCCTCCACCAAAACGCCTGTCGTTGCATAAATTTGTGGCATGGTGCATCAACAAATCTGTTGATCCCCTCTCTGCCCCTCCATCCGAAGTTCTTTAGTTCATTCTTTCTTTAGCCCAGCAGAGCTCTGCTTTGGGCACCCTTAAAGGGTATCTATCTGCCATTTCGGCCTTTCTTAGGCTACCTGATCAGTTCTCACTTTTTAAATCTCCGATTGTGAGTAGATTCCTAAAGGGTCTCACCCATTTATTTCCTCCCACTCCATTTATCATGCCTCAGTGGGACCTCAATCTTCTCCTTACTTATTTAATGTGTACTCCCTTTGAGCTGATGCACAATTGTCCCTCACGGCTCCACACCTTCAAAACTGTTTTTCTTGTTGCCATCACCTCTGCTCGCAGGGTGAGTGAGCTTCAGGCCCTTTCTTCCAAGCCTTCATACTTGTCTGTGCAACCTGACAAATTTGTGTTGTGTACTAAGGCTTCCTTCCTTCCAAAGGTGGTTACGCCTTTTCATGTAGGCCAGTCCATCACTCTGCCTACTTTCTACGCATCCCCACATCCTTCCCATGAAGAAGAGAGACTCCACCGCCTGGACCCAAAAAGAGCATTGGCGTTCTCTCTTAATCGTACTAAAGATTTCCGGGTGGACGATCAACTCTTTGTCGGGTATGTGAGTGCGAAAAAAGGGAAGTCGGTGAAAAAACGTACCATCTCTCGATGGGTACTTCTTTGCATCACGATGTGCTACGCTTTGGCCAAGAAGCAACCCCCTGAGGGCTTGGGTGCTCATTCCACCAGAGAAACTGCTGCTTCCACTGCGTTGGCAAGCGGAGTTCCTGTCCTGAATATCTGCCAGGCAGCTACGTGGGCATCCCTGCACACGTTTGCTAAACACTACTGCCTGGACAGTCAGGTCTGTCGGATGGCTACTTTGATCATTCGGTCCTGCAGGACTTCCTAGAATGATCTTGGTTTGCAGCCCACCGCCGAGGATGGCATTGCTTGGGTATCTATTCTAAGGTAAAGAATCTGCAACTAAAAGTCTCTATCAGATGTACAAGTTACTTACCTTCGGTAACGAAATATCTGGTAGAGACATATTCTAGTTGCAGATTCCTTACCGACCCACCCATCCTCCCCACTTGCGAACTGATTTCTAGGGACAAGGATTCCCCTTCAGGTCCTTAGCTCTGGCGCACCAATCTCAGTATTCTTAGCGGCTCTGCGCTTTGGCGTGGAAAGTCGTTAAAAAAAACTGATGTCACTGCGTGAAGGTGGCGTCTGTGTACTACTCCCGATGTCATCACAGCGACTACAACGCCAACAATGCCCGTGGCGTCGACTGACGCCACCTACCGACGTGCAAGGGTATTGCTCGAAGAAAAATCTCCGGATCCAGTCTGACGCCTGGGGGGAAATTCCAAGGTAAGGAATCTGCAACTAGAATATGTCTCTACCAGATATTTCGTCACCAAAGGTAAGTAAGTTGTACTTTTGGTGTATTATGATCTTGGATTGAGCTCCAAGGTGGTGGCCAATAATTGGTGCATAGATCAGAAGTGGAGCATAAATAGAAGAACAACCAGCATTAAATTAAATCCCCACCACTGGCAGAGAGAGACTTCCAGGAAAAGTTATCTTCTATAGCCCATTAGAGAGGAGAAGCAGGAAAAACATGTAGAGCTGGGCTGCTCGGCAGAGAAAAGAAAGTATGTCACAGTCTAATCCGAGTCTGGCGCTTCCACTTACAAGACATTGCAAAGACAAGCCTGAGTTCTGGAATTCATTGTTTCATGCATCTGAAATGTAAGGATTGAGCAAGTGAGTGGCAGCATACTTTGCGATCCCACCAGATTGTAACTCACGGCCTTGTTGTGCACTCGGGCAGGAGCCAAAAATCTGAATGCACTGATCCCTCCGATGTGCCGGTCGGAGCATTTTTCTGTGACGACAGGGTTGGAAACTATCTCAATTCATGCTCCATAAGTTTCGGTGAAAGTCACGGTGTGCGGCATAATCAGGTCTTCACTGGAAGCAGGTGAAAAAACAAATTTACAGGTATTGCAGGAACAGAGTTCGCACTCAGGCGCCCATTTCTCCCAGCGTCACGCCATGCCCCCCTGTTTAATTACCTTCTGAGGGGTTTCCCCGTCTTGTCTTTCTCAGATGTTCTCCTTTTGGTTCTCTCCATTTTCCGTTATTGCTGATGGGTGGACCTGTGTATTACTCCTCTTTTGATTTCCTTAATGTGGCATCTGGTCACCACCCCAGCTTCACTTCTCTGCTGCACTCCACTCCACTACTGTTCCTGTTGACATTTGAGCTCCTGATGGTGTAGCATGGTGACCATTAAGAAGCCCTTTGTGTGATTCTTTTGGAAAAATTACATCTCAGGAGCACCCCAGTTAAGGATGTCTCTGTTTCTGTTTTCCTTCCAGCAGCCTTTATGTCAGACACTACCACTGAAAGCAAGGCAGCCCCAAACAGTAATACTTTTGAATGCAACCCCCCAGCGCCACTCAATCCAATTGCCAACAAGAGTGAGCGAGAAACATGAGCGCTAGGACGGCTCCTGGCATGATTTCTCAACACAGGCGATCGTGGTAGGTCGCTACCGCTCACATTGAGAACGGTGCTGCTCGAGTAGAGAATGTACTTGAGGGGCAGAAAGAAGCAGCGCCCTCTGGCGTGCCTCGTGGTGCCATTCGTGCCAATTTTACAGCATGGGACAAAGTTCCGGTGCTAAAAATCAGCACAAGCAGTACGACGTACTGAAATTCCACTGCTCAAGGAGCTCTATGGGGTCTCCTTGAGATTTTAGGGAACTCCGTGGAATTCTGCAGAGTGAAACTCCATGAGTTCCACCCATGCTTACCGTCCCCTGAGTGACAGGGGATGGACTGTTGCAGTCTCCTAGCGTGTGTATGCTTGGCCTAGGCTTCCAGGACTCTATTGAATCATTAGGTACCAACGTAGGATGCAGACCTGGAACTCTACTCATTTTATAAAGGATTAACCGGGACACCACATGATATCAACAGCATGGTGCCAAATGCACAGGGCTAGAAGTCCCGTACTGTACAAGAAAGAAGCAAAGCAAGAATTACAGAGTGCATACACAAGCATGAGATGTGTAGGAACCTTATTTAAACATACATATGCTGCACATATGCATTGCATCACTCATTACCACCTGGTTTGAGCCTTCTTCCCCACAACTTACCAGTATGGCTCTATGTGTTGGCTAGTTAGTTGTCAATGTATGGAACTCAACGCATCTCAAGGATCTGTCATCACAGGTATTTTTTCTACACATTTGCTCTTCTAAGCTGTATTACCAGGCCCAATTCTACTGGGTGGGCCAGATGGGCCAGGCACACCCAAACATGACATTTTGCCCTCCCAATGACAGCAAAAGAGGCCACAGAGAAAACACCTGTTAAGTGCTTCCTCCATGTCAACAAATGTTGGGATTTTTTTCACCTTTATTTTAATAATCAGTTAGGGGTCTTCGAGAAACTTGTAGAATACATTGTATAGTGCATTGTTTTAATAATGGCTGTTTTACTTATGTACTGATAGGTAGAAAAATCCCACCTATTTTTCTACTGTCTGGAACATTAAAATACTGGGCATGCCCTTAAAAAGAAAACAGCCTGGTGGCAACCCTAGCTCATATCTGAGACAAACTGCAGTGGGGAGATGTGTGTTGGGGAAGAGGAGACAAGGGTGTACCTGCCAATGATTCTGCAGGTGCAGTGGCACCAGAACCCAGGATTATGAATGGCCTGCTGCACCTCAATAATGGCTGGTTCTATGTGGGGGTTCTGAGAGTGTTATGTAGTTTAGTCTGTGTAGAATACGTGCAATAATACACTGTAGAATGGGGCAAGCATCATACTATTCAGGTTGGGCCTACCCGTGAGGTACCATTTTTATCGGGAGACTTGGGGAAACACAGAATAGCAGAACTAGTGTTATTGGCCCTTGTCTTTCTCTACATTTTTGCCTTCCAAATGTAAGACTGTGTAAAAAAAATACGTCTATTTGAGAAATGCCCTGTAATTCACATGCAAGCATGGGCACCCCGGAATTCAGAGATGTGCAAATAACCACTGCTTCTCAACACCTTATCTTGTGCCCATTTTGGAAATTCTAAGGTTTCCTTAATACCTATTTTTCACTCTTTATATTTCACCAAATGAATTGCTGTATACCAGGTATACAAGGAAAACCCATGGCAAGGTGCAGCTCCTTTATTGGCTCTGGGAACCTATGGTGTATTACTTTTGAAAATCTGACATCGCAGTAAAACGATAGAGTAACATGTGGAGAAAATTGGCTTTTTTTTTTTTCTTTACCTCAATTTCAGTATTTTTTTACTTCACCTGTTATTTTCTGCAGGAAAACCTTGTAGGATCTCTTGTAGGAAATACCCCTTGGTGAATTCAGAATTTTGTCTACTTTTCAGAAATGTTTAGCTTTCTGGGATCCAGCATTTGTTTCACACCCATTTCTGTCACTAACTAGAAGGAGGCTAAAAGAACAAAAAATAGTAAAAATGGGGTATGTCCCAGTAAAATGCCAAAATTGTGTTGAAAAATGTTGTTTTCTGATTCAAGTCTGCCAGTTCCTGGAAGCTGGCAAGATGGTGATTTTAGCACAGCAAACACTTTGTTGATGGCATTTTCAGGGGAAAAAACACAAGCCTTCATCTGCAGCCCTTTTTTTCTCATGTTCTTTTTTTTATTTTATTTTTTTAAACAAAAATGTTGCTGTATTTTGGCTAATTTCGTGGTGTCCCCCAGGGGAACCCACAAACTCTGGGTACCTCTAGGATCTTTGGGGAAAAAAGGACACTAATTTGGCTTGGGTAGCTTATGTGGACAAAAAGGTATGAGGGCCTAAGCGCGAACTACCCCAAATAGCCAAAAAAAAGGCCTGGCATCTGAAGGGGAAAAGGCCTGGCAGCGAAGGGGTTAAGGAGACACACAGACTGTGCACCACCTTGTTGTGGCATATTGTCCGTGTGCATCTTGAGGGACTTTTTGCCTCTGCATGCATCCATGATATGGGCTGGGCGCTAAGACAGTCATTCCCTCATTTACATGGGGCCATGCTCCCATGAAAATGAGGGAATGCACTCTGAAGATATTGCTGGTCCAACATGTGCGCCAGCGCTATCAGTATTACTGAAGTGGGTGCACAAGTGGACCTCTTCCAGAATAACATGGTGTTTTGGGGCCCACAAAAAGGGCTGTTGCATCCCTAGGGCTCTCTGTGTGATACGCCCCAGAAGGCTACCTCTTTGATTGCAATTACCAGCTTTACAATTGCCAGTCATGACAACTGCTCTCAGGTATCAAGAATACAGCTAGAAATTATGAGAGTTGGGACTGATAAGTATAGACATTAGCTTTTACTCTCAAATAACGCTCCACAAGCTCTGTATGACTGTTGGACCTGGCTTTTTGACAGGGACATCCCCAAACTTTTTGCCTCCTTCCTCCTATTTTTTCTGACCTGTTGTTGTTGGCTTTTGACCTCTGAGCACTTTACCACTGCTAACCAGTGCTAAAGTGCATATGCTCTCTGTGTAAATTGTACTATTGATTGGTTTATCCATGATTGACTATTTAATTTACCTGTAAGTCCCTAGTAGAGTGCACTACATGTGCCTAGGGCATGTAGATTAAATGCTACTAGTGGGCCTGCAGCACTGGTGGTGCCACCCACCTCAGTAGCCCCTTAACCTTGTCTCAGGCCTGCCATTGCAAGGCCTGTGTGTGCAGTTTCACTGCCACTTCGACTTGGCATTTAAAAGTACTTGCCAAGCCTAGAACTCCCCTTTTTCTACATATAAGTCATCCCTAATGTGTGCCCTAGGTAACCCCTAGAGCCAGGGTGCTGTGTAGGTAAAAGGCAGGACATGTACCTGTGTAGTTATATGTCCTGGTAGTGTAAAACTCCTAAATTCGTTTTTACACTACTGTGAGGCCTGCTCCCTTCATAGGCTAACATTGGGGCTGCCCTCATACACTGTTGAAGTGGCAGCTGCTGATCTGAAAGGAGCAGGAAGGTCATATTTAGTATGGCCAGAATGGTAATATAAAATCCTGCTGACTGGTGAAGTCGGATTTAATATTACTATTCTAGAAATGCCACTTTTAGAAAGTGAGCATTTCTTTGCACTGAAAACTTGTTGTGCCCTTCAATCCACGTCTGGCTAGGTTTAGTTGACAGCTCCTTGTGCATTCACTCAGACACACCCCAAACACAGGGTACTCAGCCTCACTTGCATACATCTGCATTTTGAATGGGTCTTCCTGGGCTGGGAGGGTGGAGGGCCTGCCCTCACACAAAGGACTGCCACACCCCCTACTGGGACTCTGGCAGACAGGATTGAACTGAAAGGGAACTTGGTGCATTTCTTAGAGACTCTTTGAAGTCACCCCCACTTCAAAGGCACAACTTAGTATAAAACAGGGCCTCTGCCCTACCTCATGAGACACTTGCTGGAGAAGAAACCTGAACCAGAAACTACATCCTGCCAAGAAGAACTGCCTGGCTGCTCAAAGGACTCACCTGTCTGCTTTCTACAAAGGACTGCTGTCTTGCTGTTGCCCTGCTGCCTTGCTGAACTCTTGTCTGGCTGTGAAAGTGCTCTCCAAGGGCTTGGATAGAGCTTGCCTCCTGTTCCTTGAAGTCTCAGGACCAAAAAGACTTCTTCCTTTCACTTGGACGCTCCGTGCGCCGAAAATTTCGACGCACAGCTTGTTTCGCGGCGAGAAAAACGCCGCACACCGACGCTGATCGACGCGACGCCCTCGGGACGATCGAAACTTCGACGCACAACCTCGCAAGGACAAAGCCGCCCGACTTTCCAGGAGAAATCGACGCGACGCCTACCGTGAGTGCGAAACTTTGACGCACGGCCTCGCAAGGACAACGCCGCCCGACTTCCAAGGAGAAATCGACACGACGCCTGCCGTGAGACCAAAATTTCGACGCACGGCCTCGCAAGGACAACGCCGCCCGACTTCCAAGGAGAAATCGACGCAACGCCTACCGTGAGATCGAAACTTCGACGCGCAGCCCCGCAGAACGACGCGCAGCCGGAAAATAAGCAGGAGAATCCACGCACAGACCCGGGACATCTGGTAATCCCCGCGATCCACAAAAAGAGACTGTCTGCGCGCCGGAAAACGACGCCCGACTTCCCCGCGTGGAAAAGAACGACGCAAGTCTGTGTGTGCTGAGAGGAAATCGACGCACACACCCCTTTTTCCACGCATCTCTTCTCCTGTGGCCCTCTGAGGAGATTTCCCACCAGAAACCAGGTACTCTGTGCTTGAAAGACACTTTATTGCTTTTAAAAGACTTAAAGACACTTAATATCACTTTTCAGTGATATCTTTACAAATTCGTATTGCAACTTTGATCGTTTTGACCTACAATTACCCAGATAAATATTCTATATTTTTCTAAACACTGTGTGGTGTATTTTTGTGGTGTTATACTATGGTGTTGTATGATTTATTGCACAAATGCTTTACACATTGCCTTCTAAGTTAAGCCTGACTGCTCGTGCCAAGCTACCGGAGGGTGAGCACAGGCTGATTTTGGATTGTGTGTGACTTACCCTGACTAGAGTGAGGGTTCTTGCTTGGACAGAGGGCAACCTGACTGCCAACCAAAAACCCCATTTCTAACAATGACTATTTAGAAGAAAGGATGTAAATCTAGTGCTTTTAGGCTACCTCCAGAACTGTAGAAAATCGGACACACATTGGCCTACCCAAGCGCCCCCTGACCCATCCAGATATAATTCTTGGAACCGGGCCTGTGTGTTAATGCCCTTCATGAGTGTGACTATTCCCTCGTGAGTGTGACTATCTTGTAAGAGTACCTCGAAGCCGAGCATCTAGGCGCATATTCACTCCTCACTCTTTAAGAAGTGGGAGGGGTCTCAGTTATGCCCATTTTTCGCTCGTATAATAACTTGGGAATTATTATGTATTTTTTTCTCACGGCGCCGGCCACCCGGCCGTCACATAAGCAGAATCAATAACAATTTAGGCCTTAATTAAAATGCGCTTTCCATTGATCCAGTGCCTGGGGTTAATAGAGAAGCTGAGCCATTTAATTCCAGCTCTGACTGCTCGCGCTGCCTTCGGGTCGTGAGACGTGCTCGCCTCGTCTGACGAGGATGTTAATCTACGCAGAATGCGCTCCGTGACCACGCTTCGTGAAGATGTGCTCAAAGAGAGCGTGTTCTGTCACGCGCATGTGCTTAGAGGCCTCCACGAGACCAGACTTCATCTAACATGGACAACACTTCATATGCTCATCATTTATGTGGTGCGCAGCGCAACTACAGACACCGAGTTTCTCCGAGTCAGACATAGGAGAACAACCATGCACAGAACAACACAGTAGTGATGCACACGGACTAACAGGCATGTGCAGCCGAAGGATCATGACGATGTACGATTGATGGATACTGTAAGGTGTGTGGGCACAGGAAGATAATTTACAGTTGGGACAGAGGATTATGTTAGGTAGGTGGCAGATACTGACGTAAATTGGATGCACATCGACAAACGATAGGCTGGCTCCGTGTGCTGTTCGAGAGCGTTCACGTTGTCCTGCGTCATGCATGATCAGTTCAGCCTGCTCTGTCTTTCTGCGTTCTCGGTCTGCATGTTCCAGAAAACAAATTAAGACAGGTAACAAGGGCACTTTGAACTTTCACCACGTTTGAGTAATTTGCTTAGAGGAGTGGCACGCTATTTGTAGGTAGATACAATATTTAAAATGACCTATTTTGTGCAGTTACCTGTGTATGCAGGTAACATACAGGGACACAAAAAAGAGACTCGCACAACTCATTTTCTGGTACACACGCACTTCCGCATAACTTCAAGAGGTTCCATAACAGCTGGATTTTGTATGCTGGCGTTTTTATGCTTGTGTTCAAAATGGCAACGTGAACTTGTTGTTCTAGGGTGAAAACTTCTGTTGACTGAAAAAGCCAGAACTGGCTGAAGGTGTCACACATGACACTGGCCGCTTTGCAGCTATACACATGAATGAGCACATGAGGGAAATAAAATATACATTTGCATTTCATGATGTTGAAAATTTGACTTGTTTCTGGTTTGCAGAACATGTCCATGTTTTTAAACACAATGCACTTTGCCCTGTGGGCTGTTTAGGGCCTACCTTAGTGGTGACATATGTATTAAAAGTGAAGTTGTGGCCTTGGCAAAGGATTTATTTTGGTATGCTGAAATGGCAGTATAAAACTGCACACAGGCTGCAATGGCAGGTCTGAAACTTGTTTTAAAAGGCTACTTAAGTGGGTGGTACAATAAGTGCGTTAAGCTCCCTAGTAGCATTTAATTTACTGGCCCTGGGTATATAGTACAGCACTTTGATAGGGACTTATATTAAATAGGCCAATCAGGTGTAAGCCAATTTTACCATGTTTTAGGGTGTGAGCACAAGCACTCTAGTGCTGGTTGGCAGTGGTAAAGTGCACAGAGTCCTAAAGCCATCAAAAACAAATTTAGCAAAACAAATGGGGAGAACACAAAACGTTTAGGGGAAGACCACCCTAAGGGTGACAGGTCTCACTGACATTTTATGTATTTTATTTTATGAAAACAGATATAAACGTGGGGGTGTCCATAGCATATTTATATGATGCTCACAGCAATGAAGCCTGGAGAGTCTAAATATGTACTCATTACCTAAGATGTTGTCTAAAAGTGAGAAATCGTAATGCTTTCTTTAACTCAGAGAGGACACTCCACAGAGTTAGAGGAGCTGCAGAAAAAGATCTGCCATCAAATTTTAACTTTCTAACGTAAGAAATTCTCAGCAGATGCACATTTGAGGAATGTAAAGTTGTATCATGGAGTGCCAATTCAGGCCCTAAGAGGAAAGGGGACACATCCCCATAAAGAGATTTGTGAACTATGTACAACAGGTTACACACAATTGTGGCCTGAACAAGAAGGAAGCAGAGTTTCATCAGTAGAGGCATGTGCTAGAATCCTGTAGCATCAACCACAGTCCTAGCACCATTACTTTGGATAGCTAGAATTTTTTATTTGGAAGGAATTTAACCAGACCCAAATAGAGCATGTTGCCATAGGTGAGTCCACAACCAATCAAGGCAGCTACTGAAGAATGGTGGTCCTCTAAACTAAGGTGACCACATCCCCTAAGAAATAACTACAAAATCGATACAGTGAAGACTTGTTCTTTTAACTGTATACCATAGTACAATTTGAAACCAAACTTTTTAAACTCCTTTTGCAGGTGGAGGACAATTGTTCAAGGTGTCAAACCAGAAGATCGAAGTCCAGAGGCCAATCTTTCCACCAGCCACTCAGATCTCTGTTTTGTCAAAACTAATTTTAAGCCAATGACTTGCTCTCCACTACCTGCCTCCAGCTGTGCACTGCTAGAAAGCTGTTGCCAGTGTTCCATCAATTGAAGGAGTAATTGGGCATCAGCTGTACACATAAACAAGTTGGGGTTGTGGGAGGGGCTAAACCCAGTTTCGGCGGTCATACATGATGAAGCTGTAGTGAGTAAAATCAGGATATTGGCAGTTTGTTAGCAATCAATGAAAGATCATTGAATCTCATTTTTCCTTTAGAGCAGCACACCAATACAATATCATTTAACAGTCCTTTAATTGACAATGCCTTGTAGGGTTCAGTCAGTCAATCAATCAATCAATCAATCATAGTATTTATAAAGCGCGCTATGTACCCGTTAGGGTTTCGAGGCGCTGAGGTGGGGGGGGGGGGTGGAGAGGCTGTTTAGCGGTCGAAGAGCCAGGTCTTGAGGAGCCTTCTGAATGTGAGGAGGTCCTGGGTCTGGCATAGCGGAGTGGGGAGAGAGTTCCAGGTTTTGGCGGCGAGGAAAGAGGTCAGTCATATGCACAAGCTTACTCGGCATCCAGTGTTTGATGCAATACGAGTTAAAGAATAAATAACTGAGGTGTGCGCTTTGTATTTTCAGATTGCCAGTTTAATTTTCTAAAGATCATCCAATTCCTTTGCCAATGTAGTCTTTGTCCTATTGCCTGCCCAAGAGGCCGCCTGGACATCGTCCAGAGTATCTGATTCCACAGCCGAAATATGAAGGTGGACAGCCACCTGGCTTTCTAAGTATTTAGTCCTCGTTGGATGGAGAGAAATAGGGTTAAAGTTAGTCTAGAGAATCAGACCAGCTTCCCTTAAGAGTTCCTAACCGTTCACTCCCAGAGATAACAACAGATTCAGGGGCACAAGTCAGTCGCACCTAGTAAGCATAACCGCGCTACAGTGCACACGGCAAGCTTGGTTTGATGGGAGAGATGGCAACCATAAGGAGGCTCAAGCCACCAGCAAAAAAAAAAAAAAAAACCGAGGGGGAGGCTGGGAGGCCACCACTGGATCGGCAATTTTTTATTGTTTGCAGTGTCCTCCTGCTATTTGAGACTCTAGAGATTGAGATGGTAGCAATATCCCCACAGAGATGCGGGATGTTAAAGGTGTCTGATGTGTGGCAGATGAGACTCCCTCAACCTTGTTAGGTAATGCACTGCACGAAGAAAATTTGTTCTGCGAAGTGCATCAATGAAAAAAATCAGACGCAAAGTTATCTCCGGTTCTTTTATAACTCTTTTACTCTAGATTCACGAAGCCAACTTTTACCTTTAGTGATTCGAGTCCCTTATTCTAATGACATCGTAAAAATGTTTGGTAAGAATGCTGCAGTCACCATTAATATATCCAGACACACACCTTGGAGCAAAAGCAACAAAATTTTGCCAGGCAATGGTTACAGTGTTTCTGCTTCACCGCGCAGTCTGCTTTACGCACTTGCCAATTGTTGGTAAGCCGTAGTGTTTTTAAATTGTGTCTGCTTAGAGGTCTAGTGAGATTTCTGCTTAGGGTTAGGGTTAGCCATTTCTTGAGGTTGGAGTAAAGTTAAGTTCAAGGAGTAAGGCCACAGCTAGCTTTAGATTACCAGTGAGGTGGGGTGAACGTAGGGATATGTACTAGAGTTGGGTTAAAAGTAAGCTGTAAGTGAAGGGGTAGGTTTAATGTTTGGTTTAGGTAGAGCTTAGTTTTAGGGTCAGACAGATGACTGTAACAGGCTGTGTTAGGAAGGGATTACATGTAAAGTTGCTGTGCTTGTTCCGATGTAGGGGCAGATAAAGTTGAAGAACCTCGGGGTGTTAACAAACAGCCTGTGAAAGCTGTGCTGATTCCCCTTCTGAGTACACGTTGGAAGCGCTTGGGAGACGTCAGGATAACGAGTAAAAAACGCTGCCTGAATCCGTCCTAAGCCGCTGTAGACAAAATGAAATCAGACAAAATCCATCTGTAAATATGGGGAGCAGCAAAGAACCAGAGTTCCAAAAGACTTGCTAAGCACAAAGGAACAACCAAGTTAGGCCTTTAGGTGCTGCAGTAAACTGGAACTCGTGCAGACGAGCCAGGATTGAGACTTTAAAGTTCTATGAAACTCTCTAAATCGTGACTGAGTTCGAGTACTGAAGAATATGTACGGATGACTCTCTGCCTTACTTGTTTCTAACGTTTTACCGTCACCCTGCAGTATTTGCAACAGTAGCCTAAATTCCAATGTTTGTGTGCACTTCTCTATTTGTGTTTCCATAAAGTGCTTTGAAAGGCCGAAAGCTATACAAAGTGCCAGAAATAAATCGAGTTTTAAAGAAGTGTGCCCTGCAACCATGACCTCTTGGTTCGATCAGTAATTACTTGCAGGCTGGTGTTATGAATTTGTGTCTTTGTGTATGTAGGTTGTGCTCCCTGCACAACATCTTACTTTTGTTTTGTCTCTCTTCTTCCAGGCATATTCCGTTTATGACGAAGAGCTGGGCTACTGCCAGGGGATGTCGTTCCTAGCTGCCGTTTTGCTGCTCCATGTAAGTACATTTGACAACAAAGTTCAAAACTGCCATCTTCAAATGCGTAATGAGCATAACCTTTCAACTTTTGCCGCACATGGGCAACGGAGGTACAAAATGGCGCACCTAAAAAAGGAGTTGCCCCTTCTATAATCTGGTATCTGTAGCGGATGCATAATTGCTTTTTCATCGGCTCTAGTAGCATGTGCGGTAAACGCACCAGTGCATAATGTTATGCTGGTCGATTCCTAATATCCGTAGATATAGGGGGTCATTACAACCCTGGCGGTCAAAGACCGCCAGGGCTGTTCCGACGGAAGCACCACCAATAGGCTGGTGGTGCTTCCCATGGCATTACGACCGCGGCGGAAGTGCCGCGGTCGCACCGCCGGGACCGGCGGTTTACCGCCACTTCAGTCCCGACGGTTTTAATCCGCCAGGGGATTACGAGTCCCCCTACCGCCAGCCTTTTCCTGGCGGTTTGAACCGCCAGGAAAAGGCTGGCGGTACGGGGAGTCGCGGGGCCCCCTGACACGGCCCCGTGCAGTTTTTCACTGTCTGCTATGCAGACAGTGAAAAGTGCTATGGGTGCAACTGCACCTGTTGCACAGCCGCAACACAGCCGGCTCCATCTGGAGCCGGCTCCTGTGTTGCGGCCGTGATCCCGGCCGGGCGGGCGGAAACCAGGTTTCCGCCCGCCGGCCCAGCGGCGATCTCAAAATGACCACGGCAGGAGTGGCCGCATTGGCGGCCGCCCAGGGGTCCAACCTTGGCGAGCGGCTTCAGCCGCCCGCCAAGGTTGTAATGAGGGCCATAATGAGCTATAAGTAAAGAGTCAACACTTGCAGTTTATGTAGTCGGTTTTGTATACTCCATTCCCTTCATCAACGTAAGCTCCTGGAAAAAAGTGATAAACGATATATTTATATATGTACGTGCACACACACACATAACACCATTCTCACCATTAGTGCTGCAGGTGCAGTGGCACCAGGGCCCATTGAGCCCTGATAATTGCTGTGTATCTGGTAGAGACCCCTGTGTTGTCAGTAGGTGGCTTCAGTGCACTCCATGTTGGCATCATCCACGCCAGAAGTGACATGCACGGTGCTTATATAGGTGCCACCCCAGAAAGCTGACATTAGTTCTTTTCTTTCCATGCCAGTCTGCACAGATCTGGAAGAGCTACCCCCAGTCACTTTTTGACTGAGTGTTTTTGACATTTTATCAAAGATTTTTTCTAGAATACTTTTTCCTAGTGTGCGAGGGATGTCAAACAAGAAACCAAAGAGGTTTTAAACAGGTAGTTGTCTGTGACAGACCCACAATTGGTTTATTTGTGGTGCTTGGAGCGGGACCATGACTCCAAGGTCTGCGAGGAGTGCCATGCCATGAAACCGAAGGCACTGAGGGAGCGTTTTCTCAAGTTCCTTGCTGTCTGCCGTCACACGACCTCACGCCACTCAAGATACATGTTGCGTGGAAGCTCCCGGGTCTGTTCAGAGCCGCAACTGACACGCATCAGTGCAATCAAAATGGTCAGGTAAGTCCCACAATAGGTCAAAGAAGTTAAAGCGTTCTTCGACTTGTCCATGCCAGTCCAAGTCCTCATATGAGGCCTGGAAACATCGGCAGTGCTCGAGGCCTTGCTCCTCCGTGGAGTCTGTGTCTGGGTCCACTCCTCGCCTCTTGGAGTTTTTGGAGCAACCCACTCCCAACTTAAGGAGTTTTATGAGGCCATTCACCTTACACTTGGGCAGACCAACCCTTCTGGAGCACCTTTGGGCCCCGCACGTTCATTAGGGGGTCCATACTGGATTCCTGCCAGTGGGTCTACCCTCAGCTCACGTCGTGCCCCATGGATGAGATGTTGGATCCAGAGCGACTATGGAGGAAGGAGCCTCATTTGCAATGGTGGTGTGGAGGGCGGCTAAGGTCCTGGACTTTAAGTTACCCTCAGCGACAGTCAAGATGATAGTCTTGACCGAAGTGCTTCAGCCAGGCGTGTCCCCCTCAAACTCTTCACGTCCTTTCAGTGAAGCCCTTATGAATGTTCTACTCTGGGCTTGGTCCAATCCCTGCACAGAGGCTCCTGTGCACAAGAATATTGCCCTCTGCCATTGCCCCACTCCTGGAGGTCACAGTTTCCTCACCCAGCACCCCACTAAGGAGATCGTGGTGGTCCAAACCTTCACCTCTGAATAGACCCCAGCGCGTTCCCTACCACCATATGTGGAATACAAAGGGCTTGAACACCTTTGGCAAGAGGACAGAGTCAGATTGACCAATAGGGCAATCAGGCAGTGCCCAGTAGGCTGGTCTGACAGACCAGTTTGTGGATCGTTTTTTAGTAGTATGTGAGCCTGTTCTGTGACCCGATGGGCTAGGTTTTACTGTTGATTTCAGGGATATTTCCTCACTCATTGCCTGCAGCAAATAGAAATGCATGCAGTTTCTCATACCTTGCAAACTATCCATACAGTGTGTCCTTACACGTTTAAACTGGCCTGATTTGCCACTTTTTTAGCTATCTAATGTGCCAATTGGTGCCACTTTTACTTTGGTGCCCAGACCTATTTTTTGTCCCTGTCTGACCCTGCATGATGATGTTATCTTCCATCAGCCTAGCACTGCATTCAGTGAACACCGAATTCTTTTTGGCCCCATACACTCACACTGAGTGGGACTCGATTGTGCAAGTGCTGCCCATGAGGAGGCCTGAATTATACTCTCCCAAGCTGCTGTTGAATGGCGAGGTGCAGCAAAGTTCACCATAAGATGTGACCTGGACAGGACTCACTCCCAGTGATTGCATCATCAGTGGCACTCAGACAGTGCGGCTAGTTGCGAATCACTGACTTTTCAGGGGATGCCAAATCTTCCTTTATGGGCAAGCCCTTTGATGGCTCTCAACTTTTTGGTGAAAAGCCAGACTCAGTGCTACAGCACTCTAAAGATAGCTGGGCTTCACCCAGATCTTTGTACCATCCTGCCAACCCCAGTCTGCCTTTCACCCCTTGTGAGGCTCCGGTAGAGGCTACCAACTGCGTCTTTTCCCACCCAGCCACCTGGGCAAGCAGGCTTCCCAGACTTTTCATGGCCACGGATGCAGTTCCCACAAACAATGTGCGACAATCAGCCAGAGGTCGACCCAGTCTACCACCTCCCTGACAGCCACCACCCCAAAACACCTTTAGTTTGCCCTCAAAAACAGCATGGGAACCCAGTGGGAGGCAGGTTCACCATCACCTGCCACACTGGAGGTCCTTAACATTGGACAAGTGGGTCCTACAGATCCGTTAGAGGGGCTACTCCATTCCCTTTCTGGAACACCCCATCCCCACCCATGCCACTTTCTCACGATTCATCAGGAAATACTGTCTCTTTAGGTGAAAGGCGCCATCAATAGAGTGCCTGCATCAGAAGTACATCATGGTTACTATTCCTACTACTTTCTGGTGCCCAAAAAGACAGAAGCCTCTGTCCTGTCCTAGACCTGCGCCTTCTCAAATTCTTCCTGAAAAATGAGACATTCAAGATGCTCGCATTATATCAGGTCCGGTCTGCTTCCGATCTGGGAGACTGCATGGTAGAGGTGGATTTGAAGGATGGCTATATCGACATCCCTGTCCTGCCTGCCCACAGCCGTTACCTGTGGTTCACGGTAGGCTATGAGCATTATCATTTTACTGTGCTCCATTTTGCCCTTACAATCCCCCCTGGGGTGTTTGCCAAGGTAATGGCAGTGGTTGAAGCACATATGCGAAGGTCAGGGGTCCCAATCTTCTCCTACCTCAACGATTGTCTTTTGAATGTGAGCTTGTCCCAGACATACATCTCCCACCTGCAGACTATGGCAGACCTCGACTCGGTGGTGTACATTATCAACATGCCAAAGTCTCACCTTATTCCTTCTCAGATGTTCCCTTTCATCGGAGCTGCTCTGGACACAGTACAGTTTCAGGCCTATCCTCCCGAATGGTAATCCAGGACATTTAGGCTATGAATATGATGTTTCAGCCTCTATCCTGGATTTCAGTGAGACTGACTCTGAGGTTGTTGGGCCTCATGGCCTCCTGCTAATAACACATGCCCATTGGCATATGCAGGCTTTGCAGTGGGACCTGAAGTCTCAGTGGGCACAGCATCAGGGAAGTCTCTCCGACATGGTCCAGATGTCTGAAGAAACTACAAAAGTCCTGCAGTGGTGGCTGCCGAACTGCGATTGGGTCAGCGGCAGATCCCTCTCCCTTCCCCCACCCAGAGTTGACTGTAGTGACTGATGCGTCACTCATGGGTTGAGGCTGCCACCTGGAAAATGATGGAGATCAGAGGAGTGTAGTCTTTGGCGGAGTCCCAGTTCCCCATCAACCTGCTGAAGCTGTGGATGATCCGACTGGCATGAAGAGCCTTTCTTCCTTTGGTCAAGAGAAGGCTAGTTCAGGTGTTCACAGACACCACCTTGTGGTACTGCATCAAACAGGGTGGGGCGGGGTGGGGTCCTGGACCCTGTGTCAAGAGACCATGCCTCTTTGGACATGCCTGGAACACTAGGCATTTTCCTAGTGTTTGAGCACCTGGCGGGCTCTCTGAACATCAGAGTGGATAAACCCAGCCATCAGTGCTTAGCAGATCAGGAATGGCATCTCCATCTGGAGGTGGTGCAAGGTCTCTTTTGAGATAGGGGAGAACCTTGGTTACATCTGTTTGTCACTGCCGAGAATGTACAGTGTCAGCAGTTCTGCACACTGGCGTTTCCAAGGCAGCTCTCACTCAGACATCTTGAGTGGAGCTTAGGTCTCCTTACCTTTGATACCAGTCCTGCCCAGAGTTCTCAAGAAGATCAAAAACAACCAGGCCCAAGTCATTCGTATGGCTCTGGATTGGGCATGGAGAGTTTGGCACGCTGAACTCCTGAGCATGAGCATCTGTCCTCCGATCAGGCTGCCCCTTTGGGAAGATCTTCTTTTGCAGCAGCAGGGCTGGGTCTTGCACCCAAACCTGCACAACCTTCGCCTTCATGCATGGAGATTGAGGGGCGGCAGTACTCAGCATTTGGTCTTCCTCCTGAAGGATGCGATGTTATTCTGGCAGCCAGGCCCTCCTCCACCAAGAGGGTATTCACCTACCGTTGTGAAAAGTTTGCAACATGGTGTGCATCCATGAACATTGACCCCCTTTGTACACACCTATCTCAGGTTTTACTGTCCTTTGTCTGGCCCAGCAGGGCTCTGCTCTGGGCACTGTTAAAGGTTTCTTATCAGCCATATCCACTTTCTTAAAGTTGCTGGATCAACCTTCCTTGTTCAAGTCACCTGTTGTGACCATTCATCATGCCCCAATGGGACCTCGGTCTGGTCTTAACCTTCGTCATGTGTGCACCCTTTGAGCCACTGCACAATTGTCCACTTTGATTGTTGACCTTCAAAACAGCTTTTTTGGTGGCCATAACATCTGCCAGGAGAGTCAGCATAATGCATGCGTTCTCTCTGCACCCTCCCTACGCACGTTCTACCCAGACAAACTGGTTCTGAGAACCTGGGCCTCCTCCCTTCCGAAGGTGTTAACACCCTTCCATGTAGGCCAAAATATTACACTGCCAAGTTTTTATCCTCTACCTCATCCTTCTAAAGAAGAGGAAAGACTTCATTGCCTGGACCCAAAAAAACGTTGTTGTTCTTCATTGATCAAACCAAGGACTTTCGGGTGAACAATCAGGTCTTTGTTGGATATGTCGGGTAATGAAAGGCAAGGCTACGCAGGAACTGACTATATCACAATAGATTGTGCTCTGCATAAAAATCGTCTACGCATTGGCAAAGAAGCAGCCCACTCAGGGCTCTCGCTCTCATTCCACCAAAGCCAAGGCTGCAACCACTACATTCGCTTGCAGAGTCCCTGGCCTGGACATCTGTCAGGCAGCAACGTGAGCCTCTTTGCACACATTCACAAAGCACCGCTGCGTGGATGGTCAGAACCATTGTGACTGACACTTTGCCCTTTCAGTCCTGGAGGACCTTTTGGTATAACCTGTTTGCATACCCACCTCCGGGGAGGTACTACTTGGGTATCTATTCTAAGGCAAGGAATCTGCGACTAGAAGTCTCTATCTAATAAACAAGTTACTTACCTTTGGTAACGCCTTATCTGGTAGAGACTCTAGCTGCAGCTTCATTGCAGACCATCCCATCCTCTGTGATTGGATTTCTGCATAGGGTCCCCTTGTTGAGGCCCATCAGTTAAGCAGCATTCTTTGTGGCTCTGCGCTTCTGGTGTGGAAAGGTCACAAAAAGAAACTGATGTCAGCACGCTGGTCTGGCGCCTATATAGGCACCACATACGTCACTCCCGGTACAGATGCCACCGACTTGGAGCTGATTGACACCACCTACCGGTGCGCAGGGGCACTGCTTGAAAATTTCCAGGTCCAGCCTGATGCCTGGAGGAACTTATAAGATAAAGAATCTGCTGTTAGATAGAGTCTCTAACAGCTAAGGTATTACCAAAGATAAGTAACTTGTTCTTTACTACCCCATCAGCAGACAAATGGGCCACTTTCCTTGCTTGCACAAGGCCCATGGCATCTTGCTATGCAATTTTCTCATCCAATAACTAAGTTGCATCCTTGTCTAGCTAATCTGAGCTTTGCAGATTGCGGCCCTGCCGTGGTTGTCGGGTGCGCTCCAACCAACAAAGAAGGTTCTATTCCTGTCGGAAAGAAAGGAAGACAAAGCAGTGGATGAGACATGGGGTGGAAAATCCTAAAGATTATTTCTTGGTTCCCTCACGCATCCATGGGAATGTCATGCTTCATCCTCGAGCATTGCTCCTCGTAGGGCCGGCGCTGCAATGCTCTGCGGGCCACACAAAGGGTCACTTTGGTGGAGATCATTTATTGTTCTAGCCTTATGATGAGAGGTGTAAGCGTGAGGGTGTTCTAAATGTGTGGGGTGGAGTGATTGTATATGCAGGAGTGAGGAAAAAATAGATAAAACTGTCTAGGAGATACCAAGTGAAATTTTAATGTGATGTCTCTCTTGACAGGTTTAAAAAAAAAAGTAGCTGAGTCAGGACTACTGTAAGGGCGTAATGTACTCATGTAGCCTCAAGTCTAATGGTGTAGTCAGGTAGACATGTTTCGTGCCCTAAAGTCTGAAAAGGATCCACATCGCTTCATCAAGACCTAAAAAACGAAGTGTGGGAATCCTACCCCACTCATAAATCGCGATATGCAGTATAGGTATTCTCTTAAAAGAAAATGCCTGGTACGGTGGTTAATAATGACTGTCCAACCTAGAAAAAACAAAAGAAACAATGGGGAGAACAAAATAGTAATCAGAAAATTTGCATATCTGGTTCAAGGTGTCATTAGGATTGCTTTTCCCGCACACAGTAACAGAGTTTCTCCAATGGTAGACATGCATATGCTGTGGTTGGCGCTAAACAGTCGCCAAATAGTGAAAGGACTGAAGGACAAAACTAATACACACAAAACAGCAGGCGAGTGGACATAAGTGGTACAAACAACGTGGAATTAAGAACTTTGCAAGTGTCACACAGTTTGTCTCAACTGACTGGTTGTCTTAAGTGTGAACTAGGGGTCTTACCCTTTGGGTCAATCAAATACGCCCTATAGGTCAGAAACAAAGGCTAGCGCTCAGCTGCTTACTGCAAGGAAAAGGTAATGACAGTCAAACTCGGGCCAAAACATAAAAAGGACCCTCAAAGCTGAGGCAATCGTACTCATGTGGCTTCTACGCATGACGTGTGAGACCTACCTTCCTCTGCTTGCCCACTTCGAGACTCAGCAGAGGAGGCGACCTGTATTTAAAGTACAGCTGATTGAATTGCCCTGAGGTATGGAGTGTGCAACCGTAGGAGCGAGCTGTGATTGGTTAGCCTATGCGGTCATGGGAGCAGGGTCGTGTTTGGGTCAACAGTAGCCTGGATTATAATGGGCTACAAACCAGCCCTTCAATGGTGGCCAACAGACAGTGTGATGCACTCGCCAGGTGTATGATCTCAAGTGATGCCTGAACCTGGCCAAAACGAAGGCACACATGGTCCTAGATGCTGCAAAAAACCTATGACTAACCAGTGACATTGGCAGTGCTTAGAACTGTCATTTAGGATGTTTGAGGGTGTTGGGGGGAGCTAGTGAACACTTGTTCTACACCTGCTCAATGCCCCTATTTTAAAATGTTAAGAATGATGTTACTAAGCTGCCCATTTTTAGTAGATTGACCATGGGTAAGAGCTGTACTATGGCAATTGTTGTAATGTTTGAATCAAGCACATACTAACCCCTAAATTTCAGCGGAGCACAACATGAAAAAGTAGGGGTTTTCAGGTGATCCTAAGAAGGAAGGGCATCCTATTGGAATGGAAGATGCATGGGTAAACTTAACCCCTTAGCTGCTGCCTCCCCCGTGCTGAGCCCTTTTTTGGCTATTTGGGGTAGTTCGTGCTTAGGCCTTCATAACTTTTTGTCCACATAAGCTAGCCATGACTTTTTTGCCAACATCCTAGGAATTCTAAAGGTACCCAGAGTTTGTGGGTTCCCCTGAAGGAGACCAAGAAATTAGCCAGAATACAGCTAAAACTTCTGGGTTTTTCAGAAAAATTTGAAAATAGGGCTGCAGAAGAAAGCATGTTGTTTTTTTCCCCTGAAAATTGCATCAACAAAGGCTTTGCGGTGCTAAATCACCATCTTCTCAGCTTTCAGGAACAGGAAGACTTGAATCAGAAAATCACATTTTTCAACACAAATTTGGCATTTTACGGGGACGTACCCCATTTTTACTATTTTTGCGCTTTCAACCTCCTTCCAGTTAGTGACAGAAATGGGTGTGAAACCAATGCTGGATCCCAGAAGGCTAAACATTTCTGAAAAGTAGACAAAATTCTGAATTCAGCAAGTGGTGATTTGTGTAGATCCTTCAAGGCTTTCCTACAGAAAGTAACAGCTAATATAAAAAAATATTGAAAATGAAGTGAAAAAAGAGCCATTTCTGTCCATGTTTTCTTCTAAAAAAAAATTGCCAGCTATGGCAAATTTTTTAAAGCAATATATTATTACGTCTGCTGGACTCTTCTGGTTGCGGGGATATATAGGTAGGTTCATCCAAAGCCCTAGGTACCCATAGCCAATAAATGAGCATCATCTTGCAATAGGTTTTCATTGTATACCGGGTATACAGCAATTCATTTTGTGAAATATAAAGACTGAAAAATAGGACTCCTCCTCTAGCTGGTAATGCACATGATCATCAACTCCATTGTTAAATTGTTTTCTTCCTCTCTCGGGTTCGGACTTGTGCTCTTCTGCCCTGGTTCAACACTGTTATCACATACTTTACTCAGTAATACCTGTTCTCTGTCGGTATTGTTTAGCCCTCAGTCCTTTCTCTCTCTCTCTCTCTCTCTCTCTCTCTCATTGGCTCGATGATGTCAACTGCGTGAGGGTGACTCGCATCCACTGCAGTCTTGCATGGGCCTTCACCCTTCCATCCTTCATATTCCTCCCACACCATGTCCAGTCCGTAATGGAACAGACGCCTTTTCAGTTTTGTTCCTGGTGCCACGGCAGATATCCACACACTAACTTTCACCAGGTGTGTAACCTTTGCCTCTCCCCTGAGGACTACGAGGCCAGCTGCAAGGCCTTCTGCCCCTTTAGGTCCAAGAAGACTGTTCGTGATCGTCGATGCTCCTCGGGGAAAGGGATTGCTTAGGTATCTATTCTAAGGTAAGGAATATGCAGCTTGATGTCTGTATCAGATGAAGAAGTTACTTACTTTCAGTAACTCCTTATCTGGTAGAGACTTTGTCTAGCTTCAGATTCCTTACCGACTCTCCCATCCTCCCCTCTTCTGCGAGCAGATTTTTCCAACTAGTGTGACCGCTCTAGTTCCTTAGTGACTGCACACTGGTCCTTCAGCATTTTGTCATGGCTCATGCTTGTGATGAGGAGACGTCACGAAAACAAACTGTCAGCATGCTGGGGGTGACGCCTATATAGTCACCGTGCACATCACATCCAGCGCAGACATAGCCGATCAATGCTACCTATTGGCACGGAGAGGTACTGCTCAAGGTTTTCGGGATCCAGTCTGATACCTGAAAAATATTATCAAGTGAGGAATCTGTGGCTAGATGGAGTTGGTTGTATGACATTACCAAGCATACTTTTACATTGCATACCTTTACAACACATCCATTACAATGCAGTGCCTTTACCACACATTGTCTTTACCACTCAAACCTTTGCCTTGCCTATAACTTTACCATGCATGCCCTTACAGCGCAAGAGATATGTATGTTCGATGACGTGTGGCTGTAGATACACATGCTTTGCATACTCCTACCATCTAGCGTTGAGTCTGTAGTGGTACAAGTTGTTTTTCTTCGAAGAAGTCTTTTGAGTTACAGGATCAAGTGACTCCTCCTTTCAGTGATATTGCCCATGAGCATTGCCTCCTTTGTTAGATTGTTTTCTCTCCGCTGTCAGGTTCGGATGTTGGTACCTTTGCTTCATCTAGCGACTCTCTTTAGTTCACTTTTTTTTTTTTTTAACCTAGTCTCACTTTGACTATATTGTTATTGGTTGCTCTTTTCTTATCTTAGGGCTCACGTCTTTTCGTGAGTTCGGGTTCCAACCAACCACCTTTCAGGGTGCCAGCACCCGCCTTGGGCCTACCTCCCATGCGGCACTGATGGAAATTATTCCCTGATAGAATGGACTCCATTCTGCTTCTGTCCTCGGTGACATGCCAAGTTCCCACACACCGACCGACACCTTGTGTGCAACTTTTGCCTGTCTCCGGATCATCTCTAGGCTCACTGTGACTCTTGGAAATCCTTTTGTTCCAAGAAGACTCTTCGGGAACGAAGATCTCGTCGATTGGGGAAGGCCCAGAAGAAGTTGGACTCCACCTCGGACATCTTCAACGAGAAGCACGCTCAGGAGGAACCTGTGCAAGAGGAGGAGGCCTTTTCCATACAGGACAGCTCTGATTCGGACATCGAGTCAGATTTTGAAAGCTACGAGATCACCTCCACTTAGCGCATGAGTATTGTGGCCCCCTCCTGCCCCGCCAAAGACTTTAAAAAGGAACCGATTGCTGAGGTCCCCAGTCCGCCACTGCCACCAGGCCATGGTGGGTACCGAGAAACTGCTTCAGATGCCCCAATCTCTGGCTGTGCAGCAAAAACATTCTCCAAGATCAAAGCTGCGTCCTCGGCTTTGACCTCCATTTCTTTGGACCAATGGGTAATTTCTGTTTCAGTCTGAACCTCAGTACCAAGCAGAACATCATCAGCCTCTACTTCAGCACTGACCAAAATGCACTGACTGAAAACTCCAGCACTGAAAATCTCACACCTGAAAACTTCGAAACCAAGAGACTCAGGCCAGTCTTCCACCAACCCATCTCTGGTTCAGCCGATTCTGTAGAAAATGGACGCTCACCAGCGCAGACTCCAGATACAAGAGGGCACAGATCAGATTATTGCCACTCCTTCCTCTCCTGTGTTCCCTAAACATAAACTGTCTTTTGAAGAGGGTTTGGACGTCCCTCCTAAGTGGAGAACCAAGGAAAGGCCCTCCACGCAAGCCTTCTCACACTCCTCCTCTTCCTCCTTCTCCACCCCCACCTCTACCTCCCCACCTTCACCCCCACCTCCCTCCCGTCCACACCTCCCTACTTCACTCATCCAAGGGGATGACACACCTCAGGGTTCTCCACATTCCTTTACTGGGAGTTTAAGGGGTCATCAGGATGACACTAACCATTGGGATACCTGTGAACCTGATCCTAATCCCTCAAAGAATCCAGACCTCTACCCTGCACACCCCTCGCCTCCTGAGGACATTACCTCTTACCAACAGGTAATTGCTCGAGCAGCTGCATTTTACAACGTGGAGCTGTATAGAGATCCTATGGAGCATTTCCTGTTTGATACTCTTACCACAACTCGCAGGGAGACACAATATCTTCCCGTGCTCCCTGGCATGCTTCATCATGCAAAGGATATCTTCCAGGAGCATGTCCGCCTGAGAGTTATCACACTACGGGTGGACAAAAAGTATAATGCGGCTCCCACTGACTCGCTCTACATCAGGGCACAAGTTACACCTGATTCCATTGTGGCAACTGCAGCTTGTAAAGGGGCAAACAGCCAGGCCACTGGGGGACTCTCCTCCCCCACACAAGGAGAGTAAGAAAATAGATGCTGTGGACAAAAGAATGGCGGCGGAATTGCCGTATAGCCAGCTCTCAAGCCTTGCAAGCCCACTATGACCGGGCTCAGAATGGAGGAGCTTCTTCAATACTTTCCTGATGAGCATCGTAAGAGGGTACAAGAGATTGTTGCGGAGTGCCAAACCATCTCCAACAATTGCATCAGGTGTGCCCTAGACGCTGCCGACACAGCAGCGTGCGGCATAAACACCAGTGTCATTCTTAGATGTCATGTATGGTTGCATTGCCAGGGTTTAAACTTGCAGTCCGGCAGGCAGTCCTCATCATGCCCTTTGACAAGGAGCACCTGTTTGGGTCACAAGAAGACACCACCATAGAGAGGGCTCAAAAAGGACAGACACTGCTAGAGCCATGGGTGCCCTTCAAACCACTACACATAGAGACTCCATTTGTTGCTCCATGTTTAGAGGCTCATACAGGTCCTCCACCTCAGAGGCATCCACTTCTCATTCCAAACAACCTCCTACAGAGGTACCAACAATAAAGGGAGTGGAAAGAGCACTGCCTCGCGCGGATCCTCCTCGTATTAGTTTATTACCCAATTGTGCAGCTAAAATTTGTAAAATGTTCAGAGTCAGCGCACTTTGTTTCAACTGTAGAGGCAAAGGTCGGGCAGCTCTCTACGCCACGTTTTGCTTGGTTGTCCTCTTGTTTGCAACGCATTATGGGCACTGCAGCCCTTACTCAATACACTTTTGCCTTAAAGTCTATATCTATGCGCTGACTGAACATTTTACAAATTGTAGCTGCACAATTGGGTAATAAACTAACAATGAGAGGTTGTTTACAGCAGTTTGGGGGAATGGCACAGTGCGGAAAATATGTTTTTGAAATAGGATGGATGAAAGATAAAAACTGTAAAAGGAGTGGTTGCATGTTACAGACAACATTTGTATGGTTGAATCCACTGTGCACGTCCCATTTGCTTCGTTTGGTGATGGAGCAATGTATAGACATTTTTTAACGGTGTGTGTCCAGCCGAGGAGACGCTCACCACCGCCAGAATTGAAGGGCGAAGGGCGCCATATGCCACTTGCGGCCAATTGATTTATGCCTATTTATATATATATATATATATATATATATATATATATATATATATACACACACACACATTTAACTTATATGCTCATAAATATAATTTTGTTTTAAAGGCCTGCGTGGTAAAGTCAATTCTGGGTAATGAATGCGTGGTAAAGGCATTACGTTTTAATGCCTGCATTGTAAAGGCTGTTTCCCGATGGAGTCTTTTAACAGATAATGTGTTACCATCTTTAAGTAACTTGTTCTTTTGGACTTGCTTTCTTAAAATCGTATTTGTGGATTTCCACGGATAGCATGTTAGTACTATATGGCTTGTAATGAAGCTAAAGGGCAGGACTAACGTTTGTTGGATTAAAATAAATTAAAAGGCCTCTTTGGCAGCCTTACAGAAGTTTAAACTTCATTGGCAAAATTAATTTGACATTATTAATTAATCCCATTTGCTACTCAGTAAATCCGGACTTTTTCAAAACATTTGGGTACAGGCACTGTTTACACAAAATTAGGTAGACATGTGGCACATTGATTCCCTTTATATACTCATCATTTCATGCACACTACCTGTCGCAGTATTTTGTCTTTTCCAGTGTAACTTTGCTCAAAAAGAGAAGAACGGTGCTACTCCACCTAGGGATCCGCAATCTTGAAATCTGAAGTACAGAGTTTTGGACAGTTAGAGAATATCTACTTGTCCAAAGGGTGGAATGGTTGAGCGATCTACTTGCCCTGTAAAAAACAAAACTACTTGACCCATTTCATGCCTTGCAGTGACGTGACAAAATGCCTCAGTGTTATCATAATAGTGGTCTGATAATGTCCTCTTTGATTATGAATGGGGTCATCTTCTGTCAGGATTTGGATTCTGTTAAGTTCAGTTATTGCCACATTTGCTATTATACTGAATGCTGAAAATATCAGAATTCTCTCTCTGTCGAATATTTGAATATTCACAGGCTTCGGTTATGAACAGCATTTATTAATGGCAGCTTTTTGGTCACGGGGGGCTCTGAATAAGACATGCTTTTGTTATGTTGGAGGTCTAATTATAACATCGTGCAAGATAGACCCTTGTACTATAACTGTACCGTTGCTGTCTTCTGAGAAACTATTATGTGAAGTGCTTCGGAAAATGCAATTTTAAGCATTCACTTGATCCAACAAAAACAAATTGGAACTAGACCCAGATTATATTTGCTGTAAGAGCCTTGGTCACCAACTAAGTATCAAAAAGACAACCCACAGTCTGACGTTTTCTGCTTGAGCACAAGTGTAATTCTTGAGCACAAACGTCATCTCCGGTGACATTTACAGGCGAACACATTTAAGAGTATTTACTGACTCCTCTCCAACCCTTCTCACCCTGGAGAAGCTGGGGGATTCACCCCTGTCAAGGGCAGAAGTAAAACTTTTTCTAGGGTGAGAAGAGACAATCTGTTCAAAAAAATAAGGTGGGGTGAAAGGAAAGGAGTATCTTCATGCTATGCCCCCACTTTGAAAGGTGAAATATAATGTTTACAGAAAATTGCACTTGCTCTGCAGGTTTTGGTGTAAGCAAATGCATGTGTGTTTGCTGAGGCTAAAATAGAATTCAGAAAAAAACGACTAGGAGTATTTCTAGGCCTACACCTGTAAACTCTGGAAAATTCCTGAAAATAGTAAATCTGCACCAGTGCCGAATCAGAGAACCACAGGTGCACTTTTACGACTCTCTTTATGGACGGAACCCCGACATTCATACTTTAATGTTACTTGCATGCCTTTCATAATGAAAATAGGAACCAATGTTGCTATTAGTCCTCTGCATGTATTTGCGCATAGTCACGGAGCCGTATAAATAGCCACAAATGCTAACATTTTGCAGACCTGTGCACGTTTTTGCATACTGCTTACCTCGCACTGTATTTCTTTATTGTGCCCATTCTAATAGGAAAAGCTCTGCATTAATGAACCATGTATATGCAATTTTTAATTTCCTGCACATGCGGATGAATAGTTTGCATTGGACCAGACAGTCCAAAGCGTTGGTTTGGAACAGTTTGAGTCTACTTATCCAGAAAACAAAATGAACATGAAAATGTGTTTTGCCTGACCTCAAACAGAATGTCCTGGGCATTAGAGAAAAGGATTTCCACACTTTTGGACAAAATGTGGAGTTCCTGGGTGGTGGATTGTGAATGATGGGGGTGTGCTGGGATGCTAACGGGAGTAAACATGTCCAGAGTGGCCGAACTAGTTTCCTGGCCGATGCATTGACCACAGAATTTTCAACCAGTTAATCCAAGGAAGGCCATTGATTAGTAGAACCTGCATTAGACAGCTGCGTGAGTCTCCAAACGGCATAGGTGCAGCACAGTTGAAAGCCTTTTACATGTGTTTATTCCGTGGTAGCAATGCAGCAGTTACCATGGCATATCTTTGTGGCCCATAGCTAGCAGTAGATTCTTCTTATTCTTGTGAGTGGTCCTTAGTCATTTAGAAGCACTGCAGGCAAAATGCTAAGCTGGTTGTCATGGTAACAGAGTGGCTGTATGCATCCCTTTCTTCCCATCACTGTGTGTCCCCCTCGAACCTTATGTTCCACAGTGCTATTTCTGCTTCCTATTAAGCCAACAATGGCCTATTGTTAGAGTTCCTGGGATGTATTGGCTATTTAGAGGTTGAGTGCTTCATGCTAATACTTTGCAGCAGAGCTTTTTCATTCCCTCTGTTATGGTGGCGTGCTCCAGCATAGCTTCTGGGTCAACCATATTCGACAGTTTTTTAGTTCAGTGCTGGTATTCTTCCTAAAACAATGGGGCTTAAAGCTTCCACAACAGGTCCGTCCCTCAATGCAAATCCCCGCTCAAGATGTCATATTAAACATGAGAGGTTATTGTGAAAGATAACTATACAGAAGATCATTGTAGCTACATCAATGGAAGCAGGTTTGCTTGTGATGAGTTTAGATTTGTCAACCTGCTGTTAAATTTGTTGCTGACAGTCCAGGCTGACTAGAAATCGCTGATACTTACTTTGTTCAATGGTGTATCCATCCCTGATTTGTAGTGCTACATATGCAGTTGTTTATTGGCTGCCTATAATGAGAGGGTCATACCTTTACCTTGGAGGGAATTGAGTTTAATCTCAGTTTTATGGGCTCAAGTATCTCATTTCGAGGTGGACAATTATTGGTGATAAGCTTGACTTTGATCAATGAATCATCCTGGGGAATTACACTTAAAGGATCACTCTTTAACCCCCTTCTCCTAGTAGACCGTGCTGTAGATTCCCCAGTAATTCCTTGTCTCGTTCTGGCCTCTCAGAGCCCAACTTGTTATTGGTTTGATTTCCCCTGCACCTAGGTTCACCAATACCCCTGGTATTGATAAGTCCAGGGGGTTGGAAAAATCAAACTCAGTCACCGGGCCACACATAATCAGGGCCTATGCCTTGTGTTTCATTGAGCATTTCGTTGTTGGAGTCCCTGCCAGTCTTTGTCCTTCTGTCCCAGTGTATGTACCAGCATTTCTTTGTCTGCGTTTGTGCCTCATATAGCTTTATGGCTGTCTCCCTGTCTAAGTGTATCTTTGTGTTCTTATATTTGGTTAGTAGATCTTTGCTGTGGCCAGAGCTGGTCAATATGGACATGGAGAAATGGATATTGGCAGTGATTAAATTAATGTATGAGAATAGTTTGAGGCGTGTTCAGTTAGGCATGATTGGTGCCATGACAGTCCCACTTCAGTCTTGGGGGACGAGATTACACCGACTTGCTCTTTAGCCTAAATCATATATATATATATATATATATACACATAGTATCTTTAGACTCGACGACGGTTCCCACCAAAACCTTAATGAGATTTACAAAATTGTAAATAAACAAGGATTAGCATGAAATAATATTAATTACTAAATATAGATACATTTTGGCAAAATAACTAATATATTTATTCTCAAATCATATTTGATGGATGCCATTTTTGTTATATATATATGTGTACCACTGCCCAATGGCAAAAGGAGTTAAACACCCCTCCTATCGAATGACCTTCCGACCTTATGTCTAATCCTTGTAAAGGAAAAAAGAGGACAATAGAATAGAGAGAAAAGACCCAAAAAAATATATAAATACATTTTAATCTTATTTCTCAAACTTCAGCCCAAAACATCTAATCTTTAGTTCTCATCCCGCATGTACAAAAAGCTCTTCATCCTGGTTAAGTTCACCCAGATGTCTACTGATCAGTCTAATACTGTATTCGGATTCCATCGTCCTAAGAATGGATTCCCTGTCCCCCCTCTCTGAGGATCACCCTGTCAGTTCCAAACAAAGACATACCATACATTTTTCCATTATGAACCTGTCTACAATGTTGTGCCACAGGATAATTCACATCATTGTTCCTGATGGCGCGCCAATGTTCCAAAATACGTTTTTTTTTACAGGGAAGGTAGTACTGCCCACTTACATGAGTCCACATTGGCACGTTATACCATAAACAACAAAATCAGAGTTGGTGTGGATAAACTTTTTTTATCTTCACTTCTCTGCCTTGTAGGTAAGCTAAAGGTCTTCCGATTAGTGCTGTGTGCACAGGCCTTACACTTACTGCATCTATAAAAACCCTGCTGTCCTGTGATCCATGTATCCTTCTGCGTGATCGGATAACTATGTACCGGCATGTCCTGCAACAAACTACTCTTTCTATATGTAATTTGTGGACTGGGAATAACCAATTGACCAATCACTTTATTTGCTCTGATGAGATGCCAATACTGTTTCATAATTCTCATCACCCGATCAGAATCAAAATTATAGCTAGTGATAAATCTCACTGTATCCTCCTCCCTTTTTTGTTGATGAGAATAATATCTTGCTACATCTTGGAAACCTTTTCCTAGGCATTCCTAATCACTTTCACTGTATGCCTCCTAGACTTGAATCTCCCCCTCCATATGTTTGTGTTTTTTCTGAAAAGTCTGGACCTTACTGCTGTTCCTTTTGGCTCTAAGAAACTCACCATAAGGAATACTCCACTTAAATTTTGGTGAATGGTGGCTATCTGCATGTAAGATACTATTGCCTGCAGTACTTTTTCTAAAGAGACTAGTATGGAGAGTCTCCCCTTCTACTGTAACCAAAATATCCCAAAACTCCATAGAGATGTTGTCACTTTTATACGTAAAGCTCAGATTATGATCATTATCCAATAACCATCCCACAAAATCATGCAGAATCGTCTCTGGTCCATCCCTGATGATAAATAAATCATCAATGTATCTTGTCCAGAAAAATTTATTGCGCGGGTCCTGCGCAGGCTGCCGTGCACCGACCCCGTTTGGTAGAGGAAGTCGGACAAACTGCAGAAAGTACTTGATATATGTGTGTATATATATATATATATATACATATATATATATATATAAATATTATATTATATTATATACACCTCTTTGGCACTGTTTGACAAATCTTTACAAAATCTTCCAAAAGAAGTGCCAAAGTGATTCTCTTTGCGCACAGAAAGTTTTGGGGTGATCCATCAAGCGGGGGAGTGGAGGGGCGAAAAAGTTGCGTTTTCCATGTTAATTCGTATTGGACCTTTAGACACGACTACAGCACGAACCACTGGACCGAATTACAATAAATGTGCAAGAAAGCTAGCTTCCTGGGCGCAGGTTGTGCTTTTGCTTATTTGGCGTAAATCTGTTCAGTAGTTTTTGAGATATTAAAAGGAAAACAAATTGGGTCCTCCCCATCCCCACCCCCACCACAGCCCCGGGGACCACCACTTCCCCAGAGCTATTGTTAAATCCACGTTAGGGGGGGGGTGGGGGGGTTGGTCCCCCCCAGAGACCACCACTCCCTGTGACAAAGTGTAAAAAATAGAAAGAGGATCAGTTTTGGACCCCCTACAGCCCCAGGGACCACCACCTCTCTGGGGCTATGAACCTTGGAGGGGGGGACGGACAGCCCCCCTCGTGGAACCACTAATGGCCTTGGGGGCTGTCACCCCCCTGGTCCAGCACGTGCTATGTTCCACCCACAGGACATAGCTGTTTGCTGTGGCTTGTCTGCAGCTTTGAAGTTGCTCTAAAATCATAAAAAATATCAATGAAACATTATCACTCAAATTATTGAAGAAGAAACTGTGAATGGTGGGGCGTGAGTTATAGTTACCTTAGGGCACGAGTTATAGTTCTTGAAAGAACTCTCTCTGTAACTGCTGAATTTCTATGATTTTGTACAAGTAAATTCAGAACCTAACTATAACGTCCCTGTAACCTTAGATTTCTTATTTTGGACTGCATGATTTGGACTCTGAGGGAAATGCCTCCAGGTGGGGATCCTCATGTTATGAGGCTTTGCTATATGCTCATGATACAGTTCTCATCTCCTAAACCATTTAAAAGCCCGTAGACATCTAACTAAAGCATGCTTCAGCTCTAAAGCTAAATGTCATCCTCTCAAAAACTAAATGTTTTGAAAAAAATGACGGAAGAGAGGCATGGTTTAATGAGAATTACTAATGTTGGGATGACGATGATGATGATGATGAGGCACACACACTGTCACCAAAAGTAACCTGGCACTGGAGACCTAAACATCAAATCAAATAGATCTTGAAGGTTCTCCTAAAGTAATAGTGACTTGACATAAACCTCAGGAAGAGGTGAAAGGCATTCTGGAGTTGGGTCCTTCCCCCAACCCCACACCTGGCCCCTTCTAAACAAGGTACCTGAAGACCTTTGCTGGACTGCAAAAATCGAGTAAAGGTGTTCACCACCATCATATCTCGTAGAGTAGATTGCCCACATTAATAAGAGTCCCAATGATTGAGACTAATGACCACGAAGTAGGTCTATTTTCTGACTGAAAGCTAGTGGAGCAGCCTTCTTGCCTCAGAGGTATAATCAGATTTCCATAGACTAGGCACTTTTCTCACAGCCATATATTGAATCCTCTGCAGTTGTTGCAGTGCTGCCTTTGTAATACCAGGCCACCATCATATAATCACTCATTAAGAAGATGATCTAGTGAAGAGCTGAGCCTGCAAAGCCTGTTGTTCAAAGACATGTTCATGTGGTCCACTGTGTCAGAGGCTTCCGAAAGTTCTAACAGCAAGAGACCAGTCTTGTGGATCCCATTGCAAATCATGTAGTTCATCCACAGTGGTCAATAGGAACGCTTCTGTGTCATGTCACGAGTGCTCATAAGAAGCTCATCCACAGAGATCAAGAGGATGCCCTGTGTGCCATGGCAGGAGGGAAGTCTGTCTGTAACCCCACCAAGAACCAAAGATTATCCAGAACTAAAGCCAACTTTGATGCCACATTCTTCTCTATTATCGCATGCAGGAGGATGATTGATCTGTAGTTTTTGAAGATTGATGGCTCGAGGTCAGCCTTTTTGAGAAGGTTGATAACTCCCACCTTGGAACGGTGCAGATTCTGAAGAACATTATCATCTGGAATGGCAGGGGCACAGTTGCACAATGGACAATGAGCAAGGCTAAGTGGAAGAACAGAGAATGACATGGTGGAGTCAGTTAATACATATTATTGTCTCAGTACATATTCTTGTCTTTGGATAGTACTCCAGAGGAATGAGAAATAGAGCAAACACAGAGCAGGCTTTATTAAATGCATGTCACCTTTTCTGGGCATATCATTTGGTTTTATTTCAAATATGGGGGCTGTGCCCCTGAAAACTGAATCAGTTTTATGAGAGCACTGGCTGCCAGAGTTGCTTCAAAGCAGTACGCTGTGAGGCATAGCCTCCTGATCTTTAAGAGGTTTGCAATACTAATTCTTGATGGGTATACAGAGCAATAGACTGTTGCCAACTTTCATATTGGAGTCCAGGCTTCTTCCTCTACTTGCTAGAATCTAAGCTGCCCTTGTTTATGGGCTGGTGAAACATATGTGTGCAGAAGTAAAAAAAACAAAAAGGAGGCTACAAACATGCCTGATAGTGATGACCTATGATTTTATTTCTGATGTACACACATCTCTAATAAGTTGGAATCTTGGGGTAGGCAAGTGTATGTCTTGGAGCTATAGTATCTTGTCAAGGCAGGCACTGTTGAATGCATTGAAATAGATGAATGAATGAACAAACAACATACCACTTAAAGAATGGAATAGGGCACATTTTTCCTAGTTGACTTCTCATAGAGTATGTAGGTTTTTCTTTAAAGGGGAAGATCTATTAGTCAGATCTTCTTGCATCATATAAGATCCTCTGTGGCAGAACTAGGGCTCTTGGGGCAAGAATGATGAATTGGTAAGGGTTGGGACCAGTATTTGGCTTATGCAAATATGTTGAAGACTTGATGCATTTTCTCTTGTTCTACCCTAATCATACAGATTACAGATGGGAAGCATTTTTATTTGTATGGCAAGGGGAAAGTGTTTTAATATTGGCCACTGTGGGGAACTTTCGCAGAGAAGCTTTAATAAAGTTTAGAGTATACAAGGCCAGCTTTTGCCTGGACAAGCTAGGCACAGGCCTAGGCCACCAATCTTCAGAGGGGTGCATGGAGCTGTCGACATTAAGTTCATGCAAAGAGCAGCATCCGACTCACTTGGCTCTAGTGATTCAGTTTAAAGTGGGTTTAATCCTTTATTAATCTGCTGCAGGCATTATTTTGAACACCCCATAAGCCCACTTCCTTGTCTTCCCTTCCCTTCTCATCTCTGCTGACATACAAGAACAACCCACCACCCAACAAACAACTTGCCACCAGCGTGACAGAGCTAAGCTGAGAGTGATTCAGGTGAGTTGGGGGAGGTGTGCAGTTGTTTTGAGAACTCTAACCATGGAATCTTTGCTTTGACTGTCCCCCAGGCATCAGACTAAATCTGGAAAATCTTGAGCAGTACCTCTGTGAAGTAACGTCGCCATGCCCATGTATGTGCCACCCTGGTGCTCTGACATCAGTTCTTTTCTTTCCGCTCCAGCAGTGTGGATCTAGAGAGCTACCTCTGTCATTTTCTTTTACCAACTTAGTTTCAACTTTTGTCAGCATTTTCTAGCTTTCACTCCCAGTGTGGTAGGAACATGTTGACTGTGAAATCTTTGGGCTTCAAGCCTTGCTGGGATTCCAAAAGTCAGACGTCTGTGTCTGATCCCCACCAGGATTTCGCCAAGTGCAAGTTAATGCACCCAAAGGCAATTCTTGAGGGAGCAATGAAGCTCCTAGTGGAAGGGCAAAAGAAGGCTCCTCGCCGTTCCCGGTTTAATTTGCGTGGAAGATCTCGGTGATGCTCCCAAAACCGTTCCCATTGATGATTGTCTTCCTGTGTCAGGACCTCCTCATCGAAGTCGGGTAAGTTGAAGAAGCTCATGAAAAAGAAGTTGGCGTTCTTCCACTTTACCCCCTCCACCTCATGCTCTAAGCCCCTCTCTCACACTCCACATGCGGAACTGGAGTCAGGGCCTGCTCCATGCGACTCAAAGTTTCCTGACACCGGAGCAATGCCTGCCCAACTTGAGGAATTTTATGATGCCATGTATGCTGTCTAGGGGCCACCGATGCCCTCTGGCATGCCTTCTGGCCCCACAGAGGTGCCCCTGCTGGGTTACTGTCGGTGGGTTTGCCCTCGATGCCAGCTAGGCCCTTGGGATCCACTCCAAGATCCAGACTAAGGTCACCACTGGTGCCTCCATCCACCCTGGCTCCATCTCACCTGGCGCCACCCGTGGTGCTGCCTGATGTTGATCTCAACGCCATCCAGGCCCCGCGATCCCTTCGACTTTCCACCCATTGACAGGCCCTACCTTCATGAAGTGGGAGACTAGGAGGGTTGATGTATGGTCCCCTAGAGGAGGACAATTAAGAGGAAAACTGGTATGAGAAGCTGGGTGATGCCAGTTGTTTGGCTACCTTCCCAGACTCTGCCATGCTTTCCTCTCTGGGTCAGGCTTGGGAGGAAGGGGAATCTTTTGCCACCATTATGCACAGGGCAGTAGAGGTCCTTGATCTCCAGCTATCTACTGTCAAGATCATGGCCAATGTCTTGATGGAGGCTCTTCAACCTGGGGCGGGCTCGCCTGAACCCATTC
The DNA here is from genome assembly GCF_031143425.1 of Pleurodeles waltl. Classification (NCBI taxonomy): domain Eukaryota; kingdom Metazoa; phylum Chordata; class Amphibia; order Caudata; family Salamandridae; genus Pleurodeles; species Pleurodeles waltl. The sequence goes on along the minus strand of NC_090443.1, from coordinate 409,017,783 downwards.
CCCCTTTAATGAAGCCCTCACCCACTTACTTCTGTGGGCCTGGGAAAAACTCTGCTTAGGGGCTCCTGTGCTTTGAATGATTACCTGTTGACATTGTCCTGCCCCGGGAGAACCAGCCTTCCTCTCCCAGCACCCCTTCACTGAGAGCCTGGTAGTGCACTCCTCAATAGCAACAGTCAACCCAACACATTCCCTTCCAGTCCGCCGCACAGGGAGTGCAAGAGCCTCACACCTTTGGGAAGTGCATATTCTCCTCTACCAGCCTTGCCTTGCAGTCTGTGAACACTACATACCTCTTGGACTGATATTCCCATCCATCGTGGGACTCGGTTGCCTGAGGATGGCCGTGCCATTCTCAGCTAAGCTTTGGTGGATGGCAAGGATGCAGCAAAGTTCACCATCCGGTGCGGACTGGAAACCACAACCTCTGTGGATCAAGCCATGGCTTCTACAGTGCTGCTGCACGCCTGGTTTCGGTCCACTGGGTTCTGTGGATGATGTCCAGTCATCACTGATCGACATGCCCTTTGATGGCTCCCACCTGTTTGGTGACAAGGCGCATGCGGTGCTCAAGCACTTTTGTGAGAGCAGGGTCACTGCCAGATCTCTTGGGATTGCTTTATTGACTTGGCCACAACAGCAGTCCTTCTCCTCCTGCCCCTACTGCAGATGTAGAAGAGGCAACTTTAGGCACCCACAGTACCAGCCGTCCCATACCCAGCCCAGCAGCCTGCCTAGTTCTTTCAAGGATGGGCCTGCAGTGCCCAAAAAGGACGTGGGAGCCAGTCCCAGTGTGCTGCCCAGTTCCACACCCTTCCAAATGATGCAGCCTCCAAGTCCCTTTAGCATGCCCTCCATTCAGCACATGACCCTGTTTCTATGGGGAACAGGGTCAAGACTGATTTACATATGGCTGGGCCCAAACTGGGATGGCATGGTGAGCAACAGAATTGATGGATTAAACCCAGATCTGTGACTGGGGTTGAATGTTTGATTGTTTCCACATTCCGTCCATCATTTGTGTTTGTTTGCCCCATTCAGCACAGCCATCTTGTGGGCAGCAAAATCAGGCGCCACCTGCCCCAATGGTCAGGGATTACAATCTGACAAGTGGATGCTTCAGATTTTGTAAAGAGGTACATACTATCATTTGTGGTAACACCTCAGCCTCTTCTTACTCCGTGAGGAAGTGCAAGCTCTTTTGGCCAAAGAAAGCATAGAGAAGGTGCCCGCAATACAAGTAGGTCATGGTTGGCATTCCTGCTACTTTCTAGTGTTGAAAAAGGACAGTGGCCTCCACCTTGTACTAGATCTGGACCCTCTCAACTTCTTTCTGAGGAAAGAAATATTCAAGATGCTTACGTTAGCTCAGGTTCCGTCTGGCTTGTATCTCGGAGACTGGATGGGAGCACTGGACCTACAGGACATCTATTTTCACAACTATATGTTGCCTGCCCACAGGCGCTGCCTGTGATTCACAGTGGGCCAAGAGTATTTCCAGTTCGCTTTGATCCTCTTTGGCCTCACCAGTGCCCCTTGGGTGTTCATAAAAGTGATGTTGGTGCTTATAGCACCTCTGCAGAGGTCAGGAGTTCCAGTCTTCCCCTTCCTTGACAACTGGCTGCTGAAGGCAATTTCACCCTCAGGCAGTCACCACCCCCCTCCAGAATACTGGAAGCCTTCTGCATTCACTGGAGATCACTATCAACATGCCCAAAGTCACACCTGACCCCTTCTCAATTTCTCCCTTTCATCAGAGCCATTCTGGACACATTGCAGTTCGGTGCTTTTCCTCCAAAGCAGCAAGTCCGGGATATTCAGGCTATGATTCCAGTGATTCGGCCTCTATCCTGGATTTTGGTGAGACTGACTCTGAGGTTGCTTGATCTCATGGCCTCCTGCATCCTGCTGTTAAAGCATGCCCAATGGCTTATGAGGGCTTGCTTGTGGGCTCTGAAGTCCCAATGGGCACAGCATCAGGGGAATGTTTGCGGCCTGGCCTGATCCAAATATCAGAGGCAAAAGATCTGCAATAGTGGCTAAGGAACCACGATTGGGTCAGCGGCAGACTCCTCTCCCTTCCCCACCCAGAGTTCATGGTGATGAAAGATGCATCACTCTTGAGTTGGGGTGGCCACCTAGGAGAGATGGAGATCAGAGAACTGTGGTCTCCGGCAGAATCTCAGCTCCACATCAGTTTGTTAGAGTTGAGGGCCGTTCACTTGGCATTAAGAGCCCTACTTCTGTCCATCATAGGAAGGCTGGTTCAGGTGTTCATGGACAGCACCTCCGCCATGTGACATTGCAACAAACGGGGTAAGGTGGGGGTCGTTGTCCTGTTCCAGGAGGCTCTGCACCTCTTCACTTCAGTGGAGCACCAGGACATCTTCCTGATCATGCAGCACCTGGTGGGCTCTCTGAACGCGCCAGCATGGTCAAACTCAGTCATCGATGCCTTGCGGATTACGAATGGCATCTACAGCTGCAGGTGGTGCACGGTCGCTTCCAAGTCTGATGAGAACCTTGGCTCAATTTTTTTCACCACCACGAGAATGCTCAGTGTCAGCACTTATGTGTGCTGGAGTTTCCAAAGCGGCTCACACTTGGAGACACAATCCAACTCAAGTTGAACTTGGGACTCCTATATGCCTTTCGCCGATACCACTCCTACCCAGAATTTCTCAAGACGATCAGGACTGACCGGGCCCAAATCATACTAGTGGCTCCAGATTGGATACAGAGAGTATGGTATCCCAAACTCATAAGCATGAGCATCTGTCCTACGGTCAGGCTGCCCCTTTGGGAAGACCTCCTGGCACAGCGGCAGGGCAGGGTTCTGCACCTAAACCTGCACACACTCCATCTTCATGCCTGGAGATTGAGCTGGAACATTTTAGGGTTTTCGATCTCCCTCCTGAAGTTCATGATGTCATCTTGGCAGCCAGGCGTCCTTCCACTAAAACTGTCTATGCCTGCTGTTGGGATAGGTTTGTGGCCTGGTGTTCCACATGCCATATAGACCCCCCATTGCACCTTTATCAGAGAATGTGCTATTTGTTCTACCTTTAGCTCGACAAGGCCTTGCTCTCAGCTCTGTTACGTGTCAGCTATTTCAGCTTCTCTGCAGCTGCCAGATCAACACTCCTTGTTTAAGTCGCCAGTTATGCCTCGTTTTTTTATAGTTTTACTGCATTTTTTCCTACTCACTTTGTGATGTCCCCATTGGATCTTAATTTTCACCTTAATTACCTCCATTTGAGTCAATTCATAGCTGCTTTTTGTGTCTCTTGCTATCAAAAGGGTTTTCCTGGAAGCCATTACACCTGCACGGAGAGTCAGATCACACTCCATACACCAGCTTCTTCCTGGAGAAGCTGGTCTTGCTTCTTTCCTCCCTAAAGTGTTCACCCCCTTTCATACTGGACAGAGCATAACATTGCCTACTTCCTATGCTCTTCCTCCTTCTTCCAAGGAGAAACAGAGACACCATTGTTTGGATCCTAGGAGAGTTGTCTCCAATATTGATCCCACCAAAGACCATCGGGTTGACGATCTTCTCTTTATTGGGTTCACAGGAATGAAGAATGGCAAGGGTTACGGATCATCTCCCGATGGGCAGTACTCTGCATAAAAATCTGCTACGCATTGACGAAGAAGCAAACCCCTGTGGGCTTGCGGCCACACTCCGCCAAGGCCGCCTCTACTGCATTAGCGCATGGGGGGGGTTCCTGTCCTGGACATGTGTCAAGCTGCGATGTGGGCGTCTCTCCGCATGTTCACGAAGCACTACTGCATGGACAGTGAGGTCCGTTGTGATTGACTATTTGTCCGTTTGGCCCTTCAGGACTTTTTAGTCTAAGCCAGTTCTCAATCCCAACTCCTGGGAAGGATTGCTTTGGTATCTATTCTAAGGTGAAGAATCTGCGGTTAGAAGTCTCTCTCAGATGAACAAGATACTTACCTTCAGTGTTGTACATTCAAGGCACTATCATAGCAAAGGCCAGCTCTTTTTGTATTGTGTAATGTGAATTTAGCTGAAAATAGACAAGTTTGTACTCATTTTATTAAAATAATCTGATGAATACTTTTTTGTACCTGTGTCAGATGAAAGGTCTAATTTAGAGTTAAGTAGACAGCTCCCTTGCCACAATCTTTTTGGCTGTCCTGTCTGCCTTATTACAAAGCATTAGGATATAATGAACTTGTAATAAGACTTGCCTCACTCTTTTCTTCCCAGAATCATTACACTTCCTTCTCTCTTTTCTTTCCCCATTGCTTCCTTTTATCCACCCATGCCATCTTCCACCTGTTGCATTCCTTTAGTCTATTCTTCCTTCACTTCCCTCATTCCTTTCTTCCACATTATGCATTCCAATCCTCACACTTTCTTCCCTTCCACATTTGTTTCCTGATTCCTTCCCACCCTCATTTTCATGCACCCTTGTCTTCCTTTCTTCCACCCTTCTTCATTCCACCTTTCTTCTCCTCTTACCCCCTTCTGTTGCTTTCTCTCCCTGCGGTTCTTCTCCCTTTCCACACATGTATCTCAATACCTTCCTTTATTCTTCCCGTTTCCTCTCTCTGCACGTGCTGCTGTTGCTGGCTCCTCCATCCATTTGTCTCCCTGCCCATTAATCCACCCAAATTCTCTTTGTTTCCTCACTCTGTTAACCACTTGTTTGCACCCCTCTTTCTTTCGTCCCTGTATCTTCCCTTGTTCCTTTCTGTTTTTTCCTTTTGCTTCCGCCTTCCTCCCATCACTCCACCCTTATTCCTTTTCATAGTTTAGTCCCTATCCTAACCGTGTGTTGCCTCCCATCCCCATTCTTCCACCATTAGTTCTTCTCTGTTTCCTTCCTCAACCCACCCTTGAGTTTCTTGCCCTCCAGTTCCTCCACCCTTATTCTTTTCATGTTTAGCTCTTCTGCTTACCCTTGTTTTGCTCGTTCCTCCCATTCTTCCACCCTTATCCCTTCCTTCTTTCCTCTCACCACTTTGTTGCCCATCCTTCAATTCTTATTTATTCTTTCTTTCATTCTCTATTTCTCCTCATTCTGTTCTTCGCCCTGCTCTTCTTTCCTCCCTTCTATCTTTGCTCTTTTATTCTTTTCTACCTATGCCCACATCTTCTTCTCTTCGCTTCTCCCTCCATTCTTTTCAGGCCCCCCCAATCCTCCTCCAACTCCAAGCCCAACACACTTACATCTGATGGCTGATGCTTTTCTCCTTCCACAGATGCCAGAGGAACAGGCCTTCTGTGTGCTGGTGAAGATCATGTATGACTATGGCTTGCGGGATCATTACAGGAACAACTTTGAGGACCTTCACTGCAAGTTCTTCCAGCTAGAGCGGCTGCTGCAGGTAAGGCCTAATCCATTCATATGTGAGGGGCCTATGGTGGCGTCCCCAACCGTGCAACTACTCCACCAATAGCAACCCTACCCACAGATGTTTGAACAATAAAACATCCACAGCGGTTCTTCCAGTAATCCTGACCCTACATCAGTGGCACTTCCACCTACCAGAATACCCCATTCATCCACTTTACTAATCAGAACGCTGTCCAAAATCCAGCCCCATTCCTGTGATGCCACCTTTGGCTTTACCTCTTATTTGAACCACCCTTCAGCACCTCCTATGGTTGTGCCTTTTTTCACAACACCCTTTGCAGTTATCCCACCAGTTGGCACACCTTATGTGGTAATTTTACCAGTCAGAGCACCTCCTGCAGCTCTGTTCCAATCAAAATACTGTAGCCTTGTGTAGAGATTGTCAGGAGTGTGAAAAGTTTGCGTTCGATGCGTAGTAAGAGATTATCGAATATTTTCTGTTCTGAGATTTAAAATAGTTTGGTATTGCTGCATCACAAACATGTCGCAAAACCTCAGTACAGCTTTGGAAAGCCTGTAAGTATGAGTGGTAATTTCACACCCATGAATGCAGAAAAACTGTATCTTCAAGTTACTTCCTATTTTAAAATGCAGGGTTCTGTAACATAGCTACCTAATCATATTACCACATATTTACAGAGAAATTCTGAATTGGGGCCTCTATGCATGATCAAGTCTTATTCATACGCTGGTAATTTCAATACGGGGTGTCTATCCAGCCTTCCCACTGCTCTATCAGTTATGACACTGAGAGTACAATTCATCTAGAGAACACTGTGCCATTCACTAAACAGACTGTATGATCATCCTCTGAAACTACTTTACCTAACACAACACCAGTTACAGCAGTGGATAACAATCCAGTCGCTGAGACAACTTGACCAATACTAGGCGTACGATTCTGCTTCTGCAAGTGTTCTACCAAGCAAGACATTTGATATATCATCATGGCTCTGCAATTCTACTACTACTCACAGCACTGGAGCACTAACCAGCCCAGAGGTCTGCCCCACCAATGGCCACAGTGGGTGTGTGCTCCAGCCGCTGAGTCAAGCACAACACCTGATCTGTGATCCAGCACTAGTGCTTATATCACAAGTCACACCATTGGCTATATTAGCAAGCAGCCACTCCACCAATCAGAATACTAGATTTATGAGCATGGTCCCTGGGCTGCTCTGCCTAGCCCAACACTGCATGTATTCATATGTAATTTTAGTTTTCAGGCACTACTTGGCTTCCCTGCATAGCAGCAGAATCAGGCAAAAAGGCACAAGCCAGGCAATAGCCACGATAGCCGCTGCTAGCTTTGACTCTGTGATTGATAGCAAAGGAGTCTCAGAAGATCTGAGCCCCCACAAACTACTAGCACTTCCTGCATTGATATACTCAGAGTAAATATTTCTGAGAGACCATGACCAGCACCTAGACAAACACTTGAAAGCCACCACACAATTACAGGGCTGTTAAATGCTCACAGAGAATTACAAGAAATGAATCCCACCCACCCAGGTCTTTTCGCAGAGTTGCAGTGTTTTACCCCGGACACTCAAATGATTCTAAAAGCACTCATTTCCAATCATGCTGCATCCTTCCATTTTCTCCTTAATCTTCTCCGAAAACTGAAAAGTTTGTTGCTGTAGAAACACATGCTTAGCATATGTCCGCCATCTAGTGTTAGGCTTGGATGTGTGCAAGGGTTTTTTGGTCTTGGACATGTGCAGAGGTTTTTTCTTCGAAGAAGTCCTTCGAGTCACGAGGTTTAGTAACTCCTCCTTCTGCTTGCACTGCACATGCTCCTCGACTCCATTGTTATATTGATTTCTTCTGCTGTCTGGTTCGGACGCGTGCTCCTCTGCCCCAGTTCTACACTGTTGTTGGTCATTTCTCTGATACTATCTGTATTGTTTTTGATCACAGTTCGATCACTATCTCCCCAGCTATAAGATGATGTAGAATTTATCCTGGGGATTCCATTCGGCCACAGCCCCCTTGGGCCTTTGTCCTTTGGGGTGGAATTTCTCTTCGGCTTTCAATTCCACTTGGTGATGGAACAGACACCCTTTTGTTTCTGCCCTTCTTGCCACACCAAGAATCCATACACAATCTACATCAGGTGTGCAACTTATGCCTACCTCCCCGAACACGAGTAGACAACCTGCCAAGTTTGCAAGTATTTTTACTTGAAAAACACAGAGAGATCGAAGAGCTCGACTACTTGAGATGTCTCCATGCTGCGCTGAAGACACGCCTGACCTCTTTGGTTTGGGAGTCCCAGAACTTGAGGTGGAGGCCCATCCATCGGCTGTTGACGAAGGCAACCTTTCTTTTGATGAGAGGTCCAGGTCTGACATAGAAATGCACAACATCATTCCAGGGCATACTGTGAGTACTGTACCGCCTCCACCCTAGCCACAACAAACATCGACAAAAACTCAACTACCTTCACACCAAAAAATCAAGACTGGTTGTGCCACCACTGCCGTTGGGCCTTGATCAGCACCGATCGTCTGCTGCAGACACGTCCATCCTCTGTACCAAAAAAAGGCCTAAACAGCAGTTTGTCAACTCCAAGCCCACCACATCGGCTTCGAGGAGACCTTCGGTGCCAGAACACCATTCCACCTCGGTGCTGAGAAAATCTGCTTGAAAGCCTAAAGCATCAGCACTGAAAATAACATTGGCTAAACCTGCAACAGAGCCAAAAACTCACACACTTGCCAATCACTTGGGAGAATCAGTGCTTGAGAGACTTCACTAGGAGTTGAACTCAAGGCAAAAGCAGCTAATGCTTTACCCAGATACAGGACATATCCTCACCAGATCACTCACTCGGACACAAAGCTGTAAAAAGACAGCTGTCTTTTGAAGAGGCTTTCGACATTCCTCTTTCTCCAAAGAAGAGAAAAAAGAGGATAAGGCTACCATCCACTGTACACCAGCACACCATTATCACAGCCTCCTGTGCACACCCCGTCATCACAACTCCCACCTGTTCGGCCCATTTCTGAGTCACCCGAGGGTTCACTACACTCCTATACAGAGGATAGGGGGGATGAAGGCCAATACTCAATCCCACCTTAAGGCGTTCTGTGGGATTCATATGATGCAGACCCACCTGATAATTCAGACCCAGATCTGTATCTGGCCAGACCTTCCTCCCCTGATGATACAACAACGTATTGTGACTTAATAAGTAGGGCGGCTACATTCAATAAAGTACGGCTACATACTGAGCCTCTAGAGGATGATATTTCATTTGAAACCCTCTCGTTCATTTAGCGTTCTGCACAATATATGTCAGTGCTTAAGGGTATGCTCAGACACACTCAAGACATTTTCAACGGCCCCGTTAGTGTTAGAGTTATCACTCCAAGGGTCGATTTAAAAATACAAAACCTCACCAATTACCTCTACATACATTAAGGGACAGTTTACACCTGACTCCCTAGCTGTAGCCACAGCCCGTAAAAAGGCAAACTCTCAGATATCTGGTGATGCACCCTTCCAGATAAAGACAGCAAGGGTAAGAGAGAGGCTCCAAAATCTCTCAACCATTGGAGGATTGCAAACGCCATTGGTCTCCTATCGCACTATGACAGGGCCCGCTGGGATGAGATGGAGGAGAGTCTCCACTATGTTCACAAAGATCACAAAAAAGGGCATATCAGATTGCCTCAGGGGCCAAACATCTGAAATACAACAATACATTGTGCCCTCAATGTGGCTGACACAGCAGCTAGGGGCATTAATTCAAGCCTCTTCCTTAGGAGACATACCTGGCTAAGAGTGTCAGGCTTTAAGCCTTAAGTACAGTAGAACTTACTTTCTCTCCCCTTTAATGAGGAACATTTCTTGGGACCTCATATTGACACTCTTCTAGAAAAAATAAAAAAGCATAATGAGATGACTAAACTGATGAGAGTGTTGCAAATATCATTGCTACGTGGCTCTTTTTGCTGCTCCTCTTACTGTGTGGGATCCACAACAGTCTCCTCCTATATCACTTCCGGCCAGTGGGTGTTGGATATTGTCCAACATGCTGATTGTCTGTAGCTTATTTCCACACCTCCACACATTCCACCCAGCAACCATAGACTGTCAACAGACCATCAACAGTTGCTCAAAGAAGACTTTCAGGCACTTTTGAAAAAGGGACCATAGAACCTGTACAATTACAACTGCAAGGCACAGTAGTCTATTCACTTTACTTCCTCATTCCCAAAAAGGATGGGTCTTTTAAACCAATCTTGGACCTTTGACCTCTAAGCAGGTACATTCTCTCAGAGAACTTCCACATGGTCACTCTTCAAGATGTCATTCTATTACCACAACAAGCTGACATGGCTGCATTTGAAATGTAGGACGCCTACTTCCACATTCCCATCGCAAATACATCAGGTTCATACAAAATGGACAACACTTTTAATTCAAAGTGCCCCCATTCGGGGTCAGTACAGCCCCCGGGGTTTTCACCAAATGTCTCGCAGTAGTAGCTGCTCATCTACATAAACTACATACATCTACAAAACATTCATGTTTTTCCATATTTAGAGGACTGGCTCATGAAAAGCACAACCCATCAAAGGAGTTTCCAACACACACAAACCACCATAAACCTACTGCGCCAACTAGGCTTCACCATCAGAGCAGCCAAGTCCCTCCACCAAACACTTCAAGTAAAATCTTACTTAGAAGCCATCCTCAATTCTCAGCAGGGGTGGGTAGCTTACCAAAATGCTGCCCGCATTCAATCCTTTCTAGCACTCATTCCACAATTTCAGCCTCATAAGCCTATAACATTGAGGACAGTTATTGGTCTCCTAGGGACTATGGCTTCATTCATAGCCATAATACCTCATGCCAGACTCAATATGCGTCCTTTGCAGGAGTGCCTTGTGCATCAGTGGACTCAAGCAGAGCGTTGATTGGAAGATCTAGTGTTGGTGAGCCATCAAGCTTACTACTCTCTGCAGTGGTGGAATACCAACAATCTCCTAAAGGGACAGCCTTTCCTGGGCTCAGTTCCACTGAGATGAGAACCATAACAACTAATGATTCTCTCATGGGTTGAGGGGGACATTCACAAGATCTCACTGTTCTGGGACACTGGACAACCTGTCAAACACATCTCCATATCAGTCACCTGGAGTTGTTAGCTGTTAATCTAGCGCTCAAAGCATTCCTTCCCTATCTCATTGGCAAGGTAGTCCTGATCAAAACAGACAGTATGACTGCCATGTATTATCTGCAAAAACACAGGGGCACCAGGTCCTCTCAGCTATCTCATGTAGCTCAGAATTGTATGGAAGTGGGCTCTCGGATACAACATTCACCTGTTAGCGAAGTATCTCCAGGAGTGTACTACAGCTTTGCAGATCTCCTCAGCAGGAGATGCCAACAAGTCCACGAGTGGGAGCTCAACCCGTAAGTCTTCCTCCCATTCTTCCAGCATTGGAGACACCCAGACATAGACCTTTTTGCCACAGCAGAAAACGCTAAACGCCAAAACTTCGCCTGCAGCTTCTCATAACCACAGTCCAGGGGCAATACACTGTGGATGTGTTGGTCTAGGAACTTTGCTGACGTTTTTCCACCTCTCCCACTGCTTCAGTTTGTGGTTCGTAAACATCTCTCACCCTCACCTTAGTGGCTCCCACATGGGCATGACAACCAGGGTTCTCCACACTCCTAGAACTATCAGTGGTTCCCCACCAAGTACTGCCCAACAGGCAGGACATTCTCACGCAGAACCATGGACAAGACAGACACTGCAACACCACCTTTCAATCTGGCTCCTTAAGTCCTAGAGTTTGTGTACTTAAATCCACCACAATATTGTATGGGTATTCTCAAGGAAGCAAGAAGAGTCACTACTAGAGCCTGTTATGCAGCACAGTGGAAAGGATTTGTTCACTATTGTCATTCAAAACAAATCGATCCTCTGGGAGCAAAGATGCAGGATATTGTCTTATTTATTTGACTTGCATACCTCTGGGTTAGCCTTTACATTCATAAGGCTACACTTAGCAGCTGTAGCCCCATATCTCCAAAATAGACACCACACTTCTTTATTCAAGATTCCTGTAATTAAAGCTTTCCTAGAGAGTCTTAAAAGATATGTTCCTCGTAGGGTACCACCAGTCCCACCTTGGAATCTTAACATTGTGTTAACAAGACTGATGGCTCCTCCATTTGAGCCCCTACACACCTGTCCCCTCCAATTTCTATCATGGAAGGTAACATTTTTAATTGCAATCACTTCACTCAGACGTGTTAGTGAGCTTCAGGCATTAACTTTAGAAGAACCATTCTTCCAACTACATAAAGAGAAAGTGGTACTACATACCAATCAGAAATTCCTCCCAAATGTGGTATCTGAATTCCACCTAAATCAGTCTATTGAATTTCCAGTATCTGATAGACATCTAGTTGCAAATTCCTTACCTTAGAATTTCCCCCAGGTGTCAGTCTGGATCTGGGGATTTTTCTCGACGTGGATCAGCTCCATATCTGTCATCCGTGCCGGATACGACGTTGTGGGTCATATATGGACGCCAGCCTGGTGCGCCAATGTTAACTATTTTCTTTCCGCACTAGCTACCACTGATCCGAAGAAAGAGCTACCCCTCAGACATTTTATGACAGGCCTTTTTTACTTTTTGTCAAAGCTTTTTGGGTGTTTACACTTCTGGTGCATCATGGATGTCTTCTCGTAAACCCAGTGTCCATAACGGATCCGCACCTCGTCTGCCTTTGGTGTCTGGAGCGCGACCATGACCCGAAGTTGTGGTCCGAGTGACGGGCCATGAATCCGAAAGCTTTTGAGGGAGCAATCTCTAAAGCTTCTGGCAGCCTGGTGCTTGGCTTCGTGTAAGTCCCGATATCATTTGAGAGGAAGGTCCCGGGATTGTTTGTGGAGCCACACCCCCAGCTCCAAGAAGATGTTTTTCGTGAACTCCCATGCTCTGTGGGATACGGTTGCACAAGTGCTGCCACAGGTCCCGGAGGAGGCCCGGGCCATTCTCTCGCAAGCAGTTGCTGATGGGAGAGACGCAGCAAAGTTCACAAACCCATGTGGGCTAAACATGACCCACTCACTGGGCAGAGTGGCGTCATCGACTGGCCCTTAGGGCCACACCAGGTTGAGGACATCTAGCTTTTCGGGGGATGTCCAACCCAATCTTATGGACATGTCCTTTGATGGCACCCATCTCTTGGGAGAGAAAGCAGTCTCAGTGCTTGAGTGCTTCAAGTATTCTCATGCTATGGCCAGGTCCTTGGGCTTTGCGGCGGCTGTATGTCCCCCTCAGTCTGTTTTTCACCCCTTTCGCAGCTACATCTGTTTCCCTCCAGCCACCATGCCACACATGTAGCCCAGCCTCTGCGTTGCCGAGGACATGGGATCCACTGTCCTCGTGGATCAGGATCAGGGAGCCAGCAGTCTGGCCATTCCCCCCCTCCTCCTCTACAGCTACCTCTAAACCTTCCTGGTCTAACAATTCCCCACCAGGGACCAGTCGGAGGCAGGATCCGCTATCACCTGATTCGCTGGCAGTCCATCACGTCAGAGAGGTGGGTTTTGCAAATAGTCAGAAGGGGCTACTTCCCTCCCCTTCAAGATTACCCCTCCATCAAATCAAATCAAATCATTAACATTTATAAAGCGCGCTACTCACCCGTGCGGGTCTCAAGGCGCTAGGGGGGAAAGGGGGGGTTATCGCTGCTCGAACAGCCAAGTCTTTAGGAGTCTCCGGAAAGCGGAGTGGTCCTGGGTGGTCCTGAGGCTGGTGGGGAGGGAGTTCCAGGTCTTGGCCGCCAGGAAGGAGAAAGATCTCCCACCCGCCGTGGAGCGGCGGGTGCGAGGGACGGCAGCAAGTGCGAGGCCAGCGGAGCGGAGGGGGCGGGTGGGGACGTAGAAGCTGAGGCGTCTGTTGAGGTATTCCGGTCCCTTGTTGTGGAGGGCTTTGTGTGCGTGGGTGAGAAGACGGAAGGTGATCCTTTTGCTGACTGGGAGCCAATGCAGGTGTCTCAGGTGTGCGGAGATGTGGCTGTTGCGGGGTACGTCGAGGATGAGGCGGGCCGAGGCGTTTTGGATGCGTTGCAGGCGGTTTTGGAGTTTGGCGGTGGTCCCGGCGTAGAGGGTGTTGCCGTAGTCCAGGCGACTCGTGACAAGGGCGTGGGTCACGGTTTTTCTGGTGTCGGCGGGGATCCAGCGGAAGATCTTGCGGAGCATGCGGAGAGTGAGGAAGCAGGCGGGGGACACGGCGTTGACTTGCTTGGTCATGGTGAGAAGAGGGTCCAAGATGAAGCCGAGGTTGCGGGCGTGGTCTGCGGGGGTCGGTGCGGTGCCGAGGGCCGTGGGCCACCAGGAGTCGTCCCAGGCGGACGGGGTGTTGCCGAGGATGAGGACTTCCGTTTTTTCAGAGTTCAGCTTTAGGCGGCTGAGCCTCATCCAATCTGCGACGTCCTTCATACCCTCTTGTAGGTTGGTCTTGGCGCTGGCGGGGTCCTTGGTGAGGGAGAGTACAAGTTGGGTGTCGTCGGCGTAGGAGGTGATGATGATGTCGTGCTTGCGTACGATGTCGGCGAGGGGGCTCATGTAGACATTGAAGAGTGTCGGACTGAGCGATGAGCCTTGAGGTACGCCGCAGATGATCTTGGTGGGTTCTGAGCGAAACGGAGGGAGGTAAACTCTTTGGGAGCGGTTAGCGAGGAAGGAGGCGATCCAGTCCAGGGCCTGGCCTTGGATCCCGGTGGAGCGTAGGCGGGTGATTAGGGTGCGGTGACAGACGGTGTCAAAGGCAGCCGAGAGGTCGAGGAGAATGAGGGCGACTGTTTCACCGTTGTCCATCAGGGTTCTGATGTCGTCTGTGACTGAGATGAGGGCGGTTTCCGTGCTGTGGTTGGTTCGGAATCCGGTTTGTGAAGGGTCGAGCAGGTTGTTGTCTTCCAGGAAGGTGGTCAGCTGTTTGTTGACGGTCTTTTCTATTACCTTGGCTGGGAAAGGTAGAAGAGAGATGGGGCGGAAGTTTTTCAGGTCGCTTGGGTCAGCCGTAGGTTTCTTTAGTAGGGCGTTGACTTCAGCGTGCTTCCAGCATTCGGGGAAGGTAGCAGAAGAAAAAGAAGAGTTGATGACGGTCTGGAGGTGCGGGGCGATGATGTCGTCGGCTTTGTTAAAGATGAAGTGCGGGCAGGGGTCCGAAGGGGCGCCGGAGTGGATAGAGTTCATGATGGATTTGGTTTCTTCCGTGTTGATGTGGGTCCAGTTGTTGAGGGTGATGTCCGGGGAAGCGGGTTCAGTGGTGTATGGTTGGGTCTGGTGTCCGAAGCTGTCGTGGAGGTCGCTGATCTTGCGATGGAAGAAAGTGGCGAGGGATTCGCACAAATCCTGTGAGGGCGTGACGGCGTTGGCGCTGGCGCTGGGGTTGGAGAACTCTTTGACGATGCTGAAGAGTTCTCTGCTGTTGTGGCTGTTTTTGTCTAGTCTGTCGGTGAAAAAGTTCCTTTTGGCAGTGCGGATCAGGTGGTGGTGTTCGCGTGTGGCGTTCTTGAGGGCGGTCATGTTGTCAGCGGTGTGGTCCTTGCGCCAGGCCTTCTCAAGGGCACGACAAGTTTTCTTTGATTCTTTGAGGGTGTCAGAGAACCAGAGAGGTTTTTTGGTGTTGGTCTGTCGATGCGTGCGTTTGAGGGGAGCAAGGTTGTCAGCGCAGTTGGAGATCCAGTTTGTGAGGTTGAGAGCTGCGTCGTTGGGGTCGGTGGTGAGGGTGGGTTGGTTGGCGGCGAGAGCGGAGAAGAGTTGCTCTTCAGGGATCTTGTTCCACTGTCGACGAGGGATGGGTTGAGTGCGGAGGTGGGAGGTCTCGCGTCGGAATGTGAAGTGGACGCAGCTGTGGTCGGTCCAGTGTAGGGCAGAGGTGTGGCTGAAGAAGACGTGTTTGCTGGCGGAGAAGATAGGGTCGAGCGTGTGTCCGGCGATGTGGGTGGCGGTGTTCACCAGTTGTTTGAGGCCGAGGTTGGCGAGGTTGTCGAGCAGGGTGGTGGTGTTGGGGTCGTTGTTTTGTTCCAGATGGAAGTTGAGGTCGCCTAGGAGGATGTAGTCCGGTGAGGCGAGGGCGTGCGGGGAGATGAGGTCGGCGATGGCGTCGCTGAAAGAGGCGCGAGGTCCGGGAGGACGGTAGACGAGGGATCCTCTGAGGGTGGTCCTTGGGTCGGTGCGAATCTGAAAATGCAGGTGTTCAGCGGCGAGGGGGGGGGTCTTCGGTGGAGGTGGTGACGCTAATGGAGTCTTTGAAGATGATGGCGACACCTCCTCCTACTTGGTTGGTGCGGTCTTTTCTGGAGATCTTGTAGCCTTCGGGGATGGCGGTAGCGATGTCTGGAGCAGAGGAGGCGTTCATCCATGTCTCCGTGATGAAGGCGACGTCCGGGGCTGTGGAGTCCAGGAGGTCCCAAAGTTCAACGGCGTGCTTGTGGACGGAACGAGCGTTGACCAGGATGCACTTGAGGTGGTTGATGGCGCGTGGGCTTGTGGTCGTGGTAGTTGCGTGGTGGAAGATGCGTTTGCAGGAGTTGCAGGCGAAGGGTCCATGGGTGCGTTTGGGGTGAGCTAGGAAGCAGGTTTTGGAGCGCCCTGGGTTGAGGGCGTGGAGGGTGGTGGGGTCGTAGCGGATCAGCGGGGCTTGGGGGAGCTGGGGACCAGGGGTCGTGGCGCTGGGCGCGGGCCAGGCGCAGACGGGCGCAGACGGGCTTGCCTCTGGTGCGCCTCCGGCGCGCCAGCGGCGTGCCCGCTGCGCGCGCCCGCTGCGCAGTCGCGCAGCGGCCGCCATAAGAGGTAGGAGGGGGGGGGAGGGGTCAGCTGGGGGCGAATGGGAGCTGGGGGGCGGGGGCGTGCAGGAGGTCGCGGCGGGAAAGCGCGAGGGAGGGGGGGGGACAGGTAGAGTGAGAGGAGCTGGGGGAGGGGGTTTAGGGTGGAGGAGGGTGAGTGTTAGGAGGTTTGGAGATTAGGGAGAGAGATAGGAGTAGGGTTGTGAAGATAGGGGAGGGGGGGTTGTAGAGGTGGGTGAGGGAGAGAGGTAGAGTGAGAGGATAGGGAGATAGGTAGTAGAGGGGGTGGCGGTAGGGGGGAGAGATAGAGAAATAGATAGAGAAAATAGATAGAGAAGTCGATAGATAGGGAAATAGATAGATAGACAGATAGGTAGGTAGGAGGAGGTGGAGAGTGGGGGAGTCAGATAGTGAGATAGGGAGCTAGAGAGATAGGAAGATAGGAGGAGTGAGGGAGGTAGATAGCGAACGGGTTAGCTAGGGGTGAGAGAGGGGGAGGCGAGTGAGGGAGGGGGATGAGGAAGGAGCAGGAGGGCAGGCTCGGGGGAAGAAGACGGAGGAGGTAGAAGAGCCGAAGACAGGAGAACAGAAGACAGAAGAACAGAAGACAGAAGAACAGAAGACCGGAAGAGCAGAAGACCGGAAGAGCAGAAGACAGAAGAACAGAAGACAGAAGCACAGAAGATCGGAAGAGCAGAAGAACAGAGAAGAACAGAGAAGAACAGAGAAGAACAGAGAAGAACAACACAGAAGCACCGAGAAGAACAGAGAAGAAGAACACAGAAGACCGGAAGAACACAGAAGAACAGAAGGGAAGAACAGAAGAACAGAAGAGAAGAACAGAAGAACACAGAAGAAGATTGCAGAGGGGGAGCGAGGAGGAAGAGACAGAGAGGAGGAAAAGAAGCAGGAGCAGGAGAGAAGGTGAGTGGCGCGGGGCAGGGCGAGGGGCTGGGAGGAGGGGGGTACTTACAGTTAGGTGGGTCTCAGGAACACAGGAACTCGGGAACTTGGAGGAGCTGCAGCGGCAGGGGGAGCGACCTACCCTTGGGTCAAGGGTCGCTACCACTGTCGCGCAGCGGCCGCCATAAGAGGTAGGAGGGGGGGGGAGGGGTCAGCTGGGGGCGAATGGGAGCTTGGGGGCGGGGGCGTGCAGGAGGTCGCGGCGGGAAAGCGCGAGGGAGGGGGGGGGACAGGTAGAGTGAGAGGAGCTGGGGGAGGGGGTTTAGGGTGGAGGAGGGTGAGTGTTAGGAGGTTTGGAGATTAGGGAGAGAGATAGGAGTAGGGTTGTGAAGATAGGGGAGGGGGGGTTGTAGAGGTGGGTGAGGGAGAGAGGTAGAGTGAGAGGATAGGGAGATAGGTAGTAGAGGGGGTGGCGGGAGGGGGGAGAGATAGAGAAATAGATAGAGAAAATAGATAGAGAAGTCGATAGATAGGGAAATAGATAGATAGACAGATAGGTAGGTAGGAGGAGGTGGAGAGGGGGGGAGTCAGATAGTGAGATAGGGAGCTAGAGAGATAGGAAGATAGGAGGAGTGAGGGAGGTAGATAGCGAACGGGTTAGCTAGGAGTGAGGGAGGGGGATGAGGAAGGAGCAGGAGGGCAGGCTCGGGGGAAGAAGACGGAGGAGGTAGAAGAGCCGAAGACAGGAGAACAGAAGACAGAAGAACAGAAGACAGAAGAACAGAAGACAGAAGAACAGAAGACAGAAGCACAGAAGATCGGAAGAGCAGAAGAACAGAGAAGAACAGAGAAGAACACAGAAGAAGAACACAGAAGCACCGAGAAGAACAGAGAAGAAGAACACAGAAGACCGGAAGAACACAGAAGAACAGAAGGGAAGAACAGAAGAACAGAAGAGAAGAACAGAAGAACACAGAAGAAGATTGCAGAGGGGGAGCGAGGAGGAAGAGACAGAGAGGAGGAAAAGAAGCAGGAGCAGGAGAGAAGGTGAGTGGCGCGGGGCAGGGCGAGGGGCTGGGAGGAGGTGGGTACTTACAGTTAGGTGGGTCTCAGGAACACAGGAACTCGGGAACTTGGAGGAGCTGCAGCGGCAGGGGGAGCGACCTACCCTTGGGTCAAGGGTCGCTACCACTGTCGCGCAGCGGCCGCCATAAGAGGTAGGAGGGGGGGGGAGGGGTCAGCTGGGGGCGAATGGGAGCTGGGGGGCGGGGGCGTGCAGGAGGTCGCGGCGGGAAAGCGCGAGGGAGGGGGGGGGACAGGTAGAGTGAGAGGAGCTGGGGGAGGGGGTTTAGGGTGGAGGAGGGTGAGTGTTAGGAGGTTTGGAGATTAGGGAGAGAGATAGGAGTAGGGTTGTGAAGATAGGGGAGGGGGGGTTGTAGAGGTGGGTGAGGGAGAGAGGTAGAGTGAGAGGATAGGGAGATAGGTAGTAGAGGGGGGTGGCGGGAGGGGGGAGAGATAGAGAAATAGATAGAGAAAATAGATAGAGAAGTCGATAGATAGGGAAATAGATAGATAGACAGATAGGTAGGTAGGAGGAGGTGGAGAGTGGGGGAGTCAGATAGTGAGATAGGGAGCTAGAGAGATAGGAAGATAGGAGGAGTGAGGGAGGTAGATAGCGAACGGGTTAGCTAGGGGTGAGAGAGGGGGAGGCGAGTGAGGGAGGGGGATGAGGAAGGAGCAGGAGGGCAGGCTCGGGGGAAGAAGACGGAGGAGGTAGAAGAGCCGAAGACAGGAGAACAGAAGACAGAAGAACAGAAGACAGAAGAACAGAAGACCGGAAGAGCAGAAGACAGAAGAACAGAAGAACAGAAGACAGAAGCACAGAAGATCGGAAGAGCAGAAGAACAGAGAAGAACAGAGAAGAACAGAGAAGAACACAGAAGAACACAGAAGAAGAACACAGAAGCACCGAGAAGAACAGAGAAGAAGAACACAGAAGACCGGAAGAACACAGAAGAACAGAAGGGAAGAACAGAAGAGAAGAACAGAAGAACACAGAAGAAGATTGCAGAGGGGGAGCGAGGAGGAAGAGACAGAGAGGAGGAAAAGAAGCAGGAGCAGGAGAGAAGGTGAGTGGCGCGGGGCAGGGCGAGGGGCTGGGAGGAGGGGGGTACTTACAGTTAGGTGGGTCTCAGGAACACAGGAACTCGGGAACTTGGAGGAGCTGCAGCGGCAGGGGGAGCGACCTACCCTTGGGTCAATATCCATATCCATCCATACCACCATCCTACGATCGGAGAACAGAGGCTCACTTGGCACTTCTCAAGGAGAAAGTTGTGGCTTTCTTTACCTAGGGCAGCCATAGAGAGGGTGCGTATACCAGAAATAGTTTGTGGTTGTTATTCACACTACTTTCTGGTGCCCGAAAAAGACAAGGGCCTCCGCCCTATCCTAGACCTCTGGTCCCTCAATCTCTTGCTCAGAAAGGAGAAGTTTAAAATGCTCACTTTGGCTCAGGTTTTATCTGCCCTGGACCAAAAGGGATGGTAGTGTTGGACTTGCAGGACGCCTAATTCCACATTCCTGTCCTGCCCGCCCACCGACGTTACTTGCAGTTCACAGTAGGCCCCAAGCACTTTCAGTTCACTGTGCTCCCCTTTGGCCTTACCAGCACCCCTCTGGTGTTCACCAAGGTGTTGGTGGTGGTCGCAGTCCAGGATATTCAGGCTATGCTACCGATGTTTCAACCTCTATCCTGGATTTTGGTGAGAATGACTTTGAGACTGCTGGGCCTCATGGCCTCCTGAGTCCTGCTAGTGTCACATTCCAGACGGCATATGCGTGCTCTGTAGTGGGATCTGAAGTTCCAGTGGGCGCAGCATCAGGGGAATCTCTCTGACACGGTCCACATCTTGGAAGGAACTGTACAAGATCTGCAGTGGTGGCAAACAAACCGCGATTGGGTCAGAGGCAGATCCCTCTCCCTTCCCCAACCAGATCTGACAGTAGTGACAGATGTGTCACTCCTGGCATGGGGAGGCCACCTGGGAGAGGCGGAGATCAAAGGCATCTGGTCTCCGGTGGAGTCCGGATCCCACATCAACGTGATGGAGCTTCAGGCGATCAGACTAGCATTAAAGGAATTTCTTCCCTCTCTCAAAGGGAAGGTAGTGCAGGTGTTCACAGCCAACACCACCGCCATGTTGTACTGCAACAAGCAAGGCGGGGTGGGGTTGTGGACCCATTGTCAGGAGGCTCTGCTCCTCTGGACGTAACTGGAACAACAGTGCATTTTGGTGGTTCAGCATCTGGTGGGCTCTCTGAATGTCAGAGTAGACAAACTCAGCTAACAATGCTTGGTCGATCACAAATGGCTTCTCCATCCAGAGGTGGGGCAAGGTCTCTTTCAGCAGTGGGGAGAGCCTTGGTTAGATCTGTTCGCCTCTTCAGAGAACGCAGAAAGTCAGCAGTATTGCTCGTTGGAGTTCCAGTGTGGAAATCGCTCTGCAACGCTTATCGTCTCGAGTGGAACTCAGGCCTCCCGTAGGCCTTGCCGCCCATACCACTTCTGCCCAGAGTTCTCAAGAAGATCAAGAATGACCAGGTCCAAGTAATCCTTGTGGCTCCCGACTGGGCACTAAGAGTCTGGTATCCTGAGCTATTGAGCACCGCTATCGATCCTCTGATAAGATTGCTCCTTCAGAAGCATCTTCTGTTACAGCAGCAGAGGAGGGTTCTCCACCCGAGCCTGTTCAGTCTCTGCCTACGTGCGTGGAGGTTGAGAGGCAGGAATTGACAGCTTTTGACCTTCCGCCCGAAATCTAATGTAATCTTGGCAGCCTGCCGTCCCACTACCAAAATTATATACAGCTGTCGTTAGAAGAAATTTGTGGCATGGTGCACAGATAAGTCTGTTGACCCCCTTTTTGCTCCTCTCTCTGAGGTTCTCTTGTTCATACTTTTGTTGGCCCAGCAGTGCTTTGCCATGGGCACTCTCAAAGGTTATTTGTCTGCAATCTCTGCTTTCTTGCAGTTGCTAAATCAACCTTCTTTGTTTAAATCTCCTATTGGAAATAATTTCCTTAAAGGCCTTACTCTTAAGTTTCCTATGTTCCCATTCATTATGCTCCAGTGGGACTTGAATTTGGTTTTGACTTTTCTGATGTGCTCTCCTTTTAAGCCTCTCCACAATTATCCTCTCGGGCTCCTCACTTTGAAAACAGCCTTCCTTGTGGCCGTCACAACAGCCCAAAGTGAGTGAGCTGCAGGTATCGTCACCTAAGTCTCCCTACCTTTCTATCTATTCTGACAAAGTGGTGCTTCGCACTAGAGCCTCCTTTCTGCCAAAAGTGGCCACGCCCTTCCATGTAGGCCAGTCCATCAGTTTGCCTACATTGTGCGCACCCCCACACCCTCTAAGGGAGAGGAGGGACTCCACCGCCTGGACCGAAAAAGAACATTGGTGTTCTGCCTTGTCATACCAAAGGGTTCCGGGTGGATGATCAGCTCTTTGTTGGTTATGTGGGTGCGAAGAAAGGTCGTGCAGTGCAGAAGAGAACCATCTCCAATTGAGCCATTGTCTGCATTAAGATGTGCTTGGCTAAGAAGCAACCCCCTGAGAGTGTGCATGCTCGTTCTACCAGAGCTAAAGCTGCAGTCACTGCATTAGCACGCAAAGTTCCAGTCCTGGATATCTGTCAGGCTGCAACGTGAGCATTTCTGCACACATTTACTAAATGCTAGTGCTTGGATAGTCGGGTCCGTAGGGACGGTCACTGTGCCCATTCCGTCCTGCAGGACTTTCTGGTATGTACCTAGTTCGCAGACCCACCTCCGGGGATGGTATTGCTTGGGTATTTATTCTAAGGTAAGGAATCTGCAACTAGATATCTCTGTCAAATGGACAAGTTACTTACCTTCGGTAACACCTTATCTGGTAGAGACAATATCTAGTTGCAGATTAATTACCGACCCACCCATCCTACCCATTCTGCGAAATGATTTCTAGGGACATGTTTTCTCCTTTCAGGGCCCTAGTTTTGATGCACTAGTGTTCTTCATGACTTTGCGCTTCTGGCGTGGAACGTCATGAAAAGAAACTAACGTCAGCTTGCCAGGCTGGTCTTCTTTTAGGACCTGTGGCGTTATATCCAGCACAGACAATGCCGATGACAGACGCAGAGCTGATAGACGCCACCTAACGGCACGCAGAAGTAGTGCTCGAGAAAAATCTCTGGATCCAGACTTGACACCTGGGGGAAAATCTAAAGTATGGAATTTGCAAATAGATATTCCCTCTACGTGATAAAGCGTTGCCGAAGGTTACTTGTCGATTTTTCCCGCAACCTGACTCAATTTGCGGAAAGGGCTTTACACGCTTTAGATGCAAAAAAGGCCCTCATGTACTATATCAATAGAATTAGATCTTTTAGAAAAACTCAACAACTTTGTATTTCATTTTCAAAACCACATAAAGGGAAGGCCATTTCTAAATCAGGCATCTCACTTTGGATTGTCAGATGCATCTAAACTTGGTACGGTACGGTAAAGCTAAAAGAACTCTACCTACCCCTCCAAAAGTTTATTTTCCTTGCAAAAACAGGAGCTTCAATGGCCACCTTAAGAAGCATAACTATATCTGACATGTGAAGCAGCTTACATGGTCTACACCGCATACATTTACAAAACATTACTGTGTAGATGTCATGACAAGCTAATGTGGGCCAAGTGTTTCAACGTTAATCATTTCAAATAGCTGCACCCCCACAGGTTAGCCACTGCTAATGGAGGAGAACTGCTTTACAATCTATGCTGAGCATGTGTGTCTACAGCTACACATGCCTCAAACGGAAAATGTTACTTACCCACTAAGCATCTATTTGTGGCATGTAGTGCTGTAGTGCTGTAGATTCACATGCACACACCATTCTTCCCGGAAACCTATGTTGGTTGCAGTTCACTATATATCACATTACTTTCACATGGTCATCTCACTAGGATTCATTATCCTTCACACTTCATCCTCAACCGCTGTGCGAAAAACAATTTAACATTGGAGTTGAGTTGAGTTGAGGACCATGCGCATTGCAAGGAGGAGGAGTCACTAAACCTACTTCGTGGCTCGAAAGAAAAACAACTTGCACATATCCAAGCCCAACACTAGATGGGAGACTTATGCTGTACATGCCACAAACAGATGCTTACTGAGTAAGTAACTTTTTCCATCTCACCATACCTTATTGTCCTTCCCAAACTCCCTCAGAAGTACAGTGTCTTTCTTGTGTCATGTTTTGGGGTAATTCTGTTATTACTCATCTCTTCAAAAATCTCACCACTGCTTTGCAACATTGAAGGTAGAATCATGCTGCAACTTATATTTTCCATCATTACTTTCCCTCAGAAGGCAAGGATAGCATTTAAGCAGGGCCACTGAGACCATGCAATTCGGAGGCAGCTGTGTTTCCACATAAATAGGTATATTTACTGCATATTTGGCCCCAAAAAAACTTTCTAGCTCAAATAGATTAAAACGTATTTAAAAAAATCTTCGCAGTGGCAGACCCCTTTGCACAGGTTGATTGGACGCTAATCAGTTGCTTCATGCTGTAGTCTGTTGCTAATTTGATACTAAAGTGCCCCCCAAAGTCTGGCACAGAGTAGTGCAAGGCGAGGTCATGAGAGAGGTTAGATATGTGGGGCAAAATGTTTTCTTGAAATAAGTATGAAGTAGTAGGAGCAAAGACAGACTGATCAGTGGGCATATAGATTTGCGGGTACAGAGAGGTAAAGGGAGAATGGTGAGGTTGAGGAGTGAAACATGGGACAGAAAAGTAGGTGACAGGAAAAAAAAGTAGAGAAGTATAGAGAGGTGACGCAGGTAGTCACAGTGGTATCTAGAGAAGTGAGGTAGAGAGAAGAACAGGGTTTTACTGAGTGGTAAGATAGAGAAAGGTGACATACAACAAGATAGAAAGAGAGATGTAAAGTAGCAGAATCTGAGTGGAAATAGGTAGCAATTGGGAGGGGAGGAAGTAGGGGTTGAGATGCCCTTTTTTGACCTGGTGGTAGATGGGACCCTGGGGGGTGTGGACGAGTCCAAACAAGTCTCAATGCAGGCCATGTACCTTCAGAGTCTAGAGCCGTAGTTAAAGCTTCCTCACAAAGTTCAGGTGTAGATATGGCGACAGGCGGGAAGAGGGAACGACCTGACTCTGATAGGAATTATAAGCACCAAAGGAGTGGCAGTAACCAGCTGGTAGCTCAATGTTCCACTCAACCCTAAAAAAAAAAGAGGGCAGAAATTGGGGTGGGGCAAGGATCTGTGCAGGCCCAGGTGGTGACAGTTGAACAAATAGAAGTAAAACTATGTTGTATTCTTGCAGCCTCTAAGCAAGCATCCTAACTCGTTCGAGGCAAAGCTCAAACAGTATGAGCTTATTCACAATAGAAGAGACCACTTTATTAATCCTATGGTTGGGCGCAGTGACAGGTCCCTGGAGCCTTGTATAATTCCTGATGCCCAGAGAGTTAGGCCGAGATGGAACGAAGAAAGATTGCTGACCCACCAAGGAATAAGTAGGGAAAGAGGACCACTAGTAATTAATGGACCCACAAAGGGAACCTCCCAACACCCAGGTAGTGAACACCTTACGGGTGAACTGGAAGGGGCAGCGGACCCAGCTAGTGGTACAGAGGAAATAGGGACTTCGCGTTTACACCCTTGTACCCCTGATATACGATCTAGTGTTCTCCCGGAATGCAGCCCATATATTATCATTCTAGAGAACGCTCCACGACTATCAAGAGGAATAAGTGAGTCGCATAACTCAGTACTAACTAAAGTTGCATACTGGCTACGGAAAGAGTTGGGTTGGCCACAGGATCTCTGTGGGGAAATTATTACTACCACAAATATGTACCCCATACAACTTTTAGGGTACCAGTTTGCAACCAGTACTACCCATTGACCTCACTAGATCAGCTAGACTGACTAGGTTTGTCGGGGCTACAATCTGACAGGAGAACTCTTAGACTCCCCAGATCTGCCGTCAATTAATCAACCTTGGAGGCTTCCTTTGGGTGGGCATCTGGTATACTGCCGGACGGCGTTCATAGGGACGTTTCTCCTGAAACATAATCTGAATGCAGGACAAATTTATCATTAATCTTCTGGAACGTGGTGGGGGTGAACCCTAAGGTGGTAGATAAAGAGTGGATCTCTCTTATAGGGAAATATGATGTTTGTGTGTTTCAAGAAACATGGGCTGTTAATAAGGTCTTTGTGGATTTACCACATACTGTGTGGAGGCCCTGCCACCTAGGAAAATGGGCCGGGCAATGGGAGGACTCATGATCTTGGATAGAAATGATATAGCTTTTAGGCACTAATTACTAAGGATAGACTCCTCTGATTTAATGGGCATCAGATTACGATTCCCTAGGTGGTTGACTCTAGTGATACTAAATGTGTATGCGCGCTCAATGCCAGCAAATAGGGAGTCCTCGATTCCGGTCATGCTTGAAAAGTTGAGACTTATAAATGTAAATCAAGAATAACCGTGGCTGGTGATTTCAATACCTCATTTGAACCTTGTTTTGCTGTCAGCCTGGTAACTAAAGAAGAGGATGAGCAATGAGCTGTTCCCCAGTTAGTTGACTAGCCACTAAGCCATCTTTCTGACATGGCCCTACAGATAGTGGCAGTGGTGGCAGCCCTTGGGTTACGCGCCTGCAATGGGAGAACTAGCTCAGACCATGCGGGAGTGCCTACACTCAGAAGGGGGCACCAGAGGAGTGTTATCGATTACATTCTGGTGGATGTGCGGTTATGGCCTGATCTGGTGGACATGAATGTGCTGAGTACCACTGAGAGTGATCATTGCCCCCTAGCTATACTGCTAAATGGAGGGAACTGTTTCAGGTCTTAAGCTCAGGAATTTTCCGCCCTGCCAGAACCAAGTGTCACTAGCAACCAACGAAGAGTAATGTGGCCTAGAGTTTTGGCTGACCAGGACATGCACGCTGAGATTTACCAGTGGTTTGTACAGTATCTAGCTGAATTAGAAGGCCTGCTTGTTGACCCTAATCTCATCTTATAAATCCATTGCTTATTCTTTAACAAACTTAAATAGATTTTTGTCAGAGAATACCAAGGCAGCCAAAGGCTGTGAGCCAAACCTCCACAGTGGTTTAATCAGGAATGTAGGATGGCCAAGCGGGCGTCGTTAATTGCCATAAGAGCAACTGAGCAGACATCAAGTGTGCTCGAGCAAGGGACAAAAAGGCTCAAAGGCTGGCGAGGAAAGAGAGGGACAAAGAAAACTGGCAGGAGTTACTTCAGGCCATGAAGCTAACAGTCAGTCACACCTTTTGGGCAATGATCTCTGATAGAACTGGTGATTCGGGTATTCCGTGGCGCTGCAATGTCACACCTGACAAGTGGGAGGAACACTTTGGTGCTCTATGTTTGGCCAGCTCTAATGACAAGGGGGAAGATCCCAGTGGTCGTCTACCTCAACACATTGTGAGCCCCATAGCAGATTATATCACAGCTTTAGGGGTGGAGAATCCATGTACATCTTCGGTTGTGGCAGCTGCGGCAGATAGTCTTATAACCCTCTTTCCACTGGAAGACACGCTGTCAGCCATAGATAGTCTGAAACCCCTAAAAGCTCCCGGTTTGGACGGAATCCCTGGAGACTTGTATAAGTCTGAACCTCGAGGTGGGCTGGGTATATAAATCTTCTATCTAATGTAATAGCAAGTGAGGACAGAATGCCGGACACCTGGAAAGGGGCTTATATTGTTCCAGTGTTTAAAAAAAGGTGACGCGAGCTGCCCTGCTAGCTATCGCCCTATTAGCCTGTTGGATAACCTCCAAAAAATATTTGCTAGGCAGGTACTCAATAAACTGCTGGGTTGGGCAGCTAGTGAAGAGGTATTCTCCCCCCTGCAGGCAGGATTCTGGCCAAAGACAAGTACCATCAGGTATTTAGGTTTTCAATGTTGTACTTGAAGCAGGTCCTCCTCCAATGTCAGAGGTTATATGTAGCCTTTGTTGATCTTCGAGCTGCTTTTGATTTAATCCCACGAGACAATCTGTGGAAAGTCTTAACGAAGATGGCAGTTCCTAGTAATCTAGTTGACATCTTCATTAGATTACATAGTGGGAAATATGCCTAGGTCCATTGGGGAGGGCATAGAGAAGTGACATCTAGAATCCCAATCCGCCGGGGGTACGACCAGGATGCGTGCTGGCCCCCACACTTTTTCTTTATATATGAACAATGTCACAGAATAACTTGGCCAGTGCATAAATTATTCCCCCACCATTAATGGTGGGAAAATTCCTATCTTGCTGTTTGTGGATGACTCACTGCTAATTTCCAAGTCCCCAATTGGACTGCAAAATCTGGTGACAAAATTTAGGCTCTTTTGCAGAGAAAGAGGGCTGGAGATAAATTGCTCCAAGAGCAAGTATATGGTTTTTGGGAATTCTTTAGCAAGAACGAGGAGCATAAGAGTGGGTGATTCCAATCTTGAAAGGGTGTCAGAGTTTGATTATCTGGGTATTGCCATGTCTCCAAAACGAAAATGGGATTCCCAAGTAGTAAAAAGCTCCCTAACATTACTACATAAAGCTAAGGCCACTCTTCGCTTTTTAGAGCCATAGGCACCCGTTCTATTTCACTAGCCCTCAAGGCATATCGAGACAAGGCCCTCAATGCATCAATGTATGGTGCAGAATGTTGGGGGTATGCAAATACAAATAGGTTAGAGGTAGCTGAAAACAATTTCATTAGGACACTAGTTGCCGTACCAACTAATATCTTCAGGGGATAAGCAGGGTACGACATGGGCAGCAACTGAGTGAACGATCAAATACAGCTAAAACCCCTGCTGTACTGGGTACAGGTTTGGTCTACCTCTGAACTGGCCACGTACAGTGCATGTTTGGGCCACTTAGTAAAGATTGACTTAGCTCGGAAAGTCCCATGGCTGAGTTTTGTTTGTTTGGTACAAAAAGCTGAAGCTTGAGGCACTCTGGGGACAGCCGGATCAAAGTCGCAGAGAAGATAAACAGGTAGTCAAAGTGGCTTATTGGCAATATATTAGGGAGTGCCAGCAGACTAGGGCCAACCAGGGCTACCTAACAGAAACATATTTGGAGTTTAAAGTTGTGCCTAAATTTGAAGAACTCTTGGATTATGTTCCTCCCTCGAGGGCAAAAGGTTTGTATTTGTGATTTAGATGTGGCTGCTTGCTGTTGAATGCCTTTTGTTGCTCCTGGGGAGGAGATATGTCATCTGCCTTATGCCCTCTTTGCAAATTAATGCCTGAAACGGTGAACCATATTGTTATCGTCTGCCAAGGGTATCGAGCTTCTAGGCGGCGGTGGCTTAGGCCAGTTTACTTATCCCTAGGGATCGGTGATTATCGAGTGGAGTTGCTTCTGTTTAGGACAAGTACAGGTAAGACCCTAATTTACCCAATGAGCCGTTTTCTCCTGGGTGTGTGGACTAGAAGAGATAGGTTTCTGGCTCGGGAAGGGGCTGGGGGAGCTAATTTATAGTAAGCCCTAGGACAAAGGAAGAGTACGGACCTTGACAGCCTCGACGTTGCACTGAGCACTTTATGTAGATCGAGAGTTGGATAGCCTCTCAGAGCTGACACAGAGGCTAAAGATTTGGATGAGCACTGATCTTACTGATGGGCAGGGCATAAAAGTTTAAACTGGTGGTTTTATTTTATTGTTTGAATTGGGTTTTGAGGATGATAGTTTATCAAGTGGAGCTAATAAGTGCTTCATATAGATGGACTAAGTATTATATAATGACATGCACTAAAGGGCTGTCAAGAGATGGAGTATATTGTAGACTATTGATTGATCGGCCCTTGTTGGCTTTTATGTGTATTTTTTTTTTTTAATCCAAGTCTTTATGTATTTATTTACTTTTATGGATTATACAAATCCTAATAAAGTTGTTATTATTATTATTACAAGTGGCACTTGAACAGCCCAATAGATTGAGACGACCGACTGAAAAGCCCTTACATACATTTAGATACATGCATTTTAATATGATTTTTTTTAGGAAAGCACGAGGTTTGTGAAACAACTTAAGTCATTTCTAGGTCAGACCTTCAAATCATTGAAGTGAACGCTAAAAATCTCCTTGTCTTTGATGGAGCAACAATGCCATCTATTGCCAGAGATTTATATAATTTCACTCTTTTTTACAAGTCTCAAACAATTTGTTAAGCAAACAACAAAAAAGTTTGTATCGCCTTTAAGAAGATTGATTGAGTGCATCACACACAGCAGTATACTGGGTTAGGAGCTCAGTAAAAATTGTTGCCAAAGCTAGTAGGTCTGGCTTTTTGTTAGAGGAAGTGCGACCTCATGTTTAATCCCCAGCTGTCCTAGAAAGAAAATCCCATATGAGGCAACATGGAGAAACGAGAGGCACATCATAGACTTTTGCTATACGTTCTACCTCGAGTTAAAAGAAGTAATGGTCTTTGATAGGATGCCTGCCATTTTTTGGACTATGTTGCGGATGCACAGTACATTGAACTGACAAATAGAAGTCGCAAGGCTTGAAGAATAGGAGTGAAAAGAATGGCTAAAAGTGCTAGTAGAACGAAAGCAACAGCAATCACTATTGAGACACAGTCTAATTGCTATACTGCGTCAAAATATCACTATCATGGTCATCATCTAAATTCTTTGAATACTCATCAAAGGGCAAATTAATATTTAATACGCAATAAGCAAGGACTCCACACTTGCCCAACATTTCCCTCATCAACATCTGTATTCTTCAGTAGCAGACTGTGGAATATTAGCTTCTTAGTTGAATCCATAGTAATTTATCACCTAGTCTTATTTGAGGTGTGGGGGTATTCCTCTACTTTCATATACCACCTTTTTTTAATCCAGGCACTAGCCCATCCCTACACGCTAGGCCCTCACCTCTGACACAATTGGGCTTTCCTTCGTTTGCAC
The DNA here is from genome assembly GCF_031143425.1 of Pleurodeles waltl. Classification (NCBI taxonomy): domain Eukaryota; kingdom Metazoa; phylum Chordata; class Amphibia; order Caudata; family Salamandridae; genus Pleurodeles; species Pleurodeles waltl. The sequence continues at coordinate 408,987,654 of NC_090443.1, read as the reverse complement.
TTTGTGCCTTCAAACTACCACCACTGCCAATGTGTCTAGTATTTGTGTGATGTTTTGACATTTCCTGATACCCCCAAATTCCCAGCACCACTATTTTCACTGACTAATACACATCTATCCCTAGCACCTTCAGAAGACTCTCTTGGAATTGATTCTAAAAGATTACAATTCTGAGGTAAATCCAGAATGTATACATAAAAGGGCTGTCTTCACCATTATACCTCTAGCAATTTGCATTTGTCACCCACCCAGTTGCATTTAGTCTTGATCGATTAAAATGCAGTCTATTTTCAATCATAGAGTGAATTTGCCAAGTACTAACACAAGCGGGAAACTTAGTGATGTTTGATCTTGAAATTACTGTCCTGTTGAAAGCCATGCATTATCAGTCGAAACATGTTGACAGTTTAAGAAGCCACTTTCTACGCATTTCATTTTGCAGACTATTCTGGACAACACATAAGATTGCAAATTAATAATCATTTAGGAAAGCTCTGATGGCAAACCTTCAGACACGCTCCTCTTACAGGCGGGCGTTCCACTACCCCACTAGCATCATGCCCATGATACATGGGTATGGACTCAGTCTTAATCTTTTTCCTCTATCCTACCATTCTTTACCTCTTCTTCCTCCCTGGCACACAGATGTAGCAATACTCTGAACCTTCATGAACAGTGACCAATTCCTGTCAATGCCCATATACTGTAGTTATCCTCACCATTAAAATATTTATTTTTTCTTACCCACGAAAGATCCACCTGCCGAGTATCGATATGGATAAGGTGCAGGCTATAAAACACCTCCAAAAATGTGATCTGAGGATAAGTCAAAGAATCTTAGACTGCATCCTCCTCAAACAGTGATCAGTCCTATTGAATAGCCGAGTGCTAAGCACAGTGAACAAACTGAATTCTTGTTAATTCATATTATGTAAAAGAACTTGGCGTAGGCACATTTCCACTAACATATTTTCTACTTAGGCCTACCATGAAAATATTTCAGAGAAACGATAAAGGTGTATGAACTGTACTCATACCAGAAAAGCAACAGCAACATTCAAGATATCTGTGCAAAAGGAATTACATTGTGGAATTTATATTCTGTACGTTACTGCTATGATTTGCATTTAACATTAGCTAGAGCGATGGCTGTGCAAACTAACCTCAAGGCAGCTGCCATGCTTTTCTAAGCAGGTTAGTGTCACTGATCTCAGCGGACCAAAAAAGGGGTCAGGAAAAAGGTTAGGTTTCTGTGGACGGGCTTGTTGTGGCCAATAAATAGACCAGTGTAGTGGGGAACAAAAGCACATTGTGTTTTAGGTGAGTTAAATGATGTGGATGACCCATACAGGTAAACAGGAGAGGCTGTAAATATACTCTGGGAAATCAGACGCATGTGTGTGCTCCTATGTCCCAGGGTCCCTCAGTACATTTCACGGTCTTATTTGGCTTGGTAGGGTTGGTGCACCATGTGTGTTATAATGCTAGCTGCAATGCCTGACCTAATCTTGAAGAAGCTGAAATGTGTTTGAGTGGGCCAGGTGGCGTGTGATATCCGATAACCAGAGTTAATGGGGTGCTACTGAGAGGGGACGCCGATACCCTCAGAACCCACTGACATTTCTGATTTTTTTCTCTTGCCATCCAGGAGCAGTTACCTGACCTGTATGCTCATTTCATGGAGCTGAACCTGGAAGCCCACATGTACGCGTCTCAGTGGTTCCTCACGCTTTTTACTGCGAAGTTCCCGCTCTGCATGGTCTTCCACATCATCGACTTGCTGCTGTGTGAGGTAAGGGGTTCTCGGCTTTAGCAATCCAGGCCATCGGCCAATGCATGGCCTTTGGCAAAAATAATGTATTTGCTCTTCACGATGCCACCCAAGCAAATACACTACTCACAATCACTAATTTAGTTAATATCAAGACTTAAAACCCACCTGTTCTAAAACAATTATTCAAGTATTTCTTTGCTCATTTGATTTTGCTTTGAAATATACCTCTCCTGTGTGTTGTTTAGTGTATAGCATACGTGTCTAATTGTGCCTCACACACATTTTATATGTTGGACCTCAGACATGCTTACTGGGCCTAAATATTGTAACCACGACTATCCAGCCATAGCATCACTAGCCTATAACTTTGGATCCTCGTGCAATCTAAAGGCCTAACCAGGCAACCTGAACTAGGTAACCTTAGCTGTGTATCCTGGTCCTAAACTATATAACCACTGCCGGACACACTCACTTGCAATACAGAAGCTGGAATCTTTCCTAACTGCCACCATGCCGCCTTGTATTCCAGCTAAAGGCCTCTGTACCTTCAAGTTAAATTACTTTTTACAGCATGCACAACATTAGCAGGATAAACATTTAGAAATTCTGATACCCCACAGGATCACAGTGCATGGAAGAAACATGGATGCTGTATTTTACTTGCCTTTATGTACAGTTGAGGTGCAATTTCTCTCTGACGTGGCCTTTACAGCCATGCAATGAGGAAACATACTTGGCATCTGGAACCTCATCTTGCACTTCACATGCACCCAGCCTTGTGTTTTGGGTATTTGTGCAACCTGCAGTACACTTCAGGTTAAAACTGGGGGTTGCCGCCTCCACTCATTGTATTGCATAGTTAGTAACAACTCTACTGCAGCCTCTGAAATAAATGTGTCACAGTTCATGTGCACTACAAAAGGCATATGTGTATTATATACAAATCTTTTTGATACTACTCAGTTTCCTGACATGATTTTAATAGTGCGCCTATAACCACAGCTGCAGTAGGTTGCATTTTCATGCAGTTGAGACCCTAGAAAGTGACAGGTTTGTTGCATTTCATCCTAAACAGAAAAGATAATGGGCGAGTCCAGGAAATGGGCTTCTTTCTGTGTGCCCTCTATAAAGGGGCCGTTTTTGAAAATAGAGTCCAAAAACAAAGTGAGGACCATTTTCTCCTTGAGTTTGGCTATTAGTGCTGGTGCCCTTTAAGGCTGTGTCCTCTGTGTACCATAAATGTGACCCTACAGGTTGCTTGTAAAATGTTGGATTTAACTGCCCCCCCATTTAAGTATAGGGATCTTACAGACACTGGCATGATTGTCCCCAGCAGGGTACTGGGGTGCTCCTTAGAGATAAAGGGGGGCTAGACTCCTCCTAAAAAGAAATTCTTAATGAAGTAATCCCTCTCATCTCTATCCCAAGGGTTCTGCTGACTAGTGATGTATATATTCTGAGGGGCATATCTTATATTACTGTCCTGGGGTGTGGCGTTCTGTCTTCTCCTTGGTAGAACAATAATTCAACTGGACCTCATACCTGGGACTGAATTTATTCCACCTCGAGTGGAGAATATATATCAAGTTAATGTGTCCTGCGGAACAAGGCTGTTTAGGTTCAGTGGAGGATTTGTGCCTGCCAGCACAGTAACCATCAATTTCCATACGTTGAGGTATTCGTCCTTGAGTGATTAGGAAGAATACACATTTTCCCTGAGTATGAGCCCGTTCTGCCTGATTCCGATTGGCTCAGTGTTCTGATTCCCATTTTTCCAAGCTGCAGGAGCACTGGGCCTGATATAAAATCTTATGATTGCAAGGGCAGCCAAGTCTCCATTCGATCCCTGAGAAACATTTCCTTTGGCCAGCATCATCCCCCTGCCAAGGCTATCCACTGCTCCCATTTACCACCTGCTCAAGCAGTTGGCGATGTGTGTATTAAAACCCTTGCGATAGGGAATACCATGTGGAATTCCACATGGAAATTCTGTGTCTGCATCGTTATTCCCCATTCCGAGGGGGTCTAGCTCGTAGTAGGCAGAATTCCATGCAGAGAATAACAGACGGTAATGACAATTTCAGCCACTGGGAGTTTCCTCATGGCGTTTCACCGAACTCATAATCAGGGCCCTGGCGTCTTTTCCAGACAGCCCCTTGGAAAAGTACAGAAAAGGTGCCTGTGAAGCTGACCTGGCCCAAACAGTAGGCACATCATACAGACTTTTTCTGTCCGATTTGTCCTTGGATTTCATACTATTCGATACTCGAAAATCAAGAAGCAGACGAAAGCCTGTGAAGACAAGTGTTCAAGGGATTGGCTGTCCCCAAAAATGAAATAAGACTAATCTCTCTGATTGGCATTGGGCTCTTGGCCAGCTGTTCCAAACTGAATAAAAACCAAATCAAAGCTCCAGCAAGATGATAAACCAGAGTGACCTAAACTGCTGTGTTCCCTGGACAGTGATTAAGCTTTGTGCTGCCCCGGTGGCTGAAGCCCTGCTGTTCAAATATCCTTCCAGAAGGACTTTCTTTAACAAGCATCCTACCCAATGAATGGAAATCATTTGGCCTCCCCCTATACAAGTCTGCAGCTCTCCAAGAAGTCCCTCTGTACAGACGTAGAACAGCTGTCACACAGTGCAGGTGAGAAGACCCTAGAAGCGGTGGCTCAGCTTGGAAAGGAAGCTACCGTGCACCAACAGCTCACGTTTATGTTTAAGAGTGTCAGTCCCCAGCAGCCCCAAGCAGTGCCATGGATTAGTGTGAGCAGGGCCTCCCACGCTGTCTTGGGCCTTGTGCTGGAATAAGGACCTGCTAGCCACAGTTTAAGCCCCCTAACCCAGTCAGGCTGTGATGAGGTCCAGCACCCGCGCCACGAGATCCAGAGCACAGTAACTGGAACACCTGGTCGGTTTCTCTTTTTTGGTTCATCTTGCTATAGAGAGCTTCCCTTGTTTTGAATCGTATAGACATTGATCTCCTGCATCGCCTAGCATGACTCCCTTGGGACCCATGGCCGTTTGATGGTTGTCATTATTGCCTCCATAGATGTAGCAACCCATAGGCTTATGGAGCCCCCATTGCTAACTAACAGATGAGCAGTAACTCCCCTTGCAGCAAACTCCCATTTTAATTTTTCAAAATTCATAGTTATTTGTAGATCTGGGGGTCACTGGTACCCACGTTTTCAAAAGTCACCGGAATTTATGAAAGTGACTGTAACTAACAGAGTTACATGACATGTTAGGGTCAACGAGGGTGTGGCCTTCCGACCTGAGCTGCTGACTTCGAAGCTCGGGGGACCAGGTTCGAGTCTCGGCGTCTGCTCAACATCCTGTGATTAAGGGCAAATCACCTAATCTCCCCCTTCCTACAATTAAGCACCTTGAGACCCTCCCCGGTGATTTGCTGTGTTTGCAAATCCTGCATTTATTTTAGTTACCAGGAGACTTTACTGCTCTTTGAGGAATAAAGTATTTTGACCGTGACTGGTAGGGGCAGGTGTAGTTGGATCTTCTGCTTCAATTTTGTATCTTGCCAAAACAATCTGCCAAAAAAGCCTAGAATTACAGACTCTGCTAGGCTGTGAGTTTGGCCTACTATGCCCCTAGAACACCCCCATCAACGTTTATAAATAAAACATAAGATTACAATGCTCCATGGAGCTGTTCCTCTACACCTTCCTGCAGAACAGACCCCAAACTAGTTCACAAACTACTGAACAGGTTCCTGAGAACACGTCTATTTTCCTCACTATCCTTAAAATGATTTGGCAGGAAAGTTAAGAGTCCAGCATTCTTTTGCTGAGTGTTAAAATGTTGTTTTTAAAGTAACATACCTATCATCACATTCGTAGTTATTTTTTAAGTTATAATATATATGCTGTGACCGAAGTCCTGGGAATCATCTAGGTCTACTCAATAATTCCTCTTAACCACTCTAGTCAAGGCCAAGCACCCAACCACACTTGACCTAGGTGAGCACTGCGCCGCCCTGGTCAAACGATATCCCGTTACAAGCCTAGTCAAAGGGAGCACTCTACCACCCTAATGAAAAGTGCTCTCCTACCACACTGGACAAGAATGAACACTCTACTGCCCTTTACCACACTGGACAAATGTCAGCACTATCAGCCCGTCAAAGGCAGGTGCTCCCCAATCCTGACCAGAGGTGTGCTGTCCACGACCCTGGCCCAGAGAGAGCTATCCACCACTCTTGTGAGCGTCAGGGGAATGCGATATATCATAATCGCCTGAGGCCCTAAGAACATGTCTATTTCCCTCAAAATCTCTCGACTTTTTTGGGCTATAGAAGTAAGACTTTGAGCATTCTTTTTACTGCATTCATTTGTTATTTCTTGTTAAAGTAATAACCCTGAAGTGGGCATTCACATTCATTGCATATGCTGGGTGTGCTTGTTGACCACTCTGGTCAAAGGCGAGCATCCTACCGCATTGGTCAACACCAGTGCCCCATTCACCTGCTGTGCACATGGGTATATGTATGGTGCGCGCGGTGTCTCTGCCTGGTGGTTTGACGTGGGAGTTAGGGTCTGTCTTGTGACCCTCTCCCTGACTGGAATTCCCTTTGTCAAGTTGGATGGATCTGGTGCTCTTCTAGGCTACCTGGTGTCAGAGTATTTCTAGTGCAGTGTTGTGGGGTTATCATTTGGGGTGTATTTTTGGGTTATTTGTTGGTAATCTGAGTTGCAGTGCTACCCTGTTTACCGGTCTCTGAGCTTGGAGAAGACCCTTCCCTCTCTTGTACTGCTTCTGTTGCTCCTGGGTGCAAACTCCCCTTGAGGTGTCTGATGTTTCCTGTCCCAGTGTCGCTCAGTTGTGAGTCCTTCTGTCCCGACGTCTCTGCATTTCCTTGTTTTTTCCCTTTCCCTCCAGAGTCATCTCTGAATCGTCACAGGAAAACTCCCTACCTAAATCCTGGGGAAAGGGTTTTTTGCACCACTGTGGCTAGAGGAGAGTCAGACAGCACCCTATAGAAATAGGAACGCTGTCTACCACCTTGTAGAGAGGGGGTGTAATGGCTGGGATAGCGCTTAAATTATTAAGGGTTGAAGCGCTATATAAAACACGACTGTGCTTTATTTTTCTCCTACTGCTACCCCCTAACCCCCATCTAATTCCAGCCCGGGGACATCCTTCAAAGTATCTTTTCTCATCGCTAGCGAAACACAATTCAAAATAAAAACGCACGCTTTGAAATGTAAATGCAGCTCATTTTTGTATCACACAGCTGTTGACCAGTAGCTCGTGATGAACTGTCAGCTACGGGCGCCCCTCTTCCCTCACTGAATAATATGAAGGCCTTAAAAGGCCTTCTCTTCATCCTGAGCACAGGAGTATGTATTAGGAGGGCGGGATATTTGCAACAAAGTCTCTTTGCGACTCTGCTCTCTTTGAAGACACCTGTTGCAGCAAAGAGAGGCATTGGGTCTGTGGGCTGTAGCAAAAATTGCGCATTCAAGTGTGAGTTAAGTAAGGCTGCCGGTGTTTTAATGCCTGTGGCTGTTCCTCTTTCCCCCTGTAGATACTTTATAAATTCATACCTACTTTGAAGTGAAAGCTGAGGTTAATCTCGGAGTCACCCTTCTGCGAATACTTGTGTGACCCTTCTGAAGAACCCCTTGAAGAGAGTCCTGGGGCCAGGTGCATTATGGTAAATGCAAATCAAAGAGCAAAGGAGGACGTGACGAATACTTAAGCAACAGTGACATCTAGCGGTCGATGCATGTCTGGCACCGATGGGCAGTCGGCGGTTGCATCACTGTTTTCCAAACGTTAGTTCACGCGCCTTCGTTTGCAGAGTTTTTTGTCTATATTCTATAGTTACTATGCAGAGTTGCCGTGTAGCACTTGAGAAAAGAGAGTGTTATGGAAAAGAACGTGTTAGCCAGAGAACGTTCAGGAGATGGCTGGTGAAGGGCACACCGGCCAACGCTCCACACAGTAAACTGGTATTTGTGTTACTACAACACAACACAGTTGCAGCTGCGCTTTTGCGATGTAAAGACTTGATCATCAGTTTGCGCGCACATTTTCTGTTGTGATTGAAGTAGGTGCTCATATTCTCTTTCCGCCAGGTAGTGCACACTTTTTTATGAAGTTCTTCCCAACGATAAACGTGGCATAAAGCATATCTTTTTACCCGTATTCTCAGTTAGGAAGAACTTCGAAAAATGTGCACTTCCTGATGAAAAATGTAATCTGGTATCCGCGCTAATCACAGCAGAGGTCTGGTGATAAGGCACATAAATCACACAAAAGCAGCTGCTCCTGTGCAAACAGAGGTGTGCAAAGCAGTTTAGCACCGGTGTAAATTGTTCGTCATGTGGGCGCTGGTGTTTTTACCTTTGCCTCATGGGTTCATTGCAGGCACTGAATTGCCATGGCCCAATAATGACCTTCCACCAAATTGTCTAAAGTGGCGATCCATTACTGCTGCAAAATCAGAGCGCTGATCCCCATGCCCAAAGGAGAGGTTCCACCATCCTAGCCAAAGAAGCTCCTAGGAGACCTAGGATAAAGGAAAGCTCTCCAGCTGCATAGACAAAGAAGAATGTTCTCACTTCTTGGACAAAAAAAAGAAAAGCACTCACCCACCCTTCGCAAAGGAAAGAAGAGCACTCCACCATCCTGGATAAAGGACACTCCTCCACCCTGCAGAACGAAAAACACTCCTCCACCCGGCAGAAAGAAAAGAAGCGCACTCCACCACCCTGGACAAAGAAAAGAAAAAGCACTCCACCACCCCGGACAAAGAAAAGAAGAGCACTCCACCACCGACAGAAAGAATAGAAGAACACTCCACCACCCGGCAGAAAGAAAAGAAGAGCACTCCACAACCCGGCAGAAAGAAAAGAAGAGCACTCCACCACCCTGGACAAAGACCTGGACACCACCCGACAGAAGAAAAGAAGAAAAGAAGAGCACTCCACAACCCGACAGAAAGAAAAGAAGAGCACTCCACCATCATTGACAAAGAAAAGAAGAGCACTTTACCACCCTGGACAAATAAAAGGAAAGCATTCAATCACCCTGGACAAGGAAAGGAAAAGTGCTTTGTCACCCTGGACAAACAAAAGTTACAGAAGGAAAGGAAGAATACTCCACCACCCTGGACGAAGAAGAGCACCCCGCCACACAGCACAGAGAAAAGAAGACGGTGAAGCGTTCATCTTTTCTTTGTCCAGGACAGCGGACAAAGAAGAGTACTTCACCACCCTGGATAATAAAAAAAAAAAACACTTCACCATCCAGGGCAAAGAAAAGAAGATCACTCCACCACCCTGGACAAAAAGAGAAGAACGCTCCTTCACCTTACACAAAGAAAAAAATAACACTCTGCCACTCTCCATCCTGCAGAAAGACCAGAAGAGCACTCCTCGGCCTTGGACAAGGAAAAGATCTCTCCACCACCCTGCATCAAGAAGAGAATACTCCACCATCCACCACAAAGAAAAGATGATCGTTCCACCACCCTGCATCAAGAAGAGAATACTCCACCATCCACCACAAAGAAAAGATGATCGTTCCACCACCCTGCTGCATAAAGAAGAGAACGCTCCACCATCTGGACAATAAAAGAAGGGCACTTCACCACCATGCACAAAGAAGAGAATATTCCACAATCCAGTACAAAGAAAAGAAGATCGCTTCACCAGTGTGGCTAAAGAAAATAAGAGCATTCCACCACTTCGGACAAAGAAAAGAAGAGCACTCTACTACAGTGCATAAAGAAGAGCACTCCCTCAGCCTGGACGACGAAAAGAACACTCGATAACTCTGGACAAAGAGCCCAATACCACCCTGGGCAGAGAAATGAAGAACACTCCACCATCCTGATGAAAGAAAAGAGCACTACAGCATCTGGGTTTAATGTGGCCTCTTTGATGTTCATTTTTGTAAACTTGGTATCCCAGCCAACTGTTTTGCACTTACAATACTCCAAGCCATATATGCTATTTACATATTTGGTTACCATTATAGCTACGTTTAGGTACAAAATATTCTGACTACCCTTGTACTTGTAGAAGTTCCGACCTGTACACACCAGCGACATGTTGTATTTTCTGGTTTTTTTTTATCTATAAGTTCCCATGTTTGACTTTTTCTGCTTGTGGCCTTTGAACTCCAAATGCCAGAGGCTTCTGTGGGATATAGGCACCCTTAAAGGGATATTCTTCTTCATCTGGTTATGAGGAAAGTGGCATACTGGTGATTGTTAATGGCAATCTACAGAGTATGGTGTTGCATTCTTTTTACTGAAGCCCGGGTGTCGGTTCTACCAACCACCCCGCCATGGTGATAATATAGGTCTCCCATTGAGTGTCATCCCATGTACTTGACTCTTTGGCACACATTATTTGTGTTGCCCTTATATGGATATGTTTTGTAGATATCTGGCTATGGGTAGGAATGCACATTTATTCCCTCCAATTTGCCTAGTTAAGAGCCAATGATTATTGTCTTTTAATGCTGAACAACTTGCACATTGTTACCAGACATACCCACACCCAGCTTCATTGACTTTAAGCCTAATGTCCATAGAGCCAGATACTATGGTTTGAAAAAAATACTTTGATTAGAGGCACTATGACAGGGCTGCCATGTACGTCAGTGAGAGCATGGTCTTTGGGGATATATGAGCATGTGTGCGTATGAAAGGGAAATATGTGAATGTGTGACTGAGAGCCTGTGTTGTATATACTTGTGGTAAAGGACATACCTTACAGGTATAACACAAACATACAACCATTTTTTTAAATGGGAGAAATTTAAGGTGTATAAAACTGTTCTGTAAAAATGTTCCAAATATGTAACATTTTTCTGCACTTTAAATTTCTCCCATTCAAAAAATGACTTCATTTTTATCCAGGCTGGAGACCAATCCTGGCACTGCTTTCATGCAAGGATTTGCATGAAAGCAGCGCCAGGATTGCTGTGGAGCCTATGCTGGTGTCCCAACAGTTAATGCTGAGACACCACAAGAAGAGGAGCGTGAGGTGGCAGGAGGCGAGGTAAGTTCTTTTTGTTCTTGTTTTAATTTCTACCTCGTCTCTGCTCCCCCTGCCCTTGTGTTATGTGGCGGCCGTCGCTGAATGCTACCACTTAGGAGTGAAAAGAAACTGAATCATTTTGTGCACCTAGCAGATGAGTTTGTGCTCCGCATTCTATGATTTATCCAGGTTTACACACAGCACTGAACCTATCACACTTTGGTTTATTATGTCATAGAACGAGGTGTAGTGCTGGGTTCTGACCCCATTCGTCCTCTCAGTGCATGCACACCTGTTGTGAGGTGGGTGTTCTGTTTATGGGACTACCACATAGGGACTATTCGGCCTCAATGCTACCCACAGAGAAAGGCAGCCTTCTCAAGTCTGGGCAGCTTGGTATGCGCCACATTTAAACTTAGTGGTGTTGCACAATTTAACTCACTGAGTACGTAGCTGTCTAAAAAAGATTGTCAGACTTGTCCTGCCTCATTAGCATAGAGGGCCAAAGCCCCACAGTGCCCTACAGTACACCAGACCTGGCCTTTATTGGACCAGATGTTCACAATTTGAGTAATGGCGAGAAACCAGCTGCAAAAGTCACCCTTTTTTATGCAGGCCCATGGGCAATATAAAATAATGCTTGGCGGGGCGCCCTGAGCCTCAGAACCCTGTTTTTGTCATAGTACCTTGCACCCCCTCCCAAATCTCTGACGCATCCCGCACCATCGTACCCACCATCTGCACAAATTAGCCAGTGCTAATCGTTTTATCAAGCTCAGGCTTCCAAGACTGATCCCCATGTCGTATTAGATCCTTGCCCCATCCAACGCCCATCATCCTCCCCAGAGTCACTGTTGCGGTGCTGTTTCTGGTGTGTGTGTGTGTGTGTGTGTGTGTGTGTATGTGGGAAGCTTGCACTGCTGCCTGCGCTGTATCTGTTCTTCGTATAAGGGAAGCTTGCATTGTACTTTCTCTAAGAGGGAAGCCTGCACTGCTGTATCTGCTCTGTGTGTGAGGGAGGCTTGCACTGCTGCTGCCTTTGCTGTATCTGCTCTGTGTGTGAGGGAGGCTTGCACTGCTGCTGCCTTTGCTGTATCTGCTCTGTTTGTGAGGGAAGCTTGCACTGCTGCTGCCTCTGCTGTATCTGCTTTGTTTGAGTGAACCTTGCATTGTTGCCTGTGTTGTATCTGCTGTGTGTGAAGGATGCTTGCATTGTACCTTCTGTGTGAAGGAACCTTGCAATGTACCTTCTGTGTGAGGGAACCTTGCAATGTACCTTCTGTGTGAGGGAACCTTGCACTGCTGCAGTGCTGTATCTGGTGTGTGTAAGGGACGCTTGCACTGCTGCCTTTGCTGTATCTGTTCCTTGTGTAAGGAAAGCTTGCATTGTACATTCTCTGAGAGGGAAGCTTGCACTGCTGCTGCTTGTGGTGTATCTGCTGTGTGATAGAAGCTTGCACTGTTGCTGTGCTATATCTCTGCTGTGTGTGAGGGAAGCTTGCACTGCTGCTGTGCTGTATCTGCTGGATGTGACGGAAGCTTGCACCGCTGCTGCCTTTTCTGTATCTGCTCTGTGTCTTAAGGGGAGCTCGCATTGCTGCTGCTTGTGCTCTATCAGCTGTGTTTGAGGGACGCTTGCACTGCTGCTCTGTTGTATCTGCACTGGTGTAAGGGGAGCTTGCACTGCTGCTGTGCTGTATCTGCTCTGTGTGTGAGGGAAGCTTGCACTGCTGCTCTGCTGTGTGTGAGGGAAGCTTGCACTGTTGCCTGTATTATATCTGCGAGGGACTCCTGCATTGTACCTTCGGTATGAGGGGAGCTTGCATTGTATCTTCTGTGTGAGGGAAGCTTGCACTACTGCTGTGCTGTATATGGTGTGTGTGAGGGAAGCTTGCACTGCAGCCTGCACTGTATCTGTACCTTGTGTAAGGGAAGTTTGCATTGTACAATCTCTGAGAGAGAAGCTTGCACTGCTGCTGTGCTGTCTGCTGTGTGTGAGGGGAGCTTGCACTGCTGCTGCCTGTATCTGCTGTTTGAGGAAAGCTTGGACTGCTGCTGTGCTGAATCTGCCCTGTGTGTGAGGGAAGCTTGCACTGCTGCTGTGCTATATCTGTTGTGTGTGAGGGACGTTTGCACTGCTGCTGCCTTTGCTGTGTATGAAGGACATTTCCACTGCTGTATCTGCTGCGTGTGAGGGAAGCTTGCTCTACTGATGTGCTGTATCTACCACATATGAGGGGAGCTTGCACTGCTGCTGCCTGTGCTGTCTCTGCTCTGTGTGGGAGTGAAGCTTGCACTGCTGCCTGTACTGTTTCTGCTACATAGGGGAAAGCTTGCATTGTACCTTCTGTGCGAGGGCGCATGCACTGCTGCCTGTGGTGTATCTGCTGTGTGTGACACAAGCTTGCTCTGCTGCTGTGGTGTATCTGCTGTGTGATGGAAGCTTGCAGTGCAGCTGCCTGTGCTGTATCTGCTCTGTGTGTTAGGGAAGCCTGCACCACTGCTGTATCTTTGTGTGAGGGAAGGTTGCACTGCTGCGGGCTGTATCTGCTCTGTGTGTGAATGAAGTTTGCATTGTTTGCTATTCAGTATCTGCTGTGTGTGAGGCATGCTTGCATTGTACCTTTTGTGTGAGGGATGCTTACAGTGTACCTTCTGTGTGAGGGAAGCTTGTAGTGTACCTTCTCTGTGAGGGAAGCATGCACTGCTGCTGCCTGTGCTGTATCTGCTTTGTGTAACGAAAGCTTGCATTGCTGCTGTGCAGTATCTGCTGTGTGTGAGGGAATCTTGTACTGCTGTGGTCTGTGCTGTATCTGCTGTATGTGAGGGGAGCTTGCACTGCTGCTGTGCTGTATCTCCTATGTGTGAAGGAAGCTTGCACTGCTGCTGTGCTGTTTCTGATGTGTGTAATGGGAAGCTTGCACTGCTGCTGTCTGTGCTCTATCTGCTCTGTGTGTAAGGGAAGCTTTCGCTGCAGCGGCCTGTCTGTGCTGTATTTGCTCTGTGTGTAAGTGAGGCTTGCACTGCTGCCTGTACCGTATCTGCTGTGAGTTTCTTTGCTTTTCATTCAGATTGTTTTTCTCCTTTTATTACTAAAGTACTTTGTTTTGTTGCTTATTATGTACGTTTTGGACTCCAGAAAGAACTATTAGCCCTTAGTTTGTTTCAGTAATCCGTGGGTAAACATTTAATTATATATATAGGCTGTTCCAATACTCTGACTGTTTACTGTTTTTACGTCTAAAAATAAATTACCAAACCACTTCTGGAGTGCCAGTCTCTTTTGGGAAATTTCTAGAGAAAGAGAATACAGTAAGTAATTTGTGGATTTTTCTTAATACCTTCCCCTATAATAGGATCACTTCTCAACATGTGCCAGTGTTTTTTGTAATATCATTCTTACTTGTGTGTGTGCAATACTACAGGTGGTTATAAAACGGCAGGTTTGCTGTTTATCTGATTTACTCATCTTACTCTATGATATATCAAATAGAATACTATCTCTCGAACGTTGACCTACTTTCCTACTTGCATCTGTTAATGTGTTATTTGTGTATCCTCTCTCTTTCAGTCTTATCATATCTCTTTGGACCTCGGCAAAATTGCTCCCAGTACTACAAATTATTTTTGCTCATAATAACTCCCAATAAGGGATACACTCCTTCAAAGATTTAGGAAGGTTGGATCACAAAGATGTTTTTTTCAAATGCTTGAAATGTAAGGCATGTAAACATGGAGAAAGTATTAGAACAATTGACACCAAAGTTAAAATGGCACATAAGATCAAGGAAGCATATACGTGCAGAAGTGACTATGTAATATACTCTTTGAAATGCAGCTGTCCCAAAATGTATATAGGGAGCACCAAACTACAAGTACATAAACGTATTCTGCAACATCCAAGAGCAGTTCTGAACAGAGATGATAGTTATCCAGTAGCCAGACATATTCAAGAGATACAGGTAGAGATGTTAAGAATCTCTTATATAGTGTAATAGATGGAATATCGAAGAATTCGAGAGGAGGAGATAGAGAGAAGAAGTTGAGGATACTTGAGTCTAAATATATAATACCATTTGATATTAAGGAACCAAATGGACTGAATAAGAGTGAGTAACTATATGCACATCTGAAAAGGTTAAAAGTTTTATCATATCTTTGCAACCTAGCTGGGCAACAAGCATGATATGGTTAATCCTAAATAGTGCATTGCTATTGGCAGATTATGAATTTAGGAATTCAGAAAACAGTGGCTGGCTTAGAGTGTTCCATATATTCAAAAGTAGATACTTTTGAATTTATGGGGCCAGTTGTTTATATCTATTGAGAAATCAGATAAAATAAAACTATGTTTTTTTAACCAGCCGATAGCTAGATGATGAAGATAAAACATTTTTTTACTAAATGAGTACTTACACACATATGTTAGGCCACTTGTTGATTTTATGTAGCTATCATTGTCGTTTTGGCTTTTTAGGCGCATTTACGAAGGATGTGGTTCAAATTAGATAAAGCAGCAAAGAATATATAACATGATTAACATAAGAAATTTTGTTCGAATAATGGAATGATAACATTGTGAAAATAAGTGTGAAAATATATGGCCTTTGATTAGCCGCTAGCTATATTGTGTAGTTATCAGTGTCATGAACATTGGTTGACAAGTGATAGCGAGCGAGGATCTTTCATTGTTACAAATTATTTGATGCATGAGTATACTCATATACATGATTGCTCCTCTGTTAGTATTTTGTAGTCATTATTGTCATTTTGACCTGTTCAGATGTATTTACGAACGAGGAGTTTAAATCAGATAAACTTGCAAATAATATATATTAAGAATAATTAAATGGTTAATGTGTTGAAGTTCCGCTAATTTCACTGTTAAGAATTATTTGATGCACAAGTACACTTACATACATGATTGGTCCTATGTGGGTATTTTGTAACCATTACTGTCATTTTGACCTGTTCAGATGTATTTGCGAACAAAGAGTTTAAATCAGAAAAAAATCACAAATAATATATATTAAGAACAAATTAACAGTAATTGTATTGAAGTGCCACTATTCATGTACACATATATACAAAAACATTGTAATTTACAACACCAATAGCTCTAAGGCTCACAAATGCAAGACCTGTTGCATTACAAATGCTTGTTCAGTTATACTCATGGTACAGTGTCTGCTGGCCACTGGGAGCAAGAGGCCTGTTGTTTGTAAATGTGACACTTTGAAATGGGAGACTGTTAAAATGAAAAGTTAACTTAATCATTAAGGTAACTTCATTTGAATTTTCTCCCATTTAACAGCATTCAGAAACATAATAATGTTCTCACACTCCAATATTGCATTGACAAGGGCTTTTATTTAAGAGTTAAATACCTCAGAGTTTCAGTTCTTCACCCCTGTGCCCCAGACTGCATCATAAATCTGACTGAGCACTGCTGATTTTCAGGCTCTGCTCTCTGCAATCTGATGGTAACAATCTAAAATAAAACAGCCTTTCCTTAACTTTAAAAGGAAAATGTGACCTTGTGCTTAGATAAAAAATAAACTCAAGGCTGCCAAATATGTGGGAGCTACTGGTATCTTGTGATTGACTGGTTGGGGCGCCTGCTTTAATGAATGGCTGGCGACCTAATATTTCAAGCAAAACTACTTATTTGAGAGTTAGGCCTGTGTCTAACATCCTTGAACTGTTAAGTACTTTCTGGGTGATATTTAAAAATGTAACTGGAGGGGTGAGGAATTTAATAAAATATGTTAAAAAAAAATATATATCAATTTGGCCCTTTGGTGCCAAGTAGTGCGACAATAAATTATGGCAGCAATCTCTTTAAATAAGAGCTCTGATAATAGCCTCTCTGATTATATCAGGACTCATTAAATAATAGGGTTTGAATTCTTGCAATTCCAGCATTTTGCCACCTTTCCACAAATCTACATACTGAGGCTGGAGGTAGTGTTAGGCGATAGTTCCAGGGATGGAATGCGCGTTGTTTTAAGGGTTTTCACCAGCTCTTCTCTAATCTTTTCCTACACTGAGAAAGGTTGGAAATTTACTCCTGACACTGGCAGAAATAAAACTTCTTCCATGGTGCTTCCATGGCACTGGTATAAGGGGATATATATTTTTGGTGCACTCTTATAATTTTATTTAAGGATTGGGCCCCTGATTAGGTCTTAAGTTAACCAAGACTTTTTTTTCATACAAGTCTCTCTCTCTCTCTTTCCATCTATAGACGGGCTTCACTGTAAGTGACAGTATTCTGCTCTTTCCAAGGAGCATATTGGTACACAAAGTTGTTTTGTTCAGTGCTAGAGACTTCTGTGGCATTGTGTGCTTTTTCAGACCAAAAATATTAGTGCTTTTTGCCAATGTTTGTTGTAATGACGAGGGACTGGCCCGCTCCCACAACAATAACGTTTTACAAAAACTATGTCAAAAAAAGACACGCATTGACAAAAGCAAAAGGATGACCACCAATGTCATACCTATTGGCTTTGCAGATGATTGTTTATTTTTTATTTTTCTCTCAATCTTGTTGAAAATGCAGTTTTGGACTTGTAGAACGCCTATTTCCACATTCCTGTCCTGCCGGCCCACAAACATTACTTGCAATTCATGGTAGATCACAAGCACTTTCAGTTTACTGTGCTCCCCTTCGGCCTTTCCAGCGCCCCTCGTGTGTTCACAAAAGTGATGGTAGTGGTTGCTGCTCATCTGCGCAGGTTAGGGGTTTTAGTCTTCCTCTACCTCAGCGACTGGCTGCTGAAGGCGAACTCGCCCCAGGCTGTCGTCTCCCACCTCCAGACTGCGGCAAACCTCCTGCACTCGCTGGGGTTCAATATAAATAAATGTGCCGAAGTCACACCTGGCTCCCTCTCGGATGCTCCCTTACATTGGAGCTGTTCTGGACACAGTGCAGTTTCAGGCTTATCCTCCTGAAAAGTGAGTCCAGGATATTTGTGCTATGATTCTGATGTTTCAGCTTCTATCCTGGATTTCGGTGAGAATAACTCTGAGGTTGCTGGGCCTCATGGTCTCCTGCATCTTGCTGGTCCAACATGGCAGATGACATATGCAGGCTCTGCAGTGGGACCTGAAGTTCCAGTGGGCGCAGCATCAGGGGAATCTCTCCGACATGGTCCAGGTCTTGGAGGGGACTGCATTAGATGTGCAGTGGTGGTTGCCGAATCCAGATTGGTTCAGCTGCAGATCTCTCTCCCTTCCCTAACCAGATCTCACAGTAGTGACAGATGCATCACTCCTGGGATGGGGCGGCAACATGGGAGAGGCGAAGATCAGAAGCTTCTGGTCTCCAGAGGAATCTGGTCTTCCTATCAACCTTTTGGAGCTTGGGCGATCCGACTTGCATTGAAAGCATTCCTTCCCTCTCTCAAAGGGAAAGTGGTGCAGGTGTTCACCAACAACACCACCGCCATGTGGTACTGCAACAAGCAGGGCAGAGTGGGTTTGTTGACCCTCTGTCAAAATGCTCTTCATCTCTGGACATGGCTGGAATGCCAGGGCATTTCCCTGGTGGTTCAACATCTGGCAGGCTCTCTGAACGCCAGATCAGACGAACTCAGCCGTCAATGCATAGTCGATCATGAATGGCGTCTCCATCCAGAGGTGGCACAAGATCTCTTTCAGCAGTGGGGAGAGTCTTGGTTAGAGTTTGGTTAGATCTGTTCACCTCTACAGAGAACGCACAGTGTCAGTTGTTTTGCACATTGGAGTTTCCAAGGCAGCACTCGCTCTGCAACACTTTTCTTCTCTAGTACAGCTCAAGCCTCCTTTACACCTTCCTGCCAATACTATTTCTTGCCATAGTTCTGAAGAAGATCAAGCATGCCCGGGCCCAAGTAATACTGGTGGCTCCGGACCTGGCACGAAGAGTCTGGTTTCCTGAGCAATTGGACATGGCTATCGATCCTCCGATCAGACTGCCCCTTAAGGAGGATTTCCTGTTGCAGCAGAAGGGGATGGTCCTTCACTCGAACCTGTCCAGTCTCTGCCTCCTTGTGTGGAGATTGTGCAGCAGCAGTTGACAGCTTTCGACCTTGCACCCAAAGTCTGTGATGTTATCTTGGCAGCCAGGCGTCCCTCCACCAAAACAGTTTATGCCTGTCGTTGGAACAAATTTGTGGCATGGTGTATCAACAAATATGTTGATCCCCTTTCTGCACCTCTCTCTTTCTCTCTTGCCCAGCAGGGCTCTTCTCTGGGCACCCTCAATGGTTATTTGTCTGCTATCTCTGCCTTTTTAAGGCTGCCAGACCAACCTTCTCTGTTCAAATCTCCCATTTTTGGGAGGTTCTTTAAAGGACTCACCCACATGTTCCCTCCTATCCCATTCAGAATGCCCCATTGGGATTTGAACTTGGTCCTCACATATCTCATATGTGCTCCTTTTGAGCCGCTCCACAACTGTCCCCTGTGGCTCTTGACTCTTAAAACTGCCTTTCTGATTGCCGTCACCTCTGCTTGAAGAGTGAGTGAGCTCTAGGCTCTCTCTTTGAAGCAACCATTTCTAGCTGTCCATCCTGACAATGTGATGCTTCCTTCCCAAAGTGGTGACACCTTTTCATGTAAGACAATTAATCACCTTGCCTACTTTTTACACACACCCCCATCCCTCTCATGAGGAGGAGAGACGCCACTGCCTGGATCCAAAAAGAGCATTGGCATTCAACCTCAATTGTACCAAAGATTTCCGGGTGGACGATCAACTCTTTGTGGGTTATGTGAATGTGAAGAAAGGAAGGGTGGTACAGAAGAGGACCATCTCGCAATGGGTAGTCCTCTGCATCAAGATGTGGTACGCTTCAGTGAAAAAGCAACCCGTGAGGGTGTGCGTGCTCATTCCACCAGAGCAACTGCTGCTACCACAGCATTAGCACGCGGAGTTCCAGTCCAGGATATCTGCCAGGCAGCGAAGTGAGCATACCTGCACATGTTCAGTAAACATTACTGCCTGGATAGTCAGGTCCACAGAGATGGTTACTTCGGCCATTCGGACTTGCAGGACTTTTTGATGTGATCTTAGTTTGCAACCCACCACTGGGGATGTTATTGCTCGAGTATCTATTCTAAAGTAAGGAATCTGCAACTAGAGATCTCTATCAGATGAACAAGTTACTTACCTTCGGTAACGATATATCTAATAGAGACATATTCTAGTTGCAAATTCCTTACTGACCCGCCCATCCTCCCCACCTGCGAACTGATTTCAAAGGACAGGAACTTCCCTTTAATGGCCCTAGTTTTGCTGCACCATTCTTAGTGTTCTTCGGGGCTCTGCGCTACTTGCATGGAAAGTTGTGAATAGAAACTGACATCAGCGCACCGGGGTGGCACCTATATATGACTGCGACATCATCGCGGCAACCACGATGCCTCCGGCACACTCAGAGTCGATCGACGATGCGCAGGAATACTGCTTGAAGAAAAATTTCTGGATCCAGTTTGACACCTGGGGGAAATTCTAAGGTAAGGAATCTGCAACTAGAATAGGTCTCTACCAGATATATTGTTACCGAAGGTAAGTAACTTGTTTGTCAGGAATGCTTGCACTGTTGATGGTTCTGATGTACCAGCTCATTTTTTATTTTTTTAATGTGTTTATTGAAGTTTTAACAACTTCATGGCAGGGCATTATCAGATAGATTAAAAAAACATATGGCCACACCCACTACCCCAGTCACAAAGTCATCCCACAGACAAAGTGGCATGCTACAACGTGACAGTCCCAATTTGTAAAAGCATCTAATACAGAAGAAATATCGGTAAGTTGCTTTGACATTTAGTTAGCCCAGTTAAGGCATTTTGCCACAGTTCTCATTTTAAAAGAATTCATCACTGATCCTTGGCTTGAGACCTGCAAGAGATTGATGGCACGAGATAGTCAGGTTAATGTGCCATATCAGCAAGTCTCTCTTCTCTCCTCCATATATATGTAGACGGTATATGTTACCATCAATGGGGGATACCTGCACACTTAAAGGTCTTTATTAAATATCTGTTTGGCCTACATGCATGAAATACACCATATATGGCCCCTATATATATTTCAGTCTGGCCTCTGTAGGCTAGTTGATGTCATAGATGTCTCTGAAAGACCATTGCATGGCGCTGCATCTTTCAGCTAATCTTATGTTTGGGTCTTCAGACCGCTTGTCCAGGCCCTGGCAATTTGACATTTCGCCATGACTTCTAACAATACTGAGACATTAGCAGGGCCAGCTTTAGGGCTGGTGGTGCCCTGAATGACAATCTTGTTTGGTGTCCACTCCATTACCTTCTCCTCGGATTCCCTCACAACCACCTGCAAAAGTGCCCCTCATCTCTCTATAGCCTTTCTCTGACATACATTTCATTTGTTTTAAAGGCTAGCAAAGGCTGGCTTTATTAATCCACTCAGCTCTCCACGTAAAATACAGATCTGTTCTATGCAGCAGGCGTATTAACCCTCTACTCTACTTTATGGCGAGTCAAAACTGCCACTAGACACAACTCGATCTCTCTCTAGAGCAGGAACTTTAATCGCAAGAGTTACCTTGACATTTTCATTGCTGCCTGAATGCTGGGTGCAGAAAGAACTCTGCAGTAGGTGCTTTTAAATCTTATGTTATTGCTAAACACAGCGACCCCCCAGGTCATCTATTTCCCTCCTGGTCGAAGCCCACCGCAGCCTCCGGCCCTGGACATTAGTGACATATCCCAGCACCATGATCCTGTTCTGCACTTTAGTGGGAAGGAAGTAAAAAGTCCGCACAACCCCGTCCCGCCCCCCAAACCTGTTAAAGGGTGGACATAACTATGCCAAGTGCAAGAAGTCAGGTGGGTCAGCAGAGCACTTGGAACAGCCAGACGCCTCGTGGGGTCAATGATGTGTAGCCTGGTTAGAGTATAGCAGAGAACATTGAATAAATTAAAATGTGTAAGCTTATGCGAATATTTTATTTATATTTAGTGCTTACCGCAGAATGTGCAAATAGGGGTGTAAATACACCTCTCCCAGATCGCCCTCCCAATGCGACTTGACTTTGCCGCAGAGGGGGATATTTGCCCCATGAACAATTTATAGACAGTTGCGTAACAAAGGTCCCCGCTCCAAGGGTCCCCTCAGCACAGTGCCCTGGCCTGAGAGCTCATGAGTGAGTTCGGGGGCGAGGGGTTCAAGTCTGATTACGCCACTGTTTATAAAGTTTGGGAGTTCACCCCTGAGTGGCTGTGGCAGAGAACATTTGGGTCAGTTAGGGGAATTCCTCAGGCTGCAAGAAGTGCCAGCACGTAATGACTATTGAAGTCTAAGAATGTGAAAATTTCCAGCCCACTAGTCGTGCCTGCATCAGTAAAACATGCAATCCATAGAAGCCTGCCACCGGGAACGAGGTGCGACGCTATGCACTTGGAGTTTTTAAGAAGAGAAAAAGTGGACGGGGACAGCGCAGGATCATCAGTGATGGGCATTTCTGGGGAATACACCTCCATCCTTCCTTGCCGTGCTAGCCGCAGCCCAACCTGCCCAGTGTGTCCCCTTGACTGTTTCTATAAGGTGATCTGGTTGCCAGCCCGGTGCACGGCTCCCGGCTTCCATCTTTCACCCTTCACCCGTTTTCGCTCAGTGGGTGGGTGGGGGCTGTGTTATCAGGCCCCATCCACTGACTGTGAAGCAACAACAAAAAAAACATGCATAGCAAGTCCTCCCGTGGGTACGTGTGCCCCCTGTGAGCCTCGAGTTTCCACCCCCGCATGCCAGCTTTCTTAATGATATTCGTATCTTACTTAGCATGTTTTTCCCAGGGGCGAGGTGGGTGTGTTGGTAAACACGTGTGGAAGTCCAGGCAGTGCTATGATATTAGCCAGTGCTGCTCTTGCGAATCCATCTTTTACCTGCACAGGACCTGCTCTTTCTTTAAGGAAAGCCTGGTGGGTTGCTGGAATGGAATGCTGTGCCTTTCCCAGATGTGTAAAGCTTGCCCTGCTGTCCAGGCCGTGCGTGTGGAAAGCGAGAGTCTGAGTCTGGCCCTGGCTGTGCCGTGTGGTGTCCTGGGTGGAGGTTTGCACAGCTCCTGCTCTGTGTGGGTGAAGCACGGACTGCTGCTCGGGGTTCACCAAGCTTGTCCCGCCCTCCCTAGCACTTCCGCCTTGGTTGCGAGGGTTGTATGCACTGCGGTTGGCTGGACTGTGCCTTCTGTGTGTATGTTCGTAAGGGCTCCTGCTGCACAGTTGCTCTCTGCTGGAGCGGCTGCATGTGTTTGAGAGTAACCCACTGTCTGTGCTGTTCCTCTCGTCCTTAGTCGTGTCTGCTGTCAGTGTGAGAGGCGTATCCTTGTTCTGCCCTTAGTGTGCATGTTCATTCTGTGTGGGAGTTAAGTTTGCTGTGCTGCTGAACTTGTATTTGTGTATGTTTTTTTTTTTTTTTTTTGGAAAACGTTAGCTGCCTGTTTGTCGGCGACTTCTTTCCCCCCTGTCGTCTTTGTCGTATCTGCCGTTAGTGTGACGGAAGCCCCCCTCTTAGGGCACCATCGCTATACATATTCAGCGTGTGAGGGAATCATGAACCGCTACTACATGTGACCTACCTGTTGTAACCGAGGGTGGGCTAGCACTTGTACGTCCCCATTTCGTGGGTGCGAAGTAAGCTTGATCTGTTGCTGTCTGTCACTAAGAGGGAACTCAGCTCTCAATCTATCGTTGTGTTATACTGTCCTCTAGCGACTGGGTAGGATATAGGCAGTGCATTTGTTATGCTTGTTTTATTTTTTTATGGACAATTTTCTTCTGAATCCGACAGTGCGTAGACATCAATCACTAAACTTAAAAACCGTAATGCAGGGTGACAGAAAGATAGCACGCAGAGCTAGAGATTAAAGTAACCCAAATTTGCCGAGACGGGTCGTTGGTGCCAGCAGCCGCCAGAGACCCCGAATCCTCAATGTGAGCTAGGAGGATGTCATTTGGAAGTGCTCTGAGCCCACGCGAGAAGTAATACTAAATTATATATTACATTTAAACAAGGTCATACAGAAACAATTGAAATACGTCTTGCTGGAGATCCCAAAAATCCTTAAGTTGACACTGACTTTTAGAGACAGAGTTAGAGGTGATGGGAGGCAGATGAGGAGACGGGTTTAGATAGAGAAATAGAATAGATAGAAATCAAATACAAAGTTCAGTTTCCATTTTGGGCTTGAAAAGTGGGGACCTTAGGCAATAGTCCATGCCCATGCCTCAAAAGATCTCTGATTCAGAGTTTGATGGACAGGGTACTCTGTCACAACGGTACCCTGTCCACCAAACTTTCAGCCCGCCCGCCCAGTTATGAGTCAGATGGGCCGCCAGGTGTACACCGACTTAGTAAAAGTTACCGTGGCGTAAACATGTTTTCGACGGCCCAAGACAGTATGGGCTGTTGTTGTTTTTTTTAATTGTCTTTCTCCACCACGAATATCGTGGTAGTGAGGTACAGTAAAAATTTAAAAAAAATACCCCACAACCATGGAAGAAAACCCATGGGGTTGGGGAAATTAGTTTTGTTAAACTTTTCTAAAACACTGCATAACGTGTGAGGCCCATATGCCTGGCTAACCCCTGTGAAGTACATTAAAGCAATATCTTGAACATTTATAGATGTAGACACCCAGACATTGTTATGCCATTTCCATACCAGTGGAGATGTAAAACACTGACGTGCACATATTTATTCTACAACTAGAGCCAGGTGGCGTATTTATGGTTGCCTGTTTCTGTTGAAAATCATGAAATGCTTAAGTATCTCCCTGGATGAGTATGTTTCCCATTTAGTCCTAACTGAGAACTAGCGTTAGTCTGCAGCACCAGCATTTCGGGCAGAGTCGGCACCCTGGGTGGAAAGAACTTTGGTATCTTCGCTACTGCTGGTGAATAAAATGAGGCAGCATGAAGCCCCTCTTGGGTTCAGGTCTTGGTAAACCATGAAATTAACATTTACATTCGTGCTTCACATTTTTAGGCACTGTTTGCGTTAAACCTTTAAAAAAAGTGTATTGCTGGTTCGCCTCATCTGATTTTGATTGTTTGATGTCTTTCACCCATTAGATATTCCTGTAGTTTTCTAAATGTCTTTGTAAGTTTTATTGTTTTGTTTTCTTGACTTTAAAAGTGTTGATAATGCTTGAATGGAACTCACATTTATCTGGGGAATTGCCCACTGCTTGTGGCAAAGATACTAGGTGCCGACAACCACCTCAGCTGCATTCTACTCAACACCTGCTCCATCCACAAACACGCAATTGAACTCTGGGACCTACTGACCTCAACCTCACCGGACATCGCCTTCCTCACCGAAACCTGGACAAACTCGGCCTCAGAACCCGACATAGCCATAGCCATCCCTGAAGGCTACAAAATCACCAGAAGAGATCGCACCAACAGACCAGGAGGAGGAATCGCCATAGTCCACAAAAGCACCATCAAAGTCTCAAGCAGCACCCATGACACCCTCAACCTCGCCGAGCACCTCCACTTCAAAATCCACATCAACGCCAACACCACCCTCAAAGGAACTCTGATCTACAGACCCCCGAGCCCCAGTTCTCAATTCTGCGACGCCATCTCCGACATCGTCAGTGCCAACGACCTCGACTCCACAGAATACATCCTCCTCGGCGACCTGAACTTCCACCTAGAAAACAACAACGACACCAACACCGCCAACCTGCTGGACAACCTCGGCCTCAAACAACTTGTCACTTCACCCACCCACTCCGCAGGCCACACACTCGATCCCGTCTTCTCAGCCAGCAACCACGTCTCCTTCAGCCACACCACCGAACTCAGCTGGACAGGCCACCGCTGCATCCACTTCTCCTACCAGAAACCAGTCACTCACCACCACCGCACACAACCCCCCCGATGCAACTGGAGCAAAATATCAACGGATCAATTGATTTCCACTCTCGCCCGGGCCCCACCCCTTGGGACCCCGGACCCCAACACAGCTGCCACCAACCTGCATCGCTGGATAGAAGACTGCACCAACACCCTCGCACCGCTCAAAAAAACCCCAAACACCCTCCACAGAATCAAGGCCAGCTGGTTCACCCCAGACCTACAGGAATCCAAACAGCTGTGTCGCAGAATGGAAAAAAACTGGCACCTTGAACCTACCAACTCCAACCACATTGCTTTCAAGGATGCCATACGCAAACATCACCAACTGATCCGCAGCACCAAAAAGACCCACTTCAAAAACCGCATTGACACCAACGCTTACAACAGTAAAGAGCTCTTCGGCATCATCAAAGAGCTCTCCACTTCCAGGACCTGCTCCAACGAACCCCCGCCATCACAGGAGTTCTGCAACTCAGTTGCAACCCACTTCCGTCGAAAGATAGAAGAAATCCACAACAGCTTCAACCCCCAGACCCACCAGCTGACTACAAACACCCACAAACCCAACGCCCCAAGCAACACCCACATCCTCCACACCTGGACCCCCGTCAACAAAGAAGACACCGCCAACACCATGGCTTCCATCCACTCCGGATCACCATGGGACCCCTGCCCACACCATATCTTCAATAAAGCAAGCATCATCATCGCTCCCCACCTCTGCAACACCATCCACAGCTCCTTTAAGTCAGCCACCCTCCCAGAAAGATGGAAGCACGCGGAAGTCAACGCCCTGCTGAAGAAGCCCAAGGCAGACCCAGACGACCCCAAGAACTACAGGCCAATCTCACTCCTCCCCTTCCCAGCCAAGGTCATCGAAAAAATCGTGAACAGCCAATTATCCCAGTTCCTGGAAGACAGCAAGGCACTCAACACCTCCCAATCCGGATTTCGCAAAAACCACAGCACCGAAGACCGCACTCATTGCTGCCACAGACGACATCAGGACCATGCTCGACGAAGGAGAAACAGCAGCACTCATCCTCCTGGACCTCTCCGCAGCCTTCGACACGGTATGTCATCACACTCTCCGCACACGCCTCCACAACGCTGGAATCCGCGACAAGGCACTCAACTGGATCTCGTCATTTCTCGCAGGCAGAACCCAGAGAGTCCTCCTTCCACAGTTCCTGTCAGAAGCCTCCAGAATCATCTGTGGCGTCCCCCAAGGATCATCGCTGAGCCCCACGCTCTTCAATGTTTACATGGCCCCACTTGCCAACATTGCACGAACCCACCACATCAACATAGTTTCCTACGCAGATGACACTCAGCTAATCCTCTCCCTCACGAAAGACCCTACAACTGCAAAGAACAACCTTCACAACTGACTTCACACCATCACCAGCTGGATGGAATCAAGCCGCTTCAAGTTAAACACAGACAGATCCTCATCTTTGGCGCCAACCCCTCAGCATGGAACGACTCCTGGTGGCCCACCTCCCTAGGATCCGCACCCTCACCCACCACCCACGCACGCAACCTGGGATTCATCTTGGACTCCACACGCAGCATGACTCAGCAGGTCAACGCCATCTCCTCTTCCTGCTACAACACTCTCCGCATGCTCCGCAAAATCTTCTTCAAGTGGATTCCCATCAAAACCAGGAAAACTGTCACCCACGCCCTGGTCAGCAGCCGATTGGACTTCAGAAATGCCCTATATGCAGGAACAACAACCAAACTCCAAACAAAGCTGCAAAGAATCCAGAACGCATCCGTCCGCCTCATTCTTGACATCCCACGCCGCAACCACATCTCCCCCCACCTCAGAGACCTACACTGCCTACCAGTATCAATGAGGATCACCTTCAACTCCTCATCCACGCACACAAAGCCCTCCACAACACAGGTCCAGCCTTCCTCAACGACAGACTCACCTTCCACACCCCAACCCGCAATCTTAGCTCTGCCAGCCTCGCCCTCGCCTCCGTCCCCCGCATCTGCCGCACCACCGCCGGAGGAAGATCCTTCTCTCACCTAGCCACCAAGACCTGGAACTCCCTACCACTCCACCTTCGCCAGACCCAAGACCTCTTGACATTCAGGAAACGCCTCAAGACATGGCTTTATGACCAGTAGCTTCCCCCTCTCCCCCAGCGCCTTGAGAACCTAACGGGTGAGTAGTGCGCTTTATAAATCCTTTGATTGATTGATTGAGGTATTGAGTAGAGATACTCCACGAACAGTGTTTTTGTCTAACCAGGGTGTACTTATTCTTTTGGTGAGAATACCCCCTTTCCAAATTAATTACTCACTTTCTGACACTCTTGAAGTGTAACTTTCCAGCATGTATACTAAGGTGCTGACTGGTGGCAGTTTGTGTATTTTGAGGAGGTGCAGCATATCTACATCTGAAAGATTGGGCATTCTAGCCCCCTTATAAAGTACATTGATCCCAGTACTGGGCATCACTTTTTCCACTCCAAGAATATGTTTTCACCTCCTCCATTATGTGTCCGTGTTAATGTGCACTTGTAAGTAACATGTGGGATGGCTGGCTGCCCACATAAAAAACAGGGTCAGCTTTATTTCTGAATCCTTGGTTTCCAAGCACATGCCTTGTTGCTTCTTCACTGTTGCTGTTTCTGTTGGTCTGCTGCCGCCGCGCGGTCCTGGGTGAGTGGGTAGACAGGAGGGCAGACTGGCATCCTCCCCTGGCTCTTTCCCTACATCCCTGCATCTCTCCCCAGCGTTTCCTACGGCTCCCTCCGGTTGGGAAGGGTCATCTGCCAGCCGCTGGTTGAGCTGCTGAGGAGGGGAGGAGCGCCGTGCGATAGGTGCGGTGAGTGTCACGGCTGAGCCGAGCCTGGGCAGTTGGGGAGGTCGCCCACACCCACAGAGGAGGGCGCTGTCGAGCCCCCGGACTCCAGAGACAAGTGGAGGGTGGCCCCAAAGGTAAATAAAGCATGCCGGAAGGTGTGAGCAGAGCTTCATCTCCCGACCTCATGTGAAGCTGAGGAGGGGGATTGTGGAGCGGAGGAGTGCGGAGTGTAGAGTGGTGGCCAGTTGGGTCACTGAGTCAGAGGCGATGGTAGGGAGGAGGGGTTGTTCCCTCCCAAGGGCAGCCTATACCTGAAAATACTCTGAGGAGGATATCAGGAAGACTCCAGGAGATTACTAGGAGGAAAGGTAGAGTCTCAGTGGGGTAATTGCCCGTTTGGAGTAAGTGACTTACCCCTCGTATTTTATGAGAGCCTGCAGATACAGCAGAGCCAGAAGTATCTGCAATATCTGCAGAAACCTGAGTGACTGGCAGTCTTCAAGTGGAGAAAATATAGCCCAACTGGCTGCTACCACTACCGTGCTCGTGCCCGCAACCTGTGAGTGAGAGACTCCCCTTTCCAATGGTACTTGTTCCAAGTGGATCCCTGTGAAGAAGGGTGATCCTCAAACAGGGATCCACCCCACTAGACACTATGGATTTTTTTGTGAACAGCCTCTTAGGCAAGGGCTGCTCCCAATATATGGGAATGAACTATGGCCATTTTCTGTCCCCCCTAGGGGCAAAATGGCCTTACTTTTAGGCCAGCCACATTTCTGTGATGGAAACCTGAAATCTGCAGAAATCCACAAAATTCCTACCACCCAGCATTGCCCCACTTCTGCCGATAAAAATGGTGTGCCACTTGTGTGGTTGGGGCCTAGTGTCAAAGACAGGAACATATCCAACCAAAGCAATTAGGAGCCCCCAAGCAAGGGCTCCTATTGCCTTTGGTTTGATAAGTTTTTGTCAATGGCAATAGGCCCAGCCAAGCAAGTGAGGTACAGTTTTTATCAGAAGACTTAGGAGAATGCTGGGTGGATGAATGTGTGTGGCTCTGTGGAGATTCCAGAACTTTCCATCACAGAAATTTGAGGAAAATGAGTTTTTTTAGTCGACGTTTGAGGTTTGCAAGGCATTCTGGTATGACAAACTGGCAAGAGCCACGCATGTCACCCCATCCTGGATTTCCCTAGGTGTCTAGTTTTCAAAAATGCCCATTTCTGCTAGGTTTCCTTTGGTGCTGGCTGAGCTAGAGCCCAAAATCCACAGCAAGGCACATTGCAGAAAAGGGGCCAGTTTTCAGTGGAAAAAATGTGATGTGTCCATGCTGCATTTTGAGCCATTTCCTGTTGCGTGCAATAGGCCTCCCACACAAGTGAGGTACCATTTTTATCCGGAGACTTACGAGAACGCTAGGTGGAAGGAAGTTAGTGGCTCTGTGCAGATTCCAGAACTTTCAATCACAGAAATGTGAGGATAATGTGTGTTTTTAGACAATTTTGGAAGTTTGCAAGTGAATCTGAGTAACAGAACCTGGTGAGAGCCACACAAGTCACCCCATCCTGGATACCCCTAGATGTCAAGTTTTAAAAACTGTACTGGTTTGCTAGGTTTCCATAGGTGCCGGTTGAGCAAGACCCAAAATCCACAGCTGGGCCCTTGGCGAAAAACAGGTCAGTTTTGTGTGGAAAAATTGACTGTATCCATGTTGCATTTTGGGCCATTAACTTTCGCGGGCATTAGGCCTACCCACACAAGTGAGGTACAATTTTTATCGGGAGGCTTGGGGGAATGCTGGGTGGAAGGAAGTTTGTGGCTCCCTTCAACTCCCAGAACTTTCCATTACAGACATATGAGGAAAATACGCATTTTTAGACAAAAATTGAGGTTTTCATGGGATTCTAGGTAAGAGAACCTGGTGAGAGCTACACAAGTCACCCCATCCTGGATTCCGCTAGGTGTCTAGTTTTTAAAATTTTACAGGTTTACTAGATTTCCCTAGGTGCTGGCTGAGCTAAAGCCCAAAACCCACAGGTAGGCACATTGCAAAAAAGAGGTACTTTTTCAGTGGAAAAATGTGATGTGTCCATGCTGCATTTTGGGCCATTTCCTGTCGCGGGCACTAGGCCTACCCACACAAGTGAAGTACCATTTTTATTGGGCAACTTGGGGGAAACACAAAATAGTAGTACAAGTGTTATTACCAATTGTCTTTCTCTGCATTTGTACGTTTCTGAATGTAAGACAGTGTGTAAAAAAAAAAAAACATTTTGAGCAACACCCGCAAATTCACTTGCTAGTATGGCTACCACAAGTCCAGAGATGTGTAACTAATCACTGCTTCAAAACTCTATATTTTGTGCCCATTTTGGAAATACAAAGGTTACTGTGACACCTATTTTTCACTCTTAATAGTTTTCCAAATGAATTGCTGTATACCCGGTACACAATGAAAAAACATTGCATGGTGCTGCTCAAGTATTGGCGCTGGGTACCTCAGGTCCTTGGTAAACCTCCATGCTCTATATATCCCCACAACCAGAAGGGTCCAGCAGACATAAAGGTATATTGGTTTTGGTAATCTGCAAAAGTTACAGATGAAAGCATAGACACAAAGGGCTGTTTTTGTCAACTCAATTTCAATATTTTTTATTTCTACTGTTACTTTCTATGGAAAAGCCCTGGAGGTTCTATACAAATGACCCCTTGCTGAATTCACAATTTTGTGTACATTTCAGAAATGTACAGCTTTCCGGGATCCACCAATGGTTTCACACTCGTTTCTACCACTAACTGGAAGGAGGTGAAAGCACAAAAAATAGGAAAAACGGGCTGGCTGTGCCCGAACTGTGTTGAAAAATGTGTTTTTCTGATTCAAGTCTGCCTGTTCCTGAATTCTGTGAAGATGGTGATTGTAGCACTGCAAACCCTTTGTTGATGCTATGAGCAGGGGAAAAACAGACACTTTCTTCTGCAGCACTTTTTCTAAATGTTTCCCCCAAAAACTAAATTCAGCTGTATTTTGGCTGTTTTCTAGGTCCCCTACTGGGGAATCCAGAAATTCTGGGTACCTTTAGAATCCCCGGGATGTTGAAGAAAAAGGACACAAATTTGCAATGGATACCTTATCTGGACATAAAGTTATGGGAGCGTAAGCATGACCTTCTTCAAATAGACTGAAAAAGGCTTAGCACGGAGGTGGGAGTGCTCGCAGTGAAGGGGGTCAAAATAGTCTTTCATGCAGTGCAGTGCAAGCTCTATAAAAGAGATGAAATGAATGCACCAAACAGCAAGTACCATGAGGTGAAAGGAAAATACTCCTCTAACCACAAGCAAAGCCTACTTTCAGTATATTTTAAAGAATATTTTAAAGAATTGGTAGCAATAGGGTGCAAACAGGAGTGGTGTTAAACCAGACCTAAAACAAGAATAAGCCTTTTTCTCCTTTGCACCCTAAGTTTGGACCCTCTCATAGAAGATTTGTCCCATCGCTCCTACACTTCAGAAAATAACTCAAACCCTTAATGTTCGCACTGCTTCTCCCTCCATCTGACTGACACCTTAATCCTCCGCTCTGTCAGTAGTGGAAATTGTATAAATTGTATAATCGTTGTCATTCACATACTGGTCTACTTGTAACTGTGATTAACCTTGTCTTATGTTTTCTTGCCTGCAGGGTTTGAACATCATCTTTAACGTAGCTCTGGCGTTCCTGAAAGTAAGTCGTCTCCCTTATCCACAATGTTGAATGTTTGTTCCTTAGAGACTGTGGTCTATGTGTTTTTTGTTGGAGGGGCCTTCACGTCCCATCTTTTGTGAAAGTATATGTGCTCCTGCTTGCTGATTGGTCTAGGCCAAGAATGTGTCCTTTTCTCTGTGAGGCACAACTGAAGGGTCAGCTTCTGGTAGCCAACATGACAGACTTACAGTGGTTGTTACAGCGGTTGTTACCATATGGAAGCTGTGTTAGTGTGCCCTTACGACTGCTTATTGGAACCGTGTGGTGCGCTATAACAAGTTAAAAATGTTTCTCCACAAACACACACTATATTCCCTCTTCGGCTGCTCTCTGTGCTGTCATATGTAAATACAACATTTTACATAAACTTTGGTACCATGTAAATTATGCACGTAAGGTTCCGGCCTGTCAGAAGTTTTTGTGTGGCTCAGGGCAGAAACTTTATGTGCGACCCCACTCTAGTTTTCATTCGAAGAAGCCAGGCCTCCATTTTCATTCTATAAATACATTTGATAGCTGAGCTCAGGGCCCTGAAAGGCAAGGGACCACAGAAAGGAGCCTTAGTTCCCTACCCCTGTGACAGCCCTCGAGCCTTAGGGCCAGATGTATCATTATTCACAATAGCGGTTACCTAATTGCGATTTTTAGCGAATCACAATTAAGTAATTGCTATTGGAATGTATGAAACTCCAGGAATTTCATACTGCGAGCTCACAAATGGACCTACCTCATAAATATTCATAAATATTCATGAGGTAGGTCGCAATTTGCAAGCTATTGCGAATGGCTACAATCACAGGGATGGTGGCCTGCTGGGCTCAGCAGACCACCATGTCTGAGATTGCTTTTCAATAAAGCAATCTTTTTATTGTTTTTAATGCAGCCCGTTTTCCTTAAAGGAAAATGGGATGTGTTTAAAAATGAAAAGTTTTCTTTTCATTTTTTAAGAGTAGGCAGTGGTCCGTGGGACCACTGCCTGCTCTTAAAAAACGTTTTTGCATGCATTTACAAAGGGGAAGGGTTTCCTTGGGGCCCCTTCCCCTTTGCGAATAGATTACCACCTACATGAAGTAGGTGGTAACTGCAATTGTTTAGCAACCGCATTCACGGTCACAAAACAATCATACATACCTCTGCGATTCGGTATTAGGAAGGGACGCCCTTGACACACCCCGTCCTAATACCGAATCGGTGTGTAGTCGCAAATCCAATTTGTGATTCGGTAACAAGTTATCGAATCGCAAATTGGAATTGTTACATACCAAAAAGCATTTTTGCGATAGCAAAAATGTTTGATACATCTGCCCCTTAGTTCCCTAAATTTATGACAGCCCTGGTAAGGTTCTTCAGTCTGTCACTAGATAGTGTGTGCACAACGTGCAACTTGCCCCCACAAGAATCATAGCAAGTTTGTGGTTTTCCAACATGTAGCCCTTTATTTACAATCCACACATTAAACTTAATTTAATTAAATCAGAACAAGATCCCACATGAAAGGTAGAAAGTCCATATAAGACTTTCACTTAAGCATTAAAACCAAGATACCACAAACCAGAAGCAGAAGGTTGTATTAGGTACAGAGACACATAAACTTTGCAATCAAACATAATCTAGAGAACTCATTGGCATGAAGACTACGGTCCACATTGTGCCAGCAGGCCCCAACTTGCACCATCCTCCAGGTTCTGTCCCGGGCATCCAAGCGCAAACCAGTAGAAGGCATTTGAAAATCAAACATTGATACACAACCTTCCCATCCCTCCATCCCAGAGGGTAGTAACAATCCCAGAGCACCCCATAGTGCCTCGGCCCTGCGGGGTACTTGATCACAGACGCAGCTCCCCAAAGTTCAAACCATGCATCTCGGGCAGGGCGAGAGAGTGTAGGACTACCAGAAGGTTAGTCCCACCTCCCCCCAGCCCTGTGCCCACACAAATAGCTCCCCGCCCAGGGGACAGTCCAGTCAAAGAGTCAGAATTCTTGTTATTCACTGCTGCTTTCATGCCATGTACCCTACCACAGGGTGAGGAACTTCTTGGCAAACTCGCCCTCTTCCCCAATGGCGCTGAGCGAGATCAGAAATGGCTCTTAAAATTGTCGGGATAAGCAGATCCTGACCCCTGTGGAACAGATAAATGCCATCACCATGAAACAACTACCCCCTGGCTGCCTGGATCAAATTGTGCTGTTCCATGCTCGAGGAGCCTGCCAATATCTTCAGGAGTGAATGATTACGTTTTTTCACAGAATCCTTAATAGCCCAGACTGTTTTCCTCCCCCCCCCCCCCAGGCCACACTAGCAGTGGAAACACTTCAGGCCATAAATGGCTGCCGATGGCACCCAATTCCTAATCCCTGACAGGGTGGAGAATAGTGCCTCCCTAACCTCTCGCCTACCCAGCAGGACTATCTCAGTACCTCCCATATGGATGACAGTAATATCCGGCGTAAGTATCCCACCTTTCTCAAGGGTGCGCAAGAAGTGATCAAATAGGTCTCCCAAAGTAAGCCTGCCAATACCCACCCAGTGGATGCCTACCTCCACCTGGGCCCTCTCAAGTCCAGAGTTGCGGAAATGTTAAGCCGCTCTGTGGATAAAAGAATGTCCGAATGCCCGCACCAGCACACATGAACCATCTTACACCCATCGGCTGAAAAAAGAAAGCAAAACGGTTACCGCAGCCCAGAGAGTGCCCCCAACCCTGTCTAGGAAGGGGAGGATGCACAAATCGCTCTTAAAATGCTGATCTCCATCTGCCAACCCTCATGATGACATCCGCTGATAAGCCCGGTGTGGCTGCCGCGGTGGCGGCTCCACTGCGGAAAGAGTGAGAGCTAAACTGCGAAGTCTCCTCGCCCAGAAGGGCCAAGGCACGCTTACATATATGTGTCAACTGGAAACAGGAATCTGTCCGCGTGTACAAGTAGCTTGGAACATCCCACCATAGGGCACACCCTCGGGCTCCTGGGTCAAGGTCACCGGGCAGTAAAGGGCCCCCAGGGCCGGGCTGACGTTCACCCAAGTCCCTTTCCCTCTAGGATCCGGCTTTGATCTCCTGACCTTTATCCGAAGACAGCCCCTGGACATGAGCACATCAGACAGCTCGATCCCAGTCCTCTTGCCTAATTTCGAAGAGGCTTATAAGTCGGAAGTCCTAAAAGCCCCAAAAAAGGCAAGTGAGTAGGCAAAGCTGAACAAGCTCAAAGCCCTCAAAGGGGGACAGGCAGATCTGATGTAACACTCCCACAATGCGCGCCAGCCTAGCTACATCGATGGGTCTCCTGTTGTCTTCCACAGTTGGGTTTAGGCATTCCCAACCCTTAATAGCCCTCCTTTCCCTGGGATCCTTAGTTGGTTCCATAGCTCCCCTTAACCCCTCTAAAAAGGCGATCGCTGATGGCTGTCTCCGCACTAAGTGCAGTGACTTACCACCCTTCTTCTGCCTCACCAAGAAATGTAGCACACGCACAGGCGTAAATCGCTTGGCCGCATCGGGCGAGCCAAGCCGAATGAAGAATTGTATACCCGCTAGGCAGACTCATACATACGTTTCATCTTGGAAGCCAGGGATGCCGCAATTAGGTGGGACAACGGGGCACCAAGCTTCCACAATTCCCTGGGGAAGTCTGACATATCCTCGTCCGCTTGCGACCACAGCACTCTGAACTCTGTCAACTTACAAGGAGACATAAAGCGTCAGCCACCGCATTATCTACCCCTGTGACATGCATTGCAAAAAATAGACATTATGCACAAGACAGGTGCTAAAGAGGGCCTTAAGTAAGTGCAACACAAAAGGACATTTTGAGCTCTTGTTGTTTATTGCCATCACTGCCAACATGCTGTCAGACCAAAACACAAGCCCGCTGTTGGCCAAAGTGGCCCCCATATCTTTAGGACTACTACAATGGGAAACAGCTCCAAGAAGGTAACATTGCAAGTGAGCCCAAAAGACAGCCATTCGCTCGGGCAAGGCTGCATGCACCAATGTTTGCCAAAAAGTGCCCCAAAGCTCACACTGCCAACTGTTTCCATGTACAGGGCCAGTTCCGCATTGGATTGTGTTGGCTGTTGCCACAAGAGAGTACCATTGAAGTGGTTCAGAAACTCCTTCTACATGAGCAGATCCACCCGGCCCTCAGAAATTAGTCTGGTGTGATGGTGTTGGCCTGGAGCCGTGCCATAGCCCTGGCAATGTTTTTTTAAAATGCTCTCGCCATGGGTATCACGGTGAAGGCGAAGTTCAGCTGCCCCACCAACACCTGCAGCTGAATGTAGGGTGACCTTCCTTACTGCCATGCATGTGTCAATGGAGGCCTTGAATGCCGAGACCTTATCTAGTGAGAGCCTACAGACCCCAGCTACAGAATCTAATTCTGTGCCCAGGAAAGTTATACAAGTAGAGGGGCCCTTAGTTTTGTCCTCTAACGGCACCCAGAAGGCCCACGCTAAGTGTTGGAAGCCCAGCAGGGCCTTCCCACACGCCAGGGAATCAGGAGGACCCATAAACAGGAAGTAATCTAAATAGTGAACTACTCCATCCGTGGCCACCAAATCCTTCACTGCCCATTCTAGGCCCATGCTGAAGATCTCAAACACGGAACAGGCAATGGAACACCCCATGGGCATGCAGAGTTGGACATAAAATTGTCCCTAGAAGGTAAAACCAAGCAAGCGTGTGTCCTCCGGGTGCACTGACAGGAGGCGGAAGGCAGACTTCATGTCAAACTTGGCCATCAGAGCCCCTCTCCCCAGCCTCTGCAGTTTGCGGAGTGCTTCAACCAATATAGTATAGCACACAGCATGGTGCATATATCTTGAGCTAGACCGGCATTGACCAAGGACCCTGGTGGGAATGACAAATTGTGAATGAGACGGAATTTACCAGGCTCCTTCTTAGGGACCAGACGTAGTGGTGAGCTTTCCAAGGCTGGGGATGGGGAAGACTTGAAGGGGCCAGCAACCCTCCCTGCTCGTACCTCCTTTATGATCTCATCTCTAGCAATGTCAGGGTGTGGCAGAGCTGATTCTTGGAGGGTACCAGAGAGGGGGACCCCTCCGTTTTTAGATTGGCTTAGAAGATGATTAAGGACATGCATACGGATGATGGACAGGAGCTTGCCAGGCTGAATAGGGTTAACGGCTTTTGGGAAGATGTTGCTCCTTAGGCTTTTCGTGCTTCACAAAGCACTTGCTTTCGGGGTGTCCCGGGGTCCCGCAAAAGGAGCAAAGGTGTTTAAACTTGCAAGCAGCCACCCCCCCCATTATATTCTTTTATGTTATACTGCCAGCAGGCAAGTTTTTTGTCACTAGGACCCTTGTCCGACCGCAAGGACTGCGCCGACTTTGTTACTGAAGGGGCCATGGTAAACCCTAAGTTTTAAATATTGATCTCACTATGCTACCATCCCATTTCTGGCCTGACCCCTTTCATATGCCTGAATTTAACATTGTACTGGAGCCAAGCAGAACCTTGAAATTCCGAGGCCACACTATGAATCAGTAACATGTATGCAAACAATTGGGGAGCGACAGTTGGATGCCTCTCTGTCAAAATCGCTGCTACGATCGAAAACCCTGTCACCCAATTCTTAGGGGACCACTCCACCCAGACCTTCTTCGGCTTATGCTCACCCTCTTTCCCAGTCCTAGCCCTCCCTGGGAACAAGCCAACCAAAATTAAGTCTAAGACATCCACGTGCTCATGCTTATAGATCTTTTGTATCTGCTGGCACGTGATAAGCAATAGCCGAAGGTGGGAACAAAGGTGGGGATGCCGAACTGAAAAGCGCTGGACTGATCAACAGTGGGGCCTGTGCTGAGATTCTTGTCGCATTCGAGGGTGCTGCTGACGGTTGAGCCCATACCTGAACCGCAACGCCACCTTGCCCTCCCACCTGATTTGCCTGGGTAGCAGACTGTGCAACCATTGCCCCCACAACTCTGTTGTTGGGACCACAGAGGAAGTCATAGCTGTGCTCAGGGCCGACAACGTGGTGAGTTGGATGACCGCCTCCCCCAAGTGATTGTTCTGAAGCAGGAGCCGCACCCGCCTGAGGTTCACCTTTGCCTTGAGCCATGGGGGAAAGAGCACATTATTCTGTCCTACCCCCACTGCACTTAAGCGGAACATGGGACCATTGGGGGCTTGGCCCTCGTGGCGGATAGAAGGGGGTTGCCCTACTGACTCACCCTGATCGGAACTGGTGGGCTGTGGTTATGCGCTGATCTTAGATCTCTGGGGTTTCGTAAGGGCGTACTTGTCTCACGCAGGGAGTTTTTTCTGCCATTTCTGTAGGGAATGCAGGCGGTAGTAGTCCCTTCTCAGAAAAACTCTGCCTGGGTCATGGGTGCGTCCGAAGAAGTGTGTGT
The DNA here is from genome assembly GCF_031143425.1 of Pleurodeles waltl. Classification (NCBI taxonomy): domain Eukaryota; kingdom Metazoa; phylum Chordata; class Amphibia; order Caudata; family Salamandridae; genus Pleurodeles; species Pleurodeles waltl. The sequence continues at coordinate 408,949,037 of NC_090443.1, read as the reverse complement.
GCTCTTTGGAGCAATGCTAGATGAAAGAACACAATGAGCATAAGATTCCACACCAGCAAAACCCCTGCCTCCAGACCCCTGAAAGTATGCAGAATGCTGAGTAGCGAGGTCCTTGTACACGCCAACGCAGTCGCCACGGTCCTTGCCCCTGACGGAGCCCACACCCACACCAGGATGGCGAGACCAATAACCGCAAGATGAGTTAAGAATTCCAGTTCACAAGCACACTAAACAAAATAAAATAAGGCTTATTAATATTGACCTTAGCAGAAACACGGGACATTAACAAAGAAATGACCATCCCCTTGAGAGACCCTTCAATGTGGAGAGATCAGGACTGTATCCAGTACAGCTGAAGCACTACCTGATGTTTGTGCATGTTTGCTGGGCCAATTCAACCCATGGTTACACAGAACTTATAAAATGATGTGCCTTACACTACGCTCCAGACCAGACATGCAGTGCCCTTATAATTCTGGAAAGACTAATCAAGCCTCTCCTCAGGGAAACCGGTGGAATTAACATTTCAGGCAACTGCAATAAATAATGAGGTGTTGTACTTGTCCATTAGCACTCAGTTTAACATAGTGAGAAAATATAAAGGTGACTCTGTAGAGTTTGATAATGTAATTGCTGCAGATGCAGTGATAATTGCGTATGATTGTTATTTAGATTTTCAGTTGTTGGGTAGATAGCGATGGTATTAGTTCCCTTCCGAAATTGCGTGGCTCTGGGACAAAACACTGTGGCTTAATAGCCTGAAATGCAGCTGAACACTTTGGTTTGAAAACAATAGCCTGTTTATGCAAAGGCCGCCTCCGTAGGGGGCATAAAGGGCCGGTGCCATAACAGCCGCCTCAGACCCGTAAGGGACAGACCGGTAAAACCGGTTTTGGGCAGGGCGCACCACAACTGCGGCACCCCTATCCCCGATGCAGCTTGGTTGGGGGAAAAGGTGCGAAGGACCAAAGACCAGTGAAGGGGGGCTTGAATCATTCAAACCCCCCAATTAAAAACAAGGAATCTTCATCGGGGGGCAAGTGGATTGCATTTAAGGAGCGCACCGTCTTCTAGGGAAAAGAGAACTGATGATCCAGGACGGCACGCTGACGAACGGGAAGAAAATACCAACGACTGGCAGAGATCTTTGACTTTGTGGCCCAGCCGGCATGTCCGGGACAGTCAGCAGGAGTTCTGGGTAACTACTTCCCAATCGAACACCGCGCGCCTGCCCAGGAACAAGGCGTACAGCAACAATTCTGCCCCCCTTGAGCCTCTGATCTGGTGTCGGGAGCCGCGTTTTCTACAGACTCCGGAAATTGCCCTGAGCGGGGGACCGCCCAACCGGGCGACGCGACCCCGCGTCAGGAGATCGAAGGGAGCTGACTCCGGGAACTGCCCTGAGTGGGGGACCGCCCAACTGGGCGACGCGACCCTGCGTTAGGACAGTCCCCGGAGTCAGCTCCCTTCGCTCTCCTAACAGGGGACCGCCCAACTGGGCGACGCGACCCGCGTCAGGAAAGCGAAGGGAGCTGCGCCGGACTCACTGAGCAACACCTCAACAGGACGAAAGGTACGTGCCTTGTGCGAGCCGGTAGTGGGGGACTGCCCAAGAGGGCGATGCAACCCCTTTCAGGAATTTTGCGGGTGCGCTTTGCACCGGTAGTGTTACGGGACCCCAGGCAAGGACAAAGAAGGTAAAAAACAGCTTACCTCCTCGTACGCGGGATAGCCCAGCAAGGTGACGCGACCGCGTACGGGAAAACACCCGGACCAACAATCCTGCCCCTCTTGCAGACCCCGGGATTTGCCCTGAGCGGGGGACCGCCCAACCGGGCTACGCGACCCCGCGTCAGGCGCTTTGTGTCAATAACTGAAACGCCACCCCGCGTTAAGGCATTGAATTTAAAGAACCGCTCACCTGCTGCTTCAAAGGCGGGACAGCCTTACAAAGATATGCGACCACAGGTGCGGAGATCTGCCAGAGTTTTCATTTCTACAAACCGACCGGGGGCCGCCAAACGCGGCGACGCGACCCCAGTCAGACAAGACAAAAAATAAGGGAAACGCTTACCTGATAACAGTGAAAGTGGGCCCGGAGGCTGCGCCAAGCCGATCCTGCAGCGGAAGAAGGGCATCGAATAGAGTCAATGAGCAGCGCGGGCACAGGCGTTCCCGGGGGCCGGGTCACATAATTGAAACCCAGGAATAAATGCTATGGTGATCTGCTCCCCCTGGGCATCAGTAACACGGATAGGAGGGTCAATCTCACGGTTAGCTGCATTGTAGTCAAACGATCCGGCAAAACGAACACCAGTAATCCCAATTAAGAGTTGTTTCTACATATAGATATATAGAAAGATATTTATATACATTAACACTAATTACTTACCAGAAACAACATGGAAGAAGTCCAGGTAGTTGAGCAGCAAGATGACCTGGAAAGGATGCTAGCACATAAGAGGGCGGAAGCAATGAAACGCTGCAAGGACTGGTTGCGCGCGAAGATGTTGGAGAAAGGCGACGAAGATCAAACGCCAGACGTGACAGACCAGACCACAATGTTCACGACAGAAGAGGCTTGCGGTACAGGGACGGACACAGCCCCACCACAAAGAACAAACAAACGGCAGAGAGCGGAAGGAAAACCAGCAAAGAAAACAGCCAAAAGATCGAAGGGTCCTGAAAGGCTTGATGCGACACCAGCAACGCAAGAAGCACCAGGGAGCAGCAGTCCGCACGTACCAACCAAGGGTGAGCATATAAGCACAATAATCAAAGATATGTTTTAAGTCTTTTGCACCTTTGTTACTAAAGGGAAGCGCCGCAGGGTTAAATTTAGAATGCACAGGGAATAAGGGGGGGCCAAGAGAACACCAGTAAAGGGGAAGGGTCTGGGAAACAAGCAGTTATGAACGAGCAGACAACCCCCGGAGACTCCACACCCGCCTGGGGTATAACAGGGAAAGAAGTAGACCCCCGCAGGGCAATAGGGCAACCCCCGGAGGCATACACAAGACCATCACTAGGTCCCCCAGCCATGATAACAAGAGCTGCAGGCCTAGCAAACTCCATCCCTCTAACAGTGAAGGAGAGAATATGGCGAAAAGAATTCATAGATATTTTCACTCTGCTAGAAATTCAGTTGGAAGGGTTGGACCTCACAATAAGAAGGAAGAGGACAGAAGGGAAAGAAAGAGAGCCAGAAAAGAAAGGAATTTTGAGAATTGGTTAGACGCTTTCAGAATAATGGCGTGCGAAATAGTTGAGAACTTCCCACGCTGCGCAGCTGACCTCTGGTTATACGAATCTAAAATACACGAGCCACACCGCAAATTCCCGGGGGATGCATGGGTAGAATATGACATGTTTCAGGCTGAAAATGCAGGCCCACCCTGAAATGGAATGAGGAAGACGTGTCTAGTTACATACACAAAATGATGGTGGCCAAAGAGGTCAGCTCGTAGGCGGGGAGGGGGGACCTGCCCTTTCGGAACACGCACTACAATGGGAAACACAAAAAATACAAATCATCCCACAGATATAAGCCCTGGAGCAGCAGTAGGGGGCAAAGCAATAAGGGAACACAGGCAAGCTGCTGGAAATTCGAGACAGATGAGTGCACCTGGGGACAGAAATGTACGTTTAGGCACAGTTGCTCATCATGCGGGGGGAGCACCCAGCAGCAGCATGCAAGAAAAACAGACACCGAACAGACAAAAAAGAAAACAAAAAGAAACATTAAAGTGGGGGGGCCAAAACAAGTGCAGGTTGGTGGCTGGAAGAACTATAAGCTAGCGAAATCACCCATCAACATTCAAATTCTGAGAAAACTAGCCAATGAGTATTACAATAAAGAGGAAGCAGAAACGCTATTAAAAGGTTTTGAGGACGGTTTCATAATCCCAGTAAGAGGGCAAATAATAGGAGGCAACGGCAAGAACTTAAGATCAGCCATAGGACACCCACAAGTGGTCCAGCAAAAAATTGGAAAACAGTTGAGGTGGGGGCACATCGAGGGCCCACTGCCCTCACCTTTACCTCGGGACTTGATTATTTCACCACTGGGCGTGGTACCCAAGAAAGAGGCAGGGCAATACAGACTGATACACCATTTGTCTTTCCCAGAAGGCACATCTGTAAATGACAACATTCCCGCAGATTCATGTTCGGTAGGGTACGCCACCGTAGACAACACCATTGGCATGATTAGGTCAGCAGGCAGAGGGTCGCTTTTGGCAAAAGCAGATATCGAGTCAGCTTTCAGACCTATTGCTGGTGCACCCAGATGGTTTTTGCCTATTAGGTTTCCAACACAATAGGGAAGTCGATTTTGACAAAGCCATGCCAATGGGTTGCTCCATCATGTGCGCATATTTTGAACAATTTAGTACATTCCTGGAATGGGCTTTGCATAAAAAACATCCAGCTGGGAGAAAAATATGCACTACCTGGACGATTTCCTTTTCGTGGGAGAAGCAGGCACCACAGAATGCGCCAGTCTATTAAGGGCTTTTCAACAGCTTGCAGAAAAAATGGGTGTTCCCCTGGCAGCAGATAAGACAGTGAGGCCGACAACATCACTAGTTTTCCTGGGTATTGAACTAGATTACACCGCGGGAACATCGAGGATCCCAGGGGATAAGGTGGCGGAGTTAAAGGAAGAGATCAGGTCTTTGCTAGGTAAACAGAAAGCAACCCTTAGGGAACTGCAGTGGATGGTCGGCACACTTAATTTCGTAATCAGGGTCATCCCAGCAGGGCGTGTATTTGCAACGCGATTATGCAGATTGACTACGGGTCTGAATGTGAAACATCACCATGTTAGGTTGGGTTCAGGAGTAAAAAGCAACCTCGCGATGTGGGACTCCTTTCTTGACCAATTCAGTGGTCTACTCATCTGAAGGGAGGGCTGGGTATCAGCCAAGGAGATTGCACTGTTCACAGACGCCGCAGGCGGTTGCGGTGCGCTGCTTGGCAACAGGTGGTGTGCGGCCAAATGGCTGAGTAGGTGGCACAAGTTAGGGATCACCATGAACATCATATTCTTGGAGCTATTCCCCATAGTGGTAGCCATGACAGTCTGGAAAAACCGATTGCAGAACATGAAGATAACGCTATGGTCTGATAATCTAGGCATGGTGGTAGCAATAAACAAGGGGTCAGCATCCTGCCCGACACACTGAGGTTGTTGAGGCATTTGGTGAGCATACAACTCAATGGGAACGTGGACATCTGGGTGAGATTCGTACAGGGCATAAAAAATTCACAGGCAGATGCTCTCTCTCATTTCCAGATGGTCAGATTCAGGAAGCTAGCCCCGGAGGCGATTCAAGCAATGACACCTTTTCCGGGAAGGCTGTGGGAGCTGGCGGAGCAGACCTGTCTATACTAGTGCATAATGCACTCAAACCAGAAACACAGAAGAGGTACACCAATTTCCTCATGGGAATGGGGGCCTCAAGTCACTTAGGCATCCTGTGGCAACCAGATCAGCAGTGGAGCATTTTATCAAATGGGCCTACCAAGAGGGGAAGACCAAATCCTGGGCTCAAGCACGCTTAGCGGCAGTAGCTCACTTTCCAAGGATACAGACGGCCACAGACCCCACTGCCTCACATTACATTAAAACCGCGATGAAAGGCTGGAAACGGCTTGAGGGCACAAGGCAGGACAACAGACGCCCCATAGACTTCAGGAAGCTGACCATTCTGATAGACGCACTGGAAGTGGTAGCAAACAACCCTTATGAGCGAGGTTTGTTTAGAGCAGCGTTTTCCACAGCTTTCTTTGGGGCTTTTCGCGTAAGTGAGTTGGTAGCTACAGCAAAACAAATGGGTGGCGGAATTTGCCTCCAGGTGGAAGATTGCATAACAGAAACAGACAGTGTGCGAATGCTACTGAGAAAGTCAAAGACAGACCAGCGGGGCAGGAGCACATGGATCGATCTTAAGTGCATAAAACAAGCAAAGTATTGCCCGGTCTACAGTTTAAAAGATTACTTAGCCGCTCGCCCCAATTCGCCTGGCCCACTATTCATGCACAACAACAGGGACTGGTTGAGCAGATTCCAGTTCTCAGCGGTCATGCGCAAAGCATTAACACAAGGAGGCCTGGCCCCGAGAGTTTTTAGTTCTCACTCTTTGCGCATAGGGGCAGCTACAATGGCAGCAGAATTAGGTTTTGAGGGAAACGCCATCAAAGCAGTCGGCAGATGGCGATCCAAAGCATATAAAAAGTATATACAACCACATTTGATATAGATGGAAATTGTCTCTGATTGTGTTAACAGGTGTATCACCCAGGACGGTATGGGTGGTGGGTCACTCTTTCATATAAAGACTACAGACATGGTGGAAACAAAACGTCAATACTAAAAGGAATGAACGAGCAGCAAGGACAGTGTGATGGTGGGGCTTCCCAGGCATGAAGTGGATACAACTTTTGCAGACAATGCAGAGTCTGCTAGAGACAGCACAGAGGCAGCCGGATTCATACACCTGGGGGGTAACGACCTGGCCACGGTAGGGAGAAAGATCCTTCTGAGCGAGATCAGACAGTGTTTGTTGATAACACGACTATTTGGGAAGTCCACCATCATCTGGTCAGAAATAATCCCCAGGATCAATTGGCGAGGGGCAGTATCAAACAAGGCAGTAGACAACTCCAGAAGGAAGCTGAACATTGTGATCACCAAGTACTGCAAGGCAAATGGGCTGGAGAGCATGCGCCACGGATTGATCCACCCCAGACCTCCAGAACTATACGCACCAGACGGAGTGCACCTGTCCTCTGAAGGGATGAGCATTTTTTGGGCAAACCTTGCTGCCGGAATGGCATAGTCGGTGCCAAAAAAAAAATGTTTTTGGGGGGAGCTGCCCGGAGACGTTAGCCTCTCAGGCAGCATGGCGGAAATAAAAGGAGGTTTTACCAAAATGGATGGTAAGCACACCTAGTAAGGTGGTGTGCAAATGGAATGCCTCACACCTGGGGATGCCTTTACGGCAGGGTGAAAGAAGGCCAGCTAAAGGGAGTAAGCAGAAAACGGCACTCGCAGCCCAGACCCGCCAGGTCGGATGACCGGGGCATAGGTACACGCCAGGTAGCGAGTTGGGCCTAATCCAAAGAACTTGATGCCACCCCCTTGGAGAAACGTGGTAAAACAAACACTATGGACTGAGCCCCCTCCAAAAAAGAAAGGTGGGATTGCCTACAACACATTGGGTCAAAGAGGCATGACAAATAGAGGCCAGGATTCGAAGGCCGAACAGAACAGTCACTGCTAGTTCTGCATTTTTGGTTGTAATTCATAATTCATTATAAATGTATGGTTTCAGGAACATGACCAAGTTTGGGATTGTATTGACAGAGTTGTGATTTGATTAGCAGTGAAACTGAACGTTCTCCGAATCATCTGAATTTAATACTTACAGGCAATTACACATCTGTCCATGTCAATAAAGCGGCCAAGTTATAGCCACACTTAATTAGCACATCGCCTGGTTTGTTTGTCGCAGAACGCTGCTGGTAGGTCAGTGTTATCATGGTTCAAATTACTGGAGTGAGACAAGTGCGGTTGTTATAAAGTATATCCAAAGTGTGCTGCCAGTCTTAGGAAGTCTTCGTGCTGTTGTTGATAACAGCTGTTAACTATTAACCAAGCCAATGGTACTTATTTTGACAACCTTGAAAATAATATGGTGAATCCAACAAGAATTCAAATGTGACTCAGAGAATGAGCCTATTCCAGCAGCAAGCGCAGCACCCTCAACTCCCTGAACCGTCCTCATGCAATCGGGCGACTCACCATTCCCCAAACGGCCGTGCATATCGGAATATACACTGCGCGACAACGAACAATCTAATCAAACAACCGCGACCCCCTTGGAGACTCACCAACTCCAGGTGGCCCGCCAACCAAAGATAAGAAGCCATGCAGGGTATCACCATGCAAAGATAAAACGCCATACCATATAGACACCCATTGACTCGCCAACACCAGATGGCCCTCCAAACCAAGATAAAACACCGTAGGGGATAACACAATGCAAAGCTAAAACACCATGCTAGATAAAAACCCAATGACTGTGAACCCCCTCCCCCGGAGACTTACCAACTCCGATTGATCCGCCACACAAAGATCAACACAATGCAAGAAAACACACCATAATCTACGCCTTGTGGCTCCCTCCCGAAGCCTGACCGCCAATAAACCTGCAGCATACCTGATATCTTGCAGTTGCAGACGCGTTGAAGGGAAGAAGCTGGATGAGGCTCGGACAAAGTGACTGATGATCCTCCAGTCCTATCCTGGGCACGTGGGAAGAGACAAAGATGTCTGGCCCAGGGAAGCTCCACTTTAAATGCCACTTGAGCCCTTCTTACGCCTTCAGATGATGTTGCCATCGTCAGTCCAATGTTCTGCTTCTAGTTCTTCAAAGGGCGGGGCTCCTGCCCGTTGGTGCAACTAATGGGGCCCCTCCACAATAAGCGGGGCCACCTGCACATTATTATAGCTCACTAACCCTGGGGTACTTATCCACACCCTTGTGAAATAGGGTTGTGTGCAAAAGAAAGAATGTTAGGGCAAGATAGCTAGATTCTGTAAAAGCCTTAACTTTATGAATTTGTGATTTTGTTATGCCCACACTTTTATTTTTTTATGAACTCGCCCCATTTAACTAGTCAGAGGGTGTGAAATGTCTGCTGTGTATGTTTTAAATTGACATTGTGTAGCTTGTGAGTTGGTTCTGTATGGAGCAAGTGGTGTGACCAGTTTGCGAATTGAGATTATATTTGTATAGTAAAGAGGTACTTTTTCGGTAAGCAGTTTTCTTTGGTGATGAAGGGTATTTGGGGAGGAAGGGACGTTTTGAAAGGCATCTGTAGGATAAGCCACCAAAACGGTAGTAATATTGCCCAATTTTAAGTATATCTTTGGAAAGGTTTTGCCAATGTTTCTAAAGTTTTTTTTATGTGTGTGTGTGTTTTTACCTTCATTTAGCTGTGTTTGATGCCTAGATGTACAGTATTGGAATTTTATCTAGGGGGGCAGATTTTCAAGTTAACTGGGGATGATGTAAATTACTTTCTTTTAGTTTCATTTTCTGTAAATTAATTTTATGTTGATGTCATAAAAAGATCTGCCAAAAATCTGCCCTCTTTGGATACCCGTGGTCTAGATAGGTGCATGTGGCTAGATATTGACCGCAATTGTCTGCGTTACCCCCTTATTAGGATCGGAGCTACACAGAACCTCTCATAAGTAAGTCTGGATTGCTACCACTGGAGATCCTAGAAAACACGGGGCTTGATGACAATGCAAATTGTGTATTTAATTCATTATAGTTTCTACAAAGGGCAATAATTAGTAGGTGTATAATTTTCACCTGATTCCAGATTATACCCCACCAGTGGGGGATTATGCATGATCTGGAGTGGGAATGTGTGGGGTGCACAAACCAGAATTGCACAGAAAGTGCACCCATGATTTGCAACACGTAAAACCTACCCAAAATTGCAGGTTCAAACTCCAGTATCAGGAGCAGTTTGTTCTGGACTTGTAGTTTATTTTGGGCACCTGCAGGTGTTTGCAACTAAATTGGGTTTTAAAAACATTTTCTTTGGAGATTTGGTTAACCATTGTCATCTGAGTACCCGGTTTCCTGGCCAGAAGGGTGAGCAGGCACTTCCAGTACTCCTTGGTGTGGACCCTGTCAATCACATAATATGAAGAAATATCTTAATGAGGTCTGCTAAGGGCTCTTTACAGTGCTGTAATAGTTCAATCTTTCTGGTATAGTGAAGTCTTTTACAAGGCACAGGTTGTTAGACAGTGTCTGTAGAATCCCACATGTCTGATCTGCTTCCACCACAGATATGACCGAATAATAGTGAAAAAGTTAACAGGACTGCAATTCATGACCGCTTGCTGACACCCTGCCTTTTTTACTAGGGTGTACAGTCTATCATCATTCAACCAACCCTTTGGATGTTAGAAATGACCCTTACCCGTTGCGAGTCTGAATACCCAGCAAGGAGATTGGGGCCCTTTCACACCTAAACTTTTCACTAACAGAATGTGGGATGAATTTAGTGACCTGCATAAGGTTCTGATGGATGCTTTGAATTTGCCATTGTAGATGTAACACCAGGGTTATGCATGCTTGAGTCATTAAGGAGAGCAGGGAGAGTAAGTTTACATATTCATGCTTTCTCTACCTGGCTTGGACCTGAGCCCCCGTGGTATTGCGGAGGATGTGGGGCCAGGTTCGTCTTGCATTTTTGGGTAACCTGAGGCCCATTAAGAGAAGGGCAAATCTTACATATCCTCTCATGAACTGTAGGTCGGTTTGCACTGCCTAGGCAGATGTGTAGAGAATGGGTGTGAGACATCTGAATAGTTAATGTGTTTCTGTCAGGGGAAACATGCCCTTGAATTAAAGAGGAGAATTGACCCACAGGTGGGAAGAGGTCAACACATTGCCTCTGGCTGACCAGGGACACAGCCAAGCTTATTGCTAGAGTATCAGCTTGGAGTGCTAGATTCTCGAACAGCCCTGCTTCAGTTGGACTTCAGGTTTGGCTCAAGATCAGCATCAGTTTCTCCCATCAGCAAAGAGTAACATTTCTATGGCTCTTTCGAAAGCCAGGAGCTGAAAGAGGTTTGTCATTGTGGATTGGTGGTGTCTTCTGGTCTGTGCTGAAAAAAGAGGAATTATCCATGTGCAATTTGGATTATCTTGAAACCTCAATTTGAAGCATCTATTTTGATATGACATTTGGCCAACACCCATAATTGTGAAGATACGATGAATTTCTTTGTCAGTGTACAAGGTCATAGCCCAACCAAATGCATGTGGTAGAAAATGAAAGTCAATCAGGTGGGGCAGACTATTTGATACTGACTACATCTAATGTTACCTTGTGTCAGGTAAAAGGATCTCTTCAGTCCTGTTTGGTTTCCATTCATGAACTTGCAGTCCTTCATCCTAAATGCCAAATCCAAAATTACTAGTACCAAAAAGAAGGTGTAAGGAAATTCCTCCTTTTACATGTTCACCCCCACACTTTGGATTGATGCTGTTGGTTGTTGAACTCTGAGAGTGCACTGGGGCCTGATAGTCAGAATTCAGTGCCAGTGTCCTAACCCCCTACCAAAGTGTATGTTGAATTGGCTACCCCCAATTGGCAGAGGCTGACTTGCTTATAAGTCCCAAGTATGCGGTATCCAGGATTCCCAAGGCATATAAAACAGGGTGTTCACCCTGGCCAATTGCAGCTAGGCACTTCTGAAATGATGCAACATACTGCACTTTCACCTTGGCATTACAAATGCCATAAGGGGGCAGTAATTGAGAGCATTTCAACGTCAGCGCCAGTGCTCTGCAAAGCCACCTGTAATAAAGAATGCAGAGTGGGTTGAATATATCATGGTTATGGTTCTCCTCCTGGTCCCTCTCTGACACCCATCACCCTCCCTACTCTCTTTATTTCAAGGTTAGATGAAGAGCAGGGCATAGCAGGTTGAAGCAAAAGAGTACAGTGTTGCTGAGCTTGAGGTAGGGCGATAGTGGCTCCAACATAAAACATCATGTCAGTCCACGTTCTTGAACTTACCCAGAAATACTTCACACCCGTAGAAGGTAGTTTTGGGGCTTCTGGTGATTTGAGCTCCAGTGGAGATCAATAATTGATTAGCTCTTTTGCGCATGTTTTAAGGCTCCATCTGCACTGCGCCAATCACTGAGCTAGTAAGAAATCTCGAAAGTGCAAACCATGGGTTGGGTCTGGATACATAGGCCAAAACTCTAGCCAACATCGTTTTGTGAACCGGCTCCAACGATTGATCTGCCCAATGGTACATTACTATCAACATTTCATCCAGTTGACTTTGAGACCTATCCGAAAATGGTCTTGAAAATTAAATCTGGTTCTCTCTGAGACCCTTGTCCTGCCACATTGAAGATGCAGTTATTGCCTGTGATTGGTGGACCATTCATTACCTCAATGAATACCTCTCCTTCTCAGGGTATCGTGCCTCAGTCATGGTGGGGTTGGGCATAGTGGGTTTAGATATTCTTTGTGTTACACAATCCTTGTCTGGCAACTCCAACAAATTGTTCTTTTGGGCATTTGTGAATTTTGGCTGCCTACAGGTGGCTGCCTTTGGCTGGTTTGCATCAATACAAGCTTTGATTCGTTTCAATTGATACTAAAGCATTCGGAGGGTATATGCTGTAGATGTTTATCAAATTTTCAGTTAGCTTTATTTGCAGGAGTTGTTCTTTATTTATCGGTTGCTATACCAAAGGGAGTTTGCTTCTGTGTAGGATCTCTGCCAGCATGGCAGGGCATAGTGGCACTGGTGCGCTGAGATCTCGGTTTACAAGGCAAGGCTTACCAATTCACCAGCTTCTTGGGCCAATGGATCTTTGTCGTTAGATGAAATTAGCCAGGAGCTGTACATCAATTAAATGATCGTCACGATTTCAAATATTGTTTCTCAGTCAGTAATAAGAGTTGGTGTGAGTATTAAAGCTTTATTTATCAGTCTTTTTAATAGCTGGTCTTTATCGAAATCAGCATGTGATACTATCAATATCAATCATAATTCAGTGATCAAAATAAGGAATCAATATATCAAAATAAGTGCATTAAGCATGTTCCATAAACAAAAGAATCCCTATTCTAGGATTAAGGATAGTTTTGGGGAGAATGAGAAAAAAGTGTCAGTCAGAACCCATAAAGAGCTCCAAGTAGAGAGGTCAAAGCATAAACCTTCAGAGTCAAATATCAGTTATCAATCAAAGCAGAACTTCCCATAAAGAGAGATTTAACAAACTCAGTAGAGACTCAGAGCAGTGTAGATTCGGGCAGGGAAAATTAGTCTGGAATAAGTCTCTGACCTACTCTAGGAACACACATTTTTAAAGACATCACAGTGTAAGCATTTCCAAATGTTTCTTCTTCTTTCTCAAGTCAGCCAATCAACTTTTTATGTCTTCATGGGAACACAAACACTTCTTTGTCCTCTCAACAGGAATACAACAGTTCACAGACAGCAGTGTTTAAATTGATCATTTTTATCAACCACTTTTCATAAATCCACTAGGGTTCTCATCATTTACTTTCCTTAAGAAAACTGCAGTTTCATATTTAAGCTTCTACATTACTCCACTAAAACAAAAGCTACTTATTCTTCAGTTCTACAGGGTTTTTGTATGATTAGAAGCATGTTCAGAGTTAAATTAAAACATTTTAATACAATTATTATACACTATGAAAGATATGCCTGTGGGGAAGTCAAAAACTAACTTCTTTTACATTGTCATCACTTTCCAAGCATATCAACTTGTCAGAGATTTCACATTCTTAACTGAGGTCAGCTTTGCAAGAAAATGTTTTTTCAGATATTCAAGCCAAAAACATGTAAATGTGGCAGCCTACTGCATCTCCTTGAATTTACAAGCATTATTTTTCATCTAAGGCCTACATGTTAACTCTACATGTAATTGCATTAATTTTCAATATTTTAAAAGGCTCTATCAACCTCCCCCTTCTGATAGTTTCTAACTATCATAAATTCTTCACATTTGAATCTTTAGAGGTTAACGTCCTCTTCAGTGGCGTCTTTTCTTTTTCTTTGTAAGCTCTCAGATTCTTTCAGCCTTTTATATTCTCTATTGGTGTGATCATTTAATTATAATTCTCTCTTTCTCCATTCTTTTGCTCCTCAAGATAACATTTAGATAGAGAAAATATACCTTTGTAAAATCCTAATAAGGTCAGGAAACGTACACTAAAAATTATTATGGGTACTAGGCTGTTGTAAACCTATTGCCAGTTACAGGAACTCCTTTACCAAACTGCTAAAACACTACTGGTTTCTAATAATTCGTATTCATGTTTCAGATCAGAAATATTCTTGGTGTATTCTAAAATATTCTTACTCCTGTCAAGCATATAAGTACAACAATGTTAAGCTTTCTGCATCTTGCAAACTCAGCCTTTTTCTGCGGGTAAGATGTCTAATATTAATTTATTTTGCAATTGATCTAACATCTACTAATTCTGTGTTTACCATTAATAAAGCTCCAGAACTACTAGTTGCTAATATGGCCACTACTGTTGACGCTTCCTAATTGTTTCATCATTTAAAATCACTCCTACTGGTGGAATAATCACACCAAAAATATCTCCCACTATTTGTGTTCTTTCACTAATACTTTGTGTGTGTCTATGTGCTGGTGTCACTGGTGTCATTGTCAAAGCATCTGTAGTATATACATGATATATTTTTGGAAAAAGCAAAATGTAAGTAACAAGTACCCTCCTGTCCACGTATGAAATAAACTCCTGGAATAACTGGTTCATCCCCTTGTAAACTTTCCATGAACCTCCATATAATTCATATGTGTATTCACAATTACTGTTTCCTACAGGTCTCTTTTTAAGTTGGTTTCTTCTTCTAAAAACACATTTTTCCCTTTTGTTTTCTTTCTAATTTCAATTCTGGATAAATCATTTTCTTACGGTATTTATCTTTTTCCTTTTTCAAAATGTTTTTCTTAACATCTTTATTTTTATTTTTGCTGTGTGAAATGTGTGATCTCCTTTCCTTTAACATCATGATAAATTCCTTCTTTAATGGTCCCATCAAACAAGTCAAATTATTTTTGTATGCCATAACAGAGTCTATAGGTAAAAAGGTTCAAAAATAATGCCACGCATTTTATATTTCTTCTGTCTGTGGATGTAAATTCATGCTCTTCTGTAGCGGAACTTTTGAAAGCATTGTGTCAAATTTAGAATAACAGTATTTAAAATATTGTAGCCTGTATAATAAGCTAAGCAAAATACTACATGTAATTGCATATGATAAAGGAATGTGATATGTCACCTCCTCCGTAGCCAATGAAGGTGAGTGCGCACATGCATAGCATCCTTTGCACCCAAAGCTTGTGTATACTCTTGAACTAATCTAGAATAAATATTTGTTGTGTAATCTTTTTTCATGTAATCTACAAATGAAACTTTCAATTTATCTTCATCTATTACATGTGTAGATGCCATGTTAGTAAATGCAAATACTGATTGATCTTTCTCTGGTGTGAAGTGTATCCCTACTAATAATGCTATAGCTACTAATAGCACTTCTAGAAATGTAATACCCGTAATAATCTTTCATCTAGCTCTAGTTTGGAAACACGTTTGTCTGTACTCAGATCTTTTCAAACAGAAAGTGTAGCAGAAAAAAAGTTTAAAAAAAAATGTTTTCAAAGTTAGTTATTGCACAAACAGCCTTTTAATTTTTCTTCTTTTTTTAGGGCAGTTAGTTCTTTCAGCTTTATTTACAGCAATCTTCGTAAAATCTTCCTTAGCCCTGCTCCGTCTTTTTCTAAAATGTTGTCCCAAGTGTTCTTCTGCAGCCTTGTGCCTAGGGAAATCTTAATTCTTTTTGTTTAGCAACTTTTTGGTTTTTATTTCAGTCTATTGCATTTCCAGTCAGTAACAGTTTTTGGGCAACGTTTGTTTCTTTCAGAAATCTTTTTGAGCAGATTGTTTCCCCAATTACAGACTCAATATGACATCAAGGTAGTTCTTACAGTTCTGTACTCAAAACAAGCAAGTCTGATATTGGTACATTCAGCACTTGATTCACGTAGTAAGTCCAATCAGGTGCAGAATACCTCCAGCAAAGTACCCTCTCTCTTTTTGATCTCCTGGGTGTCTGTTGATCTCCTCCTTCTGTGTCACTTATGCCACTTGATTCTGTCTCCTCAGCAATTGTCGGCGGTATGCATTGAACTTACACACTTGAACTCGATTTCTTTCAACTATAGGTTCTTGGCCATTCAGCAATGTAAGTGGCTTTTCTTGATCCTTCACCTGAATCTTCCACTTGTTCTGGTGACGACTCAACTGTCACTTCAGGTCGAGCTCTTGTTTTTCTTTCTTCATCTTCGCCAGAAACTTCAGTGCCCCTTTGTGAGATCTCAGGAATCTGGATTGGTGCAACTGTTTGTAGTTTTTCACACCTTTCTCTTTCTTGCTGTTTTGCCTCTTGTGGTATTGCTCCTTGTACTTGCACAGCTTGCGGTGGTATTCTCACCAGTGCTCTTAGTTCTGGCTCAAAGAGCACACTTTCTTCATACGGATCTCTGGGTATGCAATACATGCACCCAGTTTGGTACTCCGGCACATGTAACAGCAGTATTCGTGATTATAATCACCTGGTAGAGGCCCTCCCACCTCGGCTCAAACAGGACTTTGTTACATACTTCTTAACCAACACCCAATCGCTGGGGGTGAGGTCTTGACACTGCTCTTGTTGTGAATTTGCAGTGACAGCTTCAACGTGTTAAGAAATAGAAAGCACCACATCAGGCAATCCTTTGAAGTAATCAAGTAGCATGTCATCTGTAATGTTCACAAGTGCATTCACAGGTCCCTTAGGATCTCATGCTGCGATAATCCTGTATTCCTGTCAGTGGCTCATCAACATCAAAGGGAAAGTTTCAGGCCATTTCAGTGAAATGGATGCACAGACTTTGGCCAACGGGACTTTATAGTTCCATTTGGCTGTTCCAACAATCCCAGATGCCTCTGGATGATAGCTACATTGTAATCTCTGCTCCACCTGTAAAGCTGCACACAACATCCTAACGACCTCATTGATGAAAAGAGTCCTGCGTTCTGACTCCAGAGAAACCGCCATGCTGTACATTGGTACTAACTCTCTCAACAGCAGTTTAGCTCCAGTCATTTCTCCGTGTCGGGTAGGCTTCCAACCATTTCTCCATGTCAGGTAGGCTTCCAACCATCAAGAGAAAATGCACACTATAACCAGAAGGTATCTCAGCCCATTACAAACAGGCCTCTCAATAAAGTCCATCTGCATCCTGTTGAAAGGACCACCTGCTCTCCCTACATGAGTTATGTAACTGGCGTTCTCTTCCTTATGTTCATATGCTGGCATCTTACACAACAGTGACACAGTTCTTCTGCAAGCATCCTGAATCTAGGTTTAAACCAATGCTGTCTGAGTAATTCACCACTGCATTGCTCCCTAAATGTGTTGGGCCATGGAAATGTTGCATCAGGGGCAAAATTGACTGTCTGGTAACACTGGCCTTCCATCTGCTGAAATCCAAATGTCATTTCCGTTCTTCCCACATCCTGTTCTGATCCAACCCCGCTGTTCTGCCTGTGAAACATCTTCCTGCAACCTCTTTAGCTCTTCCCGCGTATCAGCTACAGACAACAACATTGACAAGACTTTGCACTCTTCAGATTCATCTGTGTAAGCCACATTAAATTTGCAGGCCACAGGTGCGCTATAGTGTGCAACTTCGTCAGGATATCTATTTCCAACTGTGGCATATCCATTGCCACTTCTGTGAGCTGCACATTTAACAACTGCAACTTTATTTGGAAACTGCAGTGCTTCCAGCAATCTCTTTACATGTTTCCATTTCTTATAGGTGAGCAAAATGAAGTCTTGAAACCCCTTTGTGATCATAACTGTCCAAAATCATGGACCACACTAAAGCCATACTGACTATCTGTAAATATAGTTACTCTGCTTTGAGCTGGTAGACTGCAAGCCTTTGTAAAGGCTATCAGTTCTGCAACTTGTGCTGAGGTAACACCTCAAAACCATGAAGCTTCCACAACTTCTTGAATTGTACAGAACAGCGCAAGCTCTCAGGATACCTTCCCTGGTTCTCAGAAATGAGCCATCTGCAACTCTTACATAATCAGATGCAATCAATGGTTTATCTTTTATGTCTGGCCTTGGCTTGGTGCAATAATCTGTGACATCTAGACAGTCATGCTCAAAATCATCATTTGCATCATTTTCTGATAAAGTTAACAAAGTGGATGGATTTAAAACTTGACAGCGTTACAAAACACTGTTTTCTGAAGCAAGGATTTTCTGCTCCTATTTTGTAAGTCTAGAATGTGTCATCTACTGTTTTCGTTCTGGTAAGCAGAATCTCCGCAGAGTGAGGGACCATAACAGTTACAAGATGTCCCATCACTGTTTTCACACCTCTCTATGCTGACACCGTCCTGAGGTTGTGGAGTCAAGGGTAATTGAAAAATAAGCCAGATATCTCTGAGCATCTCCATCAATCAATCAATCAATCACTGCATTTGTAAAGCGCGCTACATACCCGCGAGGGTCTCAAGGCGCTGGGGAGGGGGGGGTGCTACTGGTCGAAGAGCCAGGTCTTGAGGAGTCTTCTGAAGGTCAGCAGGTCCTGGGTCTGTCGTAGGATGGTGGGGAGAGTGTTCCAGGTCTTGGCGGCGAGGTAAGAGAAGGATCTGCCATCGGCGGTGGTTTTTCGGATGCGGGGGACTGTGGCGAGGGCGAGGTTGGCTGAGCGGAGGCTTCGGGTAGGGGTGTGGAAGCTGAGTCAGTTGTTGAGGTAGGTGGGTCCGGTGTTGTGCAGTGCTTTGTGTGCGTGGATCAGGAGCTTGAAGGTGATCCTTTTGTTGACGGGGAGCCAGTGCAGACCTCTCAGGTGTAGTGTGATGTGGCTGCGGCGGGGGACATCGAGGATGCGTCGGGCCGAGGTGTTCTGGATGCGTTGGAGTCGTCTCAGGAGCTTGTCTGTAGTTCCTGAGTAGAGGGCGTTCCCGTAGTCGAGTCTGTTGGTGATGAGGGCCTGGGTAACGGTTTTTCTCGTGTCGAGGGGGATCCATTGGAAGATCCTGCTGAGCATACGGAGGATGTTGAAGCAGGACGCGGAGACGGCGTTGACTTGCCTGGTCATGGAGAGAGTGGAGTCGAGGATGACCCCCAGGTTGCGTGCGTGGTCTGTGGGTTCCGGGGCTGTGCCTAGTGACGTGGGCCACCAGGAGTCGTCCCAGGCTGATTGGGTGGGTCCGAGAATGAGGACCTCCGTCTTGTCTGAGTTCAGCTTCAGTCTGCTGTCCTTCATCCAGTCGGCTACGGCCTTCATTCCTCGGTGGAGGTTAGCTTTGGCTGTGTGGGGATCTTTGGTGAGGGATATGATCAGCTGGGTGTCGTCAGCGTAGGAGATGATGTTGAGGTTGTGTTGTCGTGCGATGTGGGCGAGGGGGGCCATGTAGATATTGAACAGTGTTGGGCTGAGGGAGGATCCCTGTGGGACGCCGTAGATGATCTCGGTGGTTTTGGAGCGGAAGGGTGGGAGGCGGACGCTCTGGGTTCTGCCGGAGAGGAAGGATGTGGTCCAGGCCAGGGCCTTCTCTTGGATACCGGCGTCATGGAGGCGTGCTGATAGGGTGCGGTGGCAGACCGTGTCAAAGGCTGCTGATAGGTCCAGGAGGATGAGGGTGGCTGTTTCTCCTTTGTCCATCAGGGTCCGGATGTCGTGAGTGGCGGCGATGAGGGCAGTCTCGGTGCTGTGGTTACTGCGAAAACCGGATTGGGAAGGGTCCAGGATGTGGTTAACTTCGAGGTAGCGGGTCAGCTGTTTGTTGACAATCTTCTCGGTCACTTTTGCCGGGAAAGGGAGCAGGGAGATGGGCCGGAAGTTCTTGAAGTCCTTGGGGTCCGCCTTGGGCTTCTTCAGAAGGGCGTTGATCTCGGCGTGCTTCCAGCTTTCTGGGAAGGTTGCTGTCTCGAAGGAACAGTTGATTGTTTTCCGGAGGTGGGGTGCGATGGTTGCGCTGGCTTTGTTGAAGACGTGGTGAGGGCAGGGGTCCGATGGGGATCCGGAATGGATGGAGTTCATGGTTTTGATGGTGTCTTCGTTGCTGATGCTGGACCAGACGGTCAGGCGACTGGTGCGAGTGGTAGTCGCAGGGGCGGTGGACCCGGTGGTGGGTGCGAGGGGGTCGGAGTTGAAGCTGTTGTGGATGTCGGTGATCTTGCGGTGGAAGAAGGTGGCCAGGGAGTCGCACAGGTCTTGAGATGGCGGGATGTCGTTGGTGTTGGAGCTGGGGTTGGAGAGTTCTTTCACGATGCTGAAGAGCTCTTTGGTGTTGTGTGCGTTGTTGTCTAGGCGGTCCTTGAAGGCGGTCTTCTTGGCGGTCCTGATGAGTTGGTGGTGTCTGCGGGTGGCGCTCTTGAGGGCTGTGTAGTTGTCTGGTGTTCGGTCGTGGAGACATTTCTTCTCCAGCTTCCGACAGGTGTGCTTGGAGATCCGGAGGTCCTCGGTGAACCAGACGGCTTTCTTGTTGGTGTGGTTGGTTGTAGAGGTCTTGAGAGGGGCGAGGGTGTTGGCGCAGTCGTTGATCCACTGTGTGAGGTTGGTTGCGGCGGTGTCTGGGTCGGTGGGGTCGGTGGGTGGTCTCAGGGCGAGGGCGGTAGTCAGTTGGTCCTCGGTGACCTTGCCCCAGCAGCGGCGTGGTAGCTGTTGGGTGCGATGGTGTGTGGTGGGTTTTCTGAAGGTGAAGTGGACGCACCTGTGGTCGGTCCAGTGTGGTTCGGTGGTGTGGTTGAAGGAGACGTGGGGGCTTGCGGAGAAGATGGGGTCGAGCGTGTGTCCAGCGGCGTGAGTAGGTGTCGTTACGAGCTGTTTGAGTCCGAGGTTGGCGAGGTTGTCGATCAGGGCGGTGGAGTTGGCGTCATTGTTCTCGAGGTGGAAGTTCAGGTCCCCGAGGAGGATGTAGTCCGTGGAAGCGAGGGCGTGGGTGCTGATGAGGTCGGCGATGGTGTCACTGAACTGTGGGCGGGGTCAGGGAGGTCTGTAGATGAGAGTTCCTCTGAGGGTGGTGTTGGGGTCGGTGTGGATGTGGAAGTGCATGTGCTCGGCGGTGGTGAGGGTGTCATCGGTGTTCCTTGAGATTTTTGATGGAGTCTTTGTGGATGATGGCGATTCCTCCTCCCACTCCGTTGGTGCGGTCTCTGCAGGAGATCTTGTAGCCCTGTGGGATGGCTATGGCGATGTCTGGTGCTGAGGAGGTCTCCGTCAGGAAGGCGATGTCGGGGGCGGTGGAGTCTAGGAGGTCCCAGAGTTCGATGGCGTGCTTGCGAGCGGAGCGGGTGTTGAGGAGGATGCAGCGGAGGTGGTTGGGTTCTCTGGCTAATGGTGTGGAGGGTTGGATGCTGGTGAATCTGCAGTTCCGGCAGGTGAAAGGCCCCTGGGTGCGTTTCGGGGTGGCCCGGTAGCAGGGGTGGTCTTGTCTGGTGTTGAGTGCGTGGAGGGTGCTTGCGTCGTAGTGCAGTCTGGCGTTGCGGGGGGTGTGGGTTCCAGGGGTTCTGGTGCTGGGTGCGGTCCAGGTGCGGACGGGCGCAGACGGGCTTGCCTTAGGCGCGCCAGCGGCGCGGCCGCTTCCCGGCCTCCATATGAGGGCAGATGGAGGGAGGAGCAGCTGGGAGGTGGGAGCGGGGCGGCCAATGGGAGTGAAGGGGGCAGGGCAGCAGAGGCTCAGCGGCGAGGGAAAAACCCAGGGAAAACCCGGGGAAAAAGCGGTGGGAAAAGACGGCGGGAGAGGGACAACAGAGCACAGGGGTACAGAAAGCAAAACACAGGGGCACAGAATGAAAGAAAAACAAAGTGGCACAGAAGCCAAGCGCAGGGGTACAGAATAAAAAAGGGAGCGAGTAGTCAGGCGGCAAAAGCGGCAACGGAGGTTCAACCCACAGGGGGCTGCGTGGCAGAGGGGGGAGCGACCTGCCTGGTGACAGGGTCAAAGGTCGCTCTCTACCACCGCTTCGCGGCCTCCATATGAGGGCAGAGGGAGGGAGGAGCAGCTTGGAGGTGGGAGCGGGGCGGCCAATGGGAGTGAAGGGGGCGGGGCAGCAGGGGCTCAGCGGCGAGGGAAAAACCCGGGGAAAAAACGGCGGGAAAAGACGGCGGTAGAGGGACAACAGAGCACAGGGGTCTTTGTAAGCACTGAAAGTGTGCACCCCTCCCTCTCACTGCAAACCAATGTGAACATCTTAATGTAATCTGCCATTCCTAGTGCCGGGGCACAACAGAGATTTTCTGTCAACTCTAGGAAAGCTTTGAAGCACTCGCTGTTCCATGGAAGCAGTTCAGACACATCTTTGTGTGTCAGCCTCAATAAAGGCTTAGCAACTAGGGATAGGTTTGGTATCCACTGTCTACAGTAGCCAACTATTCCCAGAACATTCTGACTGCTCTCTCTGTTTTGGGTGGACTCGTTCCTTTTTCAATTACATATCCCAAGTATTGGACTTCTTTTTGACAGTATTCCAGTTTGCTTTGAGACAAGGTATGTCCATTATCAGCTAGGTGATTGATTAAGGGAATGGTATCTTGTTCACAAGTTTCTCTAGTGTTTGATGCCACAAGAAGGCCATGAATGTACTTTCAGTAACTGAATCACAAGGCCTCTGCAGATACTCAAACTTTTTCTTCAAAATTTGATTGAAAATAAAAGGATGCTCAGTATACCCTTGTAAAACTCTGCACCATGCCAAAACTCCCTCAAAACACAAAAGAGTACAATAATTGACTGTCTTAATGCAGTGGGATGGAGAGAGGGCTTAGCAAAGATCCACAATGGTAAACCAATCTACAGTGCATAGAATTTGGAAAAGGATGGTGGCTGGATTCGGCATAATGGGACAAAATGGAACATACATTTTTCAGAGGATCTTTATGAGTCTATATTTACTGTTGGGTTTCTGCGTGCCCGTATTTGGGGAATTACAAGGGTTCCCAACTATCTCCCCCAGGATCCCTTTCCTCAATATGTCTTCAATTATTGGTGTTATTCCTGCCACTGTCTCTGGGGTCAAATTGTATCATGGTGTTTTTAGAAAAAACAAGTTTTGCGTCACTGTTATTTGAACTGGTTCTACACCTTTGATTTGTCTGATGTATTTTCTTGTGAAATCCTGTACTTCTAGGTTCACAGTTTCTTTCAAATCAGGGGGCAACTCCTCTAATGTTCTCACTGGATACGGTCCTACAGCTTCTTGCTGGACAAACTTGAACTCTACATTCCCATCATGTGTCTGGAATTCAACACCATCCGGTGTACAATAAATTGTACCATTCAACTAGCACAACAAATCTCTCTCTAGAAGATTTATATGACTCCAGTCACATACCACGAACCGGTGCTTCTTTTCAAATTAATCTATGTTTACATGAAATTTTTGTCGGGATTTGTTTTGTGATCTGTTTATTTGTAACTCCTACAACTTAGATCTTCTTTCCCGAAAGGGGTAGGTCTGGGGCTACGGCTGTTCTAACAGTGAAACGGGTGGCTCCAGTGACCATAAGAAATTACACTTCATGGCCATTTACCTCACCTTCTACAAATTATCCACTCTGGCCTACCTCTAAAGGTACAGTCCCCTTCTTCTCTCAGGCACCGTCATTGCAAATTGTCAGAGCCAAAGCTCTCTCTGACCATCATAGGGAACTGTTGAAATGGGTTCTGGTTCTGGGCCTATAATGGGTTTTTAATTACTGTGGGCATCTGGGTCATGTTAAATCTGGAGTTACCCACATTTTGTGAAACCATCGGAGCTTGTGGGACCTACATCATTGGAACCTGTGTCTGCCCTGCCACTTGCATTTGCAGATACATTCTGCATCTAATTTCCTCCTTGCCTCTGATTATTTTCATTCATTCTATCTTGATTTAGCCTACACTCCCTCTTCCAGTGCCCGATCTTGTTGCAAAAGTGACACGGACTGATTTTCATCAACGTTGCAACATCAACACCCAAATTTGGATCAATCAGAACTCCCTGACCTCTACCCTGTAGAACCATCATATCTCCCTGAGCACCTTGACCTCCAGCTTGAAAAACAATACTTTGTATTCCACCAAAATTCCCTGCAAACCACTGATTCTGAAAATCTTTCTGAACCTTTTTTGTTTAAGCCAACATAAACTTCTCCTTATGTTTATTCTGCTTCATGTCTAGGTCATCGCTACAACATTTTGCATGCTTCAGGATCTCATCCAACGGTTTAGTCTGCCAACAAACCACACTCGGTTGTGTATGTTTACTGATCTCTGATTTCAGTCCAAATACAAACTGTGACACAAAGAATCCCATATCACTCTCCTCAAGATGTCACTGGCCACTATGTTGCTGAAATGTCTGCAACAACCACTCATAGTACTTGTGTAGTGCATCTTTTGGCTCTTGCTGAGTTCTTTTTATTTTCACATAATCAAAATCTTTTGGAGAAACCTTGCCTTTCATGAAAGTAATCACCTAATTGTATGTATTCATTACTATAGGAAATAGAGCATTTGTGTGTGAATCTCTTGGTGGCTCAGTATTTGGCCACTCTACAGCAATTTACGTTTTAGCCCGCAAATCTTTAGGAACCACAGTATCAAAGAACGTATTCCAATCAGTCCACAGTACTTTTGAAATCTTCACAAATCTATTAATTTGTATGTACCACTGCATATGATTCTCTCTCAACTTTTGAAAGTAATTTGTAACTGCTTCAATATCTCCCCTACATCATGGCACATCAACATTCCCTCTACCTGGTATCTCTTTGAATGGATAAGCCAAAGCTTCTCCTTCATCTGGGTGGCCTGGGGTACCTGTAGGTGGCTCCAGCCGCCTCTGATTGTTTTTTTTTTCTGTTCATGTTTCTTTGCCCATCTGCTTTCTCATTTCTGAAAATCACTCCATTTACAAATTAATTTGACCAACTCAGTAATATGTAATTGCATTTCTGAAGAATGCATTGTCTATTACCTCAGCATTTGATTGTGCCCTGAAACCTTTCTGCAATAGGACACTTTTTGAAAGGTGGAACTTCATATTTACCATGTGTAGCTGCTGCACGCCTATTAATCTCTTTGCTCAAAGAGATCAGTTCTTTTTCTTTGTATTGATTCACATGTTCAAGATCTAAGTATCCTCTAATTATTGTTTCTAGTTCTATTTTTAATCTTGGGACATTAAATGGTCTTTCTTTCCCTGTCTCCTGCATAATGACAACCTGATTCTGTGCATTTTCTGTCTTTTTATTTTCTGTGGCTTCTTCAAACCATGGGGGAAAAACACCAGCCTCAAATAAAATTGCCTTTCCATGGGCTAAAAGAGAATCCTTCCCACTTCTCTTATTGACTGAACGATATGTGGTGGTGTCCAAGCACCAATCTGTGAATTCTGCAAAGTCGAGATAAACGCTGTCAGAGCTGCTCCTCCAACAGCTCCTTGAGATACAGTACTTTGTATAATAGTAATCGGAGCAGATGCTGTGCAAACCCCTAATGGCTGTGGTGTTATAACCCTAATAACAGGTACAGTTACAATTGAAACAGTAACACCTGGAGGCATTACAGTTGAAGCATGATCAACTCAAGTAGGCATGGTATTTGTAATAACTGGTTACACAACAGGTTGTGTTATAACAGGCTGTGTCATTGTTAACTGTCTTTCAGTGTGTATTGCATACAGATGAACAGTGGGTGTAGCCACTGTCACATTAGAAGTTGAAGCACTCTCAGCAGCGGAAGCCCCATAAGGTGTTGAACAGGAAGCCAATAACTTGTCCAAAATGTCATCCCCTGATTCACTTTCGGTATCTGATAGAGACTTCTAGTTGCAGATTTCTTACCTTTGAATTCACCCCAGGCGTCAGACTGAATCCGAAAGATTTACATGAGTAGTACCCCTGTGCCTTATTAGGTAATGTTGATCAGCTCCACGTCCGTTGTTTACGCAGGATAGGATATCACAGTTCCTATATAGATGCTACTCCAGCACACTAACATCAGTTCATTTCTTTCTCCGCCAGGAAGAGCTGATCTGAAGAGAGCTACACCTCAGTCACTTTTTGACTGGCTTTTTAAAACTTTTCATTGAGCATTTTTTGAGTGTTCTGCTCCTGGTACGTCGAGGATGTCTTCCAGTGAGACCAGCTTCAAGCCCTGTGAATTCTGTCATCGGGAGATGTCCGTGATGGATCCGCACCTTGTGTGTCTTTGGTGCCTGGAGCACAACCAGAACCCTAAGTCATGCTCCAAGTTTTGGGCCATGCATCCGAAGGCTTTGAGGGAGTAGTCCCTGAAACTGATGACGGCCCGACGCTCAACTCTGCGTAAGTCCAGATTTCGGTCGAGAAGAAGGTCCTGGGATTGGCCGCGGAGTCCTCCATTGTCATTGTCCCCCTCCAAGTCCTCAGGGCAATCGGGTAAGTTGAGGCATAAGAAGAAGTCCAAGAAGTCGAAGTGTTTTTCAACTTCTCGTCAATCAGCCAACGAGACAAGGGACTGTCAACGCTCTAGGCCTCATTCTGATGAACCTGCACCTGGGTCGACTCTATGCCTCCCCAAATTTCCAGGAGCCAGAGCAATTCCTGCCCAACTCAGAGAGTTTTAGAAGGCCATGCGCCTCATTTTTGGGCAGCCTGACAGTGATGGAGCACCTTTGGACCCTGGGGAGTCGGAAGGGACTCCTTTGGGTTCCGCGCCAGCGGCTTCAGACTCGGCACCGACGGGCACTCAGGGATCCAGTCTTAGATCCGGACTGGTGTCGGTTGTATCACCCCAACCTTCTCCGAGGCCAACACTCCAGGCACTCTCCATGCCTACGGGCAGCGGCATCCTCATTGGATCTGCCACTCTCACACGGAGCCGGATGGGTGTCATAAGATGCGAACTCCAGCAGGAGCCTTACCTCCTAGATTGGATCCTGAGCCCTTTTACTCTGGGATGAATGGCAGTGGTTGCTGGACCCTTTAGAATAACAGCCACATGAAGGAATGGACTGGGGTGACGACATGGGTGAGGCCAGTGGACTGGGTCCTGGAACTTCAACTGCCTTCGGTGGCCGAAAGCCTAATCTCTCGACAGAGGTGCTATAATCGGGAGCTTCCACCTCAGAACCCCTGCTTTCATTTAATGAGGCCCTCAAGGACATACTACTGTGCACCTGTTTCAAACCCAGCACGTGGGCTCCTGTGAGCAGGAGGATTGCACATCCCCATTGCCCCATACTGGGGGACCCAAGTTTCTTGATGAAACACCCCACCCCTGAGTGCTTGGTGGTCCAAGCCTCTACGTCCCTGAGCGCGTTCCCTTGTGCTTCCCCGGATAGGGACTCCAAAAGGTTGGACTCACTTAGGAAGAAGAGGTTTTCTTCTGCCATACTTGCATTGAGGTCCATGAACACCACATGCCTTTTGGATCATTATTCCTACACGCTATGGGATACGGTTGCACAAGTGCTGCCACAGGTCCTGGAAGAGGTCCGAGCTGTACTCTCTCAGGCTGTTGCTGATGGGAGAGACGCAGCGACGTTCACAAACTGTTGCAGCCTGGACACAACTAACTTGCTGGGCCAGAGCGGTTTTATCAACAGTGACCCTGAGGCTCAACATCTGATTTTTCAGGGGATGTCCAAGCTTCCTTGATGGACATGCCCTTTGATGGCACCAATTTCTTCGGAGACAAGGCAGACTCGGCACTCAAGTGCTTCAAGGGTCCTCAGGCTGCTGCCTGATCCTAGGGCCCGCAGCAGCGCCTGTCTCACCTTTCGCAGCTATGAAAGAGACCTCCACCCACGTCCATTTCCAGCCAGCCACCATGCTGCGCACGCTGCCCAGCCGCTGTGTGGCTGAGGACATAGGATCCACCGACCTTGAGGATCAGGTGGCCAGCTGTCTGGACAGTCTCCCCTCCACATCCCTGGAGCAGCCTCTAAACTTTCCTAGTCTGACTCTCCCCACCATGGGCCAGTTGGCTGCAGGATTCACCATCACCACCTCCGCTGGCAATCTATCACATCATACAGGTGGTTTTTGCAGATAGTCTGAAGGGTTACTCCCTCCCCTTCAAGGCTACCCCTCCATCCATGCCATTGTCCTATGATCGGATGACGGAGGATCACTTGTCCCCTCTCCAAGAGAAACGTATGGCTCTCTTGGCCAAGGGAGCCATACAGAGGGTTCCTGTGCGAGAAGGAGGTTGTGGTTGCTAATACCGCTACTTTCTGGTCCCTGAAAAGGACGAGGGCCTCTGCCGTATCCTAGACCTTCGGTTCCCTCAACCTTTTCTTCAAGAAGAAGTTCAAGATACTCACTTTGGCTCAGGTCCTATCTGCCCTGGATCCAGGAGACCGGATGGTAGTGTTGGACCTGCAGGACTAATTTTCATACCCCGTCCTGCTTGCCCACAGACGTTACTTGCGGTTCACGGTAGGTCACAACCACTTTCAGTTCAACGTGCTCCCCTTTAGCCTAACAAGCGTCCCTCGGGTGTTCACCATGGTGATGGCGGTGGTCGCAGCTCATCTGTGCAGAACAGGGTTTTTCAGTCTTCCGCTTTCTTGATGACTGGCTGTTGAAGGTAGGCTCGCCCCAGACTGTCATCTCCCACCTGCAGACTACGACACACCTCCTGCAATCTCTGGAGTTCACTGTAACTGTTCCAAAGTCACACCGAACTCCCTCTTAAACGTTCCCTTTCATCTGAGTTGTTTTGGACACAGTGCAGTTTCGGCCTTGTCCTCCTGAGTGAGGAGTCCAGGATAATCAGGCTATGGTACCAATGTTTCAGCCTCTATCTTGGATTTCGGCGAGAGTGACTCTGAGGCTGCTGGGCCGCATGGCCTTCTGCATCCTGCTGGTGACACATCCCAGATGGCATATGCAGGCTCTACAGTGGGACCTGAAGTTCCGGTGGGTGCAGCATCAGGGGAAATCTCTCCGACAAGGTCCAGATCTCGGAGGGAACTGCAAAAGTTCCTGCGTGGTAGTTAACAAACTGTGATTGGGTCAGAGGCAGATCCCTGTCCCTTCCCCAACCAGATTTGACAGTAGTGACAGATGCATCACTCGTGGGATGGGGCAGCCCTCTGGGAGAGGTGGAGATCAGAGGCATTTGGTCTCCAATGGAATCCAGGCTCCACATCAACCTGTTGAAACTCTGTGTGATCCAATTAGCATTGAAAGCATTTCTTCCCTCTGTCAAGGGAAGAATGGTACAGGTGTTCCCGGACAACACCTCAGCCATGTGGTACTGCAACAAGCAAGGCAGGTGGTGTTGTGGACCCTTTATTAAGAGGCTCTGCGCCTCTAGACGTGGCAGAAACAGCAGGGCATATCACTGATGGTTCAACATCTGGCGGGATCTCTGAATGCCAGAGTGGACAAACTCAGCCGAAAATGCCTAGCGGATCACAAATTGCGTCTGTATCTGGAGATGGCACAAGGTCTCTTTCAGCAGTGGGGAGAGCCTTGGTTAGATCTGTTCGCCTCAACAGAGAATGCGCAATGTCAGCAGTATTGCGCATTGGAGATTCCAAGGCAGAAATCACTCAGAGACTCTTTCCATCTCGAATGGAACTCAGGCCTCCTATTTGCCTTAATGCACCTATACCACTTCTGCCCAGAATTCTCAAGAAGATTAAGAATGACCGGACCCAAGTAATCCTTGTGGCTCCAAACTGAGCCTGAAGAGTCCGGTATACCGAACTGCCAATCATGTCCATAGATCCTCCGATCAGACTGCCCCTTCAAGAGGATCTTCTTTTGAAGCAGCAGGGGAGGGTTTTGCACCCGAAGCTATCCACTCTCTGCCTTCTTGCATGGAGATTGAGCAGTGACAGTTGAAATCTTTTGACCTTCCTCCTGAAGTCTGTAATGTAACCTGGGCAACCAGGGGTCACTCCACTAAAACAGTATATGCCTGTTGTTGGAAGAAATTTGTGGCATGGTGCACAGGCAAGTCTGTTGACCCCCTTTCTGACCCACTCTCTCTGTGTTCCTGTTGTTTATCTTTTCCCTGGCCCAGCGGGGCTCTCCTATGGGCACTCTTTAAGATTATTTGTCTGTTATTGCTGCTTTTTCGAGGTTGCCTGATCAATCTTCTTTATTTAAGTCCTCTAAAAGTGTTGCACATCTCTTTCCTCCATCCCTATTCATTATACCTCAATGGGATCTGAATTTGGTTTTGACATTTCTGATGTGTGCTCCTTTTGAGCCTTCCCACAATTGTCCCTTAAGGCTTCTCACTTTGAAAACAGCCTTCCTTTTGGCCGTTACATCTACCCGCAGGGTGAATGAGCTGCAGACATTGTCTTCAAAGCTGTACCTTTCTATCTATCCTAACAAAGTGGTGCTTCGCACTCAGTCCTCCTTTCTTTGAAGAGTGGTTATGCCCTTTCATGTAGGCCAAGCCCTGAACTTGCCTACTTTTTATGCACCCCAACATCCTTCTAAGAAAGAGGAGAGAGTCCACTGCCTGAATCCTAAACAAAGTAAAACATTGGTGTCCTACCGTGATCATGCAAAATAGTTCCGCGTGGATGTAGGTTATGTGGGTGCGAAGAAAGGTTGGGCAGTACAGAAGTGGAGCATATCCAGATGGGTCGTACTCTGCATTAAGATCTGCTTTGCACTGACCCTGAGGGTTTGGGTGCTCATTCTACCCATACTAAAGCTGCAACCACTACATTAGGATGCAGACTTCCAGTCCTTGTAATCTGTCAGGCAGCAATTTGGGCATCTCTGCACACGTTTACCAAACACTATGACCTGGACAATCTGGTCCACATTATGGGCACTTTGGCCCTCATTATAACAATGGCGGTAAAAACTTGGTTCACAGACCCACCTTCAGGAATGACATTGCTTAGGTATCTATTCAAAGGTAAGGAATCTACAAGTAGAAGTCTCTATCAGATGAACAAATTACTTACCTTCGGTAACGCCTTATCTGGTAGAGACAATATCTAGCTGCAGATTCCTTACTGACTCACCCATCCTGCCAGCTCTGAAAACTGATTTCTATGGGCAGTGACTCCCCTTTTAGGGCCTTAGTTTTGATGCACCAGTAGCCAGTTTCTTCATAGCTGTGCACTTCTGACGTGGAAGGTCGTGAAAAGTACTCACATCAGCACGCCGGGGTGGCGCTTATAGAGGAACCAGAACATCATATCCGATGCGGATGATGCCGACTACGAACGTGGGGCCAATCACCGCCATTTAAAGGCTCACGGGGGTACTGCTCATAAAAATCTTCCAGATCCAGACTGGGGATAATTCAGAAATAAGGAATCTGCAACTAGATATCATCTCTACCAGATAAGACGTTATCGAAGGTAAGTAACTTATTCTTCTTTTCATGATTTTCATCTTTTTCTCCCATAACTTTTGACTCTTTTGGTTTCTCAGGTTTCACATTAGTAATAGTGGGATATAATCTAATTCCCTCTACTATAGTTTTTCTCTCTCTCTGTTGTTGTTCATTCATCCCATCGAGCATCTGCATAATTACACTTTATTATTTTTGCCTTATTCTGGTATTTCTCCCTGTCCTTAGCATTTGCAACCTTCTCCCAAGCACTTTATGCTTCATATTGGGTAGGGCTAGGAGGTGGCTTTATTTAAAAAAGGTTTTCCCTCAATCTTTCAATAATTCTGATCTCAAATGTACCATATTTTGGGAAAACTCAAAGGACCTGCTTTCTTGGTAATCTTGTGCCATTGACGAAGCCACAGTTGCGTGTAACTCTACATTTGTCGTCATATAATGTGCCGCTGTACCTTTCTGAGGTACCTTTTCACCTTCCCATACTGGAATTGTCACATCACCTCTCACCAAACTCTTAAGGACTTTAATACACTTCATGTTTTCAAATTAATCAACAATATTTCAGCAATTCAGTTCAAATCACAGATGTTTTGATTCTGTTCCGTATACGTCAAGTTCTCAATAAGCCCTTCTTTAAATCACAGTGCGGCTTTGTACACAGACCAACCAATCACTATGCGACTGTTCAAACAGTCCAACCAATCACTGTGCAGTGTTTCACACTAACTGACCAATCTTGCAGAGGTTCACCCTCCTTTACAATTTCTTTATTCACCTAATGCTGCAATTTTACAAATCTAGGCGACATAAAATAACAGTCTTTGTCTGCTCCTCTAATGAAAACAAAAAGAACAATTCAGCAACTGGAATAGTCAGGTTTTTTTTACCCCCTCCAACTTTTCTCACATGCAAATGAAATCTTGACCAGTGGGAATCACCCTAATCAAAGCAGCGTCACCTTTGCGCATTGGGTTCCACTAACATTAATCAATACTAGTACATTCACAACAAATCGCTATAGTCCCGCTCTCAGTTGTGCATACGACTGATCCTCATGACCTGCATCACAAATCTTTAGCAGACAAGAAAACTATCAACTGTTTATCTATACCGGGATCTTGTACTACTTCTTAGTCTGATAACCTCTTCAACTTCTTTACGATAAGCATCAACAGCTTATTCAACACACATACACCAATACTTAAATAAAACCACACAAATCAAAACAATTGCGGCACATAACCCTATTAATACTCACACCTCCAATTCCGCAACCACCTTCAAAACCACACTACACCAATCTGCAAAGTTCGGGCTTTGGGCTGTAGGACATGGGCATCTCTCTCCATGTCAGTCAATTAATTACAGCTCTTCTTTCTATAACGTAAACTGTCTCCTCACTACCAAATTGGCTGGTGCACTGAGATCTTGGTTAAATATCGATTTATGAGGTAGGCCTGACCAACTTATCAAGGAGAGAGCCCAGCCTCTTGGGCCAGTGGATCTTTGTCATTAGATGAGATTAACCTGTAGCTATATATCAATTAAATGATGATCACAATTTCAACCATTGTTTCCCAGTCAATAATGACAGTTGTTGTGAGCTTAAAAGCTTTATTTATCAGTCTTTTTTAATAGCACATCTTTATTGATCAATATCAATCATAAATCAGTTATCACAATATGAAATCTATATAAAAATAAGTGCATTAAGTGTGTTTCATAAAGGAAAGAATTCCTCTTCTAAGATTAAGGATAGTTTTGGGGAAAAATACTTGACAACATATGTACAAGCTATCCCTTTGAGCTTTTAAAGTGGATGAAAAAGGTAATGTTAGTCAAAGTACATTTACTTATATGACTTCATCAATGTACTTTTCTTCCCGCTTGCCTTGGGGTTTCTGGAAACCAGAAGAACATTGTTAGGTGCCACCTTGGAGATCTCCAAGGGAATGGCATTCCCCTTTGGATACTCTAGTGTTCATTGCTGTACTCATTTGATCACCTTCCATCCCGCAGTTGCACAGGAGAGTGGGGATCATCTTGCGGCAAGCTTTGGTGGATCTGTCCTCTTTCCAAACACCAGACAGTTTCTGGAAAATAGAAGATCTTTAAAATAGCAAAGGAGCCTCCAGCAGTCCTGGAAGTCTTTAATTCACTGTGTCCCTGGGGAACAATCCAAACATTAGTGACTCTGCTTTGATGCTTGTTGTTGATAGCAGGTCATGGGCGTAGATGCATTCCCCCATCTGTGGTGCATTCTTTTGGACAGGACTTGTAAAAGCTGTGCCTTCTTGCAGTGAAGGCTTTCAATGGCAGGCCAGCTTGGATTGCCATCCAGGTGATGTCCTTGTGTTTTTAATCAATTGTGTAGAGGCAGTTTTCATCCACATGTGTTATGCTGTCACCAAGGACAGAGCCTTAATCTGTCCAGTATCCAATTCTGTGCTTGGCTGTTCTTTGAAACCCTCTGGTCAGGGGTTGAGATTTCTATTCTGAGCTTCTTCACAAACGTTATTGCTTCGGCACAGTATCATGGAATGCACCAGTTGGTGGCCCTCACTCGCCCTTTCTGCCCATCCGTGGAGCCGCCACCTTCTTAACAGAAAGAAGTGGCCCAGCTAGAAGCCTGCATGGCTTTTGTTTTCATTCCACAGAGTGTTCTGCACACAGTAGCATATGAGAGCCTTTTCAGGATTGTGGTGCTCTCCGGCCCTTCTTTCCTTCCCTTTTCATAGGACTTGAACATCATCTCCCTCTTCTGTCTCACCATCTTCAAGATCCAGAGGAAGTAGCAGGTCATTTGTTTGGTGGCCTTGGCTGTTTTTGGCTGCAGTAGCCAAACTTGAACGACTGCTGGAGTACTGGCAGTGTTATTCCTCACGGCCAGTATATTCCCCTTGTTTGCCCGTTTTATGTGGCTCCAGAGTCCCAGTCTCTGTTTTGTCTTCACCAGCTTTTTGTCTCATGTTCTGCACCATTCCTTCACCTTTGAATTATATTCCTAGGATATTCATTAAGTCCTGCTTGATCAGAATTGGCAGGAATTGGGTCTCGGTTGAGGGGCAGGGTTGTGAAATGTAGGAGCACCGACTTGTAGGTGATTTTTGATCTGAATACCTTTTTCAAAGTCATTGCATGCCGTCTCCATCACCATTAATTAGTGCTCATCCAGACTCAAAGGCAATAGCTCTCTGTTCACCAAGACTTTAGGCATTCAGAAACCTTAGTTGGCGCAGGACTTCTCAATAGTTTCCCACTTG
This sequence comes from Pleurodeles waltl, assembly GCF_031143425.1. Lineage (NCBI taxonomy): Eukaryota > Metazoa > Chordata > Amphibia > Caudata > Salamandridae > Pleurodeles > Pleurodeles waltl. The sequence continues at coordinate 408,914,778 of NC_090443.1, read as the reverse complement.
AAAAGCAGTGCTGTGTAATCAGAAAAATTGACGACAGCCATAGAGCTCTAAACGGGAGTCACTGCAGAGAAGGTGAGCAAGAGATAATCAAGGAACACCTTGAGTCATTGGGGTGACGACAGGAGGGGTTTCTGGCATTCATCCCTATACTCCTGATGATGTCCCATAGGTATGTCTCACATGGAATCCACATCAGCTGCCAGGACAATACGTCCATTCCTAAAGAGTCTGTTTCAGTACAGCCATCCACCTCTATGGTGTATTTGAAATCTCCTACAATCAGAATGGTAGTGGAGGTCATAAGCTGCAATCTGAGGAACTGGAGCGATTCGAGTATGTAATTATTCTTGTGGGGCACAAACGCTGATAAGGCTCATGGCTCTCTTTACCACGAACCATCCATGACCAGAGCTTTGCTGTTAACGTACTCGGAATCCCTATCAGCTTTGAAAAAATTCCCTCGGATTGGAATGGCAAAGTTACAACTGTAAGTTCCTGAGAAATTAAAGTTGTAACCTTTCGACCAAAAGGATAAGGCATGCATCGTCTGACTTTCAAGTTGGTTGTATGACTGCGTGTATGGAATTCCACGTTCCTACAGAAAGCATATATTTCAGTTCTGGGCTACAAAGAAGTGTAGTGTGCCAAGACGCCTGACCTGGTCCTCCATGCTTTTAACTTTAATGGCTAACAACGATATACCCCCCACGTTAGGTTTTAGCCATCTTTTTATGTTTTACTCGATTATTAGCTATCTATAACAGTTTTCTGCCTCTTTCTGTGGCCTTCTCCATGGTAGTCAAACCTGTTCAATTCAAATAGAAACCAGAGTGTAGTGTTATGAGGCGGGCTGTGTACACAGGTAACACACAGTAGACTACCAGAACAATTTTTTTTTTTTTTTTTAAAGTCGCACAAATGAAACATGTAATTAATTTCAAAATTTGGTTCATTTGCCAAATCATTTTTCAGGGCTCGAAAAATCCACTAACCACTAGCATTGGTGAGTCTTATTTGATCAGGTCGAGCTATTTTGAATACTTACTCGTCTCTTCTGGCAGTTAATACTGAACAGGTGTTCTGTTTAGTTGAAAAGTGGAGGGGCAATAAAAGATGCCTTTAACTCTTGTTCTTATGTCACATTTGCTCTGTGTTCACAGATAGAGGTAAAAAGTCAGTTTTTCTTACAATTAATTTTCCTTCTGACTGCAGAGTTCCAGGACTTTGTAAGGTGAACTGTGTGACCTGCTGCTAAGAATGTAAAATAAAGGATATAGGGTGTCAGGGTTTTCCTAACACATAACATTTAAAAGAAAAATTCAAATGTGCAAACATTTCAATAAATATTTCAGTCGTTGTGAAAGCCCTTTTTTATATTTCTGCATGATGAAAAAATATTTTAATAGGATGAAAACAAATCAGAACACTTTACATGTTGATGTGCAAAGGATATGTTTTCCGAAACACAATTTTCACAGATTGTTAATACACTGTATAGTTTTATCAGTAAAGCTGCAAGTTAGTGGAGAGGGTTTTGGACATTTCTTGGAAAGTTACTGTGTGTAGATGACAATGTTACCACATCATAGTTTAGTAATATATTTGTTAAAATTGAGTGTTTAAAACAAACTGAGAAACACTCCTGCCCTGATGGCAATGTTATTAGTAAACTAAAAGAAGTCCGAGGTTATGTGGCTAGACCTCATGGGTATGTGGGCTAGATTCTTGTGATGCATGCAGCAAACTTTAGTCTACTTAATCAAACAAAAGTGTTTTTTTTGTACTGCAGAAATGCTGAGCTCACATATTTGAAGGTGCAATCATATGTGAGAATTAAGAAAAAGGCGACTCTGTAAACTATTTGCCTAGGATCACACAATTTGAGACCTGTTTACGGTTAGGTCGAGTAGATTATTTAAGTTACTCGACCTGCAGGTCTAGTAACATATTTATGATTTTTCGAGCCCTGATTTTTGTCATCTGGCAGGGATTGTGAGTAATTTACATTTGTCCACGTTGGAGGTCATTTGACATGGTCTGTCATTACAAAGTGTACTGCAGGAGTCTGCCATAGTCTTTTATCATCAGATCGTCTTACATAGCAAGGCGCTGTACACATAGAAATGCATGGAACGTTGATTAAGCTGGCGTTTGACAAATCTCAACTGCTTTCCTCTTGTGAGGTCAGGGACCGGGTGTCTTGCACAGAGGTGTCTGTATTGGCACACACAGGCAATTCCCAATCTGGATTCTAGTAATTGAGTCTTCACTTGTCTACTTTGGAAAAGTGTGCATGTTTATTGCATGATTTTATTGTGGAGTGGTCTCTTCTTACTTTCAGTTTAGTACATATCACCCTTCTTGCCAGCTGAAACTTCACTACCGATTTCCTCATGCTCCTTACTGCTGAACTATCTGCTTCCAGCAAGAAGTGAAAAAGGCTATACAACCTTTGAAGTGGCGGGCCAGGTTTAATTATTTTGTCAGCTACCAGGCCAGTAAGAATATTGCAAGAAGTGATATAACATCAGGAAGTTGGCATGTGACCTGTGTCCCTTCCTTCACTTGTGTGCCATTGCTGCTTGTCACCTAACTTGAAATTGGAGGATATAAAAACTGTTTTTAGTTAGTGTGGATGGAGTTCTGTACAACAATATATCAAAATCCCTCACTCCCTATATGTGAGTAGAGGGTTTAAGGTAGCATCTACTATTTACATATGAATTTGTATCTGGCATGGTGGATGCCTTTTGTTTTGGACTAATAGAGATGGGCCTTTTCTCCTCTTTAATCGTATTCCCGCATTCTGCTCTGATGGAAAATGAGAGTCCAGACTAGGATATGTGTTATCCACTGCCATTCAGAAATCAGCAAAATCCAGCATATTTTCTTTCTATTTGAGTAGACCTTTCATGCAGAAACCTTCATGTCCCTATGAGCACACTGCCAGCACAGAGACAGTCATCTTGGCAGGTAAGAGCAGACATTTTCCCCACCTGCTACAGTCGTGTATAGTGTCTGCGAGAGCCCGATAAAATACATCAGGAAGGAATTGAGAGTTGGGGTGAATGGGAGCATATTGGCCCGCAGGCCAAATACTAGACAAGCAGGCTCTAAATCAGTGACCCATCCTTAGCTTCCAGTATTTACCAAGAACGGGTGGATGTGTGCTGCTTTCAACCTCCCATTGATTCCTTAAGTATTCAGTCCAAACCGAGATCTAGGTGACTCTCCACTTTTTTTTATTCACTCAAGCTTACCAGATGTGTCTGCACTTCCAGTAGCCCTGCTCCTTCAAGCATGAGCACTCACTTTCGGTGTCTCCCATCGATTCTCTTAATTCTGGGTTGCCATTGAGCTTCAGAAGTCACTAGCAGTTCATGCTCTTCTGGGTGAACTTTGATTTTTGAGTCCTCCCTCCCAGGATGGCAACAAGGTGTTAAGTTATAAATCCCTCCTTGAGCGGGAATGCCTTAGCTTGCTGCCCTGGGGAAGAAGATTAGAAGGCTTTATTCAGACCTTGAGAACTGTCTTCCTTATCCTCCCTTTGTCCATTGGTCTTCTCTGGGACACCAGCCACAAAGGCCCTGGCTCACGTGTCCTGCTACTACCTAGAGAATATTGTTCAGCATCTCTCATGGCAGCTAACTGCTTGTCCATATGATGTGTTGGTAAAGTCAGACTGCATGTGGGACGGTAGGAGAGTTAAGTATCAACTCTTTGTAGTTAAACAGAGCTGCCCTATGTGACATTTTTACCATGTTCTATATAACAACCAAACACAGGTTTTTCATTGCTTGCCATTGCAGGGGTATGTTCCAGTCGGCACGAGTAAAATATGTTGTGAGATGTGCTATTGCTGTGTTTCCCCGCCTTTCTTATTGCGCATTATAGTTCTAATTTATAGCTACTGTTCCAATCCTCTTGGTCTATTTAAAACATCTTAGGTAAAGTGACTAATACTACTAAAGATTTGTATTTCATTAACTGGATGTGGTAAAGCTGTGCTTGATAGGGCTTTAAAACTAATTAAATTGTATTCTGCACAGGACTGTTTAGTAGCCTGTTATTTATTCGTTTTTGAAGATTTTCAGCAGCTTGATTAGGAGAGAGATGCACCATAGACCTCACTTCCTTGCTTCCAGCAGAACCCAGCACTTCACTCCTGAGGCCAGCAGCCTGAGAATTGTGGATGTGCTGGGCGTGGATGCAAGAACTTCAAGACTCTGTGAAATACCCATAATCGTCGAATCATTTACCATGCGGACGGCTCTAGAGGCTGAATTATGTACAGAAGGATTACATTTCCAGAGCATTGAACCGAAGTGATGAGATGTGACCGTGAGTTATGAACGTTTCTGCAAGTAGGAGGGCAAGTGACAAGGTCTGCCACTGCCTTGTGCACCACAGCAGTTTCCTACTCTCTTTGTAACGCTATAGGGCGAGCACTCCTCACACTGGACGATTTCATTGTATTGTTAATATTTGCCAAATGTTGAGAGCTTAAAATAATAAGTGATATACAACATTGACATTGCTCTGAAGGTGTAGATAGCCAGATAAAGGAAATTAATCTTTTTATTATCATGTAAAATTCAGCTTTCCTTCTACTCCTTACATGTAGTTTGAGAATTGCTGTTGCAAAAGTGAGCCAGCTAGGTAAAAAAGGGTGTTATTAATATTTACAATATCAACATGTTCTGTCTTCCTTGCTCTCCCGACTCTAATGCCGAGGATATCAATTTACTTTTTTCCGTCGAGCTTTTCCCCTCAAGGTACTTCTTGTCCAACTAAACATTGTTGTTGTTGGAGCCTCTGAAGGACAAGAAAACCATGAAAATGTCCAGAAACCGGAACATGAGTCACAGTCACCTCCACATACTACCTGAGTTCTAGAACACAGCCATGCAATACTGTAAATCACAACACTCCATTGAAAATGTGATCCTCCAAACCTAAACCTTGAGCACTATGGTACATTCAAGACCTGTAAGAGAACAAGGGGTTTTATATACGTAAAAGGATAGAAATGGCGACAGACCACTGTCCTCAATGACCTGGCCCAACTCAAAGTTCTCTGCTGCCAGTATTGATCCTTCATGACCACAACTAAAGCCACCTTAAGACAATCTATTAAGCAACTAACAGAAAAAAGCTGCGTTCAAAACCATCAAGTACTGCATCAGTCCACTCGAAGACCTCCCATGCCGCAATCATTCGACAAGCGCGCTACTTCCCTGAAAGGTCAACAAAATCAGATCTCAAGTTAGCAATGCAAAGTAGATTTCCACACTACCATCTTTTCTTTATCGCTCCAGTACCCAAGTAAACAGCCTTTGCCCATTTCTTGCAAGCCGATCTTACCAACATCTTGAACTCACCCAAGGTCACCTCCTTTGAAAATGACATTCTACAATATTTAATAATTTTGAAGAGATGTCCTCACCTCCCTTCTCAACATCATTAACTTCTCTCACAGCCAAGAAACCTTTTCAGATTCTTTAAAGAAAGGGCATACCTTTTCCATGATGAAAACTTTGATACAAAACCCAGACGACTAATTATTTCTGTCCCCCCACCAACCTACTTTTGTTAGGGAACAAAGAGGCAGGAGTGTCCTCCCAACTACAGGAGCAGAGCAACCAGAACAATGCTCTTAAGGACTACAAATCCATCTCTGAACCACACTGTAGCACCATGACAGCTACTCTTTGAGTGGTCAACAATAACCTCCTTGTTAACAATAGAACTTACTTAAAATTACTTCGAAATTCTGTTTGACTTCCTGGCAGTTTTCAATGCAATCAACCATTATACACATACCCACATTATCAATTTGCTGCCAACACTCAACCTCAAAACCTTCTTGTAAGAAAGTGCCCTTTTTGGCATGGATACCCCCCACACATACGCACACGTTTTGCCTGATATTGATGCCGACTTGACTGAGAGTGTGCTGGGATCCTGCTAACCAGGGCACGGCATCAGTGTTCTTTCTCTAAATATTTACCATTGCTTCCACAGTTGGCACACCCCTGACACACAGTTAGGTCCCTTCTAAAAGGTAACCATGGCACCAATGGCCCTGTGGCCAGGGAAGGTCCCCAACGGCTGCAGCATGTATTATGCCACCCTGAAGGACCCCTCACCAAGCACACACACACACTGCCATTGCAGCTTGTGTGTGCCGGTGGGGATAAAAAGACAAAGTCGACATGGCACTCCTCTCAGAGTGCCTATGGCATAAGCAAGACACCCCTCTAGCAGGCCTTAAAGCCCTAAGGCAGGGTGCACTATACCACAGGTGAGGGCATAGCTGCATGAGCAATGTGCCCCTACAGTGTCTAAGTCTATTCTTAGACATTGTAAATGCATTGTGGCCGTATAAAGTATGTGGGCTGGGAGTTTATCACTGCGAACTCCACAGCTCCATAATGGCTTCAGTGAAGTCTGGGAAGTTTGGTATCAAACTTCCCAGCACAATAAACCCACACTGCTGGCAATGTTGAATTTATTGAAAAATACATCCAAAGGGCCCCCTGTATTTCAGCCAAACGTCTAGTGCAGGACTGACCGGTCTGTGCCAGCCTGCCACTTCCAGGACAGTTTCTGACCACATGGGGTGAGAGCCTTTGTGCTCTCTGTGGCCAGAAACAAAGCCTGCACTGGGTAGAGGTGCTTCACACCTCCCCCTTGCAGGGACTGTAACACCTGGCGGTGAGCCTCAGTGGCTCAAGCCTTTTGTTGCAGTTCCCCAGGGCACTCCAGCTAGTGGAGGTGCCCGCCCCCTGACAAAGCCCCACTTTTGGCGGCAAGTCAGGCGGGAAATTTAGGGAAAACAAGGAGGCGTGACCACTTCAGCTGGGACCACCCCTGTGGTGTCCGGAGCTGAAGTGACAACCCACCTTGCAAAATTATCCATCTTGGTTTGGAGGACAGGGACCAATTGGGTTAGGTCTGTTTTTCCCCTCCCCAAAGTGAGTGGACACTGGAAGGGTGTAGTCACCCTCAGGGAGAGTAGCCATGGGCTACTGCCCTTTGACCCCTGTAACGCCCCTAAATCCAAGATTTAAGGGCTCCCCTAAACCTAGCTTGTCAGATTCCTGGTGACCTCAAGAAGACAACAAGAAGAAAGAAGAAGGACTGCTATGCTGACTCCCAGCAGAGAAGTCTGAAGACACCAACTGACTTGGACCCTGACCTCCAGGCCTGTCTCCAGCTTCTGAAGCTCTGCTACAAAATGGCGACACATCTTGCAGGACCAGCAACCTTTTAAAAGCTTCAAGAGGACTGACTGCACCCCAGAGGTCCAAGATCTCCCATGGACAGCGGCCCTGTCCAGAAAGAAACATCAGCAAAGGACTCCAGAACCGTCCTGGATCTGCGAGTCCTGCCCACTCTGCACCCGATGCCCATGGCCAGTGTCCAGGTGGCCCGACCGACTAGAGCTGGTCCCCAGGCAATTCTGACGTAGTGACTACCCTTTTTGACCCCTCCTGTTCAACACGACGACACCTGCAGCCTAAATCCAGAGGACTCCCCCAACCGCAAGAGACCCGGATGCAGATACCCGATGCCCAAAGGTACCACTGCACCCGCAGCTCCCTGGCCTCGGGGAATTTGACCCACGGTCCAGCATGTGGCCCTCTTCCTTGTCCAGCCTTTGGTTTTCCAGAACTGACCCCCTGGACTTAGCCTGCAGCATCATTGTAACCCTCAGGGTCCCCCTATTGGAAAGCATTGGTAGCCTGTACTCTGTGTTTCCACCCTGCACTTGGCTGCCTCTGCGCCGCTGAGGGTGTGTGTTTGGTGCTGACCTGTGGCCTCTCTGGGGGCTCCTCAAAACCCCCCAGGTCTGCTCTCCGAAGAAGCGGGTCCTTACCTGCAAGCAGGCCTGATTCAGAGTGCCCCCTTTCTCCATAGAAGCCCATGTTAAATCGACCTCAACTTTGACCACTGTAGCCGGCCGGCTCCGTATTGCTGGTGGTGGGTGTTTGGGGTTAACTTGCACCTCAACCTTTGGACATCCTAATCCCTGCAGACTGGAACTTATCTTGAAACTGTGCTAACTTTTCGTCCCCTCTGGAACTGTTTCTGAAAATTGCACTGTCAACTTTTAAAACAGATTATTGCTATTTATTCAAAAACCGTTTAACTTGCCAAATTGAAACGAAGGGGTATTGATACATATGTTGGATACTTACTTGCAAATGTACTTATCTGCAACTTGAATCTTGTGGTTCTAGAAATAAAATAATAAAATATGTGTTTGCTACAAAAAAAAACATTGGCCTGGGGTTAGTCATTGAGTGTGTGTTTCATTTATTGCTTGTATGTGTACAACAAATGCCTTGCACTACCCTCTGATAAGCCTAACTGCTCGTCCACACTACCACAAAAGAGAGCATTATTATTATCTACTTTAGCCTCTGTTATGCCTCTGGGGATCCCCTGGACTCTGTGCACACTATATCTCATTTTGATATAGTATTTACAGAGCCACATTCCTACACTTCTCAGTCGGCCAGATAGAGTGATTGAAAACCTGTGTCGAGCTAATTGAAAAGAACATGTCATGTACAAACCATAAGCTCAACGCAACAGCTCCAAACAACCACAGGTTCAGGTATGGCTACCTGATATCAACCTGGAAAAAACAAACACACACACACACACCCCCACCCTCACCCCCCCGACAGTACAACATGACTTGGATTCACTATCAATACAGATTTCATTTTCAAACAGCACATCATCAAGAAAACAAAGACAGCATGGTACCACCTCTCCTTCCTGAAAAATAAAACCCCTTCTTCCACAATCCGATTACAGAGACACAGTGGAAGCGCTGGTCCCCTCTCACCAGGGTGGAGGAGGCAATAGTCTGTTCATCACTTTCCCAGTCACCACTCCCTTGAAGGCCATTCTACACACTGCAGTACATCTCATCAGTGCCTTAAACATCATCTGTAACTCTCCAATACTTAAGGAACTACACTGGCTGAACTTCAGGCCTACTCGGTCTTCAATACCAGTTAATCACCTACATAAACAATACTCCCACATACCTTGTCAAGAAGTGAATAGCACTTAACCAGAAGCCTTGACATAGTCATAAATTATATGAAGAAGTACAAGACGGAAAAACTAGAAGGCAGGTTTTCTGTGTAGGAACAAGATTAGAGTCTGTAATAGTGTATTTAGATTTTAGAATCTTGTGAATGGAACGTTTTCTGTCGGCTTACGATGAGAAGCGTTTTGTTCGTTAGGAGCGTGTGTGAGTGCTCCAATAAAGGTTACTTGCTCAAGGACATCGTTGTTCCTGGTGTTTTAAATACAACATTTTGGCGACGATTTATAAACCAGGAGCACTCACCACAGACTCGAGGATTTTCACCATCTTCAGCACTTTGTAGATGGCAGACGGAGACGGTTTAGGAGTGTTTAGGAGTGTTCCTGCATTCCGGTGATGTTGGATTTCTAGGAGGATAGATTCAAAACCTTCAGGAACTGGAAGTGGTGAGGCAGAACATTTTTTTGGACTGAACTGCATACTATTTCTCTGAATTGGCAGTTGTTTGGCAGCCATCTTAGAGACAGTGTTGTTCGTATGAAAGATTAGTAAGAGAACAACGTCATTAATCGGCGGCCATCTTAAAAAATAAAACAAGAAGAAAAACTCTCATTTTTATTTTCTATCCTTGACTATTCAGTCATAATGAATAACATTTGTGGTAATCCTCCTCCGCCATTTTTAAACTCTGCTAATGAGGCTACTATGAATTGGTAAAAATGGCTCAGACATTTTAAAAACTACATGTTGGCAATTAATGGAGATTCATTTGAATCACACAGAAAAAAAACATTACTACTCAACTTAATTGGCTTGGAAGCTGAAGACATCTTTGAGCATTTACCTCCAGTTCTACCACCATCTGGCACAGACGCCAGAGATTATGACTGTTTTTCAGAAGCTGTAGATAGGTTTAAAAAAAGGTTTTCAGAGGAACCACACATTGTTATGGAAAGGTATAAGTTTTTCACACGTCATCAACAACTTAATGAGTCAGTTGACTCATATATTTCTGCTTTACGAATTTTGGCTGCAGACTGTGAATTTGGAGAAACAGCGGATATTTATATTAGAGATCAGTTAATTATTTTCTGTTCGAATAAAAAGATTCAGGAACAATTGCTTAGACAACGCAATCCCACTTTGAGAGAAGCAATTGACACGGCTAAGAGTGTTGAATGTACAATAAAATCTTTCAAAGCCATTAATGTGGATGACATTGACAAAGAAATTGCAGCTGTAGCTTTAAATGATACAGAGAAATATGAGGCTAGTAACAAAGGAAAATTTTCTAAAGGAAAACAAGTCAGTATTAACAAACAAATTTCAGGATACAATGTTAGTAAGACATTTTGGGGGTCATTCAGACCCCGGCGGGTGGCGGGAGCCGCCCACCTGGAGGGAACCGCCATATGGGCCGCTCTGCGGTCGAAAGACCGCGGAGGCCATTCTGGCTTTCCCGCTGGGCTGGCGGGTGACCGCCAGAAGGCCGCCCGCCAGCCCAGCGGGAAACCCCTTCCCACGAGGAAGCCGGCTCCGAATGGAGCCGGCGGAGTGGGAAGGTGCGACGGGTGCAGTTGCACCCGTCGCGAATTTCAGTATCTGCTGAGCAGACACTGAAATTGTTTGTGGGGCCCCCAGGGGCCCCACGACACCCCATACCGCCATCCTGTTCCTGGCGGGTGAACTGCCAGGAACAGGATGGCGGTATGGGGTGTCGGAATCCCCATGGCGGCGCAGCAAGCTGCGCCGCCATGGAGGATTCCTGAGGGCATCGGAAAACCGGCGGGAGACCGCCGGTTTTCCTGTTCTGACCGCGGCCAAACCGCCGCGGTCAGAATGCCCTGCGGGGCACCGCCAGCCTGTTGGCGGTGCTCCCGCATCCCCGGCCCCGGCGGTCCTTGACCGCCGGGGTCAGAATGACCCCCTTTGTGATAAGTGTGGTTCCAAAACACATGCATCTCAATTCAAGTTTTGCCCAGCCAAAGGCAAAGAATGTTTCAAGTGCAAGAAGATTGGTCATTTTGGCAATGTTTGCAGATCGGTAGCCAACAGAAGAATATCTACGCTGGAGGAATCAAAGTTTGATAACGAGATGGAAGATCATTTCGTTCTCAGTCTTAAGGAAAAGGTTTCATGCACAAATAAGTCTGATACAGAAAAGACCAGGAAGGGTATTAACTGCACTGAAATTGACAAAGAACCCTATATTCCACCTGATTGTGGAATCGTCATTGATGGATTGAATGTGAAAGTTTTGGCAGATTCTGGATCACCATATACTATCTTATCAGATCAGTTTTTTAATGAAAACTGGGATGATAAAAAGTTAGAACCAAATGATGTCAAAGTATATGGTTTTGGGGGCAAAGAGATTGATATGCTTGGGTTCTTCATAGCGGATATCAAATTTTTAAACAGGTCAATTATTGGAAAAGTATATGTTGCAATTGATGGGTTACATGTTATTGGTTGGCGTCATCAAAAGAAAATGGGAATGGTGCTCAATCCAAATGCCAAGAATCCAGTGTATCTGTCTGATAATATACAGTCTGTCCAAGTTTTGAACACAAGTACAGATAAGTTGGAGTTATTATTAGACAAATTTAAACATTTGTTTAGCAAAGAGTTAGGTAAGGTGACAGGATTTTCACATCACATTCAACTTAAAAAAAAATGCTGTTCCTATCAAACACAAATTAAGCCATGTTCCACTTTCGGTCAGTAAGGAGTTATCTGAGATGTTAGTCAGACTGTGTAAGGAGGATATTATTGAGCCTGTTGATGCTGCAGAATGGGTTTCCCCAATTGTTCTGGTGCGGAAAAAAACAGGAGATTTGCGTTTGTGTGCTGATTTAAGATCTGTGAACAAGCAAATTTTGGTGGATTGTTTTCCACTTCCACGCATTCAAGAGCTTTTCACAAAGTTAGAGGGTTCTAAATTTTTTTCAAAGATTGATCTGAAGGCAGCATACCACCAAGTAGAGTTAACTCCCGAATCTCGTTGCATTACCACTTTTATTACTCCAGATGGTGCTTTTCAATATAAACGCATGCCTTTTGGTTTGGCATCAGCTGCTTCTGTTTTTCAAAAATTGATGCATTGTTTATTTAAGGATGTTGGAAATGTCATTGCTTTTCAGGATGATATTTTGATCTACACAGCTACAAAAGAGGAACACTATACGAAGTTGGACAAGGTGATGTCAATCCTAAGTGATAGGGGTATGACGATTCATTTCGACAAGTGTACTTTGTTAACTAATGAAATAGACTATTTAGGTCATTCTATTTCAGGAAAAGGTATCACACCTATTAAGAATTCTCTACAGGTGATACAAAACATTGAGGAGCCCAGAAACAAAGACCAGGTTCATTCCTTTTTAGGCCTATGTGAGTACTATGCTAAATTGGTCAAACATCTTAGCGATTTAGCTATGCCTTTACGTGTATTACTTAAGAAAAATGAAACATTTAGGTGGTCTAATGATCAGGTTGATGCTTTCAACAAGTTAAAGAAGTCTATTGTAAATTCGAAACCACTTTCTCCATATTCTGGTGATGCAGTAAATGTTATTACTGTTGATGCAAGTTCAACAGGATTAGGAGCAGTATTAACTCAAGTCAAAGGGAATGTTGAACAAACCATTGCTTTTGGTTCTAGGGCATTGTCTGAAGCTGAGTGTAGGTATTCAACTATTGAACGTGAGGCACTTGCCTGTGCGTGGTCTGTTGAACACTTTAAAATGTATATATGGGGGAAACATTTCAAATTGAGAACTGATCATAAACCACTGATTTCTTTATTATCTGAAAATGGCATGGGTAGAGCGTCTTCAAGACTCATACGTATTTTAGCAAAATTGTATGAATACAATTTTACAGTGTCTTATTTGCCAGGTACAAGGAATACCAGAGCGGATTGTTTTTCGAGATTATCTGGCAGTAAGGAAATGTCTACAGATTCTGAAGTGATTGAAGAATGTGTTGTTGCAAGTGTGAGAGATGCAGTATTGTCGATTTCTGAAGTCATTTCAGAAAAAGAATGGGTTTCAGCATATGACAAAGATGAAGTTCTTGGAATTGTGAAGGGTTTTATCATAAAAGGTTGGCCACGAGAGAAATCTTTAACAAAGGATTTACAAGTTTTCTGGAAAGTTAGAAATGAATTGTCCATAGAAAATGATTTGTTACTTAAGGGTGAATGTTTTGTACCTCCTACAGAAATAAGAAGAAAGTTGATTTCTATAGCTCATATTGGACATTTAGGACAATCTGGAACTATTAAAAAATTGAGAGATCAGTTTTGGTGGCCGTACATGGATTCAGAGGTAGTTGTTTTCATTAAGAATTGTTTGTTGTGTCAGGATTCTGATAAAGTTTTGAAGACACAGAAAACTGAGGTTAATGTATTACCGTTTCCAGAACAACCATGGAAGGATTTAGCTATGGATTTACTTGGTCCTTATGAAGGTATTAGTTGGAAAAAGTGTATATATTGGTTATTATTGATTATTTCTCCAAATGGGTTGAGTATAAGTGGATTGAGCGACCCAGTACTGATGAGGTAATTGAGTTTCTAAACAATTGTTTCAGAAAAGAAGGTTATCCTGATAGTATCACTACTGACAATGGTACACAGTTTACTTCTTCTAAATTACAAGATTTCTTGTCTAATTTAGGAGTTAAACATAAACGAACTGCTTTATATGCACCCAATATGAACGGTTTAGTTGAAAGATTCAATAGAACTTTAGTAGAGGCAGTACAACTGGCTCTAAATGCTAAGATTAATGTTAAGGAACATGTTGCACAAATGATTTGGTCTTATCACTGTACACCTCATTCTTTAACTACATTTTCACCGTTTTTGATGTTGAAAGGAAGGAAACCAAGACTAGGTCTAAATCCATCTTGGTTGCAAAACAATGTACAGATTTATGATATGAATAGGCTATACAATGAGGCCAAGGTAAATGTTGAGTTTAAGAACAAAAATAATTGCAAGGAAAATGGACAAAGGAGTCTAAGTTTAAATGTTGATGATTGGGTTAAGATCAAGCTTCCCACACATGTCAGAAAGGGAGAATCAAAGTATTCAAAACCTTGGAAAGTTATTAGGGTTGGGAGGTCTTCAGCTATGTTGAGTAATGGTTCATGGTGGCATTGTTCCAGATTAGCACGTGTAAACTTTGAAGGCTGTCACAAATTAAGTCATCTATCTGATCCTGATTTTGGGTGTGAATCATTCAAGGCTTATTCAAACAGTAGAACAGGTTATACCGACAATACTTTGTTGGGTCATCGTGAAGAATATAGTTCTTCAAATGTTAATATGAATGAGTTTGGTGTCAGGGCCAGCAGACATAAAAAATTACCAAACAAATACAATGATTACATAATGTATTAGACAACATTTATTTAGGTTTTAAAAAAAAAAAAAAAAATTATACTACAAGGTCTTATCTAATGTAGGAACGTATATTACAAAGTTTATTGCAGTTTTTATTTTTATTTGTTTTGGTTTTATTCACTTGTTTATTTCATTTTGTTTGTTTGAAAAGAAGGAGATGTGTAATAGTGTATTTAGATTTTAGAATCTTGTGAATGGAACGTTTTCTGTCGGCTTACGATGAGAAGCGTTTTGTTCGTTAGGAGCGTGTGTGAGTGCTCCAATAAAGGTTACTTGCTCAAGGACATCGTTGTTCCTGGTGTTTTAAATACAACAGAGTCCCTCCCGTCCTCCTTCAATTCAGGAAAAAATGAAGACACACCTCTTCAATGAGTAGCACTCCTACACAGTAAGAACCATTTGCTACCTGCCTTATTGTAAATTATCTTTAATCATAACTCTTGAAGCTCACCCTCTGTTTAGCTTTTGTTGCTTTCTAGCTCGGTCTGCACTACTCACGACTGATTGCACACATGCCTAAATACATTAATGAATATCCTATTTAATATCATTCCTCTAGTCATTTGTGTTTATGGCCACTGAAAAGCACCATTGATTTTATAGGTGAATCTTCAATTGTAGAAGACTATCAAAATGGCATTTTATTCAAAATGATGCTTAGTTCCTGATTATTAAGCCCTTTCAAATTTGGCAGGTAATGAAATTGAGGTGCACAGTATCACACACTGTGGTCAGGAATTACCTATTTGGTCTCTGGACACTCTCCCTTTAAGCAGAGGCACAATGGGCTACAGCGAAAGCAGATTTACTACCTCTGAAAGCATGTTAATGTTCTTTCAGACATGTTTATGCTTCGAGATGTGATCTCACTGCATGGATGTACTTCATCTGCTCATATCTGTTTACTAAGAGACTGTATTCCAGCACTTTTATGTACCATTAAGGTGCTGTGAGGTGTCATTAAATCTCGCCTACCAGATAGCTTTTAGTTGTCTGTTTGTGAAAGATCTTTTGTGAACCATAGTAAAAACTTACAGTGGGCTTAGAGCCTGCCCATTGCATACCATTGGTTGGCTTTATTGTCGCTCTCGTTTGCTTCCTTCTTATTCATTAGCTTTCCTTCCTCTTATTGTGTTTTTCCTTTCCCTGGAGCACAGGTTATTTACCATCTAATTTGATTCATTTTATCCTTCCGTTGCTCACATTCAGGGCACTGTGTATTTCTTTCTTTTTCTTTCAGCATTCCATGAGAGTAGATGTGTTGTCTTGCTCTTTCCCTCATGTACTGCTTACCCCTCAAGTACCCGCCCCTTCACTGTCAGTGTCGCTCTGCATCTCTCTCAGATTCTCTGTAAGAGCACAGCTGCAGGTATATTTTTTGCCAGCATATGACTAAAGAGCAGACTTTAATGGTTATTTTAGTTTTTTGTCCTGCAGTATGTATGGATGCACAGGCCATGACACAAAGGCCTTTATGGCACTGGGCAGGGGCTGGCTGCTGCTCTCAGCTTGTGTTAGAGGCAAAAGTTGTACTTAACATAACTGACAAGGAGACATCTCTTCTCCTGGAGGCCATAAATCTGACCTCTGGGCTACTGCAGATGACCAAATGGCTGGAGCGTTTGGTTCAGTTGTGCGTCTTGTGGAAAGTAAATTAGGACTTGACAAGATTTTTCCTGTACATTCTGAGCTTCTTTATTATTTTAGAATTCTGTTCACAGTTTCCTGATTGAAAAGTATTTGAAAAATAAGCTGTGCAATTTATAGAGATAGAAAATACTTAATTCAGTTTACAGTTTTGGAATATCTTAAGCTATGTGTTTGCCTCGCTGGAGTATTTCTAAATGATTTTCTTTGACTTTTTTTTTAATAAACAATGCTTTACAAACATAGTCAACATCTTGGCACTTCCATTAAAAATTAGAGACATATTAGCTTTGCCAATGTTTGTTTTTAAACTGGACCCTCTCCGCTTCGCATGTACCAATGGATAAGAGCAGTCACGCTCAGTGGCTTAATAAGTCTAAGTAATAGTCAGATGGAAAAATAAGGTCTACTGCAGACTGCAAAAGTGTGCGTCTCAGATTTCACTAAGGATGCTTGGGAATGTCTCCCATATCTCTGTTAAGGGACTGAAACTATGAAATGTATGGGTTTTAGAGGTTGGGTGGAGATGATTTAAGCAAAAAAACTATTCCCCTTCATTATTAAAAGCTGTATCCCCTTCCTTCAGCCACTCCTTTATTGATCGCCATCAGGCACTCATTATTTCACTTCACTAAAGCCCAATGATTCTAAATAAGGAATATTGAAGATAAAGTAAAAGGATATATGCTCTCTTCTTTGTTCTCTTGCCCTTTTGTGTTTTATTCCATCACAATTGATATTGTCTTTCTAAAGCATTTTCAGAATTATTACTTGAAATATTACCTCCTAGATCTAAAAGTGCTGAGTGATTTGAAATTTTGACACTTGATGCCTATAACCGGCCTCTGGCGGCGGACATTTCTGCTATTTGGAATCAACACAAATACTGGCCTTAGATATGTCCTTTATTTGATACGCTCCAAACAGCCAATGAGATTTAAATTATCTCATTAGTTAAGACACCATGAATCTGGTTGGATTGTTTTTCAAGTTCATCATTTTCACAGATTTTGACAGTTCTGTTTCTGTACCTAACTGGGGTAGTCTACATTTCCCTATGTTGCATTAAAATGTTTCATAGTATTTCTAATACCAGTCTTTTACTATTAAAAGTGATTTCAGTTGTCTTTGTCTGATTAAACTATCCTGTTGGCACTCAATATTTAGGTATTCAGAAGCTGTTTTGTTCAGTTTTATGGGAGAAGTAATGGAAAACCTTAGATCAAGATCCATTTTAATGACCAGTTTAAAAGAGATTCAGCTGGAACATTGATGCTATAGAGAATAATTTGTCAGTGTCCTCTAGGTGATCTAATGTTTGTATTGCAGTACGGGTCCTTGTGCTACACACACTCATATGGGTA
This sequence comes from Pleurodeles waltl, assembly GCF_031143425.1. Classification (NCBI taxonomy): domain Eukaryota; kingdom Metazoa; phylum Chordata; class Amphibia; order Caudata; family Salamandridae; genus Pleurodeles; species Pleurodeles waltl. Next base: position 408,897,281 of record NC_090443.1, on the reverse strand, counting down.
CAACATGGATGTGATAGTCTGCAATTCCGGTGAGCAACGATTAGAATTAGCAAAACTAAAAAAAATTAAAATAAAAAAGATAAATGCAGATATTCTTGAGGAGCTTGCCATGGGCTAGCTGCACTTAAACAGCTTTGCTTAGTCTCTCTTGAGACCTGGGAGGAAGCACTCCTAAATACCAGATTCAGGAACAAGGTATCAGTAAGTAAGGTGGGCAAGCCAACAGATTTACAAGGAGAGTCGAGTCAAGGGTCTGGCTCGGACCTTAGATCCCGTGCACAAGCTGAGCCCTGAAAATGTTTGCTATGTAAATAACACAACCAACATCAGGTAAGATATGATAAAGCCTATTCATAATTGAAGAAAGTGTATTTCCTTAACTTGTGAAGCTTTAGACTTTAATAAATCACATTATAGCACTGCGCCGACAAGTACTTATTAAAAGTGATATTGTTAACATGAACCATTAGTCCACTAAGAGGCAAGACAATTGTCATGTAAAAACTGTATATGACCCTGATTATTATAACGTAACATTGTATTGTAATAAATCAAGCACAATTGGTGTGTACGGCTGGTGTTCTGAACTCACATATTTGTAAGTGCTTTAATACGCGATAATGAAGTAAACAGAGTTTTGGTGAAATAAAATATTTGCCTAAGCTCACACAATGTAAGCAGGTAAAGCTGCGATTTATCCAGGTTTATTGGTTTCACTTAGTACAAATCAACCAGGAAATGGGTATCTATTTGTCTTTTCTTACGTTAAGACTTTGTTTTTACCTCTTCTTGCATTTTTCTGTAGTTTCTACATACCGTCAACTCGACCCGAAGGTACTGGAGCGCTTTTGAGCGTTAGTTACGTTACACAAGGTCACATTCATTGTTTATAGGCAGGGAGAGATTTAGTGATTTGCCCAGATACGCAAGATGTTGAACTAACGCTGAGAATCGAGCTTGGGCGGCATTTCTGGCCGTAAACGCCACATCCTGGGTAGATGGAGACAGGCATGCAGAAGCCACATGAAAGATCGGATTGTTTTGTGCTCGAAGTTCTAATAGGACCTCGAGCAGCGCCAGAACCAGGCTCCTGCTAGAGCCTGGCGTGGGCCTTCAGTGGCCGGCCTACCTCTATCAGTAAGTGGCACTGCAGTGCCACTTTCCTTTGGGAAGAACAGAGTTTTCTGTATGACAAGCTTGAAAATTGAACAACTCTAAAAGCACTTTCCAATCCCGCCACTAGGTGGCAGCAGATTCTCAGAATTGATAATAGGAAAGCGTCTATAGCCTACGTTTAATTTAAAGGTAACTGTTGCCCTTAGCTTTCACAAGATGTTTCCCAAGCTTAAGAAAAAAATATTATTTTGGGGATATGTTGATATCCTACAATTACATACAATATGAAACATGCCTTCACGAGAAAAGCACTCCAATCTTGTCAATTAAAAAATAAGCAACATAGGAATTTGCTCAAAAAGTGATGTATTTGTAGGCTGCTTTGATTTCAGGAAAACCTCTGGCCCTGGTTGACATCAATGGCCTATATTCTGGTTGGCAGCCTTGGTGTATATCCCAGATTGATCTTGGGCTTGAGGCAGGTTTAGTGCTGGTGACTATAGCTCACTTTGAAGGAAGTGCTGTCAGTGATGGTCCTGCAAGCTGCTCGAGAGGCATTTTGGTACCTGCTTGATGTATTAAGATGGAAAAACTACTGTAAGGGCTATAAGACTATTAGAACATTCCACCATCTGAGGATAGAATGTTCTAAATTAAAAAGGGAGAAACTAAAAAGCAAGCAGCATTACTCTTTTGACTGTTATTGGGATATTAAAATACAGCAAAGATTAGAGTTCAATTGTATTCTCAGGGCTTTCGGCCCCGGTGCCACTGCACTCGCTGCACCAGTGGTAGTTATGCCTCCGAGTCCTGTGAACGTCACTGACTGCAATATCTGTGCTGGCCGGTGACAGAATGGCAATGAGCGCACGGTTCTTTCCAGTGAAGCACACTGCACCAGGTGCGCACTTCTTTGGCGGCATAAATGTATTGCTTCCGGTGCACGCCTGCTTTGTATTAGTTAAATAGTTTACTCATTGCATGATTTCCTACTTATGATAAATTGTTCTCCTGTGTACTGTGGCAGAAATTGATATATTGGAAAAGTTCATTAATTTCCCTTTTCAGAATTTCCTGTAATTCATGTGACTTTTAAACCGATATATTTGAAAAATGTGCTTTAAAATGCAACTTCCGGCATCTATAATTCTTACTCCAGCTGTTCACTCCCTTGGTACAATGTGGTGCTGGTATGCAGACATTCTTTCAGTACTGCTTTCAGTTCCAAGATCGCCCACAGAGCTTGTTGGATAGTGCAACATCCGAAGTGTCCCAGTGATAAATAGCCGCGTTCTTTCTGTCTGCGTCCTTGTAATTCCGACCATGAACATGTTTTTAAAAAACATTTTTAATCCAACACGTTCTTCTTATTCCTCTGTGATTACAACGCCTTTTCAGATATCATCTTGTCACTGCCACAATATCGTGCTCACTTACTTAGCAGGTTGTTTTACAAGTACACGCCCTAAGGCGAGGTCGCTGGAAATTCCACATTCACGCTGGGTTTTTTTGCGTCCAAAGAATTTTATTGATTCTGAATGGTGGTAAAGAGCGTTAAACAGAGTGCAGGGTAGCAAGCATGACGAATCACCCTACAACGTGTTCACATTCACGGCATTTCAATCAGATTTCATATTCTGGCTGAGATTTTTAGGATTCCAGTAACAGGTTTCCTTGTCTTACGTTTTGGTCATATGAGATTGGGTTTTATTGCATTTTGTTTTATGCGCCTAGAATCCCGGTTTTAATGTCAGGTTCCGCAGTATATATACACATAACGTTACTCTGGGCACCTCAGTCCACCTGGCAGTGTTTCAGATGGCAAATATGTATAATGTAGAGTAAAAGTGTCAGATAAACGTCCGTCTGTACAGTGTGCTGTTCAGTTTTGTCCCACTCACAAGCCCCTCCAAACCTGATCAAATAATGTTTCTTAATTCTGTCTCAAATCGGAGCCTCGCACAGTATGGTTCTGTGCTCAGCGCTTCACGTTAATGAGCTTCTGTTGCACTAACATTTGTTTACTTTAAAGTCCTCTTTTCCACCCTGGAGACAGATCTGTGCGGTATAATAGCACAGCGCAACCTAAAAGTTGTAGAGCACTCATTCACCTCCATGAAGCCCAGTGGGCAGATAGTGGATGTTCATTGCTGGCTAACTCTGGCACTCTCTTTACTGACTTCGGAAGGATGAAAGTCCGAGCGTGTGACCACGGGTTACACCCAGAGAGAGCCCTGCAATTAATGCATTCGTCCACTGAGCTTCCAAACCTTGCAACGTGAAAGAAATAAAAACGTGACTTGTAAGAACAAACAAAACGTGACATTCAACGTCAGGTACTCAACCTTTCGGACAGTTCCTTGAGTTCATCACAGTGGGGCTAACTCAGCGTTTCATCCTTCCTTGGTGAATATCCTGAGTTCTTTTGTGTTGGTTAATGGTTAGAACCCTGTGCTCAGTGTGGCAAAGCTGTAGTTCTGTCGCTGGTAGCGATCATGTACGCATTTCCCCCTAGCAGCCCAAGAGACTGGGGTCCTAAAATGAAACAGGCTGGCATCTGTGCCCTGCAACCTTCCACGCACCCCCAAGTCCTACCGGGAGAAGAAAACAGGGCTTCCTGTCGAAATCACCTGGGCACCATAGGGCGGCTTCCTATGCTCCTGTGGCCTAGAGCCGGCCAGCCCCCAGGGTAAGTGGAGGTCAGGGCATTGCTGTTCCGGACCCCGAGGAGCACTCCTCCTGAAACAGTGGCATCACTGCTCTGCCGGGAGTGAGAGCAACGAGGGAGTGAAGGGCACTGCGCCTCTACCCACCAACTCTGCCTTCCACCACCTTTCTTTCCAGTGTGCGGACTCTACAAGTAAATGTATTCATCTTCACCGGCGGTGGTCCGAGTGCAGAGGCAGCCAGAGGAAGGCACAGCACTCCTGCTCAGAGGGGAGGCTGTCCTTGCCTGCTCAGAGGGGAGGCTGTCTTTGCCTGCTATCTGTCCCGCAGGCTGCCTTGCTTTTAGTCCCTCCTACAGATCTCAGCAGTGCCACCAGAGAGGCGGACAGACACTTAGCACGATTTATTTTCTGTCCCATTTATCTCTCCCCCACGCTGTCCCATCATCTCACTCTTCACCAGGCCTCGTGGGCACTGCCCGCTCCTTCCCTCCAGCCTCCTACCCTCTCCTTATTCCATAGCAGTCAGATTCTCTCCCTGCCGCTCTTGCACCTGCTTTGCCTTTTCTGCTGCCATCCTCCTGTCCAGCTACCAGACACCTGGGGTTGGCCATTATGCACTACTGAAACATTTATTCTGTTCACAAACCCCATTTCCTTTCATCTGCTCCCCATTTCCTCTTCTCCTCCAAGTGCTTTGATGTGGCCTCAGGGCTGCATTAAGCGTTTTACAAGCAACTGAAATTCACACAGCACTGAAAATAAAATATGAACGTTTGCCTTCGTTATCATTCAGATATTCAGAGTTTGAATTCGTTGTATGTCTGGCAGATCCTGATTCCTCTCACGGCCATCTCTCGAATGCCGCGTCCATCTCTGTCTTGAACTTGTCAAGATGAAAATAAAGAGTACACGTTTTTAACAAACGAGTGTTGTCTTATTTGAAGACTGAACAGAGTAATGAAAGTTACTTTATCTGACTAGCTGACACATTAATAACTGTTGTGATTTACCTTACGGAGTGCTTCTCCCACTCTGTTTTTGCGCCTCACAACTTGTCGTGCCTCTTGGCCTGTGCCACACCCTGAAGTCGCAGTGCGAGACGCCCAGCTTGCACTTTTCACATCTCGTGAATTTCTACGTTTTTTAAATAAATTCATTTCCTAACTATAACGTTCCGGTAACCTTTGGTGTTTTTCTGTGTTTCATTACTATATGTTACAACAACCCCTGCCGCGCACAGCCAAAGGCTGCGCGCAGCAGTGGTTGGCCACAGGGCCTGGCCTCAGGCACCCAACCTTGCACAGCCTTCATCCTTGCACAGGGGAGGTTGCCCGAAAGACCTGGCCTGCAGCCAGACCCTGCGGCCAATCCCCCCTTAACCACCCAACGCTCTGCACAGTCCTTTAGCCGTGTGTGCCGGGAGTTGGCAGCGGCCTCTCTGGGTGTGAGAATAGGTGTCAGAGGGTGTATCTGGGAGTGGCAGTGGCTGTCCGATTTTGTCTGGGTACCAGAGTACGTATATTAGTATTTTAGTGGGTACGTCAGTGTGTGTGTGCGGGTCTTTGAGTAGGTGCATGAGGGTGTGACCGGGGGTGTGAGTGGATGCAAAAGCGTCTCTGTGAGTGGGTGCATGAATGTCTGAGTGGGTTTTTGAGTGTGTGCTTAAGTGTCTGAGTGGGTGTGTGAGTGGGAGAAAGAGATTGAAAGAGGGAGAGATACTTTTTTAAAGCTTTTATGTACAATATAGTTACAATGAGATATTTTTACACAATTTAAAAAGAGAAATGTATTTGTAATTTTTTAAAAGTAAAATCACCTTTCAAAAGACCCTCAACATGTTTACTTAAAAATAATAATAAAACAGGGAAACAAATCCAGCTGGACTCAAACCTTGAATGCTCCATGTGAAGGTCAGTGTGACCTTCACACTGAGGTATTAGTTTTTATGTATTTTTTTTTTATTTATTTTTTAGTTTTCTTTTTGCCCTTCATGGGCTATCTGGGACCAAGAGATTGCCCTCAAGGGCTCCTCCGCAGTCCCAACATGTTTGTTTATTTATTTAACAAAATGCCTTTTTACAGGCCCCACATTAAAAGCATTTTTGTCCTGTGGGGTGGTGGTCTGCCGCTTGTATATCATTATAGCAGCCCTGAGTAGGTGATGTTAAAAAAAACAAAAAACAGGGAAACGAGTCTGGCTGGACTTGAACCCTGAATGCTCAATGTGAAGGTCTGGAGCTATTCGTTGTTTTTTTAAATTTTTAGCCCTTTATGGGCTATCTGGGACCGCAAGGGAGCCTTCATGGGGTTCTCCGTGGTCACAACGTTTTTTTTTAAATTTATTGAACAAAATGCCCTTTATAGGCTATCTGACACCTCGGAGGAAGCCTCAAGGCCTCCCCATTGGTGCTATTGCTTCAACAAGGAAGGAGTTGCTTTAACAGCAGCTCCATGCTTGCTTGAAGCAGACCTTTCATCTCTGATCTCTGCACACATATCTGAGTGCAGGGAACAGAGATGAAAGGTCTGTTTTCAGATAGTGGGACCTGCTGGACACTGGAATGTTTGCTGTGGCTTCAGCTGCAGCTAAGCCCGAGCAAACAGCTATGTCCGAATGCGAGCACCCCGGGACATAGCAGGAGCTGGCCCTGGTGGCTGGCGGTCCCCAGGGCCCTCAGTGGTTCCACGAGGGGAGCCGTGCGGCCTCCCTCCATCATTGAAGAGGCCCCGGGGAGGTGGTGGTCCAAAACAGACCCCCTTTACGTTATTTAGTATTAGCCCTGGGGAGGTGGTGATCCTCAGGACTGCAGGGGGGTAGGGAGGGGGGTGCCCAAGCGGTCCACCACACCCAATTTGTTAAATGCCTCTAGGGTGGTGCTCCTCGGGACACAGGGGGACGTCGGGGGGCATGCACCCCCGCTCATATGACATTATTCTCCCCTGTGAGGTGGTAGTCCCAGGGGCTGAGGGGAGGACCTCAGGCCTCCCCCATATTAAAAAAAACATATTTACCCTTTGGGTGGTGGTCCCCAGGGCATGGGGGGCCAGGAGGCCCCTCCTATTAAAAACAAAAAAGTGGCCCAGGAATCTGGCCCACCTGGGGGCTTATTTAAAATCAAACACGGCAGCCCACGCTTGTTTTTTATTTTTTTCAGTAGATTTAGGACCCTGTCGCAAGTTCGCTGTAAAATTCAGAGTAAAGTGAAAATAAATGGGGGCGTGTGGCTGGTAGAAAGAGAAAAAGACATTCCACATTCTGTTCCTACTGGACCGTTAGCATCAGTGTTTTAAAAAATACATTCTAGGGGTGAACGGAACTCTGCAGAATGTAGCAGAGTTTTTATGTAACTCTGCGTAATTCCACAGAGTAAAGCTCCCCGAGTTCTGCCCACCTCTACTTTTTACCCAAGCTCGGGCAGGGAAGTCAACCATCCCTACTCAGAAAAAATACATTGTGTCACATAACGTGGTCCTTCCTTCGCCATAAGCCTGTGTTATGGGATTAATAAATCAATCAACAATTATAAAGCACTGCAATTCACCCATGAGGGTCTCAAGGTGCTAGAGATGTTGCTTGCTGTGTGGTGCTTTTCATTTAAACTTCCAGGTCTTTAGCTCTTTCCTGAATTGTTGGAGCAGTCCTGAGGTGCAGGGGAAGGTTGTTCCATGACTTAACTGCTAGGTGGGAGAAAGAGCGTCCGCTGTTGGTTCGGCGAACACTGGGGGTGTCTGCAACGAAGAGCGAGGCAGATCGTAGGTGTTGGTTGGTGGAAGGTCAAGCGTTTTTTAATGTATGCTGGTCCTTCGTTGTGTGGAGCTTTGTACGCGTGTGTCATCGCCTATTGTCTTGCTTCCCAGGTTGAAGATGTGGTGGAGGCATGGGTCCGTAAATGCTCCTGGGTGTGCGGAGTTTATGATGGAGATGGTGTCTTTTATGGTCATGAGGTCCCAGTGGGTGAGCAGGTTGTTGAAGCCTCCTTTTCTATCTGCCCTCGGGAACAAACCAGAGACCAGCCAGCCTTAAGGTACAAGCAGAAATATTTAATAATACGTGCACGGAGACTGTGGCTTGAAAGGCCAAGGCCAAGCAGTCTGAATTGCGGAACTCCAATACAATCTTTTATGCATGAAAACCACAAAAGGGTGAAAATACATCATCCAATCAGAACAACTGAAAGATAATTTCCTTAGCCAGTTTCCACAAGGTGTTCAGGCTTTGTGTTTGTGGGTGTGTGCTGGCTGATAGTGTTGGTGGAGGAGGTTTGGGGTTTAAAGTTTTTGTACATGGCCAAGATCTTGCCGTGGAAGAACTCTGCAAGAGTGCTGCACAGTTCCTGGGAGGGTGTGATGATGTTCTTGGTGGCATCGAGGTTGGAGAATTCCTTCCCGATGGTGGATTGTAAGGGTACGGCTATATGTCTACTTAATCAATATTACTGCTCGCTACTCTAATTCAAGCATGTGAATCTATGAAAGATCTAATACTGGAGAAGAAAATTAGTTACTTACCTGTAACTGTGGTTCTCCAGTATTGGTATCTTTCATAGATTCACATGCGACCTGCCCTCCTCCCCGCAGAGGCTCCACTTCTACATGAGCTCTTAACTTCACACTCCTACTAGAAAATCTGAGGGAACGAGCCTCTGTTGGGTGTGGACGCCTGATTGGCTGAGGTTTAACTTTGGGTCTTTTTGAAAAACGACATGGTTAGACTATAAAAGAACCTAAGGGGGCCCTTGGGGCCTAGTGTATAAAGTGTACTGCTTTGTGTATTTCAGGTTACCGTGAGGCTCCCACCTCGACGACAGGGATGATTCAAGCATGTGAATCTATGAAAGATACCAATACTGGAGAACCACAGTTACAGGTAAGTAACTAATTTTCTTATTACCCCTCCTGCTCCTCTGCCATGACATCTCTATTACAAGAAGTCGAGGCCATTTTTAGTTTCCGAGTCTGATGCAGTTCCAGGTTTGAACACAACGATGATTAGGTGGTAACACAGGGGTAATGAGGCCTTCAACTAACTGTACATTTTAGTCAAAACTGTACATGCTATTGTGATTATTCAAGGTTCCTAAAATACCCGAGTGAAATACCTTTCATTTGAAGTATTACTTGTAAATCTTGAACCCGTGGTTCTTAAAATAAACCAAGAAAACATATTTTTCTATATAAAAACCTATTGTGGTTTAGTTTGAATGCTGTCTTGAAGGTTGTGCAGTCTTCCATCTTTCTGCTGATGCGTAATTTCCTTTCTAGTTGCCGGCAGATGCACTTGGTGGATTTCAGTTCCTCAGTGAACCAGCTGGCTCTTTTGGTTGACCTTTTGGCGTTGGCTGTCTTTGTGGGGGTGATTGTGTCGGTGCATTCTGTTATCCACTGCGAGAAGTTTTTTGCTGCTTGTTCTGGGCCGGGTGTCCGGGTGTCTGGGAGGTGGGCACGGAGAGCATTAATCCATTGGTCTTCAGATATCTTTTTCCAATCTCTGCATGTGGTACAATGCCAGGGTTGATGGGACTTGAGATGGTGAAGTGGATGCTGTAGTGGTCTGTCCATGTGAGCTGTGTGGCGTGGTTGTGTTTGAGTCTGTCACTGGAAGTGAATATGGGATCAAGTGTGTGTGCTGCGATGTGGGTGGGGTCTGTGACCAGTTGTTTGAGGCAGATGTTGTTCATTCTCTCCAGGAGGCTGGTTTTGTTGGAGTCATTAAGGTCATTGAAGTGGTAGTTGAAGTCTCCTAGGAAGATGTAGTGTTCAGAGTCGATGGCTATAGGGGCGATTAGGTCAGAGATGGTATTTCAGAAGCTGAGGCGTGGCCATGGTGATTGTGTCTCTGATGGTGCTTTTTCCATCTGTGTAGAGTTCAAAGTTAAGATGTTCTGTACTCTGGATTGGGTTGTCTAGGGAGGTCATGCAGCAGATGATGTCCTTGTAGATGATGGCAATTCCTCCTCTGTTTGTTGGTTCTGTCCCCATGTGTTATTTAATATCCCCTGGGGCTGGCGATGGTGATGTCTGGTGTGGAATCGGGGTTCACACAGGTCTCAGTGAGTAAGATAACATCCGGGCTGAGGGATGACATTGTGTCTGAAATCTCTGTGGCTTGTTTGACAAGTGATCGTGTGTTAAGTAAGATGCAGTGGAGGTTGTCAGAGGTGTCCTCTGTCAATGTAGTGGGGTTGTTCGAGGTGGTCTTGGTCACCGTAGTGGGTGCAGTCGTGTTAGCTGCGTCTCTGGTGGTGTTGCCCACTTCGGTGCTGCAAGTGAAGACGCAGTGCTGGCAGGACAATGGTCCTTGATGGTGCGTGGCAAAGTGTGACAGCAGTGGTTGTTGGAATGTCCAGAGCTGAGAGGTCGGCGGAGATATACCTGAAGGAGTGAAAGAGTTAGGGTTCCTGGCGCTGAGCGCGGTCCAGGCGCAGGCGGGCACGGACGGGCTTGTCTTTAGTGTGCCAGCATTGCACTTATTGCACACATCAGCTGTGCAGCCGTGCACTGGCCTCCATAAGTAGTCCTGGGAGGTGGGAGGGAGGCAGGAGGGCAGGGAGCAGGAAATGACAAGAACAGCAAAAACAGATGGCGGGAACGGAAAGTAACAGTGAAGACAATGCTGGCAAAATAACAGTACAGTGCAGACAATGCGAGCAAAAATAAATAAGCAACAGTAACAGGGACAACATTGCGGGCACAAATCACAGCAATGCAACAATGCAGGCAAAAGCAGTTACCCGAACAGCGAGTTCTAGGCGGAAGGTCTCGAGGACTGTGTTAGCATCACAGTGTCTGTGAGCTGTTTAGGAGCAGCAGCGGCGGAGCGGCGTTCTTGACCTCGAAAGTCAAGGGCTACTCACTGAAGCCGCTCACATGGAGGCCAACTGTGTTATGAAAAGTATCTTCTATGAGGACTTTTGTATGCAACACCCCAATGGTTCTGTGCACAATGTATAGCCATTTTATGTTCCTTGGAGCCCTTTTTGTTGCACCTCGGAGACTCCGGAGCAGTTTCAACTGTGTCTGGTTTCTAGATGCATGCATTTTACATTTCGCCAAGATCCCTGCTTGACCAGAAAAGACGGACTAAAACGGGTGATGCTTTGCATCAGGGTTTCTGATTTGTTTTAGGCCCAATCCACATTGCCATATATGAACTACCCTCTTTGTACTTTGACGAGGACTGTCTGTAAGCTTCAGAGAATCCACTCATGATGCACTTCCTTGCCAAAACCAAAGTTAGCCCCTGCTAAGCAACAGAAAAAGGTAACCACCATTCCCAGAAACCAAACAAATGCAGGCAGCTCTGTTCAATAGCACCGCCATAGCTACAAACTGCCTTTCACTCCAATTTCAAGGAGACCAAGGTTCAACTAGTATTGCATTATCGGAAACTATATCCTCCAGGATTTCAGGACTTAAGTTTCACTTGTGCTGCATTTCCAGAAACATTGTAGCACTAGCCAGTGACCTGGACAAAGAGAGATCTGAGTGCTTCAATAGGATTACAGACTTCTAAACCTACCCCATAGGTTACCAAAACGCCATTATTTTTAACAGGTGGTGGCTGCTCCATTATTGTAAAACTGATGTGAGTTGGTGATGCCTTTACTCAGCACCCTACGGCAAGCAGTGGTTACTGGGCAGTATTATGGATTGTATTGCCAACTACCGCGTTGTACTGCAAAAGAATAAGCAAGTTACTTACTTTGCACACCTGACTTTCCAAAGGTAGCAGGGTCAAGAATTCATGACTTGAGCTGTTTTTCAGCTGAGCTGCGACCAACCCAAGAAAAAACTAAAACATCAGCTTTGCATGAGGGCTGGAGAACCACAGGAGACATTTCAGGACTGTAAGAGAAGTGGGCATGCATTGCCCAGAAACGCTTTTTTTCTGACATTTGGTAGCACAAAAGAGGCATGATTGTTTCTCCTATCACCCTAGACTTTGGTGTAGTGTTTTTTTTGGCCATGTCTGGTCAATACCGATTTTGCACCATTTAAACATGTGAACTAGATTTCATGCCCTTCTGTTTTCATAGATATTGCAGTTTAAAGATTTGACTAGACCCTAAATATAAATCGTAGTTCACAAATTGATTTGAACCCTAAATATAAATCCTAGTTCACAAATTGATTTTTGGAAATGGTGGGCCTTGGGTATGCCTGAGACCATGTGAATGCGTCCACCAACTGAAAAGGTTTATCTCAGCCAGCCATTGACAGGATAGTGGCTCCTCCGCCGAACATACAGTGGATGCTATCCTATTCTTAGCACAAGTAGTTTCTACGTGTTGGACACTGCCTTTGGAGGCTAGATGGAGCAGTAATTCCAACACCCCTTTGTCACCAGCCACAGCTTAGTACCCTACATTGATAATTTTTCTGTGGGTGGAAAGCCAAGTCACCTTCGGTAGTGTGTTTGATATATTTAAAAATTGTTTTGCTCATTGACACGTTACTTAGATTTTCACATACCTTACTAAAGCTCGCTGAGTTGCCCCTTCTTCGGCTTGGGATGACTCAATTAAGAAACTAGGCCAAGGGGAATATATATCATAGTATGAGATGCATTGTAATATGCTGTCTAACATCTTTACTTCCAGTGACTGTCAACAGTCATAGTATGAGAGGACTAGGGCACAAGGGGACTTTGAGGGTAGCCTAGAACTTACAGATCTGCCCTCACAGGATAAAATTATTGATAATGCCCCATGGTATTTGCATTTTAGTGGATTGTATAACTGTTTAGTGTTGTATATCTGCCAAATGCTTCTGTTTTGCTTTATTGTCATTGTAGCTGCACTCTGTTCTATTGGGTGACTAGAGACCTCCTGTGTTTAAAAGTTCTGACAGGACATTGACTATTATTGTGTTTTGATTATTGTGCGGTACTCTCTGTGAGGTCTAAACCTTATGACCACCTCCTGGAAAAAGGCATGACTCCTTGCCCATGGTATCTTGGGAGAGTCTAGTGTCAAAGGAGTAACCTGATTATCTAATTGGACTTCAAAAGGAGCCAAGAACCTTGAGGCCTGGTGGTAAACAGCACACATGGCACTATATACCACCCAGTAACAACTGCCTCAGACCCTCAGTAAAGGACTCACAAACTGGCAACAAGTTAAACATATTGCAGCATCCACGTCCTTGAAAATGAATGGGACTCATGTAACCTCTAAGGCAGGTTTTGCTCTTCTGCGACATCAGTGACTTAGTTTTGCTTCTCCATACTGGTCATTGACCATTGATAGAGGGTTTTTGAAAAGGCAGCAGAAGTAAAATGAGAACCATGAAATATATAGCCCTTAATATGAGGGTTTGAGTTTACAATACTGGATGCAACACAGTTGATTTGAAGTTATCGTGAATGGCAAAGATTATGATGGGGTTTAATTTATAATGTGCTGCTTGACATTTGTTTGATTACTGGGAATAGTGATAGTGTTTTTGATGTCCTCATCAGGCCTAGAATCTCCCTTTGCTGATGGTTTCAGACAGAAAGTATGAGAGGCAAAGTAGCAGGTATCTCGAAACCTCTCAGAACTCTTAGGTGGCCCCCAGAGTGGGTCTTTGCCTATGTTTAGGGGCTGTGGAGGCCAAGGAGTCTTGTTTCCCAGGAAACAGTCCATGTTGACGAATGCTGAATCAGTTTCAAGACCTAATGACTGCTCGACCTTGATGGTGCCCAGTAAAAGCTCTCTAATGTAATTTCGAAATTTCATCTAATGTACCCACAAATTGCATTTCATATATTTTATATATTAATTTATATGAGTGTAAATGTATCTCTTATAAATGAATGTTGCATTTAGTATTGTTTGCACATTTGCTTCCTCGTAGTTTGATAGTTCAGCAATAATTCATATATGTACTCACATGATTTATAATGCATTATAGATTAAAGTGAAGGTACAACATTACAGTTAATTCTTGCATTCAACAACATTCGATGTGAGGCCTGCCCTATCCAAAATAATAGGATAGAGGTATGTTATTCAGGTACAGACACGTAGAAATCAGAGCGGAAATCTTTGACTTCCTAGGAGATCAGATCAACGAGCAGAAGTTGTAAACACCCTTTGTGAAGGTCACAGGCTAATATCTCTGAGAAGCCTGGCCTTATCAGCTTGCTGGGACACCATAGCTACCGAGCAGAGATAGACAACAACCTTCTTCACACAGAACAGTACGTCTCCTGTTCATCTAATGTATGCAGATAAGAGGCCACCTTAGAAACTCGCACAGGCCCCTTTTGTTTCTAAGACTGCTTATCTAAAGGTAATAACTGGAGGGGTTGGAGGCTAAAGATAGACTCCATATTTTCATAAAAGAGAATTCTGAGCCACTGTTACAATTTTGTAATACTGTTTATTATTCTGCGTATTATTTTCATTGTTTATTTTTAAGGTTACAGCTATAGTTTCAGCTATACGCATTTTATACAGTAGGATAGGACATTAATTTCAATAAAATCCCACAACATATCCTACTTATGTATACATAATGAAAAGACATTTGGAACCTACTGCCAACAAATAATCATATGAAATCTTTCAGATTACTGATATTATGCAGTGCTTGGTGGTTCATGGGATGCAATCCACCAGGTTTCCTGGCTTTAGTTGGTAAGTTGGCATAGGACCTGCACTTTCTTCAGAGGATTTAGAAAACCTTTATTACGAGTTGTATTTTGTATGGCATTACAAAAAAACATATCACCTCCAAGTGCATATTAATACATAGGTGTTAGAATCTTGGGCTGTGGCTCAACACAACACTTTGTGGTGGGGAGTGTTCAACGGAACAGGTGGATTTTTGTAGAAAGGGAGCAAAAGGCTTCATTTTTGAAAAGAGAATATGCCCAACAAGCAGCTACACTTCTCTGTGTAGCTCATCTGCAGTTGGTCATCATCTTTTGATAAGCTTGTACCGTACTCCACTTTGGCAGGTATGTTCTTGATGTGTTAGGTAGCTCTGTTGTTTCAGAAAGCATGCAAGCTGTCCCTAAAATGATGCTGACATCGTAGTACTTATGCTTGAGGGGCACTGGTGGCCCATGCATTCTGCCTGCAGACCTGCACGTAGATAAAGCAAGCATGGAGTGTTTAATCCGAGAAGCTACTTTGTGCCAACTTAGTTTTAGATGATGGGGAGTGGGCAGCACATAGCCCTCTTCAGGTCCGTGAATGTCATCAGAGCGTCACTCTTCAAATATTATCTCTTGGATCCAGGTATTTAAAAATTGCAAGGGGTTGGACACGATTCTGACTTCAGAAACAAACAAGTGTTTTATTTTGAGTTTTAGCCTGCAGCAAATCATGTAAAAGAGCATCTTAATGGGCTCTCTTCCTGGGCAGACGGATGTTTGTTTGGTCATAACAAATGAGCATTTCACCCCCAAATCAGAGATCTCGAAACCAGCTTCATACAGGAGTAATGGATGTTGGCAGTGGCTCAAGGAGAAAAGATAGTCAAGTCTTGAGGGTTGGCCTTCCAGTAGGTAATAATTACATTGCAAGCGCTCATACCTTGAGTAGGGCTCCCACGCACCCATCAAACAGATCTTAACATTCTATTTTGGCTTAAAAGAAAAGCTCCTGTCATTGAAAGTGTATGCAGATTTTACACAGAGGATTGAGGTGGTTTCAAAAAGACTGTTTCTCATGTACACATCTAACTGCAGATCCTGCACCCTTCTGTTAACCCTAGGAACCAGGCTGGATCTGGTGAATTTTTCAGAAATGCTCCTGCCTGCCGATAGGGGACGCCATGTTGCTCTGCAGTGACTCCATACTGCCCCTGAAGTGATGGAACAGAGCTGCATACATAAGCTCCAGCCTTGCAGAGCCTTTCTGACTCAAACAAGTTAGACTCAAACAATGCATGAAGCCCAGGATACAGAAAAACGTGTCTTGCATGCTGGCTTGGACTGTGTTGGCAAAGCTATAGTCACCAGTGTCATGCTTCAAAGGCACACCTGGATGAAGTCATCTGGGTTTTCAGGAGATAGCCAAGTGTCCTAGATGGACATGCCCTTTGATAGCTCCAAAATATTTGGTGAGAAGGCTGATACCATACTCAAATGATTTAAGGACAGTCCAGTCACAGGACAATTCTCGTGTCACTTGTCTCCCGCCAAGCAGTTCAGCGAAAAGTCCTGAAAATGTAGGTCTTATTTCAGGAGACTAGCTGGCAGACAACACCCCTCCCAACTTGCGCAGCTGTTTTTTCGGGTTTTGAGGTGTCAGTAAAAGAGACAGATGTGGCTGTTTGCAAAAGCAAGGATATCTCTGTGCTAGCTCTTTCCCCCTTGTTGCAACAGGTGCTACGCCACTTTAACTTGCTCTCACTGGCCCTCAATCAGGTAGGAGGTGGTTAAGTCATTTCCTCCCCACCATGAGATCCATCACGTCAAACAGCTGGGTCTTGCAAATCAATGAAAGGGGCTGCACCCTGCCTTTAATTTCTCCCCTCTTCATCTTCTCTGCCCATCGGAGCAATACTCAGTGGGCCATTCAGCAATATTACTGAATGAAGGCAACCTTATATTGGCCAGGGGTTCCATTGAGAAATTGCTGGATTCAGTAAGAGGGGTGCCATTTGCTCTTTTTCTTGGTACCAAAGAAAAGCAGAGGCTGCTGCCCTATAGTGGGCCTTAGCCTACTGAATTACGTTTTGAGTAAAGACATATTGAGACTGCTCAACCTTTCTCATATTCTTTATCAGATATTCTTTCTGCTGTAGATCCAGGAAAATGAATAGGGTGCCTGGACTTTCATATACCATTCATGCAGACCCGTAAGAGTTATTTTTGGTTCACCCTTGGATCTGGAGCACTTCAGATTTTTCCCTACTTCCCTTCTGCCTTACCGCAGGCACTTGGTGTTCACGAAAGTGACTGTGGTGGTTGACATCCATCTTCAGAGGCTAGAATTAATGTGTCCCCTCTAGCTGCTATGATGGGCTCTCTGTAGTCAGTCGTGGACCACCTGCGGACAGAGGTTGATCTTCTGACATCTGTGGGGTTTCCAACAATGAGTCAAAGTCCCATATGCAGGATTTTGTTCATGGAGCTGTCCTAGACGCTGTGGCGTTTAAGGCCTGTCCACCACTGCAACAGTGAGTGTGTGACATTGAACTTATGAGTCTGATGTTTTGAGCTAAAATCTGGTTCTCAGCCAGGACAGTGAGGGTGGCTGTGAGGCCTTCTGGATTCCTAGCCCTGTGCACCCTTCTTCTCCCAAGCACCAAATAGCATATGAGAACCCTGCAGTGTAACCTCCGGTCTCAGTGGGCCCAGCATTACGGCTGCTTCTCCAGCTTCATCCTCTTCTGTGAGGCAGTCGAACACCAACCTGATCTTTAGCTGGCAACTTTCCCTTTTCCAGCCAGGCTTCACAGCTGTGGCAGGTACTTCATTGCTGGATTAAAGGGGTCACATTGGGAAGGTAGAGATAGGAGTCCTCTGGTGGAGAGCCATCTCCATATCGGCCTTCTGGAGCTTCAGGCAACTTGTCCGACCCCCAGGGAGAGGCTGGTGCAGGTCCTCAAGAACAACATGACTGGCATGTGGTACTGCAACATGCAGGGCAGAGTGGAGTCCTGGGAGCTGTGCCTGGAGGCCGGGCCAGCAGAACATCATTCTGGTAGCCAAACGACTTGCAGAATCTCTACATGCCATACCAGATGACCTGACCAGATGTTGGTTGGGGGACCACAAGTTGCATTTCCATCCCAAGGTAGCAAAAGACACCTTCAATCACTGGTAAATGCCCTGGTTAGATCTGTTCGCCACATCGAGAATGTACAACATCCCAATTACTGTAAGTATACAAAACAGTGGTGGGTGGAATGCTTGAATTATTCTCAGCCACTTTTAATCACTGGTAGTTCTGAATACTGGGCACCGTAGTTTCCTCCAAAAAAGTCACTGGGAAATTCAATCTGGGTATGATATGGCACATGTCGTATCTACACATTCCCACCACTACTGTTTCTTCTGCCTTGAGTTCTGAGGAAAAAGCAGGGCAGAATGAGCCCAAGACATCTTAATTACCCTAAACTGGGCCAGGCTGGTATGATATTCAGAGCTCCTGAGCAGGAGCATTTTACCTCCGATCCACGTGCCACTTCGTGAGCGCCTCCTGTCTCAGCAACAAGGGAGGGTCCTGCACCCAAGTCTCCACAACCTGCACCTTCATACTTGGAGCTTGACAGGCAGCAGCTAAATTTGTTTGATCTTCCAGCTACAGCAGTCAGTGTCAAAGTTGCAGCCTAATGCCCTTCCACAAAGTCCTGGGCTGGGCGGAATTTGTTGCCTGCTGTGGTGCTCATTATACCGACTCTCATCATGTCAGATTTTCAGATTATTGTTTTGTTCTATCGTTGGCCCAGCAAGGCCTTGCATTCAAAGCAGTTAAGGGTTATTTATCAACACTTTCGGCCTTTTTTGTGTTCACCTGAATAAACCCTTACTGTTTAAGTCACCCTGATGCGTTTTATCAAGGTCTAGCTTGCATGTTTCCCCTGAAGCTGTTTGTATGGCTTTTGAGCCAATGCACAGCTGCTCACGTCAACTACTGACACTCAAAACAGCTCTGTGCACCATTTAAGTGAACTACACTTGATGTACCACTTTCTTCCCTGAACTAATGAGTATGGAGGACCTGAATAGACTTCATACCAAAAGTTGTGGCACCTTTTTAGGTTGGCCAATTTAACTTTTTGCCAACTTTTTTTGCACTACCTCATCCTTCAGAAGAGGAGGAGAGGCTCCATCGGCTCAGCCCTAAAAGGTTTTGGAGCTTCTACATTGACCACACAAGAGACCATTTTGTGGATGATCAGCTCTTTGTTAGATGTAAAAAAAAGGGAATATGGTGCAGAAATGGACCTGTGAAGATGTAAAGTCCTCTGCATCAAAACGTGCTGTGCACTGGCTAAGAAGCAATCCGCTGAAGGACTGCTGGGTCATTCCACCAGGGTCAAGGACATTTTGACAGCATTGGCAAAGGGGGTACCAATTTTCGACATCTCCCGGCTGTGGCATGGGCATCTTTGCTCACATTCACAAAACACTACCTTGACAGTCAGGTTCAATGGGAGGACCATTTTGCAAGACTTACTAAACTGAGTCCATTCTTTAGACATTCATCTTTTTATTATTTTTACTGTTGGAAGAGTTCATACTGCCATCAATTCATCTTACAGTTTAAAGAAAAACAGTTTTAGCACAGGATTACGACAGAGGAAAAGAACTATACATATTCAGCTTTTGACATTAAGACAGTAAAGTGCATAGTAATAAAAACAAATATTGCACATTGTCCCAATATTAGCAGCAGCTGTTATAATTAACAGGAAGAAGTTAAATCAAATATTGCCCTTTGTCCCGCACGTAAACAGCAAAACAAACATGGCCCTACATATACCAATTCGGCCCATAAACTTCGAAAGTTCTTATATGTACCAAATCTCACTGCATAACAAAATTCTAGTCCCTTAATCTTTAGCATTTTAGACAGCCAGTCTTGGAAAGTGAGAGAATCTTCTGACCGCTACTTTTGCAGAATTATCGACCTTGCAATAACAGTAATCACAAAAAGTTGTTTCTTCTGCAAATATTTCATATTCACGACAGATGAGTAGCCCAATACTTTTGTCTGCGTATCAATTGAGAAATTAGTCTCTAACGTATTTGAGCAGTATTCCTGTAAATCGTCCGGAAACTGCTTTATTTTTGGACAGTTCCAGATAATAAATGTCCAATTACCCTCACCCTCCATACTTCACCTGAAACAGCTTGCAGGTATCTGGGGGTTCATTTTATTCAGGAAAACTGGTGTTATATAGAGCAGCCACATTGTATAATATTGCATACAGCGACAATCTACCCCCTTTAATACGGAGACGCCAAACAAATTAATCTTATTCAAAGTCTCAGCTGAAATCGAAAGACCCTCCTTAGACTGCCATTTCCTTACGAGTTTTCATAGATACGTTGGTTTCCTTTATATTGTCCAAAAGTAGCTACCCACTAACTAATTGATCTACATGTTTTAGTCTCAACCAAATCTTCAACTACGTCTACACTTGACATAATTCTTCTGGGATCTAATTCTGTTGGAAAGTGTCTTTCATGAATAAACAAACATTGGATCAGCATTTTAAAGTGTCTAATCATAGGTTCAACCTTGGTCCTACCCTTCCAGGTGTTAACATTTTAAAAATCTGCAATGCTCCAATATCAATTGCTCTCCCATATGTAAGTGTTTTTTGTTTTTTTTATCTTTTAAAGGAAGGTGGCCAATGAAAATGTCAGACGAGTGACGCCATTAATGGCGGGTGTGTCATAATGTTCGAACAATTTCTCCATTCGTTTTAGGGACCATTGTAGAATCTTATATCTAACATTTTTGAGCAATTTTGTAAGGCATAGGATATCATCTATTTTATATTCCTATAAAATTTGATTTAAAAAAAAAAAAAATCCACCCAATTTGAAACTTCTTGGGACTTAAAAAATCTTTAGAAACAATGTGTAAAATTTGCAAAGTTGTACTCTTTTAGATGGGGAAGAGCAGACCCCCCCATCTTTCACTTGTCTATATGGGGTGCCTAACACTGATCTAGGTTTTTATTATCCCAAATAAAGGTGGAAAACATCCCTTCTATCTCTTTAAAAACATCATCTGAAGGGCGCCAAAAACAAAACAATTGCACAGAGGTAAACCCAACATGCGAATCTGTGCAATGCAACCCACTATTGACATCTGTAAGTTAACCCATCTCGAAAAAAAAGCACCCTAATCTTACTGAGCAAAGAAGAGTAATTCAGTGTGTATAAATCATTAATATTCTCTGGTGTGTAAATTCCTAAATGCGCTTCAGTTTGGAATTGACAAAAGGTGAAATTCGGGCAATAAAGTGTCTAGCATGCAATTACATAGTAAAATCTCAGTTTTGAACCTAATAATCTAGTATTCGCCTAAGGCTTGAAAGTCTTGGAAAATATCAAAGACCGTCTTCTGATTCTCCAGACTAGGCTTCAAAAATAGAGCAATATCATCAGCGTAGAGTATAATTTTAGTAATACCGCTTATGGTGGCTTGATGCTCATATCCGCTCTTAGTGCTATAGCTAAGGGCTCTATAAAGTGAGAAAAAGTAAAGGTGAAAGGGGACAGCCCGTTTCTCATTCCCCCTAGTCATCTTGCAGGAGCCAATGTCAACGGAATTTATAATCAACTGGGCTATTGCACCTTTATACATTTGGGATATGATCTGTATAAAACCAGAGGGAATGCCAATAGACCGTCCATCTTTGGGAGGTACTGCTCTTTTATCTATTTTAAAGTGAGGAATCTGTGGTTAGAGTATCAATCAGAAGAACAAGTTACCTTCGATAATGCTCTTTAGGATGGATATTGTAGCCCAGATTCCTCACGGTCCTCCCAGCTCTCCTGAACATCATAATAAGGCTCTAAGTTAGATTTTGACACACTGTCACCTAAAATTTGTTTGACTGCTCTAGATATGAGGATGCAACAGAAAAGCGATTAAGAAACTGATGGCAGTGCATAGGATTAGCGCTTACATGTGGCTCCACTCGATAATGTCCAAGGTGATACAGAGTCACAGCAAAGCCACAAGGTGCCACCTTTTGTCACATGGGTGCATTTCAAAACATTCTCTGGATCCAGTCTAGTGCTAGGGACATTCCATCAGAAACGTCATTACCGAAGCTAATAATAAAATCGTTCCCAAGCAGGCACTCAGTCCATATTGAGGCTAGGGAGAATTCTCTCTTGCTGTTAAATCATAAGAGCAACATGGGTATCCCTTCTATAGGCAGACAGAATCTAGGACACTTGGGTAAATTGATAAAGGACCCCTCCTGGTGTACTTTCTGAAGTATGTGGGATCTTTATAGTGCTAAAAAAATGAAGGTAAGACTGCTGTGTTATACACCTCTGGACATTTCCTTTAGCAACTCCAAAGACTCTATTATCCCCCAGTGTCCAGGTCGCTTTCAAAGCACCCTGGTGATCTACATGTGCAAGGACCTGAGAGCCCAAAGTACCTCAGCAACAACTGACTGTGCTTTAATCTGGGCTACTTGCAGTCATCTAACCACCACATACTTAGGCTCCCCAAACAATGTTGATGTTCTTGCGCTCTGTTGACGTTTGCATTGTATAAAGCACCACTCTTTCAGAAACCTCTCTTCACTTTTCTTGACACATCTGTCTTCTCATTTGATTGAGTCAATTAAGAAGCACTTCAAATCAGTATGATTTACAGAGTAGTCCAATACAAGTCTTTTCATTCAGCCATTTACTTATATTAGTAGTACATGGTGTGATGGTTACACAGTACAATTGTTTGGTTCGAGCAAGGTTAAAACAAGAGCACTTGATTGTACCTCTTCCTGTGTGTCCATGTATATGCGTAGCATGTTCCAATGTATATCTTGCACCTGTGCTTGGCATAACATGTCTCTGTGCATGAGACATACCTGATCCTGGCATGCACCAGTGCACAGCATCTACATGTGTGTTATGTACTATGAGGACATGTGGTGTATATTTGCAATACTGTGCACTTGCACATAACTGGTACAAGTGCATTGTGTATAGCACATACCTTTGCTTACCTCTCTGTATGCAGGCATGTTAGTTGTTTCTGAAGTACCAACCAGTAATCTCCGCCCTTGAAGCAATGATTGACTCCTCCCCGACTTTTACTGTAAGAAGGTCACTTGATGGTCCTGCCTCTTCCCCTCCAAATGAAGATGATAAAGGTCCCTTAAAGGTCATGCACACTGAGGCTGCACTGTGACAGGTTTCCAAAATAAGCAATGAAAATGCAAACACCCCAAATGCGGGTCCATTATGTGCAAATCTACCTGATGAAAATGTACTTGGTGAGCACAACAGAATTCCCGTTATTTGCCAAGAATAGGAAGCAAGAAATAGTACAAATTTGGCTTAGCAATAGGAATCGTGACAATCTCGAATCTGTCTTTCACCAAATGCCAAGTTGGTTGGATTTACCTTGGACACTGCCTGGAAAAGAGAAATGAGGGGAGTAAGGGTGAGAGGCGCTGCACCTCTAGGCAGTAAACAAATAGTTTTTACAAAGTAAAGAAGTACGAGCAAAGTCCGGTGCAAAATGGCCCAGTGCCTTACTACCCGGTAGGCACCAAAACGGGTACTAGGAGTACCCTAGAACAAAATGGGACAAGATGGCCACAGCACACAGAAAGTAATGTCCAATAGTAAAGCAAGAATAGATATTCCTGATGTCGTTCTGTAGGTTGGGAGAAGTATGAAGTTGAAACGAGTCTCAAATCCTGTTTGTAGATGGTGCCTTTATTTGTAGGTGTTAGAAATCATTGAGTCATCATGGAGATACAGCCAACACGTGTTTCGTCACACAGGTGACTTCATCAAGGCTTGGTATAGTAGTAAAGCTGTAATTAGTATGGCTGCGCCAAGCAGCTGCACGTACGTAGGTAGAAAGCTTGTGTGATAATGCAGATAGAGGAGGCCCTGATAAGCCTGTAACCATAACCAGGAAGAAGAGTAGCGGTAGGCTTATCAGGGCCTCCTCTATCTGCATTATCACACAAGCTTTCTACCTACGTACGTGCAGCTGCTTGGCGCAGCCATACTAATTACAGCTTTACTACTATACCAAGCCTTGATGAAGTCACCTGTGTGACGAAACACGTGTTGGCTGTATCTCCATGATGACTCAATGATTTCTAACACCTACAAATAAAGGCACCATCTGCAAACAGGATTTGAGACTCGTTTCAACTTCATACTTCTCCCAACCTACAGAACGACATCAGGAATATCTATTCTTGCTTTACTGTTGGACATTACTTTCTGTGTGCTGTGGCCATCTTTACCTTGGACACTGACCACACCCTCAAGAAATGCATGGCAAAAAGCCAAAAACGGCCTAGTTCCAGCTCACTTTTCTGATGAAAGTGAAGCTGTTACTTCCAGAAACTGAGTTCAGAACTGCTGTTCAAGCTCTCACACCCTCAATTCAGGATAGTAGTTTCAGCCTACGCAGTGGTCTCTGACTCCTCACGGACAGCACTTAAGGGCGCACCCCACGTGCCCCAGCAAGTCTCATCTAAGGTTGCCACCTGGCCATATTTTTTACTGCCATGACCAGTATGTTAATGTCCCAGTCAGTACAAAAATTTGGAAAATTGCCTAAAGCCTGTATTTTTCCCTCTTCTCAGTACATACTTAAAACAGCAAATATAAGACGAAAGCGCTTTAAAAAGTGTTCTAGATCTGCATTAATGTTCCATGACTTACAGTTCAACAAAGACTGTAAAGTCAAGTTAGCAACGAATACAGGCAATTTGATATACAGTCATATTTAGGTATAATGTCTGGGCCTTTCAAGAATCCTGGGAAAGTTAGTTACCCTGGTCTCAACTGGGGCCTAAAGAAATGTATTCTCTTGACAACTCCCCTTCCCCTCCTCCCCCCCCCACCTCCACCATCCCCACCCCCCCCCAACCTACTCTTAATGGAACTTCATGGGTTCACCTTGGCAGTGCGCACCATCTTCAAAACCAGCTGTATCATTTGTAAAGCCATTAGGATCAGCACCTCTGCTTATCTTGTGGACACTCTCGGCATCTGGAGACAAAGAAGCATCGAAAAGGAGAAACTGAAAAAGCAAGGCTGCAGGTCTTTCCCACCTGTGCTCCCTGGAAATTGAAGAACATCCCATATCCATAAGAACCACCCCTAAAGATGCTCCAGTGTAGCAAAGAGATGAAGGCAAACCTCTTTAAGGAACACTACTTCATAGTGCATAAAAAAATCCAAAAGCCTCTATCTCTCCTATCATTTGTTATCTAAATGCTTGCCTTTGGCCCTGTAAAAAGCTTTGCTGCCTTTTCAGTTAGGTTTGCGCTACGCATGTACCTCGTACAAACGTACAGAATGTTTATATGGATTCTCTTGCATTTTATCAACGAGAACCTCTGTTCATTAGTGATGGCTTAGAAGCCACAACACAAAGGTGTTATGTGTAAAAAGCCAAGTTTGGTTTGAGATGCTTTTGACGAGAGACTAGATTACACATGAATCTCTTTTCTGACTTGATATTCTAAAGGAATTGTATGTCTGAAAATATCAGACCCCGGCAGATAGCTCTCCTGGGAGGGTCTGACGTAGGTATTTGAGCTTCGAATAATTCTCAGCTGCCCTTTTTGTTTCTTTTTTGGTTGAACCTCGTAGATAACCAGTGACCCCTGCCCCTTTTTGGGCTCTGTAGTGTGATTAATTTCACTCCTTTTTCGTCATGCAAATTCTGATGGTCGTTGTTTTTCTATTCTCTGTGTACGTTGTGTAGTCAAAGGGTGGTTACCCTGCAAAGGGTTCTACAGCCCCTTCGCATGTTATTGATCATACATGCCCATAGACCCGATTCATACAGGAGACTCTAGATCAGAGGTCTCCAAACTATTTAATGCCGCGCCCCCCAGTTGAAAAATAAAAATCATTGGGCCCCCCTCAGAATTTTTCACAATTATTTTATAAACATGGCAATGTTTAAATATGTCTAAACCTATTTAAACATTGCAGTTAGGTACTGTTACCTTTTTAAAACTGCAATAACATCCTCCTGCTTAAAATAAAGGCCTGTTATCTGTATAATATTTATTTTGGCCAGAATCTGGGGCCCCCCCTGGGATCGCTTCAGGCCCCCCTAGGGGGGCCCGCCCCCCCAGTTTGAAGACCTCTGCTCTAGATTGTTTAGGCACAAATGACCTAGTTTTATCTGTCTTCTGTCTGCAATTGCATTTGGTTCAATGTATATCAATGGGGAAAATGAAGTCCCCTGATATATATATGTTTTTAAAATCTCCTTCTTTCTTGTTTCAGAATGTTCACATGTATGTTGATTAAAGCACTGGTTGGGCAGGGCAAGTGGTAGATTGCTAATTGGATTCATGCACCAGATGCATAGATTTAGGTGTAAGTGCAGCTCACAGGTTATATGTAGCTGCTCATGATGTTGTGATATGTAACATTTTTTGCAGGGCCCAAGCCCCTGTGTGGGATTCATGTGCCTTATGTTGATATATTTCTGTCACCTGTAGGTGCAGCCCAGTGGGTACATCTGCTAAAGAGATCTTTGTGTAACCAACACATGATGATGGTAGTATTAGAGCGCTGATTCCACCTTTTATCCTTGCGAGGTTAAAAACAGGGGTACGATTACGCTGACTAATACCATTCTCAATCTACAAGAGACCCTAAGGATAGGAGGTCGTAGAAATGCTCAATGGGACCCTGCCTGTTAATGCCATATCCTCTGTCTGGTACAGCATCCCCCAGGGCCGCTCCTCGGCAGCCCTCCACCTGCTGCCTGCCCCAGCCCTCCTCCTCGCGCCCACCCTATCATGCTGGATTCTGAGCGCGAGGCGGCGGCGCGCGCGCTCCCGGGCCCGATGAGCTCATCTTTTCTTGCGCGCTTGCAGCTGGGCAGCAGCCGCCGCTCTGCCGCCTGTCCTCGCGCGAGCCTGCCGGGCGGACGGGGTGCCCCGGCCCCCCTCAGACCTCTAGGGCGCCCAACCACTTCCGGAGGATTGATCTTCTGCCATCCGCTGAACCGGGCGATGCACGGGCAACCCTGGCATCCACGCCTTGCACCGCTCAGAAGGCCTCTATCGACGATACCTTCCCGCGGTCCAGCAGGTTCTGCATCCCGAGTCTTCGTGCGGTCCCCACCCAGCTTCCATTCGTTGGACCACAGGCCGGTGGTGACTGGAGCTGCAGACCCAGGCACCGCGGCTCATGCACGTTTCTGTCCGTGGACCACAAGTATGTTTTGTGGGTGACGGAAGGCACCGACACAGAGCGTACCGGTCTCGTTAAGCTACCCCACCTTTGGAACAAGTTTTAGGTGATCGGTGCTTAGAGGACTCATGTCGACAATCCCTCTTGACAGATGAAGTCCAGATCTGTCGTGTTGCCACCGCCCAGCACTCCGGTTTCAGGGATAACTGAAGGCCCCAAATGCAGAGGACGACCCCAGCCCACTAACTCTTCTTGGACCACAAACTGGTTTCTGGGGTTGGCGAAAGGCTCCAGGCAGAGAGGGGACCACCTTCACTCCCTTCTGTTTCTTGGACAGGGTTGTGGTTGATGGCTTGAGTTTAGCTTGCGAACCACTTCTGTTTGGCCACTTTAGGGCTGGCGAGAAGCCCCCATCACCAGTCCAACTTGCCAGAGAGCTTTTTATCGAGCAGGCCACAAGCCAGGCAGCCGTTGGCCAACTTTTACCCCGTGGACTACTTGTTAGGCTTCTTTTGGAACGAGGGAGTGACTGGACGGTGTTTTTTTTAACTCAATCTCCGTTGCTGGCTCCATCTGTGCCCCCTGTTCTGGTTTCTGGTGTCCGTTGTTGTCGTGGCGAGCAGTGGATGGGTGCATCCGGGGCTGCATTTGTTTCTGCGACGACCGTATTAGACCGGTTTTGGAGAGCCCCCCTGTCTGTCGCACGAAGTTGAGAGGGTGGCGGGTCCACCTTCCTTCTAAAAGTGGTAGCGAGGTGCCAGCCTCGCACCGGACCAAGCCGATGGAAGAGGGGCTCCCGTGCCCACTGCCGCCTGCCGCCGACCAGCTGGCACCGCCTGTCAAGAAGACCCAGGAGCTGCAGGAAGAGAGGAACACCCTGGTCAACGAGTACGCCTGCCGCGTGCTGGAACTGCTTGGCATGGGGCACCGCCTCTTTGTGCCGCGTCTGCTGGCGGTGAGACCCTCCCCGCCGCTGTCCATCGCCTGAGAGTTTTAATATGTAGGGTGACCACATAGAGCCGTGACCAAGTCCAGAGTTTTCGTTTGACAACCTTATGCTTTTTGGGAGTTGTTGGCTTGTTGCACTTCTATCGGATTTATTAGATTACATTACATCACAGTGGATTATTTAAAAAACAACCCCGGCGTGGCACACAGAGTCCCTCTGGCGTAGATGGGACCACCCGTCTTGCATTGGGTACTCCCAAGGTGCCTTGGTGTCACATGGCATACCCGCGCACGTTAAGGCCACCCGTCGTCCCGGGAGGTAGCCCAGAATACCGAGTGGGAGGGGCTACTTCTCCTGTACGGCTCTGTTTCTCCATAGTGGATTTAAGGATATTTTTCACTTCTCCATGTCCTGGTCTCTGAATGTTGCTAGAACATCGCTATAATGTGAATGGATGGATGAGTGGATCGCTGGCAAGCTGTCTGTGTGGGGTTGTGCGGGTGTTTGGATCTATATAGTATGGCACTGGATTGCACCAGGTTTCTTTTGGGTTGAAGCTGCGAGGGAGGATTTTGAACAGGGCTTTGAGTTCCTGGAGAAGCTATAACAGTTGTGTAACGTTGACCTTTATAGGACACGCCACAAACTGAATTGCCTCAGTGGTATCTGTTATGTTTTTTTATTTGCTTTAACATAAGTTTTCCCCACTGAGAATTTTTATATGTTTTCCTTTCACCTGGTGGACGGGAGGAGAAGTGTTTAAATAAAAAAAAAATGATTTAGAAACATTTAATTGAAGGTTCTATTCTCTATTTGCTGGTTCCAGGTCTGTGTGCTATAGCCCAAATTATTTTTGGCAGATGGGAGTTAGGAGGTTGAAAAACGGGGATTTTAAAACTTTAGTTTCCTGGTGCTGAAAGCTAAATCCCATAGAGAGTACCCAAAACACTGCAGATCATAATGTTGGATTTTATTAACAACAATCGGGAATTTCCACATCACCTGCCCCCCCCCCCCCCCCCCCCCCCCCCCCCCAGCTTTTTAGTTTTTGCACAGAAGCTCTTAGCATTTGGTAGTTTAGTCCCTTGGCCTTTTTCGGAAGGCTCGGCCATGTGTTCTGAAATGCAAGGTTGTCCAGCCTAGTAGTAATCCAAAACTACATTTACCTACAGTGATCCTAGACGGAGGTCATTTACATTGCTAGTAGTTATCCTGACAGTCTGGCTTTGATGCGGCCCCCCTTAGGAAGCTTGTTGTTTTTTTGATTGCGCCTGTTTCGAGTATATTGTGGTTTGCAGAATGACTGCTTTCACCCTTAGGTCGCATGCCATGTTGTACGAGGTCAGGAGCAGATCCTAGCATGAGCGGGTGATTTTGTGTTTAATAGGTTTTGAATGTAACGTGTCTTCCAACTTATGTTTCTTGCTTGAAATAAAAGAGACTTATGGTTCAGTTATGAAAACTAATCAAAAACACTGATAATAGCTTACGATAAACAGCGCCACGTACACCCCCATTTTATTGGTGCAGTTGCACCCCCACACACATTTTACAGAGACTAAGTTAATGTCTTAAAACGCAGGAACACCTTCAACGTGCAGGTTCTCTTTGCATAGGCAACACACTGGGGAAAAACTTGTACTTGCAATGGCATCGTAGTCAAGTGCTCAAAAAGCATGAATTGTCCCTTTGGGACATGTATGATTGCTGATCTCATTTCACCTTTGCTTGGTGGGGAGGGTACATGTTGTACTTATTGGCAACAGATATGTTTAAAAAATGTCAATGGTTTGCCCTCACTCATTCTGTAGCTGGTTTGAATTGTCAGACATTGGGGTTGAGATGTGGCTGAATGGCTGAACTGCTTAGCGAAGCTGCTCAGCTTCAGTGTTTTTGATCATGTTTTTCTTCTAACATAAGCATAAATCTTTACTAACTTGAGCCTTGTAAGTTAACGTTTTTGTGTTTTTTATGGTTTACTATTTAACTGGATTTGCTTGTATGGCTGTTATGTTTGTTTCACTCTGATTTTTTCCCCATTTGGGCTAAATACAGTTCCTGACCCACATTTTGAATTGTTTAACACTTGCATACGTGAAAAACTCTACATTTTACTAAATACGAAGCGAGCAAGCCAATTCATATACTGGAGGAGAGTGCCTTTTTCATTCCTTTGGTATACCCTAAAAGGGTGAAAAAATGCACTTTACTCAAACTCCTGCTCACCCATGGCCCTACGACATTTGTGGAAACTGCAGTGTATGCAGAACTTTAAAATGTTGGGTTCGTGTTTCAAGAACGTAAAAATATTAAGGCTATTGCTTCCCGGAATCCTTCAATAATTTTTCGAAACGATGAAAGGTTTATAAAAAGTTTTGTGTCTGAGCCAATCGTGTTTGAGTCTAGGTTAAAAATTACAGTCTACAACCGATTTATAAAAACGATAGCATAGAAATTTGTCAATTTCTACAGATTAAATTTCTCTAACTACCAAACAGATCTACTCCAACCCAAGCAACTTGAATGTACGTGTGTGTGTGTGTGCGCGTGTTTGACCCTTCTGTGTCAGGTTTTCCAAATCAAGTGCAGGTAACTGACTTGGCTGTTTCTAAATTTGGGGAGGAATGAGGAAGAGAGGTAGTAATGTGGGAGGGATCTCCAAAGGTTCCCAGGGAAACCCCCAGTAGGAACTTTCGTCACAAACACAGGAAACACTGCTGAATGAATGTTTACTTATTTTGCCAGTACCATATTGTGTGGCCTCATTCAGTGTCTTTACCGGTTTGGTGAATTTTGTTTCAGCCATTAGGTACAAATGAAAATAATGCGACTTTCCTGTGCACATGCCGTGTTTATCCAATATTGCATTACAACAGAAACACGCTCTTTGATTGACTGAATGTACAAATAAAGAAGGGTTTCACCACATCCGTCTGCAAGCCTACCGAAAACTCAGGGCGGTCTGTAGGAGAGCCATGTAAACTCCAAGGTTGCAAGTGATGGAAAACCTCCATGACTTTTGCAAAAGGGAAAACAGAAATTGTCGTCCCTCTCCAAAACACCCTGTTGGCCTTACCTAAAGACATGTGAAGAACGATACACATGTTCGCCCTCGCCCTCTTCGCTGCTGTGTCAAAGGCCGAAGAGAAACCTCTATGTACATGTTACTGTTCTTTGAATGTGAGAGAAGATTGCATAGCTGTTCCTCATGCTGCACATGTTCTCTGTGTTGAAGGAAGTATGCACTGCTGTTGAAGTCCCCTGTTATGGTCGCCCCCCTTTCTGCTGCTTCTGCATCTGTTCTTTGTGTAAGGGAGGATTACCTTGCTGAAACCATGAAGTTGCATCCCTGTTGGGTGTTAGGAAATCTTTGTAAAATATCCTTACAATATATTTGAACAAAAATTATAGACATAAGTGCTTCTTTTAGTTTGGTGTAAATCTGGTAGTTTTTCTGAAAATTGAAACAGAATATTACAAAATGCATAGCTGTCTGTAATGTTTGCAATAATTATATTTAACCCCAAAAATACAGATTGACTAAAAAGTATTTGGCATTCTGGCAGACACCTTGCTGTTATAATTTCAGCTGTTATGGTTCACAAAACAATGTGAATCTGATTAGCTAAGAAGGCTTTAAGGTTTTGATTTAGTGGCCATTACATAATTTCCAAAGTAGCTTTTTCAGGGCATCATCATTTGGTTATGTGGGGAAGAAGTGAGCACACATCCATCTTGAGTAAAGTGATCATTCCATCCCCAGGCATACTGTTAGGAGACTGTGGGAATGCAGTTTTCTCAGTAAAAAGGCAGTCATAGGGTATCAACCTAATGCACCTGCCCGTCTTTTACATATATTGCTCATGTGGACTGAGAAGGAGTTTCCTCCAGTTCAAGCCTAATAGAAGGAGGAGACAGTTAAGATTACAGATAGCCTAGATCAAAGAAGTCTGGGATTGGTGTTTGGTACAGATGTTTTGCTAGAGGAAGCCAGGCCTGAATCCTAAATGGTGCGATGAGCAATGCACTTTGAGCAATGTCGAACAAGGGGAAGACTGAAGTGCAGATAAAATAAATGTCCGGATATTAAGGAGTTGTCTCAGATAACTGTTCTGGATTCTGTGTAGCTTCCAAATTAATTTGTTGGATGCTTCGAGGTTTATACAGTTAGCATAGTCTAGACGGAACTGGTGGGTACTTAGCTGGCTTTGTGCTTTTGTATGAATCCTAAGTTAAGGAAGAGTCAACCTAAGCATCTCGTCATTTAAAAGGCTCCTTTTGCAACTAGATTCAGTTAAGGAGTCGGGCAAAAGACTGTGTTCTTGATCACTCTGAGGTTCCTTATGTGAGGTGATGGTCTAGATCATGGGTACTCACAAACTTTTTCCCAGGGGCCAAAAAGCTTGGTCTGTTATGTGCCCGAGGGCCGCATTGAGGCCAACGGGATGGCGGTTGGGCAACAGAGTTGGGGTGATTGGCAGTAAAGTAGGTGTAGGCGAAGCAAAGGATATACATCTAGTGGCTGAATTGAACTATGTGAAACCAGAAAACCTGGGATTAATCCCTACTTCCCCACTTCCCCAAATTGTGTGATCCTAGGCTGTTTATTTTCACTCACCCTCCCTTTTCTTCAAAATCACACATGAGGACCTCAAAATACATGATTTCAGGGTTTGCATTATACAAAACCTGTTCCTGTGTTTGATTTAATAAACTATAATTCTGTTAATGTATAATAGGAAAGTAGGCCACCCAAAAAGAACACATAACTGACTGCCTATTTGATTCACTATTGACATTGTCAGGTTAGGGGAAAGAATCAATATTTCTAAATTCAAGTTTGAAAACTATCAATTTTAAATTAAACATTTCAATGCACTTATATAATAAATTGTACTGAAAAGATCTGCATGTTAACTCAATACATTGTTTACATTTTGAAGCCACTGTAATATTTTTACACTTTTGCAGCAAGATGTTTTCAAAAATGAACTTGTTTATAAAGTGAAGTACAGATCTCGCTAGTTACTTCGTTTGTTTAAGACCCATTAAGCTTGAAATAAGTGATTGCCTGTCTAGTTAATATATTTTTTTATTTTTAGAGCTGAGTCGAGTAAACAGCCGCTCTATGTTCTTGTCACCTAAAGGGGCCACATGTAAAAGTCAGGGGGGCCGCACTTTGAGTATCCATGGTCTAGATGATAGGCAAAGCTGTTTAGGCCAGATGGTTGAGAGGTGGTTGGTGGTCAGTTTACCTCAGGGTACTCCCTCAGTTTTTCTATGGTACGCTTTATTTGCATTTTACAACTTAACATAATTGAACAGTAGCACATCTGAGCATTTGAGCTCATTTTTGACAAACACATCTGACATTTCCCAACATGGATTCCAGCAAAATAATCCCTTTAAGTTTCCCCTATCTCAAACTGAGTTATATACTTATGGCACCATATTATCCCAGTTACTGATGTCTTCAGTTTAAGGTAGTTAATTCCCATCCAGTGACCTACTGATAAGAGGGATTGACCGATGGGTCAAGAATTCATGAAGATTTGTCCACATTGTTGTACCTGTTGTAGCTATCACCCCTCACTGATGGATCTAGGGTCCTTGTCGAGAAGGCTGATGCAGCCTAGAGAAATGTAAAGACAAAAGAGTGATTGCTCATGGGGGGTTACTTTGCACTGCTCAGCAGTTCCATTAGCAATACAGGAAGTTCAGAAGATATTTGAGGGGTCTTGCATATTGCCAGTGTCAACCCTCTCAGCCATATATTTGGTGTTGGCAGGGATATTGCAATGGACAGTTCACTACAGCAGCAGTACTCCTCATTGTCCTGTTCACCAGGCATCTCTGCCAAACCTCTATAGCTCAGCCTTTATTCTCATATTGAGACCAGAGAGTGGCAGAATCCAGCATTGCCTGCCTCACTGGGGTTCTGTCACCTATCTAATTATTCATTTAGCTATGCCCTTCTCTTTCTGGACGTACCTGCCCACATCGCCTAGTTAACTTTTAGGTATTGGCAGATGCCATAGTTCTTTTAAAGGATGTGATGATGTCGCTCTGCAAAGGTGCAATCGAACTGGCAGCAGAACCAGAAAAGTACCAGGGTGTTACTCCCTGTACATTCCAATCCTCAAGAAAGACTGGGGAATAAGACCAATGCCGGACCTACAGGATGCATACTTTCATGTGCCAGTCCTGCAATTGCTTAAGAAATACCTCAGCTTTGTTGTGGGGTCAGACCATTTTCAATATAATATAATGCCCTATGGATATATATATATATACATATATATATATATGTATATGTATATTATATGTCCTCTTTACCAAGGTCATATTGTTGGTTGGTGGCACGTCTTCAAAGGTCGGGGATGATGTATTTCCTTACCTTGAAGATTGGCTTCTGAAGACAGGATCGCCACAGCTTGTCTTGGGCCACTTACAGATAATAGAGCATTTGCTGTCCTCTTGGGGTTTTCCATCAGTGAGCCCTAATCCGATCTGCAGCTGGTGCAGAAGATTTCCTTTATTAGGGTTAATCTGGACACAGTTACTCTGAAGGCCTTCCCACCCCTGCAACAAGTCCAGGACAATCAGGCTATGATCATAGGGAGAAAGCTTCTGTTCTTAATGGTTCTGGGGCTGTTTGGACTACTTGCATTCTACAACCTCCTGGTGCATCATGCCCACTGGTATATGCTGGTTCTTAAATAGAATCTGCTTCCGCTTTGGACTTTTCACTGGGGATGCTTTTCAGAAGAAATCTCCATCCCTGACGGGGCAGCTCAAAACCTCAGTGGTAGATTGCAGATGCCAGTCTAACAAGGGGATCACCATTTTCTTTATTGCCTCCAGAGCTTACCGTTGTGACAGATGCATCTTCTCTGGCCTGGGGAGGTTCACATGGACAAGGTGGCAATCAGAGGTCTCTGGTCTCAGATGGAGCAGCACCATCACAAATATTCCTTGATGCTGCAAGTTATCTGGTTGGCCCTAAAGGCCTTTGTCCTTTTGGGCAGATCAGTCCAGATGCTGAGACAATAGGACCACCATGGCTACTGTAGCAGATAGGGTGCATTGGAGTCTCATGCCTTCTGTTAGATTGTTAGAAGGCTTTAAGGCTTTGCCCGTGAATGGCACCTCACAGGATGTCCTTGATGGTGAATCACTGAGTGGGAAATCTCAACATCATTGCAGACAAACTCAGACAAGGTGTCATCTTGACGATTGCCAGTGGCATCAGCACCCAGTAATGGCACAGTGTATCTTCATCCAGTGGGACTTAACCTCAGTAGTCCTATTCACTACTTCCGGGAATACTCACTGCCTGAATTTTGCCAGGGTGGTTTAGTACCTCGAACTGCTGAACCCAAGCAGCTGCCCTCCACTTTTTCTTCCTTTTCGGAAGGAAATACTGTTCCAGCGCCAAGATTTGAAATAGTTGTTGTCATTTTGCCTGCTCAAAGCCATATCACCAAATCAATTTATTTAGGTAGTTCAGCCAAGCAAGATGTAAAGGGAAGCAGGTTGATCCACTACAGGCTAGATTGTCTGATATACGTTTGTCTGTGTTGGCACTGTGTTGTTCATGAGTAGTCTTAACGCGCCACTTTTCGCCTTCCTTATTGTTTTGCCTAATCAGCCTACATTATTCAAATCACCACGTGATGCATTTTCTAGAAGGGCCTTCACATATTTTTCCCTGTGCCCCCTTCAGTATGAAGAAGTAGGAAATAAATCTGGTTCTATCGTTTTTGATATGTGCTTGATCCGAGCCTCACAGTTGTACTCTGAGACTCATCTATGAATATCATGTTTCTCATTGCCATCGCTTTTTTGCTCTGTGTCAGCAAGCTGCAGGCCATTGCAGTTAAGCCTCCATATATATATTTTTCCTGAGAAATTGTTGCCTAAGACGTGCATTCTTTCTCTCGCAAAATGTGTCATCTTTCCATGCAAGGCAGTCCATCACACTTTCTATGTTTTTCTGTCTGCCACATCCATCTAAAGAAGAAGGTAGGCTACACCGGTCAGATCCCCAGCATGCCCTTAGTTTATACAGTGGTGAGATTGAGGATTATCGGATGGATGATCAGCAGTTTGTTGGGTTAACTGATACAAAGAAAGCAAAGTCAATCCAGAAATGGACCTTGTCTCAATAGATTGTACTCTGCATCAAACTGTTTTGCAATGACCAAAAAGGATCCTCTAGAGGGCCTTCTGGCGTATTCCACTAGAGCAAAGGCTGCTAATCCTGCTTTAAACTGGGATGTTTAGGTTGTGGACAACTGCCTGTCATCCACATTGGTATATGTTCATACTTTCTCCAGGCACTAAATTGATTCACAAGTCTGCATAGAGGATACTATTGTCCTCTTAATCCTGGAGGACTTCCTAGTTTACAGTCCACTCCCAAGACCAATCTCTTTGGAGGGGTATTGATTCAGAAGGTGAGGATTCTGTGGTTAGAAGTATCCACCACAAAAATAGTTACTTACCTTTAGTAATGCTCGTTCTGATCTAACCGCAGATTCCTCATTGCCCACCTACTTCTCCATTCTATGAAGTTTCGGGTATTAATAAGGTCTCAAGTTACCTTTCCCACACTACCAATTAAAGAACAATTTTTCTAGGTGTGCTCTACATTCTTGAACTTGTAATGGTCTTAGTATTAAACAGTAAACTTTACACCACCTGTCGACACGCAGGAACCACTGCAAGAGTTTCTAGATCCAAAGTGGCACCTATGGAGATTGTCAAGTTGAGAAATCAGTAGCTAGATATAACATCCACTAGTAAGAGTGTTAATTAAATAAATTACTTATAGTTTGGGGCCTAACTGTAAAGGCCCATTGCACTGGCTGTACTTACAAAGCCAATGAGTGCTTATTTATACATTACTTTAAAGAGCAGTATCCTCAGAATTGAGTTGTTCAGTAATCCACGAAACACCACAATACTCTTTAACTGTTTGTTTTAGACTCTCAGAATCATTTTTGTAAGTACTGCGAGACGCTGTTTGTAGAGGACCCCTAGACATTGTTTTCCTCCATAGATCGATTTGTTACCTTGAAATTAGGTTGGAGAATAAAAAAGTCTAGAAGTCAGTGGCACTTTAAATATAGAACAATATTGATCGGTCTCTTTAAACAACGTGGCAAAGGAGTCGTAAATATTGAACAGTGCTATGGAAAAAGGGACTAGAACATCCTTCACAGTTTTGCTCTCTTTGGATTTCATCAGAAAGGGTTATTGGCACATCCAAGCGACCTTAAGAGCAGCATCATCGATTTACAATAGCCCCTACACTAGGGAGCTCAATGTGGTGCTGATATAACTTTGTGACCAGTGCCAACAAGAATTACAAGCATCAACCCTTTGCTTTTAAATTGTGAAGTGTAGCTGTATATATGAGCAGTTGTGACACATTCATTTGTGCCTGCAAGTCAGAGCCCTCTGTGTGTATGTTTGTAACTGCATTTGTCTGTCCACGATTTAAGGTTGTGCGTGTGACCGAGGCGGAGGGCTGTGTGCGGCATGTGTTATTCAGTATTGCTTTGTGCAAAAATAGGAACTTCATGGGAGTGATGGTGTGTAATAGCATGTCAGCCACTTATGCATCGCATGTGTGTGGGTGTATGTCTTTTTGTTGTGATGATGTGAGCGTGAGTGGATTGCTGCCTAAATAAGAACGAGTGTATCTCCAAATTATGTCTTCATTGTACTGTATTCCAGTATGACTT
Source organism: Pleurodeles waltl (assembly GCF_031143425.1). Classification (NCBI taxonomy): domain Eukaryota; kingdom Metazoa; phylum Chordata; class Amphibia; order Caudata; family Salamandridae; genus Pleurodeles; species Pleurodeles waltl. Next base: position 408,859,955 of record NC_090443.1, on the reverse strand, counting down.
GATGTGCGAGGGTGTTTATGAGAAGGTTTAACCGCTTGTCTGTACTGGTGTGTCTGACTGCGTATGTGAATGTGTGTATTCAGGAGTGACGTAGTGTCCTGACTGTAGTTACGTATATGCGAATTTTTGCATGACTGAGCATGTGTGTGGGAATTATTATATATGACGGTGAGCATGACAATCTCACCACAGGTGGGTGGATGAGTATATGCAAGAGTGATTAAATGTATGTGTCTGAGTAACAAAGTACAAGGAGTGAGATGTATGGTTGTGTGAGCAAGTGTGACTGCATATATGAGAGATGGTATGAATGCAGATTTTTGCCAACGTGGGTCAATGTGGCCATGTACATATGAGCATAGGTGCCTGTGTCATGGTGTGTGTTCATGATGGTCAGCGTGGAGTATGGCCCGCTTCATAAATGGATATGAAGCCTCCATTTGTCTCAGTAAACGCATGCCTTGCTTATGAATAGAGAGTAGCTTAGCGTGTGATGTGGCCAACAGTGGATTTTAATGTTACATTTCAAACACAAAGTCCATTGACCCTTCCTTCTTTTATCTCACAGACTTCCAAGGAAGATCTTCTGCAAGCAGACTTTGAGGGGGCCCTCAAGTTCTTCAGAGTTCAGCTGCCCAAACGATACAGAGCAGAAGAAAATGCCAGAAGGTTAATGGAACAGGCCTGCAATATAAAGGTAAGCAATGCCTGTCTCTCTCTAATTGTTGAGAAGGGAGTGCAAAATATTGCCTGGAACGTTCACAAAGGATCCTCTCTGTGTTCACTGAGTTGAGTCTGAAAGCTACTAAATTAAAGAGCCACAGAGAACTATGACCCTGACTAATTTACTGAGAGTTGTCTGCCATTCACAGTTAGAAGGCCATCACAAATTAATAACAAGCATTTGCAATGCAACCGGTCTCGCATTTGTGAAAGTTAGAGCTCTTGGCGTTGAAAATAGCAATGTTTTTTACTTATTTTTTTTTTTTTCGTAAATGTGCAGTGGAGTGAATATATTTGCATAGCACTATTGGCATTTGTATGACTTTGCGGTGCTGGAGAACCAAAAAAGTGGAAATAGGTTATGAGGGAGGGGAGACGAGTAATATGCTGGCTGAAAATAAATAGTAATAACATCCTGGAAAACACACACACCCAAATGGAATGCAAGATTAAGCAGAGCATGTGAAATGTAAGCAGGAACAACGTGGTTACCCTAACGCTTTTACACTTATTATTCAGAAATCAATGAGTGTTTTTGCCTGAAAAGTTAAGGACATGACTATAGGGCCCTGAAGGGACCTGTTTCAATGCCCATTGCTTATATCCTTACAAAACGTAAGCAGTATAGTTTAAAAAGACCACACCCTTGAACACAAAGCTGCGGTACACCTTTTATAATCTAAAATTAGGAAAACCGCTATGAGGATCATGTTAACCAGTTTCCACTCTATGCATCAACCTGGTATTGCAGTACCTCCAGGAATTGTGCACTTCCCCACCTGGGGAAAACAATGGAGGTTATTTACAACCCCCTTATGCGTCCGGTGCATCACTTTTAATATGGGAAAAAGTGACGAACTGGCGACGAAAGGGACTTTGTAAACAAGCCCCAATGGTGTTCAAAGAAAGAGGAGAAAACAAAAGTACTGCTTCAGTGGCAAACTCTGTAAAGTGGCGCTAATGTGTGTGGTTGTGAATAAAACCACAAATCTGCCCACTTTGCGATCACTCTGTCTTGCTTTGTTTAACTTTTTTCCCAGTATTTTGAACCTTTTTTTTCTCTCCATCCTGAGGCTGCTTGGAATAGAAAAATGTCAGAAAAAGATGACATTTGCAGCCAAAGTGTTGCTTTCTTTTTAGGTTCCATTTTACAGTGGAACACAGAAAGGGGAGGAAAGAGAGGGTAAGAGCCATTTATTGAAGTCCTGGTTTTCTGCAAGTGAGGAGAAATAATGCAGTCAGCTAAGCACAGAATTGCGTGCCGTGCTGGTACACAAGTTAAGGAGCAAACCTGAAAGAGTGCACAGGAAGAACATACATAAAACAAGCAGTGTTGTGGGAGGGTTCGGTGGGGGGCAGCACAGGGAGATAAAGTGGCAGCAGTGCAAATGAAGCGGTAATTTATCTTACTTTTTTTAAAAAACAAGCAGAGTTCTTAGAGGGGTGTTGGGGGTGGGCAGTGTTGTGGAAGGGGTGAAGGGGTGAAGGGGTTGCTAGGGGATGACACTGGGAGTTGAAGTGACGGCACTGCAAATGGCTGCACTAGTGATCAGGGAGAGGATGGCCAACAAAACATAAATGTGACTTTTTTTTTGTTGTTTTTAAAAAAAAAAAACATTTTTAACATCAGTACACAACAAGATACATTGTCACTTTCAGAAAATAAAACGAAAGAAGAAAAAAAAGTATCAACCAGGCTTGTCCAAGAAATAATTTCCCCAGATTAGAGAGAACTTTTTAACATTGCCTATTCTCCTAGCATATCTCATCTCCTGAAGTCTAACTTGAATCATCCTATTGTACCATCCTTGACTAGTAGGAGATAATTCAGACCGCCAGTTTCTCAGCAACAGTGACCTAGCCACCGCAGTGGCTATAAATACGAGCTTCTCCAGTTGAGGGGAGAGTCTTGCCTCGGGATCATAGCCCAGGCTCAACAGGCATACGGAGATATGGGTACCAACACAATGGATGTTAACATTGCAAAAACCTCTTCCCAGTATCTCTGTATACATTTGCATGACGCTATTGTATGTATCCAGCCAGCTGCCCCTCTTTCCTTGCACCGAAAACACATATTTGGGTGGCCGATCCCCATACGGGACAGGCCTTGCGGGGTTCGATACAGCAACCATTTGCTAAAAAATATCATTCCATGCCAATTAGCCCCTCGTAGCGCAGAGAAATTTAGGCGGTTATTAGTCTCCCAGTATTCACTTGAGAGCACCATGCCCTCCTGACTAATCCATTTCTTCTGAGCTCTTATCCCCAGATCCACTTTAAACCTTTCTGCCAAGAGCCTTCTCCATGCCCCTGCATTTCCTACCCGCGAAGGAGAAACTAATTCTGATACAAATGATTGGGTATTAATGATAGAATTAATATCTAAGGGCCAGATGTAGGTTGCATGCAAATTGCGAGTCCGTGCGACTCGCAAATTGCAAGTCGCAATTTGCTATGCAGAAAGGTGTCTCAGACACCTTCTGCAACTCGCAATGGGGTCGCAAAGACCCACCTCATTAATATTAATGAGGTGGGTCGCAGTTTGCAACCCCATTGCGAGTATGGGCACTCACTGGGATGGTGGCCTGCTGGAGTCAGCAGACCACCATGTCCGTGACTGCTTTTTAATAAAGCAGTTTTTTTTTCTCCATCTGCAGCCCGTTTTCCTTAAAGGAAAACGAGCTGCACTTGAAAAAAAAAAAACGAAACCTTTAGTTTTGGTTTTTTTCAGTGCAGGCAGTGGTCCATCGGACCACTGCCTGCCCTGAAAAAATATTTGTTTTTCCATTCACAAAGGGGAAGGGGTCCCATGGGGACCCCTTCCCGTTTGCGACTGGGTTACCATCCACTTCAAGTGGATGGTAACTGCGATTTCATTTGCGACCGCTTTCGCGGTCGCAAATGAAATTGAATAGCATTGCGAGTCGCAAATAGGAAGGGAACACCCCTTCCTATTTGCGAGTCGGAAATGCATTTTGCGAGTCGGATCCGACTCGCAAAATGCATTTCTGCATAGCAGAGAGGCTTTTGCGCCTCGCAAATTGAGTTTTTCGCCGTTTGCGACTCGCAAACCCTTTGCTACATCTGGCCCTTAGTCTTTAAAAACCTGCAGAAAAATATTGTAGGATCTGACCAGCAAAAGATCATTATTGACTGTGATCATGATTTTCCATGGGGCTTCCCAGTTACCCTCGACACAGAAATCTCCAATTTTACTATATCCAGCGTGCTCCCACCTTTTCACCATGACTTCGTTAAGCTGAGTCCCTGACCCTAGAGAAATCTGTGAGAGTGGGGTGTCAAAATGTACAGGGGGGATTAAATATTTTCTGGCGAAATCTACTCTTCTCTTAAGAAACCATTTAAGAATTTTATAACTAACTTTTTTAGGCGATTTGGTCAAAAGGGCTGGGTTCCAAATATTATGCTCTTGGCATATTAGTACCCGAAAATCAATAAAAAACTTGGAGCCCACGGAATATTCTAATTTAAAGCTAGCATAATAGTGTGCAAAGAAAGCATAGTAATAATCTTTGAAATTGGGTAAGGCCAGTCCCCCCTTCTCCTTATTGGCGTGCAGTATACTCAAAGCGGCTCGAGCTTTTCGGTTCTGCCAGATAAAGGAGCGAAATAGGGATTCCAGTTTTTAAAAAAAGGGTTGCGTTAAAACACACAGAATAGCTGCAAACAAGAAATTGAAAAGTGGTAAAATTGACATTTTAATCAATGCAATGCAGCCTAGTATCGAGAGAGGGAGAGGCGTCCAACGAGTGAGTAAAGCCTGAGTTTTCTGGAGTAAAGGAGCGAAATTCAGCTCATAGAGATCACTTATATTGGCCGAAAAATAAACCCCCAAGTATCTTTTTGGGTTGGGATTTACGCATTCTCTTAATTTAGGAAGAAGACAATTAGGAGTAGTGCCACAAAGAATGATGTCGGTCTTGGTCCTATTAATCTTATAGCCACCGATTTGCTGAAATTCTTTAAATAAATTAAAGGCCGCTTCCTGAGAAGAGTATTTTGTGTCCAAAAACAAAATAATATCATCTGCATAAAGTTTAATTTTTCCCATTGATTTTAGCGGTGCCTGAACCGGACTATTCTGTCTAATTTTAATGGCAAGTGGTTCAATAAAAAGGGAAAATAAAATAGGGGATAGTGGGCACCCTTGTCTAGTCCCTCGTTGTATTTGAAGCTGTCCAACAGACTTTATAATAATATTAGCCTCAGCATTTGAGTACAGCCTTTGAATTAAAGAAATCACTTGAGTGGGTACCTTATAACTAGATAAAATTAAATAAAGCGTGTCCCAAACAACCAAATCAAAGGCTTTCTCTGCGTCCAACAGAAGAATAATGACAGGGATTTTATTAGTCGTGAAATAATCAAGAGTCTCTGCTAAATAGTGCGTGTTTGTAGCCAGTTGTCGACCAGCCACGAAACCGTTTTGATCGGGATGCACCAGTTTATTAATTACCCCATTGAGCCTATTAGCCAATAGTTTTGTCATTATTTTATAGTCTGTGTTTAACAATGAAATTGGACGGTAAGCATTTGGATCCTCCCTATCTTTTATTTTTCTTAGGGAAGCTAACCACATTCCCTGTGTGCCAAGTTCTGGGGATTTCCTCGCCCTGTAATAAACCGTTTAAAAAGGGCTAAGAACTCCTCAGCAAATGCATTTATAAAAGTCTTATAGAACTCAGCCGGGAAGCCATCCGGACCACAGGTTTTCCCTGTGGGTAGATTCTTAACTGCGTCTAGAAGTTCCGGCTTTGTAAATGGTTGAGACAATTCCCTACGGTCCTCCTCTGAAAGAGAGGGAATATTAAGGCCCGGCAGGAACATCTCAATGGTCCTGGAATCTATAACTGAAACGTCACTATAGATTTGTTTATAGTGCTCCAGCATGATTTGGTCAAGGTCTCGAGGCTCAGTGCGCCTAGCCCCAGTAATCGGGCATCTTAAAGCGTGTATAACATTGCCAGCGATACGATCTCTAGCTTGCCATGCCAAGAATTTTCCCGTAAAGTTGCTTTCTTCATAACTTTTCTGTTTATAAAATCCATATTCTATATCTGCTGCTGGAAATTTCACTCCACTCTATAATTAAACTACCGCAGATTAGAAGGTGGATTTTTAATCTCCGTCTTTTGACGGAAGAAGGGTGGATACAAACTTCACAGGTTGAAATAAGGGATTTTTTTCAATGCAATCAGGGGTCGTCAACCCCAGCAATAGTCTGGGATGCATTTAAGGCCTACTTCAGAGGCTGGGTGATCGTTAAAGAGGTAGCTGATAAACGGGCTCTGAAACAATAAAACTGCGGCACTGGAAGATGTAGTTCACAAGTGTTTAGTTTCTTATTTGAATGCCCCTTCGGATATTAATAGAAAGCCTTTCGAAGCTGGCAAGAAAGCGTTGGCAGGACTTTTTTTTTTTTTAAAGTTGATAAATTTGACTTTCAAAGTAAATAAGCTGCTGGGCATTGCACTGAACGCCAAAGAGTAGTGTGTGAAGCCCGACCCCTGCATGGCTCATCACCCACAAGGCACTGCATCTTCCTGCGGGACGACCAAAAGGAACCATTAGTGAAATGGCCATGGCAGGGAATGAGACACACAAAGGAGGTTCACTTACATGTAGTACACCAATAAGATGAGAGAGGGCATAAAGAGAGCAGTCTGCCATGAGCAGGAAACAACCCGCAATGGTGAAAATGAAAGTTAGCGCATGGTTAAAAGGTGCAAAACCTGCGATGCAAATGTGGACTGAAAACATAAGACACAGCACAAGGAGGGCAAGCTGCCACGAGCAGGAAACAACCCGCGATGGTGAAAATGACAGCGGTGCGTTGTTAAAAGGCGCAAAACCCGCATTGCAAATGCTGACCGAAACATGAGACATGGCCCAGGGATAGTAGGATGGCATGGGGCAGGAAAAAACCCACAATGGTGAAAATGAAAGCAGGTGTGTTGTTATAAGGCACAAAACCTGCAATGCAAATGCCGACCAAAACATGAGAGACAGCACAGGGAGAGAAGGCTGCCACGATCAGGAAACAACCCTCAATGGTGAAAATTAAAGCAGGTGCATTGTTAAAAGGTGCACAGCCTTCAGATTAAAACAATAATTAAACAAACGAGTAAGACAGCATGGAGGAGGGAGTAAAGTCTTGAAATGCACAGCAGATGTGACGGATAAGATTCACAACCCTGTTAACAGCAGAGCTGGGAAACAGTAGCGCTCCTCTCCAGTGCTCCAGATGAAAGATCAAAGTAGTCCCTGAGCACATCTTAAAATGGTGAGCAGTGTATTTACATAGCAGTAGGTCCCATCTCCTGGGAGGTGAGAAAAAGAAAAAAGGTGGGACAAAGAGTAAGATAACCCAGTAGCAAGCAAGACTTTTTAAAGGACACTGGCATACACAAATCACAATGACTGGGTGGAGCTGAACCTCAAAACCATCTACAACAGGTCTCTAAGTGACAGAGCGCTGTCTAGGTTCGACCTAAAAACAATCTATCAATTACTGCTATGTAGGTTTTGCATAACTAAAGTTAGAGGTTGCCTTTAAATGACGAAAGTGCTATTATTTCTTTCAAATAAATTTTTATTGATTTCTTTCAGTACAGAAACAAGCACCATAACAACTGTCACCAGTATGCAGGTGCCTGAGATATACGAGTCTGAGTATGTCAATGCCACCTTCCATCCATATGTAATGCCCAAACAATGGGCATTGCACAGGCCTTCCAGCCATTGTTGTATACTTGTAAGCTCTGTGCCACTTCAAAGGTGACCCCACCCCACCAGCACCAACCTCTATTTACTGCCCAGGCCCCTGCTCGATCCTCAGGGTTTTGTGTTGTCTGCTGCTCTCCAGGGGCCCCATACCTACTTGAACTTCTGTGGGCATCCCCATGCCTGGTACACCAGTTTGTTTTTTACTCCTCATGCACCAGTCCAAGTTTGCTTCTTAGGTCCGAAGTGACAAGATCTTATTTTGCCCCCCCTAGTATCTGGTCCCATTATGAGTGTAACCATTAGAGCGACATTGCAAAGCAAGAGTGCATAGTGGTCCGGTGTTTGTTCCCTCTGGATGCCCAGGGTAACCAGCTGTGGCTCCAGCATAAAGTCCATGACTTCTGATATACTGCCATCCACCTCCCTCTAGAAGCTCTGAAACCTCGGGCAGCCTCAGAGCATGTGTACCAAGGTTCCTTACTTTTGGCAGCCCCTTTGGCAGAGATTATTGTTGGACCTACCCATATAGTATAGCAAAGTCCTTGTGCAGTAGGCTCTGTGAAATAGTTTTCACTGAATTAATTAGAACCACGTCTATATGGCCAGCCCCATGGGTAACGGCACACCTCACCCCAGTTACATCCTCCAGTCTACCAAGGAGATCAGGTGGTCCCATATTTTATGACCCTCTATCTCCGGCAGCCCTCTTAGGATGTCCATCTCCCACAGGGGGGGTTGGCTTCCTATTGCAGTTTTACCTTCCAGGTTGCCCAGTGCCATGTGTCAATTACTATTGCTGTTGGTGCGGGCAGTGCCGTCAGCTCCCTGCTCCCACAGAGGCATCTAACATAGCTCTCCGTCTCCATCGCTCGCCGGTCTGCCTTTAGGGAGGGTTATTGTTATATGGAAAAGGCCCAGGCATTTATCAATTGTAGCTGTGTTGCCCAGTAGTAAAGACATAGGTCAGAGAGGGCAATGCCGCCCTCGAGGGCCTTCTGAGTCAGGGTTGTCATTGCTATCCTTGGCACTCCTCCACCCCACACTAGCTCCCTCACCACTTTGTCTTTTGAGTGGAAGTACTACTCTGGGACCTGAAAGGGAGTGTTTTGCGACACACAGAGAAATTTTGGGACATAGATAATTTTATAGAGGGCTGCTTTGCCCATCATGGATAGCGGGAGACTTCTCCAGTGCCTTGCATCCACTCAGTATACTTCTAATTCTATTCAAGTTTTCTCTCAAGAACAAGTTGTGATCTTTTGTTACAAAGATTCCTAGGTACTTGAAGCTCAGTGGTTTCCATTTGAGGGGTTAATTCCATGCCCTCCCCAGATCATGGAGGGAAAGACGAAACACAACTGATTTGTGCCAATGTATACAAAGCCATGAGTCGGATTTGAATTTCTACAGGGATCTGGGGATGGAGGCTTCCGGATCCGTCAAACAGAGAAGGGTGTTATCAACATAGAGCTGTATAGCATCCTCCCACCCTGGGTCTCACTGTGCGCCCCTCAGTAATGCAAAGCTCTCAATTTCCATTGCCAAATGTAAGGGAGACAGAAGCCCTGTTGTATGCCCCTAACCAGCCCAAACGTTCCTGTAAATGCCCCATTCATATTGACCCTGGCCCACCTGGTCTTTGTACAGCGATTTCACCCATGCTGAAAATATCTGATAGAGACTTCTAGCTGCAGATTCCTTACCTTAGAGTCAGCCTAGGCTTCAAACTTGATCCGGAAGATTTTTTATGAGCAGTACCCTGTATGCAGGTAGGTGGGGTTGATTAGCTCCAGATACATCGTCAACATCGTCTGTGCAGGGAGTGACATCCGCGGCACCTATATAGGTGCCACTCAGGCGCGCTGATGTCAGTTCTTTTCTTTCCACGCCAGCTAGCGCAGACCCCGGAGGAGCTACCCCTTCAGTCACTTTTGGACTGTACTTTTTCAACATTTTGTCAAATCATTTTTGAAGTTTTCCTTCTGGTGTGGCAGGTTGTCTTCAAAGAAGGCCGGCTTCAAGCACTGCGGTGTCTCTCTAACCGACCTTGGTGACAGACCCACACCTTGTTTGCCTGTGGTACCTCGAGTGTGACCAGAACTCGAAGTCTTGCTCCAACTGCCAGACAATGCACCCCAAGTCTTTGAGGGAGTGCTACCTCGAGCTGATAGTGGCCCGTTATGAACTGCCGTGCCGGTCGACGTCCCAATCAAGAGGAAGGTCCCAGGAACAGTTGCTGAATCCGAGGTCGTCCTCCCATTCGAAATCTTCTGGACATTCTGATAAATCTAGGCACAAAAGAAGTTGAAGCATGCTTGCACTTATCTACGTCTGTAGGCTGACTAGACTCAGTAGTGTCTGCACTCTAGACGTCGCTCCATGGTTGAGCCTGTGTCTCGATCAACTCTGCGCTTTCCAGAGTTTCCGGTCACCAGGAATTTTATGATGCCATGGGCCTCATATGTGGGTGGGCCAATCCCTCTCGTGGGCCTTCGGGCCCTGTGGGTTTGGCAGAGGCCCCTGCTTTTTCCGCACCAGCGGCACTGGTGCCAGTAGAGCTCAAAGAATTCACTTCTGGATCTGGAACGATGCCGGAATACAACCTTGTCCTTCTACCTCAGTCCAACCCCCCCTGCCTCGCCCTCCTCTTCAAGTCCCCCCCCCCCCACACACACCTCCTTCCACCCCCAGCTGCAGCCTCCAAACCTTCCTAATCTGCCCTTATATCATCACGGGCACCCAGTTGCCGGCAGGATATGTCATCACCTGCCCCACTGGCAGTCCATAACATAGGACAGGTGGGTTACTCCCACCCATATGTGATTACCCCTCCTCATGCCACCTTCTCAAGACAGGCTGACGAAGGACCATCTTTCTCTTCTCCGCAAGGAAGTTGCGGCTCTCTTGGCCAAGGGAGCTATGGAGAGAGCCCCAGTAGTGGATTTTATTCCTGCTACTTTCTGGTGCTGAAGAATGATGGACGCCTTTGTCCTGTCCTAGACATGTGGTCTCTCCACTACCTCCTCAAGAAGAAGAAATTCACGACGCTTGCATTGGCTCAGGTTTTGTCAGCCCTGCACCCTGGATATTAGTGTTGGAATTGCAGGATGTTTATTTTCACATTCCTATCCTGCCTGTTCACAGGCGTTATCTGCGGTTCACGGTCGGCCATGAGCATTACCAATTTGGCATGCTCCCCTTTGGCCTGACCAGCGCTGCTCGGGTGTTCACAAATGTGATGACCCTGGTTGCAGCCCACCTGCAGAGATCTGGTGTGTCAGTCTTCCCTTATTTCAATGACTGGCTGTTGAGGGCGGGCTCACCCCAGGCTGTCGTCTTCCACCTCCAGACTACGGTGGACCTCCTGTGTTCGCTGGTATTCACTATAAACTTGCTGAAGTCACACCAGACTCCTTCTGAGATGCTTCCTTTAATTGGAGCTGCTCTGGACGCAGTGCAGTTTTGGGCTTGTCTGCCCCAGTGGCGAGTCCAGGTTATTCAGGCCATGATACTGATGTTTCAGCCTCTGTCCTGGGTTTTGATGAGACAGACTCTGAGGGTGCTGGGCCTCCTGGCCTCCTGCATCCTGCTAGTAACTAATGCATGTTAGCCTAAGCGGGCTCTGCAGTGGGACCTGAAGTTCAAATGGGCACAGCATCAGGGATATCTCTCCGACATGGTCCAGATTTTGGAGGGAACTGTGAAAGATCTGCAGTGATGGCTATCAAAAAGTGATTGGGTCAGCAGCAGATCCCTCTCCCTTCCCCAAACAGATACAACAGTGCTGACAGATGCATCGCTCTTGGGATGGGGTGGCCATCTGTGAGAGGTGGAGATCAGAGGACTCTGGTCTCCGGCGGAATCCGGTCTCAACATCAGTATGCTGTGATTGCGAAAAATCCGACTAGCTTTGAAGGCCTTCTTACCAAGGGGAGGCTGGTGCAGGTGTATACGGACAATACCACCACCATGTGGTACTGCAACAAACAGGCTGGGGTGGGGTCGTGGACCCTTTGTCAAGAGGCCCGCATCCCTGGACATGGCTTGAACATCAGGCCATTTCCCTGGTGGTTCAAAACTTGGTGGGTTCTCTGAAAACCAGGGCAGATAAACTCAATTGCACTTGCTTAGCGGATCACGAATGGCATTTGCATCTGGAGGTGATGCATTGTCTTTTTCAGCGGTGGGGCGAGCCTCAGATAGATCTGTTTGCCTCCATCGAGAATGCGCAATGTCAGCAGTTTTGTGTGCTGGAGTTTACAAGGCGACTCTCGCTGGGCGACACTTTTCATCTAGAGTGGAGAATAGGCCTCCTTTACACATTTTTTGCACATACCACTCCTGCCCAGAGTTCTCAAGAAGATCAAGAACAACTGGGCTCAAGTTATCCTAATGCCAACGGATTGGGAATGGAGAGTCTGGTTTTCCAAGCTACTGAACTTGGTAATTAATCTTCCAATCAGCCTGCTCCTTTAGGAGGACCTTCTTTCTCAGCAGCAGGGGAAGGTTCTCTACTCAAACCTGCTCAGTCTCTGCTTTCTTGCGTGGAGATTGAGCAGCGGCAGTTGACAGCCTTTGATCTTCCTCCCGAAGTCTCCAATATCATCTTGGCCAGCCAGGCGTTACTCTACCAAAATGGTATACGCCTGCCGTTGGAAAAAATTTGTGGCCTTGTGTTCTGACAGAAATGTTGATCCCTTATCTGCACCCCTTTCCCAGGTTCTTCTTTTCATTCTCTCTCTTGCCCAGCTGGGCTCTGCTCCAGGCACTCATAAGGGTTATCATTCTGCTATCTCTGCATTCCTAAGATTGCCTGGTCAATCCTCTCTTTTCAAATCTCCTATTGTACATAGATTTTTTTAAAGGTTTTGCTCATCTTTTTCCTCCTTCTCCTTTTATCATGCCTCAGTGGGGCTTGAATCTGATGCTCACATTCTTATTGTGAGCTCCCTTTGATCTGCTTCACAAATTGCCTCCTGTGGTTACTCACCATCAAAATGGCTTTCGTCATGGCTAAAACATCTGCCCGAAGAGTTAGTGAGCTACAGGCCTTATCATCGAAGCCGCCTTATTTATCCATACATCCTGATAAAGTGGTGCTTCGCATGAGGGCCTCCTTTTTTCCAAAGGTCGTCACACCCTTTCATGTAGGTCAGTCTTACCTGCTTTCTACGCTCCACCTCACCCTTCCAAGGATCAGGAGTGTCTCCATTGTCTGGGCACCAAACGAGCATTGTTGTTCTACTACGTTGACCGCATGTAGGACTTCCGGGTGGACAATCAAATCTTCGTGGGGTTTGTTGGAGCTAAAAAGGATCATGCTGTGTAGAAAAAACTATCTCCAGGTGGGTCATGCTCTGCATTAAAATCTGCTACGCATTGTCCACAAAGGAACTCCCTGAAGGCTTGCGTGCTCATTCTGCCAAAGCCAAGACCACTGCATCAGCACGCTGAGTTCCAGTCCTGGATATCTGCCAGGCAGCAACGTGGGCAACCCTGCACACGTCTACAAAACATTACTTCTGGACAGTCAAGCCCTTCATGGCTGGTATTTTGCCTGTTCAGTCATGCAGGACTTCCTCATCTGAGATTGGTCTGCAGACCCACCTCCAAGGAGGTATTGCTTGAGTATCTATTCTGAGGTAAGGAATTTGCAGCTTGAAGTCTCTATCAGATTAACACGTTACATATCTGTGGTAACGCCTTATCTGATACTCTATCTAGCTGCAGGTTCATTACCAACCCATCCTTCCATCCGCCCCGCTCTGCAAACTGATTTCAGAGTAAAGGGTTGCTTTCCCTTTTAAGGGCCCTAGCTCCACCACTAGTTGTTAGTGTTCTTTGTGGCGCCATGCTTCTGCCATGGAAAGTCACAAAAAGAAACTGGTGTCAGTGCACTCGGGTGGTGCCTAAATAGGTACCGCGCATGTCACTTCTAGCGCGGACGATGACAACAGTAGTCTCTACCAGATACGGTGTTATCGAAGGTAAGTAACGTGTTATACAACAATTCTTTTTATTAAAAAAAATATTATTAAACCTTAGTCACACAAACCAGTGCTTATCCTAAAACTCTATCTGGAATCCTGTGCATCTAGGTGTTAAACAGTGCAATGGTGATTAGTGAATAGCATCATTCTTCCAAGAAGATAAACAGGATGAGCTGCCCAATTAAAAAAATGATAAACATTTAAAATATCATGATGTCAGTAAACATATCAAATTGAATTGAATTTATTAATCATGGTATAGTTAATTAAAACATTTACATGATGAGAGAAAAAGCAAGTAACAAATATAAAAACAGATAAAACGTGTGCTATTAAAAGACTTGTTTTAAAACATGTTTTTAAAAAAAGAGCTGTATGCTATCAGTGCCATCCGATGCCTTCTTTTAAATCTTGTGCACCAGTGCAAATGATCCATTCCAACATTTTCCTTAATGGTACAAGAAAGTGCAGAGTGAAAGTGGCAGTGTTTAAAAACGTGCAGCTATGTCTACATAAAGGTCCCTGCAGTAGCACTTGGTTCTTTTGCAAAGAGCACTTAAATGATATCAAACTAGGGACAAGGTGATGGCCAGGCATACGAAGTCAAAATTGGCAATCTTTGTAAAGTCCAGCGAAGCATGCAAGATGAAGACCGCTATAGCTTGTGGAGCAGTCAGAAGTTGGACATAGGTGCCTGCGCAATTTATATGCACCCAGAGTGTGTCACTGTACTCTGTTCAGCTCCAGCTATGTGGCAGACTGGTTGCATGCTTTTTTCCATCGACTTCAGCATTCATTACGGGTTATGAGGATTTTTATTTTTTTTCGCTTTTGTCCAGCTGTTGTCAGCAGTGTACTCCCCTGGGTCATTATGTGCCTCCTTTAAGCAAATTCTCAGCGGCCATGATAAACTTTACCAGACAGATTATTACCTGGGCGCTCGAGTCTTGTAGACAGAAAAGAAGGGCATGGCAAGTCCATATACTGGAAGTGTTACAGATGTTAGGTAAGAGCTTTCTGCGTGCAGATTGCAAAATGATGCATATGCCTGATATGTGCAGAAAAGTTTCTTATGGCCCCATGTACAGCCTTCAAAGCATCCAACTCGGTATTGGAGCCCGCGGCGGCACTGCGTCGATTATTGTTAGGCCAAACTTCAGAGCTAGGAACCTAGATTTGTAGAAGTTTTTGTTTCAAACAGGTAGTTCTGTGGGATGGTGATTTGTTTGTATGTATACGTAGCCACAAATGTTTGTGCATTTTGAAGCGCTCCCTATCCTGCACCCACAACAATAATTTTGTTTGTTTATTCATTACATGTTTAAAGGCATTATGAGGAATATTTGCTTCCCAGAGATTTGTATTTAGAAAGCACATTATGCCCATAGGCGTCAAAGCGCTGCCAACAGAAGAAACTGCCCCAAAGAATGGATTTTGGAAGGGAAAAAAGCCAAGTCTTAAGTTGTTTGTGGAAGGCCAAATGTGAGTCTAGACTGGTTATAATGAAAGGCAGCGTATTCCATAGCTTTGCAGCGGCCACTGATTAAGATGTGGCCGCCTCATCTGGTTTTCCTGAACCGAGGGGGGGCTCACCTTCCTTAAAGAAGCAGATCTCAGTTGTCTACCGGAACTGTACCATTGAAATACTGACCTCAGGAGTAAAGACTCCTGTTGATGTGCAAGGCCTAATGCACAATACAGAGGGCTTTAAAGGTCACACGCTTCATGACGGGAAGCCAGTGAAGGGAGCTCAAACCTTTTCTCACAGAGGAAGATTTAGGAATAATCAGTACTAGGTGAGCAGCCGCATTCTGAATCACCAGACCTTTCCTGAGAGAGGATTTGTTGATGTTAAGGTATAACATGTTGGATTAGTCAAGGTGAGATGTAATCATAGACATGACTACTGTCGTTCTAAGCTCCAATGGAATGAAGGGAAGAACATTTTTCAGAATCTTGATAACATAGAAACAAGAGCTGGTAGTCCTATTAACCTGCATATCAAAGGATAATGTATTGTCAATAATCATTCTCAATTTTTTGCTGATTCAACTGGTGTGGGGAGGGGGGTCCTAGGACTCTGGCCACCACAGCTTTGACTGCATTGGGTACTGAGCCTCGAAGACTAGGATCTCCGCCTTTTCTGCATTTGATTTCAGGCAGTTCTCCTTCATCCAGAAACTGATGTCTGACATACAATGTTTAAACCTCTCTGCCACAGAGATCAAATCATGAGATATCGAAACAATGATCTGGGTATCTTCTGCATAGGACAAGACCTTGAACCCAAATGATCGCACCAGAGTTGCTAGCGGTGCCACATACAGGTTAAACAAAGCCGGGTTGAGGGAGGGCCCATGCGGCGCCCCACAGGGGAGCCGAAAGGGGACTCCCTTAAAGTTCCCACAGCTGACAGTCTGGGTTCTGTTAGTAAGAAATTAGCTCAGTAAGGTCAATGCAGTGCCCCAGGCGGGGTGGCGACACGCATTGAATGCTGCAGATAAATCCAGAATCGCAGTACCACCCTGATCCACTTGCAACTGATATGGTCTGTAGCTACTACCAAGGCCGTTTCGGTACTGTGACATCTATTGAAGCCATTCTGTGAGGGATCCAGAAGGTCCTCATTGGCAAAGAAACCAGCCAAGGTCTGGTTCTTATATTTTTCCAAGAACTTAGCCGGTGCAGGTGGGAGTACAAATGGGACGCACATTTTTAAGACATCTGGTTCCCCATTAGTCATTTTTCTTCCAAATCTGGAGATAGACTTATTGGGATTAAATTCTGCAAAGATTTAAAGAATTTTCTTCTTAAAGAAAACTGCAACCCTTTTACAAATATTTTGTGAGTTTTAGAGAGGTTGCTGTACCAGAGGATTAGAGAGCTCTTTACCACCTTAAAGAGTTCATTGGACGAGTTGCTGGCCGAACGTATTTTGCTTGTATAATAAGTTGATTTGGCCCCCACAGTAGCCTGTTTATATTTAGCAATCAGCTCTTTATAATTAATCTTCTCTTCAGCTTACGAGTAGCCCTCCACATGTGTTCCTGCCTACGGCAGTGTCGTCTGAGTTCTTTAAATTCATCAGCAAACCAGGGTGCGGATGCCTTGAAGCGCATGCCCCTCTTATTTTTAAATGGGGCAACCTCTTCCACATCCTCCGTTACCCAGGTATTAAAATCTTCTGGCGTTGGGTTCAGTGAAATATTCTTTTCCTCCAATATTCCACTAAGCACAGCTTCCAAATCTGTCTGAGAAACGTTATTCCAACTTATGAAAGTGGGGACCTTACATATAGTTTTCCCCATTACCCTCTGTGATTTAATCATAAAGTTAACTGCAAAGTGGTCAGACCAGCTGATCGGGAGAATCTTACCAATCTCCAAGGCCGGATGATTGATGAAGATGCTGACTAGAGTGTATCCATCAATATGTGTGGAAGCACTAACCAGTTGGGAGAATCCAAAACTACTCATGAGCTCAACACAGATGGCAGTATCTTTGACCTCTTTATCTTCCAAATGGAAGATGAAATCGCCCAATATGGTACAGTTCGGGCTAATAATAAACGGTTTGAGAATTTGGTCCCGTATCTCAATGTACTTTGTGTGAGAACTGGGAGGGTGGCACACAAGGAGTCTGGAAAGAAGTAATTGGGGTGACGTGGCAAGCAAAATAATGATGGATTAAACCCAGATTTGTGACTTGGGGTGAGTGTTTGAAAGGTTTCAACACTCCGTCCATCACTTATTTTGTGATGATGCTATGTGCGCCCTAAGTGGCTATGGTATGCCCAGACATGGGTCCCTTGCTTGCTTCACCACTGGATTCAACCTAGCCTGGCTGATGAAGGATGATACTCTGAAACCGGTCCCAGGATGCTTGAATCCTGTTTAGGGAGGACCTGGCTTGGCAGTTCAGGGTGGACTTCTACCATAGGGAGCAGTGTTGAGACTGATTTGCATATGGCTGGATCCGAACTGGGGTGACGTGAAAAGCAAAATAACAATGGATTAAACCCATATCTGTGACTGGGCATCAGTGTTTGAAAGGTTTCAACACTCCACCCATCATTTTATTTTGTGATGTAACTCAATTACACTCCTACCATAATAGGCACAGATTCTGAGACTGAAGAAAGGAAGGCCATGTCTAGTCCAGACGAGCTTTTGTGACTTGAGGCAGAAATAACTAAATCCATCCCAGAAGCTGGATTGAAGAAAAGATCGTGTTTTGTAAGAAGAAACAAACTATTGTCAGGGGAAAAAATATGAAAACTTCAAAACATAGTGCCGGATGTATCAAGGAGGCCTTTTGCAAGTCGGAAATAGCGATTTTTAAGAATCGCTATTTCTAATTCGCAAAATGCAATGTATCACATTTGTGAATCGGTAATAGCGATTTCTTAAAAATCGCAAATGCTTTTACTGAATCGCAAATTGCACCGATACCGGCCCCATTCGCACCTATGGGCCTGTAGGCCCATATTTGCGAATTTTGGGCATTTCCAAAATTGCGATTTCTTAACCTGAATTAACCGCAATTTTGGAAATGCAAAACCCCAGGGTGCTGGGGGCCTAAGGCCCCCTCTGCTGCACCCCAAAATAATTTTTTGCAACATGTAAGGTGCACACATGCCAAAAGGGCATGTGTGCTTTAAATGTAAATTTTAAAAATGCATTTTAAATGAATTTTTAAAATTTGCACATGGTTACCACCAGGTTCAACCTGGTGGTAAATAGCGATTCCTAAATGCCCAAATCGCATTTAGGAATTGCTTCTTACATATGCTTAGAAATCGCAAATAAGGAATCCTTATTTACGATTTCTTATTTAGAGAGTCGCAATTTGCGACTCTCTAAACAGGGTCGCAATTTTTTAAGGAATTGCTATTTTAGCGATTCCTTAAAATTGCGTTCAGAATGTCTTTCATACATTCTGAAATGGCTTTTTGCATTTGCAAAAGCTTTCATACATCTGGCCCATAGCACTTTATTTCAAATCCACGTTTTCTCGTTTGAGAAAACAGGGTGTGTATTGTATGTAAGACCATTTCCTGACACCCGGCTTTTGAGATGAGAGTTTTTGTCATTTAAGTTGTAAATACAGAATAGACCGGAGTCTGACATTTATTGCGAGCCCACGCTGCAGCAGGTCTGTGGCGCTGTCGAGGTTTAGGGTTAATAGAAATCCTTATCAGTTGTTTTTCCACTGTCTGGGAAATTAACTAAAGCGAGTTCTCAACGCCAATTCAATAATAAGGAATTGTAAAAGAAGCTCTTAACTCTAGGGCTCTGGTTACAAGGTTGCTAGGTTTTTTTGCGGGTATACTTGCGGGCTCACTTTTGGTCTTTTTTTTTTTAATGTAACTGACTCTCGTGTAAAGCACTCCAGTGCCCGTGGGTAGAGTCCGCTCTATATAAAACTGCAAAAATAAATACCATCTCTGGAGAACAGTCAACACGGCAGAGAAACTAACGAGCATCATGCCATGTTTTTTGGAGCTGCATTGACTAAGAATTTGGGGAAAGTCAGTGTGGGGAACCATTGCTTCCCTTTACCAGTCATTTTAAAGGAGTTTGAGTTAAGCTTGGGCTCTCATGTGAGATCCGAAAAGGATGCAAACCTGAGAAAAAAGTACTTCGGTTCAGCTGTACAGATAGATTCCTGAAGTATAGTCCCAACAGTTGGAGATGGGTGAACAGGTTAAAATACAATTACTCTTGACCTTAAGTAGTCAGAAGGCACTGTGGAACAAGGCAGTGGGTTTTGTGAAGTAAATGCATCTGTGTAAATAAGTGGAAATTGCCGAGGAGAATGATATAGGTGCTGGTTTTGTGAGCTTTCTGTTGGTGGGTTGATGCCAGCCATGGGCTTGCAGATGTTACTGGTCAAAAAGCACTTGTTGTGCATTTCCTGTCATTGTGTTATGGTAAAAGTGGGTTGACTGACTGCTCGAATGCGAGTTCTCTTCATCCTTTAGAAGCTATCCATTTATAGTGTGGGAACCCTGTCCTTTGCGCTGCTGGTGCACCGGTTCAGGGTTGACAGTTGCTTTGAAGAGTCTGAGTGGAGCACTCGAGAAGTTATCCTTCCTTATTAAGCTCCTTTGTGTACTCGTGTGGAGATGGTTCAGTGGGTTTTGTTTTATTTTGAGGGGCCTAATTTGTAATTCAGGTCTGGATAGGGATGTTGTCAAGTAGGTTAGAGTATGCTGGCTGAACTTCATTCTGTTGTAAGGAGGTAGTCGACTTTGGATTTTGCGGCACACTAAGAAGAGTGTTTGCTAGTTCTAGCTGGGGGCCTTCGGCTCACTTAATTCCCATACTGGAAGGTCTCGTCGGTGGTGTCAGGCTCAGTCTCGGAATCTAAATGAAGTTCTAACCAGTGTAATGGAACCAGAGGGAATTCTAATCAGTGTAATGGAACCAGAGGGAATTCTAACCAGTGTAATGGAACCAGAGAGAGTTCTAACTAGTGTAATGGAACCAGAATTGAGGTCTTTAAACGGTCATTGAACCAGAGCAAGTTCTGACTAATGTAATGGAACAGGATTGAGGTCTGGCTTCTGTAATGAAGCTAGCGCGAGGTCTAACCAGTGTAATGGAATCAAAGCTAGGCCTGACCACTGTAATGGAACCAGGGCATGGTCTGATTAGTGTATTGGAACCAGAAAGAGCTCTTAGCAGTGTAATGGAGCCGGAGTGAGGTCTGACCAGTGTAGCCATTGTGTGGGCAGTGTAATGGAACAAGAGCGAGGTCAAAAACGGGAAACGAGGTCTGACCAATATAAGCTAGGTACGGGCAGTGTAAAGAAATGAGCATGGACGTCATTTAGGGGTCGCTGCTGCGACCCCTGGTACTGCCTTTGGGACCCCGGGCCTCAGAGGTGGCAAAATCAGTGCAAGGAACCCAGAGGTTTGAGCAATGTAATGGAATCAGAGCAGGCCCTCTCACAGTAAGAAAGGTATGACCACTGTAATAGGAACAGATAGAGTCTGATTAGTGTAATGGCAATTGGAGGTTTACAGGCCATCTCAGATTTCTCACCCGTGTGGAAAAAAAACATCTGCCAGGCAGAATTCACCTGCCCGGAAGGCGGGTGCCCTTATAGCCTATGCAGCTCCAGGCTGTCGCTTAGCAACAGGGCAAGGTCCATCTTCTCTCCGCCGACAGCTCTTCCTTGTTTCCTAGCAACAGCGAGTGAGGGAGACCCGATAGTGCTGCGCAGAATCACAACTGAATACATGCGAGCCTTCCTCCTTGCTGACCGGCATTTCGGAGAAATATATCGCGTAAAAGGATGGGTGGTGGGAGGGGGTCCAAAAGAGAGTTGCATGCGCACTGTATGGAGACGAATGGGATACGCTCGGCTATTTCTCTAAGTAGCATTGTGGCTTTATGATCTTGCCTTCCTCATCTCGCTCTTTCCGTACTTCGACTTGGAGCATGGGCGCGATTCACCCCCTCCACCGCCATCAAAACAAACCATCGGTCCGCAGGAGTGATCTCATTCATATCTCGGTTTGAAAGAGTTTGCATTGCCAGGTCGGTCACCTGGTTTCACTAGGTAACTGAAGTATCTGGCGCGTATGGCCTGGTGGCACGTCTGTTACAAAAACAAACACGCAAACTCGACAATGAAAGAATATTTCTACCACGACACAAGTCGTAAAAAACGGAAGTGATGGGGGCTAACTAAGTGAGGCAGTAAGCAAGTGGCATCATGGCGGTTAATATCAAAGCGCGTGACATCACATGTGGCATCACAGGAAGTTGTACCTCAAGACATAACCTCACTGAAAGTGACATCGCAAGTAGTAACATTAGATGGAGCTGGGCTCAGGACGCCAATATTTTGAGGGGCGCATGGAGATGTGTGTATTAAGGTTGTGCCAGCAGCAGTGCCCTTCTCATCTTGCTGCAGCATTGTCCCTGTCCTTGCCTGTTCGTTTCTGTCTAATTTGCCAGTTAAAAGTGGATTTAGTACTTCATTATCCTACCACGGGCGATGTTTTTAACACTGCTTTAGCCCCTTCCTTGCCCTCCCTTCACCCTCCCACCAGCGGCAGCTGCTAGTGATTATAAGTAGGGGAGCTGAGGGTGGGGCGATGGGGGCTGTGGGGGTGTTGGGTAAATAACAAAATAAAATTGCACTTACCTGCCGGCCGCTGTCTGCCTTCTGCTCCAGTCCCAATTCCCCAAGGGATGGAACACGCTGCACAGTCTTCCAGACGCCAATCAAGACACTGCTCTCATGCTGGCAATACAGTTTCACAGGATGAGAGCAGTGCTGTGATTGGCCTCAGTGGGCTGATTTAGCGCTTGCTTAGGGCCAGGGAGCCTTTGTCTCTTCTCCACCCAGCAGTTGCAGCACAGTCGGGTGGAGAGATCTAACAGCTCATGTCAGTTTGGCCGTCCTTGGCCAGCCGGCCAAACCGACATGCACATTTACAGTGCGCACAATTCCATCTCCCCCTGCTACCATCATGCCCCGCCCTGCCCTAGACTCAATGGGCTCTAGCGCTATACGAAAAATAAAATGATAATAAAATGGATTTATTATCATTTTATTTTTCACTTTTCCCTCTGCTGTCTCTCAGCAGAGGGGGTGACGCTCCTCCGCTATAATGGGGGAGCCGCCCGCTGCCTCCCACCCCTGCTGAACACATCAACAAAACCATAATCTGCGTGAGGCAGCTAAGCTATCTGTGATTTAGTTTAGCTGGGGGAGGCCCGGGGATGTTTGTGTTTAGGGGTTGCTCATACAGGTACTGACCAGTGAACACAAAAGAGACCCCTTGCTGCCTCAATAAATTCACTACCATCAGTAAGGGTGCCAAATTTCTCCCCGCCCATGCCCAGGGCGCTATCTTACCAAAGACCAGCTCTTATCATGAGAACATTTGAGCTCATTACAATATATAAAAAATGGGATTTTGCATCAGGGTTGTGCCAAAAAAGTGACTTACCCAGCCACAAAATCTGGGCCTCATCTTGTATATTTCAATTTTTTTAAACTCTGCCACAAAGAAATTGACAACAAGGGGAATGTGTCTGCTTAAGTGGTTGCTAAGTCTGCATTTTAAAATATCCTATGGGGTTAAGGCACATGTTGCAGAAATCTTTGTGTGCCCAGTAAATCTCACGGCATAATAAAAATGGTAAGATAACATAAGGGGTTAACACATTTGTTGGAGAGATCCTACACTTCGCTTCTTGGAAGGAAAGCACACAACATTCATGAGCGGCTAAATTTGTCCCAGTGTCTGAAAATTACTAGTGGGACGAGTTCAGCATACTTCAGTGGGGCCCAACTCCTTTGTGGGGTGGACAGTGTCCACCATGTGGAAAGAGTGGGTAGATGCTACCTACCTGCGTGTGCGCCCGACGTTTGCCCTCATTACTACGGTGAAGCTGGTACTATAGATCAAACAGATGGCGATAAAGGTGTGGTTGGACCCTGGGTTCCCCCTGCTATTGCAGTGGAATGCAGAGACTGAGGGCCAGCCGTTGTTTGCTTTTTCATAGTTTAGAACCCCTTTATGTTGTGTAATGATCTAAATGTTTGTAAAAGGCAATGCTGGCGTCTCTGCCCCAAGTGTACATCACGGCTATGTGGTAGAAGAACATCAAAGATGGAGAAGGGCCTTGTTTTTGGGTGAGCCCCTGAACTCTGTCTTTTACGTAGCCGTTTGCTCAGATATTGGTTGCTGTAGACATCATTTCACTCCTTCTCCGAACACCACACTTGTGACCCATTGGTGCATGCAGAAATATATATATATATTTTTTTTACATAGGTTACGTATAAGATGCATCTGGTAACTTGATGCTGTAAGACAGGCAAATGCTGGTTAAAATAGTAGTTGTCTTAGCAAGATCTGCCCATTCTGTCAAACTGGTATTTCAACAGCACTGTAGGCCTGGCACTCTGTTCTGGTAGTGGCCTCCTGCAGTGTGGGCCTGGTTTGAACACTTTTTGCCAGGACTGATTTTATTTTTCCAGTATGGCCCTAGTTTTGTGATATCTTGATGGATGTCATTTACAGTTAGCCAGGAGCACCT
Organism: Pleurodeles waltl; assembly: GCF_031143425.1. Classification (NCBI taxonomy): domain Eukaryota; kingdom Metazoa; phylum Chordata; class Amphibia; order Caudata; family Salamandridae; genus Pleurodeles; species Pleurodeles waltl. Next base: position 408,836,424 of record NC_090443.1, on the reverse strand, counting down.
TTTGTACCCTTGGCACTTACCATACTACTCCTGGTCTTTGATCATGATGACACCTCTGTGAAGAAAAATTAAACAGAACTTTTAGCTCCATATATACTTCATGTAGTTTACATATCTTGGATTTCCTCTAGCCCCCTCAGTATGGCATGGGTTTAACCCTGTGACTTATTTATCTGATAGAGACTTCTAGTTGCAGATTCCTAACCTTAGAATTCCCCCCAGGCGTCAGACTGGATCCGGAGATTTTTCTTCGAGCAATACCCTTGCGTGCCGGTCGGTGGCGTCGGTCGACTCTGCGGGTGTCGTTGGCGTCGTAGTCGCTGTGATGACATCAGGAGTAGTATATAGACGCTGCCTTCGCGCAGTGACGTCAGTTATTTTCTTTCCGCGCCACGCGCTGATCCGGAGAAGAGCTACCCTGGTCTCTTTTTGACCGACTTCGACCGTTTTGTCAAGTTTTTTTGAGAAATTTGGTGCGTTGAGGATGTCCCCAAAGACCGGTTTCAAGCCGTGCAAGGACTGTCATCGTACAATGTCGGTGACGGATCCTCATCGGGTTTGTCTGTGGTGTCTCGAGCGCGACCTCGACCCGAAGTAGTGCTCCGAGTGTCGGGTCATGCACCCGAAGGCTTTGAGGGAGCGGTTCCTAAAGCTCATGGCGGCCCGGCACTCGACTCCGCATAGGTCCCGATCTCGTTCGAGAGGAATGTCTCGAGACTGGTCGCGGAACCATCACCACTCTTCTTCTTCCAAATCCTTGGGTCAAGGTAAGAAGAAGTCGAAGAGATCTCATCGCTCTCCGATTTCGCCCCATTGCTCGACTAACGCAGGATGAGCTTCCACGTAGAAGGCCACCATCCTCGGAGCCTGCGTCCGGGTCGCCTCCGCGCTTCCCCGAGTTTTCCGGAGCGACCCCCGCACAGCTTAAAGAGTTTTATGAGGCCATGCGCCTCATCTTTGGGCTGTCCGACCCCGATACGGCACCTTCTGGCCCAAGGGGTTTGGATGAGGGGCCTTCGGTATCTGCGCCGGCGGCTTCGGCTCTGGCCACCAAGGTCTCCTCGGGATCCTCACCGGTCGCACCCTTGAGACCTTCCCTGGCGCTGGGTCGATTGTTGATGCTCCAGACGTCGGTAGTGCCCACTATCGACATCGACCCCATTCTTATCCCAGACGACTCGGAGCAGCGTCGCCCGATGCCGCCTTCGACGTCGATGGGGCCTATCTGCCCCAAGTCGGATTCTGACCCTTTTTCTTATGGGTACGAATATGGGGAGGGGGTTGGAGGGGTCCCTGGGCCCTTATGAATACCAGGATGACCCATCTTTGGACTGGGCTCAGGAATTGGGCGACACCAGTGATCTGGATACTTCTCCTGACGCTGACATGTTGTGTCCTCCTACCGTGGCTACGGCGGAGGGAGCGACTTATGGTATGGTGGTCAGTAGGGCAGCTGAGGTCCTTGTTCTTGAGCTTCCCATTGTTGAGGTCAGGTCTAATCTTCTGACGGAGGTGCTTCAGCCTGGGGCTTCTACTTCAGAACCCCTTTTGCCATTTAATGAAGCCTTCACCAATGTCCTTTTGGATACCTGGTCCAAACCCAACACAGGGGCTCCTGTGAATAGGACTATCGCACGCCGCCATTGGCCCTCTCCAAACGACACTAAATTCCTGTCCCAACACCCCACGCCTGAGAGTCTTGTTATCCAAGCTTCCTCTTCTTCAGGCGCATTCCCTTCTGCACCCCCAGACAGGGAATCCAAGTGACTGGAACAGTTTGGCAAGAAGTTACTTTCTTCCTCCAGTCTCACGCTGGGGTCTGTGAACACCGCATGTCTTTTGGGCCGCTATTCCCACTCTTTGTGGGATATGGTTGCGCAACTCCTTCCGCAGATACCGGAGGAGGCCCGTGCTATCGTCTCCCAAACTGTGAACGATGGGAGAGATGCGGCCAAGTTCACAATCCGTTGTGGGCTGGACACGACCGACTCTCCGGGCAGATCGGTTGCTACGATGGTGGCCTTACAACGCCACGCCTGGCTGCGTACTTCTGGTTATTCTGGGGATGTCCAACAGTCACTCAGGGACAAGCCCTTTGATGGCTCACATCTCTTCGGAGATAAAGCCGACTCGGCCTTGGAGAGTTTCAAGGATGGCTCGGTCTCTTGGTCTTTCCTCTGCCCCTCACCTCCCACAGTCCACTTTTCGCCCCTTGCATGGCCACGGAAGGGGCTCCATGTCGCGAACTCCACCCAGCTACCGTGCCACCCATGGTGTTTAGCCTCTGCGTGGCCGGGGATGCAGAATCCAACGTGGCCGTGGAACAGGGAACCAGAGGTCTGCCCAGTCCACCTCTGCCCCCGCTGCAGCCTCCAAACCCTCCTACTCCGTCCCATCACTCCTGTCCAGATGGTGGCAGGATTCGCCATCACCTGCTCCACTGGGAAAACATCACCACGGACAGGTGGGTTTTGCAGATAGTTCGAAAGGGCTACTCCCTCCCTTTCAAATCTGCTCCACCAACCATGCCTCCATTCTTCCATCATCTTCCAGAGGATCATTTGTCGCTTCTCCGCCAGGAAGTCGCAGCTCTCTTGGCCAAGGGACGTATAGAAAAGGTCACTGTGCCAGAAGTAGGGTCCTGGTTGTTATTCCGGCTACTTTCTGATACCAAAAAAGGACAAGGGCTTACGTCCTATCCTAGACCTTCGGGACCTAAACTACTTCCTCGAGAAGGAGAAATTCAAAATGCTCACCCTAGCTCAGGTTCTCTCTGCCTTGGACCCAGGAGACAGGATGGTAGCATTGGATTTGCAGGATGCTTATTTCCACATCCCCATCCTGCCTGCCCACAGACGTTACCTACGATTCGTGGTAGGTCACAAGCACTTTTAGCTTACTGTGCTCCTCCTCGGCCTTTGCCAGCGCCCCTTGGGTGTTCACGAAAGTGATGGTGGTGGTTGCAGCTTATCAGCGCAGATTAGGGGTCTCAGTCTTCCCTTACCTCGACGACTGGCTGTTGAAGGCGGACTCGCCCCAGAAAGTCGTCTCCCACCTTCAGACTGCGGCAAACCTCCTGAACACGCTGGGGTTCACTATCAACGTGCCAAAGTCAAACCTGACTCCCTCTCAGATGATCCCTTTCCTCGGAGCCTTTCTGGACACAGTGCAGTTTCAGGCTTATCCTCCTGAAAGGTGAGTCCAAGACATTCAGGCTATGATTCTGATCTTTCGGCCTCAGTCTTGGTTTTCAGTGAGACTGACTCTGAGGCTGCTGGGCCTCATGGCCTCCTGCATCCTGCTAGTAACACATGCCAGATGGCATATGCGGGCTGTGCAGTCGGACCAGAAGTTCCAGTGGGCGCAGCGTCAGGGGAATCTCTCAGACATGGCCCAGATCTTGGAGGGGACTGCGAAAGACCTGCAGTGGTGGCTTTTGAATCCGCATTGGGTCCACGGCAGATCCCTCTCCCTTCCCCAACCAGATCTCTCTATAGTGACAGATGCGTCACTTCTGGGTTGGGGCGGCCACATGGGAGAGGCGGCGATCAGAGGACTCTGGTCTCCGGCGGAGTCTGGGCTCCATATCAATCTTCTGGAGCTCCGGGCGATCAGGCTTGCGTTGAAAGCATTCCTTCCCTGTCTCACAGGGAAAGTGGTGCACGTGTTCACGAACAATACTACTGCCATGTGGTACTGCAACAAACAGGGCGGAGTAGGGTCCTGGACCCTTTGTCAGGAGGCACTACGCCTCTGGACATGGCTGGAACATCAGGGTTGATGGTTCATTATCTGGCGGGTTCCCTCAACGCCAGAGCGGACAAACTCAGCCGTCGATGCACAGTCGATCACGAATGGTGTCTCCATCCGGAGGTGGTGCAAGGTCTCTTTCAGCAGTGGGGAGAGCCTTGGTTAGATCTGTTCGCCTCCGCAGAGAACGCGCAATGTCAGTTGTTTTGCGCGTTGGAGTTTCCAAGGCGGCACTCGCTCAGAGATGCTTTTCGTCTCGAGTGGAACTCTGGCCTCTTTTACGCCTTTCCGCCTATACCTCTTCTGCCCGTAGTTCTCAAGAAGATCAGGAACAACCGGGCCCAAGTCATCTTGGTGGCTCCGGACTGGGCACGGAAAGTATGGTAACAAAATATCTTGTTCATGTCCATCGATCCTCCACTCAGACTGCCTCTTCTGGCGGATCTTCTGTTGCAGCAACAGGGGATGGTTCTTCTCCCAAACCTGTCCAACCTCCGCCCTCATGCGTGGAGATTGAACGGCGACAGTTGACAACTTTTGATCTTCCACCTGAAGTCTGCAATGTTATCTTGGCAACCAGGTGTCCCTCAACCAAAACTGTATACCCCTGTCATTGGAATAATTTTGTGGCATGGTGTACCAACAAATCTGTTGATCCCCTTTCTGCTCCTCTATCCGAGGTTCTTCTGTTCAATCTTTCTTTGGCCCTGCAGGGCTCTGCTTTGGGCACCCTTAAAGGGTATTTATCTGCCATTTCGGCCTTCCTTAGGTTACCTTATCAGCCCTCACTTTTTAAATCTCATATTGTGAGTAGATTCCCAAAAAAAGGCCTCACCCATTTATTTTCTCCCACTCCATTTATCATGCCTAAGTGGGACCTCAATCTTTTCCCTACTTATTTGATGTGTACTCCCTTTGAGCCAATGCATAATTGTCCCTTGCGGCTCCTCACCTTCAAAACTGTCTTTCTTGTTGCTATCACCTCTGCTCGCAGGGTAAGTGAGCTTCAGGCCCTTTCCTCAAAACCTCCATACTTGTCTGTGCACCCTGACAAAGTAGTGTTGCGCACTAAGGCTTCTTTCCTTCCTAAGGTGGTTACACCTTTTCATGTAGGCCAGTCCATCACTCTGCCTACTTTCTACGCACCCCCACGTCCTTCCCATGAGGAGGAGAGACTCCACCGTCTGGACCCAAAAAGAGCGTTGGCGTTCTACCTCAATCGTACTAAAGATTTCCGGGTGGACGATCAACTCTTTGTTGGATATGTGGGTGCAAAAAAAGGAAAGGCGGTGCAAAAGCATACCATCTCTCGATGGGTGCTTCTTTGTATCAAAATGTGCTATGCTTTGGCCAAGAAGCAACCTCCTGAGGGCTTGCGTGCTCATTCCACCAGAGCAACTGCTGCTTCCACTGCGTTAGCACGCGGAGTTCCTGTCCTGGATATCTGCCAGGCAGCTACGTGGGCGTCCCTGCACACGTTTGCTGAACACTACTGTCTGGACAGTCTGGTCTGTCGGGAAGGCTGCTCTGGTCGTTTGGTCCTGCAGGACTTCCTAGTATGATCTTAGTTTGCAGCCCACCACCGAGGATGGCATTGCTTGGGTACCTATTCTAAGGTAAGGAATCTGCAACTAGAAGTCTCCATCAGATGTACAAGTTACTTACCTTTGGTAACAAAATATCTGGTTGAGACATATTCTAGTTGCAGATTCCTTACTGCCCACCCATCCTCCCTGCTTGCGAACTGATTTCTAGGGACAGGGATTCCCCTTTCAGGTCCTCAGCTCTGGCGCACCAATCTCAGTGTTCTTAGCGGGTCTGCGCTTTGGCGTGGAAAGTCGTTAAAAGAAACTGACGTCACTGCACGAAGGCGGCGTCTATATACTACTCCCGACGTCATCACGGCGACTACGATGCCAACAACGCCCGCAGAGTCGACCGATGTCACCTATCGACGTGCAAGGGTATTGCTCTAAGAAAAATCTCCGGATCCAGTCTGACGCCTGGGGGAAATTCTAAGGTAAGGAATCTGCAACTAGAATATGTCTCTACAAGATATTTTGTTACCAAAGGTAAGTAACTTGTACGTTAAGATTTTTATTTAGAGCGTTAGTGTTTCAAAAGTAACTGCAGAGAGATTGCAAAAGCAATCAGACCAAAGTAAAATAAGGAGATAAATGAGCAAGAGAGGAAAATTAGAAAATGTCTGAAGAGAAAAAGGTGCAATATGTCACAGGTTTACAAATACATAAGAAGTCACAAGTAAATTCTAGTATGGAATCGGAAGTGTGGTGGACATTGATAACCAAGGAGATGACTAACGTAACAGCAGATATTGGACAGGGGAGCAAGAAGTGTAAGGTAAAACATGAGTAAAACAGTCGGGACCACAAACAATGATTGATATTTCCAGAATTATTTACACAGCTGAGTTTGCCTCAGGACGAGGCGATGAAGCTCGGGGAGAATTTCGGGAAAGGCTAGTCATTGAGTTTTTTTTTTGTTTTTTTTTAACTGGATGTGGGGTTAAAGTAACATATTTTGGGGCAGTGAGTTCCAGACTTTGGGTGCACAGCCTGAGAAAGATTATGATACTATTGGGGGCCAAAGGGTACGTACCGTACTTCTGGTACCCCTGCTGTTTTGGTGAATTGACTTCCCTGAGTATCTTGCTGTATTTCTTGGCATTAGCGTTACTGATTATCTGTTTTATAAGAGGCATTAACTACAGATGCAGCAGCAAACTCTACACTGTAATAGTGATCAAAGTGGGACAAAAAAGGTTTTTTAACTTTTTCGTACAAACCAACAACATTTATACGTTTCTTACCCCTAGGGGAATACAGTTTCATGTTCCTGCCACTGCGTAAGTGGTGCCTGATCTCAATTTTTGAGTTGTTTGTGTTTTTGTACGTGATGTAGGTAGAGATCCTACAATCTAATTAACAACTGATACCGGCTGGTAGCAGGGTGGTTGGTCAAAGACTTGGGACTAGCTTTGTAAAAGGCCTGTTGTGCTGAGATCAGTATTTTGAATTGTAGCCTAATGTGATTTGCTTCCTGATGTTAGGATTGGTGTTATAAGGCCTTGAAAAGTTTAATTGTCAGAGTTTTTATCCTTGGTGTGGGATTGGGCTGGGATAGAGCCTATGGGACGAGTTTAAGCAAGAGTTTATCACGCTGCTTGACCAAGCATCTTTGTTCGTCAGATTTAAAGGGAGAAATCTCTGTAATACCTTTAGGTGAAAGTGACAGGTTTTAACTACCACATAGATTTGTGGTCTTAAGGGATGAATTATGATCAATAAGCATTCCCAAATTCCTTACTACTGGTACAGATTTTGAGTGTGGACTAATGCAATAGGAAAGCTTTGTCTTGCCCCATTAGAAGTCCTTAAAGTGTTTTCTTCATTTGATTTGAGATTTTTGTCCTGCATCCAGTTATGGATGCATAGCAGACATTTTTAAGCATTATCTGTTTTTGTTTGAAATGTGCTAAACAAAACAGAATGTGTGCATCAGCGGTATAGGTAAAAATAATAGACTCTTGAGGAATCCCTTAGGTTAGTCAGTGATTTTACTTAAAGCCTGACTGAAAGGGGGCTCAAATGTGCGCCTTGAGACACTCCACAAGTAAGTAGAGGCACAGTGGATGAATAAGAAAGGAATGATATTTGAACAGACCTATCATCATAGAGGGCACTTTCTCTTTGGTACAACAGTGTCACCCATTACATGCTTTCCAGGTGATGCAGTAGTCAATGACTCTATATTGGTAGAAATGTTGACAGCTTCTTTTTTTTTTTGATTTCCACAGACAGCACTGATGGTGGAGAAAAGGCTTTATTGTTGAATATAGGGGACAAAAGAGTAGGTTTAAAGTTTGGTAGATGCAATACAGCCACCTAAAAGCTGTAGATGCCTTTTCCGCCCTGTTTAGAGCGCACAGTCATCAATACACTCTAAATAAGCAGATGGCACATCTGGCACTTTTGACAAACGCCTGTATCCGACATACTCTAAATCGGGCCGAAAGCCTCTTCCTTCAACTGACAGGGGCATTAAACGTTTGTTTTGCTGCCCCTGGCTTGAGATTAACATTATCTGTGCTTTTGTTCCTCATCATATGGGGCTTTATTTGGGAGCTGACACCGTCATCAGACAATTGACTGTTGTTCCTGATTGAATATTGTTAAAGTCCAGCGCCAGGGAAAAACAAAGCTGAGGTGAAGTTTCCTTTGCTATGGGCCGAAAATTTTCTTGAAAAATATAAAGGATTTTCTTAGTTGTATTAGGATCCATTGCTACCCTTGAGGCAGAATGACATTTCTTGGTTTCATGAAAGTGGTGAATGACTTGGTCAAATAATTTACCCATCAGCTTCTTCAAATGTTTGTACTTGCATTGTAATATCATCTATCTCGGCTAATACCATTTATTTGACTTGTGTTTCTTAATTGTTAATGGGAGTGACTTGTTTATGACTCAATTTATCGGACCGTTGAAGGACTGAAGTAATTGGTGTATCCCATTTAGAGGCCAGGGTCTTGAAGGTGTATTGAACCTAGTTTTACTACTGATTGAGGGGTGGCAAATGGAATGTGAAAGTCAAAAGAAACATGATCTGACCAGGCAAGGGAAAGTATGTGCCAGGGGTGAATGTGAGTCCTTTTGTCAGCACCAGGCCAAGAGTATTAACTTCATTGTGGTCAGGGGTAGGAACTAATTGCTGTAAACTGTATACAGCAATGGATTTAATTAAATAGGAGCAGTGCTGCTAAACTGGGCTGAATAACTTAAAGATTGGTATCACTGTCAACAACCAATTGGCCAATCTCAATAGTCCATAACAATAATGGACCTACTATAGAAGAGAGTTCTTCAGTAATTCAGCCTCCAGGTGGGTGATAGTACACCGAAAAAGTCATTTTGAATGTTGATGAAATGGCAGGGATAGTGACAAGAGGGACCATAGAACATTGACCTTCCCATAATATAGTCTATTCTAATACTTATCCAATAGTGGTCACAAATAGGTTTCAACCTTGTTGAGAGTTTGGTGGACTGGATATTTTGTCAGAATGTAACTTATGTCCTGTCCGCTGTATCCCAAGTGCCATAGGTTATAAAACTTTTGTAACAAGGCGGATGGGACATTCTCTGTTTTTGTGACAAAGATATTCCATCCTCTAAATGCTGAAGAAAGCCCTTAGATAGCATTGCGATTCCCAATTCACCAAGAACTATAAGTCTTTCAAACATAGAATAACAACAAATGGGCCCTCGTTATAATGAGTTAAGGGCCAAATTCCTATTGCTGTGCAAATACCTTGTATTCACAGGGATCGGAATTACAAGTAGTGTTATAATTATCGCCCCTTAAAGACCTGGAAAAAAAGCAAAACATGCAGATTTCGGTATGTTAAAACTGATTCCACATGTTCTGTCTCATTTTCCTTTTAACCCCTCGGGTGCCCAGGACGAGCTGGTCTCACCCTCGGCTACGGTTGCCTGGTGCCGAGGACAAGACCAGTTCATCCTGCTATGGGCCCTCTGGGAGAGCGCTAGCACTCCCCCCAAGGGCCAAGCACCCCCATCCCCTCGGCAGAGATGGAAGGGGAATCGCTTCCCTTTCCACCCCTGACCTCCACGTTGCATCTGATGACATCAGTGCACATCAGAGGCCTACCCCCGCGCAACTTCCAGTGCGGGGGGGCAAGAGAGGCATGTAAGGAGAGGAAAGGTCTTTCCACTCCTTTCATGTCTCTCTCAGCATTTCTGCTGCCCGATCACGATACGATCGGGCAGCAGAAATGCCACTAGACACCAGGGAATTTTTTGTTTTTTTGTTTATGCATAAGGGGAGCAGCCCCTTGAGCAAGGGCCGCTCTCCAGGGGGGCAAATTATTTTACGGCTGTTTCTTAGGGGCAGATCGGCCTATTGTAATTAGGCCGATCTGCCCCCGGGGGGTGGGCAGAAACCTCTAGGCACCAGTGTTTGTTGTGTATGTGTGTGTTTTGTTTGGGGTGGCAGCCCCTTGAGTAAGGGTCGCTTCCCATGGGGGCACATTACTGTTGGCCATATCTGCCCCCCTTGGAGGCAGATTGGCCTATTTTTGGAAGGCCCATCTGCCCCCAAGGGGGGCAGAAAACCCACCAGAGACCAGGGAAGATTTTTTTTTTCAAAATAAGAGGGTGGGGGTATGACCATAACCCCACCCCAAATAAATGGGGCAGAGTTGTTCTGCAGATGGTGCAATTACACCCGATCCACACCCCAGGGCGGGGGGGGGGGGCAGAAAGTCTACTAGATGCCAGGGAATAAAAAAATTACAAAAATTGTGTGGCAGTGGCTACCAACCAGTATGGGCATGGTCATGCCCCACCCCAAGTGAAGGGGGTAACAGTCTTTCAGCTCTCCCCCGCACACTAAAACATCTTATCCCACGGCAAGCAGGAGGACATTTGATTATTTGGGGTTTTGGTTTTATTTGGGGCGTGAGAGCTTGGCTATCTCTCAAAATCGCCCACTTGAAATGGTGAGGGCTGCACTTTTTGGACTTTGGGGTTCTTGCCCCACCTACACAAGTGAGGTATAATTTTTACTGGGAGACTGAGGGGAACGTTGGGTGGTAGTAAATTTGTCCCGGTGCGGTGATCCCACACAGAAATGTGGGAAAATTTTTTTTTTTTTTTTTTTAGCTAAATTTGAGGTTTGCTAAGGATTCTGGGTAAGAAAACACTGGGGTATCCACACAAGTCACACCTCCCTGGACTCCCTCGGGTGTCTAGTTTTCAGAAATGTCTGGGTTTGGTAGGTTTCCCTGTATGGCTGCTGAGCCCAGGACCAAAAAGGCATGTGCGCCCCCTCCCACCCCCCCCCCCCCCCACCCCCCCCCCCCCCCAGAAAAAAAAAAAACAGGTAGTTTTGTGTTTGATAATTTTGATGTGTCCAGATATTGTTTTGGGGCCTTTCCTTTTACGGGCACTAGGGCTAGCCACACAAGGTAGGTACCATTTTTATCGGGATACTTGGAGAAACGCTGGTTGGAAAGTTTGTGGCTCCTCTCAGATTCCAGAACTTTCTGTCACCGAAATGTGAGGAAAAAGTGTTTTTCTGGCCATGTTTTGAGGTTTGCAAAGGATTCTGGGTAACAGAACCTGGTGAGAGCCCCACAAGTCACCCCATCCTGGATTAAAAAATGTGCAGTTTTTAAAAATGCACAGGTTTGGTAGGTTTCCCTGGGTGCCGGCTGAGCTAGAGGCCACAATCCACTGCTTGGCACTTTGCAAAAAAAACAGCTCTGTTTTCTTTGGGAAAATGTGATCTGTCCATTTTGTGTTTTGGGGCATTTCCTGTCGCGAGCACTAGGCCTACCCACACAAGCGAGGTACCATTTTTATCGGGAGATGTGGGGAAACGCTGGTTAGAAGGAAATTTGTGGCTCCTCTCAGTGTCTAGTTTTAAAAAATGTACAGGTTTGATAGGTTTCCCTAGATGCCGTCTGAGCTAGAGATCAAAATCCATAGCTAGGCACTTTCCAAAAAACACATCAGTTTTCAGTGTAAAAATGTGATTTGTCCATGTTGCGTTTCCTGTCGCGGGCGTTAGGCCTACCCACGCGAGAGAGGTATCATTTTTAGCAGGATACTTGGGGGAACACAGAATAGCAGAACAAGTGTTATTGCCCCTTGTCTTTCTCTACATTTGTTCCTTCCAAATGTAAGACAGTATGTAAAAAAGACATCTATTTGAGAAATGCCCTGTAATTCACATGCTAGTATGGGGACCCCAGAATTCAGAGATGTGCAAATAACCTCTGCTTCTCAACACCTTATCTTGGGCCCATTTTGGAAAATACAAAGGTTTTCTTGATACCTATTTTTCACTTTTTATATTTTACCAAATGAATTGCAATATACCCAATATAAAATGACAACCAGAAGAGTCCAGCTGATGTAACGGTATATTTGCTTTCACAAATCTGACAGCGCAGGAAAATGTTAGAGTAAAAAGTGGAGAAAAATGGCTATTTTTTTCAGCTCAATTTCAATATTTTTCTATGTCAGCTGTTATTTTCTGTAGGAAAACCTTGTAGGGTCTACACACGTTACCCCTCGCTGAATTCCGAATTTTGTCTACTTTTCAGAAATGTTTTGCCTTCCGGGATCCAGCATTGGTTTCACATCCATTTCTGTCACTAACTGGAAGGAGGCTAAAAGCACAAAAAATAGTAAAAAGTGGGTATGTCCCAGTAAAATGCCAAAATTGTGTTGAAAATGTGGTTTTCTGATTCAAGTCTGCCTGTTCCTGAAAGCTGGGAAGATGGTGATTTTAGCACCACAAACCCTTTGTTGATGCCATTTTCAGTGAAAAAACACAAGCCTACTTCTGCAGTCCTTTTTCCATTAAAAAATAAATAAAATTCGCTGTATTTTGGCTAATTTCTTGGTCTCCTTCAGGGGAACTCACTAACTCTGGGTACCTCTAGAATCCCTAGGATGTTGGAAAAAAGGACGCAAACTTGACGTGGGTAGCTTATGTGGACAAAAAGTTATGAGGGCCTCAGCGCGAATGTCCCCAGATAGCCAAAAAAAGGCCCGGCACCTGAGAGGGAAAAGGCCTGGCAGCGACGGGGTTAAAAACATTGGGGTTATTTCACATGGTAAATATCTCATCCTATGATAATAGTATTTACTGTGTGTGGTAAATACCTCATCTTTAGTCTTTCATTCTAGCATACAGCATAAGCAATTATGCATTTTTCTAGCATATTAATTTGAGCCATGCCTTTGGTGGCAGTTAAGCAAGCAGAGGAAAACCAGAAATCCAAATTAATTACTTAAATGATGTTTGCGTGCAAACTGTCTGTAGTGACTGTCTCTTCTTTGTAGTGGGGCATTGTGCTACGTCTGAGGGCTGAAGTGGTTGTCTCCTGTTAGTGATGTGGTTGTTTCCTCCTTTGCATGACAGATATCTTGCTGACATTAAAACCTTGAAGGGTTAAGCACTAACTCCTAAAAACTTGCTGCTTTTCAGTTGCTTTTCTTTACGTTTTTTAAGTGTGCTTTTAAGTAATAATAAATTTTCTATAGATTGTTGTTTGTATTTTTTATAGCATTATTACTATTAAACACAGACATTGAAACAAAAATCAGCCCTAACAAGTTTCCATACCAACAACACTCTGCAACTAGTTGGCCACCAATAAAGTGGGCCTTTGAGGGCACTCTATCCCACTTTTAAAGAAGCCCGAGCCTGCAGCCCTCTGAGTGGTAGGATGTCCAGTCCTGTCCTACTTCCTTCTCTAAGAGGCTGAATTTCAGGCACTTACATTGGCTCTAAGAATGCACAGACTACTTTAATGATGTTCTGTGCCTGTGCGGTTCAATTTTCTTTCAATAGCCAGAACTAGACAATTGTCTAGAAGAAGACCTAATGCAAGGCTGTACATGAAAGAACGTCAGCTTTTGCTGATCTTCCTAGCAATGACAATCGAAATACCACCCTTCTCCTAAGTTTCATAATTGTTTTTCAGCCATTCCTAATATGTCTAGCAGCATGTTTCACCCAGAAGTGGCAGATTCCAGCATCACCATGTAAGGTTTAAAAAAGTGACACATCTAAGATCGCTCACACATTAGAAATGCTTTACTGTGACCGGAGTCCGTCCTCCTTTCTTCCAAACGTACATGTTGCCCATTTACAGGTTCACTCTGTTGTTCCACTCCTATGGAGGTTCCCAGCCAGCTCCAGATATAAGACATTTAGAAAAGAACATTGCCAAAGTGCCTTCCCTCAGGTTACTGGCCACCCTCCTTGGGGCATTTTAGCAGATGTTTTTGTGGCCACATTGTATAATACGGATCGCACCAGCGCACTTTTTACACCAGCACGATCATGAGCCAGCACCCATGTAAATGAGGAAGCACTCCTTGCTCCTTTGCTGTATTACAGATGTGGGCATAGAGGCAAAGAAGGTTCTCTGTCTATCACATAGAGCAGTTGCATAGTGCTGGCACCCCCAGAAGGAGACAAAGGGTTATTAGGGAGTCCCCAAACATCCTCCTACAGGTGGGTGCAGTAAGTGACTACATCTGCCTGCAGAGGGATGCCTTGGGGTCCATGGAACCCCCTTTTCTGCCTTTCAGTGGCTTTCCTTGGAGGTGAGGGGAGCAGTGCCTGTGCACCTCCTTAGTGTGGTCCACTTACCCCATATATAGATCACCCCAGAGATTGTGCCAGCATCTGCTGTCCCTTTGGTATTACCAATGTCTCCCCACCTTCCCTCCCAGGGTGGCACTTAATATAATATGATCCCAGCATGAAGAGAACAGCACTTGCAGAGTAGCTGATTCTGAAGGAAAAAGTAAGGTTAGACTCGCTCACCCTTCAAGTGGGAGTATTTCCACTTCCTCTGGCTTGCTCAAATATTTCACGAGTGGTGTGCCATGATTTTTAAATGCCCAGATTCTTGTTTGCCCACCTCTCATACAACCGGCACTACCCCCAACCACCACCACCTAACATCTCCTTCATGCACTCTTGCCTCTTCCCACCTGTCCTGTCCTCCATTTGCCTCCTTGACACTTTCCTGCTCTGCTCATCTGCGGCACCTACCACTCAGATGTCACAATGCAGTGTTGCTCTGTTGGGTGAAGTGCAAGCTTTTTGGGAAAGATGACTCCACACTGGCAGCACTCACAGGGCAGAACCTGCAGCATGTGCTGCACCTTTCCAAAGCAGGGCATACGTATCACAGTGGTGTTGCAGGTGCTCTACCAAAATCACACGGATATTTAGTCCAAGGGTGGGCTCGGGAAGAGGGGTCCCAGTCCTTACATTTCTTATTGTCTCTTCAGATATATCCAGCTTCTGCTGCTTGTATTGTTCTGCTAAATATACAGTTTTTTTCTCAAGGAGTGTTAATGTTTGGCTCTTCACATTCGCCTTCTGCTATCCCACCAACTCACTGGGCTACCCTTTATTGCCTACAGAAAAAACAAGTAGAAAGTAACTCCATTTTATTTTGCAATTCACAAACTTGCCAAGTACTATGACATACTAGAACATTGGAATGTTGTGAGCTTCGTTGAAGACAAAGGAGTGCTCCGGGCTTCTAATGGCAGGTAAAAGCCCAGCGCTCCAACATTCCAATGTTTTTCACATAGCAACAGCTGTGAACAAAGGCCTCACGGAGCCTGTGGCGGAATGGTTTAACAGCTTTATAGCCCTTCGTAGCTGGGCTATACTGGCCATTAAGGTTCTGCTACCTTGTTAAAGGCCCCTGCCTTCAGCTCGGGCCATTAATGCTGGAGCGGGCCTTTATTGGCCGGTATAGCCGGTATACGGCAGGTTCAGGATGACAGTAGCAAAGCAAACTTCCGTTTCTCACAGACAAGGGCGTAGCTTTGTGGGTAGGAGGGTGGTTAGGGTGTTAAACCCCCTCCACCCTGCAATAAATGTATTTTCTGATAAATAGTTGGGTACAGGTGCTTTCAGTCGGATATGGTGAAGTGTGTGTTAGATTTCACCAGGAATTGTTTCAGAAACGCACACACATTTTCTCCCATTCTGTTTTGAAAGTCCTTCAAAAGTTGTGTTATATTACAAAATATTGTGTTTTGTCTCATGTGGTACTCCTACCAATCCACATTCCACTCCCTTTTCACTGCCGTATAGGCCACTCTCATGCACCCTGCCTGTTATAATATATGTTAATATTATATGCCACCATGATCGTTGGAAAATTTTAAGCTCAAGCCTCCCCCACCCCAGCCTCCCAATCTTACTGACAAAGCTACATCCCAGCTCGTAGAAGGAAGTAGAAGAGAGCAACCTTTAGGGTGGCCAGAATATTAAAGTGAAAAACTGGGGCATTTCATAAAAATAGAAAAGGACTACAATTTTACTTCTCCCAAGCGTGCAGAATGAAAGCGCTCATCAGCATAGAATTACAGTAAGGGCACTAAGGACATAAATGAAATGTAATTTTTAAAGCCAGTATCATGCCTGTTAATTAAATTGCTTTTTTATAATAGCTGCAAACTATCCCTGCTTTGGAAAACATAAAAAGGCTACTTCCCCCCTGTTTTCAGTGGACCCTCTCTAAAAACATGAACTAAATTTCTCAAAATGTGCTGGGACAGCTAATGAAAAACGAGACTGTTGCGGCAAATTTGGGATATTTGGTCACCCTAGCAATCTTCCATCCAGGCAGATTCAGCAAGGCAGATTAACACAAACTTTCATCGCTCACAGAATAAGTACAGTTAAAGTGATGAGAGACATGGGTTACATACAGACAGATTTCGGTTGTAGGTGCTTAAATTACTGATAGGCCATGAGCCAGTACCCTGAATTAGGCTATTGGTACCACTCGAGGGATGGATTCTAACGTTATTTTTTTGCGAGGTATGGATGCCAAGAGATAAAAAATAAGTGATAGCTCTTTGCCTTTTGCCTGGTATTATTGGATTAGCAACCAAAACTGAAAAAGTAATGGGTTTCATATATTTGATAAATAGCATACGAATTTATAATAATATGTGGAAAAATAAATCAAATTTTACCAGATTGGTTAAATTAAATATAATTTAAAAATAAGTATGATTATTAAATGTAATAATAAAAATATATTCCTTAAAATAATAACAATAAAACTTTATTTATTGATATAGATTATATGCATAATTTTCACTTTCAATTTCAAATAATAATAGTTGTCACATCTTACGCAGGCAATGTATGTCAAGAGTGAGCATAAACACAATTTTATCTTTCACATTCGTCATCATCATCTTCTTCTTCTGAATAGTTGTCATCATTCTCTGCGAGTGTTTGAATTTCACAAGCGGGAAGTCTGCACGTCAGTGCCCTTGAGGTCATTTAGATAGCTGACACATGTTGGCAGTTTGCACTTCCTAATGCAGTTGCAAGCTAATAGATCAAACACAGGCTGAGATGCTTGCTGCCCCTCCATTCAGTCCACTACCAGTTGTGCTCCCTTGTATTTTTTCCAACTTCCACTCTCTCCCAATTGGACTAGGTGTCTGTGGATCATTCAGAACACATCTATTGGTTATAGCGGCTTGACAATTCACACGTTCTGCATGTTTCTTCAGACAACAGTCCCTTCATCCTTCTTTGCGCAGAATAGGTGATATCTCAAGTTATTCATGTGATGAACCAAAGATTTTGGTGCATACAACAAGCACGAGAATTGATCCAATTTGTCCATTAGTTCTTCAGAGAGATCCCAGTTGTCTCCAGTCTGTGAAAATGTTTCCTGTGCATGTCTGTTGACAGACAGAATTTTGAATGCACTTACTTTTCCTTTTCTCTCAAATGCGCTTATTGTGTCACATCCAGTAAACATATGGAGATCTATCATAGCTCAACAATCATTTTCCCCAAGAGTAGAAGCTGTTTTCTCAATGTCAAGGACTCACATGCGTATTTTAGTATCACACTTTAGAAACAATTTAGCCTTAATTCTGACATGGAATCCCAAAAATAAACACATCATTGTCATTACTGC
Source organism: Pleurodeles waltl (assembly GCF_031143425.1). Taxonomy (NCBI): domain Eukaryota; kingdom Metazoa; phylum Chordata; class Amphibia; order Caudata; family Salamandridae; genus Pleurodeles; species Pleurodeles waltl. The sequence goes on along the minus strand of NC_090443.1, from coordinate 408,819,133 downwards.
CTCATAACCCTCATTAGCAGTGTGTGCAGTATGCAGCAAAAAACGACAATCTGCTTCTTCGTGTGTACTGTTGAGATCGGGCACTTTGTGACTTCCTTCAGTTGTGATTTTGTAGCATTTACCTTCACAGTTCGCGAACAGTGTTTTATTCTCAAACTTTACAAAATACTCTGGTTTCCTCCATTTGTTAACAAGACATGCGATAAGAGTTGTTTTATTCCTTACATGGCTTAGGAATTTCCTCCACTGTCTGACAATCTGGGAAGGTGAGATGCTCTGTAATTTGTGCCTGAGTTCTTCTTCTCTGATTGTCTGTTAGCTGTTCTTAATAGACATCTCATTGTACGTCTCAAACACAACATTGATAATTTGACTCCTACTTCCTTCCCGCAAAACCATTGAAAAGACAGAAACAGCCACCTCACCAAAGTTTGATTCCTTTCCTTTTGCTCTCTGGACAAGAACCATACCATCGACCAGCATGGCTGAATTTCAAGGTATTTCCTCAGCAGGTGTAACTTTTTCCGCAAGTATGTTGCTAAAGCAGGCTTGTTTGTCTTTCACAACAGACCTTCTGGAGTTGCTAAAGCCCATGGTAAAGGTCCTAAGGGATGAGAGAGTACTTCCGCCATTTGAAGGTTCCAATTCTGTGCTGTAGTAGTAATAAACATTATTCAATTTCTGTGAAGTCGTAAAAGTACACAAAAAAACACAACTACAGAATGCGTGATAAAAAAAACAAAAAGCTCTGAATTACATCCACCTAAAATTATTAAAACTAATCTGGATAAAAACTAATAATTCTGTATAAAAAAAAACTAAAACAGATTAAAATCACAAAATATACACTAAGAATGAAAACCGTGGAAGAATCACCCAAAACATAACCTAAAATGTATGCCCATGCAACACACCAGACAAAAAAATGACTCATAAAATAACAAATGGTAGACAATTTTAGCAGCAGAAAAAAAGGAATGCAGGCCTTACTTCATTAACATTCATGGGTAACAGGAGGGGACTAATGAACTTGTGCCGAAGGTAGTTGAATCTTGGACATATCACAACAATCTGGAATGTATCAGGACAGGAAACATCGTCACAGAGGCATGCCAAAAGTTCCTCCTCTTTAACCCAAACCCCCTTGGGCAGCAATAGTTGATGAAACAAATTAAATTTAAGGTAAGTAACCTTTGATGAAAGTTACAAATCTCGAGGGTCAAATAGGACTCCCTTTCCTGAACAGTTTTCACCATAACAAAGCGGCACACTGTACACTTGTAGAGGGCCATGGCCTCTCGCTCCGCACTTACAAGGGTTAAAACAAAAAAGGCTGCCTTTAGCCATGAAATATCCCTTCTCACAATGCGTCCTGGGCCTGCAAAAAGCTCAGGGCAGCCCAAGGACGTTAAAATATCCTTGATATTAGAGAGCCACAGAATACAGGGCACACCATCAAGGGCCAAGCAATCATGCAAGATAAGCCTATTGAGAGACAGGTCCTCCTTCAGCCAAATGGACAATCAAAGTAATAAAAGTAGCATTGCGATAAAATCAGAGATATAACCCAGATCCACTTCCTCATGGGGCAGCTGAGATGGTGTACTCTGGGGGACATTCAAGAGGCCACTCCAAAATAAATTCTCGACTACCTGAAGCTGAGAAGAGGGCACATAGCCCCAAATGTCACATCCATAACTGGCAATCGAGACACACTTGGCTTTATAGACTCTTAGCATTGCCTCCACTTGAGTGTGTCCCAGACGTCCAGTAAGGGTGTTGACCCAATGAATAGCGGATTTAAACATGACTACTTTTCTTTAATTTAATAGGGGATACCAGGAAAATCTAGAGTCTAACAAAATCCCTAGATATGTGAAATAGTCGACCCCTGAACTGGACTGCCCCTTACTCAAAAAGGTTTTGGTCCTGATATTCCATGGACCCAATACCATAACATGAGATTTTCAATAATTGGTGGTGAGATCAAGTCCATCCATAAAGGTCATGAAGCAATCAATGAGATGCTGCAATCCCTTAGCTGTAGGTGATAAAAGTACAGCATTGTCTGCATGTAAAAGGACCGGAAGGCGACAGCCACCTACAATAGGTATGTCCACTTTAGAAGCTAAAAGGGTTGTCTCCAAGCTGTTGATATAAGGAGTAAGAAAGGATAGGGGCCAGGATGCATCCCTGCCACACCCCTCTCTTTAACTTCAGGGGCTGAGTACATTTCCCCTCCCCCTCCGTGCCATATCTAACAGAAGCAACTAGACCTTCATGCAGGGTGTGCAGGAAAGAAAGCAGGGAAGGTTCATTCTCCATGGCTCCAATCGCAGCCCATAGCTTGGATCTATTTACCCTATCAAAGGCCAGGCCTAGGTCCATGAAGCCAAGATGTACCGCCCGCCCTTCGCCCTTGTATACTTTATGACCAGCATGTATAAGTTCAGGATCTGATCGATAGTGCCCTGCCCCACCCTGAAGGTATATTGGGCTTCAGAGAGTATCTTATTATCTTTTGCCTGGGTGGAAAGGCAATCTAATAATACCCTCCCAACACATTGACCTCACTAGCAACCAATGAAATGGGATGATAACAGGTAAGATTGGTCCTATTCCCTTTTTTGAAGATCTGGATAATGATTGCGTGTTTCCAGCTAGGTGCAACCCTAACCCCCTTTAGCAGTCGCATTAAAGTGCTATGTTAAGATAGGGGCCCACAGATTTAAATAGGTCCCCCGGAATACCATCAGGACCTGGCGCCTTATCCACCAGGAGGGATAATATGGCTTTCCTTACCTCTTACCAGCTGAAACAGCAATCAAATGACCCCTGTTCAAAAGGCAGAAAAACCTGATTAGACTCAAGGTGATAAATGGCCCCAAAGTGGTCCGACCACGCCTGGAGGGAAATAGTCAGTGCCTGCAAGCACCCTTGATCAGTGGAAAAGAAGGGATGATTCACAGTCCTCCAAAGCTCTGTGCTATCTCGCAGGCTATTAACCTCCACCAAATAATCCCAGAGCTCCCTTTTGAGAACCTTCTTAATTTCTGAGCGAGCCAAACGATAGCCCACCCTGACGAGCCTCACTTCCTATGCAAAGCAGCCATAAATACCCTTTGGGCCTTGGCACTATACCCTTTGGGCCTTGGCACTATCATCATCAAACCATCCCACTAGCCGTGCCCCATAAGCTGCACTAGGAACAGTAAGGCCCGACTTAATGTGAGCAGCAATATTTCAAAAAGCCAGCAGGATCTTAGAATCAGAAGCCCCATCTTCTAAACAGGTGCTAAAATCCTGTGGGCAAAATGAAATAAGAGAGGAGAGAAACTGGTCCCATTTAAGTCTTCACTCGTGAGCTGTAGTGAGAACCGGCTCCAAGAAAAAGACATCTGGCACTGGCACAGGTGTAACCCACCAAAAAGAAGCCAAAAAGGGATAGTGAGCGCTCAGAGGATGCCAAACTACTTTAAATTCAGTAAGTGCAGCTAATGGAGGGTTGGAAACATATAAATAATCATTCTAACTGGTGTCGGTCCCCATGAATTTTGGTATCTGTCGCTCATTGTTATTCTCCCCCCAATTAAAAAGGTTCACAAGAGAATAGTCTAAAATCAAAGGGGGTTATTACAACTTTGGAGGAGGTGTTAATCCGTCCCAAATGTGACGGATATACCACCAGCCGTATTAAGAGTTCCTTAGGATATAATGGACTCGTAATACGGCTGGTGGTATATCCGTCACTTTACCGTCACTTTTGGGACGGATTAACATCTCCTCCAAAGTTGTAATAACCCCCAAAGTGTTAAACCGATCACCTAGGGGAGTACGTTTCAGATGTGCTTGATCCCACACCTCTTAGTCTCCATCTAAGGCTGAGCCCTTATACAAGTAGCAATCAGAGCAAGGATGTGAACTAAGATCTCCCATTAAAAGGAGCGCAGTAATCCCAGGTGAGCTAATAGCAATGTTACTAAAGAGCTGGCCCAGCTTATTGACAACATGCTCCTCCCGGGAAGAATGATAAACATTAACAGATAACACCCGATTCTGATTTGCAAAGGTCAAAATCAAATCCAGGATGGAAGATGAGGATGTAACAACTTTCTCCACAACGCAATTCAGGTTGATTTTAATAAAAAAAGTAGCTAACCCTCTCTTGGTTCTCCAATGGGGTGATGGCAGGGCAGGGGTACTAAATGGTGCATAACCATCTAAGACAAGAGAGTCCCCCAAATGCTATGCCTCTTGTAAACAGACGATATCAGCAGTGCAAAATAAGCCTGTGCACTCTTCATCCTCCTACTTACCTTTGACCCCTGCGACATTTCAGCTCAGAACCTTTAAGGAATTTGTAGAGAATTGGAGGGGGGGCACTGTGAGGTGAAGAATCGCTGAGACCTAGTTTTTGTCAGTCATGTGCATCCAGATCTGCCAAAGGCTCAAAACGATTATTCAGTGGCAAAATAGAAGTCTGAGTGGTTGAAACATAGGCCTGAACTCCCACTAAAATTAGAGAGGGGTTTATAAAAGTATGCCAGAGGAGAGGGAACAACAAAATATTCCCATCCTGCGGTAGCCTATGCGAAAACCGCTCAAGAATATCACCTGCCTCCAAACTATTGGAAAATTATTGACCACACAATCACCTGCAAGGGATTTGGGAGGGTGTCCCAGCCGCCCTATTCTCCTAACAATGATTCTATCCCTAGCACAGTGATAATCAGCTTTAGTCTTCTTAGAAAGCCAATGCAGTATTTTATTTTTTTAACTGTGAAAAGCATTTTGAGGCAGTTTTTTGATGGAGGGAACATTGCTCAATATAAATACATAGGGGCAGCCACAGGGGAAGTTGTAATAAGACCTCAGGAGACGTAGGAGAAGCCAACTCACCCCTCTTCGTCTGAGGATAAAAGAGAAATGGGGCTAGATTGGGAGGGCCTGTCACAATGCTGGGGCTAGTGGCTGTGCAAGCAGAGGTGTTGGGGGGGGGGGTAAATTTGGCTGTCTGAATTACAAAGTTGCCACCCTGACCCCTCCCTCCCCCCCACATCTAAAGTAGGGGGGCAGGCATAATATAACTAGTTTCCCAAGAATAACATGCCATACCCTCGCATTCGTCAGCCGCCTCCCCTATGCGCTATGAACTAACTGTGGTGAAAGCAGCTCGAATATCCCTCATAAAATCCCCAAAATGACTTGTTAGGTTTTCTATTTTACTTAAACAGGTAGCCAGGCCATCAGATGCCCTCGTACATAGTATTTCCAGATTGGTGAGGTGGTCAAAGAGAAAACCTGAGTCTGGTGCAAGTAGGGAGACAAAGGGATCAGTTCACACCTTCAAGAGAATTTTTCTTCCTTGATACTCCCACTCACTTCCTGCCCTTATTACTTGAGCTAGTGACAGGGCTGGGCTGGAGAATTCCCGTATTGGGCCTTTGAGGCCCTCCTCTACAGCAGCCACTCTTGACAATGAGGAAGGAGCCGCAGCAGGGGGATCAACCATCAAAATGTACAGCTCTTTTCGCGCCATAGAGGTATGGGGCGAGAGAGGCCCCATCTGGGAGCTGGAAGTGGCTGATAAAGAGGGCATAATGCCATCCCTAGATAGGCATAGCCTTTTCTCTGCAAGCTTGATATCCTTAGAGACCACACCCACAGCATGAGTTAGAACCCCCAATATGGTGAAGATCCACGGGTCCCCACAGGAGCCCTTATAGCAGGCCCAGTTACTTTCTTCTTCCCCATCCCTTGATTGATTAAAATAAAAAATAAAAAAAATAGACCACTATCCTCAAAAAGGACTAGGCAGACAAAGCAACTCCCCCACATCAGCTTACATCAACTCAATGATACAGTAACTGAGACACAACCAGATAAAACAGCCCTTTGGAGTCCCTTTCAGAAGAAGCAGCGAGTTGGAAGATTGTTAACTTATAAGCACAGCCCCTTAAAATAGCAGTGAAATAATAGTGGCAGTCAAATTGAAAAGAGCAGGGTTAAAAGTCTCAATAGATTCCCAAACTGAACGAGTGATGAGCTATGGTAAGCTGTGGTAAGCTGGAAATGTTTCATCACCAAGGGAGGCCAAAACACCCAAAGTCAAAGAAGAGTAAATGAAGATGCAAGACACATGCCTCACCACCTCAAAAGGATCACCAAGAGGGTAGCAGACCAGAACAGGGACTAACAATGCAAAACCAAGGGGGTTAGCCCCGCCCCGCCGCTTCCTGGCATGGACGGACTGTGTGAAACTGCGGCGTGCCTAAGTGGCGCTCAGTGGCTGCAGGTGAAAAGGCAGGATGAAAATGTGCGAGAAAAATGTGGAATTAATAATCCGCCAACCATTGTAAAGAGTAGCTGCCCTCATCTTTGTGTAGTGGCGCTAATGAAGCTTGCTCCACTCCATGTCCATGGTGTCAGCCACCACCAGCCATGGCAATACCCCTCCCCCCCATATCCCCTCCCACACACACACACACACAAAAAGGTGGCAAAATAGGTCCAACACAGCTCAGCAGCACAGCAACAGCTGTCGTCCCCCTACCTCACCTCCCCCACCCCCCTTGGTCTTGCCTTAGCTGCTGCCTCCCCCCACACAGGCCAAGGTCATAAAAAATGGCAGAGATGGCAAGAGACAGCAGATGGAGGCAGATAGCAGCTGGCCACAGTACTAAGGATACTGACTATTCACTATTGGTGCTTGCGCCTGAAGAAATTTACAAGGCTGTGCCTCAGGTCATGAGTTCAGCTGTCAATTATCACCCCGAGATCTCAGTTTCCAAACAGTTGTCAGCCAGTACTTCTGGAGATTGCAAAACTGCCACCCCCCTCAACTGGGAAAACTGCTGCAGTCTAAAGTGCTGCACTGCAACAAATGCTGCAACCAATGCAGGAGCACCTCCTTCAACCTGCAAACATCACTGCTGTCCTACCCATCTTGCCGTAGGCTTGCACCTGCCCACCCCAGTGAGCGAGCCAAGTATAGTGGCGGTGATCGGGGCAGCAGCGGTGCCGCATCAGGGCCTATGGCTGTAAGGAAGTCAACCTTGCGAACTTGCAACCTTGCACCAGGTCAGGGGGTGTAAGAAAAATGAAATGCAAACAAGACCCAAAAGTAGGCAGACTCAACCTCCCATCCATACCGTCAGCTTGGCTTAGTTCAGTGTGGTTCAGTTCCCAACAAACAGCATCTGACAACCATCCTTCCTTCACGGCAGCCTCTCCCTCCCAGCTCCCTTTCCATGAGCGGTGCCGACAGGCACAAGCATGGCCTTAGGGGGAGGTGACAAGTAAGTCCAAATATCCAAATAGTGCTTTGCTTTCCAGATAATTGTCCTGCCATTGCTGTTCACTGCCTTCTTCTTGGACATGTTAGTGACGGTTTTTACTTTGTTCATTTTCAGTGGGTCCTGAAACGTCTTAGTAAGTGGATTATTCACAAGTCTGAAATCTTTTTAGCACTGTTCACCTATTTCATTATGTCAGAAACTATGTCTTGAGATGCCTTTTTTGCAGTGGAGAGACTAATGAGATCATGTGGCCCAACAAATGGGTTTATCCACCTTTAGCCAGACTAACAGCTCTTGTAACAGTATCTTCATCTTTTTCAATTTGTGACTTGTGTAGGCAAGCATGAGTAAGATCTGATCTGTTGTTACGAACCATTTCCCTTATCTGACCCAAAAAGGCACTTCTATGTTTGTCAAATAATACCTTTTCACAGTATCCGCCTTGAGGTTGAACCTTGTCACACCACCCGGAGCCTGTGTCTCTTTGTTGACTGTTACCTCTATTGCTTGATCAACTGTGTTTCGTCCAAACGGATTAACTTCCGGCAGTTGAACTGAAAAGCATCCGTTGGTGAAGTTGTGGTGTATCTCTGGATGTTTCACTGCAAGTAATGTCATTTCCGCATACCATATAGGAAAATATTGAGCGTAGTTCATCCTGTTATAGGTAAAACACCATGGGATCATAGAGCATATGGCGGTAAGATGTAAATGCCATTTTCCTTCATGAACAGCACGCAGCAGAGCCAGCAAAACATTTTCAACAGTATCCACATACGACATCCAAAATGCAGGGAGATCTCCATTGTCATGACAAAGATGTCCCAGGAATACATCCCAAAGCTGTTTTACTTCAGCAAAGGCAGCATTCTGCAAGAGGTCATCTAATCTCTTGTTGGTATAGGTATTTTGCAAAGTCATTAACATCCTCAATAAAAGAGTAGACTACCTGAATGTTCTCTTCGTAATTCTTCTCCACCCAGGGGATAAATTCCAACCAAGCTATTCTCAACATAGCTTCAGACACGCACTTGTGTACCCGGCGTGCACAATTGTACATACAACCTTCTAGTACTGATGATATTTATCCGTCTGCTATCATGTCTTCTTCAGTGCAGAGGTCGCGAAGGCCAGCACCTTGAAAGCGTTTTTCAAGAATTGACATGACATTGCAAATGGTGTGAAAGGTGCCCATTCGAAGAATGATTCTTTTGTACGTTGCTATATGCTTCCACACAATCTCAGTTGCTTTTGCATAGAGAGCTTGATCCATGACCACTACAATTTTCACCAAATGCAGTGATTCCCGTATCAGCTCTGACTGATTCGAAATTTCTGAAGTAGTTGTCAACTCAGTTGCAGGGGCATTAATGGTGGACGAGTGCCCACTGGAATCTTGTGATACACTAGCTAGGTCTTTAGTACTGGTGTTAAATCCTGTCTAACTTAGTATGATCTGTGCGAGGCTTGCTTCTTGTCTTGTAACAACCCAGATTATGTTCTTATTATGTGCCAGCTTCAATTGGGCAACACATTCCAGCATGACTTCGCTATTTGTCGTCAGTGGCTGAGGCCCAACTTGTTCACCAGAAACATACATGAACAGTTCTTCAGTATTTGTGGTGGTCAGTCTTCTTTGCTTTTGTTTCTCAATGTTTGGGAGAGGAGCTTTAAAAGGCTGTGGTCCAGACAACTTGGGCTGCACAGCTATACCATTGACTTGATGAGTTGTTCCCTTGTCAGTAAGAGTTTCTTCCAGCCTACCAGACATGAGGCTGAATGTCGGCTAGAACAATTCACTCATTTAAAGTAGCAGCAAGTTTCTGAAGATACAAGGTGGTATCATTTTCTTCCAGTCGTGAGTATGAAATCACATGACCAAGTCTGTTTAGAGTGCGAATGATTCCAACATTGCCTGTCAGCATTTTTACGGCGTATGGGAGCAACAATTGCTTGGGGGGGGGTTTCTGCTGGCCATTTGTGACCGCATATATATTGTCCTGACTGAATGACTGCATAAGGAAGGCGACCCTTTTAGACGACTTTGTATTTTCTGGACCTCCAGTCAGAAGTCCTAATAGGAACTGTTTAAGGTAATCAGGCACTGTAAATAAATCCTTATCAGCGTCTGATGGATGATATGGCCATTGTGTTGATGTCAAGTTTATTTTAATCATTGTTCTTATGTGCAATGATGTTTGATCAATGATTTTGTTAATTTATGTTGCCTTAACCTTTAAAACTGATCATTCTCTTTTCAAAATCTGGTTTTCTCTTACAACGTTGTGTAGCGTGACACTATCAGGTTGGGCCAATAATTTTCCTTGGTTGACAGGGAATATATGGAGGCTGTCACCAAACTTGGAGCCCAGTTTTCTTCTAATATGCTTCTTGGTTGATTCATCTGTTTACTGTAGCCCTCTGCTTGTCATGAAGATTTCAAGGGGGCATGGCATGTATGGCTAAGATGGCAGACGCTAGCTACAAAACTCCATGCCAGCGAGCCCGAGGTCTGACTCTGGCCTGCCGAAATGGTGCCCCCCGAAGAGAGCCGCACAATGTGAGCGCTACAACCAAGCCTGTTGCTCTGGTCTGTGGCTGCAATGCGCGGAACAACTGTTGGAAGCATCAGATCACCCGGCGGAGAGAGAGAAATGTCGCAGCCCCTGGGGGAAGCTTATACATGCCGTTTAGCCCTTGGATGCACCACTGACTGCCACTTGGGTGCACCCTGCTGGGTAACTCCCTGCAGCGGTAACTAGGGAACGATAGCTGCACCTTTCCCCCTCCAACCTACACGCTCCCTTCCGGAGACAGGAACGCTCTAACATTCTCCTGCTACAAAGGGAACCAATGCTGCTCTAGGGGCACCACTTGAGACGTACACTGCCTGTGGCTGTGATTGTGACCTGCGGGGGCGCCCGGTGAGGGAACCTCTGCTGCTTTACCTCACGGGGGCACTACCTGGACTTTGCCTGTAGTATTGGCCCTGACCTACCGGCCCATAAGTGATGACTGCGTACAATAGCAGAGACAACTGGTAATGTGGAGATGGGGGCGACTCAGCAGCGCCAGCCCGAGAGGAGCCATCATCATCCATGGAGCTGAAGTGACCACAACCTCACACTCTGCTGCCCTCTGCTCACAACTGCTGATTCCTCCTGCTACATATTATGGGCTGCTCGTGCTGCGGTGTTCCACTAACAGGACACACCTGTAAGCGGGCCCTCTCTACTCTGGACCTTTTACCGCCCCCATTGAATAGCCCTCCTGATAGTACAACACCATGGGGTGCACACTTGCAATTGTGCAGGGCCCACCTTTGTGTTCCACAACACTGCTCATGCCCAGTGGTGCCACATAATGACATCAGAGTTCCTACAAAAATCAGGAGACAATTTGGGCCAAACTGGACTCAGTATTGGAAGTGATAGCGATAGCCAACACGGGCACCTCGCTGGAGACTTGAATAGATAATGTGGCTGCTTACCTCACCTTACTGTGCGCAGACCATCGCAAGCTGGTGGACAAGGTCACTGCAGTGGAACATGCCATCGTGGAGCTCCAACTGAAAACACAACATTTGGAGAGACGCGTGGAGGATGCAGATCTCGACGGAATATTATCCTGGTGGTCAGACTGCCGGAGGGCGTGGAGGAAAATGATGCAGTGGAGTACGTGGAATGCTGGATTACCGAGTGGCTAGAGTCTACTGGGCAATGACGTAAGCCGGTGCCAGCCCGGGAGTCTCGCTGCGCGGCCCCGAGTTGGTGGACGAGGTAGCTGCAAACAAGCATCATTGACTGTCGCCCAGAGGGATGCCCAATTTAGAACAGATACTTCTAGAACGACGCTGAGCGATTCAACAGGCTGCTGCAATAACAGCGCCAACACATCATTCTGATGCAGAGGATGACACAGCTTGTTCTTCTAGAGATGACAGCTCCATGTCCACTTGGCTTTCCCAGATGGAATTGGACCCCTTACTGGATGGAGGTGACAACACAGATGGCAGACCTGATGGCATGAACTAGTCCGCCCCATCCCGCACTCTGCATAGCCCCCATGGGGCCTCTCCACAGATGACCACTTGCTCACAGCCGTTGTGGCGAGATGGGTGCTGCTTTTGGAGGGGTGTGCAAGCCAGTCCCTTTTGCATCGTCCTTGCTGCACCTAGAGTCATGCATGCTGTCTGGTGCTGCTCCTGAGGTAGCAAGTGCATCTTCCACTGGAAGACGTATGTTGCTTGCTGTCACACTGGGGCACCTATGATGTTGGCAGCTGTAACATCCATACTGTGTTGCATGGACCCCCCCCTTCACATCAAGTCATGTGAATTCAAATTTGTTTTAGTCGGTTTGGACGAGCACAGCCTACTGTGATTCACCTTGATGGTATTTAACATGTTCTCTCATTTGTTGTTGTTTGTTTGCACTCAAGTTTTATGCAAGCTGGATTTCAGGGATGACATATCTGCCCAGTTGATTTATATCCCACACCAGTCTAGATCCCAGGGTAATGCCCCCTACATATTAATACACACGGTGGGCCCATTAAAATCATAACATGGAATGTACTGGCATCCATACACTTAAACGCAGGTATGCTAGTTATTCCTACCTGAGGAGACACTCCATACACATAGCACTCTTGCAAGAGACCCATTTGATGCACCCAGAGGTAACCAGACTACAGATTTGTTGGCCGTGACACAAATATGCGACTGGCTACTCTTCCTTTGCCTACTCTTCCCACTCATCTGTGTCGGCCCTGGGGTGCCCTTTGTGGCTGACAAGGTGTTGACAGACACAGTGGGATGCTATGTTCTGATTATGGCCCCCACACTTGTGTGAATAGGTCATGTGATTTCTAAGGGGCCATGCCCTCCAGGCGTTTGGTCAATAGGGACTGTTTGCGCGCCTGAGCTTTATGATTGATTCAAGCCTGGTGGGAGTTGGTGAAGTAAGTAACATTTGTATCTAATGCTTTTATGGTCCTTAGCAACTTGAAGTTGAGTGTGTCTGTGGGAATATGGTTAATGGATTGGCATTTATTTTGTCTTTATGTAGATTACATCTTCCTTTCTTTATACTGGAGTAACTTACTAGCGGTAAGCATGGTCCTGTGGTAGTCCTACTACTGTAGATCGGATGTGAGAACTTTACTCTTGACTTGGTATGTTTTTTGTTTAGTAGTATGTGCCGGATGAAAAGGATTAAGCGGTGCTGTTCTAGGAAGTTGATGTTGAAGCAAGTATTAATATGCTGTGTTGCTTTATTCTTGGAATTGGTTTTGGGTATTAGTTGGTTCACTTTGCTTGGAGGTACTTAACTTTTGTCAGCTGTTTGAGGAGCACTGGTGGATGATTTTATGTATGTGTATGTATGTTTGCATGTATATATATATGTGTGTAAATATATATGTATATAAATTTGGTGTTGCATGTTCTGACGATGTGAAACATGCATGCTTTACACTGAGGTTTATGTAGGCTATTTTTTGGGGTGCCTTGTAAGTGGGCGATTCTCTTGCATGTACAGCGTAGTTTGGTATTCTGCTGCCTTTTAGTGTTGTTTAGCATTTTAGTAATGTGGGTTATTGTGCTGTAGAGCAACAATTATTGTGATTTAATCCACTTTGACACATCGACCTGAGGATGGTCTCATGGACGGTTTGAGCCTTGGGAGACCGAAACGTCGACCTTATACTCTCCATGATGCAATTCTTCGCATGAGCTGCGGGAGTCCCTTAGAAGTGATTTTCTGATTGTTTGAAAGACTGCATATAGGACTTAAACCTTTTGTGGTTAGAGAGTCAGGAGGGTTGGTGTTCTCCTTCTGTCCCTTGGATGTAAAGGGACTGTGGACAAGAGGGGTCACCAGTGCATTTGTATAAAAACACAAACAATCTCTTTGTTGCTTTGCTATGTTGATGTATATATTATTATTGAATATATAAAAAGTCTTCATTTTCCCAGAAACAAATTACACACTGTTTGAAGATTTATTCATTAATAGAATTTAATCAATGGTTAATTACAACATTATTAGTATTTAATATCGCTGAAATATGTGAATGCAAATGATTCCTGCATGAACATTGTGTGCTTTACATGTTCTGATTAGAGGCAGCTTAGCTGCCCCCCCCCCCCCCCATGGCTGGGCTTAATCTATGCCCCGAACACATTGATTAATTTCTTGTGCGTTAATATTCCCTTGTAGCATTTTATCTTTCCAGAAAATATGCATTCAGCATACAAGTTTGACTTTATTGATGTTCTTCTGTTTAAGCGTTTACTCATGCACTCACTCGTTCGAGCATCATCACCGACACTTACAGCTTTTCGCTTAATAGTCTGTAAATCTCTCTTCATAGTAAATACTTGGGGAACAGTGTGTCCCTCCAAGTGGTACCGATAATATGGTTGGCTCACAGCCTATAAGGAATGTATAAGTGAGACCTGCTGTTTATGTTGATTCTTTGGTTATCCGTGTGTTGAGAAGTTATCATAACCTAGTAGATCAATACTTGGAGATGACCAACTGCAGCCAAAGTAAATATGTTCTAGATAAACACAAGTGCTAACCTGTTTGAAAATGCTTTGATTGCGAGTACACCATATGCAGAGAAATCCCAGCCACTGCGTTATGCCTGTTCAAAATGTTCAGGGCAGACACTGCCGCTCCATTCATAAAACTCCTTCCACATTCCCACTGCTTTGATCCCTGCTTACCTTTCCCCTGCTTGCAAGTTTCTGGTTCTCTTACCCCTAAGCTGGCAAAAGGCCCTATAAAGAGAAGCAAATAAAATAACATAACATCTTGAGTGTCATGCCGTAGTGGCCAGACTCGTACTGTGAAAAGCGGCCTGGCAACAAATCTCTCCTTTGCCTGCACCAAGTACACGACTCATCCCTTGTGGAAATATCGCCATCTAGTGGATTGATTACATTTCTTCGTGTCTTTACTAACACTGCTTCACTATTAAGTTAGCTGACTTATGAAGTAGTTGTAGGGTTATTTCCGGTGAAATAGGAAACCTCTGAAACAAACATGTATTTCAAATTCGGTTTTGCAAAGTTAAACGGTCCATGTATTCTCATTAATCTGGTAGGATTGTGCCCAGTCCTTTTTTATGCGTTCTGTAGAGTGCTTAAGAGCTGCCTACTTGTGGAAACGAGTGTCGCATAAATAGTACTATATATGTGTATATATATATATTAAGTGTTTGCCAACCTATATAGCTTCTGCTGCTGTTGAAGTCACAGGCTCGAATCTCGGCGGACACCCCCTTCCATTTTTCCAACGTGGGGTGACAAGACGAGTTGAAAGAGAGGAAGTTCTCGGCTTCTCGATTTCCCATCTGCAATCTTTTTGTGTGTCCCGCTCGTGGAGCTACATAACCCCTGTTGTTTTCTGGAGCAGAAGGGACCCTGGTAGGTTTCCTCTGCCATTTTCTCCCTAAGGAAAATCCTTCCTGCCCACGTCAGCCACCGGATTGAGAACACAAGGTTGCTGCGAGCCAGTGGAAAGCCTACGAGCTACTTAGTATGTTTTACCCTGAGTTCTTGTGATCCTTTTCCTTCATTTGTACTTGTGTGTTTTAATGCTGATGCTCACACGAAGACAAGCAGAGCAAACGGTATTGCCAGAATGCTCGCGTTCTCGCCAGAGCAGCTTTCCCGTGGTGCCTGCCAAGTGGCACTTAATCTATGCAGTAGAACCCCCATTGCATGTTTGATGCAAGGTGGACCTGCTCTGAGCAGCAACAGCTCCCTTCTCCAGGCCTTTCTGGGATCAGCCTTGGAACCTGCCTCTACCCTCCAGTGTGGGAGAAAGACCAAAAAGCCATCTTCATCCTCACTGACTGGCACCTTGAACCTGAACCTTATATTTTGATTACATTGGCAGCGGACTGGTGCCCCACAGTCGGGGACTGTGAATACAAGCTGCAGCCACACTGGAGACGTCTGGTGAACTTCCCCTTGACAAAAGACATGTGAATCTGATTTGCTTCCATCTAGACCTTGCTATCTTCTGTAATCCCTTGGTTTAGGACCCAGTTTAAAGTTTAGGCTGAAGCCTTACTGGCCTTTCTGCTGCTGTTCTGCCTATGCTTGAGAAAAAAAGGAGTTTTTTCTAACCTGAGCAGTAGATGGCAGTATGTACACAAAATGTCAAGCTATGTCATGCGACTCAGCTATTGTCACCAGTAAGATACCTTTTACTTTGCAACCAGTGCACATGCAGCTTTGTTACACTCTGAAAATGAAAGACTGATGGCCTCACCAGGAATGGCCCCATAATCCTGACAGATGTGGTAACAGTAGTTTCTGTCCCATCAGGGTAATGAGTACCGCACGAATACCACTCCGTGATATTGTAAACAGTAGGCAAAGTCTCATGGAGGGATACCAGGGATGAACATTCAGGAATTCACATGGTAAATCCGGGTCCCAAGTGTTATTTCCAAAATCATGTGATCCCAGTTATGCTCGCTAAACCCAGAATTATCGGTACACGAGTTCGTTTGGGGGTGCGTATTTCAGAGTGCGAAAGAAATACTTAAGATTTTTTCAGGCCACTTGTAATGAGTGCTTAAGCATGAGTAACATAAACAGTTATTGTGCATAGAACAAACAGCCGAGATTTAGCTTGACCAACAAGTCGTAGGAAGCTCCAGAAAGATGGTCCTGGTATAGGATGTACTAAATGCTCTTGAACTTGGCGTACAAAGCACAGTGCTGCTAAAAATGGCCTGTTAAAAAAGAGAGACCACCCCCTTAAAATAAATAACTAATGTGTGTGCACAGCCCCCATAAGAAACATATAGCATTAAAATATAGTGAGTGTGTTGTCCCCCAGAATTATTGCTGCCTATCACTATGGCTGTAAAGTCTAACCTCTTTCTGATTTCAAAAACAAAACACTTGCCATGTTCATGAAATGTGAAGCTAGCAACATTTTTGAAAGGAATGAACGTGAGAAAATGCAGTCCTGTGGCACAGAGGGAATTTTCCTGCTGCCACGCAGGGAGAGGACTTGAACGTCGCTGCACCAGAAATCTTGTTTAGGCGAGTCACTAATGACATTGGTACTTCCCTAGAATGAAGATAAAGGAATATCAACAGGGCCAAAGAAAGTCCTACAGCCTGATATTTTGTCCATTAGAGATGAGACAGTAGAATGCAAGAACTTGATCAATTTTAATTATGCCTCACAGGGTAAACTTTGGGAACGTAGAACTTTTACGAGAAGTACAGAGTTCCCAGAATTCACCAAACTACGCAGCCTAAATAACAGTTCACCCAGGTGTACATGTGACCAAAGCCTCAGGTATCTGCCATCTTGAAATTGGCAATTTATCCCTGCCAAGGAAGTGTGATTTGCTTTCGGGCAAAGGAGAACATGGTTCTCAGGCATCCATTAGCAGGATTAATTATATTCAAGAAATAATGAGTAACATATAGCCCAAGAGGAACTAGACAAGGTGAATGGAGAATCCTTAATGCTGAAGGGCCCTTTAGTTGATATGGTCGCCGACGACCACTGCTTGCCAAAAGGGCGTCATGGGGGAGTGCATTGCTTCATGGTGTGCCAGTAATGCATGAGTGTGGCTTTAAGGTTGATACCTGTCATCCTTGGTGTTAGATACAAAAAGAGCTGTTAGCTCATCCCATTAAAGGCTTAAGGAGCCTCATTTATCTCACCTTTGACTCATCCAAAACCCCTCCTGCTATTATGATCCCCCTAACCTTTTCCACAGACTCTTCCTTCCTCCATCTCTCCTTTACTCATCCCAAGCCTCATCTTATTACTATAAACTCACAATTAACACTTCTGGATTCTTCCCTCCTCTATCCCTCCATTACTCTAGTCAATCCAACAAGCTCACATATCCTCTTCTCAAATTTACTCATAATAATACTAAAACTGTATTTATATTTCCCTAAACTAATCAACCACTAATTCGTCTTGGGTTCCGTAGTCGTGTGCTATTCGCCGAAAAGCGCTTTGATGCCTCTTCAGGGGGTAGTAAGCGCTATATAAATACTATTACAATACAATACCTGTAAACTCAGTTTAGTTTAGTTCGAAGACTCAAGAGTAGCTGGCTAAGGACAGCCAGAACCTCTCCAAACCAACAGATATGGAGGTGAGCTTATGACAACGTATGCTTTAGTCCAGCTGAGCCTTCTGGAAGAGAATTTCAGCGAGCACACCCTGTTGCACCATTGATTTTCTTTGTGACTGGTGGGATTCACCCCCAATATTGCTGCATGCCACTGGCTCCAGTATGCCATGGGTTTGTCCACAGGTCCATTACCATCCACTATCATGGTGCCCCTGACCTTTCCAGTTTGTGCACCAGTCCAGCAAGTCCTGAGCTAGAATACTGAGCCATCATATCCCTTTTTTGACTGTACCCTTTGAGGAACTAACCATTTCCTCTATTTAGTCGTCTGAGCCCACCCTGACTCCTGCTGACAGCAAGTGAGGACTGCTGTAATGACTGGATCTGGTGACATTGTGTCACTTCTGGGGCCATGAGACCTGCGAGCTGTATACTTAAGAGAGTTCCTAACCCTAAACCAAAAAGCAGGTAACGTCCCTTGAAAGCCCCCCAGCGGTGTCATTGTTTACTCTGGATCAGCTGGTCCTGGAAAATAGTCTTATAACGTTTTATGGCTGCCACCTGCGGTCATTTGGCGTGTTTGAGACCCTTGGAGGGCACTGGAGTTGGATGTTTTGTATTTGTACATTTTGAGATACCAGTAGCAGAAGTTATGGTTCCTTAGGAGTATCTTAAAAGGTTAACATCAACTGTTACAAATTGCAGAACCTGGACTTTATTGACGTTGCAGTGGATTTTAATCCCATTTTAAATCTGATGTTACTACTACTCGACGTTGATCACATTTCTCAAAATAACACCACCAGAAATAGCACAATGTAACCCTTGATGCTAGAAAGCGGTCCCTACAACTTCAAAGATCTGTGGGGGGGGGAGCCTGACACAACAATAAGTTGTATAACAGTAATGCGTTTTGTAAAGTGCTGTGACAGTACAAATTCTGCGGCATCAAGATCGGTATAGCAAGTTTTTTTTTCACTTACTCATAACGTTTTATATAGATTGTTCTACGCCTCATGAGTTTCAAAGTGCTGTGCTGTACAAAGATTTGATATATTAGTAATTTAATAACCGGGCACAGATATGGAAATCTTGATAAGACGGAGAAGAACATGATAAAGTTACCAGAGCAATATAGTAATCTCGGCGATTAAAAATGAATGAGCTCCAGAGATTTGGGACAGCACCAGTGAAAGCTTACCAGTCTCCTCTTGCCTCTGAAATTTCGAGATACAAGCGACGCTAATCTTGATTTGGAGTTGTTCTTTTGAGAACCAGGGCCTGGAAAACTAGATTGAGATCCTTCTTAGGGATGAAAGCTTTAATTTTTATTTGTATCATTTTCTCATATAACCGGGCCCCTTTCACAGTGTACTTGATTTGTTTGACAAGATGGCCCTATTATCAAGGATTAAGCCAAAAGATTTTGCTAATTTGACCATGTGATGTATGTATGCCAGCTTTCTTTGTGTTTTTATGTCGTTACAGTAGCAGTAACTCAGTCTTGTCAAGGATGAAAGTGAGTCTTAACATTCAGAATTTGATTTGGTGTCGTAGTTGCAGTGGCGATTTTCATCAGAGTTTAAATTGTGTTATATGTGAATCCAAAATTTTTTTCAAAGAGGCCCAGGGGTTACTAAACAGACTTATAAGATTTCTTGTTTTGGCAAAGGCTGGCAGGTGCGATAACATTCACCTGGGGCCGAAGAAAACTGTTGTGGCCACTGTAGACCACCAAACAGAATAGGGGGTTTCCCAGGACAGTTTGGGTGGTTGGGCACTTATTCATTCACAGGATGCAGACATGGTAGGCCCGCTTCAGCAGCAGACACGCGGGCAGGCCAGAAACCATAAACATTAGGTGGTGGGGCACCCGAGGGATGAGATGGGGGCAACTATCAGCAACCTTGGCCAAACTGCAGGCAACAGCCGCCTTGTACCCGGATGTCGTGATAATACACCTGGGCAGAAAATACCTCACTCAGCTTGGGAGGAAGGACCTTCTCCACGACATCTGGCAAGGGCTGGCGGCAAGGTTTTTTGCAACACCACCAGCTTGGGAGGATGGACCTCCTCCACGACATCTGGCAAGGGCTGGCGGCAAGGTTTTTTGCAACACCACCATCATATGTTGAGAAATCATCCCCGGGCTAACATAGCTTGGGGCCTTGTCAAATGGGGTGGTGGATAACCCCAGAAGGAAATTAAACATCGCAGTCAGCAAGTACTGCAAGACAAATGGCTTTGTGTGTTTCAGGCATGACCTGATCAACCCCAGGCATCCAGAATTGTATGCAGTTGGTGGGGTGCACATTTCAGGAGAATGAATCAAGGTGTTCTGGGCAGCTATGACAATGACGGGCTGTGCCAAAAGAGGCAGGGGCATATGCCGAACTCAAAGGGGGAGCCACTTGGAGACATGAGTACCACAGGCGGAGTGGGGGAAAAAGGGGACTATGTGTTGGCAAAGGATGCACAATGGTGTGCCAGAGGAAGGCCACTTACCTGGGAATGCCTTACAGCAGGGTGAGTTGGCAGATGGAGGGAGTAAGCTGAGCACAGCACTCGCAGCCCAGACCCGCTAGACAGCAGGGCACAAAATGAACAGACAGGGTAGCGAGTTGAGCCTAGCAGAAGTGAGAGGCTACCCCCTTGCGATCACATAAAAAAAAAAAAACACAAAACTTTATTACCCTACAAAAGTGTTGTGTGATTGATGACATAATAACAAGTAAAGTGTGTCATAAATGATGGCAGTTAAATCACAAGTTGTGATTGATTTATAGCAAATATGGTTTATGACCTGTCACCCATTTATGATCCTGTCAGCGTGATTTATGATGCTGTCAAAAATGATTTATGGCCGTGGCATTGTGATTTATGACGGGCCAACATGATATATGTATGAAGTGACGTAAAGTAGTAATCATACATGTTAATAAAACTGCTGCCAAGAATTCCCAAGAAAACACAATACGTCTGGTGTATTTTATGCATGAGTTATTATATGTACTGTTTGGAGTGGGTCAAGTGCCGGAGTGAACAGCTGATTAAGAAGTCTACTTACCTGTTACCGATTAGATTACTGACCTGTAATTAATTAGCCTGAGTTCAAATCTTCCTTGTCACAGTCCCTGCACCAGATGCTTTGGACCACAAAATGTTAAACAGCGAAAGATAGAGGATTTTTTCACTCACCGGTTAACCACACGACCCTTTGACAGCATGTGCTGTGTTAGATGAAGATCCTGCCCTGCCATCTTCCCAACATACTCCAGAAGAACATTTATCTGTGCTTCATTTTGGGTATGTTGCACATACAACCCCTGGTGTGCCAACTGCTATTAGCCCATGCTGAATCAGTCAGAGTTCAGACATTTTAGATATGGGAGAGCACATAGATGTCTCAAAACTCAGCACAGTTTCATCTTCAAAAGCATATGAGTTATGCTACCAACTTTTGCACTCCTCCGGGACACCAGAGACATCATACAAGTTTCTGGCAGTTCAGAAGGGAAATCAGACATGTCGCTTTCAACATGAATGGTTGAAAATCTTATCATCCGTGCCTTGCCTACAGTGCTAAACTTGAGGGTGCCTTATGCAAGATGTGGGTTCTCTTTGCCCGTACAGAAGTTTGAAGAGGTTCTCATCAAGCTGTGGGGAAATTAGTATTTCAGCCCTGGACAAAATGGAAAAATACACAAAGTGATTTTTGTTCCCAGGCTTCCTCCATGTATCACAAACGGAATATGACAGCAGCAGATAACTTCTCATCTGTTTTTGAGGCGAAGTCTGTTGCTGTTACAAACATGATCGGGATCAATTGGAAGAAAAAAAATTGGAAAACAGAAAAAGACTTGTGCCAATAGTGGAATCAGTACTGCATCGTGCCAAATGTATAGCTCTTCAAGGACAGAGAGACAGTGTGCAACCCATTACATCAAAAGAACCTGATGAGAATGATGGCAATTTCCGTGCTGCTCTTCGCCTACGGCTTCAAGCTGGTGGTGAAGCTGTGGCATCTGGCAACATGTCTTTCCAATGCAACCTACACAAGTTGGAAGATTCAGAGCGAGATTATCTCTGCTTACAACATTCTTTTGACAAATAGAGTAGTGGAACGTGCAAACAATGCCAGCTTTTTTTTTGTCATTTTAGCAAACAGAACAACTGACAGTGCCACTGTGGAGCAACTTGTTCTAGTAATTCATTTTATAGAAGGTACATCTGTGTATGAAGAATTCCTTAGCTTTAAAGAGCTTCAGAATGGAACAGGGGCTGGAATTGGAAAGAAAATTCTCACTTTAGAAACATATGGCTTGGCTGTTGATTGTATGCATGGGCAAACCATACGATGGTTGTGCTGCAATGAAATGTGCTGTTAAATGTGCAAAGGCACTAGTTTCAGAACGTGTGCCAAAGGCATTTTATGTACATTGTGGAAGTATTGAACCTTGTGATTGGACATTCATGTGAAATACGTGAAATCCATAATTGTCTTTCAACACTTAAAGAAGTGTCAAATTTTGTAAGGGGCTCTGCAAAATGGATGGCTGTCCTAAAGGCAAAATGTGATACTTTGCCAGATACAAAAAAGAAACTGTTCAGTGGTTTATGTGAGACAGGGTGGGTTGAGAGGAATGGATCAGTTGTTCGTTTTATTGATATGTACCCAGCTGTGGTTGACTCTTTGCTTGAGATCTCAGACTGGCAAGATCACAATGCCTCTTCCAAGGCTGAACAGTTTCTCGCAGCTGTTCAGTCCAATAACTTCATTGTTGCTTTGATCCTGGCACGCTTTTCTAGGCTACTCCTTCCAGTTACAGCTGCACTCCAAAATCCTATTACAGATATGTTTGAGTGCATAAGACAGACTGAAAAAGTCAAACAGGTGATTCAACCAAGCAGAGACAAAGCTGAAGAAGCATTTCATGAAATGTATGTGAAAGCCCAAACCACCACAGGGGAACCTCTGACCATGCCACGCCTTACTGGTAGGCAAACACAACGGGCCAATTACAAGACTAGCGATCTTGAGGCCTACTCTAGGATTTTACTGTTTTTGCCATCTATAAACAATTTATTGAATGCATTGTCAGATTCAGCCAACATGTGAAAAAGGCACGCACAATGCAATATCTGGTACCAAGATTTGTCAACCAGGAATCTTTTAAACACTTGAAAGATGCTCTCGACTTTTATGAAATTACTTGGTACACAGGACGATCTAAAAAATGAGTATGATACATGGGTAATGACTTGGCTGAACGTACCTATTGAAGAAAGGCCCAGGAATATAATGGGTACCTTAAGTCATGCTCACATTTTCTCCTATCCCAACATATAATGCCTGCTAAAAATATTTGTCACTTTGCCATTGACATACGCATCCCCAGAACGGTGCTTCAGTTGTCTTTGCAGACTGAAAACCTATCTTTGGTCAACAATGGGGCAAGAACGACTCTCTGGACTGGCAATGATTAACATTTCATGAGCACGTTGTCCTCCTACAGAAGCAATTGCTGATGAACTGGCAAAAAGGGTCACTGCCTTGAAATAGCATAATGAAACTCGGTTCTATTGTGTTACTTAATTCCTTTGTAGGAAAATATATAGAATCAGCCTTTTAATTCAGTGTTTCGGTACACACTGTCCCGTTTTGATAGACCATTAGCATATAAATGCATCAAATTAACAAAATTGTGAGCTCTGACTGTCCAGTTTCAAATGCAGAATGTGTCATTTCTTTTTCTAAGCTTGGCTTGAGCCTTACCCCTTCCCCATTGCCTTCCATGTTAAACACACCCTCATTGACTGACGTGTTAGCCACACCTCAAGTTAAGGCCTAGTTGGTCCTCAGTGAAGGAGGCCAGAGATGCCCAGTTGGTGGAATTGGCACAAGACTATTTCGGAGGGAAAACACCCATGGAGGAAGCCCTGGGCTGACCCTGATGCCTGACACTCCTGAGAATTACAGTAGCAGAAAAGGGTTTAGCGCCTACCCCCATCCTTCTCATTGTTCAAATAAATGTACAATCATGACATGAGGTGAGGCGGAGATAAAGCTGTTTGTAGCCAAGCCACAAAAGGAGCAGTCTTGCACGGACTACCAAGCCACCTTCCTGCAACCAGTCTCTAGTTTGCACAAGAGGGCAACCCCCTAATGTGAGGTCACTGTGAGCTTGAGCAGAGGTGCACGTCCTCTCTGGGAGAGTGGAGCCTGTCCTCTGTGGCAGGCAGGTCTCTGCTTCATGTTAGTGATAGATGAACGCACTTTGTTGCCAGTTCCTTAGGTTTTCTGCAGCACGTGCAGCCAGTGAAGCGCACGGGATTGTGGGCCGCACCTGGGCCCGCCCTTGACAGGTGGGTGATCCTGCGCATCTCTCGTGCCCAGCGACCCCTTCCTACCACTCTGACATAACAGCCGCGGGGGGAATGACGCCAGGGGGCAGTCACTCGCCTGGTTCGTGTCCGCGCGCCGTACTGCGCGGGACCTCGCAGAGAAGGCGGGGACTGCAGCAGCGCCCCTTGCGTTTATCAGCGCGCCTTGTGCAGATATCCTGAAGGCGCGCGGCTACGAGGTGCTATAAACTGCGTTGGTGGGGCTCTCATTCTGTCGGGATAGATGGTTGAACGGCGAATACGAGTTCGTCGACTTCTGAACATTTCGCATGCAGCTGGCATCCACGCACACCGCTGCAGCATGCACTGCAACCCGTCGAGTTATGCACTGGGATTTGAAAGTGGGATCTGCACGGGAAAGCCATATTGGTGCGCTTTCGCCTTACCTATGCTCGCAGTTTAGCGCTGTGCTGCTCACGCCTCTACATTTTGAAGCGAACTTTATGAACGCTGAAAATACACCGGGTGCAATAAGCCCCTGAGTTCGTAGCCTCTGCCAGGTTTACTAGGCAGTTCTGAAACTAGTGCTTCGACCGCTGATCTTATTTATACACTGGGAATGAGGCATGTGATCAGCAGCTCCCACACCGACCTTCGCAACAGGTGCATCAACCCCCTCGGTCGTGCATTCTTTAAATACCAGCACGGGCAGGTCTTTATGTGGGGCAGGTAGATGGTACCGAGGAGGAAGTAAAACCTGATTTGTCAGCCGTGTGATGTTCCAGTCCCTCTCCGCCCTCGAGACAAGGCGAGGGGGAAATTCCAGATTTCACGTGTCTTTTTAAGACGCAATCGACTCGTGCATCCTCGGTTGAATCTCACCTGATCCTCTGGACAGGTTTTTCCGGATCGGCTCTAGTTTTTCACTTTTCCTTGTTATTGTTGTTGCTTCCCGCGAGCCGCATGTGATGACCTCGTCCTCGCTACCGGACCATTTTGGACACATAATGTGAGTGTCCGCTTGTGATTATTACAGGTGCAATAATCGGTGATTTTTTTTTTTTTCGTAAGGCGCAGATCGCAGAGCTGTAGTTAATAGCACCACCATCCGCGTATCTTGTTACGTCTGCCAGAGGAGGAATTTGCCTTTTATGGGTTGATTATCTGACACAAACTGCGCGGTACTCCTTTTTATCAGCCTCAGAATGATGAAAGGTGACTCGAGCCGGCAGATTTTGGAATATGTCTCCCGCAGCAGGTGCATAATTTCTACAAGCTATCATGATTGTTTCTTTCAAGAGGCCAGTGCACACCTTACTCAGTGATTTCCCGCCCCCTGCCCCCCCGCCGAGGGGCAGTGCCGTTTAACCCCTCATCATCGTTTAACAGCAAGGCGCCCACTCTCGGTAGGGGAGTGGCTCTTTGTTAAGCAGGGCGTCCTAAGCACCCCGTCGTCCGCTGCACTTGAAGAGGGCGACGCCCTGCCCAGACTCCTCCCACTGTAGGCGGGACCAGCATTGTAAGTGTTTGTAGAGGAAGATAAGCACTGTTTTGGTTCTGAACCCGCTTAATGCTGCACCTGCTGCCGCCGGCGCACAGTGTGATCGTGGGCTTGCAGCTCGAGGACGTCGTTACTCTGTTTCTGCTGCTGTTGCGTTGTGTGATCTTAGGTTCGGTCCCTTCTTCTGTGAAGATGATGCAAGAAATTTCCATCACGGTGGCCTACGATGCGCACGTTTTCAGCCAGCTGTACGAGGAAGACTTCTTTGCCCGGCTCGTGGCGTTGAGCAAACCCAAGGTCGTGGTAAGTGTTGTGCGTCACAGATGATGCGACATGTGGGAGTGATGTGTATGCAGTGGAACACTTTGTGGTGACGTGAGGGATACCATACTCTGTCAAGGAAGTACAATACATTCTAAAACACATGTGCACCCTTTATTTTGGTGCATTTATTGCAAAATGTTAACAACTGGTTCGTTTCACTGTTAACAGCCTACCAGTACAGTTTATGGTTAGCCTGTTTAATTAATGCTCGTCTGGGGATTATTTCGCTGCACCCTCAAACTCAGTGTTTTTGTAGGTCGGCCATGGAGATTCCCTTGCCAAAGCGTAATAACTATCTAATTCGGTTCCTCTAGATGAGGTGGATGCGGAGGACCAGGTGAAACATGGATCTGTGTGAGGCCGTTAGAAAAGTGGGTTCATGCGCCTACAGCAGACCCTAGGGCAGTGGTCTCCAAACTTTTTAATGATGCCCCCAGTTAAAAAATAAAAATCACTGGGCCCTCCTCACAATTTTTCACCAATATAATTTAAAGATGGCAATTACCTTTTTAAAAATACAATAACATGTTTCTGCTTTAAAAAAACACGTTTATCTGTGTAATGCTTCTTTTGACCGGAGCCCTAGGGTCAGCCACAGGCCTAAGTGCAGCGCCATCTTTCTGTCTTTCAAGATCTACGAGAACTAAAATTCAGTCTGGCGAATCTTAAAACCGTTTATTTTGAAGGGAACCAAAAGAGTGTGGCCATGAAACCACTATCGGGCAGAAGTTTTACAGTACATCTGTGATGATGCAGAAAATGTGTGGCAGGGTCTCCCGAGGTTGTAAGTAATGGTTAATTAGAAAAAATCTTGCAGTACTGCATCCCTTCCTCTAAATCTTGCAGTGAGGACTGATTTGCGTCTAGGCGCTTAACTGATGAAGCTCTCCTCGTAAGCCAAGAGGAATGCCACTGGTATCCTTATGGTCGTTCGTAGCCTGTGTTTGGAATTTATCACCTGTGGCCAAATGATGTCGTCGATTTCACCCATATTCCTCCCATCTACCATGCTTCAGTGCCATGTTGCCGCGAGCTGTTGTGTCACGATTTGAGCTTCTGTCATTTCATCGGCCAACATCGTCATCTTGGGTAAGCGCTTTAAGTCACAATGCTATGTGGGCGCGCCATCGTGGCGTTGTGACCACCACCACTTCCCAAGCTGAAGTCACTGAGCCTGACAGGGCGCGGGGTATTGGCGCTGTTCCCTGCCTGTCCCCTTACAGGGGTGTTATCCTGAGCTCCCGGCGCACCTCCAACACCCTATAGGAGGCGTGGTAGCCCAGGTCGGGGCCCCCAGCTGAAGGTACCCGTGGCACCTCCACCCTGTTGAAAGCATGTACTTGTCAGGGTGTAACTTTTCACTGGGCTCATCGAGTGCGCCGCGCTGCCCTCTGAGTGAGCTGAATACTCGTCTGTGGTGTGTGTGTGATGTGACATAGCGCCTTCTACCTCGGCCAGGTCCTCCTCCGCCGCGGTCTCCACAGTTAATTCTCAGGTAAAGGCACTTCCGTGATTATACCACCTGTGGCAGACGTTGATTATTCTATGTTAGTCCTATCCAGCGGGCTATGAACGTAATGCCGTTACTACACCCACCCACTACCGACGAGTACTTTCCGTCAACATTATTACAGAAAGTAGATTCGCCTGGAGGCTGGTTGTGCGACCCGGCGCTCCACCTTTTAAAGGTCTAATGCGAATTCCGAAGGAAAGTTCCAAACTCTGCCATCAGCACATTATTTTCTGACCTTCTGAAACCGAGTCGAAGTCTTAGCTGAGACTCCCACAGAAGATGAATGTGCCTTCTTGGCACTTGATCGTAGCTTACACACAAGTCTTGGTGTCACGCATTTTATCAACCACCTGCGGGTGGAAGGAGGCGCTACCCTAGCGTGTACAGCTCTGGAGCGCGCGCTAGGGTAGTTATTTGTGTATCACTCGTGCAGAGCCAGATCTGTTTCGCAAGGCCTGTCCTGGATTGTGATTAGGGTGGCCTGTTTTCCATCATCACTGCGAAGGACACTGCACGCGCAGTGACATCACAAGACATTTTGGAGGGTTTATCTTGAACACTCAGCCCTCTTATTACTGATTCATGCCCCCTGAAAAGATATCTAGTGGCTGGTCTCTCTCTCTCTCTCTCTCTCTCTCTCTCTCTCTCTCTCTCTCTCTCTCTCTCTCTCTCTCTCTCTCTCTCTCTCTCTCTCTCTCGCTCGCTCGCTCTGGTCTCTCTCTCGCTCTGGTCTCTCTCTCTCTCTCGCTCTGGTCTCTCTCTCTCTCTCGCTCTGGTCTCTCTCTCTCTCTCTCTCGCTCTGGTCTCTCTCTCTCTCTCTCTCGCTCTGGTCTCTCTCTCACTCTGGTCTCTCGCTCTGGTCTCTCTCTCTCTGGTCTCTCTCTCTCTCTCTCTCGCTCTGGTCTCTCTCTCGCTCTGGTCTCTCTCTCTCGCTCTGGTCTCTCTCTCTCGCTCTGGTCTCTCTCTCTCGCTCTGGTCTCTCTCTCTCTCTCTCTCTCTGGTCTCTCTCTCTCTGGTCTCTCTCTCTCTCTCATATATATATATATTTCGGGGAGCGGGTGGGGACACTGGGTACAAACGACCCTAAAGTTTAAAAACAGACAACGATGCAGTCCCTGTTTAAACTTCATCGCATTTCCGTTCATTAAAAGCATGGGAACTGAAAATTAATAAAGTTTAAATCAGAGCGCTGACTCTTTTCGGAATCCAAGCTTGCAAGCCCATTGCCTGGGTTGCTGCTGCTTCCATGGCAGCGTTTCCCAACCTGTGCTCCAGGGACCCCTGGGAGTCCGCGACTGCGTAGATAATGAAATGATATTTACAGATTAGGTCCCAGCAGTCAGTGGAGGGGGTCCTCGGATTCTAATAATGATTCAGTGTGGGTCCCTGGGTTCTAGTAATGATAAAGTGGGGGTCCACAGAAGTCAAAAGGTTAGGAACCACTGCATGACAATTCCTCTCTGATCTGTGAGTTGTACTTCACAGGTCATTCAAATGTAGAGGCACCTTTTTTTTTGGGGGGGGGGGGGATTTCTTATGGTGCCCCCTGCAGTGTTACCTTCTCGTCAGGCCTCTTGGAAGTAGTATTGGTTACTGTTGTATCAAAAGTTGCAAATTTGCCTCTCGATGTTTTAATTGCTTACGTTGCTTTCAAAAACATTGTTTTTTAGCACAACACATTTGGATTGTACATAGTGCAAACCTTTCCTGGATTGGTAATAATGTTAGAGTGCCTTTAAAAAAATGAGTCTGTGAATTAAAGCCTGTACTGGCTCCAAGGGAGCCCTTTTATTTGCTTATTAACCACGCATCACACACACTCATCTAATTTGGCATGTTTTACTATACTGAATTTTTGTGGGCATCTCACAAGTGGGTGCCACATTTCTCATTGTTTCAAGCAGTGTGTGTTTGTATGACCTGCATCTCACATACTAGGCTTTATGTATCTCTTTCTTTCGCATCACATTTTTCACATTTGTAAACAATCTATCTCCAGTACACACTATGCATCTTATTTTGCAAGTATCTTATACAGAGTGCACATTTAATGTCACGTTCATGTGCATCATCAGCTTTTCAGTTTGTGACCACTTTACACTCCTGGCATCCATCTGCACGAATTCTTCCAGCAGAGCAGACGGCAAAAGTTGAAAGGTTTTTTTATTGTGTTTTTATATATCTTGTGCTGCGTTGAATGCATGCAGTGCCTCGATCTCCACCTTCCAGCCTCAGGAGAGCAAGCAACACACTTCAGCTGCCTGTAGTAGTATCACCACTCCTCCTCCTGTGCAATGATGAAGCACATGGCAGCACAGTTATATGTTGAAAATATGATTGACCGTGAGCACACTATTTTTTAGTAGGGAGGTTAAGAATAATGATATTTTTTCCTGGTTCCACAGTCCCCACAGCACTGAAATTATGGTGTGGTAAGTTCTGATGAAAAATTCCCAGAGTTTTCCCTTCTGTTGGGAGCCTTGTGCAGATTTTGATGCAGTGCTTATTACATCATACTTTTATTAAAATGGAGAAACTGGGATTAAAAATAGGGTAGTGTTGTGGCTAGAACAAACACACAGTCTAGTCAACAAGGATATTTTAATAGCATTGTTTCAAAGTGCTTTTGTTCTTGATATGCGCCTCTTCTAGAGGCCTGGGGCAGTTGGTGGTTATTGAATGATGGATATTATAGGAAATTGGGTTTTTGATTGAGTGTTGTTAAAACACTTCTCAAGCTGCAACCATGGTCTTGGTGAGGGTGAACCACATAAATCACTAAATTAACTGCTTACCCGTCTGGTAGCCTGGTGAAAAATCAGTCAGGCTTCAATCTAAGGCACTGTGTTAAATATTTATGCAGCACTCAAAACATGACACAAGAAAAATCTCACACCAATTAAGAAAACAGAGTAAAATGTAATAAATAAAATGAGACCAACGTGACAAAAGTCCAATCAGTAGAACTAGAGATATGCAATTATAAAAGTTTTAAAGTTAAAATAGCACCAAGAAGCAGAACACTCTTAACTGTGGCTGTCTGGTTGGTGCATATATTCAGACTGAACACAATAGATTGTGGGCTGTATACAGGGACCAGTTTAGTCCCACCTAAAAAGGTTACCTCCTGAAAGTCATGCATGCGTAGTTCAAATAATCAGGATTTCACAGGAGGAGCTTATCTAGTGCCAGTCATAGGTCTAGGACCTGGGAGGTGGTTGGCACCTCTTGAAGATCAGGAACTCATTCCAGAAGAGACCAGCAGGGCTCTGGCATGTCCAGTTGCAGGTCGAAGAAGGGGTAGTTGCAGCAGGCCAGCTGGACAGGTTCAGTGAGGCCCCTAGAGCTTGTTGTGCCCCTGTAGCCCATAAATGGAAGTCAGTCACCTGACCATTAGAGTCACTCTGGAAGTCCTGGGTTTAAAGAGATGGTGCTTTCTCTTTCAAGCAAC
Source organism: Pleurodeles waltl (assembly GCF_031143425.1). NCBI lineage: Eukaryota > Metazoa > Chordata > Amphibia > Caudata > Salamandridae > Pleurodeles > Pleurodeles waltl. The sequence goes on along the minus strand of NC_090443.1, from coordinate 408,788,567 downwards.
AAGGCAGGTATTAAGAAGCAGGGCAGTCCTCTGAGAAACAAGTCAGGCCTCAAGCAGCAGCACAGTCCTCTGAGAAACAATGCAGGCATCAAGCAGCAGGGCAGTCCTTCTGCAGTCTTCCACAGTTCAAGGAGTGATTTGAAGAGTTGATCGGAGGGTCCAGTATTTATAGATGGTGCCGGCCTTTGAAGTGGGAGAACCTTCTAGACTTCCCCATATCTGTTTCTGTAATTTCCTTCCTTCCTCTGTCAGACTCCAAGGGATCTGAGATTACGGTAGACTGGTGTCAAGTTCTTTGTGAGTGTGCTGATGCAGGCCCTTCAGAATGTAATTGCGCCAGGGAACAGCTCTGTCCCTCCTGTTCTGCCAACGTCAAATCCCCCTTAATGGTACTGTCTGGTGGGAGGAATACACAAAGGCCAATTGCCAACTACATCCATCATGTGACCCACGACACAGGCTGCAGTCACCAAATGGTTAGGACAAGAAAATGCCAACTTTCTAAAAGGGGTATTTTCAGAATTGTGGCTTAAAAACAACTTTAACATTAAAGAGGAGTTTAAATTACAATTCTTTAAACACCAAATTTGCCCTTACCACCTGTTCCCAATTGAAGTTTCCACTTTTTGAATGTAAGAAGCTAAACCATTGTTATCCTATGGGAGAGGCAGGCCTTGCAGTAGTGAAAAAATTAAAGCGTTTGTCACTACCGGGACATGTAAAACTTTAAACCATATGGCTGACATTTTAAATATGCCCCACCCCGCCCTATGTGCTGTTTAGGGCCTAACATAGGGGTGAAGATTTTAGCCTGGCAAAAGATATATTTTGCCAGGTTGTAATGTCAGTTTAAAACTACACTACAGGCTGCAGTGGCAGACGTGAGATGTGTTGGAAAGGGCTAGGTAAGTGGGTGGTACAATATCTGCTGCAGGCCCCCTGGTGGCATTAATTTACAGACCCTGGGGGCATGTTTTACCACTTTATTAGGGGCTTGTATGTTAATAAAATGTTCCAATTGGACGTAATCCAATTTTACCATGTGTAAAGATGAGAGCACAATCACGTTACCACCGGTTAGCAGTGGTAAAGTGCACAGAGTCGGAAAACAGGTTCGGAAAACAGTGGGGGCAAAGGCAAAATTGCATGGAGGGCCAAGTCCGACAGTTACTTATTGGGTCCCATTGCCTGAGATACTCTTACATTCCATTTTGCTTATAGCGTAGCAACTGTGGGCAGTCAAGGTTTAGTCGAGGTAATAGAACAATGGTTACTTCCTTACAGCACAATACATTAATCTCACAGATTAAAATTCAATGAGTGATTACTGCTTTGTCTTTCAAAAGACTAAGACCTTATTGTAGAGAATGACGGTATCGACTGAAACCTAAAAAATGGGCACATAGACATACACCAAGACGCTGTTGTTCAATACCAAGCCATGTGTATCCAAGCCAGGGATAGATTGTGTTCTTCGGGGGGGTGATGTATTCAGTGACTGTTTTATGCCCTATATGTGGGGTGTGCACAGCGCCTTTACTTTTCTAGAATGTATCCTAAGAGCCTTTCACACACTTTGACCATGGTAAATGGTGTTCGAATCTTAATAATTTTACCTCACAGAGCTGCCTGCTGGGATTTGTAGTGCTTATATACATAGCGGGGATTCTACAAGCCCCAAAATTCAAAGGTGCTGTGGCTTAACAAAACTACCCCCTCCCCAGCGGCAAAGTACCCGTAGGGGGTCCTCCCCGCTGGATCCCGTCAAGGGCCAGCCGCCTGTGCTGCAGGACTGATTGTGTCCCACTTGGGGAGGGAGGGTTGGTTCTTTGACCCGTATTGCTGCCTCAACTGTGTAACCGCATTCAGGGAATTCTTAATCTCTGCTCCTGAGTGTGAATACCGCTCCCCTCTTCTCCAGTTCTGCAGGAGCATGGCGCATGCAAATATAACTTGAAGCAGGTGTGTGTTTACCTAAACCACGCGGGGAGGGGCTGTCATCTCCTACAGAGGACTGCGCAGTCATAATACAGAGATGGAAAAGCCACAGGTGGGATTGGAGGGGGCGGCAATGCCGTTTATTTATGTGTGAAACGAGTAACAGTCTCTAAAATGGCGCTCGCTGCCGACATCTTGAAGGTCACCAGTTCGAACTCCTCCTGGTCCTTAACTCATTCTCTTTTCGAGTTTCATTAAAAGAAAAATAGTAACACCTGCTATTTACCGATGTACAGAACAGCAAAAGTGCTATAGCAAGTGCGTTCTACAACAACATTCGGAGCTTTGACGTTTAGTTGGGCTCTGCAGGAAGGGAGATAAGTTATAATGTAATGCAGAATCATTGCTCATGGAATGGGTGAACTCATAAATATGTTGGTTACTCAGAGATTGTTATGATATAAGCACGTAGTGGTTCTTACGCCATCCCTTCAAATATGTCGAATTCTTGCACTCAGTCCCATAACCTTAATTCAGAAAATGAGTTTCACATTTGGTACAATAAGTGGACACAGAATATACGTTTTGCAGTGCGACTGTGCAGATCAGGCAGTTTAAGGAACTTTACCACACTGATGTAACGGCAACAATCCCCTTATTAAGTAAAGGGGGGAGCACATACTAGTGCCACTTAACGTTTTTCATGTAATCACTACCACCAAAGAAAAAAGTTATCCTCCCATTTGTCCCGTTAATATGCCTGTGGAGAGAAGTTATGTGTTTATTGTAAACACAAAGAAACACACTGTTAATTTACAGGTAAATATGAATCGGATAAATCAGGAACAGGCCCTGTTTTACCTCAGAGAACATCAGCATGTAACCAAAGCATTCGCCATCCTGAGGGCTTGTGGTTCGAATCGAGCAACGGGACTTGATTGTTTCATTAGGAGCGGCATTTTCCACATATTTATGGATTTTCCGACTCTTTACACATTTACCCCATCTGGTGCCTAATGTGAAGTCTTTTTTTTTTTTTTAAACGAACCTTGTTTCTAATTAAAATTGATCAAAGGGTACTAAAACATTGTACATGGACTTAAAAATCAAGTCTCAACGCTGTGCAGAAGTTCTCAGTTAACTTTTTTTTTTTACATGAATTATGGCATGTAAAGAAGCGAGAATTTGGCCCAGATGGTGTTGACATTACAATTCATGAACTTGGGTGAAGGACTTTTCTGTACAAAACGATACAAGCCGCACATACTTAAAGGGAATTCAGCCATTTCAAAAACGCTTGCCCCTTTGTCGTGAAGAGATATTGAGTCTTGTATACATCTAAGAAATTAGGTTATTTAAGTTGTCTGACTAGGTTCTTGTATAAAACGTGCAGCTTTACCCCGATAAAGTTGTGTTCATGCTCAAGGGATTCCCGCAAAGTAATTGTATGAAATGGCTGAAGATTTTATTGTTTCATTCTCTCCAGGTATGGGCTGGTGGGTCTGTCTAGAACTTGTTTTTCTGGTTTCTCTTAGGAATGCAGCAGACCCCGCCTGATCTGCTGGTCGAGAGGTATTTTATTGTTGGCCTCTGTTTCAGCAAACGTTTTTCAAACAGGTCACCTCTCCTTTTCGGCTTTTCCCGATGTATAGTCTGGGTTGCTGTTTCAACTATGACAACGTTTTCATTAACAAAAAAACACACACATACAAAAAACACTAGTTTGCTCAGAATAAACCTGCCAGGCCAGGGCAGCATTGGGCCATAGGAACGTCCGGCACCCTACTCACCGGCACACTTATTATCATCCTGGGAAGGTTAAGGGGTCAAAGGTGAGGGGCCAGGGGCGATCCCCAGGATGGTATCATGCACCCACTCCCAGATCTCTGCTGCATGTGCAAAAACCCAACAAGATTAATTTGCTGAAGCTTGCAGCAGGTCACCTTGCCCACTGACCAGGTAACCTCACTGGAGACAAATGTTGGGTTGGTGAGAGGGATGCATCCTGGGGGCATAGGGAGGCACGTCACAGGAGTACAGTGCGCCCCTTGTGTCTCGGAGGCTCACGTGGCTGTAATTCCAGAGCTCTGGATAAGCCCCAGGTAATGAAGTGAGGCATTGTCCGAGTTCCCTGGGTTTAGAGTGGGCAGCAGAGCAGGCCTCCCTAAGACACAACGGGTACCGCACATTCCACACAAGTGTACGCTCAACGCCTATTACAGACACGGCACAGGCAGTCACACTCTGCGGAGGCCCCGGCCATGCAGAGCCATTGCAAGCTTTATTCACCCTCACACTCAGAACAGGTCCAGTGCAGACCTCCTTCCGCAACACACATGACAGATACAGCGTATACAGCGCCAGTACAAACTCCCCTAAACACAGAACACGTATACAACATGTTGCACAAGTTCAGCCCTTCCACGCGAAAGAGGCACAGCTTATGTATGTAGCACCAGTGTGGACTTTGTTCACAGACACCCTCGACAAAAATAGGTACTTCACCAGTGAATGTGTCCCTCAGGCATAGACATTGCAAGATTCTCTCAGGCACACACGCTCCCATTACAGCTCAGCCAGTGGCGTGCAAACACTCCTCAGTCATAGTTGGTGCATGGACGGCAGAAGTGCAAGCTTCCCTCACTTACATCGTAAGCGCGGGATGAACAGCCGCCAAAAGCCACCCTTGTACAGAGCATGTATCAAAATGCCACATATGCACAAGCTAACACCTGCATGTGCATACAAGCACAAACATACGATAACAGAACTACTGCACGCGCCCCCAACACACAGAAAAAGGTACCAACATGTAGTGCCAGTACAAGCTGTCCAAACGCAGATGCAGAGCAAGTCGCACTTGTGCACACTCGCGGCAGTGGGAACAGAACATGGAGCAGCAGTGCAAGCTACCCCTGCACACGCACACACAGGCAACCAATGCAGAAAAAGTAACGCAGGTGCGTGATCTCATGTGCGGGTACGGTACATGTAGCACCAGTGCAAGCCACCCCTGCGCGCACACACACACAGGCAACCAATACAGAAAAAGTAGCGTGAGTTGATGATCTCACATGCGGGTACAGTACATGTAGCACCGGTGCAAGCTTCCGTGCCGCTGCAAGTATAGAACATGCTGCACCAGTGCAAGTCCCCCCTCCACATACACACAACAGGTACAGAACGTGTAGCACCGGTGCAAGCTTCCGTGCCGCTGCAAGTATAGAACATGCTGCACCAGTGCAAGTCCCCCCTCCACATACACACAACAGGTACAGAACATGTAGCACCGGTGCAAGGTTCCCTGCCGCTTCAAGTATAGAACATGCTGCACCAATGCAAGTCCCCCCCTCCACCTACACACAACAGGTACAGAACATGTAGCACCGGTGCAAGCTTCCCTGCCGCTGCAAGTATAGAACATGCTGCACCAGTGCAAGTCCCCCCCTCCACCTACACACAACAGGTACAGAACATGTAGCACCGGTGCAAGCTTCCCTGCCGCTGCAAGTATAGAACATGCTGCACCAGTGCAAGTCCCCCCTCCACCTACACACAACAGGTACAGAACATGTAGCACCGGTGCAAGGTTCCCTGCCGCTGCAAGTATAGAACATGCTGCACCAATGCAAGTCCTCCTCTCCACCTACACACAACAGGTACAGAACATGTAGCACCGGTGCAAGGTTCCCTGCCGCTGCAAGTATAGAACATGCTGCACCAGTGCAAGTCCCCCCTCCACCTACACACAACAGGTACAGAACATGTAGCACCGGTGCAAGCTTCCCTGCCGCTGCAAGTATAGAACATGCTGCACCAGTGCAAGTCCCCCCCTCCACCTACACACAACAGGTACAGAACATGTAGCACCGGTGCAAGGTTCCCTGCCGCTGCAAGTATAGAACATGCTGCACCAATGCAAGTCCCCCCTCCACATAAACACAACAGGTACAGAACATGTAGCACCGGTGCAAGGTTCTTTCACAGACACGACAGAACAAACACAAAATAGGTGCAGCGCCGAAGTGCGCTTCCTTCGGACTTAGGAGAGGTGCAGTACGCAGAATGAAAGTAGCTCCATCAACCTTCTAACTTTTCTCCATACAACACCAGCCACTGTTTTCAGATTTCTTTGGGAGGGACAATGAGAGGTTTGATGTCAGAATCGTTTTAATATATGCTGTGCTTCCTTTACAGACGCACCATTAGCAATAGTTATTGCAACAGGGGCAAATATGGGCCTGCATCAGGCATATCACATCCCATGTCTGTTTTCCTATTTGGGCATTGTTATACAACAAATCGTTCATCCTCTATGCCTAGGGTCTCTTGGCTCTGTAGAATATTAAAGAATGTATACTGTTACTACAAAGGAATGAAGGTGAGCCACCTAGAAAACAGGCACATTTTTGGACTCTAAAAAGAGACAGCAACGGCTCTCTGTTGGGAGACAGCACTGTATACAATACTCCACAAAGCCAATCTCATACTCAAGATAAGATATCTTTCGTGTCTATTTCACTTGCCTTACTTCTATTTGTTGCTTTACTTTTTTTGTGTTTGACACTCCGACAGGTACTATTTGGTTTCACTATTGGTGGATTAGTAATTCGTTCTGCTTTGCACACAGTATTGCATCTAAGTAAATAGAGGCACATTTAAACTCCAGTTTGCCGCATTTTAATGCCATTAATGGTCACTAGAAAAACGTGCATCAGAAATGTAAAAGGCGGAACATCCACCTTGACGGGCAATGAAAACTACTATGAAGAAGCGTTGGCGATGTCAGTTGGTGTCACTTGAATGTAAGGATAAGCAAGACCAGGTGCCAATGCTTGTTATTCCCTGGTCTTTCACCACTCAATTTCTTCTTTCTGTTACCACCTGTCTGTCTCACCAAAGAATGTTAGGGGACATTTACTGACTTCGCAAATTATGTCCTTGTAGTTCCACTGTATGTAATTGTATCTTGCGTGGATACCCTGCCAATATGGCGTTGATCACTCCCTAGTATGTGCTGTGTTTGGTGTAACAGAGGCCCCAAGGCAGGCAGGTGGGCAGATGCCTTCGAGCCATACTCTTTCTTGTGTCATCGCTCCTCTGTCTTTGCTTTGCCCATTAGGGAATTCAGTGAAAGGGAAACGCGTGTGGCTTTTATGTTGACATAGTGGGTGCGGTCATCTTCTCTCTGTGTCAACATCCCTGACTATAGGCGAGAGGATAAACACATCAAGGTGTGCCCTTTGGACGGAAATGAAAGCTTACTTCCTTGAGCAGTGTGAGGCAGAAGCTCTGGCTTTGCCGGTGCATGAGGGGCCAGAATAGTTCTGGTTGTTTGGGGCCTGACAGCTCAGGGCTGCCAGCTCCCGGGTGAAGACATTGAGGTAGGAAGCGAAGGACGGGCACTGGACAGTGAGAATTCACAGGTGGAGGGTCACCGGGACAGCTCACACTTGCAGCCCAAAGAGGGGTTGGGAAGGCCCTATCTCGGAGTTGTCACTTTAAGGGGGCAGAAGACAGCCCTGCTTTGGGCGTTACTTGAGGGTTACAGCCAGCGGCGGTTCCTCTCTGGGAGCGGAGGAGCATTACCCCACCCCTGCCCCCCAACTAATGTGCAGAAAGCTTCAAAAATAAAATAGTAATAAAATGATTGTATTATCATTTTATTTTTGACAATTTCTGCCAGTAAACAGTGCGGGGGCAGGGTGGGGCCAGTGCGATACTGCTGCCAGTCTTGGCAGCAGTGATGAGTAGCTACTTCAGTCTGAAATGCGCATGTAGGTTTGGCCAGCTACCTTGCTACGGCCTAACCCACATGCGCAATTCAAACCTATCTAACCCAGCTGTCTTGGACAGGTAGGTTGGAGAGCAGCCACAGGTTTGATTGGATAAGGGCGTTGACTGGGCTTTGTGCTTTAAGGGCTGCAAAAGAACGGGGACCTTCTGCAGACCATCTAGTAAGGTATTTTTTTTATTTTTTATATTTGTTATGTGTGTAGTTCTTTTGTGTGTTTTGTGCCCCTTCAATTATTGCATTTGCTACTAACCGCCACTGGTTACAGCCCCTGCAGACCTCTTCTTCTCCCGACAGGGACAGCTGTGGTGGGTAGCGCAAGGGGCGGGCTTTGTCAGAGGTATTCTAGTTGGCACCGCAGGGACCGTCGTGGCAGCGGCCTCCCTCGGCGGGTAGCGAGGTCCGTCCGCGCACTAGCGCAGCTCCGCCTACTCGGTCGACTCTTGCTTACTCGTGCCTTCCTGTTGAGGAGCGCGGCCTGTTCCTTCTGTTCGCGCGTAGATGCCCTCGTGGTGGTTTCTGGGAATTAAATAGCACCGGCTGTTTCCCCTCTCGGCATTTTCCTTGTCCTGGTACCGCCGGCTACAAAAAAAAATCTTTTTAGCACAGCACAGGCCGTGCAGAGGTTCACTCGGCGCAGTCTGAGGGCACCGGGTTTCAGTAACAAATGTGTGAATGTTTACAGGATGTGCTGTGGGTTACTGACGTTGCATGTTACCTCGTGGCGCTGCAGTTCTCCAGAAACACCAAAACAACAGTACCTATATTGTGGCATGTGTCCTGCTCTTTCATGCAACTTGCTATAGTACCTAACTATTTATTTTTTGTGCATGGTTGGGCAAATGTTGGTTGAAATGTGTTTTTTTAGGCGTGAGGTATGCAGTTTTGCTTCCTGCTTGTCGCGGTAGCATGCAGAAGCCTTTTAAGCATAGGGTGTTATGTGAAAACAGACTGAGGAATACATAGCTGCCGAGTTATTATGTGTGCCAGCCATTTCAAGCCTCGTGTGATACTTTGAGTGACACTTTATTGTGAGTAGAAAAAGCAGATATGTTCAATTAATGATGGACGTGTCTAAACCTACACACTTGTCAAATGAGAGTGCCTAGACGTAGTCTACAAATTGCTGCAACACTCCTGAAGGAGTTCATGCACGAAGGCCCTGACGTGTGTTCACTCCTTAGCCTGGATGCAGAAAAGCCTCAGACTCCTGCCTTGCCCACATGATATTCAGCAGCACATTTAACCCATTTAAATCATGCAACGAGCTTCTCAGTCAGTGACTAAGTGCTGGAAGGTATCTGCCGCAGTGTGCACAAGAGACACTTAAGCTCTGGAGACCCTGTCACCAAACCCCCCATGTCTCCCACCTTCCGGGACTACAGTCCTTGCTGTAGCAAAATGCAATCCAGGCATCTGTTAACATGTGAAAAGTAGACACTGTGCAGGTCATTCCTGAACAGATACTTACAAAAAATAAAACCCACCTTGGCCTGCCTTTGTAACACACTGAGGGTCAGTGAGGTAGCTCTTGAGTCTGTGTGTACTACTTTGATCGAGAGGTTTTTGTAGGGTGTCTTGGCTTTGTAGTCCCAGGGAGTTTGCTCTAGTGTCTGCCTATGGTATGGTATTGTGCTTTAGCTCAATCTCTTTAAAGTCATTCTGTCAAGGTAGTTCTCGACCACAGATGTTTCACCATTCTGTACCAGAGAGTTCTCTCTGATGTTTGAGTCTGCAACATTACTCTGGCTCAGGTAGGTAAATGTAAAGCCTAGCCTCTATGATACTATAATCCAGAGCTGCCTTTGTCTGGTCTGATACTTTTTTCTAGCATAGCCTTTGTATGGCGTGTCTCTACTATAATATTCCGTCAGAAGTGTCTCTACGATATGTGTGCGCTACGCTTTGCTCCAGTGATGTGTCTAAAACATGAGCCTCTGTTACAGTATTCTGCTGTAGAGAAGTCTGCGTTTTGTTTGTCTTTTTTGCAGTTTTTACACAGACTGAACTCAGCCTAAGGGCATTGGGGTGGTTTACAGAAGAACCAGGCGTCTTTATTTTTTGCATTTTTTGTTTTTTTGTTTTTAGGAACTGGGTGATTAAGTGATCTGCCCAGAATCACAGAATGTTGAGCTGATGTCTGGAGTCTAACCTGGTTCCCCAGTTCCAAAGTCAGCACCTCTGGACATTTGGCCACATGTTCTCTGTATCTGCTAAATTGATCATGCTGCAGAGCGTCTGTGTAGATTACCTGCTATGTATTTAATTCAGCTGGAGCAGTTTCTGCAGTGTAGTTTTACTGCCTGTACCTCTAGCTCACAGACATGTCTCCAGTGAATGATACTAAGTAGTAGCTCTAACGTTAAATGAATCATTCAAGATGTGACACACTGAAGGTCGCTGACCTGTAAGGTGTTCCCATAGCTTCCCTGTAATAATAAAGCACCCATTTAGTTTTTAATCAAGTCAACATAGGGAGAAGCCATTTTAATGGAAAACCCTATGGGCTGGGATTTCACAGATCTAGACTGAAACCAGCGGTATATTCTATGTAGTATGTCTTCAGTTGCTCATTACTACTGATAATGCAGAGCAGATTTGAATTTCCTGCGGCAGAATAGTGACACGTCGTGTACCTTTCTTAACATAATGAAATGCGTCTTATTCTGAAAGATGATTTCTCAAGCTCCTGCAAGAGCGCAGCTCACCTCCTTTCCTTATGTCACTGATGCCAGGGGACATTCACCCAACTTTTTACTGCAGCCTCTTGAGGGGGTGATGCATTGACAGTCAGCAGTGCCCCGGATGCTGCTGGGTGCTACTGGAAAACAACACCCTGCTTGATGACCCTTCCCAAAGTACATAGAGCACTGCTAGGGGTCGTGGACAGAGACACCAAACATATCTGCTGATGGCCAGCAAGCAGGTTTAAAATAATGGTGCTTCCCATGGCATCATTGTGTGCCTGAGTCAGTCTGCTAACTGTGGCGGTTCCTTTGCTGGAAAACAACAGGCAAGGCACTGCGCAGATCCACGTGCTGCAGAGACTTCCCAGGCTTTGTGTTTTTTTTAGTTCGAGGCGCAAGCGCTTAGACCTGTTGTAAGTACTGTGGGTTTTTAACCATGCCCACCGCACGCCCATCACTTTCACTTACTTGTTCGTGGGCTTGCATTTACATTTTTCCCTCCTTGGTGTGGTTTTGTTACCGACTTGCAGACTGCCCCTGTTCCATTGATAATTGCACGATTGCCAAAACGCCTGACTGCGAACAAACTTCTTTTTCTTTTTGTCTCTCTCCTTCGCTCTCATGCTCATAGCAGCCATGACACTGAATTGGCTCGCTTGTGTCAGCTGTTTTAATTTTAATTTTCAATTTGTGGCAAGAAAAGTCCAGTTAGGAATTTACAACGCTAATGCCTCTATCTCGAGCAAGTGCGGGACCCATTGCATTGCAAATGTTTGTTATGTAAAGTTAGCTCAGGCGTCGCTGAGGCAGACCACGTGGACGGTGGTCCACTCAGAGTCAGGCTGGGCATGATCGATCTGAAGCCCACGCCTGCCTTTACTTATCTGTATACAGTAAACAGCACTGTTGGTCAGCACGGTTCTGTGTGATGAATATAAAGTATTGCAATGCAGATTCTGTCAGCGAACGAGACAATTCATTTTGTAAGGGAACAGGCTCTGTGAAGCAGCAAGAGCGCCGTGGCAGGAAGAGCAAGCCATGTTTTTTAGTACACTGGCTAGGAAAGTAGCTGGTAACGGGTACACCCCTCGTTAAGCTTGTGCTTCAGGATTGGTCCCTTGGGTGCTATAATGCATGACTAATGCATTTTAGTGTGGTGTTGGGGACACCAGCACTAAAATGTGTTAGTCTAACACCTGATGTATGGTACTTGTGGGGTAAGGGAATAGATAAGCATATTGCATCTGCAGACCAACATAACTGTTGGCCAGGCAGTTGAAGTCATGATTTCGACTTTGCTGTGTTCCTCAAATCTAGGTGAATGTTAATGATCCGTATTCTTTAGTGGAGCTTATTCTAAAGTTGATTGTACTTTCAGGGGAAGAGCTCCTACCAGCGCAGGTGTTTTTGAGTGGGGCAGTGATGAGGCTGGTGCCATCCAGAACCGAGGTTTCACCCCTGACTGTATTGTCTTAGTTTGAATTCTAATGCAATTGATCCTGTTCTTCCAACTTGCCTTTGAGAAATGCACGAGGCTTAAAATAGTCTGTACTTTGAACTGGTAGCTACGAATAGGGCCTTGAGGGCAGAAATAATGTGGTTCCGTGTTCAGGTTTAAGGCTTGTCTTGCAGCAGTATTATGCTTCTTCGGCGTATGAAGAGTTGAAAGTTGTGTCCCCCTGGCTTAATTGAGACCTGGCACTAGGGTTGTTGTGGCATGCATCCTGTGGCAAAGCAGGGTATTTGAGGATACATCATAATGTTCTCATCTTGTGTAAATACCTTCTGATCACTTGCCAGCTTGAGGTTTGAGTCCATGTTTACACCCGGTACTTCACTACTGTTAAGGGTGTTGGACATATTCATTGAAGAGATAAAGCAATGCAGTTGTCGATCATTGGGACACACACCCATTGGGTGAACTGTGACGTGCAGAATGGAGGAAGAGTTGACTCTGCCTGAGAGGCAGGACTTTAACCCATTTCAGGACCACACTCAAGATTCTTGTCCTTTTTTTCTTTAATTCTGCTTTGTTACGTTTTTCACATGAAAAACAGATATAGTACATTGCACGATGTGCAAGAAAGTCCAACTTTGTGCAGGAAAGTCCAACTTTATCACTGAATTACTGACGAATTACACATGGTTACATATTCTCTCCTGGTTCTGCAAGACCAGATGTGGCCTATTGTCTGTCTCATGGATGTCGCCCTGGTGGAGGGATAACCTGCAAGTTTTGGGGCAGTTCATGTCATATGGAAGTAATCCCATCATTCCACTCCCCGCCCCCCCCCCCCCCCCCCCCCCCCCCCCCCCCCCCAGATCTTGGAGTGTTTCTTTGTGCAGCCTGTATTCATGTAAACTGCTTTCTCTGCAACTGCACAGTGATCCATACCTCTGATCCATTCTGATTGTGTGTGTTTGTGTCGGTGGGGTCCATGGGATCTCCCCTGCGTAAGGCCATGTCTTCTTTGCCTGCTAGGTGGCCCAAGGCAGTAAGCATCTTCTAGTCTCAATTACTGTCAAAAGATTCCTGTCTTGGTTAGACTTTGTATTAGGAGTTGGTGGTCAAGTCTCAAAAGCGTCCTTAAGGTTACATAAGAGTAGGGCAGCAACTCCATTTGAATCAAAAGTGTCCTTGAGGTGAAGCCAGTTGACAATCAAAGCAGATTTGAGGCCAATTCCAGGTCAGAGCCTACTTCTCTCGCTGAGAGGAGCTTGCTGTTTTGTTTTTTAACAGAAGCTAAAGAACTGAGATAAAGTCACCTTTTCAGTAGCTTATCTAGGAACAATCTATTGGATATAGGCCTGTAATCGGTAGGTCGTTCTGGCTAAATCCTTGATTCTTCTGCAGGGCCACGATGTAGGATATTTTCAGGCCTCTGTGGAACTCTTTAGTTGACATGGAGTAATTCATGTTCGCACTTCCTGGTTATGCAGCAGAGGATGTCAGGCGAATGCTTTTGAATATGTTTGTGGGGCGCTGATGAGTTAGTGTGTTATACCTTTTGAATATTTCATTGCTTTCTTTTGTTGATGGTGATTTGAAATTACAAGTTTTAAGTTTTTTTTAGTAGATGTGACTTGATTTGGCAAGATTAGAAAGAGGAGGTGATACTTGCATCCTTTCAAGCAAAAGTGTGATTTAGGATTATTAGCTTTATCTGAAATGTGCTAAGGAATTGAGGCGTACTGGGACTAGTTGGTGCAGGTCAGGGTGCCTCCCAGAACTCAAACCATTTTGAAGTGTTGTTTAGTTTGGGTTGTTGCCTGTCTGATGTGATAAGAGTAGAAAGATCTAATGGCTTTCTTGATGATTGCTTGTTAAAATATTTGACGATTGCTTAGTAAATTCTTTAGCAGTTATTGTGTTAGGTTTATTTTGTTTGTGTATAGTTGCTTTTCATTGCGTCTTTGCCAGATTTCTGGCTTCGTTTATCCATAGCTCTATGTTCAATTTGAAATCCGTCTAGAGGGGTGGCAACACACAGGAGATTTGCGGAGCTTGAGATGGGATAATTACTGCTCACTTTTTGCAGTCAGTCCACTTTGAGATGCATAATTTGTCTAAAAAACTTGTATCGCATTTCAGTACTCAATAGCTGGACAGTGTCAAACTCTTCCCAGCGACCACATGGCAGACGGAAGCTACTGGGCCCAACAGTGGTGATTAAGGTCGTTTGCCTTCGGTACTCAGCAAACTGTACAGCCATTTTCACATTTAACTTACTTAGCAAGGGTGCAAAAGCTCAGAACTCACCAGTCAACAGAGAATAATAAGGTCCAGACCAATCCTTGTCTTTTATGTTAAATCACACAGCAGAACAACATACTACACAATTCAGTTAGATTTGCAGACACAGGATGGTACCCCAGGTTATGATCTCCACTTGCAGTACCCCCTTTTCCATTACTCTCTCCCCACCCTGGCGACTGTAGTAACCATAGTCCACAGTACTCTGTGGACAAAGGAACAGGTGCAGATTATTCGACCTCGACCCCCACCTTTAGATGCATAACTCAGTTCGATAATTCTTACCAGTGTTAAAATAAAACACAACACGTCAGGAAGTATAAAAGTCTAACGTGCATTTAGTGGAAAAATAGCGAGCCAGAATAGCAGTAATCGAAAGACAGATATTATTTCAAACGACTAGAGTTCTCATCCAAAACGGCCAGTCGCAGCATGTTATGCAATATGCATGCAAATGTGAACTTTTAAAAATACTTTTTCCCTCAAAACAAATCTATGGAGTGGAAACGCATGACAGAAAGTTGCTACTGAACAGGTATCAAGATCTTCTCACTGGGATAATGTGAGATGTCCTGGCTACCAAGATACAGTACATAAACTCACTGCTGACTTCATTAATTTCTTAAAATTACGCTTCTTGTTGCCAATATCGAAAGCGAGGATATGTTTTATTAAGAGATGACGGAAATGTGCAAATGTACTACTGCAAATAAAATGGCTTCTTGGTCTACTATAGTCATGAAACCTAGCAAGCATAGTGGTGCAGGTTGATATTTGGGTGCTAGGGAACATTAATGTTAAAGCATTAGGAATCTACTTTTATATTTTCTCATCCCATGTGTTGATTTGGGCATAGACTATTGTTCCTGTGCACAGTTCTTGGGCCACCACTGTAGAGCTCTGGTTCTCTCCACGAACTAAGGGTTGTGCTACCCATGTGATGGTGCTGCAGATTGTGTGGGAAGTCAGACAAACCATGCATCCTCTGCTTGCCCAGCAGCCTCCCTTGAAAGATCAAATATGCAGCTCCTTGCTACCAGTCTTCATGGAATTTCTAAAGGCAGCTCTGCCTCCACCCTCCGCATCTAGGTGTCTGGGTTGCCACCATTCATGTATGCAGTACATTTCTACTGTCTGGAGAGGCTATCCTCATCCTCCAGTACCTGCCATGGAAGACCAGGCACATCCAAAGTGAATCCCATTGGCTTCAGTACTTCGCACCCCCCTCCCCAGCACACACACAGTCGTTCTACCACATATGTATCATACTTTCATTGTACAAATATACACATACACTTGACATACTCAAGGATGTCAGTGCAGGGTTCTGTGTCTGACATAACAGCTGAACTTTACACGAGAGTAGTCCGTAGACCACGTTCTCCCTGGCACAGTAAAAATAAAGGTCTGGTCATACTTCAAATCGTAACACCTAGTATGCTGCCACCACCATTTTATGTGTTAGTCCCTGGACAGCAACAGTAGCCCACTGTCTATCATGGGGAGATTCTTGGTGCCCCCTTCGATGTCACAGGACAGTTGTGGACCTCACATTGTCCAGAATAGGCCAAGATTATCTTGACTCTTGGTCCAAAACGAAAATGTAGGGTATTAGTTTCACATGCAGTTCAACACTCAGGGCGCTAGGGATTTATCACATAGTGGACATTCTTGTTCCAAGAACTCCTCAAGCACATAGAACAGTGCAACCGTAGCCCATATATTATGTTCAGCAAGACCCCAGATTAACTTAATACACCAAACATCTGACGCAGGTTTATCAGAAGATCATAAGACCTGCACCCTCATTGTGATACTCCTTGGAAGCAGCCCTAAAATATTTCACCCCACAAGGCGTTGGTTGGAGCCGAACCAAAGGGATAACTCCTACCATTCTTTTGTTTGTGCTATGTTCTTGCTTGAGCTTAAGTCAGAAAATATCAAGTTAACACTTTGTTTAATTTCACTTTGTAAAATTTAATTCGGTTTAGCATTAGATAAATACCCTTTCTGTTTCATGTAAAAAATTGTTTAGCACTTAATACCACTACAAGTTTGTCTCAAAGTGTTGAGGTAAGGGGACAGCAAATGAGCATTAAAATGATTTTGCCGAATTAAAATATTGTTGGAAGTTCGGACGAATACTTTTGGAATAACATAACCCAAGTCTGACTTGACTCCGGCACTCGTGGATTGTTATTGGGTAAAGTGAAATCTCTGTCTTTTTTTTTAGTGAACTGCAAAACATTGGGTATAAGCCCAGATTTCCAATGTTTGTAACATGTGAGGTCCAGCAGGGGTGGGCTGTCAGAGCAATCTAGGGCACAGCGGGCAGAGCCTGCTGCCAGGCATTAATAAGGCCATGGGAACTTGAGTAGCACAAAGAACAAGGAGAGAGTGTAATTCCTGCCATAGAAAACTGGGAAATAAGTTGGAGAAGGGAAGTGTTTCAGTGGTGCCCTTCTCGTTACAGGCACTCCGTACTGGATAATGTTAATTTGTAAATCTTATACCACAGAATCTGTTGTCACTAGGCCCTTGGATGTTAACATCTAATGCATTAGTACCGATGCTGTGGACACTGGAAGGAGCAAAGGCAGTGTTGGCCCTGCAGGGATTGGAACTGTCACTTGCAGATATGTGGGCGGGTGAGTGAAGTATTTCTGAGACCATCACACTGCCTATTAGTGTGTCCTATGACATGACAGCGGCTGGTACTAAGTACTCAGAGAATAGTGATGGTGTCTGAAGTGAGTAATGTGCCCACTGGATGTCCTAAGATTCGTCTTTTGGCCCCAGTCCAAGCACATATGACCTCCAAGCTCCTAAATCCAGACAAAGCCTTCAACCAACCCTTCAGTGCATCACTTTACAGACAGGTGGTCCACTCAAGGCTCTAATTCAAAATGTGCGCCAACACCCAGATCCATTGACAAAGTCACATGCCTGACATCTTCTTTGAGAATATTGTTATTCAGGTATCTATATCCAGCCGCCTAGAAGAGAAATCCCACCCCCAACACACCAACCTACATAGAACAACTCAGGGTGCATCGCCCTCACTCCACTGCAATACAGTTAGTGTACAATGAAGGACAAAACTCCTAACAAAGTAGATAAATCACTGGTGTAGGTAGATTTTGGTCATGGATACCTGACATCTGTTCTCAGCTTGAAATAAACAAACACTTTTCTAGAGCTGGACATGACTCACAGCACTGTGAAAGGTCCTTCATTGGCCTTGCAGTCCGAATCAGTGCCACACCCAGTTGTGGTTTAGTGGGCTAAATGGAAACTTTGGAACTCAGAAACATGTTTTTTTTTAACATCCCCCCCCCCCCCCCCCTTAATTTGGTCAAGTTAAGTGCTTTTGATTTTATTTATGTGCTGTATTTTTGGCAAGAGTGTGAGTCTTTAAAATATAAAAGCTGCAAATAGGTGTTTGGTTAAAAAAACAGCTGGACTGGATGTTACCTGAGAGAGGTAGACAGTGCCCAGTCTAATGGTATGTGTAGTCTTTGGGGCAAGTGGTAGTGTGCTGTAGTCTCAAGTTGTTTGATCCTAGGAAAGTCTCTCCCTGTGACTTTGTCCACTTATCTAACAATTTGTGAGCACTGGAGGCAGGCTTAATGAAATAAATGAACACCAAATGTGTTGTGTGTATGTATGTATATACATGTGTGTGTGTGTGTATATATATATATATATATATATATATATATATATATATATATATATATGTGTGTGTATATATATATATCTCTATTAGAGGACTCCAAGGGCTCTTTTGCATTTCTAGAGATGAAACTGCTCCTGTAATTGCAATGTGTGGGACCCATTCTGTGCGGCAGTGCTCCCAAAGCCAACAACAGGCTTCAATTTTGCATAAGGTATATCTGCTAAAGAGTGAGAATTGGCATCTTACTGTGCTTCTCTGCGTCGCTCTGTGAACTTTAGGGCAGAATCCAGGGTTGTGGGCCAGACCTGCAAAATTCAGGATGGCTGGTTATCCTAGCAGCACCACCTACCTGCCTTCATCTCCCCAGTCCAACATGGCTGTTTCCAGAAAACATCTCAAGACTCACTTAAGTAATGCTCCGACCTTTAGAAAACATCATCTGGCCCTCCCGGACACACCTCCCATTTTTATTGAAGAAGGTAAACTACCGACTTTCACAAAACAGTTCAAGGGCAGATTGATGCCTTAAAGCCCCCGTTTCATCACCATTCTGGAGCTGTTCATATACCACAAAAATCCAAGATGCGTCTTTTTTTTCCCACCCGTCTTCAGAAAATACTATGTATCTTTTTAAGGTTTTAGATTCTTTATGTAATAAAAGGTAAACAGTGTTTTTTTGGCTGGACAAATGAGGTCTCGCATATCCAGACTGAATTTTAGTAGAATAGTGGGGTTTATGAGTTACTTAACAGGATGCAGTTTGTGTTTTTATGTGCACTACTGTTGTGTATGGATTTTCTACTTGTCTGGGTTTAAATGAAAATCATCTCACAAGGCAGTGAAAGCCAGGAGAAAACTATGTGTAAGCTTGTACAAACATTGGAAACTGAAGCGACAAAAATTTTAAACTGCAAGATTTAATCAAACAAAAAAAGCTTTGCGCAATCCTACTTGTAACATAATTTGTCTGTTGCCCGATTTACGGTAAATTTATCTCACCCGGGCGTAAAGCAGCTCAGTGCATGCACGCGGTGCGAGTACACATTGTCCCTTCAGATAGGACCTTCAACAGAAAGGAAGGGTCTTAATGCTGTTAATGTCACTGAGGTTCTCCCTCAGACCTGCTTGGGCCAGAATAAAACCGCAGGGGCTGTAGGCCAAGAACATACTGTTTTCTGCAATTTTAAAATTGTTTTCTATCTCCTGCAGTGATGGCGATAAGCGGGTAATCCGTGCAGGGTGGCACAAGGTTTTCCTCTTTGCAAAGCCCTCTTCCGCGCTTTTGTTCGTTCATTAATAAGGAATTTTCATTACATCATGCGATTGAGTTTGTTGTTCCCAACGGAAGGCCAGGACTTAGCTGCAACTAATTAAACAACAGCCTCCCCGGTGTTTTTGGCCTCCAGAGGCTTCAATGTGCAATAACCCGTGCAGGCTAAGAGTGTTTACGTCCTTTACCTAAAAGCAAAATGTTGTTTCTTGCTGTCACTGATGGAACGTTTGCCGGATTTGCTAATCAAAATATTATTAACCGTGTATCTTAATTTGTAACTTTCTATGTGCATTCTTCCCCGTAGAAAGCTATGATTTAGGTCATCCTTCATTTTGGAAGCTGCTTTCAATCCCTGTAACAGGAAGTGACATCCGTGGGAGGCAGGCAGACCCATCTGTTGATGAGTTACAGCCACGAGGCACCAACGTGAACAGTCGCAATTTCACGTCGATGGAAAGTCAAATGAAATTCTTTTGTATGCACACTTTGCTACTGTAAAGTTTGTTGCTGCACACTCATTGCTTCCTCCCCTGATAGCACTTCCTGTTTTCAGAGGTTGGTAGCAGTCACCACAATGGAGGACAACCTTACTAGGAGCACTTAAGTAAATTGCAGGAATAAAATTGACAGTAATTGTGAGTGGTAAATCTGACAGGAGTTAAAACGTTGGTAGCAAGGAGCAGTATACTCCATTGCTGGAATGAAGTATACATAATTATTAGCCTTCTACAGGTTTTTGCAGCTGTAAGAACCACCAGTTCCATCTAAACCGGCTATTCGTGTTCGTACACAAACCCTGTATTTTGTAGAGCTTCACTTCTGCTATCTCAACACTGTTGCACCTCTCAGTCTGTGCTTGGTCTAGTCATCTCGCTGTCATACCTCTCCTTTTCCTGCCTGGCAACATATAAATGTTTGAAGTCTTCATCCTCTCCTTGCAGAACCTTTGGTTTAAACTATGCATCATTTGTGTTGATCCCTTTTGGACTGTTCTGTTTTTGTATGGCACAGCTTCTGCTGTGTACTTGGCTTCTGGGGGCTGGGTGAGATGGGGAGGGTCTCGATACAGCAGCTGTCTGCTAGTTGTGAGCTAGCACACTGGAAAAGGGCTGATATTGTGGAGCCTCCACCAAGCGCGTGTGGCTTTATGAGTGTTGTGTTTTTTGGTGTGGAGCGAACAACACGGTCTATGGCTCCATGTCCAGTTTCTCCCTGTCTCACTGTGTCTTTGTGCTGGTTATTGGTACAGTCCATATCTGAGTGTCAGTGTCTCAATGTCCCTTGGCTCCATGTCACTTTTTGCTCATGTTGTTGCCTTCTTGTTCTTGATGGTGCCTTAGTATCACTGTCACCCTGTCCTAGTGTTATTTCCATCTGTATCCCAGTAGCACTATCTTACTGTCCTTGCTGACGTCTTCTTGTGTCCTAGTATCAGTGTCTCCTTTCCAAAGTGCAGGTGCCTCCAACACCTCAATCGTGAGCTACCACTAGGTCACAGACACTTTTCAGAGTAGCTCACAGCTTTGAGTTCATGTTTTTTTAATAAGCAGTGTCATATTTTTCTTGTAGATTTATGGGAAGGCTGTGTTCACTTTACATTATCATCATCAAGATTGCAAATAGCAGAGCCTGATAATGCGCAGTTTTCAAGTCAGATTTATGACCCAGGGTGGGGCACAGAGGTGATGAATTGAAGCACAAGGTGTTTAACTCTTAAATAAAAGTCCTTGTCAACTCAATATTGGAGGGTTAGAACAAAATTATGTTTCTGAATGTTTTTAAATAGAAAATTAAAAAGAAGAGTTAACTTAACAATTAAGTTAACTCTTCATTTCAATAATGTTTTACATTTACAAACAGCAGGGCTCTGCTCCCAGTGGCCAGTAGACATTGTGTCAGATTTATAACTGAAAAATAATGTCATTTTTTTAATTGGGAGAACATTAAAGAGAAGAAAAATATTTATATGAAACTTTAGGTCTTAATGTTTTACTCTATTTTCAATTAAGCAGATGATATCTTACTATTTAATGGAGCATGTTTCTTCACTGTAAATGCCTCCCATTTAAACAAATGCCTGGAATTTTATGTTATAAATATGGCCGTGTCTACAGTCCACTGGATGTAAGATGCCTGCTGTTTGTTAAAGCAACACTTTGAAATGGGAGAAATGTTAAATTGTGAGTTTTATGGAATTAATGTATCGTAAAGTTAACTCTTCGTTTTAATGTTCTCCCATTTCAAAGTCTTGCATTTGCATACAGCAGGAACTATGCTCCTAGTGGCTAGTAGACATGGTACCATACTTACAACTGAAAAATACATCCCTTTTTTCTAAGTAGGAGAAATCTGAAAAATACATCCCTTTTTTCTAAGTAGGAGAAATTTAAAGTGCAGAAAGATGTTCCATATTATGAACATGTTTGCATAACATTTTTCTGCACTTTAAATTTCTTCCACTTTAAAAAATATATATGGTTGCATGTTTGTGTTATACATGTAACCATGCACGTATGTTCTGTTAATAAGAACACATGTTCCTATACCCACACTCTCACTGACACACATGGCAACCCTGTCGTAGTGCCCCTAATCAAAGTATTTTCTTCAAACCATAGCATCTGGCTCTATGGACACTAGGCTTAAAGTCAATGAACCTGGGCTTGGGAGTGCCTGGAAACACAGTACAAGTGGCTTGGCCTTCAGTAGCTCCTATGATTTTCACTGATCACAAATAGCTCTCACTACGCTTGTGAATGGAGAGCCAGTGAAGCTTCCTGAGGTGCGGTGTGATGTGAGTGCAGCATGTAGGGGGTCAAGCATGAGTCTTGCAGCGGTGTTCTGGGTGGTCTGGAGTATGTGTTGGTGTTACTTGGATATTCCGGCGTAGAGAGTTTTGCCGTACTCCAGCTTGCTGGTGATGAGTGCTTGCATGACTGTCCGTCTGAGGCAACCACTTGAAGATTTTTTGCAGCATGCATAGGATGTGGAAGCAGGGGGTGCACACTGCATTGACTTGAGCCATCATGTTGAGCTTGTAATCCACGATGATCCCTATATTTCTTGCATGGTCTATGGGTGTAGTCCTAGCTCTGACGGCCACCAGTTGGAGTCCCATGGGGAGTTCTTGTTGCCGAAGGGCAGTACTTCTGTCTTGTCAGAGTTGAGCTGCAGGCAGTTCATGCAGTTGGTGATGTTGGTTCTGGTGGGGTTGGGTGGGTGAGTTGGGTGTCATTGGCGTAGGAGATGACCATGATATCTTCTGATTGGATGATGTTTGTGACCGGTATAATGTATATATTGAAGAGGGTGGGGCTGACTGGCGATCCATGTGGAACCCCATAAATCAGTTTCTTGGTCTCTGATGTGAATGGTGGCAACCCAACCATTTGAATTCTTCCTGTGAGGATGGAGTAGATCCATTTAAGGATGAATCCTTGTATGCCAATATTGTGCAGTCTTCTGATCAGGGTGTTAATGGGAGACAGTGTTGAAGACCTCAGAGGGGTCGAGCAGGAGGAGGGCCCCTGTTTCTCCTCGGTCCAGGATGATTTGAATGTCATTGGTGGCTGCGATGAGTGCCTTTTCGGTGCTGTGGTTCTTTCTGAATCCTGATTGAGTGTTGTACAACAGATGGTGAAGTTTGAGGTGGGTTGTGAGTACTTGTTGATGTCATTCTCAATCACTTTAGTTGGATAGGGGAGAAGGGAGATGGGTCGGACGTTGCTCAGTTGGTGTGGGTCGGCTGTGGGCTTCTTGAGGAGGGCGTTGACTTCTGCACGTTTACATTCATCCAGTTATGTGGCAGACGTGATGGAGGTGTTGGTGATGTGGGTCAGAGTGGTGCTAACTTTTTATGTTCTCAGGTTGTAGATGTGGTGGGGGCATGTTTCCGTTGGTGCCCCTGAGCGGATGGTCCACACGATTGCCGATGTCTCGTTTCTGGTGAGGGTTGTTAATTCGGTCAGGTGGTTTTGGTTGATGGTGGGAAGGTTAGCAACATATTCTCTGTGGTTGATGTGCAAAGTTGTTGTAGATATTTGCAATTTTGCTGTGGAAGAAGTTGGATAGGTTGTCGCAGAGTTGCTTGGAGGCAGTGATGTTGGCGACAGTGGCTGGGGTCTAGGCTGACAATCAAGAACTTCTCTTTGTAGCTGTTGGAGCTTCCTTAAATGCCGTACGCTAGTGCTTTTTTTCTTGGTGTCTCCTATTTGCTAGTGGTAGCATCAGATTGCAGCCTTGTAATTCGTTCTGCCTGTGGTGTCGTGCCTAGCTCTCCATTTCCTTTCTAGCTCTTTACAATGTTGTTTGGTGTCTCGGAGGTCTTCTGTGTACCAGCTGGCCTGCTTGTGTGATCTGCTATGCTTGTTCGGTCTGATGAGTGCCAGGGAATCTGTGCAACTCTTGATCTAGTTGTTGATGGCCTTGTCGAGGTTGTCTGTGGGGCTTCTGTGATTTTTGCCCCTGCTGTAGCTTGGAATGCTGAACCTGGTAGGTGTGTTGATTTGGAAGTGAATAATGGAGTGGTCGGTCCATATAAGCGGTTTGGTTGAATTGTATTTGATGCTGTCGCTTGTGGTGAAGATGGGGTACAGTGTGTGTCCTGGGGTATGTGTTGCTTCTGGGATTATGTTGCTCAAGCTTTCGAGGAGTGCTGTGGATCATGGGTCGTTTCAGTCTTCTAGGTAAAAGTTGAGGACATTGAGTAGAATGTAGGATCTGAAGTCGGTGGTGAGTGGAGCAACGAAGTTTGTGGCGAAGTTTGCGATGAGGTTGGTAGAGGTGGCTTGTGATCCTGGTCAGTAGGCGAGAGTTTTGTTCAGGGTGAAGTTTTGTGTGATTTGCAGCTTTCAGTGCAGATGTTCCATGAATGAGGTTGTGTTCTCTGTGGATATTGTGCATTTGAGGGATCCCTTGTAGATGATAGCAAGCCCTTCTCCTGGCTCGAGAAGGCATAGGACTCGGAAGCCGCGAGCAGGCCCTTACCCCACACCGGTCATACACCAACCGACAGGACAATAATTTCGTTGGAAGAAGTATTTATTTTATTTTATATACTTTCATTAAAATCAAATACATTAATCATTTTATGCCAATCATCTTATGCAAAACACTCTAGTAAACGTTTCACTGCAAATCCAAATTTAATATCTACTGATATACGTACTTTTTACATTTGTAACCATAAATCATTTTTGACAGGATCCCTTCCTGTCCTGAACCTCCTTTGAACCACACAGGGACTGATCGTCACCTGTAACCCTAGGCGGGGGGAGGGCGGTACCCCTGCTTCCTCTGTTCCTTGCCCACATGCTCAGGGTTCCGCCCCCTCTCCAAACACCAATCAGCCAAGGGGTGTACCGGGGCGGCCCAGGGCATGAGCCCCGTGACCACCCTAGTGATCTGGGCTTCTCACCCCCAATCTGGTGTGTCCATCTGCAGGTTGGTCCAGGACTTCAGGATCCTATCTCTGTTGTTATACCGGGGCCCCACCCTTGGGGACCCCTCTGTTGCTTCAGGTTACTTTAGTACCTCTTCTCCCGCCACGAAGGCGACCAGGGCCCCAAAGGTCCTTCGCCCTCCCCACCAGAATACAAACTCCTAGCGAAGAACCACATATGGGCCATAAATTGGTCAGTACCGGTGTCAGACCAGTGAACCAAGTCCCTGCGAAACATTTCCGGTCCTTTGCCGCCAACCCCCGCGCCACTTGAAGGCCACGTCTAAGCTTGCCGCCGGATTCGGTTTACGGAGCTGCTGCAACCGGTATGCAGATGAACGAATGAATGCCCCAAGACCCAAACCACACGAGGAGCCATCTACTGTAATAAAGGAACAATGTGTGAGAAATGATAATGTATTTGAAGACATAACAGATACCCACTGATTAGACCCACTCTGGGATAATGTAACGTTTGTAACAGTTGGATGCCCATCCTCCCATGGATTTTAACTCTGAGATGGGCCAGCCTACCCTTGATGCCAAGAAGGCCGCACCAATCCAAATGAGTGGGGGTAGTAACCCCGAGGTTCATCCCCCGCTGCCAGTCGTGTAACCTCCAACACCTTGGCAAATTGTAGCGCGATAGGCAGTCCCCATTTGCATGTACGAATAGCATTGTGGACTTCTCTAGGGCGTACAGCCAAGTAAGCAGCTAGAAAGGCCACAGGACAGATGATTGACCCATGTGCTGCCTGAAGCCAGATCCGCGCACCCATACCTAACTGATCTGTTTTGGACTTACGCAGCTGTATAGTTTAAATCGATTATCACATCGGCCCACTGGAGACCCCGTGCGTGGTTGTTCTTGGAAGCACCTATCAGTTCCCCAAAGCGGAAAGCCCAGTAACAGGCCAGAGAAAAAAGGCCGCTGTAAATAAGGTAGCCTCAAAAGGTGCTGATGTACTTATGGTGACTGCACCCAGCAATTTTACTAATAAGTGAGTGGTTATGGGCCACCTGTCATCTGACCTGGGACCGACCGTTCTAGACCAGCCCACTAGCGCCTGCTTAATGCTAAAGGATGAGTCTTGCTCCCTGAGCTTGGCGAAAAACAAATGGCTGACCGGCTAGCTTTGGCGCAAGACACTGGTTTACCAATTCTCTTTAACTGTTGCAAAAAAGGCAAAGATTGCTTCAGCAGAAAACCAATCTAATGTGTTCAAGGATTACAAGAACAGTCTATAGTGCAAGAATGCCCTTTCGTATGCCACCCTTGTGCGAGTAGCCAATGATGTCACTACTAAGGCTGATAATGCGGGACACCAATCTCCCAACGTGATGTCGGAAACTCTGTCATCCTCTCCGATTCCTGTGGGTGGAACCTCTAAAAATTCCTGCATCAATGATCGAGATAAGGCAACAGCCGCAATGTTATTCATCCCTGGAACATGTTTTGCCCGAAATGTGATGTTGAGTTTAAAACACCGTAACACCAAATGCTTGAGTAGTCTAAGTACCCATCTACAGCTCGCTTTTTGTCTATTGATAGACTCTACTACAGCCATTTTTCCTGACCAAAATACCACAGATATGTCCATTAATATATCAACCCCGACAGAAACCGCAACCATGATGGGAAAAAGTTCTAAAAAAGGCAATATTTTGGTGAGTCCTGAGTTAACCCATTCGGTTGGCCGGTCTGCCCTGCACCAAGTGGAACCAAGAATAGCTCCAAACCCCATGCTGCCTGCTGAGTCTCAGTGAGAGGAACTCCCTAAGACCAGTTTCAGGAATCTTGAGATGATGTAAACTATAAGCAAAGTTTGGTGGCATTGCTGGCTATTCACTATCATGCACAGATACTCCAATCATTGTGACCAAAGTAATGACGACGACTCACATTCAAAACTGAACGGGCCTGCACCTCCTGTGTTAGGATCCCAGACCTTGCCATCGAATATTCAAATGTACTTTCCAAGTTTCCACACTGCGAGCAAGGCAATAAGCCACCTTGGCAGACATCACACCAAACCCGGTAGCCGTGGTTGTATGCTGCAGCTGCCATAATAAAATAAAAAGACAGTGCAAACAGCTCCCCAGTGCATTACCACAAGAGTGTGCCCGTTTTACAAAAGTGACCTCACTGTCATTGCGAAGATAGTGCAAGCGGCAAAGGCCAGATTTTGAGTGCGCAGTTCATAAAATATTCTTGCATGCCAGCTGCCAATAGATCCAATCCAGACTACTGACTTGAATATTGAAGCCCCAATTGGCTTAGTTTGGCTGTTTCAGCTGTCATGGACTGCCCTTCAGTCAAAGGCAATGGGGAATTACAATATATATATTATATACCCATACACATATATATAAATGCGCACACATTCAAATTAAGCCACTTTCTGTTTCTTAAATTTAGGCATGCATAGCTTCTGATGAAGATGAAATTTGTAAAGTATAGTGCAACTAAATTCGGCCCTTCCAGTGCTTCAGATTCGGCCGGCACTTGCTCATCTTCACAGTGCCCAACAACAGAAAGTTTAAAAACATTGAATTAAATTCTTTGGCAACTCAACCTTCCCTAAATTACGTATAGTACGTAGTTGAAAGCACTTCATGTAAAAAAAGGGGGGCTCTGCAGACGTCAATTGATCCGAGGCTTGTATGCACATTCCTCGGGGCTACGCGTGATGTATAATAGGACTTCTATGGCATAACAACAAAAGGTGAAGAATGGCTTTCATCTGCAAAGTTAGCTCATTTATGCCTGATGTAAAAAGAAAGCCAATCCTAAATCAGTTCTTGCGAGCCAACATCAAGTCCTTCTACAAAATTTCCTCACGAGACAAAGGTATAAGGTCACCACGAAAAGAAAGACCCGCAAATCAGTGAAGGGGAATCTCTTAATTACAGCTGTCACAGAACTCTACAAGTCTATTGCGTACGATGTTCATAAAACGCGGAGCACATATATGCACAGAAGTGACTGTGTGTGTGTGTGTGACTCGCGTACCTGTATGTACCCCCCCCGTGTGTGAAAAAATTATCTTTCATTCTTTGCATTTGAATGGATCTACGCAAAAAGCCAATTTCCCAGGAGTAGGTACTGCCCGTTCACGTTGTGTGAACGCGGAAACGATTCGCCAGAACTACTGGTGTCTAAACATGGTAAAAGTATACTGGGATATATCTGCAAACATATTTCTTAATTCCTATATGTTAAATGCAGAGATTTGGGTGTCTGGCTGCATCCTAGGTTTTATATGAGGTGGTAGATTAGATTGGTCCTTTTAAGAACCAATCTATTTTAAGCATTTATCCTGAAAACGTGGCATAGATCAAGTCCCATTTAGTACTTTTTAGTTATAAAATTATACTTTTCCCGCTGTGCCACTACAAAACATTTCCCTAGTCGTATGAGGTAAAATGTACAGTTTGCGCTGCCGCAACAAGGTGATGTCAAGAGGCATTCACCACAAGGTCCCAAAACTTAAAACCATGTACACGGTGTCGCTGCACCACAAATGATGGCACAACCATGCTCCCCATGCATTCTGGTTATATTTCTCCACCTGGTATAAAAAGTTGAGCATAACAAATCATTCGGACACTTCCTACTGCGGCCACGCATATGTATTGCATGTGTTACATCGGTTATTATACAAATGAACTTTCATTATCTAGGATACATCTGTGGAGCCAAGCCATTTTTATGGCTCTTATTGGCCATTTTTTCCCTTAACTGTGCCAGAGTCTTTGTGAGAGAGTTAGATTCAACTTGCGCCATTTACCAACAGTGAAGAAAGACTGCTTGCCGCAGCCCTTAAAACAGCTTGGGTCAATACATCTTATTAAATGGCACAACCCAACATAGACTGAAAGCCGAAATTGCCTACAATGTAACTATTCAGTCTTCTATGCACTAAACTCTGTTGTCTCAGGCTAGGTGGTCACTGGCAGTGAGTTACATCTGTGAATCCAGGTTCAAGCCCAACCTGGACTGTAATTCCCCTCCGTATAAAATTAGTAAAGTGTCCAAGGTTTAGCTCCCAGAAACAACTGGATATTAAGTCCCCTCATTTTCTGTTTTTTGTGAATTGAGAGGAAAGGTGGTAGGAAAGAGGTAGCCTATTATTATTACTACTTTAACTTGTACAACCTTTATATAGTTCCGAGACCTCATTACTAGTCAAGTGCATGCACAAGAATGAAAAAAATGTCATTGTCTAAGGTGAGGTAAAAACAGAATTAAGTTGCACCCTCAATCGGGGTTTGCCTTCCATCAGCCCTCCAAGAGCATTTAAGACTCTTTAATAATTCAGTTAGTAGATTGAAAAGCGCCCTATTGACCTGCCCGCACAAGATCACAGAGGAAGGCTGCCGCCCCATTACCTGCGCCTCCATAAAGATCACCCACGGTGTTCATTTCCCAGGCAAGGGAAGCTCGAGTGGGGTCTGCGCACAGCCCCTGTGCCGCCGATAATGAAGATTTTTGGCCCAACAAGGTGTACATATACAAGACAGCTCCGCTTGGGCTGTCCCCAAAACCATGATGTGCGCTTAAGGTGCACAACATGCGCTTGTTTCTGCGCATACTGGAATTCGTGCATCCCCCCCCTCCGAACAGTTGCCCACGCATCGCTAAAACATGGCGCTTAAATTAGGAAAGGGGTTGGTAATTACTGCTACATTCTTTTTTACTAACCTCCCCGCCGAGCAAGGCCGAGGTCAAAATTCCTTAAGAGGCCGCGAGCCCCGCTTGGCAGCACGCGCACCAAAGAGGACCAAACCCATGAATTCAACGGAACTGGGCCACTGAGGAAACATGCCCCAGGAAGTGCCCGGTCCCAGCTGACTCCACGCTGGAGGAGGAATAAAGACTGGACCCAACCGGGATTCAAACGCATCCTGCAAGTTGATCCAATCGCAAAAGCCTTAAAACCTCTGCGCTACCTTCCAGCCACGAACCGCTCCTGGTGGGAAGTCCTGCGCGCCCTTCATCTCCTTTCTCATCCCCGATGGAGGGGGGTCCTGGAGGCGCTAACGTTGGATATCCCACGCCGCATCAACGTGAAGCCTGCCCGTTCAGGCTGCCGCGTCCAGAGAAAGAAGGCCAAGCCTTCTGGGGGGGGCACTTATAAGCCCCCCCCACTGGCTCGCGGCGGACCAAACCGGTCCGGCTCCCACATCGGACCAATGTTCACTGAAGCGCTACTTCCACCCCCACGCCTCGCGAGGCGTGTAGGCGGAAGCAGCTGGCCAGCCTGCGCACAACTAGTGCGAGGGTCCGGCCCACGGCGTCCCCGACCCCTAAGGTGCCACGCTCCCCCCATGTTGGGGGGGGGCGCTTTTCCAAACCTTTCGAGCAATCTTGTAGCTCACTGGGATAGCCATGATGATGTCAGGAGCTGATATGGGGTTGAGGCAGGTCTCTGTGTTAGAGGATGTCAGGTGTCACTACTCAGCAAGTCCCATATTTTGGTTGAGTGTTTGCTGAGTGATCGTGTGTTGAGAAACATGCATGCGATTGGGTGTTGTGGTGCAGGGTGTGAGGGTGAAGACTGGTGCTTGTGTGGCGTGTGTGTTGAAAGGGGGTGTAGAGGGTATTGCTAGTATTTGTGGGACATGTGGGCGTGTGGCTGATTTAGAACAGGCAGTGGGTGCAGGTGAAAGCCTCTACTGTGGTGTGAGGTGTGACACAGCAGCAGATGGAGTAATGGCGTCTGTGGTCTAGCATCCTAAGGAGTGCTGCTGAGTATCGCTGGGTGGTGATAGGCCCAGCGTTCCTGGCTCTGGGCCCGGACGGGTGCAGACGAGCTTGCCTTTTGCATGCCAGCGGTGCTCCTGCTGCACACTTCCTTGTTGCAGCTGGCATTAAGTGGGTCCTGGGAAGGGGGGAGAAGTGAAGGGTGCCATAGTGTCATTTTCTGTGCTGATGGGAAATGAAGCCCTCTTGCTTGGCTTCTTCTTTTAAAGAAGTCTCCCCCTGTTTCTTGTTACACCTCTCTGGCCCGCTGCGGGCGTCTTCCTCTCCTAGGGTTAGCATCTTCTCTTTTAGTATGAGTAAATTCCTTTTCTCTGTCATCTGTCTCTTTACCGGTCTCTGTGCATTACAAGTTTGTGTTCACGACTCCTCCTCAAGCGTCCTCCTTACTATCTTTATTCTTCTGGGTCACAGTGTTCCAGGTGTGACCTCCAGAACTGGACACGATACTCCTGGATCCAGATAACATAGTGAGCTCTGGTGCTGTGCACAAACAGTGCAGAAAACAAATGTACACAGGCGCCAGGGCCAAGGTCAGAAGTTCAGTTTGTTCATTGGTAGGTTCACTGTACGAGCTGGCTCCAAAAATCTTGACATTTTCGATCGTCAGAACATGGCAAGTAGGTATTGACCATGAAAGTAATGAAGCATGTATTGAAATCTCAACGTTTGCGAGAGACGCTAAAAGCTAATAAGCTGTGAAACCGCAAATAAAGGTGCATGAATAGTGGTAAAGTCGCGATGATCGTGAAAGCATTGCCAGTAGATCTGCTCTGTCTGTTTGGAAGGCCCCTGCCCTTTTCTTGTGTTGCACCGACATGACCCGAGAATGGCACAGCCCATGCCCCAACCTGCCCCCTTTCCTCGCGCGGCGTATCAGGTCCTGCAAGTTTGAAAGTGGAAGCAGGTAACAAAATGACTTGAACAAACAGGCATTGGGCTGCCCTGGCAACGTGCTAATCTGGGCACAGTTCTTCTCCCTGGGGCAAAACTCTGGGCACACCGGATCCAAAATCCGGTACATGGCAGAGCATGTCTTCATGGCGGGCACAGATGGGTGTGTGTGTGTGTGTGTGTGTGGCTTTGGACACTACCCTCGCTGTCCCTGTGCTGGTTTTGTTGGCTATCGTCGGTGCCCCTGTGCTCTAAGGACACATGCTAGGACAGACTATATGGGTGTGTCTGGCTTTGGGATATGCACCTTTGATGTTCCTGAGTTGTACATGACATGTCTCAGGTCTCGAAGTAGAAGAGCACACCTTCAGTAGTTTACAGTTTGTGACTGCTAAATCACTGCGTACATTAGGCTCCCGGTTCTTACTTTTTTGATGGGGCAGGCCTCTGTGCCTCTTCTTTTGATCTGAATTTCTTGCCTTTTATTTTGTATTTATTTAGTTGCTCCAGAATTGTATCTAAAGTCATGTCTTTACTATCGTTTAACCGCCTCCTGATTTCTCAAGAGCAAGGGTGATTGCACAGGCTTGATCCAACGAGAGTCTTTAATTTACACAAAATGATAACCTTTTTTGTGGAGTTCTGTGGAAACCGGTGGTGCCGGTTTGGCAGAAAGCAAACTGTTTCGAGGTGGATTTCATCAGTGGTGAAGCTGTTATGAGTTGGCAGGAAAAGATGCCCTTGCGGCCTTCACGGTTCCTTCAGCAGTGGTGGACAATTTCTTCATCACTGCTAGCGTTCTAGTGGAGGCGTCCTGTTTCTTCTTGTATTTGGGCTGCTAGTTTTGAAGAAGAGCCACGATTTGGGAAAGTATTGCTTAACAGTTTTCTGGTGTAACTCTTAAGCTTCACTCAAAGGCCTCCTAGCAGCTAATAAAATACCTTTCATTTCAGATTCCTTAAGTGGCTTATATAAGGAAACTGCAGGAAGAATACCCTACCTTCAGTAACGTCCTTTCTGATCGATACATTTCTTCCTGCAAATTCTTCTTGACACCCCTCCCCCTTTTCTGAATGTTTAAAAAAATGTTCCCCAGAAAATTAACTTACCATCACCGCCACTATTTATTCAGTTCTTCTTCTCTTATAGCTATTCCAGAAATGTTTCTATCAAATATGGAGGCGTTTACAAGATCCCTGGCTTTAGGCTGGCATGTACATTCCTTTCACCAAGCCTGAATATCACAGTTCGTGGGAAGATCCAGTTAAATGTTCCTTTTTGAGTTCCCAGCTTTAGAAATGTTTTATACAATGCTTTTTGATTGAGAGCTAGATCACTCTGTCTCTAACCTGTACAAACCAGGTACTGGACCCTCGCTGCCAGTACTTGTAAAAGCTACATCCTAAAGATTGGCATGAGCGTGAACAATGCTTCTTGGGCATTGGAAGTTCATAGTGTCCTTTCTGCTCCTGCTTGTGTACCAAGTTGTGTGCTTAGATCCTGACCTGAAGTGCCTACCCAGCTAAGCATGTTTTTTTTTTTTTTTTTTTTACAAACCTGGAATATGCTTGCCACAAGACAAGAGGCCGGAGCCACTAGAGTGAAGATCTTCTGAGCTGCCCTGGAGAAACAGATCCGGTGGTCAGTGCAGTGACTAGAATGCAGAGGAGCAGCCTTATGCCTGTACCTATTCACTCTTTATCCCAGCGCCTTCTGCTTGACCACCTGTAACTGGGACCCAAAAGGGACTCCATTGTATTTTCGGACATTGAAAACCTAGCCTAACCAGAAAGACTGGAAATTCTAGTGATCACTAATAGACTTTTTCACAGTCCCTGTAATCATGTTCACACAAGATCCCTCACCCCTCCTGCCCTTGCACCTCTCCCTTCCATTTTTGCCAAACATCATTGCGGACTTCCAAGGAATGTTAGACCTTTGCTCGTTACAGTCATATTGTGCTCTTAATCACCATCCCACACCCATTGCGTGCATATGTGTGGGGGGCCATGTGTTGTGTGGCTAGGACCCAAAAAATCCATGTGAAAATTAATGGTGTCCTGTGGAGGATGCCGTGGCCGCTGAACAAAAACATTTTCTATCTCTCTCCCTTCTGTGTTGCCTCCGCCTGAAATCTTCATCCTTTGTTCTGTGTTGCCATCCTTCCCAACAGCTACTACATTGCTTCCCTGCCCCTCTTGATCTGACTGCTGTTTTTTTTTTCATTTTTAAAATCCTCCCTGCTATCCTGCCAGCCTCACACCCACCCTTTGCTCTTCACACCTTCCTGTCACGTTTTTGAGAGAGATATATATATATATATATATATATATATATATATATATATATATATATATATATATATATATATATATATGTGTGTGTGTGTGTGTTACTTAATGGCGGTCACAAGTGTGTAGTTATAGTTAGGTCTGCTGTTCCATAGGAAAAACTTTTTGTGTTGCTAATAACTTTGGCACCATTTGACGAAACTTCCCAAAAATTTGCTACTTCTTGACTAGCTTGTTTAAGGAAAGTTTCAGAGAGATTTGTCAGGTGAGGGGGAAGGGACTGAGAAAAAAGGGGGTTCTTGAAATGTAAAATCCCAATGTATTTTCCTTAGTCTTCTTTGAAACGTGCTACAGAAAAGCTGCTGAACGTAATTACACCAAATTCCGCTAGATCATGGTCTGCAGATTGTGTTTTTTGTGATTTGGTGTAAATCTGTTTAGTAGTTTTTGATAAATGAAGGTTGAAAAATTATTGTATAACTGTATGGTTGGGTCAGTAGTAGTCTTGAGAGACTCTTGTGGGAGCTCCACCAGGAACATGAGAAGAGTGTTGATTACAGGACTCTGGCACTTCATATCCAGTCCTAAACATGTTGAGTGTGTTTCTGTGTGGAAGAGGGCCACTCAGCAGTCTCCCAGAGGCCCCAGGTAGCCCACCCCACGGCCAAAATTAAATTATGGGATGCAGCCCTACTCCTGGGCCAAATTTTTACAAAATGGGAAAGAGGGCTGCGCAGCCACCTCCCCCTGAGCCTCAAAAGACACCAGGGAGCACACTTCCACACTGAGGCGGGCAGGGAAGCAGATCAAAATATTGCTCCTGCTCAGAGGGAGCAGCATTAGCCCTGTGGCCGTGATCAGTGCTGGCTCCTGCTTCATGCAGGGAGCCAACTGAGGACACTGTGGTCTTGGATCTCCCCCCCATGCCCCCTAACAAGGGTTTGGTGGGTGGGCACCGGGGCATCCACCTTTAACTGGTAGGGCCATCTGAGATTGGGGTCCCTGGGGATGTTCCTTGGTCAGGAACCCCATCCCAGCACCACCACAAACCCACCCCCTTCCCCTAGGCTTTCAAGGCTCATGGAGGGGGGCCTCATGGCCCCCTTCCCCTTTATTTTTTGTAACACCCCTAAGGTTTGAGGTCCCCAGGACCCAACAAGGCCATGCGCAGTGTGAAGATGGCTGCCTTTGGGGTCAGGCCTTGTGGCCAACCTCCTACTGTGCATGGCCAAAAGCTGTGGTCAGCGTTAGGTTAGTTGCATGCTGGGAGGTGGTCACTGGCAAGGCCCTGCAGCCAACCCCCTGCCCCACGCACAGCATGGGGGTTGGATTTATGTATGGTCATTATTACTTTACGTTAAAAAAAACTAGAAATTCACAGTAAAAAACAAAGGTTAAAGTAACATTGTACTTATGTGCTATAGGAAGATATATTTTTGTTTAACAGAAAAAAAAACTTTAGAAATACACTAAAAAGCCAAAGGTTAAAGTAACAATATAGTTAGGTGAATTTATCAGTGACAACATTAACATTTTAAACTAAAAAAAAAAACACAGAAATTCACCAGTTCTAGTTAGCACATGGAGCTATAACTTGCGCCCCCGCCTTGCTTTGCTTATGACCTCACATATTACATAACTCATGACATCTTATAACTTAATTTATGACAACACTGATGGCATCACAAATGTCATCATTGATGACATCACTAATAACATCATCCAGTGGGTGTGTTAGTTTGATTTCTAGTTTACATAGTGGCAGTTAACTACCATACTACTTTTCTGTCTAATTTTGTACAACGATGGCGATAGGAATGGCTTTGCATATGGCAATAAAAAACTAAAAAATCATTGAAAAAAGAAAAGGTCTAACTGATGTTATCTTAAGGGGAAAATTTCAGTGACAATACAACGGTTTAAACTAAAAAAAGCACTGACATTCATCAGTAATAGTTATCTCTAGTAACTACAGGGAGTGCAGAATTATTAGGTAAATGAGTATTTTGACCACATCATCCTCTTTATGCATGTTGTCTTACTCCAAGCTGTATAGGCTCGAAAGCCTACTACCAATTAAGCATATTAGGTGATGTGCATCTCTGTAATGAGAAGGGGTGTGGTCTAATGACATCAACACCCTATATCAGGTGTGCATAATTATTAGGCAACTTCCTTTCCTTTGGCAAAATGGGTCAAAAGAAGGACTTGACAGGCTCAGAAAAGTCAAAAATAGTGAGATATCTTGCAGAGGGATGCAGCACTCTTAAAATTGCAAAGCTTCTGAAGCGTGATCATCGAACAATCAAGCGTTTCATTCAAAATAGTCAACAGGGTCGCAAGAAGCGTGTGGAAAAACCAAGGCGCAAAATAACTGCCCATGAACTGAGAAAAGTCAAGCGTGCAGCTGCCACGATGCCACTTGCCACCAGTTTGGCCATATTTCAGAGCTGCAACATCACTGGAGTGCCCAAAAGCACAAGGTGTGCAATACTCAGAGACATGGCCAAGGTAAGAAAGGCTGAAAGACGACCACCACTGAACAAGACACACAAGCTGAAACGTCAAGACTGGGCCAAGAAATATCTCAAGACTGATTTTTCTAAGGTTTTATGGACTGATGAAATGAGAGTGAGTCTTGATGGGCCAGATGGATGGGCCCGTGCCTGGATTGGTAAAGGGCAGAGAGCTCCAGTCCGACTCAGACGCCAGCAAGGTGAAGGTGGAGTACTGGTTTGGGCTGGTATCATCAAAGATGAGCTTGTGGGGCCTTTTCGGGTTGAGGATGGGGTCAAGCTCAACTCCCAGTCCTACTGCCAGTTCCTGGAAGACACCTTCTTCAAGCAGTGGTACAGGAAGAAGTCTGCATCCTTCAAGAAAAACATGATTTTCATGCAGGACAATGCTCCATCACACGCGTCCAAGTACTCCACAGCGTGGCTGGCAAGAAAGGGTATAAAAGAAGGAAATCTAATGACATGGCCTCCTTGTTCACCTGATCTGAACCCCATTGAGAACCTGTGGTCCATCATCAAATGTGAGATTTACAAGGAGGGAAAACAGTACACCTCTCTGAACAGTGTCTGGGAGGCTGTGGTTGCTGCTGCACGCAATGTTGATGGTGAACAGATCAAAACACTGACAGAATCCATGGATGGCAGGCTTTTGAGTGTCCTTGCAAAGAAAGGTGGCTATATTGGTCACTGATTTGTTTTTGTTTTGTTTTTGAATGTCAGAAATGTATATTTGTGAATGTTGAGATGTTATATTGGTTTCACTGGTAATTATAAATAATTGAAATGGGTATATATATTTTTTTGTTAAGTTGCCTAATAATTATGCACAGTAATAGTCACCTGCACACACAGATATCCCCCTAACATAGCTAAAACTAAAAACAAACTAAAAACTACTTCCAAAAATATTCAGCTTTGATATTAATGAGTTTTTTGGGTTCATTGAGAACATGGTTGTTGTTCAATAATAAAATTAATCCTCAAAAATACAACTTGCCTAATAATTCTGCACTCCCTGTATAGCTCATGCCTTAGGTAACTATAACTGGTATGTGTTTAGGTGAGGACCGATAACAGTATTTTGGACTATTTTAAGAATGAGGGTAAGTTGTGTGGTTTGGCCTGTGAATATGCTGTTCCATGACCTGCGGCTGCCAGACACCGAAGGGGGGGGGGGGAGGGAGGGGGGGGGGGGGGGTTGTGGCTCTGTCTTTAAAATGGCTGACTCAACTTGAAACTTTATTCTAACCATGAGATTTGTCCTCTAGGTTCCCACCAAACGGCTGAAAAAGTATGAGAAGGAGTACCTGGCTATGCGAGAGAGCCAGCTGCAGCAGGAGGACCCCATCGACCGATACAAGGTAGGGCCATGTCTCCATGCCCGCCGCCTCTGCAGCTCCATAGCTGCAAGGCAGAGTGGTTCTCGCGCGCGCTCGTGCCTTGCAGTAGCCAGACACAGGTGCATAGCACTGGAGATCCCTGTGCTTAAGGCTTGCGGGTCACAGGTGAACAGCACCCTGTTTCTCTGTTTTTGGTCCTGCTCATTCCTGTTCGCACCTGTTACCAACAAGTGTGAGTATGCGGCCACTGAGCCCAAGCTAGGTAGTCGCTTGTGTATGTATGCATTTTTATATTGCACGGACATTGCCCAAAGTTGCTCGAGCGTTTTACAATATAAAGAACATTACATAAGGCACAGTATTACATAATCCAAGATGTAAATAAGGCAGGAATGGAAATATAACATTACGTAAGGCACAAGATTACATTACCAGAACATGTTGGTACATTTAAATAAGCCAAAAACATTATAGTATGGAATAAATCATAAATTGCAGTAGTCATAAAAATTGTATAACTAGACGTGGACTGGTGCCAGATACAAGAGGGCGTCTAGTAAATCGAGGTAGGGAGGTAAGTCTCACGGCACTGACCAGTGCGGAGTGGGGGAGGTGAGGTTACCTAAAATGTCTTTGAAAGAGAAGGACTTTCAGCTCAGATTTAAAGATAGCTTCCGAGGTGGTGCGTAGGTTTGAAGGAAAGGAGACTCGTACTCTGGTCACACTTCAGATGTGTAAAAAAATAAGACGAACGTTTGTGCCGTTCACGTGGCTCATCTAGGGTAACAGTTGATGGCAGCGTGCTTAGCACCGCCCCCTGACACTGACGTCGCAACGTGACATCTTGAAAGACGTTTCACCTACGAAGAAGTGCATGAGTGTAGCATTACTTGCTTTTGGTTGGCCTGCCCTAAACGCATTGTGTAGACAGTCTAGTGCTTCGAGTCCGTCTACACTCGCCACTTGATAGAAATAGTGCAGTGCTTATAGAGACTCTTGGTGCCCCCGTACACCAAGCAGAAGGTGAGAAATGGTGTAGTGATTAATGCCCAGGTGTGTTTCTCAGCCCAAAGCTTTTTATACAGATAGTGCTGTTGACTTTTGTCTGTCCACACTAAGAATATGGCAGATGTAGGGCAGTGGTTAGCGCCCATGTGTATTTGCACTCTTTAAGAACACTATGCGGATGGTATAGTGCTTGCATCCAGTGTTTACCTACACTAAGTACCCGATGGAAGTAGACTAGTGTAGAGATTAAATGGCTTGTTTGTTTGCCGACAGTAAGCAATGTAAACAAACAGTGCTGTGCTTCAGCCATTTATTCTATCTACCTGCACTTAGCAAATTATACAGATGTGGCAGTAACACCTGTTTGGCTGTACTAAGAATATGATCGATTTATTGCTGGGCTTACAACAATGTGTTGTTTCTTCCTACTGTAACCACAAGACAAATACTCTAGTACGGACCTTCTAAACTGGCTCTTCAACAGGACCTGCTTATTGCTGCTGAATGATCTCGTGCCATACGGGACACCCAGAGCAAGTCGTGGTATTTTGGGGAAAGCGCAATGCATTCTGGAACATGTAGTTTAGGTTTTATCTTATCTCTAGGCAAACAAATCCTATTGTGCAGAGTGCTAGAAGCTAATGCGCCACAAATGGCAGAAGGTGTGACACGTGGCGAGGCGCCACTTAGCAATGTGCTGTCAGCTGGACTTGGTACAGGTCCAGAGCTAGCCTTCACCGGAAGCACCCTCGAAGCGTGGGGTTGCTTAGAGACTTTAAACCAGATGTCCCAGGTATCCACCAGATGGAGACCGCCCAGTGCAGTCAGTAGACATGGTATGCCGCCCGAGACAGGAAGCCACTGTACAGCCCCTGCCTATGGACTTTTCGTACATAGCAGATCTCCCCGCCAAGTTAAATGGTCACTCATCCCACTCTCCATCACTGGGCGGTCAACAAGTATCCAACCTACTATATGCAGATGACCTACTACTGATCAGTAATACCAGAGTAGGCATGCAGAAATTGTTAAAGGCATTAGAAGAATACTCCGGTTCTAATGATTCAGAAATTAATCATAAAAAATCTAAAATGATTACCTTAAACCGCAGGCCAACCACCCAAGGTAAATGGCATATGAATGGGAAAACCCTAGAGGAAGTAACATCATACAGATACCTAGGATTGGTGGTGGATGCTAGAGGTAATTACATGCCACAAAAAGAGGCTATAAAAAAACAAGACGCAGGCCCTTACTTACGCCTTTTGCAAGCTAGCAAATTCAATCTGTGGTCATGCTCTGAACCCATTAACAGCAGTAATGAGAGCGAAGCTACTTCCAACTATCACCTATGGGACCGAAATAATGAGGGGGATGGAAGTAGGTCTTCTGGATAAGCTTCTGATAAAAACATATAAGCGCGTTTTTCGGCTGCCCGGACGTGTATCGCCAGCCCAGGTCAGACTGGAATTTATGCTGGTCAAACAGTCGTTAGCACCGACCGGCAGCATACATTAAATGCTGCTACAAACTGAGCCGCGCTTCAAAAGGGTCTTTAGCCAATCTAGTCTGGCAGGAAATTATCCTAGAAAGAGGGAACCCCAACTACATAAGGTATCTAGAAAAAAGTAAGAATCTTTTGAGCTTAGATGAGGTATGGAACCGGTCTCTGCCCATCTCCGCTTTCAATAAAGCAGTGAATAAAGCAAGTAAATTACAGAGCTTGTTAGAAGATAAGATCTCATTGGCCAAAAGGGAGCATAGTTGGT
The DNA here is from genome assembly GCF_031143425.1 of Pleurodeles waltl. NCBI lineage: Eukaryota > Metazoa > Chordata > Amphibia > Caudata > Salamandridae > Pleurodeles > Pleurodeles waltl. Next base: position 408,748,420 of record NC_090443.1, on the reverse strand, counting down.
TGATCCTTAACTCCTACAAAACATTTAAAGAATCACCACTGATGGCTGGCTCCTACTCACGGAAAATAAAGCAATCCTTTCTCAGACTTAGGCTGGGTGAAGTCCCTACTTTAGACCTCATGCCAAAATGGAAGAAGGAGCGGCAAGTAGGCTCCCGGGAGTGCCGTCTCTGTCATCTAGCAGATGAAAACTTGATGCATGTGGTCTGCATTTGCCCAGCCCTGGCGGCCGAAAGGAGACTCCTACTAAAAAAAGAATTTAACGGTTTAACAATTAGATCATGCAGACAAGCATTAATTGCAGCCTTTAACCCTCGAAATACAATATTGAACATTAGGCTGGTTCAATTTTTGGAAATTTTCACTCTAAAAACCACAGCCTCTCGAAATAACGAACTCAGCGGGAGGGCGGAAACGATAGCGAAATCCCTATAACCCACTTTGAACATCTTAAAGAAGGGAAGGCTCCTAGGTAGTCCATTGGGTTGTTTAGCTTGTGTCATAATAAAGTCTGGTACCAACAACCAGACTTAAGTAGGGGTAAATAAAATCGATAGAAGACCTCCTCCCACTTTGTCCCATTTTTACCAATACCTCATTGGGCTGTCACTGTTTTCTTTATATTTCTTTGTGGAAGGAAACTTTATAAACCATTTCATTTTAAACACAAGATTTTATTTTGCGTTGTATTTTTCTTACCTTCAATAAGTTTGTTCTGTTGCCCTATTATTAATGCCTTATAGCACTAGCATGTTTTTTTTCTTAAAATTTTTATGTGGAAGGAAATTTTACTTACCATTTCACCCTAAGCCAAAGAACTGTAATTGTCTTTTTGCACTAAAATTGTTCTGTTAAATGTTTACGTGGAAGGAAAAGTTTTATGGTTTTAATTAACTAATAAACTTGTTTTTACTTACTTTTAACTGGACAAATGCACCACCAACAACCAGCACTGTGTAAGATAAGTAATAAAGTGTAGTGACTTTTGGAACCCTAGGAAGGATTACATCTTGCCGTTTGGTGCTCCTCTCCTAGTAACAAGGCAAAATCCAGCAGAAATTGTTCCCTTTTATCGTGGATTGGTTAACAGCTCCCTGTGGTAGCCGAATAGCGAGGTGGGCCTCTGCAGCAGCAGCACGCCTTTGCACAGGCTCCAGACACAGGCCAGAATGCTTTGCAAGAAAATTAGCTAGGCGGTGCATGGCATGGCACCATGTGCTGCGGGGTTGTTAGCAGCAGGGGTTGTGAACAACATTATTACAGAGCGGACACAGGCCTACAACATGTCATTCTCTCAGACCACATCGGAGCTCGCGGTGTTTATTTCCCACTCAGTAGAGGGCGCCATAACGTGATGTCTGGTTCTTCCTTTGATACCTCCATGTATGACTGCGTATGCTGCCGCCTAGTGGTAGCATCGAACATCGCTTCTCACACATCCCCTGACTTCAGTGAAGAGCATGGGTCAGTGTGCCCTCAGTGCATGTGTATGACCCCTCACCTTAAAATGACTCGCAAACCAGATTTGTTTTCTTTATTTCACCTTGGAGCTTATTTTGTGATAATTTTCGGGATTGGAATTCTTCTCCATCCTTCCCAAATATTCAAAAGCTCTCCAGAACCCTGCGGCTTGCCTGGCACTGAGCACTGCTTGGCCTGTGCTGCCGTTCTGTGGCACAGGTGGCCTTTGTGGCGCAGGTGGTAATGTATTCCCTCGAGCTCAACCAACGGCCCTCAGCCCCCTTTGCCTGCATCGCAAACCTCGGCTGACGGTTTCTTTTTCACTCCTCGAGGATGCTGGATGTCTAGACATTGAATCCTAAGGGGTTCTTTATTTCACTTCTGATATTTGTAGGCATCTTTTGTTTTGAGAGGGTCTGCCCCTACAAATCACCTGCTTCTCGGGTTCATCGAGGACAGGTTTGTCTAGTAAACGAGCCATTTCGAGGGTGGAGGTGGCATGGTGGTGGAATCTTGTTCTGTTTATGAGAGTGGGTAATACTATGGATCAGAGTGGGTAATACTATGGATTCCAGAATGTCCCTTTGATGATGTCTAGTTATGTTTTGAGACTTACAGTATCATTGTGCACTTTTGCCCCTGCTGTTACACTTTGCACAACCCTTCATGCATATGCGCTGCAGGGCACAGTGCACCATGTTTCGCTCACATGTGCAAACCTCAGCTGCCTCAATCAACATCTGCCACATAGGATATACTATATACAACTCCCTCCCGACCAAGCATTTTCAAAAGGGCGCACAGGACATGAATTTGGAATGAATAGAGTATAAAAATGTAGGCGTTACAAAGACGTATAGAAAAGCTCCAGTACTATACAATACAGTTCATTTAAGGCCTCTCAGGCAAGGCAGACAGTTTCTTTGTCTTAAACACCAGTCACTCTGGGAGCGCCGCTGACATACCTTCCTCTCTTAGAACAGTGAATTCCTCCCTTAGTATAATAACACTACTACACACACACGCACGTACGTGCGAATCGACGCCAGATCTGAAGAAACCACAGAGTAAGAAGAACATTAATAGCAAGCCCTTGATGATCTGTATTTGTGTAAGAAGAGAGATGTGTACTCTACTGTGTCAGGCATCACACCCTACCGAAGCATCTTGGTCATGGATCCCGCTGGTTTATAGACAGTCGGAAATCACCGGAAAAAGCTACACACAGAGCCAACTGTGGAAAGTCAAGACAGGGCATAGAGGTCCTACAGAAGGCGGCATGCCCAACCAGTGTGCGTTTCTGTTCCACTGATGACAGCTAGGAAGCACCAGTTCCCTCTTCAAGTCCTTTGACAAGACAGGCAACGTTTGGGAAGCCAAGGGGAAAAAACACTGGGCAGCATGGTGTTTTGGCACCCAATCAGGACGATGCCAAGGTAATGGTGGAAAGGTGCAGCCTGGTGAGTGACAAACTCGGCATGTTTGTAGACCCTTTCCCCACCAGTAACTTAGTGGACTTCTCTTTTGCGCTTTACAAGTAGAAGAAAAAAAAAAGCAGAACTGCAGGTCTTGTTGACGAGGCTTGTCAGTTTGCCAGTTGCACATCCTTGGGTGTGAGATATTCAGGACAAGGACATTCACTTTCATTGGCCAATAACGGGAAGGTTTTGTTCTCAGAAACCACCAATGATGCTTTGCTTCTAAGTCAGATACTGCACTGAAAGCCTAGTTACTCAGTGTAACTTTAACTCTTGCTGACATATCAGTCCTTCTCATATCTTTACGTCTTTTGAGGCCTTGGAGTCTGCCAAAGAAATGCCAGTAAGGCCCTCTTAAGCAGATTCCAAGAGCTGCAGATTGCATTAGGCCTAAGCTCACCACAGCTCAGGGAACTCTTAAGACGTCCACTTGAATGGCTTATAAAGTGTAAGGGGGGGGGTCAAAAGAAAGTGTGGTAGGTCGTTGAAGCTTACACTCTCTTTGCAGACAATGAGCACTCGGTTTTCTGATTTCTACTCTTTAGATATCAATGTTGTTTTTTTTTTTTTTTTTTTTTTTTGGGGAAGGTGTCAACACTTAGTTTCTGGAGCCGTAAAAACCTTACCTCTAGAGTCCCAGAGTGATAATTTTGAATGTCATTATTTTCTAGTCCTAAAAGAGTTGGATCACCTATTTGCTTTGTAGTGATAAGGGCCACTCCGCGCAAGAAAGCCTGACTTTGAGGCACCCAAAATGTTCAATATAAAATTGAAAATCCATAGAACGCAAACAGAGACTGTAAAACAGAAAAACACAAACAAAAGAGAAAAAAATTAAATAAAAGCAACATCATATGCATAAAATATACATGTTCCTAAAAGGTAATATACCTCCCCCCTTACTAAATATAAAATTCACTTCAAAATCAAAACCTTCACTGACAGACATCCTTCCATCTTCATATCGGAAGACTTTTCTAATCTTGCCATCTCAGTCAGTTCTTATATCTGAAAAGGTACAGGTTGCTTATCTTGTCACAGGTTTTGGAGCAAGTTTTACTGGTAAAGTTTTTGTGGTCTAACAGGCGAGGAGGTTAGTACATCTCCCAATGCCCAACAATGATTGGAAGATCTTTAGTTCTGTAGCGGGGCAGCATGAGTAACTACTAGTGAAGAATCCTTTCCTCTAATCTCAAAGCTGCCACAGAATGTTCACCAGCAAGTTGCCATAGGGTATGGATGAATTCGGGGATTGTTATGTCCAGTAGACTTTCTCCAGCGATACAGCACTTGTCAGTCTTAAATGCTGCTGGATACTATTTTCAGCCCTTGATTCTCAGTTGATGATCCCAAGCCAGGCTTTAGTTAATTTCATGAAGGTTAGACTAATGTAGGGTCAGGCTTTTCATCCATCAGAAACGAATCGGGTGTTACAGGAGGCGGTTAAACTCTTCCAAGCAACATGTGTTACCAGAGAACATTAGGCACCTGCCTAGTGTCCTTCATCAGGATCAGAACTAGATTGACTTAAATAATGTTCTGTTCTTATTCAAATCAAACATCTGATCATGAGAGAATAATAAAGTGTGCTTTCTCACATTTCTAGACCATGTACGAGTGGTGATACCACTGGCCACTCCCTGACACACTCCTGCTGTGGACCAAGAGAATCCTCAAAATTAATCTCATTTGTGACAACTAAATGGCTGATTCAAGGAAACCATTTAGTTACAATTTTGTTCATTTTGATTCTCAAATAAATCGTCTTCAAGCCTAATGGATTGTTTAAAGCAGTTTAGCATCACTGCATAAAAAAATATAAAAACATTGTGTCACAATTGCTTCTACTGCTCAAATCTTCATGCTACAGTGGCTCATCATGCCCAGTGCATTTCGGTTCACGTGACCCTTCGTCAGAGGTTTCTGTAAATCAAACAATAAGTCCATATGTAGACGGTACGGAAGCAGATCTAAAATATAAAATACATCCATGCACCTGTGTGTACATTTAGACACTGGATAGTGACTCTCCTTCATATGAATGATTGTACTGTGTCTAGAGACCAAGGAGTTTCCATCCTCAACAGGCACAGTGCCTGTATGAACAGCTCTGATGTGCAAAATATAGAAAATCTAAACCATCCTGAGAGCTCAGTGCGTCCATTAGAATGTAAAAACAAAAGTCACTGAAGCAAAAGACACGTACGTTGTGAAACGTACGAATTGCAAGAATCACTTCAACCATGCAACTCGCGGCTAAATTAAAAGTGCAGAAATCATAAACCAGTGCTGCTTACAGCTAGCGCCCATTGTCGTCTCTCAGTCGCTAGATACGTATACAGGTGAAATTGTGCTCCCCAACCTATAAACATGGCTTGTCATGTCAAGCGCAAGCACTGCAGTGCGTGCATCCCACTTACCAAAATCCCCACGCTGTGGCTAAAAAGCCTGAAAGTTTACAATGCAGCTAGCATTGCCATGCGCTGCTGAGTACTGCACAGTGATGGTCATGCTGTCCAAGGATTTTTACCAAAACAGGACAGAAGAATGCACTTCAAACTATTAGAATTTAAAGTGAAATTGCTGGTCCCCTCTTAAACCTTTATGATCTTTCCGAGGAAGGATCCTCCTAATGCAGGTGAACAGCTCTACATCTAAGCTCTCTTTCTCTGTACCGGTGGGCCCTCGAGCTGGGAGAGACTGCTCCACATTGAAAAACTCCCCTCGTTACTACATTACCCTGAGAGTGAGAATCTTAGAAGCGGGCGGGCTTAGCCAACTCTGTCGTGCCACTCATGCATAACTGCAGAGTCGTGATATTCCGTAACAATCTGGCATTTACACGTAGACATATACTTACCGTGTTTACTGAAAAGAGGGTGGGTAGGGACTAGGGCCTCCAGCAGGATGTCTTCTTGTTGAAACTGTCAGAGGATCCTCTGCCCATCTCTTCCCCAGTCTTCCCTCTCTGTGATGTATTACAGATTCTACTGTTGCACCTACAGCCTAGCTGGTCGTCTTCAAAAGCAGTTTCTCCTCCGCTGACCTGTTGCCCCAGGAGGGCAGTTGACAGATCGTGCTGTGGTCCATCTTGGACCTTGAGGGGCTAGTTCCTGAAAACATTCTGAGAGAGACACAGATCCTGGCCCAATGCTACATATCCTATCGAAGGAATAGATTGTGCGTTTAGGCTACGATGTGACCTCAGTCCAGCATTTTTTTTTCTTTATTTATATATATATATATATATTTTTTTACTTTTTTCTTTGGCGCAGTCCTGTATTGGTAGTCAACTGCACTATTCCATTAAAATATACCACTCGGGGCAACAAGTGACTACTGAATTTTGTACACTACAAACATCTGTCGGAGCGTTACTTCTTATGAGAGTTATAATACTGGGTATTTGCTGAAATTCCCTATTCCAGCCCACCCCTCGGAAATGTATGCCCATTAGCCGTGTCTGAGCATCAGAGTATCCCTCAGTTCGATCAAAAACTCACACCAATTTGGTGCACACACTGGCCTCTTGAGCCAGTGCCAGCCTCTACCTCAGATTCTTTCACTTGAGACTTCCTACTGACTCCTGCATCTTCTACTCTGATGGTTCTTTCTTTTTTTGATGCTTTTGTTGGTTTTTACAGAGCCACTTGGGTGCTTCGCAGACACACAGTTTTCATTGCTAAGTCTGTCAATAACTTAAACATGGAACAGGGCATCCCTTTACATGTACTTGTCCACAAGTTCTTGCAACCTAGCAAAAGAGACAGTGCACCGTGTGTAGATCAAGTAGGTCGAATGCATACCATCTTTTCAGTGTAACCACTGATTACGTTTACGAGTTCCATTTAGATTTACTGAATGCAAATTCATTTTGTGAATATTATGACGTTCTGCAATGCACCCTCTACCTATGTTGGATACCCCTGCACTAGATTTTAAAATTTCCATTCAGTTTCACTTATACAGAACGTCTTGGCCTCTTTGAATGCAGTACTACCTCAATCACTGGATTTTTGGCTCCTGCACCCTGAAATGTTCCGAACATCATGGACTTGCTTCTTCTTGCTCATTGCACCTCTGCTAAGGATGCGTCATTACATTTCCACAATTGTGTTCTTACTACTAAAAAAATACTGTGCAGCCATCCAGGGATTCCTTGCATTTTCTGTAAAGTTCTGATCACTGGATAAGTGTCCAGGGAAGTATTTTAGGCTGGCAGTTCCCTATGATGTGGATGTTTCAACACGGTTTTGAGCAACAATGAAACCCCCTTCCCCCAACTATCCTCCCTTGGGCCTGTCGAGTGGTGTGTCGGAAAGTGGGACATATGACATGACCCTGATGCAAGAGTAAAGGGTAGTTACCTGTACTCCTCGTCTGTCAAGGCACCCAACTTATGCCCCCCCCCCCCCTTTTGCTTGGACCTTATGGCTGGCAGTAGCTGAGGGTACTGGGGTTCTGCACATGGTGAATAGGGAATAGGCTGAAAGCAATTGGTTTATAGGGACGCACATTCATGGCAAGTTCCAAATTACTGCTTGTTTTGGAGGCTTGAAAGCAGTTTTCAGTGTTCGGTCACTGTGTAGCTTTCATTGGGTCACAGAGGCAGGACCAACTGAGTGCTTGCATGATCAGAAGGTCCTATTCTGATGGATACATCCAACCACTGATTCCTCACCTTTAAAATATCCACAGGCACCAGAATGGATTCAGAAAATTCTTCATTAATGCTCCTGCGCACTGGTAAGTGGCGCCATTTAGCTCTGTGAAAACTCTGTACTGCCATAGAAGTGTCCGAGCAGAGCCACACATAAGAACCACTGCTGCACAAGGACGTTAGTTCCTTTCTTTCTGCAGGCTTTGATGCAGATCTGTAGGTTTGCTCCCTTGTCAATCTTCCAACCACTTACAGATTTTTTCACAGTGAGAACTATGCCCCCACTGAAAAGAACAGGAGGATTCAAGCTGTGCTGAGACTGCAGGAACCAGATGCACAAGGTCTGTCTCAGGTGTTTGGGCTTCGTGCGCACCCTAAGTCATCCGAAATGTGTGCCGCCTTGCACCCGGAGCTGTCAGACTGGCATATGAAACTTTACATCACCAAGCACAGAAGAGGCTCTAAGGCTGCCACCCACTTTTTGACCCCCAACTCTGGTACAGACTTTAGGTCCATGGGAGTAACTTTCATACCGGTGCCAAAAGGTCAAGTGCTGATGCCCATAATGGGCACCGATCCGCCATCCCCTAATCTCGATCAGTGTTGCACTGAAAGATCACAGAAACTCAACCAATTATAATTCAATTTGTCTCTGATCCGAGATGTCTGTCTTGAATTCAACACAAGCAGATTATCTCTGTGCTAGTTGGCTTTCACTGTGACCCAATCCAAGAGGCATCCCATATCCCTCGTGACATTGATGATGACAGCAAAGGGGAAGGATTGCTTCCCCTTTATATACTGATGATGCTTTCTATCCGGACGACCAGTACACCAGCAGGCTAAATACATCCCCAAAACAGCTAGATTCACCACAGGGGCCACCCGCTGAGGAAAGCGCCTGGTTTGCAGTGGTGGTTAGAAGGGCAGCTAAAGTACTAGGATTACAGTGGCTCACCGCTGAGACTAAATCAAATGTGCCCACCAACATTCTGCATCCTGGGTCTATTTCCTCAGAGCAACTTCTGCCATTTAAAGAAGCCCTTACTGATGCCTTCATGGCTACATGCACTAAGTCATGTTCAAGTCTTCTGGTCATTCGGCTCATTGCTTGATGATATCGACCTACCCTTCCTAATGAAACACCCCACAGTGGAGAGCCTGATTGTCCAAGCCTCAGCAAGTAAGGTCAACCCGGGTTCCTTTCCAGACAGGGAATCAAAAATAACTGACACACCTGGAGAAAAATCTATTCTCTTCTGTCAGTCTAGCACTTAGCTTTATCAATGCAGTTTGCTTACTAGGCCAGTACACAGCAGGTGATATTTTACTGGCTGTCCCCAGGGATCTCACAGCCTTGTAAGCTTAATATATTTATAATGGCCAGAATGCTGCAAAGTACAAGCTGTAGGCAAGCCTGGACATGACTGACTGTATCGGCAGGGCTGCTGGCATCATTGTCCTGCTTAAAAGGCATGCCTGTGTGCGGCTAACAGGTATTCTGATGACGTGCTAATGTCTGTCATGGCTATGCCATTTGATGGCATCTGGGTATTTAGGGAAAAGTCTGATTTGGTGCTGGAATGAGTCAAAAACAGTAATGCTGCTGTACACTGCTTGGCTTATCGAGGCGAGTGAAACCATTCCCCCACTAGTTTAGGAAATTTAGAGGCTAATCCAGAGGGTTCGTTTTCAGAAAAAATCAACTGTCACAGCCTGTCGTACAACAACTGCCCCACTCCTTTTATGGGTTTGGGCACTGGAAGCATTAATGTGATTAAGCAGGGACTGTGTTCCTCCACCTCATCCTCCCCTGCTACTGAGCCACTTAGCTTGACCTCAGAGACCTACGTTGGCCAGTAGGTGGCAGGATCCAATGTTATCTCCCCAGCTGGACCCCATCATGTCAGACAGGTGGGACTCACAAATCGTCCAAAAAGGGTGTGTCCTACCTTTTATTTCTACACCTTTCCATATGCCAAACTGCATTTGGGAGGAACACTCTGGAATCATGATGCAGGAGGTCAATCTTATGCTCTTCAGAGGTACCAGTGAAGCATATATTGAAGTCGGAGAGAGGGATGGAATCTTACTCTCACTCGTTCCTCATCCCGAAGAAGGGCAGGGTGTTAGGCCTATTCTAAACCTTTGCCTATTGGACACCCTTTCACTAAAAGACATATTCAAAATGCTCATACTGGCGTAGATTGATTCTTTTTTGGCAACACGAGATTGCATGGTTTCCCTGGACTTGTAGAATGCTTATTTCCTTAAATCCACTTTGTTTGCTGTGCTCCCTTTGGCTTTACCATGCATGGCCACTCAGTTGTTCACAGAAGTGATGGCTTTTGCCTATATTCGTGGTCGGAGTACATGTATTCATGTATGTCCACGCTAGGCTTCTGAAGGTGACCTCACCAGAGTCACTCATGGACCAATTCCAGATGACAGCTGTACTCCTTATGTCATTGGGATTCACTATCAACGTGAAGTCGGACCTGAGCCCCACGCAAAGGATCCCTTTTACTGGGGCAGTCTTCCAACTTAGTTGAGTTCAAGCCCTTTCCTCCACCACAGTGAGCCTGGATACGCAGGACTGATTCTGAAGTTTGGGGATTAGTCCTGGGTCTCTCTGGGAAGGCCTCTAAAGGTTCTTGGTCCCTTGCTCATGTATCCTCGTCACAAAAGCCAGGTGGCACATGCAGGCACTGAAGTGGTACCTTAAATTCCAGTGGCTAAACATCGGGGTTCAGTCGCCAACTCCATCCTGATCTAGAAGGAAACTACATAGCATACTCAGTGATGGTTGGTGGACACACATTTCAACCTTGGCAGACAGATGGCTTACCATTGTGACAGTTGTGTCTGCTGGGTTGGGGATGTCACCAGGGAAAGGTAGAAAAAAGAAGCATCTGGTCTCCAGTGGTGCTCCAGATCCATACTGACCTGTTGGAGCTTTTGGCAATCGATTGAGCCCTGAAAGCCTTACTGATAACTTTCAGAGGAAGGATAAAGCAGGTCCTCTTGGACAACACTACCTCTGTGTGGTTGTGCAAGAAGCAGTGCAAAGTGGTTTCCTGGCTCCTGTGCCAGGGGGCCCTATGCCTCTGACGGTGCCTGAACCAGTGGAACAATTACCTGATCACCAACCCCCTGGCGGCTCCCTGAATGCCGGAGTGGACAAGCTGAGTGCATGACCACAGTATGCACCTTCATCCTGAGGTGGTGCAAGGCTACTTCAATCAGTGGGATACGTTCTGGCTACACCTCATTGCAGTTGACAAGGAAGCAGTGTCAGCAATTCTACAGTATGGAGTTTCCTATAAAATGGTTGAGAGGCAACTTATTCCACCTGAAATGGAAAGAGGGACTCCTGTAAGCCTTTCCTCCCCTACCTCAAAATCTGAGAAAGATCGAGTCAGACTAGGCTCAAGTCCTTATAATCGCCCACAACTGGGCCAGGAGAGTGTATTAGCGGTTTCTCCGGGGCCTGAGCATTTGTCTTCTGATCAGGCTTCCACTTTGGGTGGACATCCTGTTTCAGCAACGTGGCAGGATCATGCATCCAAGTCTCGACAACTTACACCTCTCTACCTCGAGAATTGGGGGGGGGGGGGGGGGGGGTGGCGCAGCTAAGTGCGCTTGGTGACTAAGATGGTCAATGTCACCCTTGTCGCCATGTGCCCTTCAACGAAGTCAGTCTGTGCTGAGCACTGGAATCATTTGGTATTTTTGTGTGGTGCCCAGAACTCAGCCCCCTTTATAAGCTAAACTTTAATTTATCATTTTGTTTTTTCTTTCATTTGTCAAGCAATGTCTTGTGGTGGAACACAGTGAATGGTTATTTGTCAGCTATCTCATCCTTCTTACATTTACCTGCCCAACCATTGTTATTCAAATCACGAATAGTGCTGCATTTTCTGAAAGGTTTGACACACGTTTTCCCCAAGTCATTTGTGATGCCTCAGAGGAACCTTAATCTGGCCTTGACATTTATGTGCACGCCTATTGAGCCAATGGGCTGCTGCTCTTTGAGGCTCCTGACTGACTGTCTTCGTTATTGCCATCACGTCAGCAGGCCATGTAGGTGAACTGCAGGTACTGTTGGAACAGCGCCCTTCAACACCTTTTGCCTGCATAGATAGATATTGAGCGCACGGGCAGCATTCTTTCTTAAATGTGTGACACTCTTTCATGCTGGCTTATTTATCACTCTGCCAGGGTTCTTACCTTGAAGGAGGAAGAGCCACTTTCGTCACCTTGACCTCAGGAGAGCGCTTTGCTTTTTCATCGGCTGCACAAAGGAATACCAGGCAGACAGTCAACTGTTCGTGGGATTTTCAGGCGAGAACAAAGGCAAGGCAGTGCAAAAAATAACCTTGTCCAAGTGGTTAGTCCTCAGCATCAACATCTGCTATGCACTAAGAAGCAGCCTGCTGAGGGCCTGCAGGCTCACCCCACCAGGGCCAGGGCTGCTACAACAAAGTTGGCTTGAGGCGTTCTTGTAATAGCTAACTGCTGGTCTGCCACATGGGTGTCAGTGTCTTGACCAACAGGTCTAGCAGGAAAGTCACTTTGCCCCCTTCGTTCTACAGGACTTTGGTCTGAATTCGCTCCTATACCCTCCACCTCTGAGAGGTTTTCTATGGTATCTGTTAAAAGGTGAGAAGTCTGTGATTAGATCTATCCATCAGAAAAACAAGTTACTTATCTCTTGTAACACTCTGTCCGTAGATTTCTCACTGCCCCCCCACCCTCTCTTTCTGTGGAGTGCCAACTTTGATAGTCTAAAAAGGTTCACATTTAAAGATTGTCTCACTGTCACTTACAGTTTGTCTAAATTATACATCTTAGTACGCAGAAGGAGAAAGATCCCAGAAACAGACTTCTGCGCACAGAGTTGGTGCTTATATGCAACTCCGTTCGATGACTTCTGAGGCAGTATGGAGTCATCTCAGAGCCATTTGGTGCCATCTACTGGCCTAGAACAGTATTGCTGAATAATTTACTGGTTTCAGTTTTGGCACCGGAGGGTTTTGTAAAGATGAGGAATCTGCAGTTAGAAAATCCACAAGAAAGAGCGTTAAAGAAGTTAAGTAACTTGTTTTAAAATTTCAAATCTGATTCAGAAGTACTGTATGTGCATGAGTTCAGAGTAATTAAAAAAAAAAATGCTTTTTCTGGAAACTGATTTTTGTATATCTTGCTACTGGGTAGACTTGTGAAATTATCTTTTACTTCTGAAACTTTTACTTGGGCTGTGCTTGCTTCGCCTCCTCTCTTCCAAAACTACAGAATGTAAGGAGCCATAATATACTCTTTCCAACTATTTTCAAAGATTTCTCCTCTGCATTGTGATACCCAGAGCTAAGAGACACATCATGGAACTCTACAGTGTACAGCTGTAGCCTCTCCTCTACATTGGTACTGTACTGAGTTAAGCGATATTTAGCCCTTTCCAGTGTTACTGAATGACATTGAACAGTGTATTCAGCAGCGTGTGACTTTTTAAACATATTTTGCCTAGTAAGCCTAAATATAAGTTTTGTTGACAGATTTTACGATAAGATGAAACCCAAAAGTCTATTTCTAAACTTAACAAGATGCCTCATTCACAATTGTGGTCCAGTGGCCTGTTCAAGATTGTGTAAGACCTGCTTCTCTCCTTTGTCTCTTTTCAGTTTATATATTTGTAGAGAAAGCACAATATGGTATCCATGAACAATCTTGAGAACTGCAGATGGGCCTCCACATGACGCCAGCGCCGAGTGATGATTCCTTTCTTAACAAAAGCTGTTTCATGCCATGGATACATCTTGACTTCCACTTAATAGAAGGAACGCATCGTAGGTGCCCTTCTTGACTCCAAAGGGAAACTTTAAGCATATTCCACTAGGCAATTATGAAACCTTGAAGGGATAGGCAGACATGCCCTTAAATATCTCAATCGACGCAGGAAAGTAACCGTGGGTTTGATTGGTACCAGAGCAGGTGACTTTCCCATAATCCACTTGGCTGTCTTGAAACTGACCAATAAACGTGACTTTTTCAACATCGGTAGAACAGAGTTTTTTGTATAGAGTATCTTATATTAAGAGCTGCTGCCCTCAAATTTACTAAGTTACTCGCTTATCACTTGCTCAAGCCACCTTGAATCTGTTCCTCTGTTCAGAAATAGTGATCACAGGAGAAAAAAAATCACAAAATCAAATGGCCCATTTTCCTTTGGGACAACCTGTGGTTCCATACCCACTGCCCTCTCCTGGATGGCAACGTTGGAAGACCCCAGGTCCCTGACCTTGGGTTGAAGGACATTTTCATTGATTCAGAGTATGTCATGGACACATTGTGAACACTCTTCTGTAGAGTTCTCTAACTCCCTATTCGAAACAGAGGGTAAGAGATGTACTATGGCGCAAGTTATAGGGCTATGTGATTACAGTTGTGTGATTTAGTCTCACATGTTGGGATTAGGGCGTCTTTAGGACAGTGCGATCGGTGCGGCCGTACCTAGTGCTGACCTGGATTGGGGGGCGCTGACTTCAAGGGGGGGGGGGCTGTGTTTAGCAATAACTTAGAAACTTGCGATTTAAAAGAACCTCCTGAAAAGTTTCTTGTGTGTCCAGCCTTCACGAAGCACTTAAAATGTCAAGATACCTCTTGTGATTAATGTTCCTGCTAGGGAGAGAAATTAGAGTATTGTCCAGCGGCAGCTTTGACTTGCCATTGAGTTAATATGCCTGCTGCAAAGAACAGAACTATATTTTATGTGGATAGTTGAGTGGATTAGTAACGCCAGCCTTTACAACCGCTTTTAAAACAAATGAATGTAAGTGAAAGGGGAGCTATGGAGAGACAAGGGGTGCATTTGCCGCCTGGTAGTGAGGGAATCCAAGGGGGTGGTCATGGGGTGGGGGGACCCCAAAAAAGACTGTTGCACAGGGCTCTACCAGCGCTAAAGCCGGCCCTGGGGGGGGGGGGTATAAGGCAAAGTTTCTAAATGTAATGATGTGTTGGTGGAAACTACACGAGCTGTGGTTAATTAAAACTTGCCTGGGTTGTATCCATAGCTTCTGTAATCCTGGTTCCTTCAGATTGTAATTTTGGGTTGAATCGTCCATCCTACAGAGGCCTGCTCTAATTTCCTGCAGTGACATTTGAATGGTGCAGCTGCGGTTTGAACTTCACTGTGCTCGGGTCATCTTAGTGTATATGAAAATATCCTGGGCAAGCTCGTATGACAATTGAATACTTCTCAGGGAGAATTGAATCACCAGTTAGTTGTTAACCATGAATGTAATTCCCACTCTAAAAAGTGCACAGTGTATCTCATGCAGTCCGCCCTATTACCCAATATTACAATGAGATTCTTTTTCTAGAACTTTTTATTAGATTTTTTACTGCAAAAAATCATTAGAAACTGGTCGTCAGCAGGCAGAAATAACTTTTAAATTGATAGACCTTTGGTGCATGGAGGCCGGCAAGGCTTGCCCTGAGACCAACAATAACAAAGTGCTGAGCTCTCGGTAGCAATGACCCTATCAAAAACAATAGCAACACACCCACCAGAAGCACCAAAACCCATTTTGTTCAAACTATTGATTTATTCCTCTCCTCCGAACCCTGCCTGGTGCATGGCTCTAGGTGTATCCCACGGTAGGTCGCCCATCCTTCCCATATTTTATAATATTTCCGGGGGTGCCCCTTTGGTACATAAATAGGACGCTCCAGTCCTAGACTGCGATCTATTCCCTCCTTCCACCAATGAGGGAGCAAGGGCATCTTTCCCGGCCTTAGCAGTGTCCGGTTTGGCTATGCACAAACCGCAGCAAGGCTCGCTTCATTGGAGATATGCATCCAGAGTGCATTGTGTGGTCCTCGGCAATGTTAGTCCCAACACCCCCTCCAAACAGTTGAAGACACCCACCCGTAGGGGCCAGGACAGCGCAACCCCAAACAGTAAGTAGGTAGACACCCATTTCGGACTGGCAATGCAGACAGGCTGCAGACACAATCAGTCCCCTCCTCCACAGCCTTTTCCTCATGAAGTAGACCCTGTGTAGGAAGTACAGCTGTATGAGGGGATACTGGAGGCCAAGGCAGTCTCTCTGGGGAAGGCCAGCACCTCTTTTCAGTCCTCAGCTTCAAGGGGGCCCAGGTCACGGCCCGTACCTCCTGCAGGGGCCCAAAAGTGTCTGGTGTATTAATTATTTGGGACCGGAATATGACTGAGATCTTGTGGTGTGGGATGTTTGTCATGAGAATTTTACCTTCAAATGGGCTAAATTCAGGAATCTCTTCTAGGTGTGTTATGTATGGCGTAAGAGTGTGGCAGAGTTGAAGGTATTTCTAGAATTGGGTTTTGTGGAGGTTGTACTCCTTTTGTAGGTCAGCTAAATTCTTTAGTGAATTCCCTTTGAGCACATCCCCCAGCCGGAGCATTGGAGGGTCACTCTAGGTTGAGCAAGCGCTCCCCCTCCTAAAAATGTATTCTGTAGTAAATAGTTGGGCACACATGCTTTTAGTGGGGTGATGTGAAGTCTGTCAGATTTCACCTGACTTTTTTATATTCCCACACTGACAAAAACACACACACTTAATCTCTATGTTTTGAAGGCCCTAAAGGTTGATTAGTTTGAAAAATACGTTTTAAGTACCCCCTAACAATCCTCCATCCTCCCTCTTTCCGGTGCCCCCTTTGTGTCTTGCTTTCCACATAATGCGTTTCAAGAAGATGTCCTGGCGCGATTGTTGGGGAATCTGAAGCTCACCCCCATATAATGTACTTCTTCACCTCAGGTCCCTGGCAGTAAAGTGCTGGTAAGCCCTGGCTTCTGAAATAAAGCGCTTGTTAGCTCTGGCCTTTAGGGTAAAGTGCTTGTCACCCCTGACCTTTGGTGCAGAGTGTCTGTTAGCCCTGGACTCCGATGTAAAGTATTCATAATTCCTGGCGTTGTGTGTAAAATACTGATTAGCCCTGGCCTTTGCTGTGAAGTGGTTGTTTAGCCGTGACCTCTGGTAGGAGGTGGTTGTCAGCCCAGCGGCTGGGTGTAAAGCAGTGATCAGTAAGTTCCTTTACTGTAAAGCAGGGTCAGCCCTTGGCCTCGAGTGTAAAGCACTAGTCGCCCCTGGTTCGCTCATAAAGAGGTTGTTTTATTATTTAACATGACCACGTGATCGAAACGAAGCCCTACTTGCTATCCCCACTGTGGCCTGTGAGTTTCCTTTCCTGCCCCTCCTCTGGCCCTCTAGCTCCTGCTTATCAGAGAGTTGTTTACGGGGAAGGCCTATCTGGGAGTGCCAGCTACTCTCTCGGTTGCTTCCTGGAAGGGTTTGGTTTTCCTTCTGTCATCTGAAGCTCACGAATAACACTTCACCATGTATTTTCTGTCTCGATTTGAAAGGGGTTGCACTGCGACTGCTTGGACGGTAAGTCTCCATATACTTGTTGAGTGCCAGTGTCCGTCTTCCTGGAAGTGCAGTATCCCCCTCCGAAGGGCTCCCGGGAACCTTCTGGCTGAACCTGCTTTCTTAGAAAAGATAAAGGGGAGATCTATGTGCATGGATAATATCCATTCACATTGTCAACGACACACACAGAATTCTTTAACGGTGCCTTAAATAATAGGTGTGCTGATTACTTAAGTTCCCCAGTGTGTATTAGTTACAGAGGTGTCGAAGCAGGAACGCACGTGAGCTTAGGTTACAGGAGAGTGTCTGCAGCATTCACTATGCCAACTGAGCAAACCCATAGAGCACAGGCTGTCTTTTCATACCTGCTATTTATTCCACATGTAAATAAGTGTAAAGCAAAGCCACCAAGCAGGGGTAAAGTCGAAGCTAGAAGAATACAGTGCCGTAATATTGCATGCCAAGGAGTTTGAAACTAAGGCCTTGACTGTAGATTACAGAAATATAATTGCTATCAACGTGGCTCAGCCAAGCAGAAGAGAACCAAGCCAGGCCTTAAATGAGCACTGGCAAAGCCGATAGCTCTGATGCTGGCTAACAGCCTTTGTCATTGCTCATGTTGGTTTTTGCTGTTTTTTTGTCATGGTTTTTGCAAAACATTGTATAAAAAAAGTATATATTTGGTTTCAAAAAATTACAAATTGACATGACACTTAAGGGGACTACAGTTTGTGGGTGTGCTGCTTGTGAAAGTGCAGAATGCCTTCACTCACAGTTAAGTTAGCCAGCGGCTGATGAGCACTGCCCAGTGCTCTATGCTGTAGTGGGCAGCAAAAAAATGTTAAAGACATAATAAGCCAATGATGAAGAGGGGTGGCTGAAAGCCCCTGTAAGTAAATAGATTATACATATCATTTTAGTAATATCAAATGGTCCAGGCCTACGCCAGACCTAAAAACGACTGCCTTTCATTTGCAGGATATAATAGGACTTGGTCTGATACCACCATCAGCCCGGGGGCACTGCTGAGAATGCAGATGAAGGCAGAATCGGAATCAGAAAACTGGAATGCGGTACAATGAGTTGCAAGAGAACAAATACTTCTTAGCTACTGAATGATCCAAATTGAAAACAAGTTTGAACAGTTCTGCAACGTGGTCTAAAAGTTGAATCCAACCTTCAAGATCCACAAACTGGGTGAATTTGACTCCAGGCCCTTCCTTTCCAGAATAGTTTTTCCTTACATTAACCACAGGGGCAACTGGCACAGGATCCACCCAAGAGTGATCAGTACCATCTCCTTCGTGTAGACTGTCAGCCCGGGCACTATGCCACAAGAATTGCCAAATGGATTTGAGTGGAGAGGAAATGGCGGCTGTGTACTTTCTGCGCACACACTTAGTAACAGATATTCCAATTACAGGTACATTAGATATTATCAAGTACTCCCACTGGTTGCTCAAAAGATGAAGAAAAGCCACTAAGTTTTCTTCAGAAGGACAATGTCCATGGACATAAACAACAATCCCAAGCCCTGGAGCAGTAGTTGAAATACACTCCTGCGAGCTGTCTTCTCGAATGCTTTATCATCGCTCAGTACTTCAATGAGCACCTGCTCTAGGAACATCTCGAATACTTTTCTCAGCCCTGGTGAAGTCAACTAGGATACAGATATACAGAGACAAAGCACGTGTTGCTCATGCTGACCTTGATTTGTGAATAAAGACTACAAGAATACTGCTCACAGAGGAGGGGATTCTGACTATTGTTGGTGAGCTCGAGATTGTTGTTTATGTTCAAATCGATTTGAAACTTCCCCTTTGCAAATTTTAGCCGACATTAAGTTTTACAACACTTAGCTGCCGTGTTTGACTACACTTTTTATTGGTGTATTCCCTAACCATTTTTGATAGGGTATGTTTTTTTTCTTCTTCACTGAAAAGCATCCTACCAAAGTTGTAATGATAAACCTTGAACCCGAAATAATGTCAGACGGGCTGAGTCAGAAATGTTCCCGGAGTAGGTGCTCATTGAAGTACTGAGAGATGGTATGGCATATCCACCTGCCACAGAGTTATAGTAACACATAGCAGTATGAATCCAGCAGGTCATTTATTCGTGGACGGCCAACCTTCACCTTCCAGGATAGATGAAATAAAGAGCTCCGAGCTTGGTAGTAATAGCACCTAATATTAAAGCACCAAAAATTAATAATATATCGTGCTGGACACTCTAGAAGACTACATACAAATCTGCTGTGACTGGTTGTCGTATGAGCCGACTGGTCCATTTTCCTCTGCCCCAGTCATCTCTGGGAGCTATGCGATGGCAGGCTCCCTTTTCCAGCTTGTGATCTTGTGCCAGGAACGGAGTCCGTCCATTTGCAGTTGGTCCTCCAACATTCCGGGTAGAGTCACACTGCCAAGATGATGCTGTGGCGCATTAAATGCTTTTGGATGGCTCTCGTCTGTTCTGGGTTTCGATGCGAGAGGGATACTGCACTACCAGCCACGCGAGCTTTTGCTTGTCTGTGTGTCTGTCCATCCTAAGTCGTAGGTCTTCCTGTGAGGCTTCAGTTTGCGCTTTTCACGATGCTGGCTTCATCAGCCTGCCAGAAATGCTTTGCAGTGAAATGTCTGGCTCATTCGCACCACTCTCTGCACCCTAACCCACAGCTGTACACACGCATCTCACCCCATCTAGGCCGCCTTACATCTAGCCCCTTTTAAAGAATGAACTCTCCAGAAGGCGCTCAGAAAATCGATGTGAATGGGAGTGCTTTGAAACCTCCTAAAGGGGATGAAGTGCTATAAATTCTATAATACAATACCACTCCTAGCACAAGCTAAGCCTTATCCGCACCACTGTGACCATTTTATCATTTTCCATACAATTCCCTGCACACCCTCATTCTTACCGCTCTCTGCACATTTTCACATGCACCAGTCCTGCTGCATTTACACCACTCCCTGCGCACCCTAGCTCTCAACAACAAATTCTGAAGGGAGGGGCGCATGAGGTCTTCCTCCTTCTGCTTGCGGTATTTCCTGTGTTTGCTGTGTGCGTCTGCCAGCTTAAAATATAGAACTACCTGTGATCTCCCTTTCCAACAGGCTGTAAATGCACTGCTGAAAGCGTCCAGCCTTGGTAAGAGATACAGCTATCGTCTGGCCTTATGGGTCGTGTGGTTTTTGGACATTGGGTTGTTTGGGGTTCGACACTTAAGCTTTGCAAGTAAAGAAAGCCATTTTGAAGTGAAAAGTCAAATGAATGACACTGGGCATGAGTTGCCGGCTGCGAGTGGCTTCCCTCCTCCATGAGGTAATATTGGGCAATATTGTTTTACATCAGGTCATGGGTCTGGTGAGGGGGGCATTGTTGTACAGACGTTCATGGGTGCAGCAGAGTTATAAATCAGAGTGAACAGGGGGTCCGTACCTTTCCTGTAACATCCTAAAATCAAGTATTGGCTAAGCCAAGAGGTTTGAATGTGGCTTGCTGGTCTTTATTTTTACAAATGTGTACAATATGCAAAAACATCTGGCAAAGATATAACAAATATGAATATGAAGGAGTAACCTAGCAGGTGTGACTCACCAGCCCTGTCACTGAAGTGCACTTTTTTAAAGCACATTTACACATGTGATCAGGGAAATCCCATTAGTTATAGTGCAAGAGAGCTAATGGGTGTCACAGGCTGATCCAGTCCCCCCAAGCTATGGTGGATGGAAGCCAAATATAAATGGCACCTAATAGGCAAGTTGAAGAAGAAAGCTAACCAAAAGCCCCTGTATGTAGGTGTGTATGTATACATTTTTCTGAACTTTTGGGAAAATATAAGGTTAACGCGACAGCTAAAGCTTGCTGTAGGCCAGGCCTATTATTCCCTGTACATACAATGGTAGTGTTACAATCGAATAGTCTCGGTTGTGGAATTGGTTGTGTAGTGTATTCTGCTAATCCTGATTGTGACACTGACATTTAGCTTGGGAGTTGTGCAGATCCTAATCTCCATAGTGTGTTTTTTTAAAGCAGGGCAACTAACGAACCCTTTTGGAGCCTATCGACCTCCAAAATTGTTCCTTAATCTACTTGTATAAAAAATCGTTCTGGTATCAATAAAAGTACATGCACAACATACTATTCACAGCAACTTTCTTCACTTTTCCCTAGTGCCCTCTCCTGCCCCTTTGTCGCCAATGCATAGCAGTGTTTTGCCATTTTAAAACTGAGATCTCGGTCTCTGCTGTCCCTTAACACTCGTTGCTAACAACACCAGAGGGCTGCTCGCGTCGTGTGTCTCTAGCTTCCGAGGTGTTCTCAGATATCTGGCGAAGTCACCTTATAAGTGTTAAAACTACTTGGGAGGGTGAGGGGGGTGGCGGCGGCGGTGGTCAGTGTGTTTTTATATCTTTTTTATTTATTCCTACCTCCTTCACAGAAACTAAAAACACTCACCTACGTTACACACTCTCAACGTGGCATCCTTGAAACACCCAAGGGATACTTTGGTACCATCACTAACACAGCGCTGTGCTGTTAGCAGCAACTCCTAAGGGCGGCGAACCGTAGACCCAGGGTTTGAGGCTGCATCACACTGCTCTGCACAGTAGTAGCTGTGGCGGGAGGAGGGAACAACAGAGGAAGGAAACCGTCGCTGTGAATGACTGCTGTGCATGTGTTGTGTTGGATCATTTCTGTAGCCATTCATAACCCATTGTGGGGCACACAAGCACATTATCAGACTGGCTGCGTGCAACACCAGAGGGCCACGTGTCTTTGATAGGGTGTTGAATTTGCAGCAATCCCATGTGGGAATCATTTTGGTGTCGCCCATTAGTGACCAGAGAGGTGCTCTTTATTTTCCGTGAGGCAGCGTGGGAGAGGTGCATGCATTATAACTGTAATTAGCTGGTGGTTATAATTTGCTCTTCAGGTCACATGTTATGTTTCTTAGTTTCCCTAATGCCTTCAGTTTCCATGTGTTGATAGTCAAGTGCTTAATTTGTGGAGGTGGTGCGCACCAGCACTCTTTTTCCAGGACTTATTTTTCATCATCAGACTTATACTCAGACCAAAAGAGAGAGAGAAAGAAAACGAAGAGAGGAGAAGGAAGAGAAAAAAACAGTGACAAAACAGGTAAAGCAGGGAAGAAACAAAACCTACAAAAGTGAGATTGAGACAAGAAGTGTAGGGTGGTGAAAAAAAGACAAATGAGGCTGAATCAAGATTAGGTGGCTTCTGTACTCGCAGTAGCATAGAAACTTTGTCATGGGCCCTGGTGCACCCAAGTAAAATGGCCTCTTAGGCTGCTGTTCAAGTAGGGAAATGCGGCATTTATCAGGGTTCAACGGGCTCCTTGGGGTTTTGGTTCCCAGCGCCACTGCAGCTGCTGCACAGATGGTAGCTATGCCCCAGGGCATTAACCAGACCTGGTGTTCAGCAGAATCGGACGTGACCTTCTAAGAAAGACTGAGCTACTGAACTTGTATTATCCTGATTATTTGTTTATTATTATTACCGTTACTACTACCGCCATTACTACTTCAAATTAAGCAAAGGATATTAGTACCTTCTATGATTAAGGTGGCCCATTGACCAGTTATGAAGGCTGAATAGATCCACAAGGGATCTTAAGATGCCCGGCTTTTTTGTTGTTTTTTGTTGTTTTTTTTTTTTTAACGCATGCATTTTGCTTTCTTTTGTGGGGGTAACAATCTGAAAATCAGCAGTTGTGTAGTCTGTGAGCTGCTTTCGGATCGGCTGAGTCTATGGCGTGGATTGTACAAGAGATCCCGCAACTAGGGGTTATTAACCCTTAATAGTGAAACCGAATTTGCAGCTTTGTTGTGATGTTTAAAAACAGTGAGGACTTCTGCCTGGGTAAAAAAATCCTCCTCATACTTCCATGAACGTAATTTAGGGGTCGCCAGGGTTCGCCCCTGGGTTGCTCCTTGCGACCCCTGGTACTGCTTTTGTGACCCCTGGCCTCGGAGCTGGCAACGTCAGTGCCAAGGAAACAAGGGTAACTCGTCTTTAGGGTGATGTTTGTTTGGGGCTCCACTTTCCGTGCTTTCTGTCATTTTTATTCACTAATGCTAATATATTCTTTAATATCGGGTAATAAAAAATGGAGTTCAAAAAGCTGGAAAATTACCCTATCTGGCATCTGCAGTAAGTAAAAAATGCTTTCAAATGTATGTTGTGCTCATGCTTGCGGGTGAGAGTGTGTATATGCGAGAGCGAGTGTGTGTAAGGGTGAATGTGTGTGGGCGAAAGCAAAGGTCAAGTGGCGTGTGATGTCACTTGTGCTGTCCCTGGTATTTTGATGAATTGACATCCATGTATACTCCCTTGCTTATTTTTATGATATTTTCTGCATCTTGGTAGGCAGCCCAATAAGAGAGAAGCAGCACCCACCGGAAGCTTTCAGCGCAAACAGTGTTAGGAAACAGTTCCAAGGTGTGTGTTTCACCCCTGCACAGAAGTCAGTGAAAGGTTTCAAAACAGGCTCAGTGTTAATGAAAACAACACGCAAGGAACGTGTCACTTCTAATTACTTTGTCTACTGTTGCTGTAATTTTCACCTCGGACATTGCACAGTTCCTCGCGTTGTAATTGCATATTTCGCAAGCAAAGGCCCCGCCACCACCACCCACACACTGCTGTTCCAGAAGGAACATACTTTGCTGCTCTTCTGCAAGAGCTCCCCCAACCTGCTAGGAAGACTCAGAAGAACTTCTTCTAACTCGTGCTATTCTATAGTGGAACTCTACGGAAAAAGGGAACAAACACCATTTTGTAGGGCAACAGACCTACAACCCTGCTTCCAGCTCTCTGTAGCAGTTTGGCAGATGGGGTGAGTTGATCGGACTAGATGTTGCCAGTCACCCAACATGTGCACCCCAGAAGCACGTAAAGCAAAAGATCCATCCACCCAGTTCACTCTCCGTTGCGTGGCCTGCTCGATACCGCCAGTGCTTGTCATTAATCTAACCATAACCATAAACTTATCTCTGTCCTAAACCCAACATGTAGGGCTAACCTAAACTTGCTTTAAGCCTAGCCACAGCCCTAGCACGAAGTCTAAACCTAAGACTACCAGTTGCCCTGGACCTCACACTAAGCCTAACCCTAAACCTTGCCCTAAGCCTAGCCATTGCTCTGACACTAGGCCTGATTGTAAACCTAAGACTGGCAGACCTCACCTAATCTAAACCCTATCTTAACCCTAACCCGGTCAATGCCAATGTAAAGTTCATGTACAGTATGTGAATGTAGTATTATCGTGCGTAGCAGTATTTGTTGATGTAAAGGCTTCTGAGTGTTCATCATCATAGTGAATTTGATGTAGTGGGTGATGCACCTGCTGTGTTGTTGCTTTTTGAGTCTTGTGAACATTGCATTCCAGTGGTTATTGGTGCCTTTCATTACTGGGTCTGGCTAGAGCACCAATTGCACTCCTGATGATGCTAGGTCACAGATACACAGGTTGTGAGTGCAGAGGTTCTGGTGGACAGGTCACAAGTGCACTGTGCCTAAGCGTTGGGGCATTTCCCAGGCATCAGCTACGCTGATGTGAGGTTTAGGGTGGGGAGACCAGGCCCAAAGTGCACTTGGAGTAGGCCTCTGGGGGCGCACTGGGGACATCAGATGGGCTGTGTGAGGCTCAGGTGGCCACTCTAGGCTTTAGGTACACTAGATGTAAGCCCCTGGGTGGTACTGCTGGCCTCAGGCTCACTGGATGAGCTTCGGTACTGGGAAACCTTCCAGATGCACTTTTTGTTTGTGCTTGCAGATAAAGGGTGGGGACGAGGCCACAGGTAAATCACATAAGAGTCCGGGGATGGGCTGGCTGCACACAGGAGGTGGGAGTGGTGTACAGAGCTGTTTTTGAAGTACTCTGAGACCTACACAATGTGCCTCTGTTGCACAACTGAGGCTTAGTCAAACACCAGGGTTGGGTATTTCACAAAGATTCTTCTCGGCTATTAACAAAGCTGCATATGAAGAAACTCAGAACAGCAGCATACAGCAAGGCACGCAACAACACCGGCCCTTTGAAGAAGACCACGCACAACAGTGGTCTAGGCACTTTACAGGCACACTTTTGAACAGGCATCAGACCCAGCACAAGAGCTGCCACTGAACAGAGCTTTGGGCCAGGCCGTGGAAGACCACTCTCTGTACCAGGCATCGGAGCCAGTATTGACCCATACAGTGACTGCAACACAATCACCTTCCATGGTGACATTTTCTGGATGGTGCCACCCAGTTTTGCAGCTTGACTGAAGGAGTAAAGAGGAGGTACGCTTGTGTCTCGTTTCTGAGAATTTAAAACATTTGGATAAGCTCATATATTACATACTTCTGTACTGTTGTTTTCATTTTATGTGGAGGTGCAGGAATGTTCACATTGTAGTAATAGGAAGGGCTAACCGCACTTCCAGATCCATTATTAGACTGCTTAAGATATTAAGGACCTGATTTAGAGTTTGGCTGACGGGTACTCCATCATAAATGTGGCAGATATCCCGTCTGCCTTATTACAAGCACATCATGCCCTCGTGCACTTGTAATTAGGTGGACAGGGCAGCCATCACGTGTGAGACAGGGGGACCTGTTGGCAAACTCTAAAGCAGTCCCTAAATCTTTTAAGCTGGTATCTGGATGGTGAGGAGGTTGGTTGACCGATTCACCTCTGGTCACTATTGAAGAATGGGCTGAGGAGCTAGCCATAGGAATACTAAATCCGTCATCGCTAGGTGGATGTTTATAAGGAGATTGCCACCTGGATACTGGGTGGATTTGGACCGAGCCTTTAACCTTCAGCCCCTGGTGTGCTGAGGGGAGTGGCTCAGAGTTGCTAAGCCTGTCACTTGGACTGAAAATGTACACAGGGTTATAGACCCTGTCACCAGTGTGGCTGGGTTTGGGACTGGTATGTAGAACCTTTCGCTTTACGTTGACAGTGTGCTTCAGGGACTGGCGCTGCGATGTCAGGCCTGTCACTTCTTGAACTGGATTGACTCTGGATTGGCACCGGGTACAGATCCTTTCACCAGCTGGCCTAAATTGGCTCATGCGAGTTTCATTGCCTGTCACTTATTGAACTAGGTGAACAGATTCAGTTCAAATTTTTGTTGTCCATACGTGTTACATATAAGAAGCATGGATAGCATATAAAGTGGATGGAACGTTTGAGTGTGCATGGCACGCAGCCCAGACTCCCTCTCGCTACTGGAGGTGACCTTCGGAGTCGCAATGTAATATTGGTGGCGTGGGATGGGCCGGAGCAATTTAAATTGTGTCCACAAAGTTTACAAACGTAGCACTACGCAAAGACTGCAGGACTTTTATTGCAGAAGCATTTTTTTTGCGAGCGAATTCTCCCACACAGACATTATTTGCTAAGATTTATTTTGCCACAGATTCTATTTTTAGATTTATTGTTCACGTTTTACTTTTTAATTTGCAACCTTTGCAAAGTCAAAGCAGTCAAGTTGTGGTGGGGGGACTTTGGAAAACAAAGTTTGGAGAGGAAACCTTTCAACTTTTATCACCGGGGTGAGCCTCTTTCCAGCTGTTTGACAACCAAGCTCTTACAAGACACTGTATTGCATGGGAGGGCTGAACCAATCAGAGGGCTAGTAGATGCGCATTTACTCCACAATAAGCTTCTTGGACTGAAAGATTATTTTGATGGAGAGAGTCCCACCAACCTTTGGGATCCAGGTATGCCCAGTGCGCTGCCCTTTGAAAGGAGACATTGTAAAACATCCCATGCCCCTCGGTGGCAATGAAGTTACCCTGGGTCCTCCTCTACATGATTTTTACCTCCAGGGAGCAGAGAGACATTGTTGAGCACCTTGTATCAGATCCCAACTCTCAAGTGCGGTGAGGAAAGTGCCTCTGTCATTCAGTTAACTCACTGACATAGTTTGGGGGTCAGCAGGCAGTCCTAAACACTTCAGACCTCATGCACTGCTCCTTCTCTATTGCACGCCAAAGTAAAAGATGTGCAGGAGGTCCAACTCACCATTTCACGCTCCATCTTTCATCTCTGGTGCCCCTGGCAGCAGTTTAAGCTGGCACGGGGCTATGACACTGTTGCACTCCGTCTAGTCCCTCAGAAAACGATGTACAAACTCAAATTTGACCCTGTTAGAAATGTTAAAATGTATGGTGTGAGTGCCACGTGAACTTTGGCCCTACCCGAGACCAGTCACTGATGCACAGCTGGTTGTCAAGTAAATAGTTGTGACGTCAGTAGAATGAAGCCCCATAGAAACGGTGAAACCTCATAGCAACAGCAGGGCCGAGACAGACAGTGGACCACGGGAGACGGTTGTGAAGCCACGGCGAAACAGTAAGCACCCCCATTTCAACAATTTTGTGCACTTGTCGAAAGTGAGTGCGTATACTAGCTCCTGCACCCCCTGACTAACAAAGGATGTATACAGAATTATAGGCAACACTCCCCCCCCCCCCCCCCCCCCCCAATACTTCTCAACCTCGTTTGCTACCTACTACTACCTCCAGAAGTTGAATAGGTTATTGATAAGCCTAATACCCCAGAACAGGGGACCATAAAATGGCTGCACTCCTGCAGGAAGTGGGGCCTGCAGAGATTACTGTCCTAGCCTGCTTGTTATGATTTTGTGGATGGTGTTGATTTTGAGGTTATTTTATAGTTCACTAGTGTTTTGTTTGAAAGTACACGCTAGACATTGACTTCCGAGGGCTTGATAAAATACTTCGTAACAGAGGGGTCGTCGGTCTCTTTGTAAACAAACACCACCCCCGCCACGAACAAAGCCCTCAAGTAAAAAAGATGCATTTTTGTAACTTTTTGTTTTTAGCTCAGTCCTTCTGAAGAGAGTGGGATTTGATTGACTTCAAAGTGTCCGAATACATTTAATTTTGTTTCCACTGTTGTTGCCGCCTTCTATTACTTTCCGCCCCTGCTTGTGAAGTTACATTTTAGTGTAACCTGGTCCGTAATGGCTGAACCCCTCGTTGGTGTTAAGCGGACTGCGTGTGGAATAACTGCTGTGCTATCACCCTATGTGACGTGACAACGCAGCATTCTAGTGCCGACGCCGCACACAAAAGCCAACTGCGAAGGAACCGTTCGAGCTACTGTTTGAAAAGGGACTTGACTTGTTTGAAAAAGCTCTCCGATCCTTCCGTTAGGTTTGGCATATATTGCGAGATGTCTCTTGTGCTGGAAGAAGAGGTCTTTGAAAGGCAGAGCCGTGAAACCCCTTCTGTAACCAGCGTATGGCCAGTCTGTATGACCCTATAAAGTGTGGGTTTCGGATTATGAAGTTTGCTTTTGACTTGATTTTTTTTTAAGACAAGTTTGTTATTGTGAAGAGGCGTGCTGTTAGTTAACTACTTTGCCGCTTGACCTGTAAATTGTTGTGAATAGTGAAATTGGTGTGCCTTGGGGTGCTAGGCAGCTGGGCCACCAATGCGAGTATTTCTTCTTTGACACATCTTTATATGTTGCACCTTCCACCAATATAACGAGTCTACCTTCCTGCTGAGCTCATTGAGGAAGCTTTCCTTGAAAGACTAGTAAAGCGGCCATTTTGTTTACCTGTAACAGGGCCATCGTCATCACTCAAAGGTAACATATAAGCTGCATATATGTTAATAACTAGTAGGTTGAGACATTCGCTCATTGCTCTTACCGATGAGGAGTATAGCACCCGTTTTGAATATATGTATCCAGACAACTCCTTTCTTGAGTGTATACAATTGCAGCCATTTTCAGTAGCTGCAGTCCAAGCCAGCCCTTGATCCTTGCCTTTCCTTGTAAGCTGCTGGTGTGCTATATGTATGCTGCTCTGATTGAGACGTTTTGCTTTCTTTGTTTGCTTTGCCCACTGTATGTCAATCCCTCTTCAATGCTTGCGGTGATTAACACACATTCATGGTCTGCATATCTCTTCTATAGAGGGAAAACCGGCGACTGCAGGAGGCCAGCATGCGGCTCGAGCAGGAGAACGACGACCTGGCTCACGAGCTGGTCACCAGCAAAATCGCTCTGCGCAATGACTTGGACCAGGTAAGAAACCTGCAGTCTCCATGGGGCCTGTGGGGAGGGCGTTAGGGGTGGGGACTAGGTGGAAGAGTTGAAGGGCATTTGAATATGCAGAAACCTAATCTAAAAAGCATCAATACATAAATGAAATTGAGGTTCCACACTCACTGAAGCGTACCTCCATGAGGCGCAATAAGGTAAGTGTTTATTTGTTATGTGGGTGGTCGCCGTGCTGAAATAAAGTGGAATTCTGTTAGATTCGGAATCCAACAGCTACTCTTGATCCAGATCTCAGCCGGGCACAGTGAATCGTCCAGTCCTTGTCCCAGTAGGGTCTGCTGAAACCAAGTAAACTAGTAGTTGTCGAGTACACATTCACTGTGTGTGTCACCATAGCCTGCGGGTGGGATGTACATCCAAATGCCTTCATTAGCAAACCGTCACTTACTGTATGCAAGGTGTGGTGTGGCTGGGAGCAGTTGAAGCTCATACCAAGCATAACTAGAGCCTAATGCCTTGCTCATCAGGGTAACCAAGCTATGCTAACATGTCACATCACAAGTTGCTAAAAAAGAAACTGAGATCTGAAAGGTTGTTCTTTTTTTCAAACTTACTTCAGGCAAGTGTGTTTGTAGGCCTGCACATGCTCTGACAATATCAGGTACATTTAGCTATGTTTCTGAGTACACGCGTAAATAAAGCACACTATGCAAACTGCATTTTTGGCACATAGTAATATGTGTATAGTATTATCCAACATAACCCATTTTCTTAACCTTTGTATAGCAGATGATTGAGTTAAAAGCTGCAGAGATTGAATGAAATGTGCCTTTCACATTGCATGAAGCTGTTTGAGGTGGCCACACTAGTCCTTGTGCTATTTTATTACACTTTGACCTTGTGACTAGGCCAAAATATATTTTAATTACATCAGAGAAATGCCTAAATTTTTTGTTGAGTGAAATTCATGAATTTTCTCGAAACTACACATTGTCATTTTTTTTTTTTTTGTTTAAACCTACGCATGCACCCCTTTTAAAAAAATATTTTTTACGAGATACCAGTGGAAGACTAGTTTGAGCGGAAAACCTCCCACCAGGAGACATTTTGTACTCAAACCACTCTACTGCTGATATCACACAAGACTTGTCAACAAGAAGTGAGTGGTAGAGTAAAAAAAAAAAAAGTGACAAAAGATACAGCCAAATCACATTTTGCTACAAAGCGTGATTTCACCCAATTTTAACAGAACTTCATTAGATTTCATATGAAGAAATATTCAATTTCATCCAACTTTACTTGAGACCTGTAGGCAGAGCGATTTCTGCAACAAGATCATTAACCCACCAAGCAATCACAAAACCAAAATCAGTTACAGGTTATGATCTAAAGCAGGCATATTAGTTCTCAGTGCTACTTCATGATGCTTCAAACCTGAGACCAGAAATGGCATGCATTTCTCTCCAGTAGATGCATTAATTATCAGAGTTAACACTATTATACGATGAAACCTGTTGGCTACATATGAATCTCTGCAGCATGTGCCTTAACTTCATTGTTTTCCCTGGGCAATTTCTGTAGGTCCTCAGCACTGGAAATGAAAAAAAAATGGGGGTTGAGACAGGTTCCTAATACTACCACTATTTCCCATTATGACGGTTGGCATGTAGGGCAGCAACTAAGGACCTCCACCTCATTTTGTCTTGAGCACATTTCTGTACGGTGCCCTGGCTATAGTACAAGGCTTTCATATCTGTTTCCCCAGTTCGCCTCCAGGTGTCCTTTGACCTCATCTGAGATGTTACCTAAGTCAGCTTTCCTGTGTCATACATAGTCAGTAATTCTTGAATCCAATTCTGGTCTTGCATTTGGCACTTGGAACTTCTGTCATTCTGTCAGTAGTTTCTTTGTGGCTTTGACTACTGTCAATCATGCACGTCTCCTTCAATGACTCTGGAAGTCCCTTGTGCCTAGATGCTTTAGTGGTTCTTGTTGTTGTTTCTGGAGCAAATGCTTCTTTAATGGGACATGGTTGTTACGCCTTGTGCCTAACCCCCCAACCTGGAGAACCCGTGTATCATATTTCATCTGGTCTCTGCCCTTTGACCTATCCAGGTTGGGTGACTCTGCCAGGAGACTAAGCTCCCACCAGCATAATTTTCTAGGTCACTGAGACCTCAAGCAGCTCGACCAGTTCAAGGTGGCAGTCCTTTGAGGGCAGGTGCCTAATGGGCTCTCTTGTGTTCCTCACTCCCCCACATAGAAAATCTGTAGAGTAATACCTTAGTGTCCGGTTTGGAGGTGGGCCCTGGTTGACCAGGGAGAGATGAGAGGTACGAGGAGGAGAAGAATCAGCAGGGTGACTAGGACCACTTGAAGGATCAGGACCACAGTGAGGGTCAGGGAACCAGGAGTAGCAGCATCAGGAGAAGCAAGACCAGAGTGAGCGATTACCAAAATAAAGCACAGGCTGACTATCATTGGCTCTGCTTCACATTCCCCCTCCTCCTAGAATGACTCTGCCCTTAATGACTTCCATCCCTTTCTGCTACACCCAATTTCAGTGGTCACACATTAAACATTTCCACTTCAGCACTTGTTGGTCCCCGATTAAAACAAATGAATTTAAACATGTTTCATTTTAATTTTTTGTGATGCCTTCAAGACAGGATGGGTTAAACAGTACAGCTTGTTTATTTTGGAATGATACAGTGCTCGTATACTGAACACCACGTTGTACCTGCGTATGGTACAGCTTTCCAGTATCATGTTAAAATATCCAACTTCTGAGTATTTTAAGTAATGTAGCGGGTTGTTTGAACTAGATTTTTTTTTCACCTATGATACCTTGGAGATTTTGCGATTTTTATTTGTGGACTCCTTAAGACAGATCACCCCTTACCTCTCCTGTTTACGGGTTTCGTCTTTTCATCCTTTGCAGTCTTTGTCATGTTCTAAATGCTTCTATTGTATACTTACATGACTAATTAAACAAATATGTTCACGACAAAGAAGGAATCATTCATGGTAATATAACCGATTTGTGTCAGCGAGAGTCAATTGCTTATTACATGCCTGCTCTAGTTGGATGACATTTTCAATTACTTTTGACCCATCTGAGGTTATTTCAGAAATCCCAGCATGGGAGGAGTAGCTAGGATTTGTGATTGTGAACAGCTGATCTCATTCACAGACCTTAAAGGATTATGTGTTGTATATTAGGACCCAATATATTATGTATAGGAGTGGTCTTGTTCGAACACATGTACCTCTTTGGGTATTTTGAGTTGTTGGTGAGTGCGAGCAATTCAGTATTTGCAGGGTTCAGCTTAGATAGGTACATGACACCAATTTCTGGATTAGCTATAGGCAGGTTTTGAGTCACTGAATGTTGTTGGTAAAGGCGTTTTTGAGATAGTTGAGTGTTAGCGTACAGATGGTTCATCATGGTGGTGATGAGTACAGATTAATGATATTCCTTGTAGAGTTTGAAGATAATGGGGGAGAAGATGCAATCCTTGACCACTTTGCAGGAAATGGGGTATTTTGGAGTGGTCGAGCAGGATCAGAAGGTAGCAGCCATTTCTTCTGTGGATGAGATCAGCGACTACTCGAAGAGTTGTTGTCTGTGTCCTCTACCATGGTCTGAGGCCATATTGGTAGTTCTAGCACAAAATAACAAAAAACATAATACTAGTGCTAAGTGGCAAGAATTTTGTCACATTCACCTTTAAGAACTTGTAAAATATTGCACTTTATTCAATTGTTTTTTTTTGGTGTGCCACTTGCTAACATTGTGTCTGATGGATACATCCAACTGTAGATTCATCACCTTGTGAATACCCACAGCTTCCAAACTGGATTCATTGCTTTTTCTCCAATTTGCTCCTGCTCGCCAGCAGGAAGCACCTTGCAGCTCTGCATCAACTCTGTCCTGCCCCTAAAGTGAGCCAGAGCTATATATAAGCATCACCCAATGCCCTGACATCAGTTCCTTAAGTTCCATGCCTTTTGATGCGGATCCGGAGCTTGCCTTCTAAACTTAGAGCCGTGCAAAGACCCTACACACCAGAGAAATTTACTTTGTCTCTGACAAACTTTTCTTGTCAAACCACTTTTTCCAGTGTACAAGAGCAATGTTCCCATCAAAAACGATCAGATTGATACTTTTTTTTTTAACCAAAGCAGATGTCTGTGACAGATTCCCTGAGGTATGTCTCTGGTGTGTAGGGTCTTTGCACGGCTCCGAGTCTTGTGGACTGCACCTAGATGAGCCCCAAGGCAAACTGGGACCATAAAGTCAAGCTCTACTTCACCAAGCATTATCGAAAGGCTCATAAGGACTGCTCCCTGTCCAATTTGTGGGCACAAATTAATCCCCAGTCACAAGGTCCTTCCTATAAAAGATCTTTGCACTCTAGATCTTCAGGTAAGTCCAAGTGGAAGAAAAAGCATAAGATAAAGTGTATTTTGTCCAGGTCCTGCCATCCTCAACTAGAGA
This sequence comes from Pleurodeles waltl, assembly GCF_031143425.1. Classification (NCBI taxonomy): domain Eukaryota; kingdom Metazoa; phylum Chordata; class Amphibia; order Caudata; family Salamandridae; genus Pleurodeles; species Pleurodeles waltl. Next base: position 408,714,858 of record NC_090443.1, on the reverse strand, counting down.
AGTCATGGGAGCGTGAAGGTACCTGTCGGTCTTAGTCCCTCTCTCTTACCGAGGAAACGTTTCCACAACATATTCCAATGCACCCGAGTTTGCAGGTTCAACAGCAATGCTGCAATAAACAGAGGCTTTCAAGTAGACCATGTTGCATATTTTCATCACCCTTCTGTTTCCCCCTGGTGCACCTTTGGGACCCAAGAATCTGAGGGAGTTTTCAGTTTGATGATTTGTTATAAATGCCTGCTATGCCTCTTAACCCCACTGTGGGGTGCACTCAGACTCTGGTGCCGACACCAAACACGGCTTTGACTCCAGTAATAGTCAGAGTCGTCAGTACCACCCACACCGCCCGAATAGGACCCAGTAGTTGTGTCTGATTAAGATGAATCCAACACAACCTCAGCTGAAGTCTCGTCCTTCTCAACCTTTGACGCACCTGGTCCAGCACCATTCTGACTCTGATAGGACCCTGTCTTTGCCCAGGATTCAGCCACAAGTACTTCAGGTCCTCGTTCCTTCAGATTCTGAACATAGTCATCAGGGTTTAGATGAAAATAATGAAGATGACAGAGATGATGCATCATTTTACCATAGTAATGACAATCTTTATATGTACTTACAGTAAGTCAGTGGTCTTGACACTTCCCTAACACTGGGTTGATTTCCCCACAATCGTTCCACAGAATAATCAGCCTCTTTTGTGGTCACACAGAGTACTGCCAAAGTTGTAAATCTACAACCCCCTTCCATTGAAGTTAAAACCAATGTCTTACAACCTTAGAAAGCTTCCATAGAACCGCCTCTTCCACTTGATGAAGCCTTAAGAGAGACATTGATGGGCACTTTGGTGAAACTTTGTTCTTGCCTGTGAGGATTTAGGTGTATTATATGGTATAGCTGTTGGGCCTTACCATGGAAGACACTCACAAAAACTGTCTTTGGTCTGGTCAAACTTATTTGTACAACCTTCAGCTCATCCTTGGGTAGATGTAGCTTCAACCAACAAGGCTTAACAAAGGAACTTAGTGTAAACGGTTTAACAGCACCAAACAACGGAATAAGAAAGTCGCACAACACAAAAGAAATCCAACACAAGTTTATAAACATAGAGTATATTTTTATGAATCTTTAGATACCTTGAGGAGCAAAATCCACCACAGGGTTCCGGAGGTACAGATTTTAGAAAATATTATCTGATAAAGACTTCTGGCTGCAGATTCCTTACCTTTGAATTCCCTGGCATCAGCTTCGAATCCGCAATCTTTTTGCTGAGCAATACCCTGCGCGCGCCGTCAGGTGGTGTCATTTGGATCCGCATGCATCGTCTGTCTCCGCGGGGCTTCGTCAGCATGATTGGAGCCGTCTGTGATGTCACGGTCACCTATAAAGGCACCACCCTGGCGCACCTACATCCGTTCTTTTTCCTTCCGCGCCGGTTTAGCGTAGATCCATGATGGAGCTACCCTTTGCCTTTTTGGCAAGCCTTTTTTCGACCTTTTGTTGAAGAATTTTTTTGTCTGTGCGAGGAAGATGTCATCTAGGAAGACGGTGTTCAAGCCGTGTGGCACCTGTCATCGCGCCGTGTTGGTGATGAACTCACACCATGTATGTCTCTGGTGCCTTGACAGGGACCACGACTCGAAGTCGTGCTCAGACTTCTGGGCCATTGCCCGAAGGCTTTAAGAGAGCGGTCTCTAAAGCTCATGGCGGCCTGGCAGTAGACTTCCGTCTGCGCGACTCCTCGGAGGTCACAGTCCCGCTCAAGGAGGATGTCGCAGTACCGCTCCAGGAGCCCCAAATCCTCCTCTTCTCACTCGAGGTCCTTGGGGAAGAGGCACAAGAAGAAGTCCAAGCTGACTTCGACTTTGCCATGCCCGTCGGCTGACGAGGTGTCTCGGTAATGTCAGCATTCCAAGCACGGTCCCGCAGAGCCGTTGCCAGGGTTGACTTCGCGTCTCCCCCCTTATCCAGGAGCCGGAGCAACCTCCGGTCAAGTAAAGGACTTTTAGGAAGCCATGTGCCTCGTTTTGAGCAGGCTGCCCCCGCAGGTGGGTATTCGGTCCCGTGGAGTCAGCAGTGGCCCCATCGGGTTCGACGCTGGCAGCTTCAACCTTGGCACCGTTGAGGACCCCAGGATTCGTTATCGGATCCGGACTGGCGGTTCCTCACAGTCAGCCTCCTCCGGCGCCAGGGCCAACATCAACGCTACCCCCACCACCAGCACCCACCGTCGGTGGAAGCCCTATCCTCATTCCTGATGAGCTGGAATTATGTTGTACGGTGCCGATTCCGACTTTGACGGCGCCGACTAGGCCCAGATCAGTGCCTGAGGCTTATTTTGATCAGCCAGGCACAGGTGAGGAGTGGGAGGGCTCTGAGGACCCATTAAAATCTGGATTAGAGGTGCAGGACTGGTATGAGGATCTAGGGGAAGCCAGTGAACTGGATACTTCTCCAGATGCTGGTATGCTCTCGTCTCATTCTGCGGTGGAGGAGGAGGGGGCATCATATGCCATGGTGATGCGTAGAGCAGCTGAGGTCCTGGACCTTGAGTTGCCTAAGGTGCCGGTCAGGCCTAACATCCTGACAGAGGTGCTTCAGCCGGGAGTTGCTACATTGGAGCTGATGTTACACTTTAATGAGACACTTACTGATGTAATGCTGGGGATGTGGTCCAAACCCGGCACAGGGCTTCCTGTGAATCAGACAATTGGTCGCCACCATCGACCAGCTCCTTCAGACCCAACACCCCACCCCGGAGAGCTTGGTGGTCTAAGCCGCCACATCCGGTGGTGCCTTCCCTTCCGCCTCCCTGGATAGGGAATCCAAGAGGCTGGACCAACTTGGGAAGAAGACGTTTTCTTCCTCCAGCCTGGCATTGAGGTCTGTAAACACCTCATGCCTATTGGGCCGTTTTTCCCATACTTTATGGTATATGGTGGCACAGGTGCTGCCCCAGGTCCCGGAGGGCCTACGGGACACTCACCCAAGCTGTCAAGGATGGGAGAGATGCAGCCAAGTTTACCGTTCGGTGTGGCTTGGACACAACCGACTCGCTGGGCAGCACGATTTCTTCAACAGATGCCCTTCGTCGCCACACCTGGCTGCCTACCATTGGCTTTTCGGGGGATGCCCAGGCAAATCTGAGGGGCATGTCCTTCGATGGCTCATGCCTTTTTGGTGAGAACCCAGACTCTATGCTTGAGCAGTTCAAGGACTATCGAGCCACGGCCAGATCTTGGGCCTCTCTGCACCCATTTGCCAGCAGTCTGCCTATTGCCCCTTTCGAGGCTTCAGGAGGTGCAGGGTACCACGCCAACCACAAGTAAGCTTCCGTCCCCCAGCTTCACAGCATCCAGTGCAACAATGAGGATGTGGTACCTTCAGACCCAGAGGGTCTAGCTAGAGGTCAGCCACCACCCAGCCCCCCTCTTACGCAACGCCCAAGCCCTCCTAGTATGGTTCTGCAAGACCATGCTCATCCATTTGGAGGGAGGATTCAATTTCATCTCCCTCCCTGGCAGTCCATAACATCGGACAAATGGGTCTTGCAGATCATGCAGAAGGGTTAATCCCTCCCCTTTCAGTCTTTCCCTCCCTCCATTGAAAGAACGGCTGATGGAGGATCATTTAATCTTGCTCTGCGAGGAAGTTACGGCTCTCTTGGCCAAGGAAGCCATAGAAAGGGTCCCGATGTCAGTGGTTGTTATTCCCACTACTTTCTGATTCCAAAAAAGAACAAAGGTCTTCACCCTGTCTTGTATTTAAGGGACGTCAATCTCTTCCTCAAAAAGGAGAAATTCAAGATGCTCTCTCTAGCTCAGGTCTTGTCTGCCCTAGACCAAGGAAACTGGATGGTAGCGTTTGACTTGCAGGATGCGTATTTTCACATTCCCATCCTGCCCGCCCACAGGTGTTACTTATGGTTCAAGGTGGGCCATGAGCACTTATGAGCACTTTCAGTTTACCTTGCTCCCTCCTGGTCTCACCAGTGCCCTTCAGGTGTTCACCAGGGTGATGGCAATGGTAGCAGCTCATCTGCGCAGGCTGGGGATTTCAGTCTTCCCCTACCTCGACGATTGGCTGTTGAAGGCTCCTATGCCCCAGGCTCTCATCACCCACCTTCAGACTACGGCAGACCTCCAGCATTCGTTGAGGTTCACTATAAATGTGCCAAAGTCTCACCTGACCCCCTCTCAGAAGCCCCCCTTCATCAGAGCTTTTCTGGATACAGTGCAGTTTCGGGTTTATCCTCCCGGGCAGCGAGTCCAGGATATTCAGGTTATGATACCGATGTTTCGGCCTCTTTCCTGGATTTCAGTGAGACAGACTCAGAGGCTGTTGGGACTCCTGGCTTCCTGTATCCTGCTAGTCAAGAATGCCAGATGGCATATGAGGGCTCTGCAGTGGGACCTGAAGTTCCAGTGGGCACAGCATCAGAGAAATCTTACTAACACGGTTCTGATCTCAGAGGGAACTGCAAAAGACCTGCAGTGGTGGTTAGTGAACTGCAGTTGGGTCAAAGGCAGACTCCTCTTCCTTCCCCAACCAGATCTCACAGTGGTGACAGATGCGTCACTTCTGGGCTGGGGTGGCCATTTGGGAGAGGTGGAGATCAGGGGCCTCTGGTCTCCGGTGAAATCCAGATTCCATATCAACTTATTGGCGCTCCGGGCGATCCGACTGGCATTAAAAGCATTTTTTCCTGTTATGAAAGGGAAGATAGTGCAGGTGTTCAGGGACTACACCACTGCAATTTGGTATTGCAACAAGCAGGGCGGTGTGGACCTTTGTCAAGAGGCTCTTCATCTCTGGACATGGCTGGAACAGCAGGGCATAACCCTGTTGCTTCAACACCTGGCAGGTTTTCTGAATGCCAGGGAGGACAAATTCAGCTGTCTATGCCTAGCGGATCATGGGTGGTATCTCTATCCGGAGGTCGCGCAAGGACTCTTTCAGCAGTGGGGAGAGCCTTCGTTAGATTTGTTTGCCTCCACAGAGAATGCGCAATGTCCGCAGTATTGCCCGTTGGGGTTTCCAAAGCAGCAATCGATCTACGCTTTTTGTCACAAGTGGAGTTCAGGTCTCCTGTACTCTTTTCCGCCCATACCACTCCGGCCCAGAGTTCTCAAGAAGATCAAGAACGACCGGGCCCAAGTCATCCTAGTGGCTCCGAGTAGGGCACGGAAAGTCTGGTATCCCGAGCTTCTCGAAATGAGCATCAATCATCCTATCAGGCTGCCCCTTCGGGGGGATCTTCTGTCGCACCAGCAGCTGAGGGTTCTCCCGAACCTGTCAACTCTGAGCCTTCATGTGTGGAGATTGAGCAGCGGCAGATGATGGCTTTTGACCTTCCTCCTGAAGTCTGTAAAGTTATTTTGGTAGCCAGGCGTCCCTCCAATAAAACCGTATACGCCTGCTGTTGAAAATGCTTTGTATATTATTGTACAGAAAGGTCTATAGACCCTCTTTCTGCTTCTCTTTCTGATATTCTTCTCTTCATTCTTTCCCTAGCCCAGAAGGGTTCTGCCTTGGGGACTCTCAAGGGCTATCTTTCTGCCTTATCGGCATTTCTTCGGCTGCCTGATTAGCCTTCTCTGTTTAAATCCCCCTTTGTAGATAGATTCCTCAAATGGCTTGTACATGTGTTTGCCCCTACTCCCTTTGTTATGCCCCAATGGGACTTAAATCTGGTCCTCACGTTTCTGATGTGTGCTCCCTTCGAGCAATATAACCGCTATTGACGATAATAGAGTGGTCCTAATGCTGGGGATGCATGATGAAAAGATGTTTAAGGATGCTCCGGTTGAGGTGCTGTCAATGGGTGTGCCTTTGTGGGGATTCCTCGGTCCACATGTGATGTAGGGTGGCTTTAGCCACGGAAGTCGGGGTCCCACAAAGGACTCTTCAGGATAGTAACTGGCCAGCCAGTGCTGGGCTATCGATCTCCTTGCACCGTGGTTGGGGTGAAATCCTTGGGTGATGGATAATATCCCTCATGAGCCTCCAATCCTGACCCTGGTGACACTTCAGGGTCAGGCAAACTCGGGAGCAACATTTGGCCATCAAGAATTTGTCTCTTAGGGTGCTCAGTGGCTGGTAGCAACAAAACTTGTGGGGTGTTTACCAACTTCCCGGTTTAACCTTCAGCTCTTGTGTCCCTGGAGGTGGTTCTAGAGGATCAGCCTACTGATCCTCAGAATCACTGCTTTCATCTCAGGGCTGGAATTCAACTTTACCTTGAGCCAGGAACCACAGACACAGTCCAAATCTTACTAGCCCAAACTGTAACAGGTGCAGGCTTTCCAAGGTACAGCCTCCCTTTATGCAGTTTCAAGGGCAGCAGGGGTAGTCCTCCTCCTGTCCTTTCTCCAGATCCATCGTGATCTGACTTGCAGAGGGACAATTTTATCCCATGAAAGTGCCCTGAGGAACCATGTGGAAACTAGCCAATGGGCTACCAAGTCCCCTACCTTCTTGTGATGAATTTCCTGCCATGTGTGGCACCTGGCAATCCCTGAGTGCACTATTCTAGCCGCACGCCCTAACCCCTTCTTGGTTGTCAGGAGATTGTTAGCCCACCCTGGCAGTGTGGCTACCTGGGGGCTACACGCCTACAGTAAAACTGGTTTGGGAATGGGTTTTCCCTCTCTGTCCCGGTCTTCAACTTGTCTACATGGACAGAAGGCACCCTGCTCAGAAGTATTATCAGCATTTGCCCTTCAAAGCCGGCTTCCCCTCTGTGAAGCTCTTCTTTTGGTCTAATGCCCTGAGTGGCTTTCCTGAGAGAGGAGGTAATACTTCACCCTGCTGCAGCTGCCTTTGTTCCTACACCTGGGAGTCATTCACACATCTCGACAGGCAGGCAGAAAGTTGTCTGTGAGCCAGAGCCTGTAAGGCCACTGGACCAGCTCGGGCACAGAGTGGCAACTTTCTAGAAGTTGCAGAACTTTATTTGTGACATTAAATTCGACCTTGGCATTAGGTCGGCTTATTGCCACAATTAATACCCAATTAGGTAGTCCAATTCAGACGTTAGCCAGGCTGGGGTGCCAGCCTGTGACCCTGTGTTAGCCAATGAGGCTACTAACTTTTCCCCAGCAAAACAGTTTGAGGGGTTTTGCTGTTAAACATACATGAAAATGTACATCCTGCTTAACAATATATAGCTCCCTGCCTTAGGGCTCCATAGGCCGCCTTAGGGGAGGCTTACATAAAGGGTTAAGGGAAGGTTTCTCTTTGCTTTTAGTTTAAATGGCAAAGTCGAACTAGCGGTGTAAACACTGCTCTACAAGTCTGCAGTGGGAGGCTGGGAGCCACTTTTTCCTTTGTCGCATTCAGGGTGGGTAGACACTCTGCCTTACATGCCTTGGGTACCATATTCTACGGACTTACAAGTAAGTTAGCACTTTCTTATTGGGTATAGCCAGTTTGGCATACACTTTGTAATGGGTTAGAACACTGTCACTGAGGTCTGGTTAGCATGCCTCAGTGCACTCTCTAAGTCGAAAAACCAGAAGCATCAGGCCAAAAATGTGGGGGTGAATATGCAGTAAGAGGCATTTTATACAATGCATGCCTGTCAATAGGCTCAGAAAGGTGGCTTGAAGACCTAGACCTGCCCCAAAGGACTCCGCTTTCTTCACGCAACACCCTACACCCGAAAGGTTATTGGTCCAGGCTTCCACAGGTAGACTGTACCTTAATACCATCTCCCAAAAGAAAATTGAAATGTGTGGAGGCATATCTCTCCTTTGGTTCCGTGAATGCCAGGTGCCTCTTTGGGAGAAGTAGTATAAGCATCGTGGAATGTGGTTAGCAAGATCTTGTGACAGTCTTGGACGAATATCGCAACAGTCTTGCACAAATCATATTGGATGGTCAAGATTCAGCACAGTAATCCACCTGCTCTGAGCTAGACACTACTGACTGGTTGGGAGGGCAGTTGGTACAAGCGAGTTCTTCTGCGCCACTACTGACTGGTTGGGTAGGGCATTTGGTACCAGCGAGTTTTTTCTGCGCCACACTGAGATCCGTGGGATTTTTGGGTGACTTCCTAGTATCACTGATGGATATGACTTTTGACTGCACCTTTCTCTTCAGAGACAAAGCAGACTTGCACTGGAGCACTTCAAAGAAAGTAGGCCAGCAGGGCGCTCACTTGGCTCTTCTGCATTCTCGAGGCAGTACGCACAGCAGTTTCATCCTTTTCAAGGCTTTGGTAAGGGCTTGATTCAGAGATAATGCCAAAGCCTGCTTCTACTGCCTCAGGACCCTGTCTGTGGCTACAGTCTTTTCGAGGCCGGGGTTAGGGGTACAGGGGAAAAGGGCAGGGCACTAGACTGCAGTGTACTGCTAAGTCTTCAACGATCCACAGCCCTCCAGCTTCCAAGTGGCTTTAGTTTGCCCTCTGCTGCACTTGGTCACCCTGTTGGGGGCAGGATAAGGTATTACCTTCAAGGGTTGGCAATGCATTACATCTAACAGATGGGTGCTCCAAATAATACAGCAAGAATATGCCCTTCCACTCCTCTCTGAACCGCTGCATATGCCACCTACATCAGAGTGGCTGTCAGATACCCATTTTCCCATTTTATGACAAGAGAGCCAGGCTTTCTCTCTAGCAGACCTTACAGCCCTAAGGCAGGGTGCTCTATACCACATGTGAGGGCATATGCCCTTACAGTGTCTAAGTCCATTCGTAGACATTGTAAGTACAGTGTGGCCATATTAAGTACGTGGGCTGGTAGTCGGTCATTACAAACTCCACAGCTCCATGATGGCTTCACTGAAGACTGGGAAGTTTGGTATCCAACTTCTCAACTAAATAACCCCACACTCATGCCAGTGTTGGATTTATTGAAAAATGCACACAGAGGGCATCTTAGAGATGCCTCCTGTATTTCACCCAGCCCTTTCTTGTAAGGCTGACTGGTCTCTGCCAGCCTGTCACTAACTGACAAGTTTCTGACCCCATAGGGTGAGATCGTTAGTGCTGTTTGGGGTCAAGAACAAAGCTTGCTTTGGGTTGAGGTGCTTCATACCTCCCCCTGCAGGAACTGCAACACTTGGCGGTGAGCCTCAAAGGCTCCTACCTCGTGTTACACTGCCCCAGGGCACTCCAGCTAGTGGAAGATGGGGTGACCCCTCCTGACCAACACATCGACATCTGCAGCCTAAATCCAGAGGAACCCTCTGACCCAGAGTGGCTCCGGTGAAGATTTCATGACTCCTAAAGGTACCCCTGCACCCGCAGCCCTCTGACCTTGGGGAACCCAATCGATGGTCCAGCAACTTCCAGTGGGCTCTCTTTTTACTTGATCAGCATTTGGTTTTCTTCAGTCGACTCCCTAGACAAGGCATGCAGCATATTTGTGACCCCTGGGATTCTCTCATTGAAAAGCATTGGGCGCCTGATGCTGTGTTTGCACTCTGCATCTGGCCGCCCTTGTGCTGCTGAGGGTGTGTGTTTGGTGCTGACCTGTGAACCCCTCCCTCCCCACCCCAAGTGCTGATCTAACCCCCTAGGTCTGTGCCCTGAAGTCGCGGGTACTCACCTGCAAGCAGTTTCTTTCTGAGCGCCCCATGTCTCCATAGGATTCCTTTGGGTGCCCGACACCAACTTTGACCTCTGCACCAGGCCGGCCCGGTGTTGCTGATGGTGCACTCTTGGTGTCCTCCTAAACTTTGCCCTGTGGGCACCTTAACCCCCTAAGACTGGGATTATACGTTGAGTACTTAACTGCAAATTGTGTTGTTACTTTTCCTTCCCTAGGACTGCATTGCTTTATATGAGAGATTTCAGTGTCCACTTTTGAAACTGAAAAGTATTACTTACCTGTAAACTGATTTATTTGTGAATTCTAAACAAAGTGCATTTAATACTTGAAAGTGATACATTCTTGAAACTATACTTTGGCTCTAGAAATAAAGTAGCAAAATGTGTGCCTCATTACTTGACTGTGTGTACAACAAATGATTAGCACTACGCTTTTATAAGCCTTAACTGCTCGATCACACTACCAGAAAATAGAGCATTAGTATTAGCCTCTGTAAAGCCTCTGGGGATCCAGTGGACTCAGTGCACACTATGCCTTACTTCTGTATATTATGTACAGAGCCAGCTTCCTACAAGTTTGTCTACCGTAAACCACCTTTTTCCAAGAGAAACTGGTGTTGCAGACTAGAGCAGCATTGTTGCTGAAGATTGTGATGCATTTAAATGTCGAACTATTCTTTCCAATGTTCTTTGCTCCACTTTATCCTTCAAAAGAGGAGGAGAAGTTCCACCACTTACAACTCAAAAGAGCCTTGAGTTGTTACATAAAGCGCAACAAGAACCATTGTGTGGACAGTCAGCTCCTTGTTAGTTCACTTGGAGGGGGGGCGGGGGGACTGTGTTGAGGTAGATAGTCCGCTGTATTAAGATCTGAAAGATCTGCTACTCACTGGCCACAAGCAGCCTCCTAAAAGACTGAAGGATAATTTCCACCAGAGCCTAGGCTTCTACCAATACATTGGCATGAGTAGTGCCTATACCAGACATCCGTGCACACATTCATGAAACACTGCTGCCTTCAGAGCCAAGTCAGGCAAAAGACACTTTGCCCGTACGGTCTTGCAAGACTTATTGTTTTGAGGTACTGCTTTGGTATCTATTGACAAAGTGAGGTATCTGTGGTTAGAGGTATCCATAAGAAGAGAAAACGGTTTACCTTCAGTAATATTCTTTCTACTGGATACTCTTTCTAACTTCAGGTTCCTCATCGCTCTCTCACCTCCCTATTCTCTAGAATTGACTTCTTCCTTCACCCGTAAAAAGGTCCCAACTTAAACATCTTCATGCTGTCAAATCTGAACAGTTATTAGGCTTTATGTCTGACTTTACAGACAGATTCAAGAAAGAAACTGATGTCGACATGCTGGGGTGGTGCTTATATGTGGCTCCAACATCACTCCCAGAGTGAAATGGAGTTACAGGTGTGAACTACCCTCATGCATACTGCAGGACATGAACAGGAAGCTTAAACACATGGAACTCTGTTCTTTCTGCACCATGCTTCCTTAACTTGTCTCCAAATTGAAGAAGATGATAGCAGTATTTGTGAAATGGTTCTCTATGTACAAAATTTACAGGAACAAGAAGAGCAGATAAAGCAACCGCTGAGCTCCAGAAGATGGCGATAAAGCATCCACTCTACTCCAGAGGACAGGAAGCATCTGCCAGACCAGAGAATGCTCTCCCATTTACAGTAATACAAGAACATATGCCTCTGTTTGTTCCATCTGACATCGTGTGACCTTTTTGCAGAAGATTAGCCATCTACAATGGCTAAAGTTCATGCTCATGAATATCGTTGGTGGATGGAAGAAAATGGAGTGTCGAGAAAGAGTCACAAGCATAATCACCTGAACACCAGCTACAAGATGTGATGCTTGCTGTTTGAACACTTCTCGTCTTTAATAATGTCCTGAGGAGGACTGAATGATGTAGGCTGATGCGTGTGGACTGGTTATTAAAGAAAGGTTCCAGTGAGGAAAATAACGGATTAGAAGAATTATCTGCTTTACAAAGAAATTACTATTAAGAGTCACATGCATTTTTGTTCTTGCAAATTAGAACACTCTCAGGGTGTACCATGCATGCAAAGACTGTGTAACAAGATGAATGAATTATGATTTAATGTACATTATGTACAAAAAAAATGGTATGGTAATTTCCCATGGTACCTGTTTATTGACGAGGTTACAAGGGCAAAGCATGTGTAGATATATTAGATATGCACTGATCGTGATTGATCAACAATAGTGACTTGGTTAGATCAATTTCTATATAATTTATCTCTTTCTGAAACCCTTCTTCCAATATACCATCTGACATCATGGACTCACAGTCCTTGGTACTGGGCTTTCATACTTCATTGCAGTGAATAGCCGTAATAAGTTCACTTGGAAATTTGGGATGTGTCTGATGGCTCAGTTAACTAATACATCGACTCCTTCTAAGGTTGATAAAATGAGTGCCATTGAAATGGGTAACAGTGGTCAATCAGCACCAAAGGGTGAGCATTGGCTTTACAAATACACCTTATGTTAAGTTATGAAAGTGTTTACAATATGAATATGTGAACGGTATCATTCCAGACTCTCCAAGTGGGGCAAGTTGAATTTATAAATTATCTTGGTCTCTGCTTTGTTCATTGCCTCTCTTTTGAATATAGTCTTACTTATTTGGACTCTTTCTCTGCTGCTTTTAGAGATTGTCCTGAGATGAGACATAGTTGTACTTTTGTTTTACTGGATCCATCTGCTTGCACGATGTAAGGGGGTGGAGTATTTAGAATGCTTTAGTGTCTAGGGTTGTGTAGAAAAATAATCTCTCTTGACCTCTACATTTCCCAGTTGAGGCAGATGGATGACTATCTTCTCTGGGTTTGTGTTTTTTATCTGTCAGCCAGCCCAAATTAAGCGAGTGTCTGCTTTGGGCTACAATTCAGTATTTTTGCAGGGCTAAAAGGCTAATTCTTCCCTTTGATCTTTTTTTTATTCTAGTTTGTGTTTTCCTACATGCTCCTTCCTGCACTTTGCAAGGGGCTGTGTCAGGATTTTATTGTGATGTTTGGACCTCTTGGACCAGCATATCCAGTTCTGCTTTGTGGCGAGTGAGAGTATAATATACTACTGTTATTGACCTGAGCAATGATACTAGTCTTTCTAAATATTGTTTATATACAGCATTACGTTCACATTTTCATAAAATGATTAATAGGTTAAAATGGCAAAGGATCCCTTCATGTATGACCAATGTGCAGTGTTATAAATTGGGTTTCTGATTGGCTAAGGTATGCACCTTGGCCAGGCAGATCCCACAACTCTAGTCAGGGCGAGTAACTTACACACCAAGGATAACCTGAGCTCATGCCCAGTAGCTTGGCACAGAGGAGCCAGGCTTATCCCAGAGGCAATGTGTAAAGCTTTTACAATACACACACAACCCAGTGACACAATAAGTACACCACAAAGAAAACTCCACAAGTTATATAAAAATAAACTGTATTGCATAAAACCTTAGACCAAAAACAACATAAACCAGTAATACCCTGCTAAGCGAGCAGTTGTTAGATCATCATTATGAATGCAAACAAAAGAAATATCCTCATACTTTGCATCTGTCATAAACAATATTCCCCCCATGCGCCTAATGCAGGTCCTGAAATAGACTTATTACTAGAACCAGGTAATACTGGCATTATCAGTCAGGGCATAAAACATAACCCCATCACTGAGAGTATATGATCATGGGAACGTCAAAAAAAGTCTGTCGCAGTTCCAAAAGCACCTTCACATAATAACCGCAGTGCCTCTGTGCTCTCTCTCCACTAGAGGAGCGGTACAACAGATGCAAATTATTCAGTCCGGGAGCCCCGGTGCTCCTGACTATACACAATGCCTTATGTATCTCCCTTCAGGAATGGTGCCCTCTGTCAAGGTTCCTTCCTGTCCTGCTAATGGCGGAACAAATGCCCCCTACTCCTCTCCCTCCTCCCCAAACACAATCACCCTCCAAGCCCCCAAACCCCCTGGCAACCCTTCCCCCATACCATGGTGAGGGGTGTCACATTCTTGTTTCCCACGATGGCAGGGAGGCCTCTCCGGGCCCTCCCCACATGTAGCAAATTACCAAGCAGCCACCCTTGTACCTGCAGGGCAGCCTCTCAACCGTGGCATCTTCTTCAGCCACTCACGTGCCTCATCTGCATCCAGAGCGCTCCAAGGCCCGGGGAGGCATTTGAGTCCTCAGCCGCAAGCCGGTTTCTCTATTTCAGGTGGCCGCAGCCTTCAGGGAGGGCCTGGCAGTGAATTATGGTCTAAGTGGGTGCCTGCTTGTGCCCCGGGGGGACCAGTCAGTGCGCGCCTGGATCGTGCTGGGGAAACACAGCCGATGACTGTCCGGGCACTCCTCTTCCACAGGGTCTTCCCAGGGGGGAGAAACAGCCATCAGCAGTGTTGCACCATCCTGGAGATAGTAGGGGTGCCCACCAAGCGCTCCCTGTACACAGAGGGCCACATTCCAGCACAAGGTTATAGCCCTTGCCTTGCACTAGGAAAACATGAATACAACGGTGAAGGGGGCCACACACACCAACCAGCCCCTGGAGATCACTGGGGACGGCCGAAGGAAAAGTAAAGCGAGCAGTGAACAAGCACATCAGGGTTCTTGGGGCAGAGCAATAGTCTTTCTTGTGACCTAGCAGGCCACAGGTCAGGGCAATAAGAAGTCCGTTCTGATGGCGGTTCCTCATAGCAGCATAACAGGTCCCTCTGGCAGATCCATGCAGTGTCCCATAAACATGTGGAACAACCCTTGTACTTATACTTTTTATCTTTGATCTCAGGGGGCACTCCAAAGGAACTTCAGAAGTGCAAAACACCTTCCCTTATCCCCACCTGTGGCCCCAGACGTCAGTAGGGAGCAAACTAGCCCTTTGTATGAGGGCAGGACACAGCCTAAATAAATGTAAGCGTGCCCTGCCTCTCCCAGCCCAGGAAGGCCAATCGGTATGCAGGTATAATCTCATCACACCTCCACCCTCTCTGTGTGATCGCTGTCTGGAAAGTAAGCAAGCTACCCCAGACATGGATTGGAGTCAGGCTTCAAAGCACAAGGATCATAAGCTCAGAGAAATGCTCACTTTCTAAAAGCATTTCTAAAATGGTAATAAAAAATCCACTTACACCAATAAGCAGCATTTCTCACTACCAGTTCCAAACATAGCAAACATGCCCACGCTGCTCCTCATAAATTAGAAGATACCACTTAGACATATGCGAGGGCATTTCTAATGCAAACCTTTGAGAGGGGAGCACTCACAGCAGTGATAAACCAAATAGGCTGCTTGGCAGTATCAGGACATGCCACACAATGAAGGCACATGTCCTACCTTTTACATACACAGCACCCTGTCCGTAGGGCTAGCTAGGGCCTACCTTAGGGGTGACTTAGGTGTACCAAAAAGGGAGTTGAGTCCTTGGCAAATAGTTTGACTTGCCAAGCCAGGGTGGCAGTAAACTGCTCACGAAGTTGTTGCAGTGGCTGGCCTGAGCTTGAAAGGCTACTCCTGTGGGTGGCACAACCTGCACTGCAGGCCCACTAGTAGCATTTAATGTACAGGCCCAGGGTATACGGTGTACCACATTACAAGGGACATACAGGTACATTAAATAGGTCAACCATACCAAGTTTTAGGGGAGAGTGCCCAGAGTCCTTAAGCCAACAAAAAGAGGAATAGGGTCCAAAAAGTAGGAGGAGGAAGGCAAAAAGTTTGGGAGTAACCCTGCAGAAAAGGCCATTTTCAACATGCATGTTAAAGCTTTGCATCAGTGACATGTTTGGCATTCTTTGTCTGGGTTAATACCACCAAAGTGATGGGTGGAAAGCTTGTAAAAGTCTCAGCCACTGACAGTTGTTCAGGCATGTTTCCATCACTTGTGTTTTTTGTCTAGTGTGCCACTCAAGATAGGTAATAACCATATACAAATTATTCTTGGTCCTCCTCTTATGGTAAGAAGAGTCCAGCATGGGCTTTGGGTGCTGCTATGCATTCTCTCCCTTGGGCCACAAATTTTGTAACTTTATTTATGGTGGTCCTATACCATCCTGTGCCACCAGATATTCTGCAAAAAACAAAAATCTGTCCTTGGATGACATGCACTGCCACACAAGGCCAAGCATTTTACACTTCATCTCTTGTATCTATTTTGCTTGTTCATGCTCCTGTCTACAGATTTATATGCGTTCCTTTTCTTGACTTCTTTCAAACCAAGGAACAGATTTACCAAAAGTTCCCTCAATGCAGCAAGGCAAGTTGCTGCATTGAGTGAACAGGAGGGAGCTAAACAGCACCATATCTACAAAGATACAGTGCTCTTCAGCCTTCTACCTGCTCTGGCACACTTGTGGCTGTCTGGATCCAAATCAGCACCCTTGCGTCATATTGGTCAAGATTGTTGTTTTACAGCACAGAAACAATCTTCAGAGGCATATTTCTACCTCTGCTGCAGAATGCAGAACACATGGGAAGAGGATGCAACAAGGAGAAATTAAGATCTTTTTTTCTTTTTATGCGGCTTGGGTAGGTGCACCATTTTGGTGCAAACCAAGGTTTACAGCCTTTATTAAATCTGGCTTTGCATCAGAATACATGGATGAATGCATGGTAATGCCCATGCTCTACCCATGTAAATCATACCCAATGCAGTTAAACACCATGCAGTTCAAGGTGTATTTTTTTTTTTAACAATGCATAGAAGGTGATGCAAATCCGCCCTTATGTGGATTTGTAAATCTCACTAGCATATTGCTTGTGGCTGCGTGGAAAAAAAGTTGGAGCAACCACTATGCAAAATGTTAGTGAATCTGGGCCCAAGTATTCTACAGTTACATTTCTTGGCTCTGAGTATTTGATAAATATGCCAATGTGCAGGTATTCTGCAACTTCATCCCTGTGTTTCATGCATTCATTTGCTATTAGGCATATTGATGCCTTTTCTCAGTGCAGTGGATGCCTTATCTAGCCACAAGCTGCCAGATGTTTTGCAGCTTTGACTGGGAGTGCCATATGCTATTCCATGAAGCAATATACTTTGCAACTTTAAGTCAGCTTTGTCCTCTTATGCTGCCACATTATACTTGGTTTTTCTGCTGTCACTGTTATTCTCTATTAAGATTTGCATCTTTTCTCTACCTTCTAATTTGAGAAAGTCTGTGATTTGTTATGCAAATTTTCTGAAGCCTTCATCTCATTATATTTGTATACAGTTGATAAGAAACGAAATATTCTCTTTCCTTACGCATCTTGTCTTCCGCCAATCTCTGTTTTCCTCTGTCTCAGTCGCTTGGTTGCTTGCCTTGCATTTTCTCATTTGCCTTGTAGGCAGGTCTGAGATTGGCTTGGCCACACCATATTATGGGTTTAGACTGTGGTTATTAACTATAGTTGTATTGCCTGCATTTTGAGTTTCATTGAGTTGAGTGAAGGTCGAGGTTTGAAGCAGCGGCTGTCTGTCTTGAAATTGGGTGATGGTTTTGCCTTTTGTTTCTGGTCATTAAAGTTTGTACATTTTCATTCGTCTTCTGCTGAGATCAATAGCTGCAGGGTGGTCAACTAACAGCTCCTAGTGCTTTTAGTCCAGAAGAGAAGTACTTCGCAAGATAGTTTTAAAGGTCACAGCACCTCTAACACTTGTTTGTGCCATTTCATTGTTTGATGGTTCGCCCACTGCGTTGTGTGAAGTTATTCAGTTTGTTATATTCAAGAGAATTATTTTATGGGTTTTCTAGTCTGGTTTTTACCTTCAATTAGACCTATTGCTAACAATAAATAAGAAAGTGGGCTTTAGGTCCGCCCCTTCTAACCATTCTTCGATCAGACTTTGTCGACTTGGTTAAGTTCAGTTGAGTTTCAATCTGGACCTAATATTGTTGTTCGTTTGAGTGTATCCTTCTGCCTTCACTCCTGTGCTTGCAATGAACAGCATAAGGGACTACTTTACAAGAGTATAGGTTACAATGAACACCAACACCTCGCATCACACTTACCACGCACACAATAAACACAATTACAATTTCTCATTCACCACACTGAAGTTCACCATTACAACACAAACAAGAACCTCACATTACATTACCACACATTATATCGCACTGAAATAATGAAATCATTAACTGAAAATAACTGAAAATAATGTGTGATAAGGTAATACGAGGTTATGGTTTGCATTGTAATGGTAAATGCACACAGCCCCTGGGCTCTGCACTTCCACTTCTCTGTACCGTAAAATAGCCTTACATTTCCCTAAATAAAGGTAATCCTTTACTACCCCCCAGCTATACCCTTCCCTGTCACCTACTCTCTGTTAATGCCACCCTTTTTTTAACCCTGAATACCTCCTACTTCCCTCTAATGCTATCCTTCCCTGAACCCCAAAAACTCCATACTGCCTCTTAATGCTATCCTTTTCTGAACCCTAAAACACATTTCTAGCCCTCAACACTACCTTTCACTGATTCCTAGAAACCCCTACCCCTTAATGCTGCCTTTCCCTGATTGAATCATAAAACCGCTACTATCCCTTAATGCGACCCATCCCGGAGGCTAAAAAAAAATATTACCTGTTAGCAGTACCCTTGAACCCTATTAACGCCTTACTACTCCTTAACACCACCCATACTTGAACCCTCATGAATACCCTGAATGTTATCCTTCCCTGAGACTCAAAAACTCCTTACAACCCCTTAATGCTAACATCCCTGAACCCTAAACATCCTTACTAACCCCTACAACTACATCCGCAATCCCTATACTTCACACTTCCCTAAGTTCTTTAAGCCTTAGCTACCAATATGTTGTAAATGTACTGTGTTGTAACTTTGTTGTACTTGTAAATTCTTTGTTATGAATCCGTTGTAGTTGTGACTCAGTCCGTGAGTTGTATTGGTATAATACCCTTTACAACTATAACCCTCTCTAGCCTCTGTTGTTGGCTTGGCTTCCTCTCGAGTGCCTCACTCTAATGTGCTAAACCTACATGTAATAGCATATTAATCGCAGACCTATTGGTGTTGCCACTGCTTGTTATTATCATGCTGGGTTTCTTTGATTTATAGCGAGATGCCTTTTGTTGCCCTTAGTTAAGTGGTCCCCGTGATCCCTGGAACACTTATCTATATTTATCAGCAAGTGGTGTCAGTCCAGTTCTGCGTTGCCTTAGTTGTTTTGGGGCCTGCTCACCTTGCATTCATCTAGACATTAAGGGCATGTTTACTGAACAGTTAATGCATCTTTCATTTGGTCTTGGTTTTAAGCACCTTCTCGGCCGTCTTTCCAACAAGGAGAGGCACCAGTAGTGTATCATCTGATACTGGTGGGGGTGGAGTAATGCACCAGGTACGAGGACTATTGCCCCATTACTAGATCAGCCAGGTTTCAGGCAGGAGGACTGTTGCCCCATTGCTGGATGAGCCTGGTTCCAGGTAGAAAGACTGTTGCCCCGTTACTGGATGAGCCCGGCTCCAGGTAGGTGGACTATTTCCCCGTTGCTGGATGAGACCAGCTCCAGGTCAGAGGACTATTGCTCAGTTACTGGATGAGTCAGTCACTGGCACAGCAGGCTAAGAGATTTGTACACAGCGAGAAGCCATCACTTTATGTACGTCGGTGCAGTACAAAATAAAAGTCTCTGTGAACCAGGCATCACCACTGCACTACCAGTCAGACAACTATTTCTCATTAGTGAAGACCATTACAATTTACAGTCTACCATGATGTAGTAATTTTAATTTCTGAGCAAGTTGTCATACACGTTGTGTGCACATCCTTTCTTGGTTGTATTAAGCTGGTGGATCTATACAGCGCTCCAGCGGTTCCGTGGCGCTAGGATGCCACTCATCATAATAAGAAATAAGTAAGGTTTTAACTCCCAG
Source organism: Pleurodeles waltl (assembly GCF_031143425.1). Lineage (NCBI taxonomy): Eukaryota > Metazoa > Chordata > Amphibia > Caudata > Salamandridae > Pleurodeles > Pleurodeles waltl. The sequence goes on along the minus strand of NC_090443.1, from coordinate 408,695,378 downwards.
AGAGGATTCCCAGACTTGGTTTATCCAGGCGTTCCGCCTGTTTTAAGTCCACTATCTGTCAAAGTCTCCACAGTGCTTGTCAACGTATTTCACTCATGCGTATTCATGTGTGTATTTTATTCAATCTCTCTAGTTTTGCCAAAAGCAGACATTGCTCACAATCTAGGACTGAAGGTAGAAAAGCAAAACGTTCTCTGCCTCTACTCAAAAAATGTCAGAGTTTTTTATCCCTCTTCTTAAAATAAGTGTTTATTGGAGACATGGACAGGCGGGAGAGTTGGAACACAAAGCTGCAACCACTCATTCTCATTTCAAGAAATTTGAGGGTAGCCAAAAGGTTGGCAGTTAAGAAGACAAGCACTTGCAATGCAATAGGTCTCGCATTTGCGTGAGTTGGAGCTACCGGCTTTGTAAATGCATAACTGGACTTTTCAAAAAATTTGGTCCTCTCTGCGACATAATTCCCGCGGCCCTGCATATAACTAAAACACTTCTATTTACATTTTTCCTCTGTCTGCAGCAAAAAAAAAATATATTGGCATTATTTATTTCATTTTTTTATATTATTTGTGGGTCCCTATAAGAAGCTTGCTTAGTGTTTGGTGAGTACCTATGGTATTGTCACCTTATACCAGGTCCAGTTCTCCCCTATCAGTGAGGTGTAGTCAGTGTCTAGGAAGCCAGGCTCTCTATAGGTAGCTGTGGATAAGCAGCCAAGGCTTATCTAGGAGACATGCAAAGCTCATGCAATACCACTTAGTCACACAGCACTTTCACACATGAAAGAACCACAATGTTAAAAAATAAAGGTGCTTTGTTTTAGTGACACAAGTACTAAAATACTAGATAGGCAATACTCCAATAGGAGGTAAGTAAACACACTATTATATGTACAGTAGCAATCAGAAATTGGCATAAAAAAGCAATAGAAGACAGTGAAAAGCACTAGGCAGAACTGAAGGGCTGGGGGGACCAAACCATATACTAAGAAAGTGGTATGCGAAATTTGGGTCCCCACCGAAGGAAGTGGAATCAGTAGAGGGGAGCTGGAGGACTTAGGAAACCCCAAATGTAAGTACCAGAGTGCCCCCCTCCCCTAGCAACCAGGAGAGAAAGGTGAGTTACTGGTGCTCCCCAAACCAACTCAAAGGATGTTAGAAAAGGATATTGCAAGACCCAGATATGACTGCAAGAAACCAAAGGTGGATCCTGGAAGAGGAAAACCTGTAAGAGAATGGAACCAAGTCCAGTTCACGTTAGTGTCTGGTCGTGACAGGAGCCACTACCCACCCGTCTGTGGAAGCAGGAATTGGTCGCCAGTGAGACGAAGGCGGTTAGCAATGCAGCACTGGAGCAGAGGAAGACTTTCTGGGTGATACAGTCGACATCCCACTCTGGATGAAGGGTTGCAGTCAGTCTGTGGTGCGGAAAAACCACCAACAAGCCTTGGCAAAGGCGAATGTCACAGATGGTGTATAAATGGGGCTTTCAGGGGCCAGAAAGGTCCAAGGGGGACTCAACCCGTGGTGGGAGTCCCAGATGACCCTCAGCAGTGCAGAGAGTCCAAAGAAGTAGAGGCAGCCCCCACAGAAGACCCACAGGCAAGGAGCCCAGGAGTCACAAAGTGGCCCACGCAGCACACTTGAAGAGAGATCCCACATCGCAGGAGAAGCACGCAGAGGGCTGTGCTTCACAAGGAAGAGTGCTGGGGCTACACGGAGCCTGAAGATCCCTTGGAGGAGATGCCAACAAGTCTTGGTAGCTGCAACAGATGCAGTGCACTGGGGTACTGGCCTGCTTGGGAAGGCAAGGGCTTACCTTCACCAAAGTTGGACAGCTGGCAGAGAGGACCAAGGGGACCGCTGCAAACCACCAGCTGTAATGCAGGATCTATGCAGCTCAGGAAGAGTGGAGATCCACGCAGCCGGTCGTTGTTGCAGTGGTGCCTGCAGATGCAGGGTAGTGACTCCTTCACTCCAAGGGAGATTCCTTTTTGGTGCAGGCTGAAGTCTTTCTGACCTCATAGGATGCACAGCTGGTGAAATGTTACAGTTGCTGGAAGGAGCCGGAGAAACAATGTTGCAGAGCAGAGTTGTCGCTGAGCTGCAGATTTTAGGGTCCAGTTGTGGTACCAGTGGTCAGATGTCGAAGTAAACGTTGCAGAGGATTCCTGATGGAGTCTTGCACGTCGAATCTGAGGACCCACCCAAGAGGGAGACCCTAAATAGCCCTAGAAGGGCGGATTGGCCACCTAGCCAGGTGACCACCTATCAGGAGGGGGCTGTGACATCACCTACCTGACCTGGCCACTCAGGTGCTCCCAGTGGCCTCTGCCCACCTTGGATTTAAGATGGCAAAATCACGTGGCCATCTGGAGGAGCTCTGGACACCACCCCTGGGGTGGGAATGGACAGGGGAGTGGTTACTCCCCTTTCCGCTGTCCAGTTTTGCGTCAGAGCAGGGACTGGTGGTCCCTGAACCGTTGCAGACTGGTTTATGAAAGGAGGGCACCAAATGTGAGCTTCAAAGCATGCCAGTGACTTGGGGAGGCTACCCCTCCAAAGCCATGTAACATCTATTTTGAAAGGGAGAGGGTGTAACTCGCCCCCTCCCCCAAAGGAAATCCTTTGTTCTACCTTCCTGAGCTTGAGCTGGTCAAGCAGCAGGAGGGCAGAAACCTGTCTGAGGGGTGGCAGCAGTGTGGACTGCCAGAAAACCCCCAGAAAGCTAATAGGAGCAATGTGGGTTTTCCTCTAAGGAGCCTCCAGAGTGCCTGGAATCATACAACCAATACTGGCAACAGTATTAGGGGAATGATTCTGACATGTTTGATAGCAAACATGCTCAGGTTCAGAGTTACTGTTATATAGCTAGACATAGGTAGTGACCTATGTCCAGTACACGTGTAAAATATCTTGCCTGCACTCACTAAGTCCTTGAAAATGGAGCTGGAGCTAGTGGGGGCATCTCTGCTCATGCAGGGGTGCCCTCACACACAGGTACCTGCACCCTGTCCTCTGGGTTAGGTGGGCCACCCATAGGGGTGACTTACAGTGGCCTGGTGCAGTGACCTGAAGTGAAAAGGGTGCTTGCGCCTTTTCATGCAGGCTGCTGTCGCAGGCCTGCAGTCACATTTTACATGGGCTCCCATGGTTAGCATAATACATGCTGCAACCCATGGGGAACCCCTCGTGCCTCAATGCCCTGGGTACCATATACTAGGGACTTATGAGGGGGCACTAGTATGCCAAACGTGTTGTGATCCAAGCAACCAGATTTAAAGGGAGAGAGCAGTCAGCATGCAGTTGTGGTCAGCTGGCTGTAATCTCCCTCTAACGTGTATGGAACAGGGAAGTGTTTTGATGATACAGTTGATTTTCTAAGAAAAGGTCCCCACGGAAGGATATGTATGTTTCTGTGAATGTCAGAAACACTGCGTACCACTTTTGCCGGCAACCCTATCTGACTGCAGCCTTCAGGAAAGCACAAAGTGAAATGAATGCTGTACTAAGAACGTTATGCTTTCCCAAGTGAAAGAACAACCAGATAGAGAAAATAAAACAACACCACAAATGTGGCTAATGCTGAAAAAACAAAGCGATGCTGAAATAAATGTAACTGGGCTAAAGTGCACAACGGCAGGCCTAGTTTGCTAAAATAACATGTCTAAAACAGCTATACAACACCCTCCCCTTGCTGGTTCAAAGGTGGTTATAGGCCTAAAATGAAAATATAGAGCAACTAAAACCTACATCCGCGCCAATTGAAGCCAGGAAATGTTCCACTTCAGCAGATGTTAGAATATCCAGATTGTTTCCAAGGAAAACCAAGGAGCACACATGTTCCAAAGCCTGAGCTCCAGCTGAGGCAGCAGAATTCCATGTTGTGCCCAATGTTGAGTTGAGCTGCATAATCCACAAAGGGCAACTCCTAGACGGCTTCCCATAGCAAACGCACCCTCAATGCTCATGTCTGGTAATGAGCCCTCAGCAAGAACATCAACAGATCAGCGTCCAATGAAAGTAAGCGCTGCATAGGAAGACAAACTTTCACTGCACATTTGAAAGGGCACCAAAGGGATCGAAAAATGGGCTGCACAAAATCCAAAACCGAGACCAGTCACACTCCAGTTCTTCCAGGAGTGGTGCTCCGAAATACTGCATCGTGCATTCACAACACAGTTGCGCTGGTGGAAGCATTTTCAGTCCTCTTTGTTGTGAAGGCACAGCCATTGCAGAGAACAAATAGCACCAGCAGGATGCCACTTGTTATAGCCAAAGTAATCGGAAATCCCCAGAAAACACTTGAAAATATGAAGTGTATGGCTGAAGGTATTAAGCCAAATATAGAGTAAAAGCTGTGAACGAAACCAGAACCAGTAGCCTTAAATAATGCACGACCCCAGTAATACTGGACGTGTTAAATATTCGTCCCACAAGTTCACCAAAGTGTCTCGGAAAGTTTGTAATTAAAAGGGACTGAATCTCTGCAGATGATTTCGCAACTTGAAGCGCATAGGTCTCGCGCTTAGATGTAAGCGCCACATGTTTCTGAAACAAAGCCTGGAGTCTGCTCAGCTAGTCGAAATTCACATCTAAAGTATCAATATGAGGTCAAATCTCTGCTATTTCCCTTTAGGGGGGAAAAGGACTTTCCCGGGACAGGTGACGGTTTGGGAGACCGAAACGACATATGCTATTCCGGCTCGCATTCCACAACAAGTGTCACTGTTAAGGAGCACATAGCTTCCATTTGAGAGCACCTGGAACGCAGGTCTAATCAAGGGGAATAGAACTCCCTTTAGATAGCAAGCCATGTTCGCTACCAATGCATTACATGCCCGTGCAAAGACAGTTGCCTACAAATCTTCGAATGGCTCACAGAAGTCTCTAATTCATTGCCGCTAAGAAAGACCTCTTTCATGCCATTGAAACATTTGTACAAAAAGGGAAGCTCCCACACATCATGTATATAACCATCTCCCAGCCTTTCATATCTTCCTACTGGAATGTGTATCAAGCAGGATGTAAATTGAAGTGTTGAAATAGGCAGAATAATAATCCCTTGTATTAACCATTCTGCAGATGGTATTTCAGCCACTGAAAAGGGCAACTTTTCTAATTTCTCAGTGTTTTGCATGACATAAGTCGATTCCTTCTTAGTGATAATTTGCCATTGCCAAGTTAAATTAAATGTTGAAAATGTGTCCCTTGCGCTAAAGTGTTGCCAGGGAAAGCGACCTGCTTTAAATTTTTGTATTGTCCAACCTAACTTCACAAAGGAATTAGGTGACTCTGTCCATGGTGTAAAGGTGACATGTCACTCTGTGTTATATCTATTGCAGAAAAGACCACGTTATTTAAAGTGTATATCCGGTTGGACAAGGTGTTAATCCCATTATCTACCGCGGCTAATGCGTCCTGTAAATTTTCCTAATCAGTTTGCCTTAACCGGGCAGCAGTTTCTTGTTGGGAAAGTTTCCAAATTTCATTATATACTGCATATAAGAAGCACTTTCTGCGTTGTCTTCTGGGGCCTTACAGGAAATCCTGCAAATCTGTATTGTTAGACAGGAGACTGAGGTGTGCTTTAACAGTATTAAGTAAGGAACTTTTCAACCATTGCTGGCATCATTTCCCTACACTCTATTTTGTCTTTATACCCAATTGTTCCGATGACACATAGCAAGGGTATAGCCTATTTGTTCTAAAAAATTAAAAAAAACTGTGGAGTTTACAAAACGTGCGTGGCACCTTTTGGTGTCTACTGGCCAAAATAACCACCCACCAGGACGTGAAAGTGATGTGTTCGATTCTGGACCCACTAATCGAGTTGATCTTCAGTAGTATTTATGTATTTTGGCCATTTGTCAAATTTAGCAGGGGCAGGAATACTGGGCACATTCAAATCCCTAATTTTTTCCAAGCCTAAACAACTTGTCTGTTGTCAGTTTCATTTGGAAAATATCATTATATCACATCATCATTATAAAATATCATTTGAACATGTTTCATGCATGCTCTAAATAAAGCTTCCTTTCCCCTTATTTGCCATTTTTTTGTTCCCCACACACTTTTTAAGTTTATCGACTTCAACCAATATTCATGGCCTTCTATAGCTAACCAGGAAACAAAGGAATCAGAATAATAAATTTGGTATCAGTTAATAAAATGTGCTGACTTTCCATTACTGGCAATTTAAAATAATACGACTCAGCATTTTTAACACTGTGCCCAGAGAAATATGTGAACTTTTCAGAATACGTTGTGGAACTCCCCACTGGCGGAGTCGGACAGTGTTCCCACTGTGTATAATTAAAAATAGTCTTTGGGGTACTTGCTCTGTGAATGAACTGACATCCATAATGATTGTAACAGAACATATCTCCATAATTTTCTTTGGATTAATAAACATCCTCACGTTCAAATTCAGTGAAACATTGCATATCAGACATCATAGAATCAACTGTTTTCACATCCCAATCATCAGAAACTACTCCGGATGTTATAACGTAGTTCATGGAAAGTTTAAATACATACAGAATTTGGATGACCTCAGATAGATCAAAAGATACTTTATCCCAAACCATCCCATTAGGAATTGGTATAGCAGAAATGTTCACTAGGGACAAGTCCCTGCACACTTTGTGAGAGGAAAAATGTGGTTTTAGGACCTCATCCACCAATTCAACTGTAGAGCGTTCAGGAAGGTAATGACCATGTATCAGTAGAAAGAAAATGATGACAAACCAAATCCAAAGGAGGAAGACAAGTACAGTTAATAAGAGCCAGAGATAGTTCCATGGAAGAATAAAATAGTTAATTTTGAGCCAAATTATCAGCTTACGTGCTCTTGACAGTTCTGTTACAGTAGAGGCAGATGAGTCGGTGAAAGTGGCATTGATGACGGCAAAATATCCAGAGGCAGTTTGTGCAAAAACTGGAAACCGTATTTGGAAGAGGAGAGCTGGCTGAAGCCTCTTGCGATGGTTCATAGTAAACTATACCATCTGTTTGTGAAGAATGTGAGTAGAATCGCTCAATGTTTTTGACGTTACTTGTCGGGGAAGAAGTTAATGCAACTAATGAAAGATAATTTCCCACCCTCCCCAGGTTCAGAGAAGTATCAGCGTTGCTGGTTAAAACCTGTAGAGGAACATCCTGGTCTGTAGTGAGAGGGATTCAGGTACTACCCAGAAGTCCTCTAGGTCTATTGTGCAGGATCGGCCATATGGTGTAGTTTGACATTGTCGATGGAGACAAAGCGATTTTCTTTAGAACCAGGCAGTGGTGGTAAATTGACAGTTCTGGTTCCGTGTATTCCCAGGACTGAAACCGGTGCACGATATAGCGAAGGCAGGGCCCTAGTCTGAGTGGAAAGACGCAACAGCATATGTGCCGATAAAGACTTGCAAATCTTTAATAACAGTTTGAGCGTCAGCCGAGCAATGTCGTCAAACCCATAGAAATCTGGAGCATTAGTCAACAGCGACTAAAATGTATTTGTATGCACTGTCAGGTGTCAAGGGACCACAATGGTCCAAGTACACACATTGTAACTGTTAGAAAATAGGAGGGGTGTCGGCAGTGGCTGTTTGATGGTGGATCCCTTTATTTGCTGACAGATGTCACAACAAAGGACATACTGCTTGGTCTGTTTATATAGACCTGGCCATCAGTAACGTGCTTATAACAATGATATTGTTGCCCCCACACCAGCATGGGCAAAAGCAACTCCCTCATGCGCTGCTTTGATCAATTCTGGCCTCTGATCTTTGTTGGGAATGACACGATTACCCACCCCTGGTATTACGACTAGGGCAGTATTGAGCCATGATATACGGTAGGAATATTTGGCAGGATATGCCTTTGGCATAGGTGTGCCATCAGTCGAAGCTTTCACAGCAGCTAGTGTTTCATCCTCTAATTTCGTTCTAGAATGAGTTACTGCAGAAGCCATAGCTACTGCTGATTTGGCTGCTTCATCAGCCAAGGTATTGCCAACAATGTGTATTCCAACACGCTGGTGTCCTAGCATATGTACAAGATGGAATAGGTAGCGTTTTCTTCAGATCCACTACTTTCCGCCACATAAGTCTGTGTTTGATGGTGTTTCCTTTTGAATCTCTGAACCCATTCTGGCTCCAGTAATGCAGATATTCATTGAAGGACTGGACACAATAGTACGAATCACAGACAATCAGCGTCAGCTGTTCTGAGTCTGTGTTCCAGTGCCTTCACCAGAGCTTTAAGCTCTGCCAATAGTGCAATGCAGTCCCCTAAGGTCTGTGTATAAGTATGCTGTGGATGGAATTCACCTTCCTTCATGTAGTCACTCACGACTGCACAAGTGGTGGAGTATTGATGTTTTGTGCCTATAGCTGGTTGGGATGAGCCATCAGTGTACATAATTGTTTGATATTGTTCAATAATCAATTTATTTGTTGGAACTGGGTATTCAAATTTGTATTGCAACAATTTTTGAGTTTGTAATTTTGAGTCCAAAATATAGTCAATATCAGGGTCAGTGAGAGTTGTTGCCCATTGAATCAAATGTGGATGTAGTGCTTTAGCGTTAGGAACGTTAGCTTTAGTATCAGCCACAAGGGCCGGGATCAGAGAGACGACAGTGATACGTTTCCCCTGGGCCAGGGGCCTCTCTTTGATAACAGCCATCTGAACAGCAGTGAGAATTTTCTCAGTGGGAGCGAAGCGTTGTTCTGCTGTAGAGTACAAATGTGATTTGTATGCAATCGGGACAGTCTCACCCTCATTGAACTTTTTATACGTGAAACCGAAGGCAATCACTTCGATGACCAAGTGTTTTTGTTTTCCCTTGTCTGTGAGTGTTTAACTTCAAGCATGTCTTGTTTTAATGCTCTGAGAATGCGTGTGTTTGACTTCATTATTTACTGGAAAAGTCAGGACATATCAAGTCATATAAAGGTTTAATGCGCAGTGCATAATCTGGAATGTATGCTCTGCTAAAATTTAAAAAGCCCAACAAAGACTGGAGCTTTTTGATAGTGTTTGGAGGTTGTAGTGAGCTTTTTTCTAAAAACTGTGGCGCTAGGCTTTTGCCTTCATCTGATAATTCGTATCCCAAAAACAGGACACTAAGGAAGGCTATTTTTGTTTTTTTGTATTTGAGTTTGTAGCCTGATTCGGCAAATCCCACAACAATATGGGCTACCTGTCTTACATGTTGCATGAGGTCATCGTCCTTGAGGTAGATGTCATCTACGTAGGGCAACGCCTTAGGGTCAATGTCGTGTAAAATAGGTGTGAAAACAGTCTTGGACTGTTCTTGTGGACATGTGGCAGTCAGCAAATTTTTGCTGCGAGCCTAAAGTGCTGAAACTTGTTAAATCCCTACTTTCAAGCGCTATATTTTGGCAGGAAAATCAGTTGGAAATATTCTATGTTGTTTTATATTTCTTGCGCACTACTTTGTTCTTAAGTGCTGTGTGTATTTTGTATAGCAAATGTACGTGTATGATTGTTTAAATGTCTGTAGTCTAAGACTCTAGGAACAGCTAGTGTACTTCACCCTGGATTACTCATTGATCGAGTTGCACCAGTTACCTTACACAAGACACATTCGTTTTTGGTAGGCGTAGGGAGATTAAGAGATTTGCCCAGAATCACAGGATGTTGAGCCGTTCTTAGACGCTCTTAGCAGGCTTTGATAATAGACTCCTTTGGAGACTCTGCAGCCTGTTGTATCACGTGCCGAAGTCTCCGTACTCTGTTATATACAGTACTGGAGTCTGTACCCTCATTTATCTAGTGCTGACGTCTGGGACATCCAGTGCTGACTCCGCATACTGGGAAATCCAGTGCTGGAGTCTCTGCATCCTGGTACATCCAGTGCTGGAGTCTCTGTACCCATGATACAGCCAGTGCTGGAGTCTCTGCACCGTGATACAGCCAGTGCCGACTCTGCACCCTGGGACATCCAGTGCTGGAGTCTCTGCACCCTGGGATATCCAGTGCTAAAGCTGCATCCTGGTACATCCAGTGCAGGAATCTCTGCTCCCTGGGACTTTGCACCCTGGTACATCTAGTGCTGGAATCTCTGCACCCTGATAAAGTTAGTGCTGAGTTTCTCCACCTTTCTGCCCTCCTCGGACCTCTAGTAATGGCCCGTGGAAATGCAGGGTGAGCTGGTGATGGTGTCACTTTGTGCAGGGACCCCCAGTAGTGGCTGGTGGCTCTTTAATTGACCCATTATCCGTAGTAAAGAAAATGTCAATGTCTGACTTAATATTTCATCTGTCATTATTCATAAAATGAAAAGGGGTTCTATTTCTTCAATTATTTAAATTAGGAATTAACTAGAATTATTGAAGTGTCTCCCCACATTATAAAGGCAGACCTACACTAACCCAGGAGTACGAACGGAACCCTAGACTCCACTATTTCACTTTGACTAAATGCAGGACCTAGTCTGTGATGTTTGTGTAATTAGTGTGCTGACTAACTATGGTACATACCTAGTGATTGTCAAAAATGTCTTTCCATCATCAACGTTATGACGTCAAATATGCTACTCGTGTAACCTAATACCATGCATCCTTAACGTTTCTTAAGTATACATATTCATCGTCTTTTCACATGTCATATGTAAAATGCTCTACTATACAATGGGAAAATGCAAAAAAAAAATTTTTTTAGCATAATATGGACCACAGCTAGTCCGGACCTCGTTGTCAAAATCACTTTGCATTGTGGGCCTTGTAGTTTAATATTTGCCTATGGCTAGTCCTAAAATTCCAGCGTATACAATGCTGTTTGCTAAGTCAGAATGTCATATGTAATATGGGGTCGCTTGGCATTTGTGAAATCTGTAGTGTACTACTGGACGAGCATGCAGGTCCCCTTATTCTTACTTCTGAAATGTGGTACCTGCTTCGGCTGATCGTGATCGGTAGGGGTTCCTAAGCCATAAGAGGCATTTGGGAGGGGGCGCCTTTATGTGGCGCGCAGTCCGAGCACTTCCTGACAGCTTCTTTGCTGCTGCGCCCACCATGTCTGTAATACAGATGCAGGTCCAATAGCACAGTGTTCCCTCACATGAATGGGTCCACGTTCCATGCAGATAAGAGAATTGCCCATTGTAATTGCACCAACAGCATGGTTATTACTGAAATACTCGCTCAAGCATCTCCCCTGACTCGTATTATGCCTAAATTCTTGAGGGCATAAGAAGCAAACACAAACGCACGCATTGTGGTCACTTTCTGTGATATGGCTTCAGGGGTTACCACCCAGATTGAATTGCATGTTGCTGCAAAAGAATGGCATAGCCATACTCGTACAAACAGACTGATCATGGTTTCAGTGCCTGACACAGTGAGGCTAGTCCGTTTCTTTGACTCATTTCAGACTCTCTACTATTTACTTGTAATCACATGTAGTATTTTACTAAAAACTCTCAGCCAACGAACCTGACATCAGTCATTTAACATAGCGAGTGTTGACGGTCTGTACAGCAGTAAAATAAGCCAAATGGCAAGATCCCAAGTACACCCACTGATGGGAAGGTATTCTCAATATCCATCCACCTTTTCCCCCATTCCCCAAAACCCAGTGCTGCCTGCAAGGTCCCAAACAGTCCTGGTCAAGGTAACAAGATCATGGTGTGGCTGCACTCAAAGTGCACTTTCTCATTTGTCTTGAAATGTGAACCCCACCAGGAAAGATGTCCCCAGTGCAAATTTACAAAAATGTTGAATGAAATGTGCCATTGCACCCCAGAGTCGGAGAGAAATATGGCAGTGCAGCACTGACAGGCTTCACTTCAGCTGCACACCAAAACAGCTGACTGCATTTGTACAGTGGTTTCTTGGTAAAATCCTTGACTTCATCTAGCGTTGCTATAATCCTGGCCTTATTTTGGATTTTGGGCGTTGCATCTTCTTCACTTCTGGTCTGTTGTGTTCAGAGTTGGATGTTACATACTAGGTCATCAAGCATGGTTTGCAAGCTACCAGTTTTTACTCATTCTAGTGGCTGCTTGTTTTTGCACATACAGTGAGTGCCTGTTATCCAGGATCGCCTTTTCACAGGTGAAATAGGCCTATTACAAGCGCTATGCTACTGATAACTCAAGTTCATTCATTCTTATATGTTCACATGTCTTTTTCTTTTTTTCAGGCAGAAGACAAGGCAGATGTGCTGAATAAGGAGCTCCTCCTAACCAAGCAGAGGTTGGTTGACACCGAGGAGGAGAAGCGGAAGCAAGAAGAGGAAACAGCACAGGTGGGATATCTTTTACTCCTTTCATTTTCACTCATCCAGAGGTAGACAGTCTCCCAGATCTTCAACCTAGCAAACAGCAGACACAACTTGTAGAAAGATGCAAGACTCCATACATGGGGAGAATAAACATCAGCAAGGCCAACAGGGCTGGCTTTGAATGTAAAGCTCTTGGCTTTGCCAATGCTTGTTTCTTTTGAATGCTTTTAATAAGATATAACAGAAACCATTCCAAGACAGCCACCCATGCATGCACATGCTGGTGGGCACACTGACCACTATCTTGTAATGTTTTTTATAATACGTTGTCAAAAAACATTATCTGATAGAGACTTCTAGTTGCTGATTCCTTACCTTTGAGTTTCCCCCAAGTGCCTGACTGGATACAGAGAATTTTCTGAGCAGTACCCCTGCGTGGAGTTAGGTGGCGTCAATCATCTCCACATCTATTGCCTTCATTTGCGACAGATATGACATTGAGGGTCCTATATAGGCACCCCCTGGCACGCTGACATCAGTTCTTGTCTTCCCAAGCCAGCTAGTGCTGATGCGAAGAAAGCTACCCCTCAGTAATATTTAGACTGGCTTTTTTCAACTTTTTTTTTCAAAGATTTTTTTGAGTTTTTAAATTCCTGGTGCGTTGCGGATGTCATCGAGGTAGACCTGGTTTAAGCCTGCGGTTTCTGCCATTGGGCGGTGTTTGTGACAGATCCTCACCTCGTGTGTCTTTGGTGCCTGGAGCAGGACCACGACCCGAAGTTGTGCATCCCAAGGCTTTGAGGGAGCAGTCCCTAAAGCTTGATGGCTGCTTGACTCAAAGTAAGTCAAGATCTCGTTGAGGGGAAGGTCACTGGGTCGGTCACAGAGTCCTCCTTTGTCGTCATCCCACTCCAAGTCTCGGTGCGATCAGGTAAGTCAAGGCACAAGTAGAAAAGCAAGAAGTTAAAGTATTCTTCGATTTCTTCTCATCCATCAGCCGACGAGGGAGTGTCAACATTCTAGGCCTCGCTCTGCGGAGTCTTTTCCTAGGCTGACTCCGCACCTCCCCTAGTTTCCGGTACCCAGAGCGAACCCTGCCCAACTCAATAAGTTTTATGAGGCCATGCGCCTCATTTTCTGGCAGTCTGACACTGTTAGAGCACTGTTGGGCCCTGCAAAGTGGGAAGGGCCTCTTCGGGTTCCTTACCGGCAGCTCGGCCTCAGTACAGAGGGACACCTGTGGATTCAATCCTGGATCCAGTCTGACCTTGACCGTACCACCTCAACCTTCCCCAACACTGGTCCCGACGCTCCCGGCACTGCCCTTGGGCAGCGCGTTCACGTTCTCATTACTGACTCCAACACAACTGGATGGGCATCATACGACACCTGTAGGAGCCTTGCTTCTGAAGTCTGATCCAGAGCCCCTTTCTTATGGACTAGGTTACAGTGAGGAATGGGAGGGGGTCGCTGGACCCTTTAGCATATCACCTCCAAGACCCTATGCACTGGCATACAGACTTGGGTGAGGCCAACGGACTGGATACTTCTCCAGATACTGCCATACTTTCTCTCCCTACCGTGGCTACGGAGGAGGGAGCTTCATATTCCAAGTGGTGAGAAGAGCAGTTGAGGTCTTGGACCTTGAGTTGCCTTCAGTGGCTGTCAAGATTAATGTCCTGACATGGGTGCTTCAACCTGGAGTTTCATCCTCAGAACCCATGCTCCCCTTGAAGCCCTCACGAATATCCTACTGGGTGCCCTATCCAAACCCAGCGCAGGGGCTACTGTGAACAGGACAGTTGCCCACTGCCATCACCCTGCTCTAGGGGAGGCAAGCTTTCTGATGCTCACCCCACCCCAGAGAGCTTGGTTATCCAAGCCTCTACTTCCCAGGGCGTGTTCCCTTCGGCACCCCAGATAGGGAATCGACAAGGTTGGACACACTTGGGAAGAAGACTTTTCCTTCCACCAGCCTAGCATTGCTGTCCCTAAACACAGCATGTCTTTTGTCCTGTTATTCCTACACACTGTGGGATATGTTTGCACAAGTGCTGCTACAGGTCCCGGAGGAGGCCCTGGCTGTATTCTGTCAGTTGCTGATAGGAGAGACGCAACACAGTTCACCATCCATTGCAAACTGGACACAACCAACTCGCTAGGCAGAGTGGTTTCGTCAACAGTGACCCAGAGGCGCCTTGCCTCGTTGAGAACACCAGGCTTTTCTGGGGATATCCTGGATACTTTGATGGGCATGCCCATTGATGGCACCCATCTCTTCAGAGACAAGGCAGACTCGGTGTTCGAGCGCTTCAAGGATTCTCGTGCTGCAGCCGGGTCCTTGGGACTTGTGGTTGCCCCAGTCTGCCTTTTGCCCCTTTCATAGCTATGGAAGGGGGCTCCAGCCGTTTCCATTCCCAGGTAGCCAACGTGCCCGCATGCTGCCCAGACTCTGCATGGCCGAGCGACCTGGGAGCCAGCTGTCTGGCTAGTCTGCCACCCCCACTTCTCTGCAGCAGCCTCTTAGCCTTCCTAGTCTGGCTCCCCATCAGGGGTCAATCGGAGGTAGGATCCACCATCACCTGCTCCGCTGGCAATCCATCACGCCGGATACATGGGTTTTGCAGATAGTCAGAAGGAGCTACTTCCTCCACTTTGAGACTACCCCTCCATCCATGCCACCATCCTACGACCAGATGACGGAGGAACACTTATCACTTCTTTTCAAGGAAGTTATGTCTCTCTTGGCCAGGAAAGCAATAGAGAGGGTTCCCATGCCAGAAGTAGGTTGTAGTTGCTATTCCTACTACTTTCTGGTACCCAAAAAGGACAAGGGCCTCCGCTCTACTCTAGACCTTCGATCCCTTAGTCTTTTCCTCAAAAATGATTTCAAAATGCTCACTTTGGCTCAGATTTTATCTGCCCTGGACCCAGGAGAACAGATGGTAGTGTTGGACTTGCAGGATGCTTATTTCCATATTGCTGTCCTGCCTGCCCACAGACATTACTTGTGGTTCACAGTAGGCAGTGAGCACTGTAAGTTCACCATGTTCCCCTTTTGGTCTTACTAGCACCCCTTGGGTGTTCACCAAGGTGATGGCAGTGGTCGCAGCTCATCTGCGCAGATCATGGGTTTCAGTCTTCCCGTATCTCGATGATTGGCTGTTGAAGGCGGGCACGCCCCAGGCTCTCATCCCCCACCTCGAGACTGTGGTGGACCTACTACATTCGCTGGGGTTCACTATAAATGTGCTGAAGTTACACCTTGACTTCCTCTCAGACGCTCCTTTCATCGGAGCTGTTCTGAACACAGTGCAGTTTCGGGCTTATATTCCTGAGCAGCAAGTCCAGGATGTTCAGACTATGATACCAATGTTTCAGCCTCTATCCTGGATTTCGGTGAGAATGACTCTGATGCTACAGGGCCTCACGGCCTCCTGCATCCTGCTGGTGACACATGCCAGATGGCATATGTGGGCTCTGCAGTAGTAACTGAAGTTACAGTGAGGAGCAGCATCAGGGGAATCACTCCGACAAGGTCCTTATCTCAGAGGGAACTGTGCAAGATCTGCAGTGGTGGTTAATGAACCACAACTGGGTCAGAGGCAGACCCCTCTCACTTCCCCAATCATATCAGACAGTAGTGACAGATGCGTCACTCCTGGGATGGGGTGACCAACTGGGAGAAGTGGAGGTCAGAGGCATCTGGACTCCACATCAATCTGTTGGAGCTCCATGGTGTGGGAACCCTTTGTCAGGAGGCTCTGCATCTCTGGAAGTGGCTGAATAGCATATCCCTGGTGGTTCAACATCTTATGGGCTGTCTGAATGCCAGAGCAAACAAACTGAGCCGAAAATATACCAGATCAGGGATGGCAGCTCCATCCGGAGGTGGTGCAAGGTCTTTTTAGCAGTGGGGAGAGCCTTGGTTAGATATGTTCATCTCCTTGGAGAACGCGCAATGTTAGCAGTTTTGTTCGTTGGAGTTTCCAAGGCACGAATCACTTGACTCTTTTTCGTCCCCAGTGGAACTGCAGGTCATGGTAAGACTTCCATGCACCCCAAACCTTGTTAAATTTTTCTGGGCATCCACGGGCCCGGTAAGTCACCCTCCCGGCCATCATACACTGATCCATCCCTTGCCTCCACTCTGCAGTCGTGGGCAGGTTGGGGGACCCCCAGTACTTGGCGATGTCTCTCTTCACCACAACTAGTCCTAGATTGCTAAAAAAGAGTTTGGCATGTGGCAGGTCTACGTCTGTGCGAATGCGAAGTAGTATGTAGCAAGGTTCCACAGGCATCTGTGCCTTGAGCACCTCCCCCAATTCGCCTATAATACTTGACCAGTATTTCTGTACATTCAGGCATGTCCACAGAGTATGCATGAACGTACCCCTTGCAGATCCACAGCGGAGGCAGGTCGGAGTTGGGGTCCTTACCATTGTGTGTAGTCTCATCATATTATAATAAATCATGTGTAGGATTTAAACTGAATAAATCTTAATCAGATTTGTATGTCCCCTATGCGGAGTTGCATTAGGGCGGTCTCCTAGTCCTTATCGTCCACTGGCCCCAGATCCCCCTCCATCAGCACCTCAGCTGTCTGAGAGTGTCTGGCATGTTATTGGTTAAAGTTTTTATATTTAAGAGATGGCTTTCTCTTCCAATTGACTCATGAGGAGACATCCCTATGAGGAGACGTCTCTATAACGGGCATAGTCTGGGAGGTCCGATACATCTCAGTTTTCGGCTCCCCAAGCGTGCAATAATTGAATGTAACAATAGTGATGTGTTTGTGAAAGAAGGTATTCCTCTTGCAGGTAGGGGAAGGTCTTCAGTGCACCCTTCTTTATAAGGTGGCCCATTTTAGAAATACCCAGGGTGTCCGATCCCCAAAAGCCCCACAGCCACCCAAATCCCCTCAAGTAGGAGCCCTCCCATAACAGAGCTTCCCTAGTAAGTGTAGTGGGCCATGCTCTCTTGCGTCCGGCCTTGTTCCAAGCATCTGTCGTAAGTTGTATGCGTAATGGGAGGGCTTGTGAGCCTTTACCCCCGTATGAGTAGTGTAAGTGAGATTTGTGTGTGAATTGACTTCTCTCAAGCAGATACATAGGGTGGTCCCCAGGTGTGTGTTCCTAGTCATTTATTGCTGCCAAGTGTGTTGCCCAATAATATGCCCTGAGATCGGGTAAAGCTATTCCACCATTGTATGAGTTTTGCTGGAGTGTCTGCGGGGAGATCCTGGGGTGTTTCCCGCCCCCTTATGAATGTATGGACCTCTTGATTTACTTTGGCAAAGATGTCATCAGACAATTTTATGTAGGTGTTTTGGAAGGCGTACAGTAATTTGAGTAGAGAGATCATTTTAAACAGGGCTGCCCTCCCGAATAATGTTAAGGGGAGTTTCCCACAGTGCTCCATGTCCTTGTGGAGTTCAGAGATAACTGTTGTTAGGTTTTGTTCTCTTCTTTTGATGAGGTCTTTCGTGATGTAGATCCCCGAATATTTAAAGCTGTCTCCATCTATGTGTAGGTTAGCCAGTGGTACAATACATGAAATTTGGCCTCCTGTCTGGAAAAGAGTTTATTTGGACTGGTTAATTCTATAACCTGAGTAAGTCCCATATTCAAGTGTTTCCCAGATACAGGGCAACGTCTCTATGGGGCTGGTGACATAAAGAAGGATATCATCCACATATAGCGAGATCTTTTCCGATTCATTCTCCCCGTCGCCCACTCGGAAACCTAGGATAACCGTGTGGGACCAGATAATACTAGCAAGCGGGCTCGATCGTAAGAGCAAACAAGAGAGGCCAAAGAGGGCAACCCTGACACGTACCTCTTTTCATTGGGAACTCATCTTATTGATGACCATTGACCTGGACAACTGGTGTTGGGTTGGTATACAGTAGCTTAACCCACTCCCAGAATCTTGGGCCAAACCCAAACTTCTCTAACACCAGTGTCATAAACGGCCAGTGGGCTGTATCAAATGCTTTCTGGGTGTCGAGACTTAACAGCAAGTGGGGCTCTTCGATCCTTAACAGCATCGATCCAAACGTGGATACAATGCAAATTGAAACTCATAGACCTCTTGGGCATAAAGCTTGTTTGGTCCAGGTGGATCAATGAGTGTATGACTGTTGCAAGCCGTGTGGCAAGTATCTAGGCAAGGATTTTCACTTCTACTTTTAGGAATGAAATAGTATGGTAAGAATTAGACTCGTACAGGGGTTTCCCCATCTTGGGAATCACCACTATCGTGGCCCTCCGCAAGTCTTGCGGGAACTCACCCACCTCTTTGGCCTCATGAAATAACTGCAGAAGATAGGGGGTGAGAAGTTCAAAGTTTCCTTTGAAGAGTTCTGTCGGGAAGCGGATGGGCTCGGGGCTCTTCCCTGGGGACATTGCAGCAATAACTGTTTTAATTTCTTCAGGATCTATATCTAAGGTGTTCCTATCCTCTGCTGTCGAGCACAGCAGGGGGGTCTGCGCCAGGTAGTTCCTAATGCTGGATGGGCTCACATTCTTGTGCGTGTAGTAGAGATGCTCAGAGTATTGCACAAATGCGTTAGCAGTCTGAGTCAGTGTTATATACAGTCCCACTGTCCCCCAGTATGGAGTGTACCCATCTCGCTTCTCTCTCCCGGAGCCCAAGCCAAGTAAGGAGTTTGCTCGCTCTATCCCCTGCTTCATAAAGGCAGTGTTTTAGGGCTAGATATAGGTTCCTCGCCCCACGGTGCACTTGTGCCTTGTATTCCTTTTGTAAGATCATCAATTTGCGCTGCGTGTGGGGATCGGTCACGGCAACAGGGTTTCGCTCTAAGTCCATCAATTGGCTCTCTATTGACTGTAGGTCCTCCTGTTCCCTTCTACGTTTCTGAGCAATAATGTTTTGAGCTCTATCCCGGAGAGCCTGTTTGTAGGCTTCCCAGAGTGTGATCGCTGAGGCCACTGAGTCTTTGTCTTCTTTGAAGTATTGTTTGGTCTCTACTGTCAATTCCTGTGCTGTTTCTGCATCTTTTAGGTCCCAGGCATTCAGCCTCCAGCAATTCCTGCTTTTCGGAACCCAGGTCTCAATTGTGAGCCACAGGGGAGAATGATCTGACAGCCCTCTTGCTAAATATTCTGCCTCCTCCACCACCGCTACCTCTCCTGCCGGCGCCAGAATATAGCCTAATATGGAAAAAAAACTGAGTGCCTGAAAAGTAGGAAAAGCGCTTGGCCCCCAGATGCTGACGACACCAGAGGTCAGTCAGGCCCAGAGAGGACACCATATCAGACAGAGGAGTTCCCTGTGAAGGAGATATTGTATGTTGCAACCTATCCATACTGGGACAGATGACGTCGTTGAAGTCCCCTCCTAACAGGTGAAGTGGTGACCTCCGCAAGTTTTGCATATATCTGTTGTTGGAGTCAGGGTGAGGCGTAGAGGCTCACCAACGTCATCTCTTGTCTACCCCAGTACCTATGTGCTGCTACGAATGTGCCTGCAGGGTATCTCCAGGTTTTATTGGTCCGGAATGGTGGGGACTTTTTAAGCAAAATTGCTATCCCTCTAGATCCTGTGGTGAATCCTGTGTGCAATGACAGTTTAAAGGCTTCTACCTAGGTAGTGGTAAGGGGGGTCCCATTATGTGAGGATATATTTATACATACACACACACACACCATTACTAGCCCCCTCTTGATTTTGCTGCCCAAGGCGTTATCATTCCAGGACAACAAGGTTTACCTATTGTTTTCACCCATTAGAACTATGCTTCAGTCTTGCTAAGGGCCCGGGCAACCTCTACCTTGATAGTGGGAAACTGTTGCAGTCTGGTGCTATAGCGTTGGGTTTCTCTGCTAAGCGTTGTCCCAGTTTTAAGAAACTCATCATAACCATTAAACACAAGAACTCCTTTATCACCTACCACCCCCCACAAATCCCTGTGGATGAAATGGTCCCCCAATCAACAAACTGTTCCATAGAGAGAATGTAGAGGTCACAGTGTGTCTATTTGAACTGTGCAACCCAATGCAACAACGGACCAGCTCCTAAGGGACGATATCAATGGTATGTGTGCAGAGTTAGAAGTTTCAAATGGAGCTACTGTTGCTGGAGGGGAAGGCCTGCAGTCGTCGCATTGCCCCAGAAGACATTATTAGATGGCAGGTAGAAGCAGCCGCGCCCCCCGGGCGGCTCCACATTGTCATTGGATGATGGCATGTCAAGTGCTTTCTCCCAACGCCAAGGGGTGTCGTGGCTCTGGGTCAACCCCGTCCCTGATCGCATCATCGCTTTACTTTTCTTCACAACTATTGTGGTGTGTCTGTCCAAGGGCAGCGTCCGCGTATGTGCGAGTCTGGATTTCTGGAGCTGGAGGGCCGATGCCACTGGATGGAGCGTGGCTATCTACGTGAGGGTACTCGTGGCATTGAGCTCGACCTGAATTGGTAGGGGAACCACTCCATTCTTAGTCATCTCCCAGGACAATTGGGGTCTTTCCTCGAGCCATCCCTACACCTCCTCCAGAGCCTGAAAAAGTGGACCTCCCCCTAAAACAACATTTGTAGTTTGGCTGGGAAGAGAAGCATGTACTGCAATTGGAGAATGCACAGTTTGGCTTTATCTGCGTCGAAAGTACACCGTTGATGTTGCCCCCCCCCCCCCTAGTACAGTCAGGGAAAATCTGAATCAGTGAGTTTCTGTGTCTCACCTCTTTCATTCTCCTGGCCTCAGCTAAAATATTTTCGCGGTCTTGATAGTTCGGGAGCTCTGCTTCGACTTGGTGGAGCCCCGGGTGGTGGTTTGTTGGCCAG
This sequence comes from Pleurodeles waltl, assembly GCF_031143425.1. NCBI lineage: Eukaryota > Metazoa > Chordata > Amphibia > Caudata > Salamandridae > Pleurodeles > Pleurodeles waltl. The sequence goes on along the minus strand of NC_090443.1, from coordinate 408,674,335 downwards.
GGCTCGATGGGCTTGTTCTATCACAATGCATGAGGATGATCTCTCGAAAGTTTGCATGAGGCAGACTCCCAGAAATGTGCATGCATTACGGCCCTCCACTTCCTCCGGGAACCCCACGAATCGCAGGTTATTTCTTCTTGCCCTGTTCTCTGCGTCCTCGAGGCGCCACAATATGCCTTTAGTGGTTACTCATGCTTCCGTGGCTTCTTCCCTCAGGGTATGGACCACGTCCTCGAAGTCTGAGATTCTTGTTTCAGCAGCAGTTACTCTTTCCGCCACGTTTCAGAGGTTCTGTCAAAGGAGAGAGACCTCCACTCTGACATCACCAATTCCGCCCTCTGGGGAGACCCTGAAGGATTTTTTGGCCTGCAGTAGTACCGCGTTGTCCGGTAGTGGCTGCGTGGGTGAATGGCTGACCTTTGCATATTTATCGAGTTTCCCCAGGGTAGTGGGGCGTTGCTGTTAGGATGTGTGTCACTGGCTCAGAGGGTATGGTCGATATTAGTCCGTGGTCATCCGCAGTCAGGTCGGCTGCACTTCATCTTTCAAGGAGGGGAGAGGTCAAGGAGAAAGTCTATTTTGCAAACCAGTGTGGGAGTCCAGGGCTGCTTCCGAGGGGTCTCCTTATGCGTGGTACCCAGAAGTGCCCCACCCCGCACCGTCCCACACCGGCTGTGGCTTCCGTTGGTGCTCCACTCACCTCACTGATCTTCACAGTCTCCTGTCTGGTCTTCAAATTGGGGCCGTCAGTCTCAGTCAGTGCCTCTGTGGTGGGGATGTGGGGGTTGGGAATGGCGTTCAGCTATGTTGCACCACCTTTGAAACTGCCTCTCCTTGTCCCCGCCCTGAGTGCACAGGCCTGGTCGGGGGGGGCAGAAGAGGGGCCACTAGGTTCCTTCCTGCCTCTTCTCTCCGACTCGCTGTGGTCCAGGTGGCTCAGGATCAAGGGGCCAACATGGAGTGCTCCCTTGACCGTCCACGGATCCCCACCGTCTCCTTCACACCGACCCCCGGGACCAGTCGGTCGTCGACTTCTCCCATGGGTGGGGGGGAATCCGTATCAGAATGGGCGTGATCCGGCAGCAGCCTTCGCAGTGCACCTCCATGGGGTGCTTCCTGTGGCCGCGATACTGGCCCAGAGGCCGCCGTAGCCTGTATTCCCCTGCTCACCGTGTGTCTCTCGGGCAGCCCGGCACCTCCTCTCTCCGGTACCGGCCTCCCTGACCCAGCTGAAGGGGCTCAGGATCACGGGGCCGTGCTCGACCTCCCACGGGCTCCAGCCATCTCTCCTGCAGCGGCAGCTGGGTCAGGGTGTCAGTCGACTTTTCCCCAGAGGGTGTGGGATCCGGCCCGAAGTAGCCACGGTCCGATGGTCACCTTCGCTCCATCGCTGACCTCAATTCGGGCCCAAGACCGCCTCTCCCAGCGCAATGTGGGCCGGTAGTGCGGCTGCCATTTCTCACGTAGCGTGGCATATTCCTGGGACCCAAATGGACTTCCATTGACCACCTCGGGGGGGCCCTCAAGGGACCTGGGGGAGAGGTCCACTTGCCATCAGTCTGCAGGATTTTGGCAGGATTCAATTGGGGCCTATGCTGGAGCTCTTCACGGAGCGTCTGCTCTCATCACCATCTTAGCCCCTCTTCCCGATCAACTTTCTTTGTTTAAGTCTCCTATTGTTGATAGGTTCTTTAAAGCCCTTACACATCTCTTTCCTCCATCCCCATTCATTATGCCCCAATAGGATTTGAGTTTAGTTTTGACCTTTCTGATGTGCGCTCCTATCGAGCCTCTCCACAGTTGTCCTTTAAGGCTTCTCACTTTGAAAACTGCCTTCCTTGTGGCCATTACATCTTCCCACAGGGTGAGTGAGCTGCTGGCTCTGTCATCTAAACCGCCCTACCTTTCAATCTATCCTGACAGTGGTGCTTTTCTCTAGGGCCTTATTTGTGCCAAAAGTGTTTACACCCTTTCATTTAGGCCAGTTCATCACCTTGCATACTTTTTACGCACCCCCACATCCATCTACGAAAGAGGAGAGGCTCCACCTCCTGGACCGAAAAAGAGCGTTGGCATTCTACCTTGATCGTACAAGAGTTCCGGGTGGAAGATCAACTCTTTGTCGGTTATGTGAGTGCAAAGAAATGTTGGGCAGTGCAGAAGCAGGCCAACTCCAGATTGATTGAACTCTGCATTAAGATCGCTACTAACTGGTCGAAAAGCAACCACCTGAGGGTTTGTGTGCTTATCCTGCCCTAGCTACAGTCGCAGCCACTTAATCAGCACGTGGAGTTCCAGTCCTTGACACCTGTCAGGCAGCCCCATGGACTACTCTGCACACGTTTTCGAAACACTGTGCCTGTACATTTGGGTCTGTAGGGACAGGTACTTTGCCCGTTCGTTTCAGCAGGACTTTCAAGTATGATCTTGGCTCGCAGACTGTCCTCTGGGGGTGTTATTGCTTGGGTATCCATTCAAAGGAAAGGAATCTGCAAGTAGAAGTCTTTAGCAGATGAACAAGTTACTTATCTTCGGTAACGCCATATCTGGTAGAGACATATTCTAGTTGCAGATTCCTTACCGAACCACCCATCCTCCCTGCTCTGCGAACTGATTTCTAGGGACAGCGACTCTTCCTAAGGGCCTTAGTTTTGAAGTGCCAGTAGTCCGTATTCTTCATGGCTCTGTTCTTCTAACGTGGAAAGTCATGAAAAGAAACTGACATCAGCATGCCAGGGTGGTGTCTATATATGACCCGCAACATCATATCCAGTGTGGGCGATGATGGACGCGGAGCCGATCGATGCCACCTAATGGCACGCAGGGGTACTGCTCAGAAAATTCTCCAGATCCAGTCTGACGCCTGAGGGAAATTCAAAGGTAAGGAATCTGCAACTAGAATATCTCTCTACCAGATAAGGCGTTACCAAAGGTAAGTACATTTTTCGTAAAGATGGGTGTGTGTATATACATTTACTCAGATGTGAATGCACAGCAGCCATCTTGGAATGGATTTTATTATAAGGAATTACTAAGTATTAAGGTATGGCTACACTTGCATCCAGAAGTAAGCATACCCATATGTGACTATCTTTGAATGGTTTGTGGTAATCTATTACAAAAAAACATTAAATACAGGCTGTCCATGAGTGTGCATGGGTGCCTTTTTTAATGCCTTTAAAGCCTGTGTGAAAGCTGCCATTGCCAATATCCCACATGCGAAATGCAGTATAGACATGTGGAAAGCAGCAGCAAGGACCCAGTAGCAGTGTCAAGGGCAGCGGTTCCAAAACACTGGTTCTGATGGATACAACTACCTGTGGATTCTTCACCTAATGAATACTCCCATTCAGAAGTCGTTACCGAAGGTAAGTAACTCGTTCGTTGCGACCCAAAGGTGGGTCGCCAGCCAATTTTTGGGGTTTGTGAAAGTTCCATAAATAAAGATACCTTTGAATTTGTATTTATCTTGTCACATTTGCTGTGCTCCAAAAACAGGTCAAATGACAGGCTATGTCTTCTGACAAATTATTCTTATTGCTTGTTCTTTTAACACATTGATTAGTGTTCACTTTTATTTCTCGGACTGCAAAGTGAGAGGAGTTTTTAAAGTGAACTATGTGGCAATCTTGGCGAAGAACAAGGACCGTGAAAGTAAAGGTTGTAGGATGTCATTTTTGTAGTCCACAACAAAATTAGTATATCTGCAAATTAACTGTGTAAATGAACTGTACACATATTTCAGAATATATTAGAAGTTAAGAAAGGAAAAAAGAAGCACATTTCTTTCTAATTCTGAAGTGAGGTGAAACAAACCTCTGCAAGTATTTTCAAGCAATTCTCCGAGTGCCCCTTCTAGTATTTTTTGCTAATGTATTTTTTACTTGAGAAAGCCATTTCATCTGAAAATGTGTTCACTATAAATGAACATACGCACTCATCTGACTTGTGTATGACTTTAACATGTAATTTGAGAAATATGGCTGTGGCCTAAAGGCCAAAGCTGTTGACCTTGGATATAGCGACAAAAGCAAACAAACACACGGAATGCGTAGTCAATCAAACATTCACCCCCAGTCACAGATCTGGGTTTAATCCATCAATTTGTTTGCTCACCAAGCTACCCCAGTTTGGATCCAGCCATATGCAAATCAGTCTGGACCCTGTTCCCCATGGGAACAGTCCAGTCAAGCCAAAACTGCCAGGCCAGGTCCTCCCTTGACTGGAAACGAGCATCCTGGGATCAGTTTCTGAGTATCACTCTTTATCATCCAGGCTAGCTTGTGGCATAGTGAGTTAGGGTGACAAAAGCAAACACACAAATGATGGACGGAATGTGGAACCAATCAAACATTCACCCCCAGTCACAGATCTGGTTTAATCCATCAGTTATTTTGCTCACCACTCCACCCCAGTTTGGACCCAGCCATATGCAAATCGGCTTTGACCCTGTTCCTCCTGGGACAGGTTTCAGGGTGTCGCCCTTCATCAGCCAGGCTAGCTTGAATCCAGTGGCATAGTGAGCCCGGGACCCACATCTGGGCATACCTGGTGCACTTAGGGCAACAAAATCAATCAAACAAACAAATGATGGACGGAATGCTGAACCAATCAAACATTCACCCCCCCCCCAGTCACTGTTGGATAGGGGAAACCAATTTCAAATCATGGTGTTGACTCTGGGCAAATTACTTAAGCTCCTGTGCTTAAAATTAATCTGACCATATATTTGATATATGCACTACTGCACATAATTTTAACACAAATATGGAAATGAGGCCTTACCCCAATACTCTGCTGCAGAAGAGATTTAAAAATTTTGCCAAAATCATTAGTATCAGCGCCAAGATTTTTCAGAAGCCTTGTGATTTTAGTGGACAGATGCCACAAGTCAGCACCCCACTCTGAAAAGTTTTCCGGCCAGTGGTAGAGGTGGACAGGATCTGAAGAACAGCATGCGCCCATACTTTTTTAATTTAAGAAAAACAGTTCTACTTTTTGTGAAAAGACAAACCTTCCATGGTGGTTAATTCCGACAGTTCAAATGCTTCAGCTAAAACGCAAGGCTCTTGTGCCGTGAATCAGAGGGAGAGGCAGACATCCAAACAAGCTTTCCTACTTTTACTGATGGAATCACCTGAAGCTTTCCGATTACACAGATTTATTTGGTATTGGTCGAAGTGCATAAAAAAAATGCATGAGACCTGTGTTGCTGTGCAAAGACACCGCTTAAATGACAAAAAATGAAAAATTAATGCAAGTTAATCATCGCAAGTTAATCAGTGGGAAATGCACTATCGTACAATATGAAACCTTTTTTAGTTAATGCATTGCAGAGGTTTGTCTCTCTAACCAGACAGCACAGCACTGAATCCTCCCCACCCCCAAATAGAGTATGTGTGAGTTTCCATCATATTGACTAGTATGTCAGTTCCCCATATGACATGACAAGAGTGTGATGATAATGTACTGTCCAATTAGGAAACTGACAGGAATGTAAGTGGAGACAAGGGGACCTTGGCGATTTAAGGGAAAAATGTAAGTTTCATGACTGTCATTGTTTTAAGAATATTGAAATTCCTAGGAATAATAATAAAAAACAGTCCATTTGGTCACAATATATAGTACCAGCTTACACGTACTTGGCATGATTGACTTACATTTAAACTACAAGAGACTAAATGACCCTAGGTACAGGTGAACACCCTTGTGAGGTCATCTGTTTCATTTAAGATCTGACTAGCTCTAGGTTGACCTTATTTCATACATTTTTCAAAAACTTACAATAAGAAGTACAGAAAGAGATAGAGGGGGCTTTTAGTCAGCCCTCTTCAGCCATGTGATGTGCTTTTCTTGGTTTGGCATCGCTTGGATGGGCTACCCATCAAATCCATGTCAATTCATGAATGGTTACTTTGTTCTATTTGTGCTCCCATTAAGTTTTGGTGATAAGGCCAAAGTAGACATTTTTTTCTGATGGATATATCAACCTGTGGATTCCTCACCTCATGAATACTCCCATTGCGCCAGCATTCAACGGAAATCTTCTTCCTAGCTTCTGCACGTCGACGAGGACGTCACAACTGCCCACGCAACGGCGTCTGACGTCATACAGGCAATAAGAGGTCCTCGCCGACGTCAGTTCCCTTTTTTCCATGCCATTCGAAACGGTTATCTTCGAGGGAGCTACTGTTGCTCTATCGACAGTTACAGTTTGTTTTTTGGCGATTTTTACTTTGTGAGGTTACAATGTCGCAAAGGAAGTCAGGATTCAAGCCCTGCAGTGAGTGTGGTGGCAAAATGTCGGTAACGGACCCACATTCTGACTGTTTGTGGTGTCTTAGTTCCGACCATGATGTTGATAAGTGCGATTCTTGTCAACATATGAATCCTAAGGCCCTGAAAGAGCGTGAGGCCAAGCTTTTTCTGGCGAAGTCAAAAAAGAAGGAGAAGAGACATCATCGAAAGTCGTCGTCACCGAAGTCTCATCGGCGTCATCGAGACTCCGGCGTCATCGTCGAGATTCACGGCGCCGGTTGAGTAGGGAGAGGTCTCGGTCGAGGTCTCCATCGGCTCGACGTCGGAAGACTTGGGAAGTCAGTCCCACTGTCACTCCCCAGCCGACGACGCCGTTACCATCTCCAGCTTCACCGACTTCACCCATGTCATCGGGACATCCTCCTTCTGTGTTTGAGGTTCTGCAGCCTCAGATGTTTTCTCCGTCCTTGCAGACGTCGAGACCGGCGTCGGTGTCGCCTTCGAACCAGGCACCCCAGTACCCGGCTTTCCCGGCCCCTGGAGCTGACAGTACCGCATTCCTGAATGCAATGTTTTCCATCTTCCAGCAGATGGCTCCAGGTGGTGGACCGGCTGGTCCTTCGGGCCCTTTGGCCTTCAACATAGGTGCTCCGGCTCCACTTCGACCGGCACCCTTTATGCCCTTTCTCCCCCTAGGGAATGTGGGCTCGGCGCCGGGATCGGCTCCGGTAGCTTCGGCTCCTGAGGCTTCGGCTCCTATGGCTTCAGCTCCTGCGGCTTTGATTTTTCAGCCAGTGACGCCGTCTAGACCTCCTCCGACTCCGTCTTCACACCTTTCGGCTCCTCGTTTGGCGCCGAAGACAACTATGGTGTCTGTAGACCCGGCGTCTGACGGATCCGATGATGGGCGTCATTCTTCGATGTCTGCTGATGCCATGTCGACGCCGAGAATAGAGAAGAGGCTGCACTCGAGGAGGCTTGCTCTCCGCCTCCTTGAAGAACAGGAATACCAGAGGCAAGCCTTGGAGGAAGGGGAGATCGAGGATTCTCGTGAGGGTCTCCTTGGACTTGACACTGCTAGTGGCCTAGATACCTCCCCTGAATGGGACCTGTCATCAACTGGGGAGTACACAGAGGAGGCGGCCACTTTTCATTCTGTTATCAGAAAGGCAGCTGGCTTCCTGGATCTCCCTTTGCCAGTGACTCAAGCCAAACAGAACATATTGACGGAAGTGTTGCACCCTGCCTCTACATCAGCAGAGCCACTTTTGCCATTCAATGAAGCGCTACTGGACCCCATAATGGAAGTTTGGAAGAAGCCGGTGTCTTCTTCAGCCATCAATAGATCTGTGGCTAGGAGGTATCGGGTTGCACCGGCTGACCCAGGTTTTCTTTCCAAGCATCCAACACCTGAAAGCTTGGTGGTCCAGGCTTCCTGCTCAGCAAGGTCTGCTCCTGGGTCTTTTCCAGCTGTACCCTCGGATAGAGACTCCAAGAAGATGGACATGTCATCCAAAAAGGTGTTCTCATCATGTAGCATGGCATTGAAGTCCACCAATGCTACATGCATTTTAGGAAGATACATTTATGCTCTGATGGACGAGATTAAATCAACGTTCCTCAGGAGTTATTAGGCCTGGTATCTGACTCTCAGGCAGCTGCAACTCAGGTTATCCAATCTGGTTTGGATACAACTGACTCGGTTGCTAGGGCAATGGGCACTGCTGTAGTTACGAGGAGGCAGGCCTGGCTTCGTAACTCAGGATTTTCCTCTGATGTGCAGTCGACCCTACTGGACCTTCCTTTTGATGGTGACAAGTTGTTTGGTGCCAAGGCGGATTCGGCCTTAGAAAGGTTCAAAGACAGTAGGGCCACGGCCAAGTCGCTGGGTTTGCAAGCCACTTCTTCTACTTCCTCCAGATTTTTTAGGAGGTTTCGAGGATTTGGTCGTGGTTCCTCCTCCTCCTCCTTTCGAGGGAAATTCCAGCAACCTACCTCTGCTCTCTCCTATAGATCTTTCAGAGGGAGGGGTAGGGTCCGTACCAGGGGAGCAACTCAGCAGCACTCTGCCTCTTCCTCTTCCTCTGGAGGGGTGCAGCAGGGGAAGCAGCCTTAGGCTTCCACCAATTCCAACTCACTCCACTCCTGTAGGGGGGGGAGGTTATTGAATTTTCTCCACAAGTGGGAGGTCATAACATCAGACTCCTGGATTACCAGCATTGTGAGAAAGGGCTATACCCTTCTCTTTCGGGAGTTTCCGCCCCCCATCCCGCCCCGCCCATCTTATTGTTCAGAAGAACACCTCCTGTTGTTAGAACAGGAGGTTCAAGTCCTCCTTTCAAAGGGCGCGGTGGAGTTGGTCCCAGAGCAGGAAAGGGGTCAGGGTTGTTACTCGAGGTACTTCCTGATTCCCAAGAAGGATGGACGGGTGAGACCAATCCTGGACCTAAGGATCTTGAATTGGTTCCTCAAACAGGAAAAGTTCAAGATGCTGACCCTAGCTCAGGTGCTATTGGCGTTGAACAATGGAGATTGGATGGTGTCTGTCGACTTGCAGGATGCTTACTTTCATATCCCGATACTCAAGTCGCACAGGAAGTATCTCCGGTTTGTGGTGGGGTTGCAGCACTATCAGTTTGTGGTCCTTCCGTTTGGTCTTACTTCAGCACCTCGAGTCTTCACTAAGGTGATGTCGGTGGTTGCGGCAGAGCTCAGAAGGAAGGGGATAGCAGTATTTCCTTATCTGGACGACTGGTTGATCAAAGCCAGGTCTCCAGAGCTCGTGTTGCATCACCTACAGTCAACAACCCAGTTGTTGTTCGACCTGGGCTTTTCGGTGAACGTGCCCAAATCTCACCTAGAGCCCTCTCAGCGCCTCCTGTTCATAGGGGCAGTTCTGGATACAACATTGAATCGAGCCTTTCCTCCGCCTCAGCGGATTCAGGACATTTAGGCGTTGGTTCCAATGTTTCAAAGTGGAGCGGTCATTCCAGTCCTCAAGGTCCTACGTCTGCTCGGTCTGTTTGCCTCCTGCATACTGTTGGTCAAGCATGCTCGCTGGCACATGAGGGCTCTTCAGTGGTGCCTCCGAAGGCAGTGGTCTCAACACAAAGGAGATCTCGAAGGCTTGGTGAGGATCTCCAGAGATGCTGCCACGGATTTGAAGTGGTGGATTGCGGACGGCAATCTTTCCCGAGGAAGGCCTTTCTCGCAAGCTCCACCGGTGGCCACAGTAATAACGGATGCTTCCACTCTAAGGTGGGGAGCTCATCTGGGGGACCTGGAAATCAAAGGTCTTTGGTCTCCAGTAGAACAGATGTTTCATATCAATCTGTTGGAGTTACGGGCCGTACGTCTGGCTCTCAAGGCCTTCCTCCCATCCCTTCGCGGTCAGTCGGTTCAGGTCCTAACGGACAATACTACCGCAATGTGGTATATGAACAAACAGGGAGGGGTAGGGTCGTACCTTCTCTACAGAGAAGCTCTTCGGCTATGGTCCTGGGCAAAGGACCATCGGATTTGCTTGATAGCAAATCATCTGGCTGGAGTCTTGAACGTACGTGCAGACAGTCTCAGTCGCCATTTCTCGGCCGATCACGAGTGGCGTCTCCATCCAGATCAAGTCCGTCTAATCTTCCAGATGTGGGGGTTTCCTCGGATAGATCTGTTTGCCACCCGGGAAAACTCGCACTGACCGTTATTCTGCAGTCTCCAGTATCCGGTACAGGGAGCATTGGGGGATGCGTTTCAGAGGACCTGGTGCGACCAGTTGCTTTACGCGTTTCCCCCCATACCCTTGATCCCTCAAGTATTGAGGAAAATACGCCAAGACCGGGCCCAAGTCATCTTAATAGCTCCGGATTGGCCAAGGAGGGTATGGTAAACGGACCTTCTCCAACTCTCACTGTGCCCTCCGCTCCGTCTCCCACTCAGGGCAGACCTCCTCTCGCAGTCGCAGGGGCAGGTTTTACACCCCCACCTCCAGAGCCTGCACCTTCATGCCTGGATATTGAACGGGGCAACCTGAGTTCTTTCTCTCTCCCACCTGATGTAGTGGATGTTATCTTAGCAGCCAGGCGACACTCCACTAAATCTATCTACGCTAATAGGTGGTCTAAATTTGTGGTTTGGTGTGGAGAGAGGCAGATTGATCCCTTACGTGCTCACTTGTCGGATGTTATATCTTTTGCATTGTCTCTAGCACAGAGGGGTTGTGCAGTGGCCACGGTTAAGGGATACTTGTCTGCTCTTTCAGCCTTTATTTGCCTTCCAGACCAACCTTCTTTGTTTAAATCCCCTATAGTACTTAGGTTATTGAAGGGTCTTATGAATAAATTCCCTCCCACTCCTTTCGTTATGCCTCAATGGGATTTGAACTTGGTTCTAACTTTCCTTATGCGGTCCCCTTTTGAGCCTATGCACTCTTGCCCCATGAGATTATTGGTCCTAAAGATGGTCTTTCTGGTTGCAATTACTTCTGCAAGGAGAGTGAGTGAGTTGCAAGCTCTATCTGTAAAACCCCCTTATACATCTTTTTATGGGGATAAGGTGGTGTTGAGGACCAAGGCTGCTTTCCTTCCGAAGGTTGTTTCACCCTTTCATATGTCCCAGACGATTACTCTTTCCACGTTTTATCCTCCACCTCATCCTTCAAAGGAAGAAGAGAGACTTCATCGCTTAGATCCAAAGAGAGTGCTAAGCTTTTATATAGACAGAACAAAGGATTTCAGGCTGGAGGATCAGCTCTTCATCGGGTACGTGGGAAAGAGGAAAGGAAAGGCACACAAGAGAACACTCTCCAGGTGGGTTGTTCTTTGCATTAAAATGTGTTACTCTTTAGCAAAGAAAGAACCCCATGATGGTATAAGAGCTCATTCCACCGGAGCTAAATCGGCCTCTTCGGCCTTGGCTAGGGGTGTTCCTGTGGTTGACATCTGCAAGGCCGCAACTTGGTCGTCCCTTCACACTTTTGCGAAGCATTACTGTTTGGACTCTGAGGTCAGAAGGGACGGCCATTTTGCACGGTCGGTGCTGCAGGATTTCTTGGTTTGAACTTTCAGGCGCCCTCCACCGAGTGCGGTACTGCTTTGGGACTCTATTCATGAGGTGAGGAATCCACAGGTAGTTGTATCCATCAGAAGAACGAGTTACTTACCTTCGGTAACGACTTTTCTGGTGGATACATTAGCTACCTTTGGATTCCTCACGGTCCCACCCGCCTCCCCGTTGCCTGTCTGGTCTAACCAAGTAATTCTTGAGTGTGCTCCTCTTTGTTTTGAGGACTTATATATATTCTATATATATGTTCATATGTATATATATTGCTCATATATTTATTTATTTGTTTAAAAAAAAAAAAGAATTGAGTGGTTAGAATGATGTAATTATTTAGAATATCATTAAATTTTGCAATTTGTTCTTTCATCTCAATGGCCTATTATTCTCAGGCACGTAAAAAAATGTTGGTACTGACGTCGGCGAGGACCTCTTATTGCCTGTATGACGTCAGACGGCGTCGCGTGGGCAGTTGTGACGTCCTCGTCGACGTGCAGAAGCTAGGAAGAAGATTTCCGTCGAATGCTGGCGCAATGGGAATATTCATGAGGTGAGGAATCCACAGGTAGCTAATGTATCCACCAGAAAAGTCGTTACGGAAGGTAAGTAACTCGTTCATACAGTAGATAAAATATGATGTGTTGCTTGTAATCCAGAGTCATTTTGTGTTCTGTTATGTATTGACTTTGCTGACACTATGACAATTTAATTGTTGCTTTGTGGCTTTATTGTTTAGGAAGTGTGTGTGGTTTGTCTTTATGAAAGGCAAAGATATTCACAGTGCTATTCGCTAATCATCTTTTCATGTTCATTTGTTCTAGTTTGCTGTTATGATGAGAAGTTATTAGATATGCAGTCTTTGTTCACGAAGTAAAGATATGCATGCACACATGCTTTTTTTTAAAGATGCAGTGAAAGCCACCCCCCTTATCAAAAATATCAACTAAACATCATTTAATGCCTTTTAATTTTGCAACACAAACTTCATCTTCTGATTCCTTTTTACAACACTCATTTCATTGTACAGCTTAACACTGTTACTGCAGTCTGTTCATCAGAGGCCTCATTCCCAGCTTAGTCCTGTAGTGCAAGATTTTGCTTCATTATGGGAGTTTTCTTTTAGGACTACAGGGAGCAACACACACAAAGCTGACCAATTATTACCAAACGCTTCCCCTTAAAAAAAAAAAAAAAGGCTATACTTTTTGGCTTTACTGGTGCTTGTTAACTGTGGCAAATTATTGGTATCTTTTTTCTGAGATGCAAATAAGTTTTTTAGAGTAGTCATTAAATCCCTTCTGGTATCCTATAGCTGACCTCCACTATGATTAATTGACCTTAAGTTACCAAATTTTCTAGGAATTAAACTTTCTATTTTTCCCACACAGCTGAAGGAAGTTTTCCGGAAACAGTTGGAAAAGGCAGAATTAGAAATCAAGAAGACCACAGCAATTATTGCAGAATATAAACAGGTGAGGCTGCTGCATTTGTCCAAAGAGGCCTGGAAAGTGGCAACTAATATTTGAAAGTGACAGTTTAGTGTACCTGATTCGCCAAGCAGTATGAACATTTTGTGTTTCTCTCTATTAGATTTGTTCACAGTTGAGCACCAGGCTGGAGAAGCAGCAGACGGCTAACAAGGAAGAGTTGGAGATGGTGAAGGTATGCTCGGAAGAATGTAGCATGGAGGGTGACAGGCAGTAGCCTGCAGGAGTGTGCTACATTTGTTGTCTTGAGTTTTAGGGGTTGTTTAGCACAGGCTCAATTTGATATTCTCGTCTGGGGATGCACCCAAATATCCAAGCTACACAGGCCTGCACAGGCACTTCCTTGAGCATGAGAGATTATACTTTGTTAGATTGGAGGTCAGGAACTCCTAAATGTTTACACAGTGCAAAGTGGACCACATAAAATGGACCCTGGAACCAGAGCATCTCAACCCAGAATTTACAAACTAAGCACATTTGTGATGGTAAGCTTCAAACTGCTGAGGAAAATATCATAATATACCTAAATTGTGAGGGTCGTATCTCCAGCAACAGTGACTTCTGCCCTGTAAGGACCCAATACTAAAATCCCAGCACATTAGATCATATGTCTGTTGCTCTATAGGTGTTTCCACTGTTAACACCCTGACATCCTAGGTCAGTTATCGGCTGTTATGTAGGTGTTTTCAGCACTAACATCCCCACAATTTAGGTGAGTTAGCTGCTGCTCTGAAGGCATTTCCAGCACTAATACCCTCACATCTTAGATCAGCTGTCTACTGCACTGTCCCCAGCTAACATCCCCACCTTGTAGACCAATTGTCTGGTGGTCTGTATGCTAGATTAGTTGCCTTTTGCTCTGGGCATTTCTGGTGCGGACAGTCCCTCATCCTTGCTCCTCTGCAGGAGTTTGCAGCATTAGCACCCCCACATGTTAAATCTTCTTTCTGCAGCTCCTCAAACATTTTCTGCGATTACGCCAGGACCTCATAGGTTGTTTGGAGTTCTAGAACTCTTCACAGCAATGCTTTTCCCACATCTTAGTCTGCTCATCTTTAGTTCTGTGGGAGTTCCCAGCAAATGTATACTCACATTTAAGTTACATATAAGTTACATCCGTAGTGCTACAGGTGGACACAGCAATAGAATCTTCAGATCTTTGTAAGTGGTTGTCAGCTCTGTGTCCGGCAACAGTGCCTAGCCACTCCATTTTAGGCCAGGTGTCTGTGTCTCGAATGTTACCATCTGAGCTCTCTTTGGCCATTTAAAATATTTTTCTCAGTTATACATGTTCAACCTTCACACATTGTTGCAGATACTTCGGGGTTTGTGTGTGCTACATATGTTGTATAAGTATAATGCATGATTGTGTCCCCCTGCAGGCTGGTCCTGAACTGCTTTTAAAATCCATTTAAAAATGTATTAAAAAAATGTTGGTTTGTTCTTTAGATGTAAGATTAACTTGAGCTTTGCTTACTTGATTCGGTCTTCCCTCACAGAGCAAAGTGATGTCCTGCACACACTGCAGCGAGATCTTCAGTAAAGAAGGAACACTACGCCCCTGTGTTTTGGGGAAAGACCCGCTTAGTGCTGAAGCATCAGACGATGAGAAGGTCCTACTGGAAAAGCACCTGAGGCAGATGGAGCTGGAGCTGGCACAGACCAAATTGCAGTTGGTGGAGGCCAAGTGCAAAATCCAGGTACAGTGGCAAAGCCTCTGCTTGGCGCTTTCCACCCAAGTAGACTGTTGGGTGGCAGTATGCCGATGGTCTTCTCTGCTTAAGGACTGTTCCATAACCCAGGACAGTGGCACAGCTTTTTCGTTGTAAGCTAGACTCAGGTTCTTGACATCCAAGAAGACCTATATGACATGGAGCCAGCTGTATCTCCTTTGCTGGAGCCCAGCTCCAAGCTCCAGTTATGATGACATGACTTTTGCTACATCCACTCTAGTCAGACACTTTGCACCAGGTGTTGTTGTTGAGTGAAAGGGAAGCCGAACCTGCCATCTGTAGTTTAAAAGATCGCTCATGCTGGGTTGGACTTTGGAGGCAATGGGATGTCTGTGATGGTGGAGACTTGTTTCATCATATGATGAGGAAGAAGACTTCAGGCTAAGAACACAGTCATGTTTGCTAAGTCAGTGGAGGCTGGAGGTGTGATGTGACTTGGAAGGGAATGGGTGTATTGCAGCAATGACTTTCATGTTAATGGAGGCTTCAATGTTGGTGCCAGAGAGAAGACTAAAGCACCAAGGAGGCTTAGGTTCTACGATTGTGGTGGTGGCAAATGAAATCCAGGTAGAAAGGTATAAGAGACTGGGGTATTAGTTGAGGTTGTGAGAACCCACCTCAAATAATAATCACAATCCTGGTCAGGGTGAATCACAAAAGTCACTAAATAAACTTGTGCTTAACCGTCTTGTAGCTTGGCAGTCAGGCTTAACTTAAAGGCATTGTGTAAATTATTTATGAAGTACTAACAGTAACAAAGTTGAAATGCAAAACAATAAACAAATCCCAAAATGAATTAGAAAAATAAAGTATAATTTAATAAACAAAATGACAACAATCCAATAAGAGGAACAGGATATATGAATTTGTAAATGTTTAAGTAAAAACTGTGGCAAGAAGCACAAAGAGGCAATAATAGTCAATGGTCATGGTATAACAGGACCTAAACAAAATTTGAAACTGACCATGAGGGAGCACAGGTCAGATACACCAACTGGAACTGTCCTGGTCAAAGACTTTACCTTCTGATTTTAGTCCTGTAAATCCTAATCCACCACATGAGTACACTTGTAAAGCCTCTCAGGGCGGCACTTAGAGACTCAGAGGGTGGCAGGTAGAGGCCACAGCAGTTTCCAGTCCTGATCAGCTAGACAGTTCCAGAAAAAGGCCTCTTGCTGCTTGTTGTGTCCCTGTAGCTCTAACAGGAAGTCAGCCATATGATATTTGAAGTCCACTTCTTGTCCAGGTTCAGGAGGGCGTGCAGGTCCAGCTACCAGGTCTCTTCTCAGGTGACAGATAGCAGAGCAGTCCTCCTTTTGTTCTTCTCAGGTCCAGAGAACGTTGGGTCCTGAGGGTGCCAGTTTCATACTTAGTGCCAGTGTGAGGGTGGGGGACAAACACTTGTCTACCCCGTAAACCAGTTCTGGTATGTTCTTCCATGGGTGTAGCTCCAGCCTAGCTTGTGAAACAAAAGGAAGGGACAGGTTGGGTGTTAGTTTCCTTTGCGCGTGCTGGGGCAGATCCCTTTGAAGTGTAATTAGGGCAGGGCATAGGTCCTCCACAGCCATCCTGTCAAAGACCCACTCCCTTCTACACCCAGGCCTTTTGCCTACTGTCTGGGCCCAATACACATTTACCAGTGTGGGAGCAATCAATAGCCTTGGGGCTGCAGGCCACCCACCTCCAAGCTTAGGCAGGGAAATTATATTTTTGTAAGAAGTGCACTTCTAAAATATTAATTTAAAATTCAACTTTACCATTAACGAGCATTTTAAATTACCATTAAAATGAGTGAAAGAAGTATTCATTTAGCTTCTTCCAAACTGAATTTATTGCTTATTATATTATTATGGTTGTTAGAAATTGGATCTCTAGTTAGCAGTGGTTTGCACCCTGTCCAAGTAGGGACCCTCACTCTAGTCAGGGTAAGGAAGCCACACAGCTAAGATAACCCCTGCTCATCCCCTTAGTAGCTTGACTCAAGCAGTCAGGCTTATCCCAGAATCATTGTGTGAAGTATTTGTACAACGCACAGTAACACAGTGAAAACACCACAAAAGTACTCCACACCACTTTTTAAGAATAACCAATATTTATCTGAGTACAACAAGACAAAAACAACATAAATCCAACATACACAAGTAAAGATCTCACTTTTTAAATGTTTAAATGAGTCTAAGTCCCTAGGAATCATCGGTTGCATATTTTTAGCACAAAGTCCCTGGGATGCGTAAAAAATAAAGCTGATGCGGGCTGCAGGGGAGGTGAGGTATTGAAAAAGCAAAGCGGTGCATCGGTTCCTTACTGCGCAGGGAAGGTGATGCCTCCATTCTTTCCTTGCAGGTGAGATGATACATCAGTTCTTTACTGGCAGGGGAGGTGATGTATTGATTATTTCCTCACAGGAAAGGCAATGCATTGATTTTCGTACATGTAGCCTCAGTCTCTTACTGTGGTGCAGGGTCAATGAGAAATTGATGCCAAAGGATGATGCCTGGAAAATCCAGACTCTCTGTGATGATGGAACCGCAGTGCAACAGGTGCTGCATTGATTCTTCAACCGCAAGACAGGCACTGTGTCAATTCTTCCGGCATTGCATGAATATTGCAGCCGTATCGTGTTGGTGCATGGATTTTCTCCTTCAGGTCACCAGCTTGTGCTTCCAGGGGCCCAGAGACTGAAGCTGGCATCATGTGGCAAGTCGGCACTCTCGGCAGAAGAGCCCAGGCACTGGCAGATGATGTCTTAGATGTCCCTGAGACTTCTTAACAGGAGGCAAGCTCAGTTCGAGCCATTGGAGAGCCTTGAAAAGCAGGATGTAGAAAGCAAAGTCCAGTCCTTTCACTCCCAGGACAGAAGCAGCAAGCAGCAGGCCACCACAACAAAGCAACAGGCAGAGTGGCAGTCCTTCCTACAGCATCCAGCTGGTCTTGCTAGCAGAATGTGTTCAGTCCAGAAGTGTTCTTACTTTGTGGGATTAGAGGTCCAGTACTTAAAACCATTTCTATCTTTGAAATAGCCAAACTTCAAATAGAAATTTTTGTAGTGCACAAGACAATGCCTTTTCCTGTCCTTGCCCCAGACACACTCTAGGGGGTTAGGGACTGCTTTCTGTGAGTACAGGCACAGCCCTAGTCTGGTGCAAGTGTCAGCTCCTCCCACCACTATAGCTCAGGAAGACCCATCAGAAAATGCAAGGCACACCTCAGCTCCCTTTGTGTGACTGTCTAGAGTGAATTCACAAACAGCCCAACTGTCATCCGACGTGTATTCCACAGAGAGGCAGAGACACTGAATGGTTAAGCAAGAAAATGCCCACTTTCTAAAAGTGGCATTTTCAAACTTACAATTTAAAAAACAACTTCACCAAAAGATGTATTTTTAAATTTAGAGTTCAGAGACCCCAAACTCCACATATCTGTCTCTACTCCCAGTGGGAAACTACACTTAAAAGATATTTCAAGGCAATCCCCATTTTAACCAATGTGAGAGATAGTCCTTGCCATAGTTAAAAACAAATTTAGCAGTATTTCACTATCGGGACATGTAAAACACACCATTGTATGTCCCACCTTTTAAATACACTGCTCCCTGCCCATGGTGCTGTCTTGGTCCTTTTTTAATTCTTTTTTTTTTTTACATGTAGTAAAAGGGAAGGTTTGGGTCTGGCAGGTGGATGCACTTGCCAGGTCGAATGGCAGTTCAAAACTGCTTACCCAAACACTGCAGTGGCAGATCTCAGACATGTTTACAGGGCTACTTATGTGGTGGCACAATCAGGGCTGCAGGCTCACTAGTAGTATTTGACTTTCAGTCCCTGAGCACACATAATGCACTTTGCTAGGGACTTACTGGTTAATCGAATATGCCAATCATGGATAAACCAATCACCAATACAATTTAGACTGGGAGCACTTGCATTTTAGCACTGGTCAGCAGTGTCCTGAAGCCAGTAAAAACAAAATTCAGCACACAGTCAAAAACAGGAGGTCAGAGGCAAAACATTTGGGGATAACCCAGCAAAAATGGCCATTTTCAACAATGGTAAACTAGTGTTAATCTATGGGAGGTTAACCTTGCGCAGTGAAAAATACCTTTGGGTTATAGTTTTTCACTACCAGGACAGGTAAAACCTTAAAGAAGCATGTCCTGCTTTTTAAATACCACTCTGCACCCTACCCTACGAGCATTTATGGTGTACTTTAAGTATGGCTTAATAGTAAAAAAAGGTTTAGGCCTGCCAAAGGTTTATTTTGCCAGGCCACAATGACAGGCTTGATACATGATTTAGGGAGCTACTTTAGTCAGCTGCACAACGAGTGCTGCAGCCCACTAGTAGCATTTAATTTACAGGCCCTTGGTACAAATAGTGCCATACACTAGTGACTTGTAAATAAATTAAATTAAATGTGCCAATCATGCATATACCAATTTTACCATGTTTAAAGGGATGAGCGCACACTTTACTACTGTTTAGCAGGGGTAACATGCACTGAGTCCTACGGCCAACAAAAAAACAGGTTCTTGCTGTAAGAACAAATTCTGGGTGCAGGGAGTCAAGCAAGTTTCAACCGTGTTGCACATCAGTCTCACTGCTGTACACCATGGCTTAAAAAAAAAAAATGACAAAAAAAAAAAGAGCACTTTTATTTGCCTTTTTCAATGTTTTTACGCCATTTTGCACATGCTGCTGTGCAGCATGGTTGAAAGTATGACACGCCCAGAGTTGGCCGTGTCATACTACTTTTTTAAAATTTACTTTTAAACAGGCTGCACGGCATTCCCACTGCTGTACAACTTGGGTTAACATTAACAAACCAATAAATCTTGCATAGGCGAGATCTGTAGGATGTACAATGCTTATTCATCTGGTGCATGCTTGTGGCCATATGGGGAATGCTCTGTAAGACCGCTGCCTTCAAGGCTTTAAATTAGCACTGGCATTTATGTAACTTCGACACAAGGCATATAACACCTATATAATAGTGTAACGATGGAGTACCAAACCCAACTTCTAGAAATCATTGAGGAGCAGGATGCAGCACAAGAAGTCATTAAAATATGCCTCTATGGAGCCAGTACCAGCAATGGATGTAGCAGGCTGCAACATAATGGGCTGCACCTTAGGGTTGCAGAGCACTTTCTGGTATGAAGTATGATGTTGCTGAGCAGCTTCAGGTGATATGGAGGTCATGTTTAAGAGATCCGTCAAATGTGAACTCTAGAGATTTGATCCATTCACAGTCTTAAAGGTCATTTAAGACTTGTAGCAATTCTATCTAAAACTGCTCGGTGATTGGAGAAGGAACTCAGTCCTCATATACAAAAATGTTTACAGTTGTAAAGGCTCAGGATTTGTGAAATCTGAGCTTTTGCGTACACAAAATGGCGTTTTTGTATTCACAAAAACAGAGATTGCAGCTGGGTAACATGTTACTAAATCACAGTTTGGGTTTGCAAATACAAAAAAAACATTATTTGGAAAGGACATGTTAAGGGTGTCCCTTCCAGATATTGATTCCTTAAGCACTGTGTATTAATATTTTGCAACCAAAATCTGGTCGCATAATATTCATATTTTACCACCTCCTCAAAGCAGTTGCTAAGCCATTTGCAAACGAGCAGGGGTCCCATCAAGAAACCCCCATCACCTTTGTGAATGTGGATAGCAACATCTTTTTGGGAGCAGCCTATTACTAAAAATAAAATGGTTTTAAAACTTCTCCTTTTTTAAAAATGTATCCCATTTTCCTGTTTGGAAAAAGGCCTGTATTTGAAAAATTATTTTATTTAAAAGCAATCACAAACATGATGGTCTGCTGACTACACTTATGACTAGGCAGTGGTACTGGGTCGCAAATTGCAAAATAATGAAGTAGGCTGAATTGCCTCCTTGTTTTAATACATAGGTTGGTTTACAAAATAAATGTATTTGGTAGAAACTGGTGCACAACTTGTGACTTCTTCTACTGAATCCCTTATTACACATTCCAGATAAGCAATTGTGAATCAGTATGTCTCAGTTCACAATTTCTTATTTGGGATATTAGTACGTGAAGCCCTCAAAGTTTTGTAGCTTACATTTGACTGCTTTAGCAAAGTGTACAAAAGGTAAGAAAGGGGTTCCATGTTCTACAGTGGGTGTGACTTCTCAGGATTGAGATACATCACGGCTGTGTGAGGCGAGAACCTCTGGATTAGGAGGTTTTGGGTGTCAGTATTGACGTGCACTGAGTAAGTGCATGTGAATCTAAACAGCAGGGTGTACTGGAATTGTAGGGTGGCTGCTTATGACGGTTAATTGAGGTGTTTTGGTGGTGTGTGTGTGTGTGTGTAGGCTTGTCTGTCATAAGAGTTGCTGACTAGGAGAGCAGGCTTTAGGTCATGGTTGAGATCTATTGTTGAAGCTGTGGGAGGAGAGCAGACTGTATTGGGGGTGTATGTGTCCCACTCTGAAACAGTATGTTGATGCTACCTGTCATTTTAGAAGTGCTTTGGGAGATACTTCTCAAGTCTTTTTGTTAGAATGGCCTAGATAGTTATGGGCTACTATTGAGGTGCATTAGGAGAGCTACATATGATACTCTAGTACGCAAGCACCAGTAAGTGGTGCAGCTCAGGAATGAGGTGTACAACATCAATCAGGGTTGTGTATACATATCCCACAGATGATTGTAACCATCTGATTTTGCTTTATCTTGTTCATCTGCAGGAGTTGGAACACCAGAGAGGAGCCCTGATGAACGAAATCCAGGCTGCCAAAAACTCCTGGTTCAGCAAAACCCTGAACTCTATCAAAACAGCCACAACTGCACCACCTGCATCACCCCCGATGCAGCCCGTGGCCCAGACCTCGCAACCAGCCAAAGAAAGCACATAGTCTGATGTGGAAAAAATAAGACATAGACACTTAAGACGCAACATCATAAATCCGCCCAGGAGCTGCAGAGGTCATCCCATGCTCCTCTGTAAGAACTCTTCAACACTCCTCCATTAAAGAAAGGAAGCCGGACTTTCAGCATTATTCAAGTGTCTTGAGAAAGGGCCCCACAGCCATTTCAACTCTCTTGTTCCTCTGCCCACAGGAGTTTCTCCATTATTGCTTATTCATAACTGCCACTTTTTTTAACTCATTGCTTTAATTTAGAACCTTAGTTGTTATGCCACACAGAAACAATACAAAACAATTGTTATAATCAGAGTTTTTTTTATTACTACCCACAACTTTATTATGCATTTAAAATATTACATTGCCTAGTTGCCATAAAAGACTTTTGGATAGGGGTGCTAGAGAATCATGGAGCAACCAAGGTAATGTGTTGATCATAGAAAGAAGGTGAACTGACCTGTGGCCTGATTTGTCTTGGAAGCCTTTTGATAATTATAGCTGGCAGTCTGTCCCCAGTGTCATCTTTGGAAAGAGTGCTTCACTGAAGTGAGTTCCCTTCCTTCCCTTCTGGGCAGCCCACACTCCCTAATTTAATTTGCCACTTTTTTCTTTGAAGTTTTATTATTCTTACTCCCAGTAAAATAAGTGAGTATCTATGTAGATAAAGCCTACATCTCCCATGCTGTTGTCTGACCCCCACAAATTATAAACTTTGAAAATACTAGAGGGGCCTGCCACGCCAGCAGTTTATAAGCACAGCATCGCAACAATAAAGCACTGACAGAACACTGATTTATGTTTCGTGTCCCAGAGTTCTGCAACCACTTAGTGGTTTCTGTGCATGGAGGTGACTGTCTCATGTCCCCCTTCCAATTACAAGGCACCAAAATGATTGTGGGTGAAAATGAGAGTACAGAGGTCTCCTGTAGATTCAACACTGTGTTGTGAGTGGTCTTGTGTAGGGAAAGTGTATTTCTACTGCCTTGCCCTTCAGGAGAGTTGGTGGCACTGCCATTGTCTATGGAGTGATGCGCTGAATGATATTAACACAAACAGAAACACAAAAAAGGTGAATATAATAGCACAGAAATAATACAGTTGTTGTGAAGCGATCCATCAAGTAGGAGCGCTTTACTTCAACAAAGAGGGTGCCCTTTTCCATCATGCAGGATAACAGGAAGAGGAACACCGCTTTATCTCTGGTACAAGGAAGCTTGAAGAGACTGCAGTTCTCCCAATGTCAGATGTATTGGAATCATAATGTAGTCCATGCTGTGAGTGGCATATGTCCTAAGTACATGCTTCTGTGGATCCCGGTTCCTTGTTATCTTTCCTCTTGCATGAAAGTTGCCAGAGACCCCTATCATTGATAAGGTGAGCTCAAAGTGAAGTAATGCATTGTGAGTAGCTTCACAGTACGAGACCGTGTCGGTTTGCATTGTGGATCTGATGTTGACATATTCATGATGGGTATTATGTAAGCACCCTCCCCTCATATAGCTCTAGGACTGTTGAAAAGGGCTTCTACTTGGAATATGTTGCAATCCTAATGCATCATTCATCCACCAAGCCATGGTGTGGCATGTTAACAAGGTCACCAAGCAAGCTCCACTTTTGCTCCCAACACATGAGTATCCCCACTCCATTTGCCAGAACAGCCACATTCTCTCCTCACACTGCACGATGGTGACAGAATGTTAAGTTAGTTCAAATCTAAGGGGTCTTATGTGTTAAGGTGTGAAGACATCAACTGCGTTTTGCTTTGGTCAAGGTGTACCATAGTGGTGCAGGGAGCAATGAGCCATCCTACCGTTCACCACTGAATCCTTTATTGACACTTATTGTAACTATTAAATATTCATAGAAATGCACATATTTGGTGCCCAAAGAGCCAAATGAACAACTTTTGTTTACAACCTGGTAAAGTTATTTGTGATGAAAAGGTGATCATCGCTGTACAGACCTCTGGAGACAGAGGAATATGGGAAGTGGGAGGGCCTAATTTTTCCGTTCGTCGTTTTGACCAAACCAGCAGACGTTTATTTTAAAGAAATGATTCATAAAGTGTAAAAATGTTGCTTAAAATAGATGGGATTTAATATTTTTTGTTTTAAAATTATATTTAAATTGTCTAACACGTGTTGCACAGTGATGCTACGGTGACATCATCTTGTTGTGGGGCAGGCGAGGAAAGTACTCTGTTTCTTGAAATGTACCACCTGGTGAAGAGTGACAAAGCCCTAGACTTTAGAATGGAACCTAAAAGCATTGAAATATCCTGTATAATAAATATATATGTTTACTTGTGTCTCTGCCATTAATTGTCGTTGAGGTACATTTTGGAAAAGCTGCTACCCTACAAAGGGAATTAATCAAAGATGATGTGCAGATTTGTGGCTCGTAGCACTGACTTAGCACAATAAACGATTTCTGAAGCTGCGGCCGTGTTATGGTGGGGATTGTCAAGAACACCAGTGGTACACATCTGCCGTGGAGATCCAGGAGGTGGAATGGGTGTTGATCCCGCAACACTGGTTGATCATCCATCAAATGACAGATTACCATAACTGAAATTGTACAAAAAAAGATTACATCCACATTGTGGAACAGCCTGTTTAGTATATTTTTTAAATATATGTTTGCCATTTGATTTTAGATAACGCTATGGTATGGGGTATTTCACCGGTGCATAGCTTTTCCCTGCTTCCATTGCGGGTATGCACCACAAAGAAGACCTGTCTTTTTTTTTTTTGCCATTGCTTTTATATCTTACTCTGCATAGTTGCACTGTGTGTCTAACCCTTCCCATGGCCAATTTGACATTGTACAAATGAGAGCACAAGAATATAGAAAGGCAAGAGGTGTCAACATGAGACAGTGCTGCAGCAGCTTTCAGGGCAAGGTTCTCCTTCATAAGACTTCAACCATTTACACTTTAGTGTGATGTTGTTGCATCTACCTTGCGAGAACAACTAGATACTGGGCATTCAGTCACTGTGGTAATTAGGATACACATGTTCTTGCCTGTTTTTTTTGTTAGTATTCAGCCTTTTCAGCACGTTTGCCTTTAATACATGGGATGATGGTTTGCAGGGTGTTGGCCATATGCTTTAAATATAAGGAGGTGTTTTTTTTTTCTTTTCATACTCTCTTGTCCTAGTTATAGCTGTTTTCCCTAGTATTGGGGTTTCTTTCATAGATTCACATGCTTGAATCAGTCCCTGTTGTTGAAGAGGGAGCCCCACGTATCATAGTAAGCTGTATATGTCAGCATAATAGGCTATAAAGGAAATACAAAGTTCAGCTTAATAGCCTATCTATGTCCTTTTTAAAAAAAAAAAAAAACGAGCAAAGTTGAACAATGACCATTCAGGGGACAATACCTTTTATAACACTCCCAACAGGGGCATCTTCCCTCAGATTTTCTACCGCATGTTGTGTGACAGGGACTCAGTTTTCTTCACGGTTTCTACTAGAATACTTCCAGTTGTGTTCCAGTATGTCAAAAGTGATTACAAAAAATGATTATTTCGGCCTTGTCGCACCTGTGGCAAGAAGAAGCTGTATTCAGAGGATCCACACACAATGTATCTATTGCCTCCACCAGACCCACCAGGTAAAATACTGCAAAATGTACGGAACCTTTTCTATAAAGACACAGATAGAGAAAGGCATCTTTTGCTTTGGTTTCAACAGCTAAAAACAAAGACTGTGGTCTTATCTGAAGAGGAGGATAGTGACACTTCTGTCACCTCTCAACCAAGATCTACGAAGAGGGAGAGGTCAGAACATGAGTCACCTTAAGGACATGAAAAGGCCTTCAAAACAGTAAATCATCTAGCATGTAAAGGCTCCTCTCATGAGGAAAAAGCTGGCATGGCAGAATCCAGATCTGAGCCTGCCACTTCTTATATGGTAGTATCTGTGAAACATCTAAAATCCTCTTCTGAGCCCGTGATGAAAAAGAAAAAAACGACAGACGCATTATCGGAAATGGCGTTGTCATTGAAATCATCGACGATGACGGTGAAAGTTAAGATGATTCTGTGACACAGTTGACGACCAGCTTGCCGATGACTATGATGGCGACCACATCCTCGTCGTCAATGCCTAAAACGTCGGCGACAGTACCATTGATAAAACTGCACACCATTGACAACGACCACACTCTCGATGAAGACCATACTGTCGCCGAAGATAGTGTCATCGATCAAGAGCACAGCATCGACAAGTATATTGACGAAAGAAGGGAAAACCGTGTTGACGACACTACTGACAATACTGTCGGCCTCGTCAACGAGACCAACATTTTTTACAAATAGAGTAATTTCCAAATCTGTCAATCCCCCACCGCCAGTCTACCACTTCATCAAAGAGGCTGCAATCTAGACATTGTTGTGGATCCTGTTTAGTTTTATTGGGAACCAAGAGATAGCTTAGCCTTCTGGCTTGCAGGCCTGTGCCCCCGTCACCTAGTGACTTTAAGCCTTCTCTGTTTTAGCGCATTTATTTATTTATTCCAAAATGGATGTTATGTTTATAGTTAGGAAGATGTTTTGATTTCACGTTATCAGTGCCACTCTGAAGGCATCACTATCAGCGTCAAAGACAAGTGATAGACGTAGGAATTCATATTATGTCCCTTTCCCACTTACGTGTGACAGGAACATAATGTACTTTTGGAGAGAATTGTTTATGTAATTGCCACCCTGAGCATGCCTTCTTATCTATTGTTTTGGAACATACCTGCGTCAGGGGTCCTACAAGATTTGTATAAATACATCTGACGCAGACAAGGTTATCAGAGGGATTCCTACCAGATGCCATCAACGTTATCTATGCCACACATCGCCTCGATGGAGACCAAGCCTTTGTGTCCCGACGGAGTCTGATCTAGAGACCTCATTCCAAGGTAACGAGAGTTGGGGGACTCTTGTCATGGATATGGTACTCGCAGATTAGGTTTAACACCTAGCTCTCTTTAGGATAGAGATTAGGATTATCATGCTAGGGTAGTAAGGCCTATTTTATACAACATGTTCTTTCACGATGGTGGGCATCTTTATATTCACAACTCTTGTTTTTACATTTCTACTTCTTGCATTGTTCATTATCCTAATCATTATAGCTCATGCAATTTACAGTAGATTGCAGTCTTTTCAATAAACCCATTGAAAACTTTCCTGCATGCATCTCCTTCATTGCCTGTGTGTGACTGAGACTTGCTGCTAACGTGAGCAAGGAATAACTTCCATTCCACCACAGCTTCCTTGGGATGTCGCAATCTATAGTCCATGCGTAAAGGCTGCCACAAATCACTTTTTACTATTTGGGTTTTTGGTGAGGTACTGCTTGTGAGCCAGGACAGTTGGGCTGACAGTTGCGACTTGTAGGATTGGCCTAGTCGCCTACAAACAAAAGTGCTGTCGTTCCTTAACCAGCAGTCTTGCCTTGAGCAAGAGTCCAACTACAACAACATCTTGGTACTGCACCCAGAAATTGCTTAGCCTAGCTAGGTGTGCCCTTCTACACACACCCCCCCAGGCCATTTGAATGATGCTGATGATTCAGATGATGATGATCAGGGCCCCCTTTGGTACAGCCCACAGCGCATCAGAACTGCTTGTCAAATACCAGGAAGATGACAGAGTTTTATGAGCCTGTGTATCAAGGCCATCAAAATGGTAGTCAGTTATATCAGCCTATGGATCAATCTCAATATTACCTTCCACCACATAATAAGATTCAGGTATCAGCATGCCTAGTTTAAGACTTACAGGGTATGCTTCATGATTACTATAGATGTTTCGCAATGCTGGCAGGAGGACAGTCTGCCCCTGAACCTCCTCCCCCCCCACCACTAAGTCACCACGGACAGTACTGCATCCAACTCCAAGGATGACACCAAGAATACCTATTGCTATGCCTCCCAGAGCCGACCTGACATCTTTGGCTCAGGAGGATTACAAAGACAGAGAAGAAGGTAAGATTTGTGATTCACGATCTATAATAAATGAGTGGGATGAGTTTCTTATTCCAACGCTTCCCCTCAGGCACCACAATCAGTTGATTCTCCACCTGAAGATATTGGCGGATTTTAACATACTCATGGAAAGAGCAGCAGCAGGGTTTCCCTTATGGATAACAATAAAACAATCTGATTGCTTTCTGTATGATTTTAAAGAACAGGCCAGGAAGTCAGTATGAGCAATACCAATCAAAGGTTATATATGAGAGGAGGGATTCAAAATATGTATGGTAGCAGTGGTACTACTATAAATTGAAAAAAAATACAAGGCACCAAAAGGATCACCAGCATGCTTCATAGGGCATCCAAAACCAGATTTGGTGATTTCCCAAGCAGCTCAACACGAATAAAAAAAAATCCATCTGCTCTGATAACCTCTCCTGACAAGGAAGGCCAATGACTGGACAAAATTGGAAAACAATTCTCCACGGTGGCAGCCATGTCGGTCTGAACAGCTGGCAATTCTCTGCAGATATGATCGCCAGATGTGGTCTGACATCACCACATAGTTAGATTTTTTTGCCAGAGGACATGAGTGGAGGCCAGAAAGATTTTGCAAGAGGGTGGAAGGTCAGCATCTGAGATCATTGTTTGTGCAATGGATATTGCCTCTATTGGTTTCCGGCAATTGGCAGGCTCAGCAGTTCTTTGCAGGAGAGCATTGGCTATGTTGGCCTAAGGTGCATAAAAAAAGTTACATCTTCGCAGAGAGGAAATAGTTTCTATTCTAATTTTTTTGCTGATACTCAGGAAATCAGGAGAATGGTGTCCCATTCTGATTCTCAGAAAACTCAACAAGTACCTCAAAAAGCAATCTTTTCGCATGATAACATTCCAGAAGATTCTCAATCTTCTCAGTCACGGAGATTTTATGACAATCCTCGATCTCCAAGATGCTTACTTCCATATTCCTATACATCCCAAGCACTGAAAGGTTCACAGTACTCGTTATCAGTTCAAAGTGCTCCTGTTTGGTCTCCCGTCCGCACCCCAGATATTTACAAAATGTCTTGCTCCAGTGGTGGGTCATTTATGTCAAAAGGGCCAAGTTTTCCCTCATCTCGACGACTGGCTGATAAAAGCACTGTCTTTTTACCAAGCATCTTTGGATACCGCAGCTTGGCTTCAGACATTTCATATATTGGGACTCACAGAAAACTATAATCTCCCCCTCTTCGAGGATCACTTTTCTGGAAGCAACATTAGACACAGTACAACCAAAGCATTCTTGTCCATAGACAGACATAAGAAGATAGCAATAGCTACCAATCTTTTAAACAGACCGTCCGCTTCAGTTTGCCATCTCAAAGTTCTACTAGGTATGATGTCTTCACCCATCTGTCTTCTTCCCAAACAATTTGGCATTGGGAATGTCCTTTCTCTTTCCACTCGCGGAGTACGTCATAACAGACGCCTCTCTGGATGGCTGGGAAGCCCAGTTACAGAGTCTGCAGAGTTCCCAGCAGTTGAAAAGGCACATAGGCCCATATTTATACTTTTTGACCCAAAACTGTGCCAGTGCAGTTTTGCGTCAAAAAAAAATATTACCGCCGGCTAACGCCATTTTGGTGTGCCGTGCGGGCGTCATATTTATACTTTGACGCACGGCGGCGCAAACCACAGGTGGGAGTCATTATTTTTGACGCACACCGCAGCGTCAAGTCATAAAGCAAAACGACATTAACGCGCCGGAAATGACTGTGGGTCGATTTACGACACCGCAAACCGGATATGCGCCGTTTGTTTTGACGCAATAGCGTAAAAAAAAAACAGCGAACACTGCCATTTCACCAGAGGAGAGCCAAAATGGATCCCAGATGCCACTACAGACCCCAGGAAGATGACAGCAGACCAGGAACCAGCCAGGATGTCCCACACAAGAACCAGGACACTTTTAAGAAGAAAAGAAAGTGTTGCTTTAGTGCAGAGGAGCAGGAAATTCTGGTTAAAGAGGTGACGGAACACCAGCACCAACTGTTTGTCACCTCAAAGTTGCCAATCAGTAGGAGAGAGGCTATATGGCAACAAATTGTCGTCAAGATTAACAGTGTGGCTGAAGTACGCAGAACTGTCATCGAGTGCAAGAAACGCTGGCAGGACCAAGGAAAAGATGGCCAGGAACAGGAAGGCAGCACTGCAGACTGGAGGGGGGGGGAGTCCAGCACACCAGGAGGCCCTGGATCACATGGAGGAGATTGTTGCAGCAGTCATCCCTGAGGAGATCGTCACAGGGATTCAAGGACAGGACAGCGCAGACTACCAGGAGACAACGCACATGCAGGGTAAGTCGCATGGGGAATTAAAATGCAATAATGTCAACTGTGAGCAGGGGGGGATACCGACTACTAAATGCATGGAAGTCATCTAATACATGGAGTGGCATGGGTAAAGGGGCACGGCAGGGGGGCATGGCCCGTTCTGAGAAGACCTGGGGCACACCATTACACAACACCAACAACAGTCACGTGGGGGCATGCTGTCATGCCAACGATGGAGCAAAGGGAAAGCCACGCCAGGAGGGAAGGCCACAACGTCAAACTGACATCCCGGCATGCGTCAGCCACCATACCCCCTACATTAACTAGGGCCCTATTAACAACCTCTAGCCATACCAATAACTGGAATGTAACTGCGACAACAGTTGCCACTACCACCTCTGCTCCGTGTGCAGCTCAAGTAGCCAATGGCAGTAACCTCCCCATGGATCATACACACCTAAATTAGGGGGTGAGGATGACAACTGCAACAATCCCCAGAAACAAGACAAAGGCCCCAGTGCTCTCAAATGTCAATGCCCATAGTTGTCGCAAACATCAGCCAATTTCAACAACAATAGGAGCTACACAGCACTAAGGACATACCCATGCTGCATATGTCAGGGTCCATCCTGTGCCTGGGTCACAATGTAACATCCCAAATGTAATACTGCTTAGACAACAGCATTGAGGTGGGGGGGCACATGTAACTGGTCACCGAAATACACCTGCACAGTCAGAGGAGGAAATAGGACACTGATACGATTATCAGGGCAATCCAATGTAACACACATTCCCCAACATCAGCAGGACACATTACCAATGTCAACATCCATATCGGATCATAACCTTGCCATGCATAGGATATCGAAAAAGGGGTGCACTGTTCCACAAGAGAGAGGGAAACAAGAAAACTGATCAAATAAGAAATTGGCGAATCTATACTGAGTATTCTTAGGAGGGCCCTCAAGCACCCACTAGGGTGACAGGTATCATCATCGGGCTCACTCCTCGCCAGACTGGTGCTGCAATGCCTGGCGGGCCTCCCAGCATTCTGGGTGGCACTCAACCATTGTAAATTCGCTAGCAACGAGGGTCTGGGAACAAAACTGAATAAGGAAAGGAGAGTGTAGAATACGACAGGAAATTCTTAAAATTAGCTCTGAACCTGAGCCATTATTTTAATGTGATAGAAATTGGGTTCAGGCCAAGATTAAAAACAATAAATATAAGAGTGTTACTGGAGATAATGTACCGTCACACTCTATGCTTCAGGGAAGGTAGTTCGCCTAATCCTGCATGGTCAACATGTTTCGCGTCTGTGGTTGGTCACAAAGTGATCCAGTGACGCTTCTTCAGGACCCACACAAAAAAACTATTGATTATTAAACTACTTCTCCTATGTGTCAATACTAAATCAAGTGCACATCAAGTCACTTACAGTGTAGAAGACAGAATAATTCTAAGTCAATTGGTCAGTACAGTCGCCCTGCATATAATCAAAAAGACACGGTACAATTAGTGCCAGTGGTCAAACACAGAAAAAGACACAATTACAAATTATTATAGTGACAACCACCCTAACCCGTGTGTAATAAATACAGATATCAAGGTATTGCAAAGCTTACCATCCCATGTTAGAGATTGGGCTCCCTAGGTCTGCGCTAGCATCAACCAAGGAGAACAAACTAAATGGAGATAATAATGGTATGTAATGATGTGAAACCACATAGTAATACATAGTACCGAACAAGTCTAAGAATACCTGTCTGACTTCTATTGTTAAATTTGGTATGAGACACACTTGTGCATAGAGATGTATGTCTTCACATTTCTAGTATTCGTTAAAAAGACGTTGACATGGAAAGAGAAAGTATTCAAATGTACTTGGTAGCAATGTCTCTAACCTAGAGGATGTAGATGCTATTGACTGAACAGTTATCTTCAAAATAGGTTGCTTTGTCAATATATAAAAGTCATACTGTCATCAAACATATATAGCAGACACACACGTATTATATCTTGGCCCTTAATGACCTGTTTACGTGAATGATGTGTGCTAAAATTGTCCCAGGAGGGCCTCATGTATGTTTCACACGTCCATTCTTGCTTCAAAAATGAAAAAACGAAAAAACACGGTGTCTAGCAAAGTGTGGCAAGATCTAAATGATTCAAGGTGGTCGCCCGATAGAATTAAAGGCACCATACAAGTGATAAAGCAAACAACGTGAGGGATAAATAATCCCTTATGCTCAACACACCACAACAAATATCGCCGTAGTCCCATGCTTACTTTATTTTGTCCTCGGTTCATCGGGAAAACCTACCCCCTGCCGCGCGCCTGTAGACGGCGTGTCAATGCGGTAGGGGGTTATTTAAGCTCGCGCTGTATAGCGTGAGCAACTCGGAACAAACCGGCCGGTTGTTCCGGGTACTGGAGATCGAAAAAGGACTCGCATCTCGGCGGCCATCTTGGGGAATCATACAGATGTCGAGTGATTGTCGCATATAGCTATTCCTGTCCAGACTTCAAAGACCGGTTACTATGGCGGCCATATTTTATTAACAAAAAACGGAATAACAAAAGAATATCCAGCCCATGTAATGGGGCTAGAATGACACAGTAGCCAGAGAAAAACAACAAAAAGTCAAAAATAATTTAGTAATGAAAATATTCATATCGTGATAGATAAAAAAGGAAGGAGGAGAAGTCATCCCTGTTGAAGCCAAGATATATATATATATATCTCACGCCTGATCTGTTAGAATATCTTAACTGGTAGTGCTTATGGTGCTTTACAAGAAAGTATAGACAAACTAGTAACTGTCACTCTGTCTAAGTTAAACGTCATGTACATGGAATATGATTTAGGGTGTTAATAAATTCCAAGGTATATCATCGTTCAATCCTTCTTTATGGGTTTTCAATCGGAACACCCATCTCTGTTCGGTCTTGAATAGATAGTTAGGGTTATTGTTGTCACATCTTGGTACTTGTAGTACTATCCACCACATATCGTCGGCGCCATGTTTCGCCTCCACAAAATGTGCACTCAGCTTTGTGGTGATGCGGGAGCATCTGATATTGCTCCGGTGTTCATTAATACGTAATTTTACTGGGCGAGTAGTCATTCCGATGTAATTTAAGTTGCAGGGACAGGAAATTAGGTAGATACACTGTCGTGTATTACAATTAGTGTGTTTGTTTAGATGCCAAATCCCGAAATGGTTAAGGTCAATGCTGTTTAAGCGTTTAGTGAGAGGACAGACATTACATGTGCCACATGGGTGATGACCCATCACTGGAGGTAGATTCCATAATGTTGTTTGTTTCTGTGTCTCGTTGGGCATACGAGGGCGAGTATGAACAAGTAGGTCTCGTATGTTTGTTGACCTTTTGAAAGCAAAGAGGGGTTTTGGGATTCCCGTACCACCACTCTGTAGTATGTTCCATCGTTTGTTAATTAATTTTTTGATGGTATTTGACAATGGAGTAAAGGTCGAGACACACGTCAAACGTGTTTCAGGATCTTTAAGTGTTGAAGATAACAGAGCCTCCCTATGGTTGTTGCAGGCTCTTTTATAAGCAGAATTGATAATCTTGTCAGGATAGTGTCGGTCCTGTAATTTATGTTTCAAATCACGGGATTGGATATCAAAGGTTTGAGTAGTGCTGCAATTCCGTCGTAACCTCAAAAATTGCCCAAATGGAAGATTGTCCCTCAATGCTTTTGGGTGATGACTATCGTATACCAGTAAACTGTTACGATCAGTGCTCTTATGAAAGGTAGTGGTGGTAAGTGTGCCATTGTCAATTTTGATCACCAGATCCAAGAATGATACTTGTGTGAGAGATGAGTGGGCAGTAAATCTCAGGAAAGGATCCAGAGAGTTGATCCAAATGGTGAATTTGTCAATTTCATCATAAGGGCCATTCCAGATAATGAGAATATCATCAATGTACCTCTTCCATAAAGAAATCTTGTTATGGAATGGATTGGATGTTTGTAATATAAAGAGTTTTTCAAAATTATACATATACAAACATGCCAGACTAGGGGCAAAAGTACTTCCCATTGAGGTCCCTTGAATTTGATGAAATAAAGAATTTTCGAATTGGAAGAAGTTGTTTTTCATTGCAAGAGTGGCGCACTGCATAATAAAATGGACAGGGGTAGAAGATGTCCATGTGCTGGCAAGTAGGGCGGATTCCACTACTTGTAAGGTCGAATCCTGTGGGATGTTTGTGTATAGAGCTTCCACGTCAAGCGTAATGAGAGCTTTTGCTTCATTGGATAAGTTAATGTTCTCAATCAGGTTAAGAACATGAGTCGTATCCTTCAAAAATGTGCTTGATTCTTTTACCAGTGGTTGAAGGAAGAAGTCACAGAATACTGAGAGGGGCTCTAAAACAGATCCAATGCCTGATACAATCGGTCGCCCAGGAGGTGGGAGAGTCCCTTTGTGTATTTTCGGCAGGCAATAGAAGTATGGAAAACCCCTCTTTGCTTTCAAAAGGTCAACAAACATACGAGACCTACTTGTTCATACTCGCCCTCGTATGCCCAACGAGACACAGAAACAAACGACATTATGGAATCTACCTCCAGTGATGGGTCATCACCCATGTGGCACATGTAATGTCTGTCCTCTCACTAAACGCTTAAACAGCATTGACCTTAACCATTTCGGGATTTGGCATCTAAACAAACACACTAATTGTAATACACGACAGTGTATCTACCTAATTTCCTGTCCCTGCAACTTAAATTACATCGGAATGACTACTCGCCCAGTAAAATTACGTATTAATGAACACCGGCGCAATATCAGATGCTTCCGCATCACCACAAAGCTGAGTGCACATTTTTTGGAGGCGAAACATGGCCCGACGATATGTGGTGGATAGTACTACAAGTACCAAGATGTGACAACAATAACCCTAACTATCTATTCAAGACCGAACAGAGATGGGTGTTCCGATTGAAAACCCATAAAGAAGGATTGAACGATGATATACCTTGGAATTTATTAACACCCTAAATCATATTCCATGTACATGACGTTTAACTTAGACAGAGTGACAGTTACTAGTTTGTCTATACTTTCTTGTAAAGCACCATAAGCACTACCAGTTAAGATATTCTAACAGATCAGGCGTGAGATATATATATATATATATATCTTGGCTTCAACAGGGATGACTTCTCCTCCTTCCTTTTTTATCTATCACAATATGAATATTTTCATTACTAAATTATTTTTGACTTTTTGTTGTTTTTCTTTTGTTACAAAGAGAGGGTGCCTCTGGCTACTGTCATTCTAGCCCCATTACATGGGCTGGATATTCTTTTGTTATTCCGTTTTTTGTTAATAAAATATGGCCGCCATAGTAACCTGTCTTTGAAGTCTGGACAGGAATAGCTATATGCGACAATCACTCGACATCTCTATGATTCCCCAAGATGGCCGCCGAGATGCGAGTCCTTTTTCGATCTCCAGTACCCGGAACAACCGGCCGGTTTGTTCCGAGTTGCTCACGCTATACAGCGCGAGCTTAAATAACCCCCTACCGCATTGACACGCCGTCTACAGGCGCGCGGCAGGGGGTAGGTTTTCCCGATGAACCGAGGACAAAATAAAGTAAGCATGGGACTACGGCGATATTTGTTGTGGTGTGTTGAGCATAAGGGATTATTTATCCCTCACGTTGTTTGCTTTATCACTTGTATGGTGCCTTTAATTCTATCGGGCGACCACCTTGAATCATTTAGATCTTGCCACACTTTGCTAGACACCGTGTTTTTTCGTTTTTTCATTTTTGAAGCAAGAATGGACGTGTGAAACATACA
This sequence comes from Pleurodeles waltl, assembly GCF_031143425.1. Taxonomy (NCBI): domain Eukaryota; kingdom Metazoa; phylum Chordata; class Amphibia; order Caudata; family Salamandridae; genus Pleurodeles; species Pleurodeles waltl. The sequence goes on along the minus strand of NC_090443.1, from coordinate 408,638,777 downwards.
TGAGGCCCTCCTGGGACAATTTTAGCACACATCATTCACGTAAACAGGTCATTAAGGGCCAAGATATAATACGTGTGTGTCTGCTATATATGTTTGATGACAGTATGACTTTTATATATTGACAAAGCAACCTATTTTGAAGATAACTGTTCAGTCAATAGCATCTACATCCTCTAGGTTAGAGACATTGCTACCAAGTACATTTGAATACTTTCTCTTTCCATGTCAACGTCTTTTTAACGAATACTAGAAATGTGAAGACATACATCTCTATGCACAAGTGTGTCTCATACCAAATTTAACAATAGAAGTCAGACAGGTATTCTTAGACTTGTTCGGTACTATGTATTACTATGTGGTTTCACATCATTACATACCATTATTATCTCCATTTAGTTTGTTCTCCTTGGTTGATGCTAGCGCAGACCTAGGGAGCCCAATCTCTAACATGGGATGGTAAGCATTGCAATACCTTGATATCTGTATTTTATACACACGGGTTAGGGTGGTTGTCACTATAATAATTTGTAATTGTGTCTTTTTCTGTGTTTGACCACTGGCACTAATTGTACCGTGTCTTTTTGATTATATGCAGGGCGACTGTACTGACCAATTGACTTAGACATATTCTGTCTTCTACACTGTAAGTGACTTGATGTGCACTTGATTTATTATTGACACATAGGAGAAGTAGTTTAATAATCAATAGTTTTTTTGTGTGGGTCCTGAAGAAGCGTCACTGGATCACTTTGTGACCAACCACAGACGCGAAACATGTTGACCATGCAGGATTAGGCGAACTACCTTCCCTGAAGCATAGAGTGTGACGGTACATTATCTCCAGTAACACTCTTATATTTATTGTTTTTAATCTTGGCCTGAACCCAATTTCTATCACATTAAAATAATGGCTCAGGTTCAGAGCTAATTTTAAGAATTTCCTGTCGTATTCTACACTCTCCTTTCCTTATTCAGTTTTGTTCCCAGACCCTCGTTGCTAGCGAATTTACAATGGTTGAGTGCCACCCAGAATGCTGGGAGGCCCGCCAGGCATTGCAGCACCAGTCTGGCGAGGAGTGAGCCCGATGATGATACCTGTCACCCTAGTGGGTGCTTGAGGGCCCTCCTAAGAATACTCAGTATAGATTCGCCAATTTCTTATTTGATCAGTTTTCTTGTTTCCCTCTCTCTTGTGGAACAGTGCACCCCTTTTTCAATATTACAGGTTCAATTTGGGAGACCGTGCACTGGACCAATAATCTCCCAGTCCCTACCTTGTATTTATAATGCATAGGATATGCCACATGTCAATTATATTTAAGTGGATGTGAAAGATCAGAGATTGGGGCAGGTCCAGATTGCTAAGTGTGCTGCCAGGGCCATCAGTACACCCACAGCCAGTGAAAGGTCTCACCATGAGAATGGATGTACACAGAGGGTTGAGTAGGACAAGAATGTGGCAATTCTGTATTTGGCATAAACCAACACCTAGAGGCGATGAGGCTGACCAGTCTGATAACTCAATAACATACATGTGACACACAGGTGGGCCATAAGCCTAGAAGAATGCTCATCTGAAGGACTGGAGAAATTAACACAAAACAAGATCACAAAGTGAATTCATCAAAAGGCAGGCACGTCACATCAAAATTGCCACAACACAGACACACTAATTGTACCCTGTTTCATTGCAGAGGAAGATGGATCTCCTGCCGATATGCCTGTCCCAGATTCCCCTGATGACATGGATGACGAGCCGATAAACATTCCCCAGGAGACTATCCAAAAGGTCCTTGACACCCTCCAGACCCCACCTTCAGTCACAAGGAGGAGCACAGAACAAGCAGCCATCGCAGAGGATCCACCCACCACCCCAATTGTAAGACCTGCCCGCTCCAATACAGCTGAGGACTCAGACGACACTGGCACCAGCTTTGAGAGAACTGTAGTTGGAGTACAGCGGGAGCTGGCCAAGGAGGTGTGGGTGGGGATGCAAACTATGGCAGCCAGCCTTGAGGGGATGCGTTCGTGCATGATGTCATCTGCAGATCAGGCAGCAGCTATGCAAGCCCTAACATCCATACTGCAAGGACTACAAGAAAATGTCAAGGAATTCACCACTGCAGTAAGGGAGTTGCCACAACATCTCGCACCCCAAACCTTCCACTACATGCACAAATGCAATCATCACTCCCTCAGGGCCGACCTGGCTGCCTACCATTGTGATGTGGCTGCTATTCTCAAGAACCAGCAGACCCTCCTAGCTGCAGTACTGCCCGTAAGACCTTCACAGGGAGCAGCGACCGGGATGTCTGACTCCATGTCTTCTAACACTGAGGTGTGTGTTGCCCCTTCAAAACCAACAACAACAAGGACAGAGCAGGCAACACACACATCAGAAGAAGAAGACATGGAACAGATCACATTCACAAGGAAAATGACCCAGAAGCACTAGTCCCTGCCACATGGCCCACATTTACCAAGGTCCTGCGTTTTGTAACTTGCCAGTCTTGCAACAACTTTACTCAAGCACTGTTCTGCAAACCACTGTATATCTTGTAACCCAGCCCAGTGATTGTCTCTCTCCTACTCATTGCCAAATCCTGTCCCTCTGCACTGTCTGAAACATCAACCACTGCATGTCAAAAGCATTTCCGTAACCCCTTGTGTTGGATAACAATGTAAGATGTCACTATAATGGACTCACAATCATGGACAATGTACAGATAGTACTACAGCATGTTTCAATAAATAGCACTTACACAACAAATCTGTCTCTGGGTAATGTGACATATCAACTGTGAAGTAGATAACTGAAATGTGCCTACTGTCAAATTACGTAGCTTGTCAATACAACCGTCCTGATAATATGTAGTCAGAGAATTCTGCACAGTGCCCATGATTGCATCATACTCTGCCCATCCTGAGGGACAAATCTGATGAAGTGGGAAACCATACACCACCATGCCGTGTTGGACAGAAGAATGCTTCCTCAGGGGATAACTAAGTCATCAAATAGTGGCCGCAAAATTTTGTCAACATGCAAAAATAACACAATAAACATGCCACACTAATCTGAGTAAACACAAAAAAAACTGCATAAATGAAGTTGTCTGAGTTAACATACAAATAGGTAATCATGCCAAACTGTGTCACAAATGATGTATGAGGGTCATGAAGACAAGAATACAAGATTGCCAATGAGAACTCATCTTATAAGGGTGTGCATGATCATCACACTGCAGTCAGACCTAAAACTGTTTCCCCAATATCAAGTCTGGAAGCACTGTTTGTGACTTTCAAAACACACTTATCAACAGAAACACATTGGGATCCATATGAACTGTGATTGGTGGTTGCAACGAAGGGTCGACACTTTGCAAGGTAGCTCTGGGCTAGCTGCCAATCATACAGCTCAGTTGGGATTTGTTTTTAGCATAGGACACAGATGTTATAGTACAAAATTGATGTACACTGAATCCAAACCCACGATCAAGTACCATTCAACACATACTATTAAGGGTTAACCAAATATTTATTAAATGCTAATCACAGATGAGGAAACTGAGGGAAAAATCTTACCTACTCTAATCTACCCTGACTACTCATTACCCACAACTGTCCCTAACTAACCTAAGCTACACTTACTTATCACATGTAACGAAATGTTCTAAACATCTACCCCCCAACCCCCTTATGAGACGGGACACATGGAGGACAACACATACTAACCTAAACACATACTCTACTATCCTATACAAATATATATTTGTTTTGATTTTTTTATTTGTTTTTGTAATTTTTTTTAACACACAAGAACCCCAACATAGCCAAACACATATGTCATAAGTAAAAATAGAAACAAGCAGGCCCCCCCCACCCACTAACACTAACTAAACTAACAGCCTATACTAACCTAACACTAAGCCCACTAACTATAAGAACAAGGAAAGAGGAGGGAGGGGAGGGAATCATGTCCATAGCAAAAAGTCTAGAGGTTGGCCCTCCGGAGGGTCCTCTCAATGGACTTAACTCGCAGGTTAATGTGCCGCACATCCCGGCTCAGGTGGCTCAACTTGCGCAGCACTTTGTCCATCTTACGATCCATTCGGTTGAAGGCTGCAGGGTCAACAGATGGAGCAGTGGCAGTCTGGGTACCAGTGGAGGAGGTCTGTGTGGGTGTGGTGCCAGGCCTAGTGGGCTGCCCTGCACCAGTGGCAATGCTGGGGCCTGGAAGTCCAGCAGATGTCGGACCAACAGTGGCAGCTGTGGGTGGGGCCACCTGGCTCGTATTGGTAGTTGTTCTGGTGGTGGCTGTGGTGGGCAAAGTAGGCCCACCCTGTGGGAAGGCTCTCCATGTCCCGGAGGCCCGTTCATGGCGATATCGCCGGGCCATCATCCGGAACCCCGACACCACCAGCAGAATGTGCTGATATCGCATGGCCCGGCGCTGAAATTCACGGACCTGGTCTGGAGTCATGTTAGCAGCTGTGAAGACAAATGCAGATATTCTACATTAGTAACTGCATTGTGTGAAATGGCACAGCAGTTTATCAGACATTACATCTACTGTACTTGTAACAGCTCATATCACAATACAGATCATTGAATGTCCCTGAGGAAGTACATGGCAGGCCAGACTACAAAGGTCACATCACACAAATCACATCCATAACCTACAAGATGGGTAACAACTGGCTTTGACTTGCAATCTGAGTTCTGCCAGTTAGCTAAGAATCATGCTGCATATCCTCCGCCAAGACCTGGGCTACAAATGTCAGTGTACGGAAAGCAAAACTAAAGCCACATGTTCTGCAAGTTGTAACTGGACTTGCCAGTATATTACCAAGTGCCAAACCTGAGTGTGTATACTAGTTTGCAACCAAACCGTCACTTATTCCCATGTATGTGTAACATACTGGTAGCATCAGTACTAGGTACCCCATTCACAAACCCATGGCCGTGTTTGAGGGGGGGGGGGATGGATACACAACTATAATTTGCCAACAGCATGTACACCGAGGAGTGTATAGGAAACTCCACACGTTTGTCTCTGCAGACACACCACAGGTAAGGTCTATCTACAATTAGAAGTCAGCAAACCCTAGAGCACTCATAGGGTCAGACATATCAGGAAATGCAGAACTTGGTACACAACATATACTTCCAGTGAGGCCTGACTTACATCAGACACAGAGTTGCTAGAACACCCATGATCATGAATTGCATGCACACCTAGGCCATTGCACTCAGGTTCCACAGTCTTGTAGCACTACATGCGGAAGTACATGCTGCTAGGAGGTTCTACCTTCTGTTTCAAAATAACATAGGTAAATAGGGAAGCAGATGTCTATTGGAAAGCTATTTGCTGTACCAATCTTAGAGAATGTGGGTCTGACAGGCTGACTAAATTGGGGCTGACTTCCATTGCGACTCTTGGTGATACAAGTGTCATACACATGACTAACCCCTGTACTCACAGTGGAGCCTACAGGAATGTCCTACAATCCCTACATGATACCATTGGATACGCATTGGCCAACTCCAAACATGTGAGAACTGCATTCCCACTCAAAGAACAAGAGAAAAGCTTGCCCAACGCATCACACCTTGCTATGCGTCCAACTCACACAAGTCCATAACCAGCAAACACAACACATAACAGATATATCAACACTTACTGGAGTGGTCGGGGTCCTCAAATGTCACCACCTCTCCCACAGTGTAGGATGCCGGTCCACCTGTAAGGTATGGAAGGAAGAAATGTGCTCAAAATCTGTGCACAGTGCAAAAAATTCATAAACATAAACAATGTGTAGGCTGAATAAGGAAATGGCAGCCATTCAGACATGATGGTACTGCATCTGATATATCACGGCCAACTTGTACATAGCATGGGTCTCCTGTGACAGTTACACACATATCTGCACACATACATTGGCCCTAACTATCATGTGGTTGCAAATATGCCCCGTAATTGGTGAGCAGTAAAAAATATGGAGTGTAATCGTCTCATCATGTGCATCCAAGAGAGACATCCAAAGTCTGGTTACTTGAGGACTGCATTACCAGTCAAACATTCCTTGTGGCCAATACACATTTATTGCACGTAGGTCCAATGTACAGAGGGAGGGGCAGGGACTTTTTTAAGCCATCCTGTTGTTACAGTTTATTCAATTGATGTGGCCCAGCTATGGTGATTTGCACCAACCATGGAGATGTGAGGCCATGTGCATACACTTGGACTGCCATCCATATTTGGATTGTGGCACAACTAACTCCAACAAACATTTTAAGATGTTAGCTGAGGGCACCTTACACCTTTTCACGATGTTTTCAAATCCAGAACTGACATGCATCAAAAAAGATCAAGGAACACAATAATCCCACACATTCATAGTACTTCCGTGAACGCTTTCCTTCCACACTCACCAGACTCACATGAGACATATGTCTGAGCCACTTTGCTATTATCAATTGACGTGAAGGCAGCACTCATTTTCTGCATCATGTAGTGATTCTAAAGTCAGTCTAGCAATTGCGTCAACAAAGTTGGCCTAAATGTTGGTACATCTTTACTTCTCTGTCAATATTACCCTATATAGACATGATTGGCTCCTATTTCCTTCATGGAAAAGTAACCTGTAAGTTTGCTGAGCACGTGCTACCTGACAGCTAGCAATTGTGATCCTTGCCATAGTGCATCAATGATCCCTTTATATTTCCCCAGCATTACACACAGGCAGCAAGTTAGCTGGCAGACATTGTACTAATCCCCTTATGTCACTACAGAGCATTTCATTGTGCACATTAACATGATTCGTACTCACCAACAGTGCCACCCATCATGATTCCCAGGTGGTCCAAGAGATCCTGCTCCCTGGTGATGAGGTCAGCCCACCGGTGCTTCAGCTGGTGGTCACTCCTCTGGCTGGCATACACACGCTGCAGGTGATGCAGCACCTTTCCCCACCGGATTCTGCGCGCCTCTGTTGGATACCCCTGTATCACACTGCCCCCTGCCTGGATCATGAGCGGCAAGAAATGCGTCACAAGCCAGATGAACCCCCCCAGCTCCTCTTCCCCCATCCTGCCAAGACGTGGCCTACCAGACATACTTGGAAGTGAAATGGAATAGGGGTAAAAGAAATAGAAAGGGGAAAAGGGGGAAAGTAGGGGTACAAAGACAGAAAAAAAGTAAACCTAAACACTAAAAGAGCCCAACTATCCCAAAACTAACACTACCCACAACAGACTCCCACAAACAACAAAAACACAAGCTAAATGGACAAATGTAGACAAAACACAGTAGTACAGTATACACCAACAATATTTATTTCACAAATCGACAATACAGATAGCACACAGAACAAAAACAGCACAAAATCTCAGGACAACACTCTCTACACAGTCTAGAAGGATCATAGACTGCAAAGTGAAAGTACAACCACTGTACATGATCTGTAAACAGGATATCCTATTACATCACTTCCTGTATAATTTTTGTTTACCAAAACTGTATTTGCGTCATTTGTTTTGACGCACAGAAGTGAAAATTAACCCGCATCCACATAATAGTACATGGACTGTACAAATATCTGGATGCAGGCTAAATTTCACTCCTGTGCGTCAAAACAAATGACGCAAATACAGTTTTGGTAGTCAAAAAATGACGCATAACTCTAGGGACGTCAAAATTACAGTGCATTAACTGGTTTTGGGCATTTTTACTTGTTTTTTGCTTATGTTACATTTGGGACACATCAGATATAGGCTGATTGAAGACAGTATGGTGTTGATGGTGTATGTTCACATGTGTGACATCATACTGCAGCGGAACATGATCCACTACTCCCTTCACAGTATTTTTACAGTGGGCTGACGCAATAGATGGTCATAAGTGTGGCCTACATATATGTGTTGCACAAATTGGGCATGTTTGGCATAAGGAGAGGATAGCAATGTGACGCACATATGTACAATACCTAAATGCCTTTGGCTCAAATTGTGTGCTTTGGCAACTAATGTGTTTGTTGACCAAGTGTGTGTGTATCACATGAAGCATAATTGTACATATGCTTGTATGAATGTGACGTCCATGTGTCCAATCCTTAGATGCAAGTCATATAGGAAATGAGCGAGGGCATGTGTTAGTCATACATGTAACAACACCCGTAAAGTGTACTTCTAAGTTTTAGGGTCACGTAGACACCACATGTGACATAGCACGCACCAGATGGATGGCAGACGCTTGTTCATGTCAATGGTCCACATTTTCTACATCCTATGTCCTACAGTATTGGTAAGAGCTTCCTAGGCACTACTTGGTGAATCCCACAGTGAGTCATACACATGCATTGAGGAAGTGGGTACCATGTTGTTTTCACAGACAGACAAGGGTGAATCTCAAATGTATTATGACACCACAGTTGAGGCCATAGAAGTGAGCCCCAACTATCAAGTGGCTGTGGTGGACCAGCATACAAGACAGCATGTGTCCACTTATTTCCAGTGATCAATTACACATAGGTGTCTTGTTCATGTGTGTGGTCCAATGATGATCCTGTATATTTTTTAGGGTGTAATTTGTCACAGTTCGGTCCAGGACTCATCATGAGTCAGTGGCAGCTATTCCTGTATCTACTGATTATCCTTGGTTGATCAATGTGAGTAAAGTGGATGTGGACATGTGAACCAACATGTGGATGGTCCCACTCTGTCACTAAAGACGTGTAATGAGACAGTCAACAGGGCAACCTTGGTGTGCTGAGTGAGATAATGTCTCAGGTGTCATGTTCCGGTAGGTGTCATTACAACATTTGTACACAAGTTGGCCTCTGCACTTCCCACTGCATCTGGGAACATCATAGCCTCTGTGCTGATTATTCTCGCAGCTATTCACCACACACGGCCCATCACTATGTTGTGCGCACTGTGATTCTGTGTGTGAACTGTCACGGTCCTGACATTTGTGTATTATTCATGGACATTATCAGAGGTTGCTGGTTGTGCTGAAAGCCCCATACCCAATCCCTGCCTACGGCCCTGGGACACTGTCACACTTTGTCATTCATGCATAAATGCAACCCAGACAAGGGATGGGCCATGAATTTTGCTTTTCCAGGAGGATGTAACTCAAATGGAACAGTTAAAAGGCAGATGATGCAATACAATGTATTTGTGTATGCATGGAAGAAGCCCATGCCCAATGCCCCCTGATGAATGAGAGGTTTGCTAACGCAAGTGTGGTACATATGTAGACACAGGGATACTTTAGTGTGACGCACAGACAGTTGCCAGTCAGGCTGACAGAATGCAAGGTGATTCGGGATCCAGCTACTTGACAAGGTACGTAATCAGTGGTCTGACTGAGACTGTTTGGAGGACAAACTAGACAGTTGACATGTAAAACTGTGTATGTCCTGTGTTTTTGAAGGTGACAAATGAACCCAGTGGCTGTGTTACATGGCTTAATTAGTATCAATGCTTAACGGTGTATTTGAAATAATGGCAACTCCTATGCTGTTCCAGGCATCATCAGGGGCAGTGCTTTTTGAAATGGGTGGTGTGCATGGAGGTGATCACAGGTGTGGGCTGCATCTGTTTCTCACCAGTCCTGTGGGTGAGACTTGCATTCTAAGGGCCAACAGACATTTTCACAAGGGGAAGCAATCTACATGTGCTAACAGGGCTTTGAAACTAGAAGACAGTGTATAAATTGACCTGACGTCCTTGCAGTCAGATGTTCTATGACAATGGCATACCATAGGAAAGGGTGTAGCACACTGGTTTGCTAATGTTGGTCTGTGTGTGTAGAGGAGGTAATATCAGGGTACACATCTTAGTATTCCAGGGACCTCTTCCGACAGGTGGATTGTGACCAGGTGCATGGGTGTGTCAGGAGTTAGGAAATGGGCTGACATGTACATGGAATGTCATGTGTGAAATGCTGCTCATATGTGTGGCACTTGTGCTGTCTATGTTCTGCTTCTATGGGACTCTGGTCACAGATAGTCCTTGCAAAAATTGGATGCAGGTGGACTTACTGCTGTCAAGGGTCTGGTCAGGCATTCCTGTTACTGATGCCAAAGCACATTGACTGCCTAATGAATGAGGCTTGTTTTCCCCTTATTGAGTGATGGTGTCTTAGTTGTGTGCCATTTGCTGCGTTGGACCTTGATTTCAACATGTATGTGTGAAATAGTTGTGGTCCTCTGCTATTGGCCTTCAAAGGAGAAATGTACATGATATATGCCATTAAGAGTGTGTGTGTATGTGACCATTGTATGTTAGGCATCACATTAGCTCTGGGATGTTCTGTGTCCTACTCAGTATCTCAGCAATGCTCCATGAGGCAACACTCTTATTCTGATAAGTAGAGATGAAGGTGTGCAAAAAGGAATAGCCAGACCATGATATGGTGATTAGAATAGGTGTTTATTTAAATTAGTTAACTAAAGTGGTGAAGGTGATCATATTCAAAAGAAATTGTTGACGAACTGTTGCTGCCAGCGTATACCAGCAGCCGTGTTCTGTAGCTCCCCCTCCTGTTGCAGGCCAGCATCCTCCTCTTCCTCCTCTTCAGGCATGTGTGGCTCTGGTTCCAGGAGGGGAATGTTTCTTTTGATACAAATGTTGTGCAATATTGCACATGTGAGGATGATCCTACAGACCATCTCCGGGGAATATAGGAGGCTACCACCAGTGATGTCGAGGCACCGGAACCTTGACTTGAGGATGCCGAAGGTCCTCTTGACAATGCTGCGTGTCCTCCTATGGGCGTCGTTGTAGGCACGCTCTGCAGCAATACTTGCGTTGCCAAATGGTGTCATAATCCATGGCTGGATGCCATACCCCTGATCAGCTGCAAGAGAAAATGAATGGGATCATGTTGATGTAGATTGCCTCATTTATATCACCTTGCTAGGCAGTAGTTGCCTTGTGTTGTCTGACTCTTTTGTGTTATTGTGTTGCTTCATAGCCTTCTAGGATGTACCATCTGCATTGTGTTGTTTCCTTGGCAGAACGAGTGTTTGTCTGCTAACCGTTTGTCAGCAGTATGTTTTGGGATTTGCAGTACAGTGTGCCCTCCCTAGCATTGTGACTTGTGATACAGGTGTCCGTGTGTCTTCACTGGGGGTGAGATGATAGTTCCATGCACAGTTAAAATTGACAGTGTTGTTAACACATTCATATCAATGTACCCTGGACATCCCATACCTTTAGACTTAGGCAATGGATTAATGTAAAGGTCATTGGGACACTTACATTTTGCAAGGTGACATTTGGGCAACCCACTCCACACGTTGTGATCTTTGAAGTCTTAACATTAGACTGTACAGTAATTTCCGATGTGTGACAGGTTCAAGGATGACCTAAGAAACATGGCTAGCGATGTCACGACCTCAGTGTGTTCCTGTTCACATGTTGCTGTTGTGGTGTATGTGTTGTGTGTCCTAGAGGGTTGCTGTGCAGTGTGTATATAAGTAGGTTTTTGTACTTACCAACAAGTAGTCCATTGCCATACCATCAATCCTAGAAGTGTTCATTGATGGTGCAGTGACGGAAGATGTATGAGTCATGTACACTCCCAGGATATTTAGCCACGATGTTGGTGATCAATCCCTGGTGATCGACTATGGCCTGCACGTTGATGGAATGTGTGTGCTTCCTGTTGCGGTAGAGGTGTTCAGTTGCAGCAGGTGGCACAAGGCGTACATGTGTACAGTCGATTGCACCAAGGACATGTGGGAAGCCACTGATGAGATGAAACCCCTGTTTTGTTTCCTGCTGCTTCTGCAGTGTGTTAGGGAAGCAGATGTGGCTGGGTTTCAGTCCAATGATGGCATTCAGTACTTTGGGCAAAAAGGCGGAGAATGATGGTTGTGATATTCCGCCAACCAGGGCACCAGTTGTTTGGAAAGAGCCACTTGCCAGCATATGAAGTACGGCAAGCAGCTTTGTTTCTGTTGGGATGGTGCGGGGTGTCACCAAAGTGGGGGCCAACTGCTGTTCAATGTTGCGCAGCAGCTGCTGAATGGCCTGCCAGTTCAACCGGTACCTCTGGATGATGTTGTGTTCCCTGAGGCCCTGAATGGTGGTTCTTGGGCGGAATATCCTCTCCTGCCTTCTGCGCTGCCTTTGGGGTCCCTGCTGGTGTTGTTGTAGCTGCTGTTGTTGCTGCTGGGCTCTGCGTCTGCGTGCATGCTGGATTAGTATCACCTCCATGGCTCCCTGTTGCTGCTCTGCTGTTTGTTCTGTGTGTTCTGATTAAATACAGGTGTGTTTGCCCCATTTTAACGCCTGTCCTGACCCAGGCGTAAATTTTTTACGCAAATCGGGCTGTGCGTCATTTTCTGGCTCCGCCTCCCGGACGTGCATCATTTTTGCCAGAAAGCATAAATACGACACACGGGCGTTTAAGCCATTTTTTGGACGGGAACGCCTACTTTGCATATAATTAACGCAAGGTGGGTTGCCGCATCCAAAAAATGACGCACACGGCGGAATTTTGTCGTCCGTGGGCTCGGGCATCAAAGTTTAAATACGGGGCAACGTTTGCGCTGATTGTGCATCAAAATTTTTGACGCACAATCGACGCAGACGGAGTATAAATATGCCCCATAGTTTTTTGTTTTTTTTTCAGTTTACCTTGCTCTTCAAGCCTTTCTTTAAAAAATGCAAGGGTTGTCAGTATTGATCAGAGCGGACAATACAAAGTGAATGCATTACCTCAACAAACAAGAAGGTACAAAATGTCAAGCCCTATCGCAGGGATCTCAGCACATATGGAAATGGGTGTTAGCTCATTGAATCAATATCGGAGCGGAGCATCTTCCAGGGATCAACAATACCTTAGCAGATACCTTAAGCAGACCAACTCAAACGTGTCAAGAATGGGAGCTAAAGCAAGCTATCCTCAACACAATTTTTTCCACAAATGAGGGACACCAGCCCTTGATTTTTTGCAACAAAAGACAACAAAAAATGCAGGAGCTATACAAGTCGGAATCCCTACAAGAGGTCTTGGGGGATTGTGTTTTTGATACAATGGTCAGGGATCTTTTCCTATGCTTTTCCCTCAATCCCTCTTATTCCCAGGCTCATAAAGAAGATGAAGAGAGTTGTGTCGATGGATACTTATTGCTCCTTGTTGGCCCAGACAACATTGGTTCACGGAGCTCCTGTTATTGTCGGAAGAGCCTCATGTACAACTCAAACCTCAGAAGGATCTGTTATCAATGAATCGCGGGCAGATCCTTCATCCTGACCCGATTCCTCTACATTTATAGGCATGGCTCCTGAACACAATGAACTCCAACAGCTAGATATTCCTCAGGATTGTAGGGATATCCTGGCAAGAGCTAGAGCTGAGGGAACAAATAAGACCTATCATTTGAAATGTGTTTCTGTTTATGGTGTCAAATCATGAATGCACATCCTATTTTCTCACTTTCTGTGCACGTGTTTCCATTACTGCTCTCTCTTACCAAAGCAGGTCTGGTGCATTCTTCCGTCAGAATACATTTGGTAGTGATTCCTAGATACAGAAGGGTCACAGGCTCTCCTTCTCTTTGGTCAAACAGACTAATTCAGCAATTTCTCAAGGGGCTCGTCAGAACATTTTCTCAATACGATTGCCTCCACTGGTATGACAGTTTAATGTTGTGCTGTCGCCTCTTATGAAAACACCCTTCAAACCAGTTCACAAGACAGATCTTAAATTCTTGACATGGAAGCTGGCCTTACTTTTAGCTTTAACTTCAGCAAGGAGGGTAAGTGAGCTACGGGCCTTCAAACTTAGGGCCGTATTTATACTTTTTGGCGCACATCTGCGCCAACGCAGTTGTGCGTCAAAAAATTTAACGCCGGCTAACGCCATTCCAAAGCGCCATGCGGGCGCCTTATTTATGGAATGACGTTAGCCGGCGGGGCTGCCTGGTGTGCGTCAAAAAAAATGACTTACACCAGGCAGGGGCACCAAAAAATGGGGCAAGTCACGCTGAGGCAAAATTTTCACCTCAACCCGATTAGCGCCATTTTTTTAGACTCCCAACCCCCATTGAAATGACTCCTGTCTTAGTAAAGACAGGAGTCATGCCCCCTTGCCCAATGGCCATGCCCAGGGGACTTATGTCCCCTGGGCATGGTCATTGGGCATAGTGGCATGTAGGGGGGCACAAATCAGGCCCCCCTATGCCACCCAAAAAAAAAATAATAATAATACTTACCTGAACTTACCTTAAGTTCCCGGGGATGGGTCCCTCCATCCTTGGGCGTCCTCCTGGGGTGGGCAAGGGTGGCAGGGGGTGTCCCTGGGGGCATGGGAGGGCACCTCTGGGCTCCTTCCGAGCCCACAGGTCCCTTAACGCCTGCCCTGACCAGGCGTCAAAAAACCCGCCCACTCCCGGGCGTCATTTTTGCCCGGGAGTATAAATACGGCGCACATGCCTCGGAGTCATTTTTTAGACGGGAACGCCTACCTTGCATATCATTAACGCAAGGAAGGTGTCCACGCTAAAAAATGACGCAAACTCCAAGATCTTTGGCGCTAGACGGGTCTAACGCCAAAGTATAAATATGGAGTTAGTTTTGCGTCGGATTTGCGTAAAAAAAAAAACGACGCAATTCCGGCGCAAACAGAGTATAAATATGCCCCTTAGAGTCTTTTCTTCAATTCAAACATAATAGGGTTATTCTTCAAACTAATCCTAGGTTCATACCTAAAGTTCTGACAGACTTCCATCTCAATGAACCTGTTGTTCTTCGTACTTTTTTCCCAAATCTGCAAACAGATGCAGAAAGAACTTTGCATAATCTCAATGTAAAAATATCCTTATAGTTCTATATTCAGCGTACAAAGGATTTCTGCAAATAGGAACAATTGCTTGTGGCATACAGTAGCCATAATAAGGGAGGTCTGGTCACTAAAGCCAACATTGTAAACTGGATTGAATCAGCAGTACAGCTCTGACACTCAAACATCATAGGCTTATTCTTCGAAGTAATCCTAGGTTCATACCTAAAGTACAGACGGACTTCCATCTCAATGAACCTGTTGTTCTTCATACTTTTTCCCCAAATCCACAGACCCCTATGGAAATGCATAATCTCAATGTAAAAAAGATGCTTATAGTTCTATATTCAGCGTACAAAGGACTTCTGGAAATCGGAACAGTTGTTTGTTGCGTGCCGTAGCCATAATAAGAATGGTCCAGTCACTAAAGCCACCATTGCAAACTGGATTAAATCAGCAATACAGCTCGGCCTCTTTATTCTAATGTCAAGGGGCATGCCACTAGAGCAATATCGACTACAGCGGCTCTGTTTGCTGGGGTTTTGATTGACAGTATCAGCCCAGCTGCAACTTGGAAAAGTAAGCATACTTTCACGCAGCATTACTGTCTAGATACAGATCACTGCAATGATGCAGCAGTGGGTGAAGCAGTATTTCGGCATCTTTTCCAATAAGGTGAGACTTTCTTACAATATAATGTTGTACCCACCATCAGCTATCATATTCATATGTATTTGATGGATATATACGAGGCACTCCTAGCTATTCTGATTCAAGCATGTGAATCTACGAAAGACCCCCCAATACTGGAGAAAGAATTTGTTACTTACCTATAACGTCCGTTCTCCATCATTGGTATCTTTCATAGACTCACATGCAACCGGCCTTCCTCCCCTAAGAGGCTCTCCTTCTTGGCCAGTGAGGTTTATCTCACTAGTGCTTTGAAAATCTGAGGGAAGATGCCTCTGTTGGAAGTGTTCTAAAGGGTGCTGACGCCTGATTGATTATTGTCCAACTTTTGTGCTTTTCTTAAGGACATATAGGCTATTAAGCTGAACTTTCCTTAAAGCCTATTATACTGAGGTACTTCTTACTATGATACCGTGGGACTCCCACTTTGATGACAGGGAATGATTCAAGCATATGAATCTATGAAAAATACCAATACTTGAGAACGAGAGTTACACGTAAGTAATAAATTATTTCTCTCCCCTGTTCTTTTTTGAGACTCTTCCGCCTGGAGCCCTCTTTCTTAAAGGATGTGCCTATGTCCCATGAGTTGTCAATTATTGATAGGGGCAGTGAGGTACGTACCCGACCGAATGCAAAAGCAACTTGACCATAGTATATACAATAGCCCCACACCCATTAACAATTAAAACATACACCAGGGTGGAACTGCCTGCAGCCCAAACACAGGCCACACAGAAACTTTAATTTGTAGCTCACTGAGCAAAACAGTGCCAATAGGGCCAATGGCCAGTCCATAAAATGAAAATTGTCCTTGGCCACTACTGGCCACACCTGACTCCCACAAGTGCTGGGTACTCCACTGAACGGGGCACCATATGGGGATCCAGGCACCTCACGGAAGGGGGGTCTGGGGGGTGGTGGATGGCATTGAGACTGGGGACAGAGTATGGGTGCTCCTGTGTGGGTCGATATGCGTGTCCTGTATGCTGGCGTTAGCTGTCTGGCTCTGGTGCTCTCTGTCTTCTGGTCCTGGTTTCGTTGCAAGGGATTGTGGGGTGTGTAGGGGGGTGTTTTATGGTGTTCAGGATGTGTGTCAGGTGTGTGGGTGATAAGCCTAGCCAATGTGTGCACTTCTTTCTGTTGGGCCCACTTGCTGCCCGTGGCGGTCGCAGCCGCCAATGGTCGTCCGGACACCACTGTCCGCCGAGCTGATTTGTGCATCATTATTTGGAGGGCGGGATGTGGGTGTGCTTGGCAGAGCCGGGGTGGGGTGGGCCGGGATTCCCGCCGACAGTGTCCTGGCGGGGAGTGGTGGTCTGGGATTTTTTGCCAGGATTGGGTTTTTCATTCATTATATAGCGCGTTTCCATTCGCCTCCACCGGCGGGATTCTGTTCACCGCTGACACGGCGTCGGTGGTCTTTCCCCCCATGTTCATAATGACCGCCATAGTTTGCTTCTTGTTTGAATTGCCTTATTCACTAGGTTTGGGGTTCTTGGTACTTAATTTTGGCTTATTTGCCTTTTAGCAGACTTTCATTTTTTTTTTTTTTCATCCTCATTCACTTAACCGGCATCAAGATGTATCCTCGGAGACCTCATCTGAGGGGCAATTTAATTCATGTCTGATCTCTCCTAGGAGGCTACTGTCTGGATTGGTCCGAATCTCTGATTAGTAGAAGCTTAGTAGCCCACCTCCAGAGCATTTTCGAAGACCAATGATTAGTGTAATCATAGGACAGACTAATTATTGCCTTTCTAGTCATTTTTTTTAATGGAGCCCAAAATGTATATTTCTTATTCTCCTCCTCATTCCCCTTTACATCAAGTGTTAAGTTTTAAATAAGCAAGCCTTTCCACTCCAAGAAAGTTGGGGGAGAACCACTAATCCATCTCTTACATATCTCTCTCCTAGCCAGTAGTATCATATAAAAAAGCAGTTTAGCACTGTCTCTATTTAACTTTGTTAAATCCAGCAGACATTCAAAAATAACTAAAAGGGGGCTTACCTGACAATTTATAGGTAGAATTTTATTAACTGTTCACCGACCTTTTTCCAAAACAGGCTGAGCTGTGGGCACTCCCAAAACATATGTAAATCATCAGCGGAATCCAGGCCCAATTTGTTTTACAACTAGCCAAGTTAGCTTTCTGCAGTTTAGATAGCTTTTCTGGGGTCCAAAAGGCTCTGTGGATTGAAAACAAATGGGTTCTTCTTAAGCAGGCAGGTTTGATTGTAGTATACAACAAAGTAGTAGATACTTGCCATAATTCTTTTATCTGTGATCCTGGCAAGTAATCTCCCCAGATTTCTTCTGGCATGATGAATTCTCCATCTGCAGCTTCCATCAATGTCCAGTACCATCTCGCCACTTCTTTCTTCAAAGGGACATCCTGATGTAGTAGCCTTTCCACCACGTTTGAGCCACCCACCTCCTCTTTAACACTTTTCACCCAGCTCATTATTTGAAGATATTTAAATTTACAGAGCTTCACATCCGTCTCCATATTAAGGTCCCCGTATGAAATCAAGTCCTATTTATTGCCCAGTTGTCCCCATTGCAAAAATCCTGCCTCTTTCAAACGCACAACTAAAGTATCTTTGGTCCATTCTGGCGAACCTGGAGAACCCCAAAGGGGCACGTATTTACTATAGTATGGTATGTTAGTGGCTCTCCTTATCGCATACCTCAGTTTTACCGAATCCTGCATTATCTTAAATCCCACCTTTTTGAAGTATTTAGGATCTTCAAATGTGTATTCCATGGCTAAATCCCATCATTACTTTCAAAATCTGCCCCAGCTCAGAAACCCCCGACTCATTCAATGCCCCTGTCATATTCTTAAAAAAGAACGCTCAGTCATAATATTGAAGATAAGGCAACGCTAATCCCCCTCTCTCCTTCCTTCTCAATTTCTTCCATGCTATACGCACTCCCTTGGAGGCCCATTTAAAGATACTGATTTTGCCCTATAGCTTACCCAGCCACTCTCCTTAAGAAGTGGCAGGAAGATTATTGGGGTCAAAGGAAAACTAGCTTCTATTGAGGGTGAGGCCCCTGTAAAATAACTAATTCTGGTAGTCGGGAAGACTTAAGTCAGTAGCATTGGTAGAGGTAATGGTAAGATTACCTCTAACTTGAGAGGTTACTGAGCAAGAGGCGTAGGATTACCCCTTCTCTAAAGACATACTTTAACGTTTTTCCCAGTTCTTCAGAACATTAACAGTTTAAGGGTAAGGAACAGGCAAAGAAGGTTGTTGCAATACTTGAGAGATGCCCAAGTTAATGTGTTAGTTCTGCAAGAAACATATCTGTCTAGTGAAGAATGTGTTAAGCTGTTCAAGCCATGAAGTTGGCTACAACAGATTGCAAGCACCACCCAGGATAGGGGTAGTAAAGGGGTGGCTATTTTAGTTAAAAAACAGTTAAAAAACATCCTAATATCTCTTTTCAGAGAGGGCCAGTGGCTAAGGCAAATAGGTGGGTAATCGGGAAATTACTGGCATTTGATTCTGCATTTACTTTGGTGGGCCATTATGGGCCAAGTATGCATGACACCACTCCTTTAGTTGATTTATTTCAACATTTGTTGTAATTTCACAATCCTATTGTTGTGTTGCCATTTTAGCTATAGGTTTTATACACTTTATGTTAGCAAACTAGGCCTGCCGCTGTGCACTTTAACCTAGCTATGTTTTATTTTAGCTTCGTTATATTATTTTAATAGTAGCTACATTTGAGGTTGTTGTTTTATTTTCTCTATCTAGTTGTTCTTCGCCTAGGTCAGCACTACGTTCTTAAACAAGACATTTCTTTCACTCTGTGCTTTTCTCAAGGTTACAGTAAGATAGGTTACCAGCAAAAGTGGTGCGTTTTGTCTCCAATGTTCACAGAAACATACACACTGTTACTTGGGAATTCTTTCTTGGAACATCAGCTTTTTTATTATAAAAACACTACTTTGACCCATGTACATTAGAGGGAGATTCCAGCCAGATAACCACGACTGTATGCTGATCGCTTCGCTACAGCTACTTATGTAGACTACAGACCTCTTACTCAGGTATGAGGGATGATGTCTTCCCAGGGGGAACCTGAAGGGCAGAATTAGAGCTTAACATGCTGTGCTCCAACATAGCCTAGGTAGGAAATATCTTTTACAAACTCTGACAGTATGGTAGCGTTATTCTTGTGTTTTCCTCTCCTTATCACAACTTTAATCTTATTATGCTTCATGGTCCTAGTTATTGCAGCACATGCTTTATTATCTAAGATGCAGTCACTTCAATAAAACCTTATTGAACTTTACTCTGCCTCTAATTGTCCTTGCATATGTCAGACTAATGTAACAGAGAGAAACGGATGAGATCTGAGTGACCACGATTCCCCTGAGAATTAATTTATGTTATGCGCCCGGTTGCCCAATCATCCCTGCTCTTGGGTGGAGATGAGGCACTGCTAGTTAGCTGGAATATACCTGGATGATGCCAACAGGCGTACTGTGGTGCGGGATCAAACTCGGTTCTCCACAATACAGGTGATTCTGCCACCCAAATCCAGTACTCTCAGGATACTAAGAACCTGCGTGACATGGCGCCTCCATTGTTAGGTCAGGCACTCATTTTCGGGTCCTCCTGAGTATCTGTCTCGCTACATGCAAAGACACCTCAGTACTATTTACAGAGATGTCAGTGGTTTTCCTCCTCAGCTAAGTAGGGATGCTGTAAGTTGTTCAAGCTTGAACCCTAAAAGGATAATCCCCATTTGGTGTGCTCCTCCCTGAACAAAAATGTACCATTCTCCATGGCGAACCCGCAACGGGTAGCAATTGTAGTCAATATGCGACCACCCTTTACTGCACATTTATTGGCATATGGCCTAACGGCCCAGGGGCGGTCCAGTTACATTTGTTGTTGAGGCTCATCCAGCCTATAGAACAGAAACTTTCTATTCTTGGGTCACATTTCCAGCAGTTGATTGGAACACAAATACATTTCACAATTATACACCTGCAAATGTACCTGCACAATATAGAGCATATGCATATCTAGAAATACCTCAATCTTATCAAGACCATAATAATTGGCTTGATGGTGCCCTACCACATACAATCCTACACGTTAGGTTAGGTCCTCTAAGTAATGATGGACCTACCTGGCCTTTATTGGCCACATATACACTGCACCCTGATGCAGCAACCTTGACGGTAGCTGAGGTCCGCCGCTTAAATGCTGAACTGACGGCAATATACAGACTGTTAGTACTGTTAATACTTATGGGCAATTTTGCCACTGTATCTTCAATTATATCAAGTAACCTTAAAGGGGAAGCAGTAGAACTAGCAGTGTGTATGTGCCTCCGGTA
The DNA here is from genome assembly GCF_031143425.1 of Pleurodeles waltl. Lineage (NCBI taxonomy): Eukaryota > Metazoa > Chordata > Amphibia > Caudata > Salamandridae > Pleurodeles > Pleurodeles waltl. The sequence goes on along the minus strand of NC_090443.1, from coordinate 408,617,922 downwards.
CATTCCTCCACAGGATCAAGAACGTGAGCTGCCAAAGATTATCATAGAGACCTACTCTAGTAATGGTCGAGATAGTCTGGGGGCCAGACCCACGAAACCACAGTTCCAGGGTAAATCTAATAAAGATTCTGCCAAGCAAGCACCTGGGGGTTCTAAAAAACGCTGGGATAAAAAACAACAAGCACCTAAAAGAGAAAGGGGAAAATCTCTGCATACGGAGACCCCACAGAATAGATATAATCTGAGAAATACAGATAATACAAAAACGCCTGACAGATATCAATATACTGATACACGCCAATCTCGTTCCTTTCAGGACTCACCGGAAAAACGCAGTGAGAGTGGTGGGCGGTCAGAGCAGAGAACTGAGTATGTTAAACTGAGACAGGAATCACAACGCTCAACAGAAGTTTCTGTTAAAAAAGAAGAGAAACTTCCCCAACACAAACCCCAATTTAAAAAGAAGAAAGTGGCAGCAATTGCAATTTGTCATGCCAGTCAAGAAGAGGGCTCTATTGAAGAACAAGACGTGGGCGCTAGCTCTGCTAGACAGCGCAGCAGAGATCACAATAGTTCGCTAGAATCTTCAAGAGCATCTGGAGGTGACAGCAACTGATGACTTCTTGCAAGTTGAAACTGTGGACATGCGTGTCTCCACGCCTGACAGGGTGTACAAAGAAACTATACAGTTAGAAGGAGACATTGAACGAAAAATTGACGCAATATTCTGGCACCACGTTAACATTTATGATATATTACTGGCCGAAAAGAATTGGCCACTTGAATTTGTCCATACTAGCCCATATGGGGAAGAGGTTATCAAACCCTCTTTCTCTCTTCTTGTTCCCAAAGAGCTCGTAGTATCCTACGCCATTGATTGGGCATTGGCACAGGCACCTGTGTTATATCACATCCACGTAGGGTGGGATAAAGACTCCCCCTATCATGTAATTCAAAATAAAAATCAACCCCAACCTCAACCCCAGTACCTAATAAAACATGATGCTAAAGCACCTGTGAAGGAAATCCTCACACAACTAGAGTACCCGGGCGTAATCGAACCCTGTGTCTCACCAATGAATAATCCTTTATTCCCTGTAGCTAAACTGGACCATTCATACAGAATAGTCTTAGACTACAGGTATACATGCACATATGCTATACAAAACTCTCATAGCACAGCACTTATGAATAACATAGTGCACAAAAAATACAAAACAACATTGGATATTTCCAATGGCTTCTCCTGCCGCAAAATAGCGCCTGAGAGTAGAGACTTGACAAGTTTCAGCACACTAGGCTTCCAGAAAAAAATCTGTAGTTTACCACAGGGGTAGAAGAACAGTCCAGGACTGTTTGCGGCTCATCTGACAGCAATATTGCACGACATTGACCCCGAAGCATTGTCTTATGTAGATGATATCTACCTTACGGACAATGAATTACTGCATCATCTAAGACAGGTAGCCCACATTGTTGTAGGATTTGCCGAATTCGGCCATAAATTCACCTTCAAAAAAACAAAAATAGCCTTTCTTAGTGTCCTGTTTCTGGGATACGAATTATCAGATGAAAGAAAAAGCCTAGGGCCACAATTCTTTGAAAAATGCGCACAGTTACAACCTCCAAATACCATTAAAAAAACTCCAATCCCTATTTGGTTTTCTAAATTTTGGCAGAACATACATTCCAGATTATGCATCACGTATAAAACCTTTATATGACTTCATACGTCCTGACTTTTCCAGTAAATTCTTGGCAGTCGAGCACACACCCATTCTCAGAGCATTGCAACAAGACATGCTTGCAGCACACCACCTACACACAAGGGACAATAAAAAACATTTGGTCATCAGAGTAATTGCTGTTGCCATTGGTTTCACCTATGTAACATTCAACGAGGGTGAGACAGCCCCGATTGCAGGCAAATCACATTTGTACTCAGCAGCAGAACAACGTTTTGCTCCCACTGAGAAAATTCTCTCTGCTGTTCAGATGGCTGTCATTAAAAAAAGACCATTGGCCCAGGGGAAACGCATTATTGTTGTATCTCCAATCCCAGCCCTCGAGGCTTTTGCCAAAGCCAGCGTTCCAAACGCTAAAGCACAACATCAACGTTGGATCCAAATGGACAACATCTCTGACAGCCACTGATGTTGACTATATTTTTGACCCAAAGTTACAAACTCAAGAAGTTTTGCAATATGAATTAGAATACCCAGTTCCAGCAAATACATTGCCTATTGATCAATATCAAAGAGTCATGTACACCGATGGCTCAGCACAACTTGCAATAGGCACAAAGCATCAATACTCCGCTGCTTGCGCAGTCGTAAGCGGCTATATGGAGGGTAGTAAATTCTATCCACAACATACCTTTACGCAGACCATAGGGGATTACACTGCACAACTTGCAGAGCTAAAGGCTCTGGTGATGGCACTGGAACATACGGATCCTGACCAGCTAACGCTGATTGTGATTCGTACTATTGTGTCCAGTCCTTCAATGAATGTCTGCACTACTGGTGCCAGAATGGGTTCGAAGATTCCAAAGGTAACACCATCAAACACAGACTTCTGTGGGGGAAAGTAGTGGATCTGAAGGAAACTCTACCAAATGTCCATGTTGTACATACACTTGGACACCAGTGCTTTGGAATACACGTTGCTGGAAATACAGTGGCTGATGAAGCAGCCAAATCAGCAGTAGCTACGGCTTATACTGCTGCAGTAACTCATTTTTAGAACGAAACCGGACAATTAAATACTGGCTGCCATGCAAGCCTAGGCTGACGGCACACTCTTACCTAAAGGATATCCCATTAAATATTCCTACTGAATGGGAGGCTTCCTTGACGCAGAAGCAAAAATACCAGGCGTGGGAGTTCAGGTAATTCCCAATAAAGACCTAAGACCAGAGTTGATCAAAGCAGCAAATGAGTGAGTTCCTTTGCCCATGCTGGTGTGGGGGCTACAATATCATTGTTGCAAACTCGTTATTGGTGGCCAGGTCTACACAAACAGACCAAACCGTATGTCCTTTGTTGTGATATCTACCAACAAATTAAGGGTTCCACCGTCAAACGCCCACCGCAGACTCCCCTCCTAATTTCTAACAAACCATTATAATGTGTGTACTTGGACCATTGTGGTCCCCTAAAACTTGAACGTGCATATAAATATATCTTAGTCGCTGTTGACTCTTGCATTTGTGCCTTTCCACTCGGACCAGGGCCCTGCCTTTGCCTCAAGGGCATTAGGGGCCGCTATGGCTTTGTTAGGGGCCCAACTCCATTACTTATCTCTATTTCATCCCGAGGGAAATAGTGTCAAGGAACAACAAAACCAATATTCAAAGCAATCCTTAAGAGCCAAAGTATTCGGTACGGGTCGTAGTTGGCTTAGTCACCTGTATGGAGTCCAGAGAGCACTTAATAATCTGCCTAGAAGGTCCCTGGGGGATGGTACTTCATATGAGTGCCTATTTGGAACTCAAATGTATGTTCCAGATCTAGATGGTCCTGGCGTGGAGGTGGCAGAAACACCTTTTGACATAAATGAACATGTCACTGTCTTGCAGTAATTACAACAGTTCCGTGACGACAACGCTTCTGCCAGTGCTGCCTCCTTAGGAATTAAGGATGTACCAATAACATCTCCCGGCTGGATTCCAAAGTTTGGTAACCTAGTACGTGAAAAGGTTGCTGTGAAAAAGGAGTTTAGTCCTTCCTATCGTGCACCGGTTCCAGTCCTGGGAATACATAGTACCAGAACTTTTATTCTACACCGCTGTCTGTCTCTAAAGAAAACCGCTTTGTCTCCATCGACAATGTCAAGTCACACCATGTGGCCAATCCTGCATAGCAGACCAAGAGGAACAACCAGTAGTACCCAAATCCCTCTCGTTACTGGTCAAGAAGTCCGTCTTCAAGTTTTAAGCAGCAATGCTGACACCTCTCAGAGCTTGGGGAGGGTGGAAAATGATGCTGCATTAGTTCCAATAACATCTATTGCAACAGGCAACACAGAAACTGCTGATCAATTTGACTTGACTTCTACACAAATGGATGGCGTCATTTATTATGAACCACTGCAGGAGATTTCTACCAGTTCTCCTCCTTCAAATACGGCTCCAGTTTTTGCACAAACTGCTTCTGGATACTTTGCCAACATCAATGATACTTTCTCAGACTCATCTGCCTCTTCTGCATCATAACTGTCAAAAACACGTAAGCTGATAATTTGGCTCAAAACTAATTATTTTGTTCTCCCATGGAACTATCTGTGGCTTTCCTTGACTGTACTAGATTTCCTCCTTTGGAGTGGCTTTGTTATTACTTTCTTTTTTACTAATACGTGGTCATTACCTTCCTGAATGACCAACAGTTGAACTGGTGGATGAGGTCCTAAGACCCCATTTCTCTTCTCACAAGGTCCACAGAGACTTGTTTTGTGTGAACATTTCCGCTATACCAATTCCTGATGGTATTGTTTGGGATAAGGTCACATTTGATATATACGGCGCGACTGAGGTCATTCAAATACCATATGTGTTTAAACTTTCTATGAATTACATAATAATACCCGGAGTTGTTTCTGATGACTGGGATGTGAAAACAGTTGATTCTATGATGACTGAGTTGCAGTATTTTACTGTATTTGAAAGTGAGGATGTTTATCAATCGGAAGAAAATGATGGCGATATGTTTTGCTATTAATTATTATGGGCACCATTTCATTCACAGAGCAAGTACCCTGAAAACTATCTTTAATTACACACAACGGGAACATTGTCCAACTCCTCCACAAGGAAGTTCTAAAACATATTCTGAAAAATGTACATATTTTTCTGGGCACAATGTTAAAAATGTTGAGTCATATTATTTCAAATTGCCATTTATGGAAAATGTATATTTATCATTGACCAACACAAAATTAATTTATTCGGATTCCTTTGTTTCCCAGTTGGCTATATAAGGCTATGAATATTGGTTGAAATCGATTGACTTAAAAAGTGGGTGGGGAACAAAATATTAGCAAATAAGGAAGCTTTATTTAGAGCATGCCTGATATCTGTTACAAGTTGTTTAGGCTTAGCACAAATTAAGGATTTGAATGTGCCCAGTATACCTGTCCCAGCAAAATTGTACAAATGGCAGAAGTTTATCAATGCAACAGAAGATCAGCTCGATAAATGGGTCCAGAATGGCACGTTTAATGCTTCACTTTCACGTCCTGGTGGGTGGTTATTGTGGTCAACAGATACCAATGGGTGTCATAAACGTTTTGTAAACTCCACGGGGGTTTAAGATCAAGTAGCCCTGACCCTTGCTATGCGTCATTTGAACACGCATGTATAGTGATGACATACAGTATAGGGAAACTATGCCAGCAATGGTTGAAGAGTTCCTCACTAGATTCTGTTAAAGAACACCTCAGTCTCCTGTCTAATAACACTGACTTACAGGATTTACTGTTAGGCCCCAGAAAACAATGCAGAAAGCGCTTCTTATGTGCCGCCTATCATGAAATTTGGAAACTTTGTCAACAAGAAGCTGCTGCCTAGTTAAGGCAAATAGATCAGGAAAATGTACACAAGGCATTAGCTGTTGTAGATAATGGGATTAATATCCTGTCCGACCGAATATACACCTTAAACAACATAGGCCCATATTTATACTTTTTTAGCGCCGCATTTGTGTAATTTTTTGATGCAAACTTACAAAATACAATTGTATTTTGTAAGTTTGCGCCACTTTTGCGTCAAAAAGCGGCGCTAAAAAAGTATAAATATGGGCCATAGTTTCTTCTGCAATAGACATAGGGCCATATTTATACTTTTTGACGCACAACTGTGCCAACGCAGTTGTGCGTCAAAAGTTTTAACGCCGGCTAACGCCATTCCAAAGCACCATGCGGGCGCCTTATTTATGGAATGACGTTAGCCGGCGGAGCTGACTGGTGTGCGTCAAAAAAAATGACCACACCAGGCAGCGCCGGCGTAGGGGAAAATGGAGCTTGGGCGTCAAAAAATGGGGCAAGTCGGTCTGAGGCAAAAAATCTGCCTCAACCCGAGTTGCGTCATTTTTTTTTACTCCCACCCTCCATTGACATGACTCCTGTCTTAGCAAAGACAGGAGTCATGCTCCCTTGCCCAATGGCCATGCCCAGGGGACTTCTGTCCCCTGGGCATGGTCATTGGGCATAGTGGCATGTAGGGGGGCACAAATCAGGCCCCCCTATGCCACAATAAAAGTTTTAAAAAAATACTTAACTGAACTTACCTTAAGTTCCCTGGGATGGGTCCCTCCATACTTGGGCGTCCTCCTGGGGTGGGCAAGGGTGGCAGGGGGTGTCCCTGGGGGCATGGGAGGGCACCTCTGGGCTCCTTCCGAGCCCACAGGTCCCTTAACGCCTGCCCTGACCAGGCGTTAAGAAATGACGCAAAAGCGGCTGGACGTCATTTTTTTTGACCCGCCCACTCCTGTGCCCCATTTTTGCACGGGAGTTTAAATAAGGCGCACATGCCTTGGAGTCAATTTTTAGACGGGAACGCCTACCTTGCATATCATTAACGCAAGGTAGGTGTCCACGCTAAAACATGACGCTAACTCCAAGATCTTTGGCGCTAGATGGGTCTAACGCCAAAGTATAAATATGGAGTTAGCTTTGCGTCTGATTTGCGTAAAAAAAAAAAAGACGCAATTCCGGCGCAAACAGAGTATAAATATGCCCCATAGTACATAGTGACATGTCCTCTTTACACCATGGACAGAGTCAACTAAGATCCATTATGCAGTTAGGTTGGACACTACAAACACTGAAGGCAGGTCGTGTTCCCTGGCAACACATCAGTGCAAGGGACATATTTTCCACATTTGATTTAACGTAAACAACAAAAACTAATGGCTAAAAAGAAGCGACTTATGTCATGTTAAATATTGAGAAATTAATAAAGTTGCCTTTTACTGTGGCTGAAATACCATATGCTGAGGGGTTAATACACGGGGCCATCAGTCTGCCTATTTCAACACTTCAATTCACATCCTGCTTAAAACACATTCCAGTGGGCAGATATGAGAAGCTAGGAGATAGTTACATCCACGAGGTGTGGGAGCTACCCTTCACTTACAAATGTCTCAGTGACATGAGAGGTCTTTCATGGCATTAGTGAATGGAAGACTTCTGTAAACAACTGTCCTTGCACGGGGTGTGTAACGCTTCAGCAGCAAACTTGGCTTGTTATCTGAAGGTAGTCCCAGTCCCCTTGATTAGACCTGCGTTCCAGGTGCTCTCGAATGGCAGCTATGTGCTCCTTAATAGTGAGAGCTGTTGTGGGATGCGAGCTGGAATAGTTTATGTTGTTTTGGTCTCTCAAATTGTTACCTGTTGCAGGAATGTACTTTTTCCTCCTACACAACACAGGGAAGTAGCTGACATTTGGCCTCATATCGCTACTTCAAATGTAAATTTTGACAAGTTAAGCAGACTCAAGTCTTTATTGTTTCTAAAACATGTGGCGCTTACATCTGCATGCGAGACCTATGCTCTTCAGGTTGCGAGGCCATCCGCAGATATACAGTCCCTTTCTAAGTACTAACTTTCCGAGACAATTTGGTGAACTTGTGGGACGGATATTTAACTGGAATCACAAATTTATTTAAGGCTGTTGGTTCTGGTTTTGTTCACACCTTCTCCTCTACATTTGGCTTTAATACCTACAACCATCCACTCAATATTCTCCAGTATTTTGGGGGGATTTCCAATAACTTTGGCTATAGGTGGCATCTTGCTATTGCTACTTTTTATGCGCAATGGCTGTCCCATTACAACAAGGAGAACTGAAAGCGCTTCCACCAGCGCAGCTGTGTCGTGAACGCATGATGCAGTACTTTACAGCATCACTCCTCAAGCGATTGGAGTCTGACTGGTCTCTGTCATTCAGACTGGTTTTGCATTGTGTGCAGCCCGTGTTTCTGTGCCTCTGGTGCCCTTTTGAATGTGCACTGAAAGTTTGTCTTTATACGCAGCGCTTGGTTTCATTGGACGCTGATCTTTTGATGTTCTCGCTGAGGGCTCATTACCAGACATGTGCATTGAGGGTGCGTTTGCTACGGGAAGCTGTTTGAGTTGTGCATCTTGCAGCTCTAAACTCACTGTTGGGCACACCCAGGAATGCTGCTGCCTCGGCTATAGCTCAGGCTTTGGAACACGAATGCTCCTTGGTGATGAACTTCCTACTTTATCACCTGCCGAAGTGGAAGATTTCCTGTCTTCAATTATCCCGGATTCAACTGGCGATTTTAAAAATGACTCTGACTTTTGAAATTCAGCTTCTCTGGACGCCACAATTAAAATTTTAAATTGTCCTTTTAATACATGCTCAAGTGTCTTTTAACTTGTCGTTATTGACATTCCCATATATATGCCTCAGGATGAATTTTAGTGGTATATATATATATATATAAATATATATATAAAATTAGGCTTTGAACTACCTTTGAACCGAAAAGGGGAGGGTGTTGTGTGGCCATTTTAGCTATAGTTTTTATACGTTATTTTAGCAAACTAGGCCTGCCGCTGTGCACTTTAACCTAGATATTTTTTAATTTAGCTTCATTATATTATTTTAATAGTAGCTACATTTGCGGTCTTGTTTTGTTTTCTCTATCTAGCTGTTCTTCGCCTATGTCAGCACTACGTTCTTAAACAAGACATTTTTTTCACTCTGTGCTTTTCTCAAGGCTGCAGTAAGATAGGTTGCCGACAAAAGTGGTACATTTGTCTCCAACGTTCACCGAAACATACACACTCTTACGTGGGGATCCTTTCTTGGAACATCAGCTGTTTTATTATAAAAACACTACTTTGACCCATGTACGTTAGAGGGAGATTCCTGCCAGATAACCACGACTGAATGCTGATTGCTTCGCTACAGCTACTTATGTAGACTACAGGCCTCTTACTCAGCTATGAGAGATGATGTCTTCCCAGGGGGAACCTGAAGGGCAGAATTAGAGCTTAACATGATGTGCTCTAACATAGCCTAGGTAGGAAATATCTTTTACAAACTGACAGTATGGTAGCATTATTCTTGTGTTTTCCTCTCCTTATCACAATTTTAATCTTATTGTGCTTCATGGTCCTAGTTATTGCAGCACATCCTTTATTATCTAAGATGTAGTCACTTCAATAAAACCTTATTGAACTTTACTCTGCCTCTGATTGTCCTTGCATATGTGAGACTAATGTAACAGAGAGAAACAAATGAGATCTGAGTGACCACAATTTCCCTGAGGAGTCATTTATGTCATGCGCGTGGTTGCCCAATCATCCCTGCTCTTGGGTGGAGATGAGGCACTGCTAGTTAGTCGGAACAAAATCCGGATTAGGCCGGCAGGCGTCACATGGTGCGGGATCAGACTCAGTTCCCCGCAGTACAAGTGATTCTGCCGCCCAAAGCCTGCAGTCTCATTAGGATAATGAGAACCTACGCGACACTATAATATGGATGGGGGACTTTAATGTGGTGCTAAATTACGAATTAGGTAGATCCTCAGGTATCAAATCGAAAACTAATGAAAACATGTGATCTCAAGTGTTAGCCATGATGTCTCAGTTGGGGCTGCACGATATATGGAGAGAGAGGATGGGGCTAAAACAGAGGTATACATATAACAACAAAAAATATAGACATCAATCTAGGATTGATTATGTTTTAGTAGATGGGAGTTTGGGGAGTGTGTTGAGGAGGTATCACATGTTGGGGCCCACTTATCTGATCCCTCGGGAGTTCGTTTGAATATTCAATTAAGGGGGAGGGTAGCCCAGAGCAGGTGAACTCTAGATAGAACTCTACTACTGGATGAGGATATTGCAGCACAATTGAGAGCAGATGTAGGGGAGTTTTTTAACCTCAATGCAGGGTCATCGTCACCAGCTATGGTATGGGATGCCTTTAAGGCTTTTTTGAGAGGTAGACTGATGAGGAAAGCATATAAAGAAGAGATCCGTTGGTTGAAAGAACATATACAATAAATGGGGCAAGAGCTGGCATATCTGGATCGTGATGAGGGGGAAATTGAAAAATTGCATAAGTTACATCAAGATCTACGGCATGAGCTTGCAGCGGTGATAGATAAGAGGGTCAAGAAGAGATGTGAAGCAAATGGGGTGGTGCATTTTGAGTATGGGAAAAATTGTGGAAACTGTTGGCATGAAAACTAAAGACGGACCTGGTTAGGAATAAGGTGACAGAAATACGTGGTAAGAAATCTGGTGATATAAGGAGGAGTAATGAGCAGACTTGCGTTCTTGCTGTTTTCATGTGTTATTTCATAGCAGGTTGGTGCTCTTTTGACTGTGTCTATTGGCACACAGCCAACATCTGACACACATTATTATTAGTTGTAGTCGTCATAGTTTTATTGTAAGTGTAGTATTGAAGTTATCTAGTAGTACTGCTGGTCCCAATAGCATGATTCATACATAATCCTTCAACTCTTCTATAAACACAGATCACTGAGTCTCAATGAACACTTACACAAGTCAGCAGTGATCTGTTCACAAACAGAGGCATCATCTGTTGACTTTACAAGTCACTTATCATGGCAGCCTGCAACCAGCACATGCAGTGCACAGACTTGTTGCCACTGGATGGACAAAACAGAACATATGCTGGTGGCCTGGAAAGTAAATAATTACATACATTCTGCCCCCTCCAGCATGCTCTTAGGTGAATCAGTTAAATTCAGAAATCCTACAAACCAGGGCCCATATTTATACTTTTTTAGTGCCGCATTTGCGTCATTTTTTGATGCAAAAGCGGCGCAAACTTACAAACTACAATTATATTTTGCAAGTTTGTGCCATTTTTGCATCAAAAAATTACGCAAATGAGGCGCTAAAAAAGTATAAATATGGGCTCAGAACTGTTTCTATAGCAGGGGAATCTCCAGCCTTTTGTGTAATAAGAGCTACTTTACATATGTAAAATTATTAGCAGTGATCACACAGAGTTGGCAGCAGTAACTTAAAAAAAAGCTATGTAAATTTGGACTGCCTCTACTTGGGTAACACATAACAGCCACAGCAGCAACGCCGGTGGCACAGGACTAATGATAATAGTAAAAAAAAACACCCCACATGCAGTGGCAGTCGGTAGTAAAAATGAAAGGGAATGGGGAGGCGCATAAATACATGCACACTCACACCCATGCATTCACATCCAGACATGCGCCTACACACTAATTCGTAACACTCACTCACACATACATTCATAAATACAGGCACCCACCAAACAGCCAGTAAAAAAAATAAAAACACTTACCTTCACTACAGCTCGAGAAGAGAAGCCTCAGTGGTGCCAGGAGGGTTAGGACTGCTGCCTCCCCTCATTGGCTGGCCTGAGGTCAGCCAATGAGGGGAGGCAGCAGTCCCTACCTCGTCACAGAGTACAATGGGGTCAGAGAGACTGCTGACCCCACCCACTCTGTGATGAGGTGTCAGTGATAGACACTCAGCCTTGGGCACTTCAGGGCTTAAACCTGATACTCTTACTCATGAGGAGGGGAAGGGCCTCGAGGACCTTTGCTGAGCTGAGGAGGTCATGCCCACAGGAGCTGTGACCTCAGCCCAGCAACGTTTTTCTCAGGCAGCATGGAGCCTGCGCATTTAGGGGCATATTTGTAATGCCCTAGCACTACCTTGTGCCAGATTAACGTAATTGTTTTTGACGTTATTGTGGCCTAACGAGGCCGAAATACCCCGTGCCTCATTTACAGCGTGGCGCAATGCATGTATTGCACCACTCTGTAACCCTTTGCACTACATTATGCTTGCACCAGGCATAATGTATGCAAAGGGGGTGTTCCCCCATTAAGGGAGCCAGAAAAATGGCATAAGGAAATCCATGAGGTTTCCTTACGCCATTTTTAAGGCACTTTTAACGCCTGCTCAAGAGCAGGCGTTAAAAGGGGGCTTCCATTCTTTAGAATGGGGCCCTATGTACACTGCATGAGTAGCACCAATATTTTAGTGCTACTCCTGCTGAGTACGTCAATAGCATCATGATAAATTATGCAATTGCCCCCTACCCTGCACCATGGTTTGCTGTATTTTAAATACTGCGCACACGTGGTGGTAGGGGGGTGCTAAGAGGTGCAGAGAAAGGCGCTGCACTCAATGCAGCACCACTTTCCATAAATCTGCCCCTTAGTGCCTGTCTTGCTCCTGGCTGCCTGACCTGAAAATAAAGAGTGTCTGTCAGGCTCACCTTTGCTCAGCCTGACCGACACTCTTTATGTCCAAAATGTGTGAAGGTGTGGCCCCTATGCCCTTAAGGATGGGCCGCTGCTGCCCACGTGATTTATCACTCAAAGATCAACTTTAAATATATTTTGAAAATCCAGCCATTTATCTACAAACATCAGCTCATGAGTTCTGAAAATATACACGTTTGTCTTGAATATATCATTTTGACATAGTACTTTAATTCAACCAAAAAAAGGGTTCTTATTCAGTAGGCTGAGATGCATACAGGAGAGCTGATTACAGGTAGCTGAAGAGCTTCCAGTAGCTCATGATCTATTCATGTGGAGAAGCTTGCTCTACAGAATATTTATCCTCCTGATCATCAAAAGAATTAGGGTCCAGATTTTAATCTCTTTTGAGTCGTGGTTGCCTTATTTTAACTTAACCCAGATACATAGTTTTCCGGTAAGATTTACTATCCAACACAAATTGGAATTTATGTTGGAGTGTAGCGTAAAAATTGCGCAATGTGCTGCCTTCCATTACTTTGCATCAAAGGGGGCACGGGTGGAGTTGGGTGTTCCCATGCAGCCATTCATGGGCTTTTACATACTTCCCTACCTACAAAGAATTGTAGACAGGGATTTTCACCAAAATCCTATACCTCCTCGAGTCATACGCAACACGGAGAAATGTTCTAGTTTCTCCTAGTTTTTCCCACTTTGTATATGTGTAGCACACATGCAAAGTGGGAAAAGCCTAAAAGCATAGAATTTGTACTTGAAGAGACCCATTTCAGTACACAAACAATGCTACAGATGAAGCATACTCAAGAAGGACCCATTTCCAAACACAACCTATGCTACAGATGAAACAGACTCACTTGCTAAATGGTGCAAAGGTGTATGCGTTGGGATATGGCTGCCTAAAGTTAACCAGTGCAGGGGAGAGCAGAAGAGCACCACATCTTAATAGATATGGTTCAGTTCTGCTCTTACCCTTTCACGCAATGCGTTGAGTTGCCCGACTTCTTGATAACTCTAGGCCTAGATATCCTTGGCTTGCTCGTCTGGTGAGCAGCACTTGCCCTTTCCTATTAAATGCTTGCTCCTGCGCTGACCATAACATACACATTCTCACTGCCAGTAACCAGTTTAAGCAATGGGTCATTCCTCGGTTACTCCAAAGTGGACACTGTAGAACACTTAAACAGACTGCCTCTAATCAGGGAAGACATGGGTTGTTCATCAGCTTCTCCAGTATTGGATCTTTCATAGATTCACATGCTTGAATCATCCCTGTCGTCATAGTGGGAGCCCCACAGTATCTTTAATAAAGCAGTAGATGAATAACCATAAGCTATACGGGCAATGGATAGTCACTGCTATAGCCTATCTATGTCCTTTTTTAAAATAAAAAAGAACCGTTTGTACGAAAGTACCCTCTTTTTGGCATGGTTACCCCCACCTTTTGCCTACTGTCAGTGTGTTTTGACTGTTAGCTGGGATCCTGCTAACCAGGACCCCAGTGATTGAGCCCTCTCCTCCTAAATATGGTTGTTCTGACTTAGTACACACCACAATGTGCATACTGGTGCCCCCATGTAAGTCCCTAGTATATGGTACCTAGGTTCCCATGGCATTGGGGCACCAGGGGTTCCCCATGGGCTGTAGCATGTATTATGCCACCCACGGAAGCCCATGCAAAATGTGTCTGCAGGCCTGCCATTGCAGCCTGCGTGAAAACGTGCATGCACCCTTTCACTACAGGTTACTGCATGATTGATGCATGAACAATTTTCACATTCCACTTTCTTAGTATATAGTTTGCCCCCCCATGGCCTTCAGTAATTATTATTGTTTTCACTGTTTTCTATTGCCTTTTATGCTAATTCCTGACTCCTAATATGTACATAATAGTCTGTTTACTCACATGCTAGTAGACACTATTGCCTATACAGTATTTTAGTACTTGTGTTACTATAATAAAGTATCTTTATTTTTGTAACACTGTGTGATTCTTTCGTGTGTGTAAGTGCTGTGTGACTGTGTGGTGTTGCATAAGCTTTGCATGTCTCCTAGATAAGTCTTGGCTGCTCATTCACAGTTACCTCTAGAGAGCCTGGCTTCTTAGACACTGACTACACCTCACTAATAGGGGAGACCTGGTATAAGGTAATAACACGCTAGGTGCTCACCACACACCAGGCCAGCTTCCTACAAAGTTGAACTATGACCAATCAGGTGACAGCACCCTCTACATAACTCCCAGGAGTGGCTCAGTCCCTCAGATTTTCTACTGCACATCATGTGACAGGGAGTCTCCCTGAGCTCTGCTCAGTTTCTTCAGTATTCTCTCCAATTTTGTTACATCCAAACTTTTCTGCTAATACCATGTAGGAATCTTCTAAAAATGGAAAACTGTAGTTACAGGTAAGAAACTCATTTTCTTATCCGCGAAGGACATTACCCAAGCACAGTCTGCTGTTGTCCTGTACTAGAGAGACCCTAACAAACAACATACAAAACTCCTCGGCCCCTCCAAAATCCTCATCACAATGCAGTTAATGTAATTATTTCAGCTGGAAATTCAATTGTAGCCTAGTGTTGTGTAACCTAGCACACTTATCTTTCTTGTTTTCAGTTGTTCAAGATGGTCATTCGACCGTAGTGTAGAGTCTTGTAAACTGCCACCTTTGTTAAGTTTGCTAATTCTGTTTGTCAGGAATGTTTGTGACCAAAGGACTTTGGCTTCCAGTAACCATTTCGGGTATTTAAAAAAATGGGTTCACTTAGGAGAAACTGAAAAAGAACAAAATAAAGTAAAATATGATAAGCCCGGATCTAGTAAATGTGATTTTTATATAAATTTAAGAAAACACACAGAATCTAAAAGGTAAACAAATAATAAAGATGTATAATATAATCACAAAGGTGAAAAGTAAACAATGGACTTTTAAATCATAATCACAATGAATTTCAAATGGCGCAGTGCATATAGTGAGACAACACAGCGAATAATTGGTGAGACACAGATGTAATAAAAGGATACAAAAAAATGAAATCAATTGTGATAATAGGCTGCAATTGAAAGGCACAACTTATAAAAGAAACATAATCAGCTGAAACTTTTCAAATCTTGAGAGTTGTGATACAGTCAGCTTAGGCTGTTCATATTGAAATATCTGAAAAAGACTTCTAGCTGCAGATTCCTTATCTTAGAGTCATCGCCAGACATCAAACTGGATCTGGATTTTTTTTGTGATTAGTACGCCTGTGCTCTGGTACGTGACATCGTTTGGCTCTGCATGGTGTCATCCACAGCAGAAGTGACGTGCATGGTTCCTATCTAGGTGCCACCTCAGTGCGCTGATGTCTGCCCTTTTCTTTCCTCACCATTCAGCGAAGATCCGGAGAGAGCTACCCCCAGTCACTTTTTTTACTGACAGTTTTTCGACCTTTTGTCTAAAATGTTTTGAGAATTTTCCTCCTGGTGTGGCTGGGATGTCCACTAGTAAAGCTGGCTTCACGCCCTGTGGCACCTATCACTGACATGTGTCAGTGACAGACCCGCACCTTGTTTGCCACTGGTGCCTCAAGCGCAACCATGACACAAAGACCTGCATTGACTGCTGCACCATGCACCCCAAGGCCTTGAGGGAGCGATCCTTCAAACTCCTTGCCACTCAACGTGCAACGGTTTTGATCACAGTCAAGAGGAAGGACAGGCGCCAATCATACCATCTCAACATAACTCTACGCCAGTCCTGATGTCTGCACTCCAAGCGTCATCCCTATTCACACCCCCAACTCGGACACAGAGCCGGAGGGGCATCATCCAACTGAAGCTTTAACCCTATTCCTAAGGGTTAGGAGGGACCAATGGACCCTGAGGAATACCAGCCCCTAGACCTCAACTTGGACCGATGTAAGAACTTGTCGGATGCCAATGAACTGCACACCTCCCCAGATTCTGCCATGTTCTCTCTTCCTATCATGCCTATGAGGGAGGGAGCTTCTTTTTCTATGGTGATGAGAAGGGTGGCTGAGGTCCTGGGCCTTATCTTGCCCTCAGTGGCAGTCAAGACTAATGTCTTGGCATAGGTGCTTCAACCAGGAGTCACCTTGCTCAGAACCGCTTCTCCCATTTAATGAAGCCCTTGCAGATGTCCTGCTTAGAACCTGGTCCAAGTCCAGGACAGAGGATCCTGTGAACAGGACAATTGGTTGCTGTGTTCACCCCATCCCAGGGGACCTCAATTTCCTCAAGCACCACCCTATCCCGTACAGATTGGTGGTCCAAACCTCAACTTCCAGTGTAAACCCAGACGCATTCTCTACCACCCCAATGGATAGGGAATCCAAGAGGCCTTAGACAATAAAGTGTTCTTCCACCAGCCTCGCACTGCGGTCCATGAACACTGTCTGCCTTTTCAGCCGTTACTCCCAAGCACTGTGGGATTTGATTGCGCATGTGCTGCCCCTAGTCCCGAAGGAGGCCTGGCCCATACTCTCCCAAGTTATGGCAGTCAAGAGAGGTGCAGCCAAGTTCACATTGCACCACTTTGTAAATATGGGGCAGCAGAAAAGCACATTTGCGCCACCTCAGTGTAAAAAAAAATTACGCTATGGTGGCGCTTGTAAATATGACCTTTAGAAGTGTGATAAGACTATTTTCATATAAATCTCCGAAGTGAAGGCCTACTGTCTGATGTGTGCAAAGAATCACTTCTTTGCACTTACTAAGACCTTAGCTTTAAGATCCAGGGACTGCCTTAAGCATGTTGCTGTGTGTAGCCTGCGTAGCACATGCATGCTGTGTGTGAGTTAGCCAGCGTAGTGGAGACCAGTGGGAACATTCTTGTATGCACCTGACCTAGTCCTGCACAAGATGGAAGTGAGGACTGGGGGTCACAGGCAGTGAAAGTGTATTGCTCACATTCCTGTAGCTGGAGGAAGAGGGGAGTGCAGACATGGTTCATTTAGTAGTCCCCCAAATCTTTTGCCTTCACCCCTCTAGTCTTGCTGAATTTGTTTTTGTTGGCTTTAGGACTTTAGTGCACTTTAGCACTTCTAATCAGAGCTTAACTGCTTTTACTCCCTCCTTTAAACATTGTAAAATTGAACTACACCCAATTGACACATTTAATTTAATGATATGTCCCTTGTAAACTAGTACTACAGGTACCCAGGACCTGTAAATGAAATGTTTCTAGTGGGCTTGCAGCACATATTCTGCCACCCACTTAAATTGCCATTTGAAACGTGCCAGGGTTGCCATTGCAGGCTGAATGCAGTTTTGATCTGCCATTTGAACCTGGGACAACAAACATTTTGCCAGGCTTAAACCTTCCTCTTCAATACATATGTCACCCCTAGAGTAGGCCTTAAAGAGCCCATATGGAAGGATGCAGTGTATTTGAAAAGATGGACATGTTCTTTTAAGTTTTACAGGTCCTAGTAGTGAAAAACTCATTTGTTTTTCCCTCCTGCAAGGCTTACTTTTCCTGTAGGAAAACACTCGGTTAACTAATTACATTTAATAAGTGATACCTTTTGAATAGGAACTGGTAGGAATGTCATGTTTGCACTTAAATGAATAGAAAGTTGAAACCCTCTTTAATATTAAAGTTGGATTTTAAGTCACAACTCTGAAAATGTCACATTTAGAAAGATGACATTCTCTTTGGTGAGTGCAGCCTGTTCCAGTGTCGCATGACTAGGATTAGTTAGGCAAATGGCCTTTGTATATTTCTCCTGTGCAGTATCACAAAAACGGAACTGGGTTTTGGCAGGATGGGCCATCCTGCCTTAATGGGAAGGGCAGGGCTGTCAGTATCCCACTTGCATTTTAAAGGAGATGTCTCAGACCACACACCAATAACTCCACACTATCTTTTTCTAAACCTAGACCCAGTGGAGCCAGGGCAGGAAGGCAGGAAAATCTGCTACTTCTACTTCGAAGTTGGCATCAGGTGTAAAAACAGGACCCTCAGACCCACTCTTCAGACACTTCTATGACCTGTGGACACTACAGAAAAAACACTGCCCTGATGCCAGATGACTCCCCGGCTGCTTGAGGCCTGCCCTGCTGTCTGAGAGGAAAGACTAGACCAGTTCCTTATACCTCAGGCTACCTCACTGACTCCAAGGGTTAGTTAGCTGGCTTCCTGTTCTAAGCTACAGGGACACAACAAGCTCTGGAAGCCTCCCTTCAACTGCCCATCTGATTTGCTGAACTGGACATGAAAATGGACCTGCCTGAGCCCTGCTGGCATCTGCTGAAGTGATTTCTTGATCCCCAAGAGGTGCCTCCCAGGTCCTGGGCCCTTGCTGTGGCATCAGTTAATCTCCTCCTGGAAGAAAAGGCGAAATCTTGACGTTTTGGGCCCCTTGCGACTATGAACGCATTAAAGATCTTGGGCCAGATGTAGCAAAGGATTTTACCCATTCTATGTCTATGGGAAAATGTCTTTGTACATATGGTCCCTTGCCCCCAGACAACGTCAAGCTCCAGAGAATCTGACTCTTCGCAACATAGTGACCGTCAGCATCAACACAAGATCTGCACTTTGAGCTACAGTATCAACATCCTGTGGTGACCGCCAATGTGAAGCTCTAGCAAGGACTATCTACAAGGTCCAGTCTGCTTTCCGTGCTACAGCAATGACCATACGAGGCACCCCTCCTACTCCTCACAGCCTCCTCCGCCACAAACTGGACTCTCCATCTTTGAGAAGGTAAGTTTTTCAGCGGGGCTAAACTGGTCCCTGTATCTGGTCCACGCTCCATCACAGTCGGTTTGAACTTGTGACTTTCACCCTGTCTCGCACCACCATATAACTGTGAGTGGCCCTTTTTGCTTTTAAGCAATATACTTATCTTAAATCTTTGGAATTGAATATCTGCGGTCCTACTGATTGGATTTTTGTCTTTTCTGTGTCAAATAATTTATTACATTTTAGTCTAATTTTCTAAGTTTGTGTGGGATTTTCCTTGTGTTGTATTTTCACTTTATTACTGGTGTCTGCTGTATAAATACTTTACGCTCTTGCGGCACATTGTGCCGACCCATATTTAAAAGGCCACACAAAGCCACCTTGCTTGGCTTTTCATGGCCTTGTAAATATGGCCCCCTTTCACAGATAACTCTACATAAAGGTGCATTCCATGGGTGGTGCTGTGTGTGTTCCAAAGCAACACCCATGAAATCTTATGCATTCCCAGATTTACAAGGCTGGGAATGCTTCAGATATCTGCGCCACTTCTGTGCGGCCTTAAAGTGACGCAAGGGGGAAAAATAACATTATTTCTCCCCATTTTTCATCTTTCTATGTGTGCTGCATTCTGCAGCACACAGAAAAAGTAAAACGCCATTAATGATTGTTTATATTCAGGAAGGCATCCCTTCCTGCACATAAACAATCATCCCTGCAACGCATACTCCTTTGCACCTTGGCTCAAGGGTGCCTGCGTGGGCACCAGGCAGCAGTTGGTGCGCTAGCGCAGAGGAAGGTACAGGGATTCTGTAAATACGACGAATCCCTGCACTTTCACATTGACACAACGCAGCACAGCAAGCTTTGTAAATGAGCCTCAAATTTTTTTTTCTTCATGCACTCCATGAGCGTGCTTGTGTTTGCCAGCTGCTTCTTCGGTGTGCTTTCTCCCATTGCATTGCAAGTTTTCTCTTGTGTGCTTATCCCCCTTCCAAACTCCCTCCCTGCGCAAAGTGCTGCGTTTTCACCTATGTGCTTTTTCCCTCAAACTCCATGTTGCTCCTTCTTGTGTTCTTCTTTTCACCTCCCCTTGTCCACTCCCTGTTGCCTGCTTTCTTCCCACCAGTGGCAATGGTCTTTTTTGACGGATTTTATGTATTTATTTTTTTGGAGGGCTTGGGGGAGGAAAAGGCAGCAAATTACATGCTGGCTCTTCCTACTTGTTTTCATTTATTTTTTTATTTATCAATCCATTTTGGATTCTATGTCAGGACCGGAAGCTTCGGATTATGCTTTCTCTTTCTTTACTGAGAAATAACAGCAACCAATCAAACATTAAAATCACAGAAAACTACTTTTCCCAGTATCCCCTGTGGTCCATATCCTGCCCAATCATAGGACTGCTCTTGGTATATTTATCTCTGCAAACTCAGTCCTTGCTCTTTCTTTGCTGTTTGCAGCCAGAGATAAGTTGATTCTCATATATTTTCTTTGTTTATGTATATTGGTGTTTGAAGTTTCTTAGGCTTATGCCTTAGGGGTTTCTTTAATTGCTTAATGATTTCCCCAATATGATCATCGGCCGTGTAGAGGGAGTGGAGATTAAATTAGCGATTTTCACACAGAGGGCAGTGTCCTCTTTCTGCTGCGACGTCGCTCATGTGCGCAGTTGGATCATTGGTATTCCTCCGATCGGTCCACGTTCTACACTGATTGTCAACAGCATTAAAAGTTGAGTAACAAGAATGCCCGCTTTGACGCTTGGATTCAGGCATTGTCCTGGCATGGCTCCACACCTCTGGTGGATGGAGTTTTGAGCAAGTGCTTTAATCTTGAGGACCTTGTCCTCTTTCTGTGTTTATGTTTCGTGCTTGCGTGCGGGGAGGTCTTTGACCTCAAACAATTATTCATCAGCATTAACTTCTGCACCCTTTGGAACGCCCGACTGGGCGCATAAACATTTTAGGGCTTTGCCCGAGGGGAGTTTGGCAGGTGCTCCCTCCACATTTATATTTGGGCAGACAGACATTTTTGTCTCATTTTATAAAGGAGTTTTCACCCTTACTTGACCTGCTGGGGCTATTCCACCCCTTCTGACGTCCCCCATATCCTGTTGCTTAGCCAGCATGGAGTACTACGCAGAAGATAACAAATACTTTCAATAAAAGGAGAAATGCCTTATGAGCACCAGATGGAGGAGAGACTAATGCAGGCCCTGGGGAGTCATGTACAGGACTCTGTTAATCAGACTCTTATAGAAGCCCTAAAGCCATTTACTCAATCTCTTATGAGGTTTGGACAGCGGGAATTGATGGGGAAACCCCCCCTATGAAATGCTGACCAGAGAAAACTAGACTTCTAATGTGGGTCTTGCCCAGAGATCCTCAGCGGGTCCTACCTCCTCAGCTGAAATGTTTGCACAAATGGCAACATCGGTCCTTAAGGATCACAAATATGGATCCCTGGCCTCCTTAGATTCTTCTGGGATCTTTTCTGTCACTTCTGCGCCAAATGCAGATGCGATCGAATCCACCTCTTATCAATATTACAATGGATGAGCCCAAGAAAACATCCAAACACAAATGGAAAAAACACCAACTGAATGAAGAGAACTTAGTTCAGAAAAACTTGTGTTTTGATACAGAAAATATTATACATCCAGGTTCCACAGAGTGGGTACAGTGTATGGAAGTGGCACATTACGTGCAAGAAAGGTTGCAAAAGAGCTTCAACAGGAATGTGCCCAATACCTTACTTTCATAGTGTCCCCGCCCCTCTCTGTTAGGCAAAGTGGCAGATAATCTGGAATTACACCCTAATATGGACATGTTTCTCAAAAATGTGCTAAGGACCCAAAAAAGGGCTTACATCGAGCATGGAGAGGCTGTCAAGATAAACTTCTCAACATCTCGGGTCTTTGTACTAAGATGCTAGAGTTAGCAGTACAAGCAAAAGACTCCAACTCCCAGTTGGACCCCGAAACGATTTTAGAATGGGCAAAGAGGGCAATGTGTCTTTTGGGCAATGCCAACTGTACTATGTGCACGGAGCGTTTGAAGCCCCTCCTGAAGTGTACTGACCATAAACTGGCCGAATTGGCCACATCAGAAGCAGGTACCATGGTGAACAGACTATTATTTGGGAAAAAAATTGTGAAGGATCTTGGGGAGTACGTAGCTACCTTCTCTGCTCTAGATAAGGTCCAGAAATCTATGAAGATGTTTAGTGGGGGCCTTTTTACCAGGACTGGACACTACAGAGGCCAAGCACCATGCCGGGGTTTTTGCCAGGCCTCAACAGGATATCCCTAGAGGGGTTGAGGCAATTACCACGCCGCAACTGGATTTTATCCTACCCGGAGAGGTCGTGGTCATGACTACAGAGGTGGAAGTCTACATGGTTTTAACACAGCGGATGCCACAGCATCAGGTGAGAGTAATCCCCTTTTCAGAGGTTATTTGGGGGAGGGGAGCTTAAAATGGCATCTTTGTGTTTGGGTACACATTTGTCAAGATCCATGGATCTTACAGATGGTCCAGGGTTACAATAGTGAATTCTACTCCCTTCCACATCAGGAGTTTTTTCCTCTTCTGCTTTTTTTTCCCCGGAGAGCAGTTTCAGAGATGACGAATTTGGGTCGGTCCTTCACAAACAGACAATAATCCAACCGAACCCTCACCTGGCAGGTTTTGTCAGTATGATAGTTTTGGTACAGAAAAAAGGCGTGGGAATCCCGCTTGGTTCTCAATCGAAAGACTTTCAACTCCTGGATACTGTACTGCCATTTCAAAACGGAGGGTATCCATCTTTCAAGAGATCTCTTGCAAGAATGTGATTGGCTTATATGGTTAGATCTCAAAGACGCCTATTTAACAGTCCCCATTCACACTCCTCACCGTTGTTTTCTTCAATTTTGTTGGCGAGACCAATGGTTCGAGTTTACAGTCCTTCCCTGTGGCCTGTTCTCGGCCCCTTTGTGTTTCACCAAACTATTGCGGCAGGTGGTGTAATTTCTCAGGGAAAGACATTCTGACCATGGCCCAAAGCAAAGATTTCGGTTCTATGGCATCTGTCCTGGACTATCAAGAATTTTCAGGATCTGAGTTTTCTGATAAACTCAGAGAAATCCATCATGAGCCCCTCTCAATGCATAAAATTCTTAGGCTTTCAGGTTGACTCATTGAGGGCACAGTTGAAATTACCTCTAGCGAAACGGAATTCGATCAAGAAAGAGTTGCGGAGAGCCCTTGCCTCTCTGACCAAATCATTTAAGACACTTACTCATCTGGTGGGGCTTTTAGCCTCCTTGATCAGGCGATTTTTCCAAGCCCTCTGCATTATGGGGCACTTCAACATCCGAAGATCCTACATCTTCACAAGGGGCTGTCCTATTCGGAGCAGGCAATATTGTCAGACAAGACCACATCGGAAATAAACTGGTGGCTGGACCACATGGATGTGTGGGATGGCAAAGCCATTTTCGTATCTTCCCCCGGAGATAGTGATAGAATCAGATGCCCTGCAATGGGGTTGGGCAGCTTGGTGAGGATCAGTGGCAAGATTAGAGTCTCCATATCAATTGTCTAGAGCTTCTAGCAGGGGCCTTGGCAATTCGCTTCCTCTCTTGCCGCAAGGCAAGTTGTTGCATACTGTTACATATGCACAAGATATTGATGGTTCAATACATAAATCGCCTAGGAGGGACCAGGTTGCGTGTCCTGGTGGGGATTGCCAAGGAGTTTTGGCACTTTTGTCTCCAACATCAAATATAGGTGATAGCGGAGTACATTCCAGGATGTTCCAATGTAGTGGTGGACTGGAACTCTCATTTCTTGAGGGATGGCAGCGATTGGAAACTCCAGCAGTCAGTGTTTCACAGTCTGGAGAGACGGTGGGGCAAGTGCTTGATAGACTTTTGTGCATCACGACTGAACGCTCAGCTTCCACTGTTTTACAGTTGGAGACCGAATCCCCTAGCAGTGGGGTCCAATGCTTTTCTTCAGGACTGGACCTTGGGTCTCCTCTTTGCCTTCACTCCGTTTTCCATAATTCAGAGAGTACTCTCTAAGGCAAACAAAGACAGCGACTGTGCATTTCATAACCAGCCTTTCCCCATAATCAAAAGTTAAGTTTTGGTAAATGTATAAAGGCTTATGAAGATTGCACTCGTGAGATTTGTAGATATACGCAGGGTCAGTTACTCATTTCCCTGCAGAGTCCCTTTTGACCGGTGTCCACAGCCACTTTGGCTACAAGGGTCAGGTGGTTGTTAAGAGAGGCTGGGATAGGTACTACTAGATTTGGTGCACACAGTGTTCGTGGGGCCATGGCATCTAAGGCCTTTGGGGCTGGTTCTCATTTGGAAGATATCATGACCACCGCAGGTTGGGCTTCTGACTATTTTCAAGGTCTTCAACCTATGGTTGATGTGGCATCTACAGTGGTGGATCAGCTTGGAACTAGCATAATTGGAACCCTCCGGTCCTGACATCTAGCTATTGCATCAAGAATTTTAATTTCTATTAAGGATACGGAGGCGTGGATTATCCCACACTTAGGATAACTTCTGTGTACAAATGTGATGAAGTTAATCAAAATGTGGATTTTATAATGTCAATTCAAAATGTTGAAGTATATGCATAACATACTTATGATATGGTCCTTTTCTTATACCTGCTCTTCTAATTTGTGTTTAGACCAGTACTATTTGCATGTTTCTTTTACTCTTAGGATCGGATAATAAAGGAGTATGAATGATCCTGAGGAAAATCCACAATGAGGTGGCTGATGGGACTCTCACCAGGTTATGGCACCCAGAATCCTTTGCAAACCTCATAATGTGTCTAAAAACACATATTCCTCACATTTCAACAATGCAAAGTTCTGGAATCTGAGGGGAGCCACAAAATTCCTTCCACCCAGCAAGTCTCGCAATAAAAACGGTACCTCACTTGTGTGGGTAGGCCAAGTTCCAGTGATAGGAAACGCGCCAAAACACAACGTGGAGACATCACATTTTCCCATTGAAAAGGGATGAGTTTATTGCAAAGTGCCTAACTGTGGATTTTGGCCTCTAGCTCAGCCGGCCTCTAGGGAAACCTAGCAAACCTATATATTTGTGAAAAATTGACATCTGGGGGAAACCAGAATGGGGTGACTTGTGGGGCTCTCGCCACGTGCTGTCACCCAGAATCATTTGCGAATTTTGTCTAAAAAAGCATATTTTCCTCACATTTCAGCGATGAAAAGTTCTGGAATCTGAGGGGAGCCACAAACTTCCTTCCACCCAGTGTTCCCCCAAGTCTCCTGACAAAAATGGCACCTCACTTGTGTGGGTCGGCCAAGTGCCTGAGATAGGAAACGCCCCAAAACACAACATGGACACATCACATTTTCCCAGTGAAAACAGATGCGTTTTTTGCAAAGTGCCTAGCTGTGGAATTTGGCCTCTAGCTCAGCCGGCACCTAGGGAAACCTATGCATTTTTTAAAGCTAGACACTTAGAGGAATCTATAATGGGGTGGCTGGTAGGG
Source organism: Pleurodeles waltl (assembly GCF_031143425.1). NCBI lineage: Eukaryota > Metazoa > Chordata > Amphibia > Caudata > Salamandridae > Pleurodeles > Pleurodeles waltl. Next base: position 408,592,419 of record NC_090443.1, on the reverse strand, counting down.
CTCTCACCAGGTTCTGTCACCCAGAATCCTTTGCAAAACTCAAAATTTGTCTAGAAAAAAACATTTTCCGCACATTTCAACAATGCAAAGTTCTGGAATATGAGGGAAGCCACAAACTTCCTTCCACCCAGCATTTCCCCAAGTCTCCCGATAAAAATGGTACCTCACTTGTGTGGGCAGGGCTATTGCCCGCAACAGGAACCGCCCCAAAACACAACAGGGACACATCACATTTTCCCAATGAAAACAGGCAAGTTTTTTTTGCAAATTGCCTAGCTGTGGAGTTTGACCTCTAGCTCAGCCGGCAACTAGGGAAATGAAGTAGCTGCTCCGCACACCACAAAGAGTTGTATAAAAGAAGGTTTATTAGAACTGAGACCAGCGTGAACCTTCCCCATGCCAGCCACAGAGCTAACTGACTCGCAGAAGAATCCACACACATTAACATTCTAATTCCAAGCTAAATACAATAGAAAGACAACACTTCCCCTGTTATGAATATAACCCAAACAGGTGAATATAACCCCCCCCCCTCCTTCCACATCTATACCAACAAAATAATAAAATAAATAAAAACATGTTTTTGCAAAACAAACAAAGTCTTAAATATTCACACTCCATGTACATAATCTTCTAAATAACGTGGTGGTTTCTGATTCCTCTGACCACGAAACTCACACATCACAGTTGACAGAGAGGAGTTGCACTCTCCCTCTCTACCAACACTCTTACTCCCAGACATCTCACTCCATATGCCATCCTTGTCCTTACCATTCCCCATCAACTCTTCATCATTCATTATCATAAAACTATTGAAAACAACATCACCATAGCTCACAACCTTGGCATTATAACACCCTCTTTGATACAACGCTACTCTTCTCTTGTTCCATTTGTTGCCATTCTCCAACTCCACCTACCCTTCACTTAACCTGTTTACTTTGAATGGACCCCAAAATGAAGAAAACCCTCCAGACGCCCTACCATGCCTAATTTCCACCAAATTACCCTCTTTAACATCTTTACTCCTCCTCTCCTTACCATCCTTAATCCTCACCTCTCTCCCCTTGGCTTCACAACTCACACCCAAGTCACCGGTCATCTATGCAGGAAACAGCTTAGAAATAGGTTTCCTTCCCCTCATCTTTTCAAAGGGAGAAACTCCAGTTGCCCTGTTGATCGTGAAGCGATGAGTCCAAACCATCTCATTCATCATTCTAACCACATTCCTGTCACACTGCGTGGCCATCAATATAGTCCCCTTAACCATTCGGTTGATTCTTTCCCCCATTCCATTGGCCTGGGGATTATACAATGCAGGGCGATGATGTTTAATCCCACAGTACTCTAAAAACCTCTTCATTTCATGTGAAGTGAGTTGCGTACCATTGTCCGTTATTAAAACATGAGGGAATCCTTACCCTTGAAACACATCTTCCAACATATCAATGGTATTCCTAGTAGTGATTTCTGATAAGAATTTTACCACAACCCATCTGGAGTGCACATCCACCATGACCGCTGCATTCCTGAGACTGTTCTTTAGCCCTTGTATAGGACCAATGAAATCCAAACACACAGTACTCCATGGGGAACCGGGATCTGCCAAGTGGCCCTGTACACCTAACGTTTCAGTTTTCAACCTTTTCTCACTTTCCTTACATACCATGCAGTCTTCTACCCATTTGGCAATCATATCATCCATTTCTGGCCACAATAGGCTTCTCTGACCCTTTTTTGTCATGGTTTGCCCTAAATGACCCTGATGGGCTAAATCAACTATTTTCTTCTTAAGGCCCTCAGGGTGAACAAATTTCTCATTTCTCATAATAATAAACTCATCCACCACAGCCAATTCATCCACTACTTTGAGAAAAGGTCTCAAGGAAGGAGAAACCATACTCTTCTGCCTTTTCCCTTCCCTTATCATGCGCACAACTCCTTTGAGAACCACATCCTCACTCATAAGTAACTCCCAATCATGCCCTGTAAAGGTTCCTGTACCGCACTCCTCAACTTCACCTAACCATGCAACAGCCCCTTCTTGTTCTTTACTCATAATGTCCTCCTTACCCATGTCTTGCCAATCCCCCAATAGCCTCGAAAGACAATCCGCCTGAATATTCTTCCAACCTGGAATGTGTTCTACTCTAAACCGATACTCTTGAAGTCAATATTGTAACCTAGACAACCCTTTGCCAGTCCCTCCAGGACTCAACACCTTGATCAGAGGCTTGTTATCAGTTCTAATGGGAAAATCAATACCCCACAGGTATGTCCTAAAATGTTCTACGGCCCATGCTGCAGCCAACGCTTCCCGCTCTATAACAGAGTAATTCCTCTCACTTTCTGTCAAAGAACGTGAAGCAAAAGCCACAGTGCCCTCTCCTTTACCTCGTAATTGCGACAGAACCGCCCCTACTCCACATGCACTGGCATCTACTGTCACTATGGTTTTGTTCCTAACATTAAAGGGCATTAAAATACCTGCTTTGCAAACATATTCCTTTATCGCATCAAACGCCCCCTGTTGAGCACTATCCCATCTGAACTTGTGACCCTTCTGCAACAACACTCTTATTTCTTCTCTTTTCGCGGCAAAATTGTCCACATACTTACTATAGTACTCTACCAGTCCCATAAACAAGTGTAGCTGGTCTTTATCACAAGGAGCAGGTGCATCTCTGATGGCTTTCAATAACTCCGCCCTAGGCCTGATTCATTCCCCCGAAATCGTGTGTCCCAAATAATCAATTTCCTCCCCCAGAAATTTACATTTATCTCTCCTTAGAGTCAGGTCTGCCCCCTTGAGTTTGTCCAAGACAGCACCTAAAGTCACGGTATGTCCTCTGACTTTCTGGCCAAAAATCAATATATCGTTTTGGAAAAATGCTACATTCTGTACCCCCTTAAAAACTTGCGCCATAACTCTTTGAAACACACTCGCAGCCGAAGACAATCCAAAAGGCATCTTTGTGAACTGGAATGTGCCCTCCATTGTTATTAACGCGGTGAGAGCACAGGACTTATCATGTAATTTAATCTGATGGTATGCACTCTTCAAATCAAGCTTGTAGAAATATTTGCCCCCTTTGAGTAGTGACCGCAACTTGTTAATGTTAGGAAGAGGAAAAGAGTCTGTCACAATATGCTGGTTCAAACTACGTAAGTCCACACAAAACCAAAGTTTTCTATCATTTTTTTTTAGTAATAACTACCAGAGAAACCCAGGGAGAGGCTTCAACCAGTTCAATTACACCATCTTTGAACATATCTAACATCCTCCTCACCTCCTCTCTCACCACTACTGGAAACCTCCTCACTTTGTTTTACAGGAACCCACCCTTTTTCAATACTATTTTATGTACATAACCTTTCAACATCCCCAATTTTTTCTTATCAAAAACGTCTTTCGCTCCTGCCACAATCTCTTGCACATACTCATCTTCAACTATCAACACTTGGTCTTCGGAATGTGGATCAATCACAATATGTAAGTCATAATTAATGCACCCAACCAAGAATGGGTGGTCCGTCCTCGGCCACATACACTTTTCCTTCAATGCAGCGAGACTTGAATTGAATAGATGCATCAAAATAACCCAAAACATTTATCGTTGAACCTTGATATCCTCTTGGGTTAATATCTTTCTGCAACAAAACTTTTTGCGACCACACCTTTTCCCGCAACCCCTTCAAAATTATAGTATAAAGTGATCCAGAGTCAACCATAAGTTCCACCTCTTTCCCTGCAATGACAAAAAATGCTTTTGGTCTTGCGTCTCTACCCTTTTCATCTCCATCGTGTTGTATTATTAATACAAGAATTTCGCCGTAGTTTTCCTCTACACCATCATCTGTGAATGCCACCCGTGTTTTGTCTCCCTCCTTGCACATACGGGCGTAGTGTCCCTTGCGACCACACTTCCTACAATCCTTACTCACAGCAACACACCATTTGGCCTCACTGGAATGTGTATAGAGTCCACACCTGGAGCATGGTTTAGGTTTAGAAGACCTTTGAGTTCTGTTAGACTGTTTAGAAGTAGATACCGGAGAATAATTTTTCTTGGTAACAACTGCAATTTCACCATCACCACCCATATTTTATTTTTTACTCATTTCTTTAATACATTGTTCAGATTCTTCAACAGTTTTAGCAATCGATATAGCATCCTTGAGTGATGGATTTTTTGCCACCCATAACCGTTCTTAGTTTTTTTGCTTCTACACTGTACTATCAGTTGATCCCTAATTAATTCTTCAGACATGGGATCAAACTTGCACTTTACTGACAGCTCCTGTAGACTTGAAATGAAATCATCCAATGACTCCTCTATCTTCTGAGGACTAGTGTAGAATTTATATCGTGACAATGCAATATTTTCCTCTTTGGCAAATCGTTTCTCCAAACACAATTTTGCTTCTTCATTTTCATCTTCTATAGGTTGATCATTTTCTCCTCGGATAACAGGTAACTACTTAAATATATGGTGTGCCTGTTTGCCAATAGTACCCAATAGCAAAGCTTTCTTCCTTTTAGAAGGAAAGGCTTGGCCATCTAATGCCACTAGATAATTAAAAAAAATATCTATCCATTCCTCCCATTGTATAGTTAATTGCCCATGCTGGTCTAAGAATGCAGCACGAATATTAATGGCAGTTGCCATATTGCTTGCTGAACATACATACCAAATAAACTATTAAATATTTCCAACAAAAAATCCACTGAATCGCAGTAACCAGAGTTCCCTTCTGAGTGCTTAAAAGTGATGTTACTCCAGTCCTGTTTCTCTTTCCATAAAGAAACGCAGTTAAATGTAGTCCTTTATCCTTTTTTATGCTATTCCTTTTTTAATACTAGACACCTAGGGGAATATAGAATGGGGTGGCTTGGGGCCTCTCACCAGGCTCAGTCACCCAGAATCCTTTGCAAACTTAAAAACGTGTCTAAAAACACATTTTCCTCACATTTCAACAATGCAAAGTTCTGAAATCTGAGGGGAGCCATAAACTTCCTTCCACCCAGCATTCCCCCAAGTCTCCAGATAAAAATGGTACCTCACTTGTGTGAGTAGACCAAGTGCCTGTGATAGGAAACGCCCCAAAACACAATGGGGACACATCACATTTTCCCAATGAAAAGAGACGTGTTTTTTGCAAAGTGCCTACTGTGGATTTTGGCCTCTAGCTCAGTCGGCACCTAGGAAAACCTAGCAAACCTATGCTTTTTTTAAAACTAGACACCTGGGAAAATCCAGAATGGGGTGGCTGGTGGGGCTCTCACCAGGTTCTGTCACCCCAGAATCCTTTGCAAACCTCCAAATGTATCTAAAAAAACACATTTTCCGCACATTTCAACGATGCAAAGTTCTGTAATCTGAGGTGAGCCACTAACTTCCTTGCACACAGCATTCCCCCACGTCTCCTGATAAAAATGGTACCTCACTTGTGTGGGTAAGCCAAGTCCCTGTGATATGAAACGCCCCAAAACACAATGTGGACACATCACATTTTCCCAATGAAAACAGATGCGTTTTTTGCAAAGTGCCTAGCTGTGGATTTTGGCCTCTAGCTCAGTCAGCACCGAGGGAAACCTTACAAACCTATGCATTTTTTAAAACTAGACTCCTGAGGTAAAACAGAATGGGGTGGCTGGTGGGGCTCTCACCAGGTTCTGTCACCCCAGAGTCCTTAGCAAACTTCAAAATGTATCTAGAAAACTTATTTTCCTCACATTTCAACAATGCAAAGTTCTGGAACCTGAGGGGAGCCACAAACTTCTTTCCACCCAGCATTTCCACACGTCTCCTGATAAAAATGGTCCCTCACTGGTGTGGGTAAGCCAAGTCCCTGTGATAGGAAACGCCCCAAAACACAATGTGGACACATCACATTTTCCCAATTAAAACAGATGCGTTTTTTGCTAAGTGCCTAGCTGTGGATTTTGAGCCTCTAGCTCAGCTAGGACCTCGGGAAACTCTGCAAACCTGTGTATTTGTGAAAGCCAGAGACTCGGGGGAATCCAGAATGGGGTGACTTCTTGGGCTCTCACCAGGTTCTGTCACCCAGAAGTCTTTCCAAACCATAAAATTAGTTCAAAAAAACACATTTTCCTCACATTTCAGCAATGCAAAGTTCTGGAATCTGAGGGGAGCCACAAACTTCCTTCCACCCAGCATTCCCCCCAAGTCGCCCAATACAAATGGTACCTAATTTCTGTAGGTAGGCCCATTGCCCGCAACAGAAAACACGCCCAAACACAACATGAACACATCACATTTTCCCAATGAAAACGGACACCATTTTTTGCAAAGTGCCTAGCTGTGGATTTTGCCCTCTAGCTAAGCTGGCACCTAGGGAAACCTAGCAAGCCTACATATTTTTGAAAACTAGAAACCTGGGAGAATCTGGAATGGTATAGCATGTGGGGCTCTCACCTGCTTCTGTCACCCAGAATCCTTTGCAAACCTCAAAATGTATCTAAAAAACATTTTTTTCTCCCATTTCAGCGATGGAAAGTTCTGGAATCTGAGGAGAACCACAAACCTCCTTCCACCCAGCATTCCCCCAAAGTCTCCCAATACAAATGGTACCTCATTTTTGTAGGTAGGCCCAGTGCCCGCAACAGAAAACACCCCCAAACACAACATGAATACATCACATTTTCCCAATGAAAAAGGAAGCCATTTTTTGCAAAGTGCCTAGCTGTGGATTTTGCCCTCTAGCTAAGCTTGCACCTAGGAAAACCTAGCAAGCCTACATATTTTTGAAAACTAAAAACCTGGGGGAATCCGGAATGGTATAGCATGTGGGGCTCTCACCAGCTTCTGTCACCCAGAATCCTTTGCAAACCTCAAAATGTATCTAAAAAACACATTTTTCTCCCATTTCAGAGATGGAAAGTTCTAGAATCTGAGGGGAACTACAAACCTCCTTCCACCCAGCATTCCCCCAAGTCTCCCAATAGAAATGGTACCTCACTTGTGTGAGTAGGTCGAGTGCCCGCGTCAGGAAACACCCCAAAACACAACGTGGACACATCACATTTTCCCAATAAAAACTTGACTAGTTTTTTGCAAAGTGCCTAGCTGTGGATTTTGGCCCTAGCTCAGTCAGCACCGAGGGAAACTTTACAAACCTATGCATTTTTTAAAACTAGACTCCTGAGGTAAAACAGAATGGGGTGGCTGGTGGGGCTCTCACCAGGTTCTGTCACCCCAGAATCATTTGCAAACCTAAAAATGTATCTAAAAAACTTATTTTCCTCACATTTCAACAATGCAAAGTTCTGGAATCTGAGGGGAGCCACAAACTTCCTTCCACCCTGCATTTCCACACGTCTCCTGATAAAAATGGTACCTCACTGGTGTGGGTAAGCCAAGTCCCTGTGATAGGAAATGCCCCAAAACACAATGTGGACACATCACATTTTCCCAATAAAAACTTGACTTGTTTTTTGCAAAGTGCCTAGCTGTGGATTTTGGCCTCTAGCTCAGTCAGCACCAAGGGAAACCTTACAAACCTATGCATTTTTTAAAACTAGACTCATGGGGTAATACAGAATGGGGGGGGGCTGGTGGGGCTCTGTCACCCCAGAATCCTTTGCAAACCTCAAAATGTATCTAAAAAAACATATTTTCCTCACATTTCAACGATGCAAATTTCTGGAATCTGATGGAAGCCACAAACCTCTTTCCACCCAGAACTCCCCCAAGTCTCCCAGTAAAGATGGTACCTCACTTGTGTAGGTAGGCTTAGTGCCCGCGACAGGAAACGCCTCAGAACACAATATAGACACATCACTTTTTCCCAATGAAAACAGACAAATTTTTTGCAAAGTGCCTAGCTGTGGATTTGGGCTTCTATCTCAGCCGGCGCCTAGGAAAACCTAACAAACCTATAAATTGTTGAAAACTAGACACCTAGGTGTATCAAGAATGGGGTGACTTGTGGGGATGTCACCAGATTCTGTCACCCGTAATCCTTTGCGAACTTCAAAATGTGGTTAAGAAAACATATTTTCCTCAGATTTCAGCGATGCGAAGTTCTGGAATCTGAAAAGAACCACAAACTTCCTTCCACCCAGCATTCCCCCAAGTCTCCAGATAGAAATGATACCTCACTTGTGTGAGTAGGCCAAGTGCCTGCAACAGGGAAGGGCCCAAACCGTACTGTGGCGATAATGATAACTGAGGGGAGTGTCCTAAGTAGTCCTGGGATCTGGAACCATTTAGGGAAACCTACCAAAGCTAGACGTTTAAAAAAAAAAATAGACACCCAGGGGAGTCTCCAGAGGTGTGGCTTGTGTGAATTCCCCAAAGTTTTGTTTACCCAAAATACCCTGCAAAGGTGAAATGTTGAATAAAAACTGTATTTTCCTTGCATTTCTGTGAAGTAAACTACAGGAATATGCATGGATCCACAAATCTTACCACCTAGCGTTCCCCAACTTGTCCTGATAAAAACGCTACCCCACTGGTGTGCCTGGACCTGGTGCCCGTGACAGGAATGGATCACACAAGTGTCAATGGTAGTCCTTGCATGAGTGCTACTATTGACACTGGAGTGATCCATTCCTGACGCGGGCACTAGGCACAGGTACACAAGTGGGGTTGTATTTTTATCAGGACAATTTGGGGAACGCTCGGTGGTAAGATTTGTGGGTCCAGCAGGACAAGTGGGGAAACACTGGGTGATAGGAGTATTTTGGGTCCCTGCACATTCCTGTAGTTTACGTGACGGAAAAGCAAAGAAAAATAGTGTTTTTAATCAATGTTCCACCTTTGCAGGGTATTCTGGGTAAGAAAACTTTGTGGAATCCACACATGACACACTTCCTTGGACTGTCATAGGTGTCTACTTTTCTGAAATGACTGGATTTGGTAGGTTTCCATATATAGCCACCAATCCCAGGACCAAATAAACAGGTGACTGTTTTAGAAAACCAGGCTGTTTTGTGATAGGTAATTATGATGTCTCCACAATACGGTTTGGGCACTTCCCTGTTGCGGTCACCTGCCCACCTATACAAGAGAGGCAATGTTTTTCTCTGGAGTCTTAGGGGAACACTGGGTGGTAGACAATTTGTGACTGCTTGCAGATTACAGGGCTTTCCCTCATGGAAATGCAAGGAAAATGTGTTTTTAAGCAAAGTTTGAGATTTTCAAGGATCCTGGGTGAAGGAAAACTGGTGAGAGCCACGCAAGTCCTGCACCCTTGGATTCCCCTGCTACTAGTATGTTAAAGTTAATCCACCACTCACATACTGATTGGTTTTAGCATCTCCAGAAATTTTGGTTTCAAAACATGAAAAAATTACCTGAATATTGAAACCAAACCTTCTGAAGGTGAGCCATAAAGCCACTTCAAGGCACCAACCGCTTTATGGTCCATTCACACGCCATTCACGCACAACACTTTCATACCGCTGGCCATGGGCCCAATCCAACCAATCACTGCACTCACATCAACTTACCACTGCAGACAAGGGCCCATCACATTCATACGCCACAGGATGGAAGACGTTTCACTACATTTTACCACCTGTCAAGTAACTGCCTCCTTCTTCCTGAACATTACCGAAGGCATGCGTAAGGAACCTTAACTCAGCTCATCCAGCACCTAGGGAAACTTTGCAAACCTATGCATAACTAATGGCTCCCATGACAGCCACATGAGGCTCAGGAAGACATATTTTTCGTGCACCTTTAGCGCATTCACGGTGCTAAATCCAACTCCTTCCAGTTTGTGGGTGTAAGTTGGGGTGTCCGAGTATGCCTTGTGAGGCCTATTCTTCGAACTGAGAGAGCATATCTACCATTGAAACTAAGGCAGACATGATGGTGAATACATCCTAAGGATTCTAAAGTTAAAAGTCAAACAAATATCCTGTGGGACTCATTCACCAACACTTCTAACTTTGCTTTGAAAGTGAAGCTACAACTTGAGTTTGCACACTTTCAAACAAGTAGAAACGTTGGTGAATATGTCCCACAGGACATTTGTTTGACTTATTACACTTACTCTGGTTCTCGTTGGCAACCATGGTGGCCCATGTGTAGCATACGTAAGTTCCCTACCAAGCACTTCAAAATTCAGGCCCGCCTTCAACATTTTGCCACACAGGGTACTCAGAGACAATGTGGCAAATGTTCTGTCCACCATTATCTGCAGCGTGGGGACTATAATGCACTTTAATCAAACAGAACACCTACTATGTTCTGACGATGGATAAAGGTGTCAAGCAGGCCATAAGGAAGTCGATGATTTCCTGAAGTAGATGAACTAAAATTCTGCAGCTGCTTGCCTAACGAAGCAGTGGCCCATGGACGTTCGGTATCCAGGCACAGCCACTGAAGGTTTTACCCAATGGCAGCTCCACCTCAGTCGATTTTCCAGAACTTTGCTTTAGTATGACATATCGTAAAGCAAGCAGAGAAACAGAGGCCTGGGTGAGGTGGGCACTGGGGACAGTAATAACGACTCTCCTGCCCCTTTCCATGCTTCAAACACGTTTTACAGCAATGACATTGACAATCCTTTTTGGGTGTTTTAGGAATTCGATCAGCAAAGTGGTGCTCCTGCAGCCTTGCCACATCCTCCCGAACATATGAAGTGGAGGCTGCTGCTACTGTAGCAGTAGTGAGGCTTTCAATTACAGACAACTGGAAGTCAAGGAAAGGCATGAGTCATCCTGTGACTGTCTGACAATAAATAACATATGCATTGTATGTTGCAATCTCGATCAGGTGGGTAAACTGTTTTTTGTACCAAGTGCGAGTTTTACGACACACATTGTATGGTTGAAGAACCTGGTTGTTCTTGTCCACTCTGCCCATGTACTTATTGTAATTAAGTATACAGGTGCCCTTGTGGACTTCAGCCATCTGACCCCAAACCGGGATGGGGTAAGTACTCTCATCATGAATTGTAGTGAGCACGTATACATCAAGCCTATCTGAGAACTTGACTGCGAGCAGTTCGTTGGAATGCAACACAGTAGTCTGGGATTTCTGTAGCTTCTTGCAAACAAGCACCTGCAGGAATCCTTTGTGGTAACAATGAACTGTACTGCATACCACAGTGCCAGCTTTGTAGAGCTCACAGAACAGCTCTACTCCTGTATAGAAATTGTCCACATAAAGATTATAACCTTTGTGAAGGGGTGGCTGGATAAGCTCCCATACAATATTCCCTGTGATTCCTAACGTGGGAGGGCAACCTACAGGGTTTAGCATGGATTACTTCCCTGTATACACTCTCAAGCTGTAGACAAAGCCAGAAGAGCTCTCACACAGTATGTACAGCTTGATTCCATAGCGAGCCGTTTTCTCGTAATGTACTGTCTGAACAGCAGTTGCACCTTTCTACAGGATCAAGGACTCATCGGCTGCTATATTCTTTCAAGGAGTTTAGATCTCTGGAAACCTGGCAGATAAATGTTCCACGACAGGCTGAATTTTGAACAACCTGTCAAGGTCTAGATGGTCCTAGGGCAATGCAGCAGAATTTTCATTGAAATGCAGCATGCGCTGCAATAGCAAAAAATGATCTCTGCTCATGTACGGTGCAAAGACAGGGGTAACCCAAACCGTGCGAGTCATCCAGTAGGACCGCAAGGTGGATTTCTGCACTAACCCCATTTTGAGCGTTAGGCCCAATAAAATCTTCAACTCTGCCAGCGAACTGGGAGTCCACTGGCGTGCCCTAGAACGGGACCCTAGAGTGCATCCATGCTCCCTCAGAAATAGTTTTGCATGCAAATTTGTTTGCTGCATAATTTGCTGAAGGAAATCAACATCCAATAATAGATGGACATGGTCGACTGGCAAAAAGTTGTCCGTATCGACCTTACATCCTGCATAACCAGTGAAAGGTAGAATTTGGGGCTGAAATAAATCGGGGGTGCTGCCAAGACAGCACTCTGCTTGTGCTTGCCGCCGCACGCACCTACTCTTTGAGTTGGGCTAACCCGCTGTTGTCCTGCTGTACAAACTGTGCTTGCAAAGGGACAGCATGACTCCTCATGGTCTCCCTCAATATCACTGGAAGAGGTGTCGTCGGATGGGACTCCGCCGACTGAAAAATCACTCCCAGATTCTGCTCCATTGTCCTCTCCCTCAGATGCTGTCTCACTCTCTGATCCTGCCTCAGAGCTGTCTGCCAAAACCTGAGTCAGCTTCAGTAGCAGTCAACCAATGAGAAGCTAGCTCTCGATGTGTTTTTGGGGAGTGATTTTTACTGTGCCGCAATCAACCTATAGCCCTGTTACAAGACATATAAGAAGGATGCAGGTTGCACAAAAAACTCCCCATCATCCCAAAGGGTCCAGTACTACGTGGGAAGCAGCGATATATAACAACAGATATGGAAGTTCTGAATCGGCTCTGACTGCTCCTTTCTTATTGACTATTGAGATTTTATTCAAAGCCCCTCTGTGATTTCATGGTAAAGGTGTGTTAAAGTTTACATTTACACACACACACACACACACACATATATGTATAATGTACGTATATTTACATCATGCCATGGTCTAACTGCTGACATTGAAACTGTTGAATAAGGTTTGAATCCAGCAGAATTAACCTCCTGCGATACTGGTAAAATCACTTAATCAACCCTTGCCTAAAAACCACAAGCATTACCAAAGTCAATAGGTCCTACTCATGCAAGATCTACTAGCTTTGTCTATGCTATTTCTTTCCCATGTACAGCAGCGTGGCTGCTATGCAGCATGCCTGAAAGTAAAAAAAAAAAAAAAGTGCTATGACGCGGTCAATGCTTGCTTCATCATAGTGCTTGTTTTGGTTTATTTTATTTGAACCACGCTGCACAGCAGTCACACAGCTGTAAAATGTGGCAAAAAAGATTGACAAAGCCAATAGATCTCACCTAGGAGAGACCTACTGGCTTGATTATTGCTTTGGGGAAAAAGCAATATGATAAGGCTAGTGCTGGCCCTATCTAACTTCTTCATTTTTTTTCTGGCAAGAGGATGGCGGAGGGAGGGGCAAACAACAACTGGGTTTAGATCAGCAAGACCTGCGAAAGCAATGACAGGGGAGGAAAAGGGAAATAGGGAAGCATCAACTCAGGTGAGGGACGGGGCAAGGAAGGACATCAGGGCAACAATATGGGAGCGGGACGGCAAGCAATGACGAGAATTGGGATAGGGAGAAAGGAGAGAGCCTGCAAATACATACTCTTATCAAGTGCTACAACTTAAATAAAAAATTACCTCTGGTGGTGCGGGACCAGTGGATGGACACTGACCACGGACCATAAGAAGTACTTGGTCCATGCTCCACTGAAGGGACAAACACAAAGAGAAAGTGAAACTGGCTTTAGCTGACCAATTAGAAGCAAAGAAATGAGAGGGACGATGAAGCCAAATAATGGTAACTAATGGGTAGGCTCCAAGTCCCATAAATGTACACCAAATGTCCCACAGGTGACAGCTCATGCGTTGTCTCAGGCGAGACATAAAAAAGAATCTGATCTAGTGTGATATATTATATATTCTGGTGCTCACCTGATGAGCTCTGATGCCCTAGGACCACTTTTGCACTAAGTAAATTGAAAGAAAAGTGCTCCTTCTAAATATTCCCTCCTCGTTAGATCCTGGTTTCTGTAATTTTATCTCAACTTGATTTCCCACAAACAATACTGCTTTATGTAAATACAACTCATGTTTGATGTACCCCGGCTGCAATCAAAATCTAGCCTGGCAATTACCCCTGGCTCTTCAGAACGAGATTCAAGCTGAGCTTAAGTCACTGGTTTCCCAATCTGTAATACCCAAAGGCACCACAATTCAGCAGTACCCTTATTCGTACCACAAATGTATATCTCTCTATGTGTTTCATCCATCTTTCCCATGTATTACATATAAGCAATGTAATAACTAGGCAAGCATTTACCAAGCCAATAGGCTTGCCTTTAGAATCCCAACACAAGTAAACAGAGACATTTACGAATGCTGGTTCCATGCACTGCATGCATGAGAACGGTGTACCTCATTGGAGCCTGTCCTGTTTTCTTTGCTAGTGCTGGATCAAAAACAGCAAACAAGTATTGTTTTCTATATAAAATGCATATAGGATATGAAGAATTGATTATTCCACAAAGAGCAATTGTTGAGTGTACTTTTCAAATATAAAATAATCCCTCTTGAATTCCAATGGTAGCACTTCATAAAAGGTGCAATGGTACAACAAATAGCCAACAGAAGAAGTGACACAGTTATACTGCTCTGGGTGGAGCCAACGCCCACTTCATGCATATTTAACAGCAGTAATATGTTGAGCTGGTAGATGTGCTATCGAGAGAGACAGGCCCACCACTCTCTCGGTGTCAACCCAGGCTCTTTTGTGAGTGTTACGGGAAGAAGAGGGGGCAACAAAAGCCCTGTGATTACCAGACTCTTATAAATTTAAATGTGGTGTGGTATAATCTGAAAAGGCTGTGATTTCAATTGCGAATACCTCCTCTCTGCCCACCACATAAGCGCTATAGTACGCAATATCTGTACCATTATCGATACCGCTTTTTATGTGCTTCACCAATCCACAGTCAATTTAAGCAGCACTACCCGCTTGATGATCTCGGGTGAAGCTTTTTTTCTTATTTAAGCTGAACTCTCTCAAAACATGCAGATTACCATGTGGTTTGTGAGTACCCTCCACCCTTAAATATAGGGCTGCTTCAGCCACCGTGTGCCAATGCCATACTTCATTTTCACACTGTAAGGGTAGCCGCCATCATTCCATAGGATTTGGGACCCTAAAATCATCGTAAAGTTTCTGATGTTGACACAAAGATATCTCCTAGCCAAGTTCCATTCTAGTTGCACGGAAATAGAGTCTGTGAAAGTACGAATATTAAATGGCATCTATAACATTAGCTTTAGGAGACCCATTCGCTACGAGGAAATACCAAAGTAAACTGAACTAGCAGTGAAATGCTTTTCAGCCTAGTACACGAGGTACTCATGATTCCGGGTTGTCTACTAGGAACACACAATTTATGCTCAATCCATCCCACCCTCTTTCACGCTTACTTGTAAAGTCATTGTCAAAATCCTAATGATTATTGCTTAAATTAATGTTGTCTTAAGTGGGATACTGGTGGTTCACCAATAGTGATCACCAGATCCACTTCTCACCATAAATGCGTTTCATTATTATTTAGGTAAACATTCAGGAAACTGTGACCCCTCGCATGCCATGAACATAAGAAAGATACTGGGGAGGTTTCTGTTGGGACATGAATGTTTTCTGCATGGCATTAGGGTGTGTTCCCCTGCCCTGAGTGTCTGACTGCCTGCATCTGGTACGCTGATTTCTCAATTTTTTTGGCCTTGGCATCATGATAATCTAGCATGCGTGCAGAGGCCTCTCCTTGATATGAGTAAGTCCTGGTCTTGTCCTTTGACCTGGAGGGGCGCACAAAGTGTGGCCTCATTTTATAAGACTGCACTACTGCCCCAGTCATGGGTTTAGTACATATGATGGTGGTAGCATGCCATGTTTTGAGACTTACTAGTGTGATCAGACTTTTTTTTATATGAATCTCCGGAGTGAAGGCCTACTGTTCAATTTGTGTTAAGTCTCACTTCTTTGCACTTCCCAAGGCCTTAGCTCTAAGATCTAGAGACTGCCTTAAGCATGTTGAAGTGTGTAGCCTGCGTGGCTCATGCATGCTGTGTGTGGGTGAGCCAGAGTAATAGAGACCAGTGGTAACCTTTTTGCTTACCCCTGACCTGGTCTTGCACAAGATGGAAGTGAGAGCTGGGGTCGCAGGCAGTGAAAATGTATTGCTCACATTCCTGTAACTGGAGGGAAAAGCGAGTGCAGGAATGGTTAAATTAGTTATTCTGTGAGGCCTTTTGTTAGCAAGGAGCCGCTGATTGGTCTAGCTAAGCCATTTGATGAAGGATAGGTGTGTGGTTGGAGGACTGCAGATGAGGGGGCATATTTACAAACAATTCACGCAAGGCAGCACAGCAGGTAAAGTTGCTGCGCTATGTTGCAAGAAAGGAAGAGAGCAGAACTGCACCATGGCTTAAAATAAATGCCAGTTTTCTTCTCTCTCCTTGCGCTGGTGCACCAACGTATGTACACTTGAGTTATGCCCAATCTTAGACCTGAAACCCTCAGGAGGTAGTTCCCCAAATGTTTTGCCTTCACCCTCCAGTTTTGCTATATTCATTTTTGTTGGCTTTAGGACTCTGTGCACTTTAGCACTGCTAACCAAAGCTAAAATACTTTTCCTCACTCGTTTGAACATGGTAAAGCTGAATTACACCCAATTGGCACATTTAATTTTACTTATATTTCCTTTGTAAACTGGTACTACAGGTACACAGGGCCTGTAAATTAAAAGCTACTAGTGGGCCTTCAGCACGTATGCTGCCACCCACTTAAATTGCATTTTGAAACATGTGCCAGAGCTGCCATTGCAGCCTTATGCAGTTTTGATCTGCCATTTGGACCTGGCAAACAAATGTTTTACCAGGCCTAAACCTTCCTTTTCAATAAATATGTCACCCCTAGGGTAGGCCCTAAAGAGCCCATAAGGTAGGGTGCAGTGTATTTGAAAAGCTGGACATGTTCTTTTAAGTTTTACCGGTCCTGGCAGTGAAAAACGCTTACATTTGTTTTTCACTCCTGCAAGGCCTACTTTTCCTATAGGAAAACACTGGGTTAACTAATTACATTTAATAAGTGGTAACTTGATTGGGAACTAGTAGAAATGTCATGTCATGTTTGCACTCAAATGAATTGTAAGTTGAAACCCTCTTCAATATTAAAGTTGGATTTTGCTTCGCAACTCTGAAAATGCCACTTTTAGAAAGATGACATTCTCTTTAGCTAACTGTAAAGAAATGGCTCCCTGTTGCAGTTACCCCCCACTTTTTGCCTGATACTGATGCTGACTTGACTGAGAAGTGTGCTGGGACCCTGCTAACCAGGCCCCAGCACCAGTGTTCTTTCACTTCAAATGTACCATTGTCTCCACAATTGGCACAACCCTGGCACCCAGGTAAGTCCCTTGTAACTGGTACCCCTGGTACCAAGGGCCCTGATGCCAGGGAAGGTCTCTAAGGGCTGCAGCATGACTTATGCCACCCTAGGGACCCCTCACTCAGCACAGACACACTGCTTGCCAGCTTGTGTGTGCTGGTGGGGAGAAAATGACAAGTCGACATGGCACTCCCCTCAGGGTGCCATGCCAACCTCACACTGCCTGTGGCATAGGTAAGTCACCCCTCTAGCAGGCCTTACAGCCCTAAGGCAGGGTGCACTATACCACAGGTGAGGGCATATGTGCATGAGCACTATGCCCCTACAGTGTCTAAGCAAAACCTTAGACATTGTAAGTGCAGGGTAGCCATAAGAGTATATGGTCTGGGAGTCTGTCAAAAACGAACTCCACAGCTCCATAATGGCTGCACGGAATACTGGGAAGTTTAGTATCAAACTTCTGAGAATAATAAACCCACACTGATGCCAGTGTTGGATTTATTAAAAAATGCACACAGAGGGCATCTTAGAGATGCCCCCTGTATTTTACCCAATTGTTCAGTGCAGGACTGACTGGTCTCTGCCAGCCTGCTGCTGAGAGACGAGTTTCTGACCCCATGCGGTGAGAGCCTTTGTGCTCTCTGAGGACAGAAACAAATCCTGCTCTGGGTGGAGGTGCTTCACACCTCCCCCCTGCAGGAACTGTAACACCTAGCAGTGAGCTTCAAAGGCTCAAGCTTCGTGTTACAATGCCCCAGGGCACTCCAGCTAGTGGAGATGCCCACCCCCAGGACCCAGCCCCCACTTTTGGCAGCAAGTCCAGGAGAGATAATGAGAAAAACAAGGAGGAGTCACTGGCCAGTCAGGACAGCCCCTAAGGTGTCCTGAGCTGAGGTGACTCTGACTTTTAGAAATCCTCCATCTTGTAGAAGGAGGATTCCCCCAATAGGAATAGGGATGTGCCCCCCTCACCTCAGGGAGGAGGCACAAAGAGGGTGTAGCCACCCTCAAGGACAATAGCTATTGGCTACTGCCCTCCCAGACCTAAACACACCCCTAAATTCAGTATTTAGGGGCTCCCCAGAACCTAGGAAACCAGATTCCTGCAACCTAAGAAGAAGAGGACTGCTGAGCTGAAAAACCCTGCAGAGAAGACGGAGACACCAACTGCCTTGGCCCCAGCTCTACCGGCCTGTCTCCCCCCTTCGGAAGAAAACTGCTCCAGCGACGCTTTCCCCAGGACCAGCGACCTCTGAATCCTCAGAGGACTGCCCTGCTCTAAAAGGACCACGAAACTCCTGAGAACAGCGGCCCTGTTCACCCAAGACTGCAACTTTGTTTCCAAAGGAGCAACTTAAAGGCAACAGCGTTTCCCGCCAGAAGCGTGAGACTTGCAACCCTGCACCCGGCAACCCCGACTCGACTGGTGGAGAAACAACACTTCAGGGAGGACCCTGCGGCGACTCCGAGACTGTGAGTAACCAAAGTTGTCCCCCCTGAGCCCCCACAGCGATGCCTGCAGAGGGAATCTCGAGGCTCCCCCTGACCACAACTGCCTGACTCCCAGATCCCGACGCCTGGAAAAGACCCTGCACCCGCAGCCCCCAGGAGCTGAAGGATCGGAACTCCAGTGCAGGAGTGACCCCCAGGAGGCCCTCTCCCTTGCCCAGGTGGTGGCTACCCCAAGGAGCCCCCCCCTTGCCTGCCTGCATCGCTGAAGAGACCCCTTGGTCTCCCATTGATTCCAATTGAAAACCCGACGTGTGTTTGCACACTGCACCCAGCCGCCCCTGTGCTGCTGAGGGTGTACTGTCTGTGCTAACTTGTGTCCCCCCCGGTGCCCTACAAAACCCCCCTGGTCTGCCCTCCGAAGACGCGGGTACTTACCTGCTGGCAGACTGGAACCAGGGCACCCCCTTCTCCATTGAAGCCTATGCCTTTTGGGCACCACTTTGACCTCTGCACCTGACCGGCCCTGAGCTGCTGGTGTGGTATCTTTGGGGTTGCTCTGAACCCCCAACGGTGGGCTACCTTGGACCCAAACTTGAACCCCGTAGGTGGTTTACTTACCTGCAAGAACTAGCAATTACTTACCTCCCCTAGGAACTGTGAAAATTGCACTGTCTAGTTTTAAAATAGCTATATGTGTTTTATTTGAAAAGTATATATGCTATTGTGATTATTCCAAGTTCCTAAAGTACTTACCTGCAATACCTTTCATGCAAAGTATTACATGTAGAATTTGAACCTGTGGTTCTTAAATTAAAATAAACTAAGAAAAGATAATTTTCTATACAAAAACCTATTGGCCTGGAATTGTCTCTGAGTGTGTGTTCCTCATTTATTGCCTGTGTGTATGTACAACAAATGCTTAACAGTACTCCTTTGATAAGCCTACTGCTCGACCACACTACCACAAAATAGAGCATTAGAATTATCTCTTTTTGCCACTATCTTACCTCTAAGGGGAACCCTTGGACTCTGTGCATACTATTCCTTACTTTGAAATAGTGCATACAGAGCCAACTTCCTACACTAACCATTTGGTGTGTGCAGCCTGTTCCTGTGCCACATGACTAGGTGTAGTTGGCAAATGGCCTTTTTATATTCCTCCTGGACAGTATAAAAAAAACGCGACTGGGTGTTCGTAGGATGGGCTGTCCTGCCTTAATGGGAAGGGCAGGGCTGTCACTATCACACTTGCTCTTCAAAGGAGCTGCCTCAGCCCACACACAAAGAACTTCACACTATCCTTTTGTGAACCCAGACCCAGTGGAGCCAGGGCAGGAAGACAGGAAGGGCAAGAATCCTCTGTAGGGGGAAATTTCCAGAAGGTTCTTCCACTTCAAAGCTGCCATCAGGTGTAAAAATAGGACCCTCAGACCCACTCTTCTGTACCCTCCTGAGCCTGTGGACACTACAGAAGAAACACTGTCCTTATGCCAGATGACTGCCCTGCTGCTTGAGGCCTGCCCTGCTGTCTGAGAGGGAAAACTAGGCCTGTTCCCTTCACTCTGGGCTACCTGAGTGACTCCAAGGGCTAGTTAGCTGGACTCCTGTTCTGAGCTACAGGGGCACAACAAGCTCTGAAGGCCACCCTGTAACTGCCCCTCTAACCTGCTTCACTGAACCTGCAAATGGACCTGCCTGAGCACTGCTAGCCTCTGCTAGACTGAGTTCCTGACCCTCAAGAAGTGCCTCCCAGGTCCTGGACCCTTGCTGTGTTATCAGTTGAGCTTCTCCCGGAAGAAAAGAAGTCGTTGGTTCCTTGCGACTACAAACACATCAAAGATCTTGCCCCCGACAACAGCACGCTCCAATGAACCTGACTCTTGGCAGCTTACTGACCATCAGCATCAACAGGAGATCTGGATTTTGAGCTACAGTATCAACATCCCGTGGCAACTGCCAATGCGAAGCTCCAGCAAGGACTGTCTGTAAAGCCTGGTCTGCTCTCCACACTACAGCGACGACCGTATGAGTCACCCCCCTACTCCTCCACCGAGAACTGGGCTCTCTGCCCCATCTTTGAGAAGGTACCTTTTTCAGCAGGACTAAGCTGGTCTCTGCATCCGGTCTGCACGCCATCAGCCGGCCTGAACTTGTGACGTTCAGCCAGTCTCGCACCACCAGATAACTGCGACTGGCACTTTTTGCTTTTGGGCGACATACTGATCTTCAATCTTCGGAATTGAATATCTCCGATCCTACTGACTGGATTTTTGTCATTTTCGTGTCAAATAATTGATTACATTTTACTCTAATTTTCTTAAGTTGGTGTGGGATATTCCTTGTGTTGTGTTTTAACTTTATTACTGTTTGTCTGCTGCATAAATATTTTACACGTTGCCTCTAAGTTAAGCCTGACTGCTTTTGGTCCAAGCCGCAAGAAGGTTAAGTACAAGTTAATTGAGTAACTTTATGTGGATCACTCTAACAAGGAATGGGACTGTTGCTTGAGAAAGGCTCACACACCCACCTCCCTCAACCAACAATCCAATTTCTCAACGTCAGAATAGGTGTTTTGTGCAGGAAAACATACTTGCCTCACAAAAACTATAATTGGAGGCTTTTTCTTCTATGTATGTATGCTGCAGAACGAAGCACACATGCAAAGAAGAAATGAGGAAAAACAGACATATTTAGCCTCTTTGCGCCAGCCTGTGGCAGGTGTGCCATTTTGAAGCAAACCCATGTCTACACTTCTTTGACCCAGGTCTACATCTCTTTGAAAATATAGGTTTGAGTCAAAATCCAAGGGTGGATGTATGAGAAGGCCCATGCCCCACCCAGATAATGCCTCTCTGATGCAAAGTAAGGCAAGGAAGCGCAAAGCACTGCATTTATTTACTATTTATTACAAAGCCATGGAAATCAACTTTTGCATGGATTTGTAAATACCAAAATGGACTTTCCAACGGTGCTGCATCAAAAAAGTGAAGCAAAATCTTTGTAAACCTGGGCCTCTGTGCTTGTCCCTCCCCTGGAGCATAACCTCTTTCCTATCTCCCTGACTTCTATCATTTCATTGCTCACATTTAAGAAACTAGGGCCTCATTTAAAAGCCCCTTCGGAATGTCATTTCTTTTTTAGTTTTTTTTTTACATCTGGTGGCACAGTGTGCCGTACCATATTTACAAGGCCACGCAAAGTCACCTGGTGTATGGGGTCCCTGGGGCCAGAATGGGCCGGGGGCCACGCAGCCCCCTCTCCTCCTTTTATTGAAGGACGGCCCCGGGGGGAGGAGGAGGGGATTGGGTCCCTGAACTGAGACCAGCCTGGGGAGGGGGAAGTCTCCCCACACAGACCATTACGAGGTAGCACTTAATAACTAACCATTAGAAAGTGCTCCAGTTGGATGGACATTTTGTGCAAACTGTGGACTCTTGTCCCCGAGGCTTTAAAGTGATATGATGTGGGGAGCTGTGCAACCCCCCTCAGCCCTGGGGCCTGCCACCTCCCAGGGGCTACGATATAAGAGTAAAGAGGGTCCATGGCAAACCCCCGAGCCCCAGGGACCACAACCTCCCCGGGGCAAAGCTCAGTTGAGGGGGGCCACGTGGCCCCCCTTGAGGAGCCAGTGATGGCCCTGGGGACTGCCTCCTCCCCAGGGCCGGCTCCTGCTATGTCCTGGGGTGTCCAGCCCTTGGACATAGCTGTTTGCTTTTGCCTGGTGGGAACTGACAGCTACCACCAAGCAACAGCAAACAAGGTCCGCTTTCTGACACTGAGAGCTGTCAAACAGCTCACGCTGGCAGAAAGCACACAAATATGCGTGCAGGGAAACAGATGAAAACATTACTCCCACAAGCAGGGAGCTGCTTTTTAAAGCAGCTCCCTGCTTGTGGGAGCAATGCCGGCTCCCGCAGGTCCTGTCAATCTGTCTCTTCCATCCCATAATGGGACGGAAGAGAGAGAGAGAAAGAGAGAAACACATTAAGGAGTCACCTATGGCCTAAAGGTTAAGGTCACAGGCCCTTGCACTAAAAGTTGAGGGTTCTATACTCCAGGTGTGCCCAAGGTCGTTTTCCTTCTTTAATGTTTTTTAAACTTCAAAAATTTTCTTTTCAGTTTGTCCAGAAATATCTCATTCTAAGTATATCATTCATCAAAGCCTAAAAAGCTCTCTCTCTACCTCTCATTCTCTCTCAATTTCTTTTTCAATCTCTTTCTCCCATATGAAACCTTACGCACCCACTCACAGACCCACTCAGACTCTCACACATCCACTCACAGACCCACTGAAACCCTCATGCACCCACTCACAGACCCACAAAGACACTGAAGCACCAGCTCTCACACCTAGACAGACACTCTCACAGCCACTCTCACCCCCAGATACACCCTCTCACACTCAGAGAGACAGGCCGGGCCAAACTCCCAACACACACAGCTAAAGGGCTGTGCGCAGCGTGGGGTTGGGTGGTTAGAGGGGTTGGTCACAGGGTCTGGCTGTGGGCCAGGCCTTAGAGGCAACCCCTGCGGTGCACGGCACAAGGTTGGGTGCTTATAGGGGGTTGGCCTCAGAGCCTGGCTGAAGGTCAGGCTTTGCGGTAAACGCCACGCACAGCAGTGGTTGGATTAAAGTATAGTAATGAAAATTACTATATGTTTAAAAAAAACAGACATTCACTGAAAAAACCAAAGGTTACAGGGACGTTATAGTTAGGAAACAGAATTTAAAAATCCCCATAGAAATTCACTTTACATTCAGGTTACAGAGACATTAGAGTTAGGCTCACATTTTGAACATACAAAACCACAGAAATTCACCTGTTATTGTTAGAGCTATCTCAAATAATTATTGATTGATTGGTTGATTAATTAGCTGTGCATGCAAGGACGCTAGTTATAGTTACATTAGGGAGCGAGTTATAGTTACTTGCATTAAAAAAAACTATAACTGCTGAATTTCTATAGTTTTGTGCGGCTATATTCAAAACCTAACTAAAACATCCCTGTAACTTTTGTATTTTTCAGTAAATTTCAACATTTTTTGTATATATTTTAATTTTGCAGCAGGGTTTGGAACTCAGTTGCTCCATTGCAAGGGGGCCGCACTGAGAGCCGCAGTGGAGTCATGACTCCAGGATTATGGAAAAATAACAAGTTTTAAACCACTTTACAATGATAAACGGTCCCTCAGTCACTCATTATTGTACATCAAGGGGTCAGAGTACCTCTATCTTGACCCATTTTACTGTTATCAGGTCAAATTTCCATACTCCTGGACCGTGCATTGGTGCATAAGATAGCGGCTGCAATTTTTCCCACAGCTTGCGATCAGCAAATCACAGTACTCCTTCGGTCGCACCAAGCAGCGATGCTCCACGCAGGAGCCACGAAGGTTCCACGTTGCTATATAAACAAATTTGTTTTCCACTTAATAACAAATAATCTACTGAACGGATTTACACCAAATAACAAAAAGGCCCATTTCTGGAGCAAGAGCTACCTTACTACCAAATATGGTGTAATTCCGTCCATTGGTTTTGGCGCCATCGCTGTGCAAATTCCCTATGGAAAAATGAATGGGGATAATGTGTTTTGGGACCCCCCCTTTTTCTCGGCCCCCGCTTGATGAATCACCCGAAACTATCCAGACAGTAGCTGATGTGAGCATGAACGTTTTTTGGAACATTTTGTGAAGATTCATGAAAGGGCACCAAAGTTAGCAAAACAAAAAAACACTTTATCTATAGAAGCTAGGTCCTAACTATAACTACCTAGTGGTGACCGTCACTAGTTTTTTTTTTTATAAAGAATTTTATTGATTTTTGCAAAAGAAAGAAAAACCATAATACAAACGTCAAAACACGATGCCAACGGGCACCGACAGTCACTAGTTAACATATTATATATATATATATATATATATATATATATATATATATTATAGTGACCTACATTGAAATCGTAAGCAAACATTCATATCTATATCCTTTAGCTAAATAAACATTAAGAGAACAATCAAGCAGCAACATACTGGAGTTTGAAAAGCGTTTGAATTTAATATGAATAAACACCTCTATTAAAAGAGGCTCACCTTACTGGAATAGATGGCTTAACACTGCCTGGCCTAAGCCTGTGTTGCTGCACTATGTCGAGTCTAGGCAGTAGTGCTGCTTGAACATGTGGGTGCTCTTCCATGCCGCTGCACAGCATATCTTCTCCAGCAGAATGCCTGCAAACAGATCAGCTGAAGGGGACACTGCTGTTGTAGGATGCGCTTTAACTTTTGTTGCTAGGGGTTTGCCCGCTTTGGAATGGCAAAACTGAATTGTTGCTGAAATCCATTGTGCTATTGTTGCTTTTGTCACTGCAGTCCCTTGGCGACCTTATCCATAAGAGACTAGCAGTTGATCCGTTTTGTGAACATGCTTAGTTCGGCAGAGGTAAAAATACTGTTTAATGTCAAATCTATCGAGAGCCCTTTCAGCGGGCGTGGCTGGATTAGGAAAAAATGTGCGAAGTAGGAAAGGCTCATTGAGATGAAATTGAGAAGGAACCTTTGGAATTCATTTTGGGTTTGTTCTGAGAAATTCAACTGTGAAACGTAGAAAAGGCTTTTGTGTCGTGAAGGCCTGTATCTCACTAATCCTTCTCATAGATGTGACACCAAGTAATAGAGCAACTTTCCACATGAAAAACTTTAGGTCAGCCTTATGAATGGGTTCAAAAGGATGTTTCAATCATTGCGAGAGGACTACTTTGAGATGCCATTCCGGGGGAGGAGCTTGCACCGGTGAGAAAGCTCTGAACAGCCCCTTCATGAATTGCTTAATGAGTCTTGTTGAGCAGAGAGATAGAGTCTGTGTAGAGCATCTGTATGTTGAAACTGCAGCAAGATGAACATAGACGGATACATGAACAAGGCCTGACTGGCCAGCAAGAGGAGATAAGGCAAACCTGTACGGGAGAGGCTTAAAACGGGTGTAAGTCATGGAACAGAATCTTTTCCATTTTAACCTGTAAGTTTTGTTTGGGCCTTTCGCTCTTACTTTGGATATAATATCTCTGCGTTCTTGAGCGATGTTTAAGTCTCGAAGCTCATAGAACTCAGGAGCCATGCGTGCAAATGTAGAAAGGCTGGCTCCGGGTGTAATATTTGGCCCTGGTTCATTGTCAGGAAGGTTTACATATTTGGAAGGCGAATGGAGCTGGTCTCTGACAGGAGGATGAGCTCCGTAAACCAATGCTGCCTGGGCCACTTGGAAGTGATCAAAATGAGGCAAAAGTGTTCCACCTTCATCCTGATGAGAACCTTGGGAATTACTGGGAAGGGGGGAAAAGCATACCCATAAATTCTGGACCATCGCATCAAAAGGGCATTTCTCTTTGACCCTGGGAGGGGGTATCAACTCATGTAGAACTTGCATTTGGTATTGCTGTCTGTTGTGAAGAGATCCAGTGCTGGTTTACCCCACTTCAAGAATATTTTGTCCAGCTGTCATTGGTCCAGTATCTTCTTGTATCTGTAGGTCCTGCAATTGGCCTCCCCAGCCATCTAGTGAAGCATCAGAGGAGATGGCAAAATCCAGCATCAATGGCAGAAACGTGAGGCCGTGTGATAGATGAGGTCTGTAAGACCACCACTTTAGCGTATTTATAATCCTTGGGGTTATGGATATCAAGTCCTCAAAGAACCCTTCTGATTGAATCCATTGGAGCTGCAGTTCTTTCTACAATGGTCTCATCGTGTGGTGTGCCTACGGGACTAGGTTGATTGCAGAAGAGATCATGCACAGGAGCGACTTGAACAGCCTCACTGAAACATAGATTTTTCTCGATATTTTGCGAGGCAAGTATGCTAGCCTCTTTTGTCTTTCCTGGGAGAGAAAGGTTTTGTTCTGAGTTGTATCTAGGTAGGATCCTCGAAACATCATTGCTTGACTGGGAGTACTTGAGGACTTTTGCTGATTCACAGTGAGACCCAGTTTGAGAAATAGTGACAGACAGGCTCTCATAGCTCTGGCAGCCTGTCTTGGAGTCGAATCTTTTAGCATCCAGTCATCTAGATAGGGGAATACCTGATGAGTGGCTGCTACAGGGGCCAAGCACTTGGTGAATATGCCAGGGGGTGACTTGAGGCCGAATGGGTACCAGCTAAGGTGAAGCAGGGATATTTGCAGTCTTTGGGATGAATGATGGAAATATGCATCTTTCAGGTCTAGAGATGTCATGAAGTCTCCACTGTTCAGTAGGTGAAAGATGTCAGAGAGAGTAATCATCCAAAAGGATTATTTGCAGAGGAATTTGTTTAGCTTCCTGAGATCTAGGATAGGTCTCCATTTCCCTGATTTCTTGCGTATGAGGGAAAATGGGATTAGAATAGTCTTCCCATTTGAGCAACCAGAACCCTCTCTATTGCTCCCTGGCAAGCATTATGAGAGATTCCTTTCAAAATAAGTGAAGACGATGGGGGTGCGCTCCCCTTGGCGGAGTGTTTGGTGGTCTTTCCATAAACTCCAAGGTATGGCCATAGGTAACTAGGTCCAATACCCATCTGTCTGATGTGATGCTTTCCCAGTAATGGAGGTGACTGGAGATATTTGCACCTACGGGGTGAGAAGAAAGTGGTGTAGCTGGTACCTGGGTGAGGTCACTGCTTGCAACCGGAGTCCTGGCTCTGAGGTGTGGCTTTCTGCAGGGGCCTTGCTTAAAGAAACCCACTGTGGATGGTTGAGGTATGCTTGCTGTTGGTACGCAGACCTGTATTGGGGATGGTAGGACCAGTACTGCTGGGAGAGTTGGTAGCTACCCACACGCCCCCCGAAAAGGCAACTTCCCGTACTGGAGGGTGTCAGGGATTTGGCTGTGTCAGTATCTCTCTTAATGGCAAGAACAATGTCATCAATGTGCTTGCCAAACAGTGTGTCCCCATCATATGCCACGTCAAGTATGTTAGATTGGACTTCAGGACTGAAAGAAGCAGTTTTAAGCCATCCCTGGCCACCTTAAAATGGCTGCGCTTGCCAGTTGATGGAAGCCTATGGAGGTGATGTCCATGGAGCAATCAATGATCTCAGAGAAGGTGCCCTCGCCCTCCTGTAAGATCTTCTTGGCTTCAGTTTTTTTTTTCTTCCGGGATGAGGTCAATGATGCAACAGATATCGGACCACATCTGCTGGGGATAGCGGCCCAGAATAGCCAGGGAGTTGGCTGCATGAACTGTGATGGCACACATGGTGGAAAACCTCGTGCCGATGTTGTCTGAACGGCACCCTTCTTTGTCCGGCAGCATAGATATAGGAGTGGACAGGTTCTTGGATCTGTACTGAGCCGCTTGAGAAATGACCGAATTGGGTTTAGGGAGTCCTGTTAAGCATGAAGGGGAATCCTCTGGGGCTCTGTACCTCTTGTCAGTAGCAGGCAGGACAGCCGCCACTGTGGCAGGTTCTTCATTTTTATGACAACCTCTTACCAGACGAAGTTGATAATGGGTATAGCCCAGATTGACTTTGTTTATTCCAGGAAGCAGTCGGATTGCTTAACAGATATAGGGAGTTGGAACCTGTTTGCCGCTCTTTCCATTAAGTTATGAAAACCTCAGATGTTCAACCAGTGGAGGCTGAGGCTCAGGAATCTTGCCTTCCTCTCTGTTGTCATCATATGATGATGGATTGTGCCCTAGAGGTGCTGCTATATGGGAAGCAGGCATAATTCTTGGAGTGCCCGACAGAGAGGTAGGTATAGGAGTAAAAGGAGACACAGGTCGTGGTGGTGCCGCTTGTTGCTCTTCAGGATGTTGCATAAAGTGTTTCCTGTAGTCAGTGAGCATAGCCTGAAGATCCTGGACCAAGGACCTAGGCACTTGTACGTCATCTTGTCTAGGTGGAGGATCACAGTAGTATCTGAAGTGCTCATAATGCCTTTGAGCAGGAGGATAATAGTCTTGATAATCTTGTCCTTCTTCATCAAAGTCATCATCTTCATCCTGGCATTTCACGTGCAGCTCTGAAGGGCTGCGAGCTGGTCTGAAATGGCCATTGTCCTCAGACTCTTCAAGGTCCAGTAAATGGCTTGGAATCAGGTGACACTCTGCTGGGTGAAGTAACTTCAGGAGGTAGTGAGGTTATCTTTGTCATCTTGATCCTCATTGATGGGGGCATCACCGGTATCGCCATCAGAGCAATGTAAGTATCCCGTCTTGACAGCCTTGAAGATGTTGTACCCCTTGTGGACAGAATCATAAGTGACATCGTCGACTGGACTGTCATCGATGGAGTCATCGTAGACAGCATCATTGTTGATGGTATCATTGATCGGGACATCATGGAAGGTGGTAGCGTCAGCCAGGTTCTCGCTGACGTGTTCTTAGTTGACGCCGCAATCTTCGTCGACGAGATGGGAGTGTCTATGGAGGCTCTCGTCGTTGAGACAGTTGTAACGGTCGTCGTCGCCAATTTTGCTTTTGACGGTGATGGTGCCATCAAGGGGGCGTTGATAAGAGGATTTACGACTTGTCATCAACGGGTATGAGGCAGAGACATGATCTCTATCCCTGTTAGACGGCATAGTTGGTGCAGATAAGGCTCTTTCTGAGGAGATTTGCTTCTTTTTTTTTTTTTTTTTTTTTTTAGTCCTTAGTCTGATGGGAAGTCTTCAGGGATTTCCTGCCCTCCTCTAATGTCTCTTCATGGGACCTAGATCTCTTGTGAGATCTAGGAAGAGGTATCATTATCTTCCTCAGAAGATGTTCTCTGAGTTTTGGATTTTTGAAGCCACAAGAGCAGACTCCACCCTGTCCTTAAATGTTTTTGAGGAGAAAGTGCGACAAATCTTGCACTCTTTCACCTTGTGCTGGGGGAAGAGGCAGAAAAGGCAATCCTTATGTCGGTCATCCATATGTACTCTTTTCTTCCCATAGGTCTTGCAGGGATGGAAAAGTTCATTTATGTCAGACATTGTAGAAGTAGAAGAAATTTCAATATCTTTTTTGGAGAAAACTGAGCAGAGCTCAGGGAGACACCCTTCACACATGACATGCAATGAAAATCTGAGGGACTCAGCCTCTCTCTTGAGTGTTCTATAGGGTGCTAGCACATGATTGGTATAGTTCAAATGTAGTCTTTTTTTAAATAGGGCACAGATAGGCTATAAAACCGATGTCTTTGTGCCGCCATAGACTACAAAAGTTTTACATACTGCTTTACCATGGAACCGTGAAACCCCTACTTTGACAAAGGGGAATGATTCAAGCATGTGAATCTATGAAAGATACAATACTGGATAAACAAGAATAAAATAAATTATCAAAATATTTAACACACTTCTGGGGAGTGAATTTTACTGTGGTGCAGTTAACTAATAAACCTGTCACACGACATAAGAAGAATGCATGCTGCACAAAAATCTCCCTATCATCTCAAAGGATTCACTACTATATGGCATGCAGCGCTATATGACAACAGATAAGGAAGGATCAATTGGTAAATAAAACACATAACAGCATCCAATCTGGGGTTTATTTCTGGATCAGCTCTTGCTTCTGTGTTCTCATTGACTATTGAGATTTTATTTAAATCCCCTCTGTGACTCAAATTGTAAAGGTGTGTTAACGTATACATAATGTACGTATATTTACATCATGCCATGGCCTAACTGCCGACTTTGAAAGTGGTGAATAAAGTTTGAATCCAGCAGACTTAACCTCTTGTGATCCTGGAAAAATCGTTTAATCAGCCCCAGCCTAAAAAAACACAAGCGTTAGCAAAGCCAATAGGTACCTATGCAAGATCTATTGGCTTTGTCTATGCTTTTTCCTAGCTATGTACAGCAGCAAGGCTGAGAGTGAAAAAAAAAAAAGAACAAAGAAAATGCTATGATGCAGTCAGTGCTTGCTGAATAATAGCACTTTTTTTATTTTACTTAGAACCATGCTGTACAGCTGTACTACATGGCAAAAAAGATTGACAAAGCTAATAGATCTCGCGTAGGTAAGACTTTTTCGCTTTATCAATGATTTCGGAAAAAAGAGCTATGATGAGACTAGCCCTGGCTATGCCTGGCTGATATGTTTTTTTTCTGGGAAGAGTAGGGTGGGATAAGGGGTAAGCAACAACGGGGTGAGGGTCAGCAAGACGGGGCAAGCAATGAGGGGGAAGGGTGGGTGTGGGGGACAGGCAACAATGGGAAACAAGGTCTAGGGAAATGGGGCAAGCAACAGTGGAGAAGGGCAGGCAACATTGGGGGAAGGGACAGAGGGAATGGATCATGTAACAACATAGTAGGGGGGATGGGGACAGGGTAAGAAACAACGATGTGGCAACAAAGTGGGAGGGGCAGGTGGAAGGGGAAAGAAACAACAGGAGGTTAAGGTGAAGCAGGTCAAGCAACAACACAGGTGGGGGATAGGGCAACAACTCCGGACAGGTAAGCAATGATGTGAAGCGGGATGGAGAGGAGGGAGACAGCCTGCAAACACATGTACTCTTATCAAGTGCTACAAATTAAATAAAAAGTACCTCTGGAAGTGCGCAACAAGTGGATGGACACTGACTGCCACCCGCAAGAAGTATTTGGTCCATGCTCCACTGAAGGGACAAACACTAAGAGAAAGTGAAACCGGCATTCGCTTACCAATAAGGAGAAAGGGAATGAGAGTGGCTATGAAGCCAACAAATGGTAACTAATGGGCAGGCTCCAAGCCTCTTGAATTTAAACAAAATGTACCACAAGTGACAACTCATGCGCAGTCTTCGACGAGACCTAAAAATAAATCTGATCTGGTATGCTACATTCTGTAGCTCTCCTAATGAGCTCTCATGCCCTTGGGCCAACTTTGCAAAATCTAAATTGAAAAAATATGTGCTCCTTCTAAATGTTCCCTCTACATTAGATCCTAGTTTCTGTAATTTCATCTCAGCCTGATTTCCTACAGACAACACTGTTCTATTGAAATATATCTCTCTTTTGAGGTACACCAGCTGCGACCAAAACATAGCCTGGAGAATAACCCTGACTCTTCAGAAGTAGATTCAGGCTGAACTTAAGTCATTGGTTCCTCACACTGTAATCCCAAAAGGCACCATAATTCAGAAGTAACTTTATGTATACTACAAATGTATATCTGTCTACGTGTTGGATCCTTATTTCCCTTTATTACATATCAGCAATGTAATAAATAGGCAAGCATTTGCCAAGCCAAAAGGCCTGGCTTTAGAATGCCAACACAAATAAATGGAGGCATTCATGAATGCTGCTCCTACGTGTAGCATGCACAAGTTCTGTTTACCTCATTAAAGCCAGTTCTATTTGTTCTGCCACTACTGGGATAAAAAGCAGTAAAAATCATTGCTTTCTATATAAAATGCATATAGGATATAAATAATTGATTGTTTCAAAAAGAGCAATTGTTGAGTGTACTTTTTAAATGTAAAATAATCCTTCTTCAATTCCAATGGTAGCACTTCCTAAAAGGTGCAATGGTATGACAAATAGCCAACTGAAGAAGTGACACAATTACATTGCTCTGGGTGGAGAAAAGCCCATGACATGTATATTCAACAGTACTAGCAGTAATATGTTGTGCTGACAGGTGTGCTATCAAGGGAGACTGGACAATAGAAGAGGTCTCGGTCTCTCTCTCATCCCGGGCTCTTATATTAGCGTTACGGGAAGAGCAGGGGGCAGTAAAAGCCTAGAACCCCTTCACCTTTAAATGTAGGGCTGCTTCAGAAACCCTGTGAAATGCTGGTTTTAATTATGCTTTACTTTCACAGTAACAGGAACTATATTTTTTCTATGGTAGTTGGCATTCTAAAATCGCAAATTTTCTGATGCTGACAACAGGATATCTCCCAGCCAAGTTCCATACTAGTCCCACAGAGGTAGTGTGTGAAAGTACGAGAGTTAGGTGGCATCTATAACCCTACCTTTAAATACCAAAGTAAAGTGAACTAACAGTTAAATGACTGGACTACAGCAACGCCCTCTACGCAGGGACCACAGCCAAGCTTCAGAGAAAACTCCAGCGAATCCAGAACGCAGCTGAACGTCTCATCCTCAACCTCCCCCGCCACGAGCACATCTCCGCCCATCTCAGATCCCTACACTGGCTGCCCATCAACAAAGGATCATCTTCAAAATCCTTGTCCATGCTCACAAAGCCCTCCACGACACCGGACCAGCATACCTCAACGAACAAATCAACTACAACAAACCAACTCGACAGCTCTGCTCCGCCGTCCTCGCCCTCGCTACAGTCCCCCGCATCCAACGCACCACCTCCGGCGGCAGATCCTTCTCCCACCTCGCCACCAAGACCTGGAACTGCCTCCCCACCAACCTATGCAAGACCCAGGACCTCCTAACCTTTAGAAAGCACCTCAAAACATGGCTTTTCGAGCAGTAACCCCCCCCCCCGCCAGCGCCTTGAGACCCGACCGGGTGAGTAGTGCGCTTAAGAAATTTGTTTGATTGATTAATATTAAGCCTACTACACAAGTTACTCGGGTACTTTATCAGGAACACAAATTTTACCCTCAATTTGACTCACCTTTTACGCTTACTAGTAGGATCATCGTCGAAATCCTAATCCCTTCAATTAATATTGTTCTAAGTTGGGTCCTGTTGATTCACCAGTAGTGATCACCAGGGCCATTTCTCACCTCAACTACATTCCATTGTTATTTAGGTTAAAATTCAGGAAACTGGGAGCCCTCATGTGACATTAACATGAGAAAGACCCTATGCAGGTTTCTGTTGGGAGTGTAGTGAGTACCAGTCTGCATGTATCAGGTATCCTCATTTGGGATTGTTTCGGCCCTGACGTCACTTTAATCTAGCGTGTGTGCAGAGGCCTAGGCCTGCCCCTGACATGAGTAGGTGCTAGAGTTGTCCTATGACCCGGAGCTGTGCAGCACAATTGTCCTCATTTGACAAAAGGGGACTACTGTGCCTGTCATGGGTTTAGTACACAGAGCAGTGGTGGCAGAATGTTTTGAGAATAGTTTAACCAGACCATTTTTATATGACTCACCAAGTATAATCCTACTGTCCCAGTCGTTCAAAGTTCTGCTTCAATGTACTTACCCGGTCCTTAGCTCTGTGTCCATCTAGCCCCGAAGTAGATCTGCTCTAGAGACACAAGATACTTACCAAGGATCCAGGTGGGACTTCTTCATCTAAGGACTGCCACTTTCCCTGAGCATAAGAGTTATAACATGCCCACCACCAAACACAGCTTAGCACCTCAGTTGAGAGGGACTTTAGGACTGCCTGCCAGCACGCTGCCACTCATTACAGTGAGCAGATATGCCCAAGACTAATGAGCGAACCGAGCAAGATTCAAGAAGACTGAATTCCCCTGTGAGTGGGTAAGGGACTAAAAAGACTAAGAGCACATAATGTGTAGGGTCGACTGCTCTGCACACGTGCTACTCCTGCTTTCCCCGCAACATTGAGGGGACTACCCAGAACCGGAAGAGAGATTGGATAACGCGAGGTAGTTGGGTGGGCACAAGACCTCCTGCCTCTGCTGAATGCCGTCTAGAGACTGTGACTTGATTTAAGCTGCTAGGATTGTGTATTATTGAGTATCATTGTGTAATAAAGTAGTTTCTTGAAAAGATAAGCACTAGGATGGACATTCACTTAATTGGTTTGTTAAATCTGAACTTGTTGAGCTCTTAGCTTAAGCACCCCCACACTACCTCCCCGAGAAGCTCGCTAACTGAGAGTTGAGTGCTGGTATGGATGTACTTGGCCCAGTTTGAAGAGCACCAGTAGGACAGATAATGGAACTTCACAAGGGAATGATTCCCTACCTCCACGGTTGTGGACTAATTCCCCCTGCTGGCCCCTTGGCCCACCCAAATATGGTCTACAGTTTCTAAAACTAACAACTCTACCCTGGACCAACCTCATAGAGGTCTTCCTGCGAGTTATGGTATGTAACTCTTTTCAGTGTTCTCATCTGTCTAATCTCTCTCACAAATAGCTGGCAGTCAGCAAGACTGGTTGCTATTTCACCGGGAAGAAGCACAGATGGACTTCAGGTGTGGAGTTTTTTTTTTATTTACTAGGGGTGCCCTCTCATGTTCCCGTTTCTTTTTCCTTAATGAGGGGTGCCCCTGTGTCTCTACTTCCCATTTCCCACATTGTTTAATTGGTGTAATGCCGCTTTAACATCCTGTGAGGCCCTTACAGGCCAGTTTACAGCTCTTGACTGGTCCTGGATGTTCCCCCAAGTCAAATCACACAAATAGCACTCACAGAGACCAACCCCGAGATCAAAATGTAAACACTCAAAGTACATATCAAAAATAGACATTTGATCTGAAAAGCATACTCAGTCACAGTAAAAATAAGGCACAGATTATCTGCAGCACAATCCTACTCATTCCTATCACTCTGCAAAATAACTGTACCTCACTTATAGACCTGGTTCGAGGCATCACAGGGTGGGCAGGGTCAACTGGAATACAACTGTGAGGGTTGGAGGTCTTCTACCTCTGGTCTCTCTCCTATAGTGGATCTACAAACTGGGCCAAGTTCAACCCTACTGCACTTTACTCTCAGGGTAGCGAGGGCAGACAATCCAAGGCCTTTCAGGGAGGCAGTGATGGGGATGGGGTAGAAACTCAGAGCCAAAGCAGTCAAACAGCAGATACAATATGTGAATGCTCAGCCCAGTCCCTTCCTTTTAAGAAAAAAAGAAGTACTTTAGTCACAGAACAACTCAGTACTATACCTAAGGAATAAGCAGCACTGTAGGGAAAGTATTCTATAGATGTAACAGGGGTTACTACACAAACAGAAGCTTTCAGTTTAAACATAGGAAAAGTTCTGTAGGTTGAAAGGAGGCAGCTTTCCAGAGTTCTGTGACCCACAGGGGAGGCCACTGGAATTATGCGGCAGGGGAGCACCAAATTATACGGCAGTGTTGACTAAATTATGCACCAAGGAAAGACAAATTATGCTGCATAATGCTGCACCTTTTTATAGTATTCATAAGTTTGTCATTTGTACACATAGTAATACAGCCTTTACAAACATTTTGCCTCATTAGTGTCAGTTTAACAACCAAATACAAAAATAAGCAAGTGAAAGATGACCAGTTAACCTTTGTGAATGGCCTTCGACTGCGCGCGAACACATCAACGCACTTTTATTAACTTTTGATCTGTTTGAGCTAGAAACAAAATAGTTTTTTGTTAAATTATGCAGGTCATGCAGCAGATGATGGATTATGTGGCAAATCTGCCATGTCCATAATTATACCAAAATAAAACATGGCCACCGACTCAGATAATTCCAGTGGCCCTGCCCAACGGCTCGTCTGTATGCTTTAACTAGGCAGTCATCCTAAACAGGTTGCAATAATCTCAATAAAGGCCTATCTAACTCTATTAGTGAAGCTCTCAGACAATGTTTTGTTCAGGTGTTAGAGTTACCTTAGGTGAAGCACGCTAGGGATCTCCAAGCACAGGTGTGCAGTCTTCAACCGAATAGTGCAAATGATCATAGGGGCTTGTTCAGGCCGCCTTGCTTCCTGTCTCCATGTCAGACTGATGGAAGCTGCAGAGACATGGACAAACACCCCAAGCTGTGGTATTCCTTCTTCTGGTCTGTGGTACAGGATCACTGACCTCAAAGTGCAGCAAAAGTCAGCTGTTATTTATCAAAACAAAGACCAACCCAATAAGTCCACCAGGGTATACATAGCAGAAGGAACAATGGTCTCTTGGGACTACCAAGAGAGTCACAGTGTGTGGTCAATAAGCGGTAACCAAATCAAATCTGAATGGTCATAAACCAACCACCGGTAGTCCCACAGCAGTCCATTATTTCTGAGCAGTACTTCTCTCTAGACTCAATGGCTAGGCTTCACTTCCTTGGACACACGATTTATGTGGACAAAGTTCCTAAGTCTCCAATCTCAGCAGATAGGCTGCCAGGTCTCAGGCAGACCCACAGCTCTCCAATGTTTACTCGCTTCCATGAACATTGCTATAAGCAAAACAAGCACTAGATCCAAACAGCTCTGTGAGTACTCTGTGTAGCACCCAGGTTCATGGTCAGTGAAGAACCTTGCAACAGGAATTAAGTGTAGATGCTTGGATCCCTTTTTAATACATGACTTTCCAGACAAGAGATATGAATTCCCTGTTGGTTCCTTTTCACATTTTATTTACTGGCAGCAGCACTGATTATTGTCTTTGTGTAAGACCATGGCTGTTCCAACAGGTAGTGATGAGACGGGCTCCAATTAAGAATACCTATAACAACATGAGCACAATAAAGTGTGAAGCTCTGCAGATGGCGGCCATCAGCCTTCCTGGATAGGCACTCAAGTGGAAGACAACAGCACCAAGCCCTGCTCAGAAAGGCAATCCCCTGCTAGAAAGGTTATCATAAGATTTCCCTAAGCAGCTGTCTCTCCATCCCTGCACACCTCAGTGCTTAGGGCTACACCCTCCAAGTTACAAATGCAGGCAATGCACATCCATTGTCTGGGGAAGCTGCACCAGGTCCTCCGCTTTGTGCCATTTCAAACCAGGGGCAATCTAAAATGGATCCTACTTGCTTCAGCATTCACACAATTGCAAACAACAAGGAGTCCTGCTACCATTCACCATAGATACATATGCGTTCAACATACATGTGAGAGGAACTCACACGAGCAGGACTGTCACACGTTGTCACTTTGAGCGAGTAAAAGGTCTGTCCAATTCTATGGATATAAAAATGTTATACTGCCATCACAGCTTACAGTACATATCCCAAACGACACAGATGATTTCCAACTAGTGAGTACACTTTCGGTGCCTCTCCTGAACTCAGAGCCAGGTCCAGGGGCTCATGGACTCAGGAGCCTAGGCCTTAAATGGTACACAGTATTTTGTGTGTTCTGCAGCAAAAAGAAAATCAGGATACCAGTTTTCCATGCAGTTGGGTTACTCAGGGCATATCTGTTTACCCTGCAGGGAACATTTCCATCCCAACACCTACCATGACTGTATGCAACACCAATACCTCACAAACCCATTCAATTATATAACACAAGAAATGTATGTAGTTATAAACCTGGATATGTATTATTTTTCATTTGCACTCACACGTTGTACCTACCAGCTCAGAACTCATTACCATGCACTTTCCTAAAACCTCTATAAATAGAATTATAATATTGTTCCTTTATCATATTAATTTCTCCTCGGTAGAGCACTATTACTATAAAGTGAACCAGCCGGAATGCACTTTTCTGTAAGTTCTTATGGGGAGAGCATTCAGGTTAAAATATGCCCTGGCAAAGCCAGTAGGTCTTGCATTTGAAACGTGTTAGCCAACCTTTTGGTTTGACCAATGCTTGTTGTCGATGGACAAAGAAAAAAAAACAGAACTACCCCCAGAATTATAATGTATTTGTTTGCATGTGTCGTCATGGATGCACATATATAGATACATCATGATGCAGCAGCCATTTTTTTATTAGTTTCCAAGATGGTGAGCACTCATCTTGGAGCTGTAAATTCAAAAACCAATATGCGCAAAAGTACATTTACAGACAGGAGACACTTAGTAGGAAATTGCAGCTGCTGGGCCCTCCTAAAATGAGAAAAAAATTGAAATATTGAAATTAAAAAAAGAACAGTTGCAGCCTTGGAAGCAAAAGAGGAGAGGGTGTGTGGAGAGCTAGTACATGTGGTGAGCAGGGAGGGGTCGTGAAGCAACGTAGAGTGGAGTGCGGTAGGGTTTAGGGGCAGATGCAGCAGCAGGCAGATATTTAATCTCCTTTCCTAATCTCGCCTGTTTCCATCCTCCCAATTACTTGGGTATCCTTAAGGTGGCATATAGAGCAATGTAACAAGAAACATAATTTAAGTTTATTGATAAAACAATACACCATTACTGTTAAAACGCTCAAGAGCAATGTGTGGTATACAAATTTATTAGGCATTCCTTCCGCTTATTGAGAGCACTGGCCATAAACCATGAGGCTAGGAGCTCCTTATAGGAAAGATGGATGCGCAAGACTAGACATATGAGTGGCACACTTTACATTTCTATAAGCAGCAATGTCTTCTATCCACTCTTTTGTGAAACACTTTAGAATAGTTGAAAAGAAGTGTAATCTTTATCCAAACAGCGTGGTCGCCGCAAATGCCAATGGTGGCAGGTGGGGAACGAACGAGGGGAACCTCTTGTGCCGCAGCCGTTGCCTGCTGCCTTGCTCGTTGTTCCTCTTCATGTGGTGTCCCAGCAATTACTGAGACACTATCACAGGCTTCCCAGCAATCCCGGCGATGCTTCCATGCTGAAAGCTAGCATGAAATCAGCACCAGGATTGGTCTGAGCGGTTTGGACTGCTGCTCAGACACAGCCCTGGAGTCTGTGCAGCTTTTGCAGCCTGGCTGTTCAACACAGCCGGGCTGGAGAAACCTAAGCGTGCATGTGTGTTTGGCCGGCCTGAGACAGACAGCCAAACACACATACGTACTCTCACCCTCTCCGCCCTCCCATTCCCCACCCCCACCCCTCCCTGCAATGCTGACTGAGCCAATAGATGAAAAATAAAATAATAGTAAGCTATCGTTTTATTTTTCCTCTCCTCCGCCAATGTACATACAAGTGACTATGTGCAGTGCAATATTCATGTTTGATGGAAGGTTAAACACTTAGAACCTCATTATGATTGGCCTGGTAAATGGTATGATTTTTATCTCACTTAAAAAAAAATCAGGGTCTGCCGAGTCGTAATTTATAGGGTGTGAAAGATACCATCCGATTATGAATTTTTTGAGGGAAACTTGCAGGTTTTGGTACTTACTACAACAAAATCTGCATGTCTGGGTAAATACTGTGCATTTTCTCCCAATATTTATCACCAAACTCATAACTGCATTACATGTGATAACAGCAATTATTGCACATATCACATTTAAACTGGCCACTTGCTTTTAAACAAGGGCATCATACAATTAGAAACAAGAAGGCTTTGTGCTACCATATGCGAAATATCATCCAGTCTAAAGATTATGCATTAGTGCTGATATAATGTTGGTGCAGCTGGCAGTTTTAGAGTAGAAATGCTAAACCCCTCCACCCACAAGAAGCATAAAGTGCTCTAGTAAGCAAGTGATTTAATAGGCAATAGAAAATAATCTGCTTACAATACACTTGTTTTACAATGTAAGGGGGGATTTGGGGTTTAATGCCGTATTGGTGCCAGTGTTTACGAAGATGTGATAATGCTATTTTGTGATTGGACCAAATCGCCTTCTGCGAACATCTTTAAATTTCTAATCTTAGGGACTTCATTATCTTCGATTATCTGTCTTTTCAAACGTAATGGCAATGTTAAGGCAACTCATTTTCTAATCACCCTGAAACATAAAGAGGGGCAACAATCGCACTGCAATGAGCTCCTTATAAAAAGAAAATGGTGTCAAATAAGCCACCAACAGAAATGAGCCAATGCCCTCCAGTTCTTCAACCTATAAGAAGTTGTGAACACTATTCACCATAACGAATTACTTCATTGCTTTAGTGGAGTCTACTGGCAGCAAAGGTACTAAGGTGGCTTACCTCCTTTACAGGGCATCCTCAAAGGAGAAAAAGTCTGCCAGTTTTGCTCAGCATATGGTCCGAAGTGCCAGCGTGGAGGGATTCGTGTCTGCTCTGCCACATGGGTTAGAATAGTACACACACACGTTTTTCTAAAATGCATAACAGTACAGAGAAAAAAAGCACTGAGCAGTATCTTTGCATATTACTTTATAGGTCTAAGGGCACCCGCCAAAAAACTAGCCACATTGTGACAGATTATTGGGGATTGCAATATTTGTAAATAAATCAGAGAAGGTTTTGCCTGGCAAAAAACGTTCCCCTCAACAAAGGCAGTATAAACCGCTGTCTAAAAGTGCAATAGTGACCACAAAATAGATAAAGTGCATTGTATCCTATGTTGAAAAATTATCACAAGAGCAAGGGGTCCGGTAATACCCATTATTACTGTATCTGAGGATCTGCTAGGATCCAATGTAACAGGTTTAATCTAAACTGTGTTAATAAAAAACGGTGATGTGAAGAGTTCACAACACAAAGGTAGGGCTCCATTCTTAAATCTGTCTTCAAAAGTACGTGTGACCCAACCATAGATTTTTGCAGCTCCTTGCACTTTCTCTCAATTTTAGCTTATTTCATAAATTGCCGCTTT
Organism: Pleurodeles waltl; assembly: GCF_031143425.1. Lineage (NCBI taxonomy): Eukaryota > Metazoa > Chordata > Amphibia > Caudata > Salamandridae > Pleurodeles > Pleurodeles waltl. Next base: position 408,551,724 of record NC_090443.1, on the reverse strand, counting down.
ATCCACAGTACATTTTTTCCCTCAATTTGCTCAAGGTCTACAAAAAAATCAGGACAACCCAACCTCTCCAGAGAATCCTTGATGTAACGCAACCACGGAATACTGAGACCTTTATCTAGGGCAAAACAGTCTCTAATGGCCTGATTTAATTCCAGTTTGGGGTTTGACCAGACTTTAAACCAGCTAACTACAGGGGCAAGGGCCAATTTATCAGAAATATAGTCCAAGCCCAGTTCCTCGTGGGCAACAAAGGTAGAAACTGACTACGGGAGACAGAGCACTCTTCTTACAAAGACATTCTCTGGTCTCTGAATCTCACTACAGCCATTATAGGCCAAGAGCCCACTACCATAGCTCACTATCGCCAATTATTTGGTGACTTAGACTTTCAATATAGCCAGTACCGGTCTAGCACCCAACCTAGCTTCAAAGTCAAAAAACGAGGTCACTGCCCTAGCCAACAAATTTCTCTATATCCTTCTTTGTGTGGGGCCCAAGATCCTCTCTCATCAGAAACAACCCCTAAGTATGGAAAGGTAGAAACCTGCCTCACCTCCTGCCCGCCACCAAAGATTTTCTTATGGCGCTTGTTTGAATTCCTAATTACCATAGAGTAGGACTTGGAGTAATTTACCTCCATATCAAGAGAGGACAGAAAATCAATGAATTAATTTAGGCCATTCGGAATTCCTTGCAGTGCTGATGTGATACGATATATCATCCGCAAATGCTGATGTGGCGTGATGTGACCTGCAAAGTTCTCAAATCTATTTTTATAATACCTGCGTATCAAGATAATTAAGGCTGTTGCAATTGCACTCATTAGCAATACATAGACATTAATTTATGTTTTTTAGGTTAATGGATTGTATTCATGATTTTTACTTCACCAAGTGTCTCATATTTGTCTGCCCCCAGGTTCTATTTGAACGCTGCATTGGTGCAGGGCTTAGCTTTTGCATCAACTTGCGCCAATTTTCACTGACCTCACAGGCTGAAGGGCACAGATTTGACCCCAACAAGCAGAGCCTGTGTGGCATCTCCATGTAACCTTTGGAAACAGGGAGACTAGGCACAGTGCATAGTCTTTTCGTCAGACACTCCACCAAAGACTGCCAGGCATGAACTCTGCCCCCACTCTACATGTTCTGAGGATCTGGTCTGCACCCAGAGCCTGCTCATCACAGGCAAAGTCCACACTCTGGAAAGAGACTGGATGCAGTACGAGGGCAAAGGCTACAGCCTGCGCCCACCACATACGGAGGAAGATGGCCCTGCCCAGCAGACACGGAGGGCATGGGAGGCACTTGCTCAAGTAAATCATAACACAGACCAAAATCCATAAGGGCTCCTTAATGAGATCATCAAGTACATAAAATAAACACCAGTTACAAACCTTCATTACTACAATCAGGACTTTATTTAACTTTGGGTTCCCAAGGTAAAAATTATAACAGCCTTCTGCCCAAAGTGTGAACGGGATTATGTAGTCTGCAGTCCACTACTGAAAAAACAACCCTTCCAGCAGGATGGGGCTAAATTTAAATTACATTTGTGTCATTTCAGTGATTTCACATTACGTTTCTTACATTCAAATTCTGAAATTACTTTGCATAGTTAGGAGAGGCTGTTGTTTTGGGTGCTTTGGGTACATTTCTTAGCATGAAATGCGTTCTTGTGGCAAAGAAATGCCAGAATGATGCATTTAGCGTTAAAATATAATGCAAAATAAAGGATATGCCTTTTCCTTATTTTTGCTAAACTTTGCATAATTACTTGAAAGCAAGTTATGTGAATTTCACACACTTTTACTGATCAGTCAAGTTACGAATTACTCTTGCATCTACATGAAAATGATTGAAAGATGTCTAGGTTCTTCCTGCTCATCTAACTGGACTCTCTCATGTGCTCAGTATTTACCTCACCAGTGACATTACAAGTTCTAGCTCTTTTATTTAATTGCGTGATTACTTAAAATCATTGCAAGGAAGAAACACAGTATAAATATGAGAGAGATAAAAAAAATGTGCATGTTAAAATAGTGTTGCACAAACAGACAATCGTCCCTGTAAAGTTCTGTGCATGTAAAATTTGTTAAAAATCATTAATGGAGATTTGCCTGAGTGCAATTCGTGACCGCACAGAAGTCCATAAGATAATTAAAGCTAAGATTCATGTAAACATATTTAGTTTAAAATATAAAATGACACCGTTTTTTTTTTAGAAAGATCTAAATAGTTGTCAGACGATTGTTCAACTGTGCTTGAAGTAGCATGCTGAACTTCCCAAATTGGGCCAGGTCCGCTGGTTCCTTTATAGAAAACACCAGTGATGTGGCCTCAATAAAGTTTCTTATGCCATGGCGATGAAAGAGAAGTCTTAATAAAGTGTGTTGTGGGTTCTGCAGAGACAGGCAGCAACATAATAGATGGATAAAAGACTCAAATTTGACATTACACATTAAATCCCCAGTGATATCATCAATGATATCACTGAAGTCGCCAAAGATTGGCCTTTTCACATCTGTTTACAGGAAGTGGATTGAAACTTGTTTTTCAGTGTTCTTTGAGGACATCTTTATTACAACTATAAAATTTCTCCTGAGTGCTACCAAACGTGGGGTGCATGTGAACCCCTCCTTGCACCACTTCCACTTTTCACAACCTCTCCTCGAGTTATCAATATACTAATCCGGAACCTGGAATTCTTAGGCCCCAATTACAAGTGCAGGGCTAAATTTCAAACCAAGGCAAATGTGTTTGCACAGGGTTCAGAATTAACAATTATGTGATAATTATCACTCCCTCACAGTTTTCCCCTGATAAATTCCGGCAGGCCAAACCTGTTGCAATGCATCATCCGAAACGTCCCGTAAAAATGCAAAACATGCGGAAATTGGTGTTTTAAATACCAACTGTGCATGTTATGCCTCATGTATTAGTTAAAAATTCAGAATAGGCCGTATTTACCACATGCGGTAAATACCTCACTCCGTGGTAATGGTATTTACCACAAGTGGTAAATACCTCACCTATTCCGCGAAACTTGTATTGAGGTCCTTAAAGTGCAGAGATGATATGAGAGTAATGATAGACAGACTTCTGTGGCACACGTGGCTAAAAGCATCTGCCCTGAACCACACCAGGGGGGTCATTCCGACCCTGGCGGTCGGTGTTAAAGCGGCGGCCAACCCGCCAACAGGCAGGCGGTAAAAAAAATGGAATTCTGACCCTGGCGGGAACCGCCAACACAGCCCGCCACTTTAACACTCCGACCGCCACGGCGGGGCAAACAAACAGCGCAGCGGTCACCGCCAACAGACAGGCGGCAGACAATGTACCGCCCACCCTATCACAACCCACCAATCCGCCACCTTTTCCGGGGCAGGAGCCCTGCCGATAAAAACACGGCGGAAACAGACCACGAACGGGAAAACGCTCACCTCTATACACTCCACGAGGAATCTGGACAGCATGGAACCCGAATTAAACATCCTACCAGCGATTGTCTACCTGCTCCTCTACCAGGAGCACGAACGCCGCCGCAGGAGACAACGGTGAGTACTGCACCTACGACACAGGGGAGGGGGGAGGAGAAAAGATTGCGGGCACACACATACGCGTCACCCTCCTCCCCCCCCCAAATCCCCACACACCAATGCAGAGCAACAACTCAGATTTACACCCCCCAAACTCCCCGGAATAATTCAAAGACAAAATAAAATGATCATTAAAATAGAAGTATATTAAAGCATATTTGAACTTAAGTGAAATATGAGATTTTTAAAACAAATAAATCACAACATGAACAATGTATACATATTCCAAAAGTCTGGCACATCTTGGCTACATGCCATTGTTCGTGGGCCAATGTGCATAAACACATGGGCAAAGCCCACACACGAGACCCGATTCCATTGGAGAGAACACTGCTGGGGCATCAGATAATAAAACCACAGGCACCTCAGGGGGAAGGGAAGGGGGGGCACCTCAGCCACATGAGTCCACGACGCCAGATCCACGAGGGGCCTCCATGCCCACTGTACCATCCTGGGGAGTGCAAAGCCACAGTCCCACAAGTCTTTTCAGTGGGTGGATTGCCCACTGTACCATCCTGGGGAGTGCAAAGCCACAGTCTCACAAGTCTCTACAGTGGGTGGATTGCCCACTGTACCATCCTGGGGAGTTCAAAGCCACAGTCTCACAAGTCTTTTCAGTGGGTGGATTGCCCACTGTACCATCCTGGGGAGTGCAAAGCCACAGTCCATCTGGTGGATTACAGACTCCACTGGTCATGGAGGAGGCATGGTGCCCAGATTGCTTCGTGAAGCCCTGCCCGACACAGATCCGGCCCTGCCAATGGGCCAGCGGTGCTTGAGATGAAGGGCCCAGCGGAGCGGTGCTTGACAGGAAGGGCCCAGCGGAGCGGTGCTTGAGATGAAGGGCCCAGCGGAGCGGTGCAGAGACGGCAGGGCCCAGCGGAGCGGTGCTTGACAGGAAGGGCCCAGCGGAGCGGGGCAGAGACGGCGGGGCCCAGCGGAGCGGTGCTTGAGATGAAGGGCCCAGCGGAGCGGTGCTTGAGATGAAGGGCCCAGCGGAGCGGTGCTTGACAGGAAGGGCCCAGCGGAGCGGTGCTTGACAGGAAGGGCCCAGCGGAGCGGTGCTTGACAGGAAGGGCCCAGCGGAGCGGTGCTTGACAGGAAGGGCCCAGCGGAGCGGTGCTTGACAGGAAGGGCCCAGCGGGGCGGTGCTTGACAGGAAGGGCCCAGCGGGGCGGTGCTTGAGATGAAGGGCCCAGCGGAGCGGTGCTTGACAGGAAGGGCCCAGCGGAGCGGTGCAGAGACGGCGGGGCCCAGCGGAGCGGTGCTTGAGAGGAAGGGCCCAGCGGAGCGGTGCTTGAGATGAAGGGCCCAGCGGAGCGGTGCTTGAGATGAAGGGCCCAGCGGAGCGGTGCTTGAGATGAAGGGCCCAGCGGAGCGGTGCAGAGACGGCGGGGCCCAGCGGAGCGGTGCTTGAGATGAAGGGCCCAGCGGAGCGGTGCTTGAGATGAAGGGCCCAGCGGAGCGGTGCTTGACAGGAAGGGCCCAGCGGAGCGGTGCTTGAGATGAAGGGCCCAGCGGAGTGGTGCAGAGACGGCGGGGCCCAGCGGAGCAGTGCTTGACAGGAAGGGCCCAGCGGAGCGGTGCAGAGACGGCGGGGCCCTGTTCAGCGGTGCTTCTCACGGCGGGGCCCTGTTCAGCGGTGCTTCTCACGGCGGGGCCCTGTTCAGCGGGGCCCTGTTCAGCGGTGCTTCTCACGGCGGGGCCCTGTTCAGCGGTGCTTCTCACGGCGGGGCCCTGTTCAGCGGTGCTTCTCTTGTGTTCCTAGGGAAGCAGATCTGGCCAATCATTCCCGCTCAGTCGCCATCCGACCTATCGCTTGCGGGGCCCTCCTGTGCTGGACTCGTGGGCCCCTGGGTGTCCTCCGTCACACCCCAAATGGGGCTGGTGGGGCCCTCCTGGGCAGCTCGCCTGCTGCCGGACTTCTTCGCCTTGCTGCCCTTGCCTTCCTTGGAAGAATCTCTGGGGCCCTTGCCTCCCTTGGAAGAATCTCTGGGGCCCTTGCCCTCCTTGGAAGAATCTCTGGGGCCCTTGCCTCCCTTGGAAGAATCTCTGGGGCCCTTGCCTCCCTTGGTGGATGGGCCAGGTGACGGTGCAAGGCTGGTGTCCTTGGGGGCAGCCGTCTCAGGCCTGTGGCGCCGGCCCTTCCCTTTTTTGCTTCTTTTCCCAGGGGGTGGGCTGGCTGTCCCCTTGCTGCTGGCCGATGTTCCTGCCCTAGGAGCTGGTGGACTCCAATAGCCCTGAACGATGGTCCTAGTAGGTGCAGGGCTTGTGGTGGCTGAGGTGCTGGTTGGAGTCTTACGAGATGGAGGTGGTGTGTCAGTTGTTGGAAAGAGGTCAAGGTTGGAAAGGAAAATCAATTTAGAAAGACAGGGACGGGTAGTTGTAGTGGGTATGGGAGTGGAGGAAGAGGATGTGGTTGTAGGAGAGTCAAGTGTGCTGTCTTTGGGTGCAGGTGCTTGTGATGGAGGCTGTCGTGAGGTGGATGGCTGTTGGGTGGGTGGCTGGCTGCCTGCGTTTGTGTGGTTTGGAAGAGAGGGTGACAGACACACTGGGAGAGGACACAGGGGACGTGTAAATGGTAGTGGGGGTGGTGACTACACGTGTGCGGACTGTTCTGGTGGGTGTGGTGGTGATGGACGTACTGGCTGATGGTGCTGTGCATGCAGGTGTGAGTGGAGACGTCACAGGGAGGGAGGAGGGAGACGAGGAGGAGGGGGACACAGTGGAGGCAGTGGGTGTTGCTGTGTCTGCATGTGGATGTTGCTTGGGTGAATGCTTGTGTGATCTGTGGTGCTTATGTCTGGATGAGCTGCCCTTGGGTGTTGATGTGTGTGCAGGCTGGTCTGTAGGTGTGTCTGGGATAGGCAGAGGAACAGGGGAGTGGGACTGGGTTGAGGAAGTTGGAGGGGGAGGCTAGACACAGGGACAATTGCTGCCGTCAGTGCTGAGGCCAGAGCGTTGAACGATCGCTGATGGGCTGCCTGACCCGAATGAATGCCCTCCAGGTATGCATTGCTCCGATGCACCTCCCTTTCTACCCCCTGGATGGCATTGAAAAGGGTAGACTGCCCAACAATGAGCGTCTGGAGGAGGTCAATGATCTCCGCACTGAGGGCAGCAGGGGTAACTGGGGCAGGACCTGAGGTGCCAGGGGCGAAGGAGATGCCCGGCTTCCTGGCCGAGCGGGCACGGGGCGAAAGCTGAAGGGCTGCTGGGAGGGCGGAGCTGGTGCGCTGGGTGGCGGCTGTACCTGTTGTTGCGGTGGGCACGGATGTTGCCGCCACCACAAGGGAGCTCCCTTCCGAGGACGTGTCGGTGTCGCTGACGTCTCCACGGGTCCCCGTTGTGGAGCCCCCCTCGCCCTCCGTCTCATTGGTTGACTCGGAGTCGGTTGCAGGGCCCTCCGGGGCCATGTGAGATGCAGCTCCCTCGTGCGCCGATGCCACTTCTCCTCTGCCTGATGATGCTAATGCACACATGAACAGGAAAACCAAAAAAAAGGGGGGGGGAGAAGAAAGGAAGACATGTTGAGTGCATGCATTGGCGGCACCGTTGGCGGAGAGGACAGACACAGAAGCCCCCTGCACTACGCTGCGCACTCGGGGTACACTACTCAATGATAGTGACTTGGCCTACAAGTCTATGGATGACAAATGCACACATAGGTGAGCCCGGGCCATGGATAGCTGTACTTAGCACCCTACAGAGGTGGGGTGCGGGGGCACAGGGCCATGTCTAACGGAGGGGCCTAGCCTACAGAAACCGCCCTGGCCTAGAGATAGCCACAGCCCTCCTCCCCCACCCAGACGCCTCCACTGTGCGCTAATATAGCGGAATGTGCTGATACTCACCCCCTTGTGTCTGCTGTGATGTCCTCACGCGCCCATCTAAATCGGGGTAGGCCACCGCCAGGATCCGGGACATCAGGGGGGTCAATTGACGACTGGCACCCCTCCTACGTTGGGAGGCCATCCCCAGCAGAGCCTCGGCGGTCTTACTGCTCCCGCGGCGGATGTCCTCCCACCTCTTGCGGTAGTGGGTGCCCCGTCTGTTGTGGACCCCCAGGGCCCGGACATCCTTGGCGATGGCACGCCAAATGTCGATCTTCTGATGGGCGCTGACCTATGTGACATGTACAGGGTTGAAAAATAAAAATCTTCACTTTTCTGCATGGTCGATGTGCGCGGCCCCCCCTCCCCAACCTTGCCATGTGGCACATGCTCTCATCTGTCGTGCGTTGCACTCCTCATTCGCTCCCCTCCCCACCATCTTACATCTACCCCACTCAACACAGGCATAGCCCATACTACGTGCTCCCAGTGTAGTTACCTGTTGGTCTGGAGGACCGTAGAGTAGCGCATACTGGGGGAGGACCCCATCAACAAGTTTATCCAATTCCTCAGATGTGAAGGCAGGGGCCCTTTCTCCAGTCGCAGCAGCCATTGTCTCTTCCAGACCGAGTTCACAGCAGCACTTCAGTATAGGTCCTCTCCTGTGGATGATCAGGTCTCGAGTGATTAAGCAAGTAGAAAATGGCGGTCACGCCCGCGGCGGTGCGTACCGCGACCGACGGGCGCACATCGTCATTGGCTCCTGAGACCCATCGGGTTCAATGTTAACCAATGCTGCTTTGCGCCACGGTCTTCGACCGCCTACTGCCACGGTGTGCCACGCCAGCGCATTGATCTCACATCCCATTGTCACACTTCACAGGTCAGGCAGCCGCCATTTCAAGGGCCCACATGGCTGACTTTCTACGGCGTCACACAGGCCTAGGCCTTGCATTGCCACTCATACAAGCCATTCAATGCATAGCGAATCGTGTGATGTGCAAGCTGTGGTTACGTACCTGTGGGTTGATTGACTCTGTGCTCCATGTTGTCCTTCCTAGGCACCGTCCGCTGGGACTAGCGAGGAGATGGAGGAATCCTCCCGTGTACAGACCGCTGGTGGACCTGTCGACAATGGAAGAACGACATGTCATACTTACATACAGACTTGACCGAGCCACTATACAGGAACTGTGTGCCCAGCTGGAGCCAGACCTGATGTCCCCCATTCGCCAACCCACAGGGATTCCCCCTCTGGTGCAGGTTCTGTCAGTACTCCATTTTTTGGCAAGTGGATCATTCCAAACAACAGTGGCCATATCATCAGGGATGTCTCAGCCTATGTTTTCTAAGGTTTTGTCCAGAGTGTTGTCTGCCCTGATGAAATACATGCGGAGCTACATTGTTTTCCCTGAGGTGGGAGATTTGCCTACAGTGAAGAGTGATTTCTATGCCCTTGGACATATCCCCAACATCATTGGTGCCATTGATGGGACCCATGTGGCCTTGGTTCCCCCCAGTGGAAGTGAGCAGGTGTACAGGAACAGAAAAAGTTATCATTCTATGAATGTTCAGGTGGTCTGTTTGGCTGACCAGTACATCTCCCATGTAAATGCCAAGTTCCCTGGGTCAGTGCATGACGCCTACATCATGCGAAATAGCAGCATCCCTTATGTGATGGAACAGCTACAGAGACACCGTGTGTGGCTAATAGGTGACTCTGGTTACCCCAACCTGTCGTGGCTACTGACCCCAGTGAGGAATCCCAGGACAAGGGCAGAGGAACGTTACAATGAGGCCCATGGGCGAACTAGGAGGATTATAGAAAGAACCTTCGGCCTCCTGAAGGCCAGGTTTAGGTGCCTGCATATGACAGGGGGATCCCTAATGTACTCACCAAAGAAGGTGTGCCATATCATCGTGGCCTGCTGTATGCTTCACAACCTGGCTTTGCGACGCCAGGTGCCTTTCCTGCAGGAGGATGGTCCAGATGGTGGTGTTGTAGCAGCTGTGGAGCCTGTGGAGAGTGAAGAGGAGGAGGACGACGGGGACGACACAGACAACAGGGACACAGTGATACAACAGTATTTCCAGTAGCACACAGGTACGAATCAACCCCGCCATTTTACATTTACTTAAAGTCTCCTGCTTCTCTACTGTCTGAGTCCCCCCCCAGTTCCTGTTAACTGAGTTGTGACTTTCCCTTCCGTTTTCAGAGCTGTGGGCCCCACTGCGTGACCTCTGCTTTGTTTGCCCATGGACTACAGCTGTGTGACAGTGGTATGTTGTCATCACAATGTAACTGAACATTTTGGCACCGTTATGTCTAATACATTTGTTAAAAATACAAGCAGACTCCAGATTTTTTTAGTGCAAGAAGTGATTTAATTCAAGTGCTAAATTTAAGGGACATGATTGTAAAACGGGGATGGGTGATGGTGGAGTAATGTCCATGGCAGAGTCCAGTTCTCAGTCGCACAGGTGCATTGTCCATATGCCTGTGGAAGGATGGAGCAGGGGCAGTTCAAGGTTGGACAGGGTGACAATGTGGGACAGTGGGATGACATCAGGGGGTATCGTTTGCTGGCGGGGGTCTTGCAATCCTACTCTGTCTTCTTGTGAGATCTCAGGTTCCGCTTGCGGGGTGGTTCTTCTTCTGCAGGAGGTGGGGTTCTGGTGGCCCGTCGTTGTGTGGGGGCCTCCTGTCCACTAGGGCCGGCGGAGGTGGTAGACTGTTCCTGGTCCAGGCTAGTGACAGGGGCCCTTTGTGGTGCCACATGGTCCCGCAATGTGGTGACTATCTGGGTTAGGGCCACGACGATGGTCCCCATTGTGGAACTAATGTTCCTCAGTTCCTCTCTGAACCCCATGTACTGTTGCTCCTGCATGACCTGGATCTCCTGGAACCTGGCCAGTACCGTGGCCATCGTCTCCTGGGAGTGGTGGTATGCTCCCATGATGGAGGAGAGGGCCTCTTGGAGAGTCGGTTCCCTGGGCCTGTCCCCCCCCTGTCGCACAGCAGCCCTCCCAGTTCCCCTGTTTCCCTGGGCCTCTGTCCCCTGGACGGTGTGCCCACTACCACTGCCCCCAGGTTCCTGTTGTTGTTGGGGTGGTGGGTCAACCTGGGTGCCCTGTAGTGGTGGACACACCGCTGATTGACGTGTCCTGGAGACAGAGGCATGGGCCCGCTGGGTGGGAGCTGTGCTGGTGTTCCCAGAGGGGGTTAGGTATGGTGTAGCCTGTGGCTGTCTGTGGGGAACCGACTGTCCCGAGGTCCCCGATGGGCCGGGCTGGTCATCAGGGTCCAGGGAGACAGAGCTGCTGTCATCACTGGGGGCCTCTTCTGGGGGTGGGATGGACATCTTTGGACCCTACGTGGCGGTGTGGTGGCGTTCGGGTCCTGCAGGGGTATAAGAGTATGGTTATTGCTTCTGTGTGTGGCATTTCGTGTAATGGGTGGGTGGCCGTGTCCCCCAGTGCTGGCATTCCCTTGTGGGGGCTTTTGTGACGGTGGCTTGTGGGGGTGATGGGTGTGTGCAGTGGGCATGCTTTGGGGATGGGTGTCCATGCTTTGGGGACGCACGCAGGGCTAGGTTTTGGGATGGGTGGGATGTGATGGTGAGCCATTTGCAAGGAGTTGGTGTGATGGGGGTGGGGGTGAGGGTGGGGGTATGATTTGGCATGCAGGTGGGGTGGGGGGAATGGAGTAGTGAAGATTTGACTTACCAGAGTCCATTCCTCCGCCTACTCCTGCGAGGCCCTCAGGACGCAGGATGTGCAAGACTTCCTCCTCCCATGCTGTGAATTCTGGGGGAGTAGGTGGGGGTCCGCCGCCAGTCCGCTGTACCGCGATGTTGTGCCTTGATACCATGGAACGCACCTTCCCCCGTAGGTCGTTCCACCGCTTCCTGATGTCGTCCCGATTGCGTGGATGCTGTCCCACAGCATTGACCCTGTGCACTATTCTGCTCCATAGCTCCATCTTCCTGGCAATGGTGGTGTGCTGCACCTGTGCCCCGAAGAGCTGGGGCTCTACACAAACTATTTCCTCCACCATGACCCTGAGTTCTGCGTCAGAGAACCTGGGGTGTCTTTGGGGTGCCATGGGGTGGTGTGGATGAGGTGAGGGGTGGTGTATGTGTTGTAGAGTGTGGTGAGTGTGGTGGTGTATGGTGTTTTGTGCGTGGAAATTGTGTGGGTGATGTTGTGATTTGCCTCTGTGTGATGGTGTACTCTATGCTGTGCTCTCTCTCTCTGTCCTTCACTCGCAATTGTGGTCGTAGGGGTTTGTGGGTGATGTGGGTGTGTGTTTTATAGTTAATTGGGTGTGTGGGAGTGGTGTGTGTATGTGTCTCAGGTGTGTGTATTTTGAATTATCCAATGTGGTAGTGTTTTGTAAAGGTGTGTGTATTTTGACCGCGGCGGTGTGTACCGCCAATGGAATACCGCGGTTGAAAGACCGCTGCGGGGATTTGCGGGTCGGAATGGCATGGGCGTATTTCTGTTGGCGTGACAGTGGTGGTTTGGTCATCGCCAGTTTCCCGCTGACCTTTGGTGTGACGGACTTTTGTGGATGTCGGGTTTTTGGCGGTTTGCCAGTTGCGGGTCAGAATGACCGTGGCGGTTTCCCGCGGCCGCGGCGGTGTTATGGCGGCCTTCTGGCCGGCGGTAAGCGACTTTTACCTCCGAGGTCGGAATGACCCCCCAAGTCTTGAGAGGGATCACACCAAGTCATGAGAGGCACTCATGATTAGCCCAGAGGCACCCATGATTAGAACAGAGGGACTCGTGATTAGAATACAGGTCTCCTGCTTCTGAGGTTGCCTGTAGACTATATTAAGTATTGAATGCTGACTTAGATTTTTAAACTGTTTTAAATGAATGTGTTTTAGTTTGCAGTCTAACTACATGAATGTGTTTGTTCATATTACGTTAATTTCATTACATAGGTATTCTGTAGCGTTCCACACCTCTGGGGCTTTCATGGCTGTGGAGTAAATACTTCATGAATGAAGTGGTGGTAAAGCTTCTTTATTGAAAAAAGGTAGAGCAGATGAAAGGGCCTGTCCTGCCATTTGATTAATTTTGTTTGACCAATGACTTTGTGTTTCACCACTGCGCATATTAGTTGCTCAATGTTCACCAGTAGCACATTGTATGTTTTGTTTAGTTGAGCCGCCTATTGGCTTTGACATTGCATTAGCCATTACATTCTGTATTCTGCCTATTGGCTTTGACATGCTGTATTCAATTTAGCCGCCTATTGGCTTTGACATGCTATTAGATATTCTGCCTATTGGCTTTGACATGCTGTATTCAGTTTAGTTGCCTATTGGCTTTGACATGATATTTGATATTGCATTTTGTATTCAGCTCAGCTGACATTCTGTATCCAGCTTAGCTGCCTATTGGCTTTGACATGATATTATATATTGCATTTTATATTCAGCTTAGCTGCCTATTGGCTTTGACATGATATTATATATTACATTCTATATTCAGCTCAGCTGCCTATTGGCTTTGACATGATATTAGACATTGCATTTTGTATTCAGTTCAGCTGCCTATTGGCTTTGACATGATATTATACATTGCATTTTGTATTCAGCTCAGCTGCCTATTGGCTTTGACATGACACTAGATATTGCATTTGATATTTAGGTTAGCTGCCTATTGCCTTTAGCGTGAAGTTAGACATTGCAGTTGAGAATCCAAGCTGTATTTTTCCAAGCTGTGTTTTTGCACAAGATGAACCAAGATGTTTTTCTTCTCACAGTAGACTAGACCTGATAAGAGAGGGTACATTGGTTGTTTTTCTCTCCGCTTGAGCTTGGGAAGAGGAGTAGTCTAGGAGATCTGGCCAGTCTCCAAAGGCTTGCGTAGTTTTCCCGAGTCTGAGAGGAGGGGGCACACCTTTGTAACGAATGTCACAGGCTTCAGAGAATTAGATTCGAATCTGCCTGACTTCGTGCTGGAGCTTGGCGCCAGTTGCCAGCATCCCGTGTGGGTAGATAAATCTCTTTCTCGCAGCTGACAGGGAGTCATCAGCTTGCAGACCCTAGAAAGATGAAGCTGTAAATAGTTTCTCACACGGTGAAGTATTTGTTTTGCTTTGCATTCAATATCTTATAAATATAACCTGCTGTGTATATTGCAAACTGATATATTTTGTTTTCATTGACGTGTGCTTGAAATCTACTGATCCGTCATTCACGATATTGCGGCTAGAAAAGAATTAACAACAATAAAAGTCTTCTTTGAACTCAGAAGTGCATTTCTGGTATGTTATGTAAGTGCTAAAAACTAGATAAGAGCAAAAGCACTACAGGGCCAACACGTTTACTTGGTACAGCAAGCAATCTTCAACTGACAATGATAACATTCTATATTACCTGATAACATTCAACAATGATCCTATTACCATTCCAAATGTCATTATGGTAAAACAAGAATAAAGTAGACAATACATCTCCTGCCTTAAATTAATAAAAATATATCTTTTCATACGAGGAAGAGAAAAAATATCAAAATAGAACAGATGGAACTAATACATATCCTAAATTAAAACAAAATGTCCCTGTTTCAACTGACTTCTAGCCTAGGAAAAAGTAACAATATCACATATAAACCCTCTCTCTTATTCTGTAACATAGGGCCTCATTACGAGTGTGGAGATCTGGAGGCCAGACTCGCAGTGGCATACGGACTGCCGCCAAATGCGTCCGTCCGAGCGCCACATTCTAACAGTGGAGGTTGTGCCGCAGTCGGACTGCCAGCACCACCAGGATTAGTTGTGGCAGTCCTAATCCACCAGGGCTGTGCTGCAAGCAGCGCTGCCCTGGGGATTACGACTTCGTTCTCTGCCAGTGATTTCATGGTGGTAAAAGGCTGGCAGAGAACAGGTGCAGGGAGCCTCAGGGGGGCCCCCTGCACTGCCCATGCACTTGGCATGGGCAGTGCAGCCCCCCCTGGCCAGCACGTCACAATGTTCACTGTCTGCTTTGCAGACAGTGAACATTGCGAGGGTGCTGGTGCACCCTGTGCACTACAGCATTGCCACTGGCTCTGTTACGAGCGGAGATAATGATGTAGGCCATTTCCCGCTGGGTCAGCGGGTGGCAACTGAGGTCCACCTACTGACCCAGCGGGAAACTCATAGTGGGCCCAGCAGGGAGGCTGCCACAATGGCGACAACCTCTCCGTCAGAATTTCAGTGGACGGCCTTTTCCATCCACTGAAATCGTAATAAGACCCATAGTCTTGCAGATACATAGGACATTTGATTACTCTACCAAATTTGCTATTAGATGGTGTTCCTGAACATTTTTGATTATGTTTCTCTTCTGAACTGGAAACAGAGTCCTGAATTAAGTCTTCTCTCTCATCACTCAAAAGTATAGATTTATTAGGAATCTCATCACCTTCTAATTTGTGTGAATCCACCCAAATATACATAATTGGATATCTCCCACTTGTTATCTTTACACTTCACAAAACTACTCATATGCCACACGTCCATTGCTCAACTTCGCAAAATTATTAAAGTATGTCTAAAACTTCTAAAGGATCACAATATTAGCTTTCTCCTTTCTTAACTTTAAATGGTAGCTTAACACGCACCACATCAAATTATTTTGCTCCCCTCTTCCTGTCCTCATATTCTTTGTATGACACTTGTGCTTTCAAAATGTTTCTTTTTACCCCGGTAGGTGACCATCTATTTAATCTAGAGTTAACCTACCACCCTTGATTGTCCTTTGTGAAAGGATCTCTCCCCCTCATGATGGTAAATGGACTGTATTCTGTAACAGTTGGGGTGATACAATATATCCACTGTTTTCTTAACACTGGATTTTCAACTTAAAAGAATCTTTACAATTAGCAAAGAGTAAAAACTTATTACGCAATTAAACCTGGTCACTTCTAGTTTGTCACTGTTTATGTTCTATGCCATTATGCTTCAGAAAATTTCCACATCCACACTTTTAAACTGCACTCCATTGTCAGTTATCACCCTTTTGGACAGTCCTTCCCTTTGGAATTACTCATCCAAACACAACACATTTTCAGCACTGGCCTTAAACTTCTGGCCATTTTGAAAATTACTCCATTGCCACAAGTACATACCATTTTATTCTATCATTGGTCCCACAATATCAACCCCTATAGGTTTCCATGCCATTTCAGGACATGGAACTGGAGAAAGTGGTGGTTTCAATACAGTGCGATTTGCCTGCTTCCATGCATACATTATATTGTCTAATTATCCTCTCTACCTCCACATCTAGTCCAGGCCACCAATATATTTGATTGTTCTCTTACTCTTAACTATACCTAGGTGTCCATCATAACAAAACTTAACAACAGACTTTTTCTAAAACCCCTGGGCGGGATCATTCTATTTCCTCTCAATACACTGTTGTGTATCACTGATAATTCACAATGCACATCCCAATTTTTTTTTTAAAAACAGAATCCAATGTCCTTTTCTCTGGCCATCCTTTCTGTACAAAATCCTTAAGATTCCTTGGAATAGGATCATTCATGCTAGCATCCACCTATTCCTTGCTGCTGATAGCATCCCCTCTATTTCCTGCAGCCCATGCTACACTTATTACTTCCCAATCACCTTGATTTTGTCCAATGGCAACGGTATCCTACTTAAGCAATCTACAACTTTATGTTTGACAGTAGGAAAGTAAACCAATGTGTACCTGAAATCCAATAGTTTTATGGACATCCTTGGAATTCTGAAGTTTGCTTTTAGAAGACCGTATGCAGACAAGACTTTTAAAAGTGGTTTATGATCCCACCTCATTTCTACTCCACACAAAGGGGGTTATTACAACTTTGGAGGAGGGGTTAATCCGTCCCAAAAGTGACGGTAAAGTGACGGATATACCACCAGCCGTATTACGAGTCCATTATATCCTATGGAACTTGTAATACGGCTGGTGGTATATCCGTCACATTTGGGACAGATTAACACCTCCTCCAAAGTTGTGATAGCCCCCAAAGTGTCTAAGATTTTCGAACCCCCAGGCTACTGCAAGTGTTTCGTTTTCAATTACAGAATACTGTTCTTCCTCTGGTGACAATGCTTTTGACGCAAATACTATAGTACATTCTTTACCTTCTGATTTGCTGACTCAGTACAGCTCCAAACCCTTTATTACTTGTGTCTGTAGTTACAGTACAAATGTGTTTTTATTGTCAAAACCATATACATTTTTTAGCCTTGCATATTTCATCCTTTGTGTTCTCAAAGTCATTTTATAAAACCTCTGTCCACACGAATTTGCATTTATCCTTTAAAAACTGTCTCAAATTGGATGTTTTGCCTGAATAATTATTTACACATTTTGCATAAAATTTCACCGACCCGAAGAATGATCTTAACTCATCACAAGGCGATGGTGCATCTTTTACCACATTCATAGATTTCTTTTGGGGTTTTATACATTCTGCTGTGATTTCACGCCCCAAATAATTATAGGCTGGGACTCCAAACTTGCAGTTTTAAATTTCTGCTGTCAAACCGCTCTCATGCAACCTTGCTAGCACACTATTCAGACTGACATGATGTTGTTCTTTACTCGCCCTCCGCCCCCACACCTCTGGTCCAGGATGTCATCTTGAAACAAATTATGCATGGCACGTCCTTAAATACCTTATGCATTAACTTTTGAAATATAGCTGCTGCAAAGGAAAAGTCACATAGGAGGCATACATATTGAGAACATCTTTGTGGTGTCATAAAAGCGGTTACGTTTTTAATCTCATCATGTAGCTTTACCTGACGGTACGCAGGCGATAAGTCGATAGATGTGAACCATTTCAATCCTGTCATCAGTGCAAGCATCTCATTCACTTTAAGAAGTGGGACTTTTGCCACAACAATGTTTCTATTCAACTTCTGAAAATCAACATATAAGTGGATCTCACCATTGGCTTTAGAGGCAACAGCCAATAGCGCAAACCACTAAGCTGCCTCCACTTCCTCAATGATTCATCCTTTAAGTATCCTTCCAGTCACGGCACCAATTTTCCCTGAAAAATATTTCTGGAAAATCATTCTTGAATTTGCCACCTTGTCGTTCACTTTCTTCCTTGACCAATTCTTGTTCTACACCATTGGGGTCTAGTATAATGTCAGATTCTCTCTGATCAATCTACCCCAACATGGACGGACCCTTTTCCACCACATAGTTTACCAATTGCCTTTCTCCCCTTAAATTCAAAATGTACCTTCCTGTTACCCATCGTGGTTATTGGCTCCCCAGTAAATCTTTCTGGAGTCACATCTGAAGGATTCAAGAACATACCCAGAACTCCCATTAACTTTTCTTCCCATACTTTCCTATCAATTATTGTAGAGGTTGATCCAGAGTCTGCCACAATGAGTATTTCCACTCCTCCCAAAATTATATTACATACAGGTTTATTTCTAGACTGTATGCCAAGGTGGTTTACGTCATTTTCACTGTTCCTTTCCTTGGTGAAAGTGACATCCTTAATAAATAATACACAATCATAATCTTTAGAAGTACACTCTCCTGCCGATAATACGGATTCTGAGTCTGTGTTCAACTCCTCTTTAATTATAGCAACATTTTTGGTATTTTTCCCTTTCCTACACACCTTAGCAAAATATCTCTTAATTCTGCATTCCCCACATTTCTGATTTTTCGCAGAACATTTTTTACTGTATGCCAGGTGATCCTTACTGCCACAGTAGTAGTTTGGTGTTGTGAAGTTACTCTTTTTGAGTTCATCCTGGATTTGTGTATCTTTCTTTTTCTAACTTTGTGAACAATATATTTCTGAAATTCTTTTGCATCAATTATAAAAGCTTTAGAGCACTTATTAGAAATGTCTGCTTTTTTAACTATAGCTACGACCTCTCCTAGTTGAGATTCCACATACACCCACAACCTTTCTTGTATACGTTTATTATTTACATGCATAATTATCTGATTTCTTATCAATTAGTCATGTAATGTGCCAAATCTGCAAGCCAATGCACTTTTTTTTAAGATCAGATACATACTCCTTAATAGTCTCTGTTTCACTCTGTTGTCTTCTGAAAAAAGTATGCATGTCAATTGCAATGCATACAGATGTTGAATGGTACTTGTCTACGTCTTCCAATGCATTAAGAAACACATCAGGGTTGATAGCAGTCCAAACCTGTTTTTTCATAGAATTGTATACCTCGAGACCCTGTGGCCCTACAGAATGTAAGAGAATTTTATTTTTCTTGGTTTGAGACAAATCAGCATCCTCAATAGTATCCACATAGTTCAGAAAGTACTCCTTCCAATCATGATACTTAATGGGAGGATCATCTGCCGTTGTCAAGAAAGGTTGTGGCAGAGTAAGCGAAAAAGTTTGAGCTGCACAGATTTGAACTCTCGGCGTATGAACCACAATATTATTTTAATATTATTATACTGAAAGGCTGTATCTTTTAAAATTAGAAAATCAAGATTACAAATAAATGGTAACGGAATATTCAAGTCAGCGTGGAATTCCTTCTTCCTGAACAGCGTACCCGATCTGCACTCTAAACTCAGAGCGTTCACCAAATATTCGTTCTTTACATTTTTTAACGGATCCCCTGCAGCATTTATATCAGTAGTGTAGACTCAATTGAATATAATCTCACTTGAAAATAGCCTCCAACGTGCTGAAGTCACGCCGCCTTCCTGATGTGCAGTGTGCGTTCCCAGCCCACAATGTCTCAATGATGCAGAAGCCACCTGGGAGGTCTGATGCTTGCCGTATTCAGTATTCAGTGCTGGAGCTGCACACACCAAGGTTCCAATGCCTGAGGTAAGCACGCTCGGCTGTAATGGTTAAATATGCGCAATGGGGTTGAGCACATATAAATGCTGTAAGTATGCTCTGCAAACTTGTATTAGCTCCCAGCCTTTGTTTTCACTACTGGCAGAACTTCTCCGTAGCAGAGGATGGTATAAACTTGCTCACTACCACTTTGTGTCGTAGTGCCTTTCTATACAGTACTCAGTCTGAACTTGCTGTCCGTGCTCCTCTCCATATAATCAGCTCGTCGCTAAAATTGTGAGTAAATACTTAACATTAACCAAATATCTTATTTCGTTTCATAAACGTAATACTGATCTGCATGTTTCTCTGTGGCTTCCCAACCAAGTTACTCTTCCTAGCAAAGGATGCAGGAAATAAGACAGTATACAAATTCAATATAAACAACGTTTCTTTCTCTATATGTAAAAAACAAGAAGTCCATTTGGAGGTTTCTTTCTATGATTATGCTTAATACCTCATATAAAGAGGTATTGAAAAATTAAATGTAAACGTGTAGCTGTAGGTTGTTTCCAATAAATTTATTATGAAAGAAGTCTTTGTTAAAAAAGTATTATAAAATAAAACTCAGTGTGAGGCTGCAGTCTTTAACCATTAGGTTAGTCCCTCTGCATCATGTTCTGATTGCTTAGCCAAGATCCATATATATTACATTTATACAACTTTACAACTACATAAAAAAATTCTTGAAGTCTGTTCAGTTTATCACTACAAGAATCACCTGCAAAGAGGCGCTGATCACTGCGCTCCAGAAATTCACAAGGAGAGAAAGGCAGTGGGCCAGCGAAGTGACTTCCTATGTCCTGTCATTTTGATGTACAAACTCAAAAATGAATGTTTGCACATTAGGCAAAGGTTACAACCAAGCTCTACTCATCTGTCCAGCACTATGAGTATGACCCACATGACGGAAGCCTGGGGCTGGCGATATTTTTCTTGGATACACCCACCACCGGAATGCTGACATCGTAGTCCCAAGAGTGACGGATATAATTGTTGAGGTGAGCTCCCAAAAGGCGAGAAAGTACCTGTTCTGTTCAATTCATGCATAGAATGGCTATCTGATTACCTCTTGTTTTGGGCCCTCTCCAATTGCCTGTTGATCACAGCATAGTGGTTATGGGTTCTCCTCATTGTCTGCTGGCCATGTGACCTGGATATGATACGGCTTTAGGTCCTCAGCTGAAACAATATCAGGGGCATTGCTCATGAGGTCGCGGCCCCGGAAGGACTTGGGGAAAGCAATGACATCACGAATGCTTGATGCTCCCACAATGAGGGAAACTAATCGGTCTAGCCCTAAAAAACACAAATTATGGGACAACATGATTCTGTGAACATCAGCATATTTATATTTTTTTATAGCCCATAATACATTCAACAAAAGAACCCATGCTCAAGAATGGCTCCCGTCTCAAAATTGCTACCTACAAGAAAAAGTCCATGAATGGAACAACTTTTTCTATTCAAGCAGTCAAATTATGGAATTCCCTACCCACAAACATAAGACCCAACGATAATCTCCACCTCAGAAGACTAGCCAAGAGATGACTCTGCCCCACATGACGACTATACTAACAATTCAAGGATATACCTCAACAGTACACTCAGACATGAAAAGGAATATGGCTCTCGTTATACAAGTATGTCATTGTACTTTGCACTATGCCTCATATTATAATTAGATTCATTTAAATAAATATGTGTATATCAGACCATGTCAAATTTAATGTATCTATGTAAATATTGGTGCACATTTAGAGGGTTATGCCTGCTTCCTTTAACTACAATAAGTGGCATATGTATATTTATGTATACCTAAGTTAATTACACTTATCTGAACCATGGGTTTAATCAAGCTTAACTTTACCAAGCATCATGTGTATTACATATATATAAAATATGTTTGCACTGATGGTGTTATAATTGCAATAAGAAGAAAACATTAACTTTTGGAGCCTGCGATGCTGTCTTTCCTGACTGTGGATAAGCAGAACAGATTATATATATATATATATATATAAATATAAATATCTTGCTATAAAAAATTACCCTTCCATCCTTCCCATCTCTCCCCCCTTCTGACTCATCCCAAACCTTTATGACTAATGTAATCTCTCAAATATCCTTCTCAAACTTTCGTCCCACCTTTGGCCATCTCACCCAACTTACAAGCACACATGATCACGGCTTACAAAAACAATTAATTCTTCCCCTTTACAAGTCAAATTCATTCACATCATTCTATTCCTCCTCCAAACTTGCCCTTTTTAAACCCATCCCTATCATTGATGAAATAAAAAAACAAATGTAACACAACCAAATACACAAGAAAACACACATTTTTTCTTTTATTTTGCTAACTACTAATCCTGGGTTCTTGAGTAGCAGCCTACTCACAGAAAGTGTGCTTCACTGCCTCATCAAGGGTTATAAGTGCTATATAAATACATTTACAATAATTATTGTATAGTAACAGCCGCTTTTTATAGCACTTGCAATACCGTTCGATTTCCGTCTTCTAGTGAACTTATATTACCAGTCGAGCAAGACCAGACTTTTGAACGATGAACTCAGCCCCACCTTCTACCAAAACTGTGAGTCTACTGCCTAAGCCATAAACTGGTATGCAAGAACAGGTATTGGGGATTTACGCGGTGTTGAGTTGATATGGACAGTAGTAAGGTAACAAGCTTGCTGTACTTTTTCTGTACTATGCAGACAAACAGCTTTTGATAAGTGTCTAAAAGCAAAATTATCTGGATGTGAATCTGGTTCATGCTTAGCAGTTCATTTTTGGTACATTTTTCTTTTTTGTTGGTGTGTCATCCGGTCTTGGCCCCCGCTACCTCTGCTAGGTTTTATGGTCTGGCCTGACAGTGAAGCTGTGCCAATTTTTTTTTTTGAGAATCACAAGGAGAGAGGCTTTGGCTCCACCCACATGTTGAGAGCCAGGAGTACATGTTTTGATCGGGCAGAGGTTGTATGCTATCAAAAAAAAGTGCTTGCCCTCCCCACAGCTGTGATCATTTTATTTATCCAGCTGCTTGAGCTTGAAGTTTCAGAGGCACCCACATTATGCTGTAATGCTAATAAAAGTGTCTCAGATAACTAGATAATTTATGTTGTTTTTCTCTGGTAGCAGCACAGATGGAAGAAGGGCAGTCATAAACCTATAGGGATTTTTTAGCTCTGGCTTGACAGGGCAACTGTTAACTGACCTTTTAACCTAAACCAATATATATATTTATTTTTTAATTGTTTTTATTCAAGATTTTATGAGCATACATGGCAATGGGTCATCCAAGATATTGATCAAATCATGATTACAAATTGTTCATACAGATCGCAATACAGTGAAGTACATTGCCTTTTATATCTCTTTATGTAATAATAATAACCTAACAATTTGTGTAGCCACATTAATTTATGCCCTTCAGGTTGATTTCTATCTTTTTAATCAAGTTTTTAAGCTGGAGCAGTCTTGCCTCATACAAAAAGATGCCTCAGGATGGCCCCGATTCTTAGTGCATAAAGAAGCTCTCTTGAATGGACTGTTCTCATTGTTTTCCCCCAAAGATTAAACACAGGAGTGTGGGGTCTTCCATTGATTGCAAAATATGAAATCTTGCTGTTAATGTTGCAATAAAAAAGTATTTCTTTGAGTACTTCAACGGACCCAGAATGATTGGATGTACCAAAAAGTGCTTCCCTTGGACTGGGGAGTAAAGATACCTGAAGCTTTATGCTAATTGAATGAAAAACTTGGCTCCAAAATTTAGTGATATCCAGGCAAAGAAAGCAGACATGAAGCCAACTCCCTACTGTGTAATGACATTGAAAACAATTGCTTGGTATTGATAGAGCCATCTTATTCAGTTATGCAGGAGTATAATAGAGCAACCACTTTAAAAAGAATGCAATTAATTTTTTTTTTACTCCTTTTAAAGCTTTGCACGAAGAATTGTTATGATGCTTCCATGTTGGAAGATCGAAAGCACAGGTTGAAGCAGCTGCTATCAGGCTTAGTGCGGCAGGAAGAGCTCTAGCTGACAATTCTTCAAGAAGGATACTATACCAAATACCGATCCCTGTCTGTTTCTGAGCCCACATAGCTTATGTAATTTTAAACTTTAATGATTCGGTTGAATACTGGCCTACGGAACCCATAGATTGGATAAAATGGCCTATCTGAAAATAGGAAAAACGTATACGTGCTGGAATATCTGGATTAGTAATATGAAGTTGTTGCCACGATATAACACTATCCCCTCTTAGAAAGTCATGCAATTTTCCTAGATCCAGATTTTCCAAGTTGTTTAGAGGTTTCGTAGACAGAGGTACCCCCGAATGCAGTGGCTCCCCTTAGGGAAATGGTTGAATGATAATGAGTAAAATGAAAGTTCTGAACCTCTAGACCAAAAGAAATTAGGGATCTTATATCTAGTATGCTTCGGAAACCATGGCATTTTGAGAAAGTGAGCTAGTTGAATATTATATTCCAGAAGCATCTGCTTTGAGTAGAAGTTTGAATCAACATGGGATATAGAGGCAGCTTTTACAATCCAGTCTATGTATGTTGCTTCATAATATTTTTATAATGGGGTAAGGCTAGGCCACCGTCTTCTGCAATCAGCTGGACTGTCTCGAGTTTGGTACGAGTTTTTTATTTGACCAAATGAATTCCTGCGTGAATTAAGTTAAGATACTTAAAAAACTTTTGAGGAACCTTGATTATAACATTTGAAAATATAAACAAAAATAAGGGCAATATCATCATTTTTATTAGGGCAATACGACCTATGATCGTTAAGGGTGTGCTCTGCCATTTGAGCATAAGAGCCAGCGCTTTCCTAAGAGTAGAGAGATAATTCATTGAATAGAGATCAATTATATTTGAAGAAACATATATATCAAGATATCTAATAGGATGGGGAGTCCAATAGTTAACTCAATTGAATTAATTGAGATGTTGGCCTCCGTCCCTTGATACAGGTTTGAAAGAAATTGGACTAGATTATGTGGGAAATTTAAATCTTCGAAGCACTGCAAAAAGAAGCTCCCATTGTACTAAATCGAAGGCTTTTTCCGCATCAAGCATAATTATAGCTGCTTTGATTTTGTTCACTGAATAATAATCAATAGCTTTGAGCAGGAAATTTGTGTTGGTGGAGATAGATCTTCCTGGGAGGAATCCACACTGATCGTGGTGTATCCAACCATGAGCTCAAGGTGTTATACAGGCTGCCCAGACTTTCATAAGTATTTTATAGTCACTATTAAGAAGACTAATCGGACGATAAGAATCCATTTTTTTGCTAGGCTTATCTTTTTTAAGAAAACTGACTATTACTGCCCAAGTAAATGAGGTTGGTACTTTTTCTCCATCGAGTATTGCATTGAAAAGTGCGGCTAGGATCGCTGTTATCTGGGATGCTAGAATCATATATAATTCTGCTGGAAGACCATCTTCCCCTGAAGCTTTACCAGTTGGAGATTTCTGAATGGCTTCGGCTACCTCCAACTTGGTAATTGGATGTAATAATGCAGAGTGCAGCTCTTGGTTTAATCCCGGTAGAGAGACTGCATCAAGATATACGTTGATAAGCTCATTGCATATGGCTGTCAGGATTATAAAGTTTTTGATAATGCACTAAAAAGACCCATCCTATCTCCTTAGCCTGGTCAACCTAACGTCCTAGAGATTCGTCAAAAATAGATTTGATTGGGGAAGCATTCTGAAGTTTTTTAATATAATGCGCTTGATATTTGCCCACATGCTCACTCTCTTCGTAATGCTGTTGAAAGCATGTATTGTGATTAACGATCTCTTGTTCTAAGAAAAAAATATTCAATTGACTTTTGGCCTCTTGGAGACAAATCCCTGACCTACGGTCACTTCCTACATGATGTTGGTATGCAGCATGATTAAGTTCTTGCTGAAGCCTACTCACTTTTTCTTTCCTTGTTTTATTAAAAAGGCCTTGAAAGCTATGGCTTCCCCTCTTATGTGCGCCTTGCATGACTCCCAGACTGAAAAGATAGAAGCGGTTGCTTCATTTCTAGTTAAAAAATCAACAACAGAAATTTTAAGAACAGAGATCCAATCTTGATTCATTAATAATGATTTAAACCAATATTATTCTACGTTTTTTTGATCCAATACAAAGAAATATTAATTCCCACATTGTTTACTTGTAAAGCTTCAAATTACCATACAACATTCCTTTAAAGCCAAATCTATTGACATTTTCAATTCTTGTTGTTTAGAGTTTCCCATTTGGGCACTACAGCACCTCTAATGCCAAAGTTGGCATTGCAAAACTGGCTGATGATCAAAAAGTTACACAACAACCTTTGCCTCAAAATAGGACTGCATCCATTTGCAGTGTATCATATTGCTGCACGTATGAGGGCAAGCATGGCATACTCATTCTTTTTGTGCAAAATGATGTTAACTCCTTGTGATTTGCTTTTTTCACAAATGTGAATGAAGTAGTTATTTGGAAATTGTAGCTTTCCTTATAGTATGCAAAAGCAGCAGTTCAGAAAGTCTTGGGGCAATTGATATGTTACTTTCACTATTATTTACCATAAACAATTTCTGTAGTACTTTTACATAGATTAGCTTTATTTTCTCCACTGAATTATTCCTTGTTTTTTATGTAAGAGAGTGAAGTCTCATAAACAGTGTGTTTCCCTCTATTGCCCGACATTCGGATCTTCAGTCATTTTAAATTCTTCACATTTTGTAAACATCAAAACTTTCAGAACTGTGGAAAAGAGAGCCAGAGAAAGGTCAGAGGATTACGTGATTGGTTGTCTGTCACCGAGTGATGCCTAATGAAAATGTCACTCCATGTCAGTAGCTACCATATTGGGTTTGTACTTGACCAAAATGTATCGAAAGCTCTTCGGCATGTTTATCTGTATGAATATTAGAACATTCAGTAAGACAATGTGGAAGGGAATTATATTGTACCATACCCGTCAGCAACAAATGAAAATGAACAAAGGATAATGGGACGTAAAAGTTATGTGAAAATATACGTTAAAACATACCCTTTTAAACTAACAAAACCAATGAAATTCACCAGTTCTAGTTATCTCAAGTTTGTCCAAAGCCAAAGCTTGTTGTTTGTAACGTTGTGTTCCTTGCCGTCAATTTTCTAAAAGGTTTAGTATCAATTGTATTTTCTCTGATGTACACCAACAGATCTAAGAAATTGACTTCGGTATCACTGATGGTGCTCATAAAATATGCATTCAAAAGGTTGTCATTAGTATCTCGAATAAAGGCTTTTGCACATTCAAATGAATCTTTCCAAATAACAAAAAGGTCGTTTATATAACAAACCTATAAGATTACATCTTCATTCCATGACTTTGCATGATCACTTAAGAGCACCTGCTCCTCCCATTTGCAAACATATGAAAACGAGCTTAGCTGGGGCAACGCAAGTGTCCACTGCTGGAACCCTCACTTGACAAAACAATTCTTTGTTGAACAAGGGGAAAATATTTTCCAAGCACAATTTAATCATGAACAAAAGAACTTGAGAATGTCTATACAATCTTAAGGGACATCCCCTAAGAAAGTGCTCCGCCGCATGCAGACCATCACTATGACAAATGCTGGCATACAAAGTACCAACATCTAGAGCAGGGTTCTCCAATGTCGGTCCTGGAAAGCCAGATCTATGCCATATTTTAAGATAACTACATATTTCTAAATGTGGATATGCTTAAAATCTGGCATGGATCTGACCCTTTAGGACCAACACTAGAGAACCCTGATCTTTAGACATAAGTAAATAATCTTGTCATAAATCCTGTTAAGAAATTCATCTGTGTCCTTTACAAACAATGGTAGATTACATACATGTTCTTGGAGAAAATAGGCTATAAATTTAGAAGTGTATTCAAATATACTGTTCCTGGTGGGTATTATTGGTCTTCCAGGGGCCAGAAGCAAATTCATATGTACTTTTAATATCAAATAAAATAATGGCATTTTAGGGTAATCATTCCTTACAAAAAGATATTCTTCTTGACTTAACAAATCTGCATTTCTCAATTCGATCAATTCAGAGTGATAACAATACTTTGCTTGGCTAACTGTTTTCCGACTGCTCGTGATATAATAAGCTGTATTATTAAACTGCTTGTACACTTCATTTTTATGCATTTCTAGTAGCTAGATCACAATATTACCACCTTTATCGGAACGTCTGACTACAAGATCCATTTTGGCTTTCAACTTTGCAATTAAACTTCTATATTGCCTCTGATGATGGTTTGGCTTATTCAGTTTCTTACAAGTGGCACTATACAATGTTTTATTTCATTAACTACTAACTCATTGAATACGTCAATCGAATCTTTAGGTGACACTAGAAGAATAGTAGATGCCAGCTTTAAAGGCATATCTGCTTCTCAATGCATGTCCAGTTGCATTGATTCAGTTATATCCTGCTCTGATGTAGATTCCATGATGCCTAAAGTCTCATTTACAAGTTCTTGTAACTCCTTCATTAGTTTAAAATCAGAAATTATGAGAAGATCTTGATTAGCATTGCTTCTCGCTTTCTGTAGACCTGGCTGTTTATTTTTCAGCTGGTGAAATTTAATTAACTTAAGTTTGCAGATGAATTTGAAAATGTCAGCTCTTGTTTGAGTGTGATTGAATGAACATTGCAGGCAGTAAGATAATCACAGTGATAAAATGTGTTGTTCTGCCTTAGAGTAATATTTGAAAAACTGAATTGTATTTACATTAGAAGATATTTTTTTCTTCCATATTTACTTCTGCTTTGCCTTAACTGATGATGTTATGTTGCTTTCTTCTTCTCTTCCTCCTCCTTTGTTGCTTCTATATTTTTGCCCCGCGATCTTATAGTCTGGGGTCGATCGAGTCTTAAAAACCGCAAAACCTCGATCACTAATAATTGGCATGCCACCAAACTTTTCCCAGGAGCCGCTAACTTTCTCTGGTTCAGTATCTACTTCAGAACTAATTTTAAATCCAGTTTCACTTCATTGATTTTCTCGTAGAAGCCAATTACCTTCAGATAATCTCAGTTGTTTTAAATTAGCAAAGAGGCTTGCAAAAGTGTAGATTTGGCCCTTTTTGTAGTCTAAAGTATCTTTTAGAAATGTCTGGGATTTCCTCAATTTGATAATTTCCTCTTGTTTTTTCAAACGGATTTTCATTACATCACAAAACGTGATCACCAGTTCCTGCTGACGCTCTCTGTTCAGTTCCTCAATTAATTATTCTGCTTTTGTAAAGCTACTGTCAATTTCTACGTACTTCACTAAAATATGATTCAACTTATTAGATGTTTCAGTATTACTCATTGCCCATTTTTTAAGTAGCTCAGTTTGAATTTTCAAAGATGGGGCAATTTCTAAGGCCTCTCGGTATACGACCGACCTCCAAATACTTTTGTAGTGATTTGTGCTCCCACCATTTGGATTGCTCACTGGAGTTTTTCTAACTGTCTCAATTTATTCCTAAAATCCTTGTCCTTAAGACCTCCAGTGTTTTTTGATGAAGTGCCATCTTTCGTCTCATTCAGTACATCTTTAAACAGCCTTCTGGCTGCTTCCTCCCTTTCCTGCAAGTTGTCAGTGGACATCGGACTTGTTCTTGTGTTTAAAAATGCAGAAATGCACACATTTAGAGCTTCACACAATCGGTGTGAAAAGATACACTCCCCTCTCCCACTTGTCCGTTCTTACCCGAGAGCTTTGTCCTGCAACATCAAAGGTCCTCTGACTCACCCGGTTACAGATATAAGTTAGCAGGTGTTCTCCGTGTTGGGGCAGAGGGTTCAGCAGCGGCTTCCACTTGCTTTTGGCAATGCAGTGCTGCGGTTGAACACCACTGCTGCACACGATGGAGGGGGCGAAGGAGGGTCTGCTTAAACCGGCTCATTTTTCTCAGTAACATATATGCAAATATCTATCTTTCCACTGAATAAAACCTATATATATATATTTTTTTGTTTTCACTGAAAAGAACAAAGGTTACAGGGACGTTATAGTTAGCAAATAGAATTTAAAAAACTTTAGAAATTCACTTAAGAAAACTAAGTTACAGGAACGTTATAGTTGGGTTCTGAATTTACTCGCACAAAACGAAAGTCCCTGCAGCTAACCACCCAACCCCACGCTGCACACACCCTTTGGCCATGAGCAGCAGGAGTAGGGCACGAAGCCTGTCTCTCTGGGTGTGATAGGGTGTCTCTGGGTGTGAGTGTCTGATTGCACTCCAATAGATGGAGGATTTCAGATCAATTTTTAATATGGAGTTGCAGAGTAAATACACTTGCTTTGCCTTCGCCAAGCCCGAGAGTGAGGATCATTTGTCATTTCCAGAAGTGAAGCTTCAACTGGGGCACCTGCTACGTTTATATTTGTAAGTGCTTCCTGTTGAGGGTTAATTTCTGTGAAATGAGCATCTTGGCCAGAATGGAAGCTTACCTACTCGTTTATCCAACAAGAGTCCACAGTTTGCACAAAAAGTCTATCCAACTGGAGCACTTTCTACTGGTTTGTTAGTAAGCACTACTTTGTTAAGTTAATGGCCAGTGTGGGGGAGGGGGCCGCACTGCCCACCTCCTCCGGCCGATTTCACCCCCAGGAACCCCATCCCCTGGGGCCCACTACAATTCAATTAGGGGGGAAGGGTGCACGGTCCCCCTCCCCAGGCTGATTTCAGCCCCAGGGACCCCATCTCCTGGGGCACAGCCATCTGTCCTGGGTGCCCCACAGCATTAATTTCATCATTTGCCCTGGGAAGGTGGCGGTCCCTAGGGCCCATAGTCTCTGGGAGGTGGTGGGCCCTGGGGCTTAAAAATGCCCTAGGAGGGGCACCTCCCTCCTTTATTTTTTATATGCCCCTGGGACGGATTGACATTAAATAACAAAAAGCATAATCTGCGTACCGAAAGCTACCTTTCTGCTAAATTTGGTGTAATTCCGTCCAGTGGTTCGGGCTGTAGTCGTGTTCAAAGCTCCTATGGGAATTAACATGGGAAATGCACTTTTTTTTCTTTTTTTTAACCCTCCCCTCCCCCCTTTTTCCCAGCCCCCTCTTGACGGATCACCCCAAAACTTCCCATGTATAACAAGATTCTCAGGAACATTTTAATGGGAAAATCTTGTGAAGATTCATCAAATGGCACTAAATATATAGGCAAGTCAGAAAATGCTTTTTCTATGGAAACATGATCCTAACTATAACCCAGTAGCTGAGAAATATATATATTTAAACAAAAAAAAAAAACACAAGGTTATAATAATGTTTCATGCTTTAGGGTAACTATAACTCACACCCTCTACCTTGCACAGTTTTCTCATTAATAATTTAATTACAAATGTTGCAGTGATATTTCAAGGATGTAAGATGTCAGGAGTGATGTAAGATGTGGAGTAATTAGTGCATAGCGAGGGCACGAGTTACATTTAACTGACAACACAAGTTATAGTTACTTCATTTATGTTGTAAATATCTATATTTTTTTACTTTAAGCTTAGTTTTTTTCAGTGAATTTCTAAAGTTTTTTTCCAATGCAAAGTAAGATATTATTATCATACCTAAGTATAATGCCACTTTAACTTTTGGTTTTCAAATTTTTTTTTCAGTTAATTTTTAGGGCTTTTTTAACATAAAGTAATATTTTATTACTATACGTAAAGCCACCCCCACCCCACCCCCATGTACCCAAACCCCACACCCTATATATAGAGCAGATCTATTATCTTTCTCCAAAAAGTTCCAATACTTTTAATCAAATGTATATTTCAATAAAGCACACAATCGAATGTTTATTAATATTGATAACTTAAAAATATTTAATTACATTTTATTTAATTATATGTCTGTGACTCTTTCTTTTTACATAGTTTTTATTATTACAATTTGAGGGTGAAAAATGTGAAAATAAGTAGTCAGTGATATATATTGTTTTTTCAAGAATAAAATAAAACCTTTGAACACTTTACACCCAAAAAAAGGTAATCATAAAAATAACCATATAAAAGCATTGTATTTGATATTATACAGCTTCAGGCCACATAAAATGCAACCATACAACCAACCAACCCCTGGTAGCACTGCAGTCCCAGCTGTAGAGCAAAAGTTCCAGCCTGTGAAATGCTTTAAAAAAATATGGTAAGTTCTCATGGTGTTATGGTTTCAATGATCCAGGAGACTTAGGACCTGAGTATGAGTTTAATGGTCGGAAAACCAGAGCGCCAGACCCGTGGTGAGGATACCACAGCGGACCTGACGGTCTCTCCACCTGCCCTATTACTAGTTTTCCACTGGCCTGACCAGCGGAAGCCAAGGTTTCAGTTGGTCAGCCCAGTGGAAAACGTGCAGTGTCAGTCGGGGGGGCGACCAGCACCCTCAGAATGTGCACTCTCTGCTGAGCAGACAGTGCGCATTCCGATGTTGCTGGCGAAGGGGCCCCTACATAGTCCACGACAATGTCATGGACAGTGCAGGGGCCCCCATTTGGCCCCCAGCACTTATTCTCTGCCAGCCTGCTCATGGTGATTGATCTGCCATGAAAAGGCAGGTGGAGAACATGGTTGTAATCAGCAGGGCAGCACTGACTTCAGCGCCTCCCCCCCACCTGAACGCAACAATGACCGCTGTCAGCCCATCAGAGATCCTGGCAGAGACAGCAATCCCCGACAGTCCGACCACCAGGGTTATAATGTGGCAGTTGGACCACCACCGCCGCAGCAGTCTAACCGCCACCGCGAGTCTGGCGGTCTTGAGACTCGTAATCAGGCCCTTAATATTTTTACTAGTGTTGCTGGGGGAACTCCCACCAGCTCCACAACCCCCCCCCCCCAACCTAAGTACATTAAAAAGAATTTTTGGTAATGTGCCTACCCCTTCTAGGGACATCACCAAAAACAAAATATATGTAAATAGCCCCCCCAAGACATTATGGGGTGGTCCTTGAACAAGTAGTGAATAATAGATGAGCAGCTGTGGCTGCTCATTTATTATTCACCTTTTGGGTGTCCCAGTTCCACGTACTTTTTTTTTTGTATAGGAGGCTGCGGTGGAACCCCCAGAGCACACACGGCCTCACTGGCTCCCTGCAAGCAGCCCAAGAAGGCCATGCAGGAACCAGATTTTTTAAAATATAATTTAAGGGGTGTTATGGTGCCCACTAGGGGTACCTCAGGCCATTCTTCTTTTTGGAGGATGAAGGAGGGAGCCTCAGGGCTCCCCCTGGCACCCTGCTCCTGCAGGATCCGGCATCAATACACTTATTTTTTTATATATTGGCATGCCTCAGTGCCCTCCTGGGGCACGCCACAGCTGGTCCAATGTTAAGGCCTGCGTGGGGAGGCCCAGGACCATCGCAACCCTGCCGTCTCCCCTACTTGCACCCATCGTGGATGCAGAAGGAGCTGGCATTGCTCCAACCCCACCAGAGCAGTTTTCTTTTGCTCCGGTGGGGTGGGAGCAATTCAATACTTTTCTCTGCCCAAGAGCATGGGCAGGGGAAATGTTTTGTTCTCCCCCCAGGCGGGATCAGCATTGTGCTCCTGCCCAGTGGGAAAACAGTTGCACTATCCCTGCCTGCGGGCTGGGAAATAGACTGTCACCGGGGTTGGGGACACCGTCACTGAGCCGGGTCCGGGGGATGGGATTCCTATGGCAATTATATGGCTTATGGCGGTGGGCTGCACAACCCCACTACCCTTTATTTAAAACATGACCCCAGGGGATGGGGTCCTTGCTGCTTCTTCTGGCTCAGGGAGGGGGGCTGCGTGCCCCTTCTCACTATTAAATTATTTCCCCCAGGGGATGGGGTTCCTGAGGCCTTTTTGTGTTCTGGGAGGGGAGCCGCATGCTCCCCTCCCCTTAATCTGTTTTACGGACTCAGTATCCCCAGGGTCTTTTCAGGAAGGGGGCAATGCGGCCACCCTCCCTTTCAATAATATGTCAGACCCGGAGGATGGAGTCCCCATTGCCCCTTGGCGGCTTCGGTAGGGGGCCATCCACCCCCCTCCTCTTCACATATATTCTCACCCTGGCCCTCGCTCTCCATGGGGGGGTTGACTTTGGAACAAGGGGAAGCCCCTTTAAAAAAAAAAAAAAAAATACCACAAATTTGTGTCAACATTTAATTAAACAAATAAATAAAATAAAACGCTAGTGGCCCTTAGTAGTCTCTCTCTGGGACCCCACCACCAGGCCTAGAGGGCCGGGAGGTCCCTACTCTGTCCCCTATGTCTTTTTGTTGCATTTTTATACAACTCTGGACTGAGTCCTGGGTCATAAGATGGCTGCCACTACTTTCTGATTGATGTGATGGCATCCATTCAAATCTCAGCAGGAGATCTGTCATGTCCACAGATCCTCCACGGCGTGATATATACGTAAAATTTTTTTAACCTTAAGTTCTCAAAAAGAACTGAACAGATTTACACTGAACCTCAAAAACAAAATAGTTACTTTCCTGTCAGAGTAGTTTTGCAGCTTGAAGAATGTTCGGGATTCACATGTTGTGCATTATTCCATCAAGGGTCCGGAACTCTCTTTTTCTATATTAGTCCTTCTTCTATTTCCTCCTTTTTTTGTTGGACGCAGACTGTCCCCACTCTCTGATGCCTAGTCCAACCTCTCCTGAGGTCAGAAGCGTCTCCCCGGAAATCTCCTTGTGTGGTCGCCATCTTCAGATTCTTTTTTCCCCACAACCATCTGTTTATTCGATGTTTCGTGGTCTTCCTCTTGTCTGTATATTCTTTGTCTCTTGTTACTTTTGCTTGCCTCGTTTCCTGGGGAGGTGGCAGGGTCACATGTGAATCCAGAGAATTCTTTAAGATGCAAAACTTCTCCTACAGATAGTAACCATGTTCTTTTGCAGCATGAATCTTATCTGGAATCACATGCTGTGCATTGATATTGTAGCAGCTTTCTTCACTGTGGAAGCTGGGTTGGAGTTGAGGTTGAGCTTATAATCAAATGTTTATGTAATCTCTGTCCTACATGTGCCTCTCTGTTTATCTGCACGTTGATGCAGTAGTGTTTTGTGAACATGAGTTTTGACGACCTAGTAGCGGTCATACATATGTTCTTTAACAGAACAATTGCCAGGAAGGCTACTGTAGCTCATTTCTTATGTGTCAAATGAGCTCTTGGTTTAGTCTCTACTTGAACGCCAGCTGTCCTGTGACACATCTGGATTGTTTTAGTAATCCTCCCAATGCATTGCAACATTGCTCTTACTGACTGATTTTCCTTTGTTATAATTTGAGATTTGAATGATATGAAGAGTTGTCTTCCTTTCCTGACAGGCTGTTTTCTCCATGTTGCACATTATCGCCCATCGGGCATCTAGAATATGTAGTGCTCTTTCTTTGCCCGTATCTTTGGTTCTTGGAAGAAACTCAGTATTTGGATTGTCTGTTTTAAGTGAAACTGGGATATGACCTTTGGTAAGAAACATGGTTTGGTCCTCTTGACTATCCTGTCCTTGTATATTTGCATGTATTGTTCCTAAATCGTGAGCGCTTGCAACTCACTTACTCTATGGAGAGATATGACTGCAATTAGAAAGGCTGCTTTAAGTGTGGTAAATTTTAAGGCAGTCTTGAATGGTTCAAAAGGTTCTATCATCAGTTGGGTCATCACCATATTTAGGTTCCATGTAGGTGTTAGTGCACTACTTGGTGTGAATATTCTTTTGGCCCCTCCCAGAAATCTTTTGATTACGGGTGTAGTGAAGTAGCTTCTTCCTATGTATACCCTTGTGTACGCCATTAATGCTGCCAGATGCACCTTTAATGAGGTATAGGTTAGCTTGCTGTCTAGCAGTTGCGTGAGGTATCTGATAAATGTAGTGTCTTTGATCCTGTCCTGAAAGTGGCCAGCTCTGTCACTGCTTTGTATATCTCTCCCACTTGGCTGTGTAGCATTTTCTTGT
Organism: Pleurodeles waltl; assembly: GCF_031143425.1. NCBI lineage: Eukaryota > Metazoa > Chordata > Amphibia > Caudata > Salamandridae > Pleurodeles > Pleurodeles waltl. The sequence goes on along the minus strand of NC_090443.1, from coordinate 408,516,481 downwards.
TGTTGATCTTGCTTCTCTGAGGACCGCTATTGTTTTTTCTGGAAGTCCTAGGTATCTGAACTCGGTCTTCAGGCGCCATGCTGCTAGATACAATGTGTTCGGTTCTGGGTAGAGAATCTTCCCCCGTTGCATGGAAAGCACATCTTGTGACATTAGTAGTCTCTGCACATTGTTGTGGGCCATCTCCATAAGGTCAGAGAAGAACCAGGTCTGTCTCACCCACTTTGGAACAATGAGAATTAAAGTCAACTGCAACTGTCTGCATTTGTTGATTACTAATCGTAACATTGGGATCGGGGAGGAAAGCGTAAGCAAATCTCCCTGACCAGTCTATTGACCGTGCATTCCCCAAGGTGTGTCGGTGTGGATGTCTAGATGCGAAGGATTGGCATTTTGTCTTTTCTGGTGTTGCAAAAAGGTCTATTTCTGGTGTCCCCCATCTTCTGAAGACCTTTTCGATTACTGTGTGATTGAGATACCACTCATGTGAGGCGGATGCCTGTCTGATCGGCTTGTCTGCATCTACATTGTCTTTTCCTGGTAGGTGTATCACTTTTATGTTCATTTGTCTCTAGACGGCCCATCTCCAGGTCTTTTATTCTAACCTCACAAGGACAAAGGATTTTGTTCCTCCTTGTTTTTCGAGGTAGAAGATAGTTGTTATGTTGTCCATTTGATTTTGTATTGATTTTCCCCACAGGTGCCTCTGAAAGGCTTTTAAGGCTAGGGACACTATCTTTTTCTCCAGTATATCTGTGTGTCACACTGCTTCTTTTTTTTTTTTTTTTAACATCTTTTTATTATTATTTATTTAACATTGCACACAGGGATATACAAAATGAAAAGAAGGGGAGGGAATGAAAGCAAATGTCGATTGTAATGTGAGAACATATAAAATTACACGTTTATGTTTTGCACCAAAGTTGTAGTACAGTCTTTGTGTACCGCATCCTTATCTTCTTGCCTCCCTTGGTGCGTATTGCTAGTAATCTTAAATATATTTTGGAATGAAAAGAAAAGGAAAGAAAAAGACAGGTGCTGAGAGACGTTTAGTGTGTTAAAGGGAAAGTGCAGGGAAAAGGGTGGATATGGGGAGCCTAGTGGCCCATCTGCAGAAGTATCGGAGGTGTTCTGTTGGTTGCTCGCGATTAATGGGTGTATGGGGTGTGTTTCGTGATTTGTAATGGTTATGCTTTGCTTTTTGTTTTGTTGTTATTCACTTGTTCGTTATTTTGTGCTCAGGGGGGGTGCTTGTCGTCTTTACTTTCTAATGTTGTGACAAAGGAGTTCCAGGTCTCTGCACCCTTTACTTTAATCCCTCTGTCCTGCAGCGACTGCAGTGTGTATGTGTAAGGAAATGCCTCCTTGGCATGGTTGCCCCCTGACTTTTTGCCTTTGCTGATGCTATGTTTTGAATTGAAAGTGTGCTGAGGCCTGCTAACCAGGCCCCAGCACCAGTGTGCTTTCCCTAACCTGTACTTTTGTATCCACAATTGGCACATCCTGGCATCCAGGTAAGTCCCTTGTAACTGGTACCTCTGGTACCAAGGGCCCTGATGCCAGGGAAGGTCTCTAAGGGCTGCAGCATGTCTTATGCCACCCTGGAGACCTCTCACTCAGCACAGACACACTGCTTACCAGCTTGTGTGTGCTAGTGAGAACAAAATGAGTAAGTCGACATGGTACTCCCCTCAGGGTGCCATGCCAGCCTCTCACTGCCTATGCAGTATAGGTAAGACACCCCTCTAGCAGGCCTTACAGCCCTAAGGCAGGGTGCACTATACCATAGGTGAGGGCACCAGTGCATGAGCACTGTGCCCCTACAGTGTCTAAGCCAAACCTTAGACATTGTAAGTGCAGGGTAGCCATAAGAGTATATGGTCTGGGAGTCTGTCAAACACGAACTCCACAGCACCATAATGGCTACACTGAAAACTGGGAAGTTTGGTATCAAACTTCTCAGCACAATAAATGCACACTTATGCCAGTGTACATTTTATTGTAAAATACACCCCAGAGGGCACCTTAGAGGTGCCCCCTGAAACCTTAACCGACTATCTGTGTAGGCTGACTGGTTCCAGCAGCCTGCCACACTAGAGACATGTTGCTGGCCCCATGGGGAGAGTGCCTTTGTCACTCTGAGGCCAGTAACAAAGCCTGCACTGGGTGGAGATGCTAACACCTTCCCCAGGCAGGAGCTGTAACACCAGGCGGTGAGCCTCAAAGGCTCACCCCTTTGTTCCAGCACCGCAGGACACTCCAGCTAGTGGAGTTGCCCGCCCCCTCCGGCCACGGCCCCCACTTTTGGCGGCAAGGCCGGAGAAAATAATGAGAAAAACAAGGAGGAGTCACTGGCCAGTCAGGACAGCCCCTAAGGTGTCCTGAGCTGAAGTGACTCTGACTTTTAGAAATCCTCCATCTTGCAGATGAAGGATTCCCCCAATAGGATTAGGGATGTGCCCCCCTCCCTTTGGGAGGAGGCACAAAGAGGGTGTACTCACCCTCAGGACTAGTAGCCATTGGCTACTAACCCCCCAGACCTAAACACGCCCTTAAATTTAGTATTTAAGGGCTTCCCTGAACCTAGGAAAACAGATTCCTGAAACTACAAGAAGAAGAGGACTGCTGAGCTGAAAACCCCCTGCAGAGGAAGAATAGAAGACACCAACTGCTTTGGCCCCAGACTTACCGGCCTGTCTCCTGCCTTCCAAAAGAAACCTGCTCCAGCGACGCTTTCCAAGGGACCAGCGACCTCTGAATCCTCTGAGGACTGCCCTGCTTCAAGAAAGACAAGAAACTCCCGAGGACAGCGGCCCTGCTCCAAAAGAACTGCAACTTTGTTTCAAGGAGCAGATTTAAAGACCCCTGCAACTCCCCGCAAGAAGCGTGAGACTTGCAACACTGCACCCGGCGACCCCGACTCGACTGGTGGAGAACCAACACCTCAGGGAGGACCCTCCGGCGACTCCAAGACTGTGAGTAACCAAAGTTGTCCCCCCTGAGCCCCCACAGCGACACCTGCAGAGGGAATCCCGAGGCTCCCCCTGACCGCGACTGCCTGAACTCCATTTCCCGACGGCTGGAAAAGACCCTGCACCCGCCGCCCCCAGCACCTAAAGGAACGGAAGTCCTGTGCAGGAGTGACCCCCAGGAGGCCCTCTCCCTTGCCCAGGTGGTGGCTACCCCGAGGAGCCCCCCCCCTTGCCTGCCTGCAACGCTGAAGAGATCCCTTGATCTCTCATTGAAAACCATTGTAAACCCGACGCGTGTTTGCACACTGCACCCGGCCGCCCCCACGCTGCTGAGGGTGTACTTTTTCTGCTGACTTGTGTCCCCCCGGTGCCCTACAAAACCCCCCGGTCTGCCCTCCGAAGACGTGGGTACTTACCTGCTGGCAGACTAGAACCGGGGCACCCCCTTCTCTCCATTGAAGCCTATGTGTTTTGGGCACCTCTTTGACCTTTGCACCTGACTGGCCCTGAGCTGCTGGTGTGATAACTTTGGGGTTGCTCTGAACCCCCAACGGTGGGCTACCTTGGACCCAAAACTGAAACCTGTAAGTGACTTACTTACCTGTTAAAACTAACATTACTTTACCTCCCCCAGGAACTGTGAAAATTGCACTGTGTCCACTTTTAAAACAGCTATTTGTGTTTTATGTAAACAGTATACATGCTAATGTAATGATTCAAAGTTCCTAAAGTACTTACCTGAAATACCTTTCAAATGAGATATTACATGTAGAATTTGAACCTGTGGTTCTTAAAATAAACTAAGAAAAGATATTTTTCTATAACAAAACCTATTGGCTGGATGTCTCTGAGTGTGTGTTCCTCATTTATTGCCTGTGTGTATGTACAACAAATGCTTAACACTACTCCTTTGATAAGCCTACTGCTCGACCACACTGCCACAAAATAGAGCATTAGTATTATCTCTTTTTGCCACTATCTTACCTCTAAGGGGAACCCTTGGACTCTGTGCATACTATTCCTTACTTTGAAATAGTGCATACAGAGCCAACTTCCTACAGTATGCTTCTGCCCAACGCAATAGTTCCCTGTGCCATAGTTGTGTCTCTGGTGCGTTGGGGGCCTTCCAGTGCATAGCTATTAGTCGCCTGTACAAAACTATCGCTAGGTCTATGCATTTGTGTATCTGTTTTCTGCCTTTAGGTCTTTCTCTTATACCCAGCAAGCAGAGTTCCGGGTTGGGAGATAGCGGGGTGTCTAACCATTCGGATATTTGAAATATTATGTCACTCCAAGCCTTCAAGATCGGGGGGCATTCCCAGGTCATATGAAAGAAGGTGGCTTCAACTGTTCCACATCTGGGGCATTTCTGAGATGAACGAGGAAACATACGTGTAAGACGGTGTGGTGATAAATATGTCTGATGTAAGTAGTTGAACTGTGTGTATCGGAGCCTGGGATTACGTGACACGGTGTGTGTCAGTGCTACCGCCTGGTTCCACTTGTGTTGTGGGAGAATGTTGGCTAGAGTCTGGTCCCATCTGTTTTTGGCTTGTTCTTGGCCTTGTGTGTATTTTGTGGTAAGGATTTTATACGTTTCCGAGATATTGGTTGGATTTTGCAAACAATTTAGTAGTTCATGTAGGATGGGTGCTACGGAGGGTTCTTTGTTACCGCAGTTCCAAGTGGCCCATATTAGTTGTTGCATCGCGCCATATGTGATGAAATTGCCGCGCCCCAGGTTATGGGCGTTGGACAGTGCCTTGTATGTTATTATTTGTCCGTCGCTGAATAGGTCGCCCACTGTTTGTATGCCGTTCATCAGCCAAGCTGTTAAATCTAGTTTTGCAGCTACCCTTTCGGCTTTGGGTATGTCTAGCAGTGGTATCTTAGGGGAGTATTGTGGTGTCTTGTCACTGCTCAGTACGTAGCGGTGCCATATCCGCCGTGCATTATGAAGTAGGATGTTTTGCGTACGTCGTGGTTCGTCTCTATCCATTAAGTGGCGTATTATGTTGGTGTGCCCCAGTTCGCTATGTATAATTTGTGCTTCTATATTGGCATGATCGCGTATCCATTTAAACACCCATTGTAACTGGGCGGATACATAATATAGTTCAAGTCGCAGCACTCCTAACCCACCCTGTGTGAGTGGTTGGTGTATTTTGGTTAGGGCCACTCTGCGTCGGCCATTGCCCCAAATTAGATCTGTCAATATGCTGGATAGTGTTTTAAAAAGGGAGGCTGGTAGAGTCAGAGGTAGCGCAGAGAAAAAATATAGCAGACGTGGCAGTACAACAATCTTAGCTATGGCCACTCTGCCCAGTGGGGAGAGTGGGAGTGAGCACCAGAAGGGCAGAGAGCCTCTGAGGGCTCTGATCGTGCGTCCTAGGTTTCCCTCCCTGAGGTCTTGAGGGTCGTGGTAGATGTTTATTCCCAGGTACTTAAATGTGGTGTAACACCATTTCAGCTCATTCAAAGAGTGGTCTATACGGCGTGTCTCTGGAATCACTCTCATGGGAAATACACAGGATTTCGAGCAGTTTACCTTTAAACCGGATATGGCACCGAACTGATCTAGCAATTCGAGTATACCCGGGATGGAGGTAGCGTAGTTGCGTAGGAATATTAACGTGTCATCTGCGTATAGTGAGATTATGCGATACTGGGGGCCATCTTGAATGCCCCACGCGGATGCATGTGTTCGTAGACGGGCAGCTAGGGGCTCCATGGCGAAAGCGAACAACAGTGGGGATAATGGGCAACCCTGTCTAGTGCCCCTTTCGATTCTGAACTTCTCCGATATGGTTTCACCTGTTTTGACCCTAGCTGTCGGTTCAGAGTATAAGGTCCTGATCCACCTAGTATATGTCTTGCCGAAACCCATTAGGTCGAGTGTTTCTAGTAGAAAAGGCCAACCCAATGTATCAAAAGCCTTTTCAATGTCCAGTGACACCGCTACTCGTTCGTTTTCGTTCTCTGGGGTGTTTGCCATCATACGGATAAGGTTCCGTATATTGACAAATGTGTTTCGGCCGGGTATGAATCCCGACTGGTCGTGGTGCACCAGTTCTGGTAGCAGTGGGAGCAGTCGGTTTGCTAGTATTTTGCCTAGCAATTTGCAGTCTGAGTTTAATAGTGACAACGGCCGGTATGAGCGGACATCCATAGGATCGCGGCCTGGTTTAGGCAGCACCACTATTATCACCTCGCGTTGTGATTCAGACAGTTGGCCACGTTCTAAGGCCTCATTCAGCATTTCGTAATATGGCGCTAGTGTTTGCGTCTGAAAGGTGTCATAATATTCTATGGGGAGGCCGTCACTTCCCGGTGCCTTTCCGTGTGTCAATTGACGTAGTGCCTGTTGCACTTCCGCGATATCTATTGGTCTGTCCAGTTTCCCGGCTTGTGTTGGTGTGAGGTGATTTATTTGTATCCCACTGAAGAACTTGCGCATCTGTTCTTGTGATGGAGATAGGTGCGCCCTATACAGTGTACTGTAATATTCTTTAAAAGCGTTGTTTATTTCGGTTTGTGTGTTTATGATTTCTCCCGAGTTCAGGCGCAAGGCTCCGATGGGTGCATTGTGACGTTCGCTCTTCAAGAGCCACACCAGGAGTCTGCCTGGTCTGTCACCCTCTGAGTGCATGCGGGCCATATGATATCTGTAGTCGTACTGCCTCAGACCGTGGTCTGCATCATTCCACAGTGTTCGCTGTGCCGTGAGGCCCGCCTTGTCTATTGTACCCTCTGCAAATTTACATTCTGCGGATCTTACGTTTTACTCATGTACGCGAATTTCGTTTGTCAGTGTTTGACGTACCCCCTTGGACATTGTCATGCATATGCCCCTAACTACTACCTTATGTGTGTCCCATTCGTTTGCTTTGGATTTCGTGGTTCCGCTGTTGAGTGCAAAATATGTGTTAATTTGAGTGGCTATTTCCTGTCTGAAGGGGGGATCTAGTAATAATCGTGGTTGCAGGCACCACGTCGGGATACGTGTACGCGGTCTGCCCCACTTAATATGTGCTATGAGAGGGTTGTGATCTGAGATCACTCTCGCGGAGTATTCTGCTTTAGTGAATTTGTGTATCAAGTCTTGTGAGCTGAATATTAAATCTATGCGGTGTGCAGGAGGTGCACAGGTGAGTAGTAGGAGTACTCCCTATCTAGTGGGTGGAGATGTCTCCACACGTCTATTAGTCTACGCTCTGATAACCAGGTTTGCAGCATTTGTGAGTTTTTCCTTACTGGGGCGGCCACTAGTGGGGGGTATGACCTGTCCATGTCTACTTGTGGGACGCAGTTCATGTCCCCACCCCATATGTTAGGTAGATTTAGGGAGTTTGATAGGTGTGATATGGTGGTTTGTAAGAATTCACCTTGTTTAATGTTGGGGATATATAGCCCCGTAATCACCAGTGGCTCGCCGTCCTGCGCACCCACCAGCTGGATGTATCTGCCTTCCTTGTCTGTTATGATATGTCTTGTGACGTAGGGGACACCAGGGGCTATCCAGATCAAGACCCCCCTCGCGAAAGAGGATATTCCTGCCGCATATATCTGTCCCGCCCAGCTCTTTTCTGCTGCTTTGGCGTCTGCTGGTGTGATGTGCGTTTCCTGTAATATGGCAATGTGTATGTGGTGGCGCTTTAAGTGTGCTCGTACCTTTGCTCGTTGTTTCTGCTCGTCGCACGGCGCAGATCCGGTACAACGCATTAGTCCCCCACCCGATTTCCAACCCGTATGTGTAGGATTTTGGTAGCCCCAGGAAATTGATGTTAGCACCCGTGATGAGAGGGGAAAGAAAGAAAAGCTGTAAAAGACAATAAAAAGGATATACTGGGCAAAGCCCAACTTTAAACGCGGTGGCACAACTGGTGCCTAAATCGTGTAGTTGGGGGCGTGAGCTGGTAGAGGCCTGACCCATGTCCGTGGCCCGCTGCAGTGTTGATTGTTTCCAGCGCCGGCATGTGGGTTTCCGTGCAAAGCAGCGTTGGGGTTTCCGCGTTTGCGCTCGATCCCGCCGGGTCATACCATCTTTAGTGTGGTATAGCATCGCTCTTACCCGAGTTCGGTGTCCATTGTTGTATTAGTGCAGATGTAGCTAGATTCCACTTCTTTAGGGTTCTGTCGCGGGATTCTTATATTTCGTCTGCCGTGCGTGGAGTAAGGCGCGGTCCCCTCATCAGCAGGGAGGGGGAGGAGCTGGTTCCGCTGTGTTGCGAGCCGCTGTCGTTGAAATCTGCTTCGTTGGTGGTGCTCAGCTGCGAACGCAATAGTGTGCTGATCTCTTTTAAGGCTTGCGCCTGATCGTCTGCCATTTGTGTTTTGGTTGGGCGCGCCAAAGTGTTTTTCTTTTTTTTTCCCCCTGCGGGGGTAAGGTGTTATCCAGTCTTCCTTCAGCCTGTCCTCTTTAGCTGGATGTACTAAGCCTTTCGCATGTGCCCATGTCCAGGCGTCCTCCGGTGTTGGGAATATGAGTGTTTTTTCATCTGAGATTATCCGGAGGCGAGCTGGGAACATGAGTGAATATGTGATTTTATTCTCGCGCAAGACTTGCTTGACTTTGAAAAACGATGCCCTCTTGTTTTGAACTTCCGCTGTGTAGTCCGGATAGGCAGTGATGACACAATTCTCCACGTTAGCTGTGCCTGAGGTTCTGAAGTGCTGTAAGACTTGGTCCCTATCTCTGCAGTTTATAAATCTCGCTATCAGTGGGCGGGGTGGGGCGCCCGGGCGAGGAGGTCTGCCTGGGATTCTATGTGCTCTTTCTATGATTGGCACTGTAGCAGGGTCTAGTATTTTCATTGTGTCTGTAAGCCAGTTCTCCAGGAATTCTTCAGCCTTGGGCGATTCTGTTCTTTCTGGGATGCCTAGGAATCTGATATTGTTTAGTCTAGCACGGCCCTCTGCATCTTCGGTCCTGCGCTGCAGCAGTGTGATTTCCGTTTCCAGCTGCTGTATTTTGTTTTTCATTGCGGTTACTTCTGGTTGGACGTCAGTTAATGCTATTTCTGTGATGACGACCCTTTCAGTTAGCTTGCGGTGATCCGCACGTAAAATAGTAATTTTCCGAGATTGCGGAATCAATCTTGCTCTCGAGGGAGGTCTTAGTGTCCATGACTGCTTGCAGAAGTTTTTCAAATTGCGAAGAGTGCGTGCGCAATGTCTCATTTACTTGCGAAATGGTTGTTATCTGTAAGTCTGGTGGTGATCCGCGGTCTGAGAGGGGCCCCAGCTTGGGCTGTTTGGGTTTGACCATTGTTTCCAGTAATGGTGTGCTATTGGGTCAGCCGTTGCCTTTGCAGCGCAAGGCCATTGCAGGCTCCAATGGGGTAGTTTTAACTTCCCACAAATGGCTTTTTGGGGGGGGCGGTGGTGGGCTGTGTTGGGCTGCGATTATCACGTCTGTGTAGGTCTTAATGGTGCCCGACTGAGTATTAGCTGATTTTATGCCGTTGTGGACAGCTTCTTTAGCCAGCGGCGTGGTTATATTGTTGTCTAGGCCTGTGGTTCATGTGGAGCCCCTCGCGGTCCTGCCGCCGGGCGGGGCTCGCGTTGACCGTTGTGGCCTTCTGCTTCTTTGAGCAGTTCGGGGCACCCCTGTTCACAGGTCTACACCGGCTCCAGTGCCGCTCCGGTCGCCGCCCCCACTCTCACCTCGATTGCTGCTCCTGGATGTCGCGGCCCCGGCTGATCCTCATTCGCATTGCTGCGGTCGCCCCTCGGGCTTACTTTGTTCACTGCTACTTCGGCCTCTTCGTTGTGGGTGCCCTTCCCGCGGTCACCTCCAGCAGCTCCCCCGGTCACCAGGGCCCGGTCTCGGGGGCCCCGATGCTCCCCGAGGCCGCGCACAGCTCTGTGGCCGCCCGTCCTCGGACGCCGCGATCTCTGCCCTCACCGCACCCGGCCCAGTGGGTCGATCGGCGGTGGTAGTCTAGTCCGGCACGCGCTCTTAGGTGGCGCCGCGATCCGGGCTCCGCTCAGACGTCCGGGCCGGGTCGCGCCCTCTGGCGCCTCCTGCCGCTCTGGGCCCTCAAAAGCATTCGACGTGCTTGCTACGCTTCTTCTTGTGTTCCGTATCCTTACGAGAGGGGTGCAGTGGGGGACACCTATTGCAGATTTGTTATTTATTTGGCGCTGGGTACAGGATCGATGAAGGATTTGGGTGGGCCGCGAGCGGAGCTCTTAGTTTAAGCAACCGCTCCAGCCGCCATCTTGGCCACGCCCCTCGCACTGCTTCTTCTGGTCTGCAGATCACTCTGATCTTGAGCTTCCCCATAGGAGCTCCCCATCCCAAATGTGAGGCATCTGTAGTGATGGTCATTGTTGGAGTTGACAATATGAAGGGTCTTCCTGTTGTTTTATTCGTCTTGTTCCATTCCACCATTTCCCCCTGCACTCTTTGTGTGACAACCACTAGATATTCCCAGCTCCCTGTAGCTTATGAACATTGGCTCTGGATCCATTCATGTATTGGTATCACGTGTGCCCTTGCATATGGTATAAGAAGTATGTAGGAAACCATCATTCCCAGCATCTTCCCTACAGTCCTCATTGTCAGAGACTGACCCTTCTAGTATTGGTGAGTTTCTTGTGTTATCAACAGTATTATCTTCTCACAAGGGTACACTTTCGCCTTTCGCTGTGTTGAGTCTCGCTCCTGGAAGAGCTTCTCTTCATGTGGTGTGAGGGACGATTTTTCCATGTTTATGGAAAACCCCAGTCTGTGGAGTGTAATCCTTAGTGTTTTTATGCTTTTGTGTAGTGAGTTCACCTTCAAAAGCCAGTCGTCTAGGTAAGGTTACACATGTATTCATTGCCTTCTCAGGTGTGCTGCAAATGATGCAAAGCATTTTGTAAACACTGTGGATACTGATTTTATACTGAATGACAATGCCCTGAATTGGCAGTGTAGTCTGTCTATGATGAAGTGCAAGAATCTTTTGTGCGTGTGGTTCATTAGGATGTATAGATATGCATCTTTAAGGCCTATGGTCACCAAATAGTCTTCCTGCTGCAGCTGCCGAATGACATCTTGCTGTGTTATTTTGAACTTCTAAGTCTTTATGAAGAAATGGAGGTCTAGTATAGGCCACAGAGACCCATCTAGTTTTGGTATCAGAAAGTATCCCGAGTAGTTTCCCTGGCTGATCTCCTTCCGGGGCACCCCGCTATGGCTTTTGTTTCTGCAACAATTTTCTCACCTCTTGTTGTAGGCCGGTCTTTTCTTGTGAATGGGTGTTTTATTTCTATCCTCGCCCTGGTGGGTGTTTGACCAATTCTATTCAATAGCCATGTTGGATGATGTTGTGTATCCACTAGTCGTGAAGTGACCTTCCTCCACTCCTAGAAGAAGGCTCCTATTCCCCCCAACTTCAGAGGTGATGGGTGTGTCTTGGTTTTTTAAGTCTCTTGCTCGCTGATGCAACCACCCCTCTCAGTGGCAGTGCTCTGCCTCAAGCCCTCCTGTGAAATGGTTGTCTCTGTGGTCCTTGGTACTGCCACTGTTGAGTCGGTGTCTGCATCTGGCTTGTACTTTGGAAGTTCTAGAGTGTAGAAGTAATTTGAGAGCCCCTATTTCCCACCTGTCTTCTAACAGGTGTACTTCCTTGACTTTGCTGACCCCTTCATTGCAAGGCGCCCATCGATTTTGAAAGGGGTGTTAATGATATTGGCCCGAATTTCACTTTGAATCCCAACAGCCGCAGCCAGGCATGCCTTCTTAGGGTTGTTCCTGCAATTCGTTGTCTGTTCACATTCCTGCAGCTTCTAGTGCATATTCTAAACAGATGTTGGACGAGGGATGTCGCACTCCTTTGATATTGCTCTGGAAGGTGTTTCATGAACTTTGCCTTGTCTTCGCAATGTTGGTAAGCATATCTGTTGAGCAAGGCATTAGAGTTAGTGATGTGCCATTAGGTTCCTGCTGTCCTTTTAAATTTCCTAATCACCATATCCATTCTCTTGCTCTCTTTATCTGGAGGCAGTCTGGAGGCCTCTGGCGGTGCTGCGATGATATAATCCATTGGCATGTTACCTCTATTATATGCAGAGTCATTTGAGGAGTGTTTGTACTTCTTTCCAGCCCTGGGTGTCACTGACCTGCAGGTTCCTTGATGGCCTCTCTTCCCTGGTTCAGTGTGCTCTGGAGCATGGGCAAATATTGACTCTTTCTCTTCGAAGGTGCAAATGTCTCTAGTAAAAAACCTGTTATAGACTTCTACTCCTCCAATTGTACACCATACTTGTCTACAGCCATCTTTATAAGTTGGTTGTACGTGTCTATATCCTCTGGAGGTGAAGGCCTCAACGGGTATGTGTCTATTCCCTTCCCTGGGGGACGGGCACTGAGGTCCTGCCATTGTGTGTCGAGGCATTCCAAACCTTCAGTATCTTGAAACAGGCCCTGGGACTCTGGGTCATTTTCCTCATAGAAGATCTCCTGATCCTCTTCTTCTTGTGGCTCTCGCGTCATTGGAAGCTCCAGTTCCTCTAAGTACTTGTCCTCTTGTGTGTCCTCTGTCTAAGCTTTCGACAGAATTGTGAAATATTGGAGAGATGCATTGAAATCTTTCTTCTTCTGGACGATCGCGGACATTTTGGCTTTGAGGCGCCTTTTTATTCCTGTCGATCTTGATTGAGTGCCCTTCAGTGTCAAGTGTGGGTGTCAATCTCTTTTTTTTTTAACTTGGAGGCCTCAGGTGCAGATGTTTCTGTTGTCCATTTTTTAGCTTTTTCTCAACTCCGGGCATACTTTGATGCTAGTGTCTTCTCAGATGTCCATCCACCTGCAGTGTCCTTGGTGTGGGACCCGAGGGGCTCTTTCGAATTCGGTTTGCCTTTGGTCGCTGATAACTTTGGTGCAATGCAGTTTTGGAGGTTTTCAAGATTCTGCTGATCAAGACTCTGCCTCTTTAAAGTTACCTTTGGCTGCTTATTTTTATATTTTGGTAGTGTCGCTGACCTCCTTTTCGATGCAGAGTCCTCTTCCTCGGATCCTTTTGCAACGTTATTCTCCTCCTCACTTGACAACGCAAGGTCTTAGCGACATAGTTTCCTTCTGTCCCTGCTTGGCATAGTGTGCTTGCCTTTGTTTCTCCCTTGCTCTTAAGGTCTTCGGTTTGAACTCCCTGCAGGCCTTGCAGTTGTCGGTGCTGTGGGCTTTTTATAGGCAAAGGTTGCGCACTAGATGATCATCCTTCTGGGCACCAGATAGTGGCAAAAAGGTGTGTTTGACATACTCGTTGGAACAGAGGGCCACATGCCAGTGCATTCTCCAGTCTTCCTTGACATGTGGTCTCGTAATTCCCTTAATTCTCCACGGGGCAAAAAACTGACTAGATTGATCTCCAGAACTTTGATGTTGTCTTCGAGAAACCCTTGGTATAACCCTCTTCTTTTGGTGCTTGGAAAGCTTTTAACAGTGCTTCTAGACTGAATGGTGGAAAAACTAATCTGAAGATGGGATCACACGTGGATACTTCCGGGGAGAGGCATCTGACGTTAAAAGAGACTGGACTAGGCACCAAAAAGGAAAGAGAAGGACAATTCTACAAGAGGAGACTTCCGGACCCAACCACTAGATGGCAGAATAATTCACAGTATGTGAATCCAGATAAGATTCTTGTTGCAAAAGCCGTGTTTCAGGATCAAGATCTAGATTTTCTGCCAAATTTGGTGTAAATCAATACAGCAGTTTGGACTGTAGGTGTGTCTAAAGATCCTACTGAAAAAGTAATGGGGAAAACGTGTTTTGGAACCCCCATCTTTTCCGGCCACCACTTGAAAGATCACCCTGAGACTTTTTGGAAAGTTTTGTGGAGAGTCGTCAATCGGCACCAAAGTTATTAGCAACACAAAAGGCATTTTCTATGGAAACATGATCCTAACTGTAATTACCCAGTGACAAACTCCTCTAGGAAATATATTTATATAGCTATATGGTGTTGTAAAGTCCGGCAGGGTATCGCAACACGTTGTAAAGGTCAATGCATTGTACTGCCCGTTGGGTAAAGGCATGTTAAGTAAAGCCCTACCTTGTAAAGACTGATATTGGATTGCATTTGCCAAAGAGGTGATGGGTTCTTAAAGTTTGGGAACGGGAGAGTGCTGGCCAATAGCACTGTGTGCTAATCTGGAAGTACTGAAATAGTAGTCTATAATTGGTATATGGCTGCTTTTGACTGTTAAAATGTATTTATTTCCTGTTTGCACAGCTAGATTGGAATGTTTTTCAGATGGACCAACACAAAATGATTTTGATGCACTGTATGTTTGGCTTCAGTCACTGCTGTTACGTTAGACCCCCACCCAATGAACTTAACATCAGCGCATTTACAGAACTGCATTCTACCTGCTCACATTAAACCCTAAAAAGCATTTCTAGTTTGTGCGGCCATTGTGGAAAGAGGTTCTTGTAGGAAAGTAGCCTCTTTCTTGGCATGGTTAACCCCATTTTCTGCCTGTTGTCAGTATGTTTGACTATGTCTACTGGGTTCCTGCTAACCAGGAACCCAGTACATTTGCTCTCTCCTCTAAATTGTACCTTTTTCTTCCCACAGTTGGCGTATTGGTCCCCCCCACCATGTAAGTCCCTAGTATATGGCACCTAGGTACCCAGGACATTGGGGTTCGAGGGGATAACTATAGGCAGCAGCAGTTATTCTGGCACCCATATGGAGCCCATGCAAAGGGTTCGGCAGGCCTGCCATTGCAGCATGTGTGAAACAGGTGCATACACCCGGTTTCACTACATGTCCCTACACCAGGTCACTATAAGTCTCCCCTATGGTAGGCCCTCTCAGCCCAGAGGGGAGGGTGCAGGTACCGGTGTGTGAGGGTATCCCTGCACTAGCAGAAGTGCCCCCACAAAACTCCAGATCCATTTTCCTGGACTTTGTGAGTGCGGGGATGCCATTTTACATGTGTACTGGACATTAGTCACTACCTATGTCCAGCTACATAATGGTAACTCCGAACGTGGGCATGTTTGATATCAAACATGTTGGGATCATACCCCAATACTGTTGCAAGTATTGGAAGTGTGATTCCATGCACTCTGGGGGGTCCTTAGAGGACCCCCAACATTGCTACCACCAGTCTTACAGGGTTTTCTGGGCATCCCAGCTGCTGCCACCCCTCAGACATGTTTCTGTCCTCCTGCTGCTTGATCTGATCAAGCCCAAGAAGGCAGAACAAAGGATTTCTTTTGGGAGAGGGAGGCAACACCCTCTCCCTTTGGAAATAGGTGTGACTGGCTTGGGAGGGGTTGCATCCCCAAACCACTGGTTTGCTTTGAAGGGCACATATGGTGCTCTCTGTGCATAATCCAGTCCACACCGGTTCAGGGACCCCCCCTCCCCCCCAAGTCCCTGACCTGGCACGAAACTGGACAATGGAAAGGGGAGTGACCACTCCCATGTCCATCACCACCCCAGGGGTGGTGCCCAGAGCTCCTCCAGAGGGTCCCTGGGTTCTGTCATCTTGTTTCCAAGGTTGGCAGGGAACTCCGGGAGCATCGGAGTGGCCAGGCAGGTGACGTCAGAACCCCCTCCTGATAGGTTCTTACCTGGTTAGGTGACCAGTCCCCCTTTCAGGGCTATTTAGGGTCTCTCACTCTTGGGCTGACCCCAGATTCGGCTTGCAGGGTTCCAGCAGGACTCCTCTGCAACCTCTGCTTTGGCTTCTGGCCACTGGAACCGCAACTGGGCCCTCCAGGAACCGACAAACGCTGCTACAATGAAGAAGACTATTCTGCAATTTTGTTTCTAGTCTCCTGCCAGCTTTGCAACATTTCCCCAGCCGTGCATCCTCAGAAGAGTGCAACTCTTCAGTCTGCACAAGAAGAAGAAGGAATCTCACTTGGAGTGAAGGATTCACTCCCCTGCAACCGCAGGCACCTACAACAAGCGACGACCGACCGCATGGTTCCCCTCTCCTACTGAGCTGCGTGGATCCTGTATCACAGGTGGTGGTCCGGAGTAGACCTCTTGGCCCTCTCTGGCAGCTGTCCAACTTTGGTGTAGGTAAGCCTTTGTCTTCCCACGCAGGACAGTACCCCTGTGTACAGCATCTCTTGCAGCTGCCAATGCAAGTTTACACGGGATCTTCAGGCAACGTGTAGCTCCAGCCCCCAGCACTCCATCCTGCAAAGCACAGCCTCCTGCGTGGTTCTCCTGCAGGGTGGGCTCCTTCTGCGACTCCGGTGTCCCCGTCCTGTGGGACTCCTGTGGGTGCTGCCTCTGCTCCTGTGGACTCTCTGTGATGCTGAGGGTCCCCTGTGACTCTCCCTCCTGGGTTGAGTCCTCCTGGGCCTTCCTGGTCCCCGGCAGATCCTCTTTTCCGCCAACCGCCAGTTTGCCTTTGCCAATGCTTGTTGGTGGAATTTCTGCACTGACACCAGTCTGCAATCTTCCTTCCAGCGAGGGACTCCATCAGGAACTCTTTACCGGCTCCAGGGCTGCAGTACCGACCTGTTCTTCATCACGTCTACCAACTCCTGCATCCACATCTGGGTGGGTAGTACCTCCTACTTCTGGACTCCACTGTGACTCTTGGACTTGGTCCCCTCTCTCCACAGGTCTTCTTTCTTCAGGAATCCACAGCTGGTTTTCTTGCAGTCTTCTCTGGGTGTCCTCCTTTTGGGTGGTTTGGGGAAAATCCAGTGTTTTACTCCTGCATTCCTGGTCGATGGGGGTACAGTGTTACTTACCTATGTGGTTTTCCAGTACTCCCAGCTCCCCTGTACACATTTTACTTACCTAGGTGGGTGTACCTTGTTCATATTCAATTTTTTTAAATATATGGTTTGGGCTCCCCCCTAGGGTCACTATTTGTTATTGCTATTTGCACTGTTTTCCAAATTTTCTGTGCCTGTTTCTGATTACTAGTGTATAGATTTAGTGTATTACTTACCTCCTAAGGGTGGGTTACCTGCCTAGTATTTTGTGGTAATTTGTTCCAAAAATAAAGTGCCTTTATTTTTGTACAACTGAGTGTTTTCTTTCATGTGTGTACGTTCTGTATGACTACAGTGGTATTGCATGAGCTTTGCATTTCTCCTAGATAAGCCTTGGCTGCTCATCCACAGCTACCTCTAAAGAGCTGGGCTTCTAGACACTGCCTACACTTCACGAAGAGGGGATACCTGGATCTGGTATAAGGTGTAAGTACCACAGGGACCCACCACACACAGGCCAGCTTCCTACAGTTCTACAACAGAGCATTGCAATAATAGTATAATAAGGTCAATCAATTATATGCATGGAGGTATAAAGGAGGTCAGATGCTGTGTACAAGCGTATTAACTGCTTATGTTACTGGTCTAAGATGAGGTCAGACTTCATTCTCTCAAGAAACAAATGGAAAATAGTGTTTTTTGTGTTTTTTTTTAAATAAGGTGGCTATTAATTCACTTTATGCCTGGCACAGAGGTGCTTTGCTATACGAGAGGAAAACTATTGGAAGCTTTCATTCACAAAATTAAGTATTCGGCAGGAAGTAGCTGGATCCATCACATACCCATGCATTGTCTGGTGCAATGGATGAACAGTGAAGCATCCATTGGTGTGGTGGTAGCGTATTCATCCCCTTCACGTAAATGTCTGCTTCTAAATCTTAGATTGGTGTCTACTGCATCCTCAGCACGAGAGAGGACAGAATCCACCACTGATAGCCACCCTATATGTACTAATGTCAGGGGCTCAAATCTCCTGCTGACACCTCCTCAGCACTGCAGCTCTTTGATGGATCCAGTCCCTACCCTAGGCCTCCATTGCAGAACAGCGCTTGTGTGCAATTATAGCTGCAACTTTTCTCGGAGGCTTCTGAGGAGACACCTCTCCTGCAGCCCAGCCTCAGGGACGGGGGCCCTCGAGGTGCAATGCCCACTTATCACAGCATTTTCACCCTGGAGAGCCATCTCAACTGTACAGATACCCTAAGTACCACCAGCTTCAGCTTCCACCACTCACAAACATTGCAGGTCGTTGACCATAGCCATCCCCCATGAAGTGTCACTGCTGTTCCTGCTTGGATGACGCCCCTCCAGCAATCTACTTATTGGGCCAGTACATACGCTGGCGATAGCAAATAAGAGCTGCTCTTCACGGCAATGATGCTGAAACTGGGGTAAGTATTGAGCATATGAGGGGAGTCTTCTGTTGAGGCTGTACCTGAAACGTGAAGGAAGCTTGCTCTAAAGCTGAAAGTACTGTACCTGTCCTGTTTGATGGATGTGTATGCTGCTGTTGCATCTGCTGTACCCGTTATGTGTGTGAGAGGAACACTTGCATGGCTGGTGGCATGCAGTACCTTACCTGACGCTTGAACTGATGATGCCTATGCTCTAGCTCTTCTATGAACAAGGGAAGACTACACTGCTGGGTCTCATGTTACCTGATCTGCTTGTGAGTAAGGGAAGCTTGCACTGCGTGTGTCCATGTACTACTCGTGCAAGGGTCGCTTCTTCTGCGGATTCCTGTGTTTTATCTGCTTTGTGTGTGCAGGCGAAGCTAGCACTGAAGAGAAAACATTTTCACTAGATAAAAGTCAAAATGGTTGGCACTGCAAAAGCTTGCTTTGCTGCTTTTGTTTTGGAATGCAGGTTTCAGATGAGTTCAATTTCACTGTGGAGTGTTTGGAAACCTTCAAATATCCAGTAAGATTTGAAGAGCACCAGCACCAACCCATGATTTGAATACTGAATTACTGAGCATCCATTAGCAGAGCAAATATACCTTGAGAGGGGCACAATACATTATGGTATAGGCCTCGACTGGCATGAGGGAAACCAGATCTCAGGTTTGACTTTTTACAGCCAACCATGAAGAACGATATTTGAGGCTGAAACGTGAACATTGCATATGAAAACAATTAGACTGACAGAATAATAGTGACGATCAGCTCTTCTGTTGTATGGTGATATCAATTACATTTTAACTATTTAGAGACTGATGGCTAATACAAGCCCAACATGCTGACAGTGACCATGTCACTGATTCACCTAAGTGGTAGGGGTAGCGGAAGTGACATCACATAACACCATCTGACCCAATGGCATCAGATGAAGTGACATCACAACATAATCTTTGACAGTGAATCCTCTAAAGAAGTGATGTCACATGACTAACTCATGACACTGCTGAAGGTATGAGCCTCTTAAGGGCACATCTGTCTAATAGCACAAAAGTAACTAACACAGATAAATAATGTATGTACCATATATATATTATAAATAAATAGTGTGCATCTCATGGTATGATAGTAACGCTACACATTTTTTTTTATTCTATGAAAATGTATGCATTTGTTGGAAGAAAAGAATATAGTGCTACAAAAACACAGGACACCAGAAAGTCAAATTATCTGTGCCATAAACTATCACAATTTAATGGTTTGCCTAATGTATACCCCAAGTATAAAATGTACTGGTAAATTAAAGTAAGACGAACAAAAAGATATAAAAAAACAATAATGCTTTTGTCCTCATGTATTACTTCAATTAGACCACATTCCGAAAGTGAACTATTCTAATGACTTGCAAGTATGTATGTATGTTTGAGGTACTTTCATTGCGTAAACCTACCCAAAAGGCAGTGGAGCACTGTAAGGAAACAGGCATTAGTTGTGTGGCCTGCACAAGTAATGGGTCCAAATTTCCCTTCCACTGGAAACCAAACAGCCCACTGTAGTGGTCGACTCTCTCAGGGTAGCAGAGCAGAGCAGTCTAAGACTTACTCAAGGGAGGTGGTGTGGGCTAGTCATCACTATTCGCTGGCACACAATAATAACACTCAATAAATGGTTGTTCAGTCTGTGCCTTTTCTTTTGAAAAAAGAAAAGTACATTTATTACACACACTCTACTTAATACTATGAATTCATTTACAAATCTACATCAGACTGCTGAACATACCTTTTGATGATAGTGCCTAATCACCTCTGAACCCTTAAAGGGGTTAAGACCAACATACACATCAGGTAAGTACACTAACTTGATCAAAGATTCAAGCTCAACAAACCAAGTCAAAACATCATCATTGTACGAGAAAAAGCAATAATAAAAAATAACCATGTTTAAATGCACTCATTAAAGTTAATAATAAAGCATTGACCTTTTCTTCAGAAATCGCTGTCAGCATTATTCTTTTAATAAAGCATTTTAAAATGGCAAATAACTAGTGTATCTGTGTGTTTTTTATGTACATTTAACTGGTAATAATGCATTAATAAAAAAAGGGCCCATAGGGCTTCACATTTGGTTCACAAAGCATTTAACCATAAACTTCTACCCTAGAGGGCACTGCACAACATGTACACTCTTTTTGGAAACCTTTAGATCACACTGACTGTGACCATAAACTTTGTCTCTAGAGGGCACTGCACTCTCGGCTGAAGAACACATGCTGCAGTCTAGGGAATGCTTGAAACTTGAAAGAAAGTCCTGGGTAGTCATCTCTTCATGGACCCGTAAACCTAGGATCAGTATTTAAAAAAAATGTCTTTGGGCTTTTTTTGTGGGGGTGGGAGACGGGGGGGGGGGTGAGCTGCAACACTCCTTCGATTCCCTAAAACTCGTTTTAAATGACTGGCGGTTGTCCTGCTGTCCTAGGGCCACCTCAAGCAGCAGAAAAGGTCTTGGCCAATTTCAGCCCTACAGGGCATTATGGACCGCTCCTCTGGGAGCACATGAATATCATTAAGCCAGCTCCAGAAGCTTTCTTTATTGAAGCTGTGCAGCATGCAGTTTTACATTTTTCCCTTTTTTCTCAGAGGGTGCTCAGTCCCAACCGAGCACCCTTGTGTGCTTACTTTGTAGGGGGACAGCCCTAAACCCCCCCAGCTGGCTTCCAAAACAAACGGCACTTCCGCAGCGGCCATGCTTTCCTTAGACACGGGCATGGAAAGTGGGGGAGGGTACCGCCACTGGAGGCGGAGGACCTCCTCCTTAGTATCAGTGGCTGGGGATGGCGTCCATGGACCCCCTTTTTGGCATAAACAACGGGGTTGATGGGGTCCATGGGCTAGCAGAGGGTCTGGGAAGGGGGCGCCACGCACACCCCTCCTCAGAAATTTTGTAAGTGTTGGCACCCAGGGAGATGTGGACACCGGCGGGGGAGTGGGAGGGGGAGAACGAATGACCCTGGGTATGAAAATAAACAAAAAAAAGGTCAAGGAATAATCCTTGCACCGACTCCTGGCCCACCCCAGGGGGTTTGAGCAGTCGGGCAGCAGAGCTCCATGATTGCTGAGGGGAGGGGAGGGAGGAGGGGGGGGGGAAGAGGGGGTTAAAGGTCAAATCCTTCCCTTGCAGATATCTCCAGCTCAATTGAGACGTTTTACTACATCGTGTGATCATTTTGCTCCTGGTGGTGAACCCTAGCCAACTGGAGCACTTTCCTCATGCCTCCTGCCCTCTAAGGTGGCAGAATTTCCAGGGGACTGGTTCCACTGGCTCCTTGCGTCAGCCTTTGTCTCCTGTTTCTTCTGAGCCTCTCTCCTCTGTGGTGCAGAAGCCCAGTCTTTACACCCACTAGTCCTCAGTGGGTGTAAGGGGACCAGCTTTCCTGGTCCTGGGGAAAGCCCCACCAGTCCTGGGGTTAACTGAAGTTAGAGTCCTTAGTTCAGTTGGCATCACTGGGTTCTTCCTTTCAACTATCCATGACTGCTGCCTCCAGCCTCAGTGTCCAACAGAAAAACACAACCAAGAGCGAATTCCCCACCCCTCCCTTATGAAAGACCTTTTATGTGGGGGCGGTAGGTTCCAGAAGTGAGGCACCTCTGACCTACCCTGGGGTGCATCATTACTTCTCCCCCACTGTCTCAACCTTCCTGCACAGCCTGCGTGGACATTTCAAAATGGAGTCACCCAGGATTCACTTGTCACATCCGCCCTGGGGGCCTTAGCTATACTCCTTTCTGACATCACTGTCAGGGACTTTCCCACAAGATTTTCAAAGAGAGCCTCCTCCTTTGTTGGCTCCAGAGGTCTGGGCACCGTCCTTTGTTCAGTGGGCTTGGGCTAGCTCATCCCTGGCACAGTGTGACAGTTGACTGATTGATGCAGATCCTTTACCCCCACCCCTTTCCTCCTCAGGAGCGGAGTCAAGTGCTGTTAATTGCTCCCTTTTTGTGGGGGAGGCCTTGTTCCTGCCGCTGGAGAGAAATGTAATTAATTTAGCACAGCAGGGTGACAAAAGGCCTTGGTTCTGATCCTGAGCTGAGTCAGAGAACCTTGACATTCCTGGATGACCCATATATTGCACAGGTATCTTTTAAAACTTGTGGAATTGATTTTGCACACGAATTACGCAACAATTCGATATGTCACTGGTCTCCGTAGGCCAAAGGGAAGAAAAGCTGCACTCCAAATCAGCCCTTCCCATAGGTGTATGATGGAGTTTCACTGGAGACAAGACAACAAACCACACTGACTTTCCCTATGAGTGTACAGTGACATTATGAGACCTACCCCAGGTCAATATCCAATCCTGCAGAGTTCCCTCTGTGCCAGGCTACCTGTGCGCAGTTACCATGTATGCACCACAGGAGTCTCCCACCTGCAGCTCTCACATGAGTGCACATAAGTGCACACACATTCATGCGTAACAAGCCAAGTGCCCCTTACCCTTGGTGCATCGCAGTGGGCTCATCTTAAAAAGGTGGACACTGGTGGTAAACATGCGCAGTTTACTTTTCATGAGTTTACCATGGGTGAGTCATCAGTTGTGTTGTTCACCCACAGTAAAAAAGGTTGCATACCAGATGGTCGAAAAGCAAAAAATCAGGGCGGATTTGATGGGCAGAACCCATCTCCTTAGAAGCACGGTACAGGGTCAAAGGCAAGCATAAAGTCAGTAGGTGATAATAGAGGTAGCTGAGTTGTGGACTGTTAATGCATTGCAATGTACAGTTCTTAAATTACTCCTTAGCACTGTTAATTTATTTTGATCTTCAATACTTGTAAGGCATAATCACTTTATTGAAACTCATCATTTTTTTTCAATGTTATAAAATCTGCAATGTCTTGTTTACAAAATATGTATTTTTTTCATTTCATTTTTTCATTTCATTCACAAGAGTGTACATTGCACTGCTGAATATATCAGTTTAATGCCCCAAGTCACAATGAGAGCTGCAGAAAGTTAACAGAGCACAGCAGGGCACCATTCACCTTCCGTTCTTGGCATTGCCTTTGCCACTACTGAAGCCAGGGGTCACAAAAGCAGAGACAAAGAACACAAGGGGCAAGCAGGGGTTGCAGCTGTGAACCTTGGTGCCCCCTAAATTACGTCTATGGCAGTGATGCCACGGTGATTTGGTGACTGGAATGAACTGGAGAATTTCCATAGCCTGTAGAAAACAGGCAACTGACGTCACCTACCTAACGCAATTCCTCCATGTGGGGGTGCTCCAGATTCCAATGCTTCCAGCAGGTGAGTGAGCAAGGAAACGTCTTCCTGAGGGACAAGAAACACCCATATAAAAAGACATTAATAACTTGACTCATGATTTGAGACCAGAGTGAGGTAATTCAGCTGCAAAGCAGAGAATGTCAGTCACTCTGAAAATTCTTAGGTTAACCACATATGCTACTTACAACAATTGCATTAAATCTTACCTCTGCTAACGTTTCACCATAAAAATGCATAGGTTCTCTTGGCGATCTCCTTGTGGTGAACTACTACATTGTGAACTACACCGCACTCTCATAAGCAGATCTCATCAAATGTAAAACATTCTAAAACGAGGGCACCCAAATCATATGCTGCATGAGATGCCATGACTACTTCATGCCCTGCTGGAGGCTTCCATTTAAAGAAATATTTCAGTTGAGAGCACAGGGTGTTCCCACTGATGCAGCGAGGTACATCTTTTCAAAATCATCAAGTTTTATTAGCCTTCCAGAACCCTATGATCATCCAGCCACAACTTTCACACCTTCCGGCTTTATAGAAAGAAATATGTTACATACCCTGTAAGCGTCTGTTCGTGGCATGCAGTGCTGTAGATTCACATGCTATGCATACTCCTGCCATCTAATACTGGGTACGGAGTTGTGAAAGTTGTTTTTCTGCAAAGAAGTCTTACGAGTCACACAATCGAATGACTCCTCCTCTTGTTGATTATACGCATGAGCATCGACTCCATTGTTGGATTGTTTACTCTCTGCTGTCAGGTTTGGACATGTGTGCCTTCACTTAGTGCTTCAACTATGCTTCCATTTTTCCATCCTTATCTATATCCGACAGTATTATTGTTCACGCATTCTACATCTGCACCTCCTTAAAACCTTTGCCAGTTTAACCTCGTCCGACCAAGAGCCCTTCGGGGCACCCCCCTTCTGGGCCAACCTTTGACGTTATTACCAGCCCCTCTGAACATATGTTGCTGGTAATGGAACAAAAGCCTTTTATGTTCTGCCTGCCTTGTCACACGAAATACCTGCACACAGACCAACACTTGGTGTGCAATTTGTATCTCTCCCTGGGCCACAAAGAAGCAGACTGCAACATGTGTAATTTGTTTTGGTCGAAGAAGATACTTGGGCTGCACTGCAACCCCTGCCCACCCTTCCAACCAAGCCCACCAAAAACAATTTGGCTTCAGCTGCACAGTCAGAGGTCCACCACTGCTTCCCACCACAGTTGGATCTGGAAAACTACTTTGGATACCCTGCCCTTAGGCCGGGCACCGAAAGGACATACCAAGTCCAAGCCTTCAGCAGTGCACTCTTTGGACAGGGGACACTCTTCGGCGCCGACTCGACCTTTGGTGCCAGCCCAGGAGTCGACTCCCTTCACCTCAACGAAGCCTCACACTTCAAAGCCAAAATTCTCGGTTCTGAAACCCTCAGAGCCGAAAGTGACTAAGCGTTCATCAGCTTCCACTTCACTCATTAAACCGAATTTTGAAAATCTGGACATTTGACAACGAAAAATTCAAACCCAAGCAGGGACTGGCCATTTACTTGCTACGCCCTCATCTCCTCGATCACTTAAGAGGAAATTGACTTTTGAGGAGGCACTGGTACCCCTTCCCCCTAGGAAGAAAACCATGGACAAGGGCATCAGCCCTGCCTTTCTTCCAGTTCCTTCCACATGTCCCCCTCCACCACCTCCATCAGCACATCATTCTCCTCAACCATTATCTCTACCACAAGACCCCCTAGATATATCACCTCAGAGGGTGTGTTGGGGGTGAGGGGCTACAAGGGGATCACGACCCATGGGACATGTATGACACAGATCCCAATACAGGAAATTACACTGATCTCTACCCAGCTCGCCCTTCCACGCCTGAGGACGCAACCTATTACCAGGAGGTCACTGGGAGAGCAGCAGCTTTCCACAGTGAATAACTACACAGGGAACCACTAGAACAAGACTTCCTTTTTGACACTTTAGCTACCACAGACAGGGACACGCAGTATCAGCCCATTCTGAAGGGTATGATGTGTCAGCTGATGGCGTATTTATAGGCCAGAGTGGATATAAAATATAAGCCAGACCATCTGCCCCTATTTTCATTCAGGCCCAAGTACCACCGGACTCCATAGTTACCAGTACTGCACACAAGAGGGATAACTCTCAGGCGACTGGTGATACTCCGCCCCCAGAGAAAGAAAGGAAGTGGATAGACACCAGTCATTGGGATATCACCAACTCCCAGGCTCTACTAGCGCGAACAACAATGCTCACTGGTCAAAATGGAGGAGCTACTCCAGTACCTTCCAGAAGAGCATAGGAAAAGGGGTCAACAAATTGTCATAGAGAGGCAAACCATTACTAACACCTCTATTTGCAGCGTCCTCGATGCAGCAGATACTGCACCACAGGGAATTAACACTAGTGTTTTCCTAAGGCGACACACTCGGCTAAGGTGTTCTGGCCTTAAATAAGGGGCCCAACAGGCTGTTTTTAATATGCTTTTCGACAAAGCATTCCTTTGGTCCGCAGATAGACTCCACCTTAGAAAAGTTCAAGAAGGACACCGGCACATTTAAAGTAATGGGAGCATTGCAAACACCAAGTCCCAGGGGGACTTTGTCACCCAACCTACCATGGGGCCTACAAGTCTACCTCTACAGAGGCTTCCACCTCACAACAAAAGCAGACGCAAAGTTCCTACACCAAAGTTTTCTACCATGGCTCGTTCAGGGGCAACAACAAGGTTACAGGTAAGGGTGACTCCCATCGCAGAGCAACACCCTCCATCAAACAGTCACTACCCTATTCTTCCCAGACCACACAACACCTGTTGGGGGCAGACAGCAATTTTTTCACGCAACATGGCATTCTATCACCACAGACAAATGGGTATTAGCCATTACCTAACATGGCTATTGTCTGAAGCTCATTACCACACTCCCAACATTCTACCTTGCGTTCACAGGTTAATGCAGGAACATCAAACACTACTCAAGCAGGAAGTTGAAGCCCTTCTCCTCAAAGTGGCCATAGAACCTGTACCTGTTCAACATCAGGGCTCAGGTGTATATCCCTATACTTCCTAATTCCCAAAAAGGACGGGTCCTTAAGGCCAATTTGTGATCTCAGGCTTCTAAACAAATACATCCTATTGGAACACTTCCATATGGCCCCCTACAGGATGTCATTCCCCTTCTTCAACAGAGTGACTGTATGGAAAAACACTAGACCCAAAAGACGCCTACTTCAACATACCAATACACCCAAGCTCATTACAAATACTTAAGAATTGTCATTTCGGGCAAGCACTATCAGTTCAAATTTCTTCCATTCAGGGTGACCACCACACCTTGAGTGTTAACCAAATGCCTAGCAGTGGTTACAGCTCATCTGCGCCAGCACACATAATCAGTGTGAACAACACACTCAGATGACAACAGATCTACTCCACATCCCAGGGATTACTATTAACATCCCCAAATCTCACCTATAAACTCTACAGGTTCAACCATATTTAGGTGCACTCCTAAACACACAGTTAGGATTAGCCTATCCCAAACCCGCTCAAATTCAAAACTTTCAAACAACATTGCCTCAAGTTGAGACAAACCAGAAACTCACAGCGAGGACGAGTATGCATCTGCCAGGAATAATTGCTTCATGCACTGCCATAGTTCCCAGCGCAAAGTCACATATGCATCCATTACAGGAATGTCTAGCTCGTTAGTGGTCCCAATCACAAGGTCAGTTCACAGATCTAGTGTCGACAGATCACTATACTCACCGTTCTCTGCAATGGTGGAACACCATCAACCTGTTAAAGGGGCGGCCTTTTCTGGACCCTGTTCCCCACATCAATCTCACGTCAGATGCCTCACAGACAGGTGGGGTGCTCACCTACAAGACCTCACAGTACAGGGTCTCTGGGATACCAAATATCAATATCTACGCATCAACTACCTAGAGCCTCAATGTGTTCGCCTAGCATTGGAAGAGTTCCTACCTCACCTGCCTCACAGGTTTGTCCTAGTCCGGATGTACAATATGACAGCCATGTATTACCTACAAAAACAGGGGGAAGTGCACGGCCTTTACAACTATCACAACTGTCTCAGACCATCTGGAAGTGGACCCTACATCACAACATTCACCTGTTGGCGTAATACCTTCCGGGAACAGACAAGGCATTACCATGAGTGGATACATGGAGCCTGGCCTCCACACTGGAGCAGGTCAAATCCGTTATTTCAAGGACTATCCTTGTGACTGCAATTGCCATGTCCTTCAACTCAAAATTCTCTGAGGAGGCTTCCACCTTCCTGACATACTTTACAAATACAATAAATAATAAAATTAAAAAAGCTTGGTAAGTGCCAGGCACAAAGTTTGCCCAAAAAAAACACAGTCCACGGGACCTCAAGTGCTCTTAAAAACTGATGGATGTCTTCTTAGCATCTTGGTGCATCCTAATAACCACTGAATTTGCAACCTCAGACACCAGTGTTGCTTTCCTAACTGTTCAAGAGCAGCCACCAATTGCAGCTGATACATAACATGCTAGGAATGTAGTACAGGGCACAAGTTATGTTAGCACAGATGTCACAAAGGTGAAACACTGGCTCTGCACACATATGATGTGTGTGATACTGAATGTACAGCAAGTATTGGTGAAGGCCTGGCATAGCATATACATCATGGGATGAATACTAAGTATACTCATAAGCGATGAGCACAACATAGAAGTCAAGGTTGTCGTGTTTTTTTCACAGAATAGGGACAGCACAGACTGGTCCTGGTGGCCTGACATTACGTGTACACATTATAAATGTGAGAACTGGCACTGCACACAGAATGAACTTGATGAGCACACATACTTGTGCAAATTTATCACAGCAGAGTTAACAAATGATGGCTGTAACATTGCTATGTTTTTAACACCTGGTGTAGTTGAAAGATCAGCGCAGCACAGAAATTAATAATACACTGCTTTGTTTACAATGTGTAAACAAATGCACCTGGTAGACAATACCACAGCGTACAAATGACAGGAGTAAGTTGGGGAGTGTTAATACTTTTACAGGTGACACAATAGCACCAACCAATAGACTAATGACAGGATAAGAGGATGGTGTGTGAACATGTGCACAAATAAAGGACTGTCACTGCACACAAAATAGGTGTTCTGCACTTTAATGGCTTTATGAGAGGAGTGTTCAGCTCAGTGTGATATTGCCATTACCTCTTATAAGAGATGTACTGCCAAACTACTATTGGGTGTGATAATGCCTTATGAGGTTGAGAATTAAGCACAGCAATACACATTTCAGAAGTGTGCTGTTGCTGTCACACATCTCAGTTGTCAGACTGACACAACATTATCAGTGTGGGCTACATAGATTATTGTGTGCTCCTGATGGGAAGTAAAGTCCAGCATGTGTTTACTTCAGAATGTGCTACAGTCACCTCCTACAGCAATAGATTGGCATGGCACTGCTAGATGAGGTATTGCCAGCCACACCTCACTGAGGTGAAAATTAGGCATCCGTGGCATATTATAGTGGCATTTCATACAGATGGCACAGTAGTACAGCACTACTGAGGTGGTGTCCCTAGTAGAAGGATACTGATCAAGTATACACCTACCTTCAGTATGTTCTCTAGCACATGGCGCTGTAGTTCAGAGTTGTGGATTCGAATGGAGCCACCTCCTATCTCACTGCCATTCAACACCAGATCATAATGCTGTCCCCGAACCTGGAGGAAAAGGGGGCAAGGAGTAAAAAGAGAGGAGAAAAAGAGATTCATAAAGGTGTAGGTACGTAATACATATGTGGTTTATATGTAAAAAACAGAAAATTACATTATTTACTATTTGCAAATACCTAATAATAAGAATCTAGCCGAAACACATACCAGTCACACCTCCCATAAAATACCACAAAAGTAGTAACTGACCAACATTATAAATGTACACAGTAACTCCAAGGAAAAGGGTGGTTTCATAACTAGTAAAGAGCAAGTTACTTACATTTGGTAACACCTTATATGTTAGAGACTATTTAGGTGCAGATTCTTTACCCTAGAATAATCCCCATACGTCAGACTGGATCAGGAAGTTTTCAAATAATACTGCTAGGCACCAGTAGGTGGAGTTGTTCGACTCCGTGTCAGTGGCGTCACTCGCACCGGAAATTACTTGCACAGTACCTATATAAGTGCCATCCTGGAGAGCTGACATCAGTTATTTTTGCGACTTTCCACAACAGAAGCGTGGTTTCATGATAAAAACTGACCTCTGGTCTAAACTACTAAGGCTCTGAGAAGGGTGTCCCTTACACTGCAATTGGCTTGCAGAGCAGGGAGGGTGGGAGGGCCGGTAAGAAATCTGCAGATATGACTGAGTCTCTTCCAGGTAAGGTATTACTAAAGGTAAGTAACTTGTTCATCTGACAGACTTCTAGTTGCAGATTTCTTACCTCAGAATAGATGCCCAAACTAGTCCTCCATGGAGGTGGGTCTGCAAAGACAATTTAAACCAAGAAAGCCCTGCAGGACCGAATGGGAGAAGTGCCCATTGCGATGGACCTGAATGTCTAGACAGTAGTGTTTGGGAAACGTGTGCAAAGATGCCCACGTTGCTGCCTGACAGATATCCAGGACAGGGACTCCGCGGGCTAATACAGTAGTCGCAACCTTAGTTCTGGTGGAATGAGCATGCAAACCCCCACGGAGTCTACAGAACCTTCATTTTCGTCTCTCCTACATACCCCATGAAGAGTTAATCTCCACTCTTGTGCGATCAAGGCAGAACAACAACGCTCTTTTTGGGTCCATATAGTGAAGTCTCTTCTCTTTGGAGAGCTGAGGGGGAATAAACAAGGTCGGCCTACATGGAAAGGAGTCACAACTTTCAGAAGGAAGTAGGCATTTGTCTAGAGCACCAGCTTGTCCGGATAGAAGGTGGTGTAGAGAGGGTATGCCAAGTGTGCCTGCAATTCGCTTACCCTTATGGTTGATGCAATAGCCACTAGAAATACAGTTTTGCTGGTCAAAAGCCTAAGAGGGGAACTGTGCAGAGGCTCAAAAGGTGCACTCATTAGGAAGGTTAGACAAAAAGAATAGCTCCCACTGGGGCATGATGAATGGCTT
Source organism: Pleurodeles waltl (assembly GCF_031143425.1). Taxonomy (NCBI): domain Eukaryota; kingdom Metazoa; phylum Chordata; class Amphibia; order Caudata; family Salamandridae; genus Pleurodeles; species Pleurodeles waltl. The sequence continues at coordinate 408,485,923 of NC_090443.1, read as the reverse complement.
TGGGGGAAACGTGTTACAAGCCACAACAGGTGACTTGAACAAAGAAGGTTGGTCCAGCAAGCGCAAAAATGCTGAAATGGCAGATAAATAACCTTTAACTGTGCCCAGAGCAGAGCGCTGCTGGGCCAAAGATAGAGCAAACAGAACATTAGAAAGAGGTGCAGAAAAACAGTTGATGTTTTTACAATCACACCATGCCACAAATGTATCCCAATGGCAGGCGTAAACTGAGTTGCTGGACAGAAGCATGCTGCCAGAATAACAACAACAGACTTCAGGAGGAACGTCGAAAGCTGTCAACTGTCACTGCTCAATCTCCATCCATGAAGATGAAGGGTGTGCAGGTTTGGGTGTAGAACCCTTCGCTGCTGCAGCAACAGAAGATCTTCTCCTAGAGGCAGCCTGATCGGGGGACCGTTGCTCATGCTCAACAGCTCGGGATACCAAACTCTCCATGTCCAATCCGGAGCCACAAGAATAGCTTGGGCCCAATAGGTCCTGATCTTCTTAAGACCTCTGGACAGGAGTGGTAGAGGTGGAAAGGCGTTCAGTAGGTCGGAGATCTGTTTGAGACAATTAGCGTATCTGAGCAAGAGTCGCCTTGGACTCCAGTGCACGAAACTGCTGACATTGCGCAATCTCAGCAGTGGAGAGCAGATCTGACCAAGCTCCCTCCTACTGCTGAAAGAGGACTCGCACCACCTTCAAATGGAGACACCATTTGCAATCCACTAGGCATCTCCAGCTGAGTTTGTCCGCCCTGGCATTTTGAGAGCCCACCAGGTGTTGAATCAACAGGGAAATGCCCTGGTGTTCCAGTCATGTCCAGAGACACAGGGCCTCTTGACAAAGGGTTTATGACCCAATCTTCCCTGTTTATTGAAGTATCATATGGTGGAGGTGTTGTCTGTGAACACCTGCACGAGAGTGCCCTTGATGAAAGGAAGAAAAGCTTTCAATGCCAAGAGAATCGTCCGAAGCTCCAACAGGTTGATGTGGAGCCCTGGAGACAAGAGGCCTCTGATCTCAACCTCTCCCAGATAGTCACCACTTCACAGAAGTGGCTGGGGGAGGGTGAGGGGTCTGCAACTGACCCAATTGTGATTCGTCAGCTACCACTGTAGATCTTTCACAGTTCCTGCTGTGATCTAGACCATATCGGAGAGATTCCCCTGATGCTGCGGTTATTTTGACTTCAGGTCCCACTGCAGAGAATGCATATGCCAAGAGGCACGGGTTACAAGCAGGATGCAAGAGGCCATGAGGCCCAATCACCTCAGGATCCTTCTCACCGAAATCCAGGATAGAGGCTGAAACATCAGTACGTAGCCTGAATATCCTGGACTCGCCGCTCAGGAGGATAGGCCCAAAACTGCTCTGGGTCCAAAGCAGCTCTGATGAAAGGGAGCATCTGAGAGAGACTCAGATGAGACTTGGACATGTTGATAGTGAACCTGGCAAGTGCAGAAGATTCCCTGTAATCAGAAGGTGGGAGACTATTGCCTGTGAAGAGCTTGTCTTCAAAACCTAATCATTAAAGTAGGTAAAAACTGGAGCCCCTATAACCTACGCAGATGAGCTGCAACAACTGCCATCACACGAAGAGCGCTGGTAAGGCCGAAGAGGAGCACAGCAAACTGAAAGTGCTCTTAGCCCACTGTGAACCTCAGGTAACGCCCGTGGGCAGGCAGGATGGGAATGTGGAAATATGCATCATGCAAATCCAAGTCTCCTGGAACCAGGGCAGACAGAACCTGCAAGTTTGCGAAAATTCAGAATTTCTCCTTTTCCATGAAGTGCTAGAGAAGGCGCAGGCCTGACCTCTAGCTACTTGGCCCATTTGGCCTATGGGACCCGCGTCCTCAGCCATGAAAAGGCTACTAAGTCTGCAGGCTATGGTCACTGGGAACGTATGGACGTGGTTGGAACTCCCTTATGTGGCCACAAAAGGGGTGGAAGATGGACTGGGGTTGACAAGGGCCCATAGACAAGCCCCAAGGACCTGGCTACAGCTCTGATTTCCTTAAAGTGCGCCAGCGCTGAGTCCGCCTTCTCCCCAAAAAGATGAGAGCCATCAAGGAGCATGCCGGTTAGTGAGTCTTGGACTTTCCCTGACAAGCCAGTGGGTCTCAGTCAGGCATGGCGCCACAGGGCCACTGACTATAAAATCTGACCCAGCAAGATGGTTATGCCCAGTCCACATAGTATGGTTAATTATGCTGAGTCACTCCTTTCAGCAGTAGCATGGGAAAGTATGGCTCGGGCCTCCTTTGAGACTATCAGCAGCCTTGTGCAACCGAATCCCAGATCGTATGAGAATATCAGCCGAAAAGGCACGCAATGTTCACCGACCACTGTGCAAGGCTAGTGGAAGAGAGCATTCTCTTGCCAAAGATATTCAGCCTCTTGGATTCCATGTCTGGTGGAGTGGTAGGGAATGTGCCAGGATTGACCCTAGATGTGGAGGCTTGAGTGACTGAGCTCTTCAGGGTGGGGTGCTGGGTAAGGAAACTGGGGCCCTCAGGAGCAGAGCAATGTTAGTGGGCAATTGTCCTATGCACAGGTGTCCCTGTGCAGGGCTTTGACCAAGCCCAGAGTAGGATGTCAGTAAGGGCTTCATCAAAAGGGAGTAAAGATTTGGAAGGGGCGACTCCCAGCAGAAGAAACTCTGTCAAGACATTCGTCTTGACTGCCACTAAGGGAAGTTGATGGTCCAAGACCTCAGCCGCCCTACTCACCACCATAGTGGAAGAGGCTTCCTCCTCTGTAGTCACGGTAAGAAGAGAGACCAACCCAGTATCAGGTGAAGTGTCTAACCCACTGACCTCCGCCGGTTTCTCATACCAGTTGTCCTCATTCTCTCCAGGAGATGCTGGTATCCATAAGGGTGTTCAGACCCCTCCTATTTGTCTCCCTCTCTGGGCTGTCAAGGGCAAAAGGCACAAGCTCTGATCCATACAGCATGGTCCCAGTCGGCGCTGGAAGACACCCGTCTGGCTCGGTGTTGGAGCGGGAATGACGATGGGGATGAAAGCCACCATGGGGCGTTGGCAGCGCCGCAGGCATCAACACTGGAGTGGGTAACGAGGAAGGTCTCAGTCTCGCAGGTTGCTCCACTCCTGATCTAACATGGGATCCATGGGGCCAAAGGGTGAACCCAACAGCAAGGTTCCAGTGGGGGCCCCTCCTGAGGCCTTGGGGCCCAAATTTGCTCCAGAAGGGCTGAGGCCCCCCAAATATGAGGTGCATGCCCTCTAACAATTCTTTAATCTGGGCGGGGGTCGCTCTGGGAAAGTCAGGGAAGCACGGAGCAGACAGTGACTTGGACGAAGCATGAGGCCTAGAGTGCCGACCATCCCACTCCTTGTCAGAAGACTTCGACAGGTGTTGCGAAGTTGAAGATCTTTTTGATTTCTTACATCTGTGGGGAAGCTGGATTCTGGGTGCAGTACCTCTCTGCTCCCACTTTTTTGCCTGGTTTTGATGCAACAACTTTGACTGAAGGGCACTGGGTTCCTGCTAACCAGGTCCCCAAGTGCCAGTGTTCCTTCCCCTAAAACAAGAACCCTAGTCACTTGATCCCCAAGTGACCAGGCCTTAAGCACCTTTTGTGACTCCCTATTAAATGATACCCCTGGTACTTAGGGCATGGGTACTGAAGAGGATCCCTAGAAGCTGCAGCACAGCTTGTGCCACTCTAAGTGACCCAGCACCAACCTCATACAGACTGCCACCGCGTGACAAAGGTGCTCCAAGAGTGAAAATGCAACATGGCACACAGCCAGTGTGCCATGTCCCCTAAACACTGAGTGTAATATTTGTAAGTCACCCTCTGCAGCAGGCCTTATACCCATAAGGCAGGTTGCATTATATTACATGTGTGGACATATCTGCAAGAGCAGATATGCCCCTACTATGCCTTTGCTGATTCTTAGACATAGTAAGTGAACAGGGAAGCCATTTTAAGTACATGTGCTGGTCAATGGTTGAAAAGAATTCCCCAGCTTCATGATGACTTCTCTGAAACTAGGGATGTTTGGTATCAAACATCTCGTATTAATAACCTCTCACTGATTTCAGTGATGGATTTATGAATACATGCACCCAGAGGGCACATTTGAGGTGCCCCATGAAAACTATCATCCTCTGGTGAGCTGACTAGTTATAGCCAGCCTGCCACCAACAGATGAGGTTTTGACCCCCCCAAGGTTGACAGCCCTTGCTCTTTAGAGGTCAAAAACAAAGCCTGCTATGTCAGAGGTGTTGCACACTCCTCCTACTAGGATGGACCTGCAAATCTGCATTTCAAGGAAGTAAGCTTCAAAGGAGCCCAACACCTTTGGTATGCAGTTCTGGCTCTCCTCAGAGGGAGATGCCGACCCATTCATTTAGCACCTGGACAGGCAGGAAAATTAGTTATACAGGAGGCATATTGCAATTGCGGCTGGACACACCCCTAGGGTGACCAGCCTGAAGTGAACACAGCCTTAGGAATTCTGCCATCTTTGTGTGGTGGAATTAGGAACTCTCATACTAGGTGATACCCACTCCTCAAAGGAAGTGGTCATCTAAGGGGTGTAGTGACCCAAAGGGTAAGGAGGCCTCTGGCTACCACCCTTCACTCCCCTTAACGCCCCTAAATTGAGTATTTAGGGGACCCCCTGATACCAAGACCTCAGATCTTCGCTTAACACAAAAAAACAAGTGGACAAGAAGCCTTCTGAACCCGAGAACCGAGGAGCACGACTGACTTGGCGCCTAGCCTGCCTGTTGCACCCGACCCTCGAGGAGCAACTGATCTGTCCTGCCGCTGCAGCCTCCAAGAAACCAGGAGAGCTGCCAGTGCTTCGCAAATCACCAAGAAGAACTCCCTTGGAGCAGAGGATCTGCTATCCTGCATCTGCAGGCAATCCAAGAAATAACTGTGAGGACAGGGACTGCAAAAAGCTTGATGCCGGACAGCACCACTGCACCCAAGTATCCTGGCTTGAGCTAGAGTGGGCCAGTGGTGCCAGAGTGGTTCCCAGGCCCTCCAGAGATAATGTGCAATGGCTTCTGCCACTTGTGCCTGCAGACCCTCCCATACTGCAACCGCCTCCAGTGAAAGTGACCCGATAGTCCACTGCACCTCTGAAACAGGACTCCCTGCACGGAGGAGAAGAGGACCACAGGTGTCCCTAAGTCCCTGGGACTCGTGAGACCTCAATCCACTCGTTGGTTCGGTCGGACTGGACTCCCAGGCCACGCCTGCAGCCTGGTTCTGTGGGCCCTCCTCTACCACCACCAACATCTAGTGACAGAAATCTGATGGTCCAAACCACCTCTGCACCCGAATGCCCCTGACCAAGGAGAGCAGAACCAATGGTGTTCCTACAGCATCGCAAGACTTGAACCCTCTTGGTAGTTCGCCCGGAATGGACTCTCAGTCCACCCATACAGCAACTCTGTGACCAGACCGATCCCCATAGACTTACATGGGGCACCCAATGTTGAACTGCACCACTGCATCCGACTGCCCCAGTGCCGCCTGAGGTGACCTGTTGGTGTGACCTTGGACTTTGCTCCACACATAAGTTAAGTCCAGCAGACTGGTCCCGTAAGTCGCTGTACTATACCTATATGCAGTGCTTCTTCTTCCTCCAAAGGACAACATTGCCATATCTGAAAAATTTACTAAGTGACAACCTTTGCAAACTCTAAAAATTCATAACTCGAAAAGTACTATCCTCTGATAATCTTAACTGCTCACCCATGCTACCACAAAAGAGAGCATCTGGGATGTCATTTCTGCCTTTGTGATACCTTTGGGGTTTTCCTGGACTCTTTACAAAGTGCACCTCTTTAAGGTCCACTAAATAAAGAGCCAGTTTCATACACCCATGAAGGGTCTCGGGACCTTCAACACAATTGGGATCTTGTGTGCTGAGGGGACCACCCATATTGGGAGTGCATAGTGCTGCAGTCCTTGAAGATCCTGGAGTTGTGGTGCCTCGCCAAGCACCACAAACAAACCAAGTGTGGGTCATTCACAGACATCTGCCTGTGACAGGAACCCCATGGTTTCAAACTGGTCAGTTTCTTTGGGGACACACTGTCACACCAGAAGAGAAAATCTCTCAAAAATAGGGTTTGACAGAAGTTGAGAAAAAAGCCAGTCAAAAAACGGTTTTGGCTAGCTCTTCATGGATCAGAGCTATCGAGCGTGAAAAGGAAAGAACTGCACGCCAAGGTGGTGCTTTTGCAGGTACCGGCGCATGTCATTTCTGACGTAGGCTTGATGATGTGAACCGAACTATGCTCACTAGTCAAGAAGGGAAAACATGTTACTGTGCATCTGCACCAGCTACGAACAGCAAGCAAACTAGAAATTAAGGCACTCAGCTGTGTTATTTGGGAAACTGGGCCGAAATACAAAGAATACATGATCCAACAATGTAATTTATTGTGAACCATAAGAATAAGTAACCACACGTGCTCGTTTAGCAAAGTCAAACCACAGTGACCACAGATTTGAAATCGTCCAAAAGAAGCACTTCATAAAATGTTAATTCTGAGAGTAAATCATTCACTGATCTTCAAAACTAAACTGACCATGTGATGTTCCCCTGCGTTGTCTTTTTGACCTTCCCTATGGTGCTCGCTGTTCCTGGTGAACTCCTAGGAACCTTCTTTATACTACAGTGCTTAGAAGCTGCTACAAGGTGGTGTTCAGCGTGCCACCAAAAAATAAAGCCAGCTGAATGCAAGTATGATGCTCCACACAGTAGAGTCAAAATTAGATGCTGAATGCAAGTATGATGCTCCACACAGTAGAGGTAAAATTAGATGCCTGGCCACAAAGGAAGAGGAGTGGTCCACATATGGTGTTAATTTAACTCAGTCAGTTGATCACATGCTGCAGGTCTGTAGGGAACCTACACACCACAGGTTTGAAATACTTCCTCATCCTTTTATCTTTCAGAGTTAGATACACTCTGTGGTGTGCACTACAATAGTCCTTATTATCATTATTAAATATGCCCTGCTTTATAAGTTAAAAAACATTTCATATTGAAATTACATTGGCAGATTGTGTTATGTAATTCACTTCCAAAGTGTAAACTACATCAATGCTCCAGCACAAAACAGTCTGCTTTGAGCAGATCCAATGTGTAGGAAAGTAGCATCTTTCTGACATAGTTACCCACACGTTTTGCCTAGTGTCAGTGTGTTCAGACTGTAGAACACTGGGATCCTGCTAATTAGGACCCCAGTGTTCATGCTCTCTCCTCTAAATTTGGTTGCTGGTAAAGTTTTACACCCAACAATTGGCATACTGGTGCAACCATGTAAGTCCCAAGAATATAGTACTTGGTTACCCAGGGCACTGGTACACCAGGGGTCTCCCCTGAGCTGCAGCTCCCCAGTGACTGTGCTCTCTCCCTCTAAATTAGGTTGCTTAGGACTTAGCACACCCCACAACTGGCATACAGGTGCCCCCGTATAAGCCCCTAGTATATGGTAGTTAGATATCCAGGGCATTGGGGCACCAGGGGTTCCCCATGGGCTGCATGTATTGTGCCACCCATGTGAAACCATGTAAAATGTGTCTGCAGGCCTGCCATTGCAGCCTGCGTGAAAAAGTGCATGCATCCTTTCACTACAGGTCACTGCACCAGGTCAGTGTAAGTCACCCTATGGCAGGCCCTTCTATCCCAGAGAGCAGGGTGCAGGTACTTGCATATGACGGCAACTCTGCATGAGCAGAGATGCCCCTACAAACTCCAGCTCAATTTCACTGGTCTTCGTAAGTGCGGGAAAGCCATTTTACCTGTGTACCCAGCTAGACAATGGTAACTCCAACCCTGGGCATGCTTGGTATCAAACAAGTCGGAATCATTCCCCAATATTGTTGCGAGTACTGGTTGTATGATTCCATGCTCTCTGGGGGCTCCTTAGAGGACCCCCAGCATTGCTCCTACCAGTCTTCTGGGCTTTTCCGGGAAGCCCGTGCTGTGCCATCCCTCAGACAGGTTTCTGCCCTCCTGCTGCTTAACCAGCTCAAGTAGAGGAAGGCAGAACAAAGGATTTCCTTTAGGGAGGGAGGCACCCCCTCCCTTTGGAAATAGGTGTTACATGACTTGGGAGGGGTAGCCTTCCTAAGCCACCAGTATGCTTTGAAGGGCACAGTTGGTGCCCTCCTTGCATAAACCAGTGTGCACCAGTCCAGGGAACCCCGGTCCCTGCTCTGGTGCAAAACTGGACAATGGAAAGGGGAGTGACCACTCCCCTGCTCATTACCACCCCAGGGGTGGTGCCCAGTGCTCCTCCAGGTGGCCACTTGATTCTGCCATCTGGGATCCAAGGTGGGCAGAGGCCCCTGGTTGCATCTGAGTGGCCAGGTCAGGCAGGTGACGTCACAGCCCCCTCCTGATAGGTGGTCACCCTGCTAGGTGACCAATCCCCTTTCCTGGGCTATTTAGGGTCGCCTCTTTGGGTGGATCCTCGGATTCGACGTGCAAGATTCCAGCAGGACTCCTCTGCATCGTTTACTTCATCTTCTGGCCACTGGGACTGCAAATGGACCCTTCAGGAACCGACAATCTGCAACTCCAGTGATGACTTTGCTCTGCAACATTGTTTCTCCGGCTCCTTCCTGCAACTGCAATATTTCCCTGACTGTGCATCCTCCTCTGACAGGTCTTCAGCCTGCACTAGAGGCAAGAAGGAATCTCCCTTCGAGAGAAGGAGTCACTCCCCTGCATCTGCTGGCACCAACTGTAACGACGACTGGCTGCGTGGATCCTCTCTCCTCCCGAACTGCGTGGATCCTGCATCACAGGTGGTGGTTTGGAGTGATCCCTTTGTTCCTCTCTGCCAGGTGTCCAACTTGGGGAGACGGTAAGCCATTTCCTCTCCTTGCAAGACGGAACCCTGTGTACCGCGACTCTTGCAGCTACCAAATCTCGTTTGTTCCTCCTCCAACGGCTCTTCGGCTCCGTGTAGCCCCGGTCTCCAGCACTCTTCCCTGCAAAGCACAGTCTCCTGCCTGCTGCTCCAACGATGTGGGGCTTCTTTTCAGGTGTGCTGTTGGGGCCTCACTGCGACTCCTGTGCCTGCTGCCTGTGGGTTGCCTGTTGGGGCTGCCTCCTCTTCTTGTGACTCTCCCAGCTGCTGAGGGTCACCTTGGACCCCCTACTTGGGTCGAGTCCCCTGGGCCTTGCTGGTCCTCTTCAGCCTTGCAAAACCTTATTCTCTGACTTTTTCATTTGCCAAGGCTTGTTGGTGGATTTCCAGCACCACTGGCTGACTGCATCACGACCGCCGACTTCCAACATCACTTGCATCACCTCTGGAACTCCTCTTCTGCTCCTGTGCTGCACTGCTGACTTTCTTCATCCACCGTTGACGTGGTCCTGCATCCACTGAAGGCAGGGTAGTGGCTCCTGCCACAGCTGGACACTCCAACTCGATCTGGACTTGGTCCCCTTCCTTTGCATGGGCTCTTCTGTCAGGATGTACCTTCGGTTTCTTCCTGTCTTGTCTGGGGCGTGCACAGTCCTTTTCCAAAGTTCTCCTGTGGGTTTGGGGGAAAAAACAGCTACTTACCTCTTCCCTCCTGGTCGCTGGGGGGCACCCTAGTACTTACCTTTTGGGGTTCCTAGTTCCCCCAGCTTCCCTCTACTGATTCCACTTCCTTGGGTGGGGGACTGCCTTTCACATTGCACTTACTTAGTATATGGTTTAGTCTCCCCCTGCGGCCTTCATTATTTCCTACTGCTTTTACTATTTGCTATTGATTTCTATGCTAATCACTGACTTCTAATGTGCACATAATAGTGTGTTTACTTACCTACTAGTGGAGTACTGCCTGTACAGTATTTTAGTATTTGTGTTACTATAATACCTTTATTTTTGTAACACTATATGGTTCTTTCATGAGTGTTACTGTAGTGGTATTGCATAAGCTTTGCATGTCTCCTAGATAAGTCTGGGCTGCTCATCCACAGCTACCTCTAGAGAGCCCTGGCTTCCAAGACACAATTTACACCTCACTATTAGGGGACACCTGGACCTGGTATAAGGTGATAACACAATAGGTGCTCACCACAAACCAGGCCAGCTTCCTACAGTGACCACCTCTCCCTTTGAAATAGGTGTCTCTGGGCTGGAGTGGCCTCTGAACGCCACCAGACTGCTTTGAAGGGCCCATCTGGTGTCCTCCTTGTATAATCTGGTTTGCACAGTTCATGACCCCCCATTTTCTGCTCTTGTGCGAAACTACACAAAGTACAGGGGAGTGACCACCCCCCTTGTCCAGCTCCTCCCCTAGGGAGGTGCACAGAGCTCTGCCAGGTGGCCAGTTGATCCTGCCAGCTTAGCAACATGGTGGGCAGAGGCTCCTGGGATCATCTGACTGTTTAGGCCAGGTAGATGGCGTCCCGGACCCCCCTCTGATAGGTGGGTCACGACAGAGTGACCAACCCCCTTTTGGGGTTATTTAAGGGCTCCCCCAGGGGCGGGTCCTCAGATTCATTGACCAAGACTCTACAAGAAAGTCTCTGCAAGACATCTTCTGCCCCTGGCCTCTGGAAGCACTGTTGGTCTGCTTTTGAAACTGAAACAAGACTGTATCCAGTTGGGAGAGCTTCCACTGCAACATTGTTTCTCCAGCTCTTGCAAGATTTCTGCAACATCCGTAGCTGTTCATCCTTCAGGGTCACAAGGGCTTTGTTTGCATCCAAGAGGCAAGAAGAAATCTCCCTTGGTGTGAAGGAGTCACTCCCCTGCATCCGTAGGCACCTAAAGACGAAAACAACCGGTTGGTGGGTCCTGCTGTCCCACAGTGAACAAAAAGGCTCTGCTTACAAGTGCTGGTTCTGTGGTCCTCGCTGGGTTCCTCTTGCCTTCTGACCAACTTGGGAGATGGTGGGCTCTTCCTTCAGCCACTGGAACGGAACCCCTGTGCAGCGCGACTGTTGCTCTTGCCAAGGATTGTTGACTCTTCTTCCAGGAGATCTTCAGGCTCCAAGAAGCCCCAGCCTCCAGCACTCTGCAATTCAAAGATCAGCTTCCACTCTGCAACTCCTGCGACGTTGCTACTCCTGTTTTGTTGTATCACTGAGGCCTTAATCGACTCCCTGTGCCTGCTGCAAGTGGCTCACTCGTGGGGGCTCCTCCTACTCCCAGATGGCTTTTTTCCCTGCTGAAAGCCTGCCCTGGCTCTCTTCCAAGGGTTGAGTCACTAGGACCTTGTTGGCCCCCAAAAACCTACAATCTTCCTCGCAACAACTATTTTGTTTGCCAAAGGCTTGTTGGTGGTCCTGCCAGCCACTGACCCTCCTGCAATCCGGCCACCGAAGGGGAACAGCTAATGGGCAACTCCAAGAATCTTCTGCATCCCCTACATTTTGCAGCTGGACTTCTTCCTTCACCGTCCTACAGGAACTTCCCCTCCAAGAGGGTGAACATTGCCTACCTGTACTGCCTGGACATCTCCAAATGGTCTGGACACTGTCCTCTTCTTTTTCAGGTTCTTCACATCTGGAATCCACCTTTGGGTTCCACTGGCTTGGTCCATGGGTTGCACCAGCAGCTGGACAACTGAGGCTTCCTCTGGGTTCAACAATGATTTCCAATGCCACTTCTCCTTTATGCACCTGGGCTCCCTGGCGTAAGTACTCCGGTGTTCTGGGTATCCACTGGTAGGGGCACTATTCCAAACTTCTTTGTGCCAACTGGTTTTCTTGGGTCCACTGGGAAGGTTCCTGAATCCATAAAAATCCAACTGCCTATGGGACTCCCGGCTCAATAACAACTCTGCACCCGGGCACCTGTGGGATTTCTGGTACTTACCTCTGGTAATTTCTTACTCCCCCTGCCTCTGGGATTCTAACATGTCTACCTTGATTGGGCACCTCCATTCTTATACCACTTCCTTAGCAAATAGTTTGTTCCCCCCATAGGGCCTCGTGTATTTCTCTGTTATTCCTGTTTGTTTCTAAGTGTATATTTCGGTGTAGATATCTCCAAGTGGAGATATACCAATGTTAGTATTGCAGTAGTGTTATTATAAAGAATACTTTATTTTTGCAACAGCTGGTGTGGTTCTTTCTTGTGTGAGAGTTACTGCCTGGCTATTGTGGTATTGCAAGTGCTTTACAATCCTCCTAGATAAGCTTCAGCTGCTCACCACAGGTATCCTTAGACAGTCTGTGCTACCTGGACACAAACACTATCACAAAGGGTTGCCTGGACTCGGAATAGGGTGCCACACCATAAGTGTACACCATATACTGAGCCAGCCCCCTACACAAGGCTCCTCTCACACTGTGTGGACCATAATTATGTGGAAAAGGAAAGAAAAGGGACACATATGTAATTGTAGCAGTGGCAAACTAATTGAACTCTTGGCATGTCATTTGCCTTCATTCAAGTCTGTCAGGGCTGCCTGTAATTGGAATGATGTGAATGTGAGGTACAATTTCAAGGAAAATGGAGAAAAAACTTTGAGTCAGCACTTGGTGGCACACTGAGCCACCAAGTTCAGTGGCTATTTAACTCCTTCAAACTTTGAAATTTATCGAACCCTGCTAGCACTGGTTAATGTGCAGAAACATAACTGTTTCAAAGTAACCCTCATTCACAATAACTAATAGTAAGCTCTGACACAAATAAGTGAAAGCAACTCAACAATCTGTCTCAGTGCTGACTTAGGTACTTAAGAAACAGAGGAGCTACTGGAGGTCATGCCCAGATATTTGGGATACATTCTGAACAATACTAAAGCTCTGGCCTCCAATTCCTTACTATGGAATATTCTCGATGTAGACTGAGCAGCAAACATCTTCAGTCACACAAGTAAGATTCTCTTTGTACTTGGACTAGTTCATCTCAGAAATGTTTGGCAATAACAACAAAGGATTGTTTCGACCTAGACAAATAGAACTACTGGGAGAAGGTGAACACAATTACATTACTCACTGCCTGTCGACGGGCTATGGCTATGGTCAATTTTGGAGGAAAGATCACACATGAAGGCATGCAAGATGTATCACATCCTAAGTAGTTCAGAGTTCTGTTTGAAATTTGGAATGGAGGCTATCATTAGCATCACTCAAAAGTCGCTAAAAAGTCTCATCCTCCACATCTCTGGCAATAGTCTGTTATATCCTAATGGTGGTTTCAGAAACATACTACTGCCCTCTCCATGAAACCTACGTGGTTCAACAGCAGAGGTACCTGACTGCTCAAAAATGTGTAAGACGTGCAACAGATGCTTTGCTGCATCATAGATCTACTGACCGCTACCCAGTACAAAATGGTGTAGCTAAGTTTATATAGACGCTGTGGAGGCAATTTCGGAGTGTCTTCCCAATTATATTAATATATACTACCAGCATCCTTGCTAGAGGATTCTACAAACTAGAGTGGCATAAAGAAAACCAAACCGAATGTTTGTGTGCATCTAGTGTTAAGTGGCACATTGAAACATTGAAGAATATTTATATTCAATGAAAAAAAAAAACAAAGGTTGCAGGAATGTTACGGTTATGTACTGAATTTACTCGTACAAAACCTAAGAAATTCAGCAGTTATAGTTATTTCAAGTAACTATAACTCGCACCCTAAGGTAAGTATAACTCGTGCCCTCACCATGCACTGCTAATTACCCCACGTTATACATCACTCATGACGTCTTTGATATTATCAATGGTGTTATCAATGTAACATTTGCAGTAAAAAAATTATCAGAAAATTGTGCATGGCGAGTGTGTGAGATATAGTTACCTCAGGGCATCAGTTATAGTTACTTTAGATAACTAACTATAAATGATGAATTTCTATGGTTTAGTATGTTTACAATGAGAGCCTATTTATAACGTCCCTGTAATCGTTGTTTTTTTTAAGTGAATTTCTATGTTTTAAAAAAAAAAATCTATTTCCTAACTATAATAATGTCTCTGTAAGCTTTATTTTTAGTGAAAAAAATATATATATACACACACACACACACAAACAGTAAGTCCTTAGATTTTATATATATATATTTTTTTGGTGATGTGTTATTGTTTTAAATATATAAATATATTTAACATTATGACTGTAAAATTGCAAAGACTAGGTCACGTGCAAACTATAATTGTGATAACAAGCAAAAAATGCACATTGTATTTTTAGGTACCTTCCTGGGGTCCGAGTAAAGGAAGACGCAGTCACTTGGGTGGGGAGCAGTGAAAGGGTGGTGGGCTGATTCCAGCCAGTCGGTCTGATCTTCTTTAGGGAGGAAGAGCGGGAAATCCACTACCCAGAGAAAGTGGAACAAGGATGGGTCTCGCAAGACAATTCCACGGGACTCCAAAAATGTGGCACACTCCAGTCGCAATTTACCTAAAACAGAGCACTGGTGGACGGGAGAGAATTAGAGAGAGAGAAAAAGAATAAGAGACAGAAAGAGAACCAGTAAATTGTGTGTGGAAAAACACAAAATGTAAAGACAAATAGATCAATTTATTTTTATTTTTAAGTTGACACTTTTCAAAATGTTCAAGTTAAGGACAGATGGCCACGGGGAGTTAGCAGATGGAGACCTGAAGCCAGCCCAGGTGTAGCACCATGGGCAGCCATTTGCTAGGGGGCAGTACTGAAGTTAGAAGCATACAGTAGCCACTGGCGGCCAGTTATTTTAGGAGAGATGGGGGCGGGCAGGACACACAGGCACACATGCACACTCATGCTTACTCATTCACACATCCATTCACCTAACCTAACATCAGCCAATGAGGGAAGGCAGCAGTCCCAGCCTCGTCACTGAGTGGGATGGGGTCAGTGAGACTGCTGACCCCACCCCACTCTGCGACGAGGTACCACTGAATGACATTTGGCCCTGGGCGCTTCAGGGCTTAAAACTGAAGTGCCCATATCCGAAGCAATCGGTGACGTTCCCCCTCATCATGAGGGGAAGGGCCAAGAGGCAACTTTGCTAGGCGGTTCAGGTTACGTCCACATGGCTGTGACTTTTTCAGCCCAGCAAAGTTCAGCTCAGGCAGCCGGGAGCCTGCGCTAATAGCGCATGTCTAGCTCCTGGCTGCCTGACCTGAAAATGAAGAGTGCCTGTCAGGCTGACCTTTGCTCAGCCTAACAGACACTCTTCTTGAGGGGCAAAAAATGGGGGAGGGTGCGAGACCCCTCAGCCCCACAGGACGGGCCATGCCTTAGAACACTGCACGACACTTACATAAACGAGAGGGTGATGTGGTGACAGGGGTGAATCCCACGGGCTTTAAATAAGTATGGTCTGCCAGCAGCAAGCACAGTGATTGCTCGAGTGCAGCACCACAAGCTGTTATAACCTGGGTTTGACTTCCACATTCTGAAACGCCAATTTCCAACACAATCTGCATCATTTACTGTACTCATTTCGTTGTACCAAAAGAATGGCTCTCACACTCCAAAAGATTCACCATACTAGTCTTGCCATGCTCTACACTTATTACAGCATTATAACACTATAATTAGGGAGCACTGTGTAAATAAGGTATTTTTAGGAACAACAAAGACACTTTAGTACATATTTCTGTTCATATGAAGGTTTATGATGGAGACCGTACAGAATCTGTGTGACAACTCTGCAGGTGAAGACACAGTGTGGTGGACAGGAGGTCCTGATCAGATCTATGTCTGGATCTTTTAACTCTGAATCACCAAAATCTTTCCAATCAAACATTATGTTGGGTTGAAAACAGCCCTTCTTTCAGGCAGAGAGGCGGTGCCTCTTGCTTACCGTGGCCTCATGCTCCCCAGCAGCAACAAGGAGAACGTCACCGGCCTTGGCACCCGTGAGCTGACTGAGTTGTGCTTTTTGTTCTTCAGTCCACAACTTGGCCAATCGAGCCTTCCAGCTGCCATCGGGCCTCAGGATTAGCCAGGATACATCCTGCCCATAGAGAAATATTATGAAGACGTGACAGCAACTGGCCACACACAGTGCCCAACTCAAACTTCTCCACGGTCTCCAGGCAGGGAGAGTGTCACCTGTGATAGATCAGGCCGCCATTCTTTTTTTTTAAGTGTATTTATTAGTTTTCTGATAACAGTACAAAACCATAACAATGGACACAAAAGAATAGTGCAAAACATCAGTATATTGTAGCTCATCCCCCGACGAAGTGGGATAGCATAGACAAATCCATAAGCTCACGGTTAGCAGTGTTGAAGGCATTATGACAGTCACAATATGGCATGGATATTGGACAGTGGCCAATATTTTCGACTAGAACAAAATGAGTGACACCACCAATAATAAGAGTGAGCATGCCAACAGTTACCAGGCAACATACTATGCACCTGGGACCCCCACCGGCTATCAATGAATCAAGTACAATCAAATACAAGTGATGACCATAAATAAAACTGCATGTCTACATTCAAGTGTAGTGATCAACATGCAAGTGGGCAAATCATCCTGCAGGTCATGGTACGGCGTCCCATACCTTATGATTTTTTTGGGAGCATCCACGGGCTCTATAAGTCACTCTCTCAGCCTTATATATAGATCCATTCCTCGCCTCCACTCTGTAATCGTGGAGGGCTAAGGAGAGCCCCAATGCTTGGCGACGTCGCTCTTTGACACCACCAGTCCCAGGTCACTGAAAAGGAGTTTGACGTGCGGCAAATCTACATCTGTGTGGATGCAGAGTAATATGTAGGGGAGTTCCGTTGGTATCTGTGTTTCGAGCACCTCCCTCAATTTGCCTATATTATTTACCCAATATTTCTGTATACTCGGACATGTCCACAGAGTATGCATGAACATGCCCTCAGGGGACCCACAGCAGAGGCATGTCGGGGTCCTTCCCATCGAGTGCAGTCTCACCCTATCATAATAAATCTTGTGCAGGATTTTAAACTGAATGAGTCTCAGTCGGATTCGTATGGCCACTGTGCGGGGGCGCATTAGGGAGGTCTCCCAGTCATTATCATCCATTGGCCCCAGGTCTCCCTCCCATTGGCACCTGAGACACCCGAGTGTATCTAGCATATTATTGTTTAAGGTTTTGTATATCCAGGAGATGTCTTTCTCTTCCACTGTGCCCATAAGGAGACAGCCCTCTAACGGGGCGTAATCTGGAAGGCCAAATACATCTACGTTTTCGGCTCACCAACCGTGCGCTAATTGGATGTAACAATAGTATTGAGATCGGGAAAGAGAGTATTCCTCCTGTAGGTCGGAGAAGGTCTTCAGTGCACCCTACTTTATAAGGTGACCCAATTTAGAAATACCGATGGTTGCCCATCCTTGAAAGTCCAGCAAACTACCCAGTTCCCTCAAGTAGGATCCCTCCCATAACGAAGTTACCCTGGTGAGTGTAGCATTCCAACCTATCTTGCATCCAGCCTTATGCCAAGCCTCTATCATAAGTTGTGTGGGTAGCAAGAGGGCTTGCGTGCCCCTGAC
Source organism: Pleurodeles waltl (assembly GCF_031143425.1). Taxonomy (NCBI): domain Eukaryota; kingdom Metazoa; phylum Chordata; class Amphibia; order Caudata; family Salamandridae; genus Pleurodeles; species Pleurodeles waltl. Next base: position 408,468,486 of record NC_090443.1, on the reverse strand, counting down.
CACCATATAGGTAGTGCAGGTAAGATTTATGCATGAATTGACTTCTCTCAAACAGATATGTAGGGTGGCCCCCCGGTGTGTGTTTCCAGTCACTTTTTGCTGTCAAGTGAATTGCCCAATAATATGCCCTTAGGTCTGGTAGAGCTATCCCCCCATGGTATGAGTTTCGGTGGAGTGTCTGAAGTGAGATTTTGGGGTGTTTCCCGCCCCAAAGGAATGTAAGGACCTCCTGATCTACTTTGGCAAAGATGTCATCCGGCAAGTTCATTTAGTGGGAGTTTCCCCCATCGCTCCTTGTCCTTGTGGAGCTCAGAGATAACTGCTGTTAGAATTTGCGCTCTTCTTTTAGTGGGGTCTGTCGTAATGTAGATCCACAAATATTTAAAGCCAACTCCATCTATGTTTAAGTTAGCCAATGGTAAAATACATACACTGCGGCCCCCCCATGTGGAAAAATTTCGATTTGGACCAGTTGATTCTATAGCCCAAATAGGGGTCCATATTCTACAAGTGTCTCCCAGACCCGGGCAAACGTCTCTATCGCTGGTGACGCATGCCACCTTTCTTGTGATCCCTGCTTCGCATCAGGACTAAAAATGGATGGAAGATCCAGGAAGTACTTCCTAACTACCCCAATAATTGAAAATAACTAATGCAAGGAGCATTTTCAAAATTGCAGTGGTCTAGCTGACCCTTTTACAATACATATGGCCAGTTGGTAGAATCACATTGGAATACAAAGTTGGTAGACAGTAGACTGATGGGAGGTCAAGAAAAAAGGAAATAATTTATGTTGGAAATTATCTGAGGTTGTAAATTACGATCACAAGAAGCCAAGTAGCAGGGGAATTTACATTTCAGGCATTGCATTTCCTCTTACAAACCACTGTAATCTCGAGCTTTAGTCCACTAGATCGAGATGCATTTCCCAGAAGCCCAAAACTAGAAACATAGCCACTCTGACGTGGACTCATGTGGTAACTCAATAATTAGCACATTTCTTGCCAATTTTGCCTTTAGGGACATAACCCATTGTAGAGCAATCCCGTCACTGAGGATATTTAAGGAATGAGTGACCAACGGAAGGCTTAATATGCAGGATATTCACATAAGTAACATAAAGTAACTATGTTGAGAAGTAAATTACATAGTCAGTGGCTGTTCTGAAAATCTGGCTTAGCCCAAGACAGGTTTAGGGTGTTTATGGATGTGGGCTCCAATGTGTGTACTTTCCATCTAGCGGTAGAGAGGATCAAACAGCAGACTGAATGAACTCTGAAGAGAGAACCGGATTACCACCAGGGAGTAGCAGAGTCTCCACTCTACATACCTGATTGCATTCGCTCTTGGCCAGTTGTCCCAGAGTCTCCAAATCTTTGCCCTTCAAGTATTTCTAAAGAAGAAACCAAAACGGAACAAAAGGATTCACATCAGTGTATGGTGAGATATTTTATGACACAGAGAGACTGCAATGAGAGATTGTCTACCAATATTCATGAATTCCAAGAAATGACAATCACCACAACAAAGAAGCAAAGGAAGAAGGAGGGCCCCATCTCAACAGCTGAGCAGCAGAAGTGGTGGAGTGCCCCAACCAACCAGACATTGTATAAAAGTCTAATCAACACTGAAGTCTTTACAAGTTGACAGACAGAGGCTCTTTGTTTTCATCCAGCAGCCAGAGGATCACTATATCACGTGGGATATATTGCTTTCATAACAAACAAAAATGCATCCACTAAACCAACTACCACCATATCATTAAGGTACGTAGATGTAGAGTAAATAAATCTGTAAGTTGCCTAGATGATACAGTAATGGTTGATATATTGGATGCAATATTTTTGTAGGTCAATATTTTGACCATGATATAGATACATACAATTGCTAGACTCGACAAGTATGAGTCTCTCAAATAGAAGCGTGGCACCCTTCCTGCTTTATCTCCCCAAAACCCAGATGGAAAGGAATATTAGAAGGCTCGGTATGAAGTTATTTTTGTGCACTGATACTTTAATTTGACACGGAGTGTGGTAATAGTTGCAAGAGATGTATAAAATATTAATTGTGCCAGCAAATACGTGAGGCGTGTTACTGTCACAAAACATTCAACTGCAGGAGAAAATTCTGTCAAGAGTTTTAGACAAATACTTTTTCCTAGCCACTGCAGATTTTTTTTGTTGCAAGTATATTTTTCAAACTTCATGATGTTTGTGGAGAAAAACCCTATGCAGTTCTACACACACCTGATTAGCAACACCTTTTATTTCCAGCTCTGAAATTAAGAAATGTTTTAACTAAATGTGGGAAGCTACACAACACGACAGTAAGACTAGCAAGGCGCCCAGAGGAAAGGAGAAGGCATTTATTACTGTGTAATGAATGGTGCTAGAAGAAAGACTATAGTCAATTGTGCTAAAGAGACCTGCTTGTGGGAATAGCCTGTCGTGGGAGGGGACCATCCCAAACTATAAGGACTGAGACATGGGTAGCGGTGTTGTTCTTCAATTTTTTTTTTTTTAGTATAATGATACGTACACAAACTTGCATTTTTGTTTGTATCAGAGATATTGCTAATCGGTTTAAGTTTTGGATATGCATATTGATTCTCAAATCAAGCTAGCAATGGGGAAGACAGAGCACTGCAGGAAACTACCCTCTTTTTGGCATGGCTACCCCCACTTTTTCCCTGCTGTCAGTATGCTTTGACTGTTTGCACTGGGTCCCGGGTAACCAGAACCGCAGTGATTGTGCTCTCTCCCTCTATATTTGGTTACCTAGGATTTTGCACATGCCACAATTGGCATACTGGTGCCCCCATATAAGTCCCTAGTATATGGTACTTAGGTATCCAGGGCATTGGGGCACCAGGGGCTGCAGCATGTATTATACCACCCGTGGGAGCCCATGCAAAATGTGTCTACAGGCCTGCCATGGCAGCCTGCATGAAAAGGTGCATGCACCCTTTCACTACAGGTCACTGCACCAGATCACTGTAAGTCCCGACTATGGTAGGCCCTCCTAGCCCAGACGGCAGGGTGCAGGTACCTGTGTGCGAGGGCACCCCTGCATGAGCAGAGGTACCCCTACGAACAGGGCTGGCTTTAACGCTGGTGGCGCCCAGTGCAACAGTCTTTTCTGACCCATTACCACCTCCTCGGTTTCACTCACTACCATCCCGCAAACGTGCCCCTCATCTCTCTATAGCCCCCCTTCACATACATTAATTTGTTTTAAAGCGCTTGTAAAGGCCTCTGTTCTTTGCTGCAGGCATATTAACCCTCTATGCTACTTTATGGTGATTCGAAGCTGCCCGCTAGACAAACCTCCCATCTCTCTTTCTAGCAAGAACATTAATGACAAGAGGTATCTTGACATTTTAGTTGTTTCCTCAAGGCTGGGCGCATAAGGACATTTTCAGCAGGTGCTTTTAAATCACAAGTTTCGTAAGTCATTGCTAAACACAGCGCCCTCCTGAGGTCAGTGCCCCCAATCCAGGTCAGCACCCGGTGCGGCTGCACCGCTCACACCGCCTTAAAGTCAGCCCTGCCTATGAACTCCAGCTCCGTTGCACCGGACTTTGTGAGTGCAGGGACCCCATTCTATGCGTGTACTGGGCATAGGTCACCACCTATGTCCAGCTACATAATGGTAACTCCAAACCGGGGCATGTTTGGTATAAAACATGTCGGAATCATACCCCAATACTGTTAGAGTATTGGTTGTATGATTTCATGCTCCTACTGGTCTTCTGGGGTTTTCCGGGCAGCCTGCACTGCTGCAGCCCCTCAGACAGGTTTCTACCCTCCTGCTGCTTGACCAGCTCAGGCAGGGGAAGGCAGAACAAAGGATTTCCTGTGGGAGAGGGGGGTAACACACTCTCCCTTGGAAATAGGTGTTAGATGGCTCGGGAGGGGTAGCCTCCCCAGGCCACTGTATGCTTTGAAGGGCACATTTGGTGCCCTCCTTGCATAAACCGGTTTGCACCAGTCCAGGGACCCCCGTCCCTGCTCTGGCACAAAACTGGATAAAGGAAAGGACCACTCCCCTGTCCATCACCCCACTAGGGATGGTGCACAGAGCTCCTCCAGGTGGCCACTTGATTCTGCCATCTTGAATACAAGGTGGGCAGAGGTCCCTGGGAGCATCTGAGTGGCCAGATCAGAGAGGTGACGTCAAAGCCCCCTCCTGATAAGTGGTCATTCTGCTAGGTGACCAATCCCCCTTCCTGGGCTATTTGGGGGTCTTCCTCTTGGGTGGGTCCTCAGATTTGACACACAAGATTCCAGCACGACTCCTCTGCATTGTTTACTTCATCATCTGGCCAATGGGACTGAAACTGGAACTACCAGGAACCGACAATCTGCAACTTCAGCGACGACTCTGCTCTGCAGCATTGATTCTCCGGCTCCATCCACAAACTGCAACATTTCCCTGGCTGTGCAACCTCTGAGGGTGGGGACTCTTCAGCCTGCACAAGAAATAAGAAGGAATCTCCCTTGGAATAAAGGAGTCACTCCCCTGCATCTGCAGGCACCAACTGCAATGACAACCGGCTGCGTGGATCTGCTCTCCTCCAGAACAGCGAGGTTCCTGCATCACTGGTCGTGGTCTGGAGTGGTCCCCTTGGGCCTCTCTACCAGCTGTCCAACTTGGGAGATGGTAAGTCCTTGCCTCTCCTTGTAGGACAGTACCCCTGTGCATCGCGACTCGTGCAGCTACCAAGGCTTGTTTGTTCCTCCTCCAAGGGATCTTTAGGCTCCGTGTAGCCCCAACCCCCGGCACTCTTTCCTGCAAATCACAGTCTCCTGCTTGCTGCTCCAGCCACGTGGGACTCCTCTTCAGGTGTGCTGTGTGGGCCTCACTACAACTGATGTGCCCGCTGCCAGTGGGTTGCCTGTGGGGGCTGCCTTCTCTGACTGCTGAGGGTCACCCAGGACTCCCCTCCGTGGGTCGAGTCCCCTGGACCTTATTGGTCCTCTTCAGCCTTGCAAAACCTCTTCTCCGTCTCTTGCATTTGCCAAGGCTTGTTGGTGGTTCTCCAGCACCACTGACCGACTGCATCTCAACCGCAGACGTGGGACACCACTTGCATCACTCCTGGAACTCCTCCTCTTTTCCTGTGCTGCATTTCTGACTTTCTTCATCCACTGTCGACCTGCTCTTGCATCCACAGAAGGGTGGGTAGTGGCTCCTGCCATCACCGGACACTCCACCACTAACTGGACTTGGTCCCCTTCCTCTGCAGATCCTCTTCTGTCAGGATCCACCTTTGGATTCTTCTAGTCTTGGTTGGGTCTTGCATAATCCTTTTTCTAAAGTCCTCCTGTTGGTTTTGGGGAAAACCAGTTGCTTACCACTGCTCTCCTGGTCGCAGGGGTCCCTTTTACTGATTTCACTTGCTTGGGTGGGGGACTGTCTTTCACAATCCACTTTTTTTTAGTATGTGGCATAGGAAATGCCCTTTTGGCATGATTACCCCCCACATTTTGTCTGATATTGATGCTGAGTTAAAACTGATAGTGTGCTGGGATCCTGCTAACCAGGCCCCAGCACCAGTGTTCTTTCCCTAAAAATGTACCATTGCTTCAAACATTTGGCACACACCTGGCACACAGTTAGGTCCCTGGTAAAAGGTACCCATGGTACCAAGGGTGGTGTGGCCAGGGAAGGTCCCCAAGGGCTGCAGGATGTATTTGGCCACCCTGAGGGACCCCTCACCAAGCACGTGCACACTGTCATTGCAGCTTGTGTGTGCTGGTGAGGAGAAAAAGACAAAGTTGGCATGGAATCTCTCTCAGGGTGCCATGCCCACAAACCACTGCCTTTGCCATAGTTAAGTCACCCCTCTAGCAGGCCTTACAGCTCTAAGCCAGGGTGCATTATACCACAGGTGTGGGCATAGTTGCATGAGCAATATGCCCCTACAGTGTCTAAGACCATTCTTAGACATTGTAAGTGCAGTGTGGAACTATAGAGTATATGGGCTGGGGTGTTGTCATTACGAACTATACAGCTCCATAATGGCTTCACTGAAGTCTGGGAAGTTTGGTATCAAACTTCTCAGCGCAATAAACCCACACTGATGCCAGTGTTGGATGTATTGAAAAATGCTTCACACCTCCTCCCTGCAGGAATTGTAACACCTGGTGGTGAGCCTCAAAGGCTCAGGCCGAGGCCTCCTGTTACAGTGCCTGAGCGTACTCCAGCTAGTGGAGATGCACGTACCCCAGACAAAGCCCCACTTTTGGCAGCAAGTCCAGCAGGAAAGTTAGGGAAAACAAGGAGGAGTGACCACTTCAGCTAAGACCACCCCAAAGGTATACAGAGCTGAAGTGACCCCCCTCCTTGCAAAATCCTCCATTTTGGTTTGGAGGACCGAGAACAATAGGGTTAGGTTTGTGTTCCCCTCCCCATAGGGAGTGGACACTGGAAAGGGAGTGGACACTGGAAAGGGTGTAGTCACCCTCAGGGACAGTAGCCATTGGCTACTGCCCTCTGACCCCATTAACACCCCTAAATCCAGGATTTAAGGGCTCCCCTGAATGTAGCTCGTCAGATTTCTGGTGACCTCAAGATGACGACAAGAAGAAAGAAGGACTGCTAAGCTGACCCTCAGCAGAGAAGACTGAAGACACCAACTGACTTGGCCTCTTGACTGGGGCCAACTGACTTGGCCCCAGTCAAGAGTACTGCCTGCACCCCAGAGGAATAAGATGTCCTGTGGACAGCAGCCCTGTCCAGAAAGAAAATCCAGCAAAGGACTCCGGAATCGCCCCGGCTCTGCGAGTCTGCCCACTCTACACCAGACGCCCACTGCCTGTGTCCAAATGGCCCAACCAACTAGACCTGATCCCTAGGCGATTCCAACCTAGTGTCCACCCTGGGTTGACACCCCTCCCCCCCCCCCCCCAACAGGCCGACACTTGTAGCCTAAATCCAGAAGACCCCCCTGACTGCGAGAGAACCGGACGAAGAGTCCAGACATCTAAAGGTACCTGCAGCCCCCAGGCCTTGGGGAATCCAAACACTGGTCCAGCAGGTGGCCCCTCCTCCTTGTTCAGCCTGTGGTTTTCCGGGAACCGATCCCCTGAACCTAGCCTGCTGCATCTTTGTGACCCCCTGAGTCCCCCTATTGAAAAGCATTGGGAGCTTGACGCTGTGTTTGCACCCTGCACCCGGCCACCCCTGTGCCGCTGAGGGTGTGTGTTTGATGTTGACCTGTAGGCCCCCTCGGTGCTCACCTAAACCCCCTAGGTGTGCCCTCCTAAGATGCGGATACTTACCTGCAAACAGGCATGATACTCCATTTTAAATCCTGCATCATCTTTGACCTCTACACCCGGCCAACCCTGTGTTGCTGGTGGTGGGTGTTTGGGGTTAACTTGAACTCCAACCTGTGGACATCCTAACCGTCAGAGACTGGAACAGTAATTCTTGTACTTATCTCAAAACTGTACTACCTTTTCTCCCCCCAGAACTGTGCACTGTAAACTTTTAAAAAAGATATTTGTCATTTTCTTGAAAAACGTTTAACTTGCCAAATTGAAACAAAGTGGTGTTGATACATATGTTGGAAACGTACTTACAAATGTACTTACCTGCAAACTGAATCTTGTGGTTCTAGAAATAAAGTAACAAAATATATTTTTGCTATGTAAAACCATTGGCCTGAAGTTAGTCATTGAGTGTGTGCCTCCTTCATTGCCTGTGTGTGTACAACAAAAGCTTTGCACCACTCTCTGATAAGCCTAACTGCTCGACCACACTACCACAAAAGAGAGCATTTGCACTAACTAATTTAGCCTCTGTTAAGCCTCTGGGGAACTCCTGGACTCTGTGCATACTATATCTCCCTTTGTTATGGTATGCACAAAGCCAGCTTCCTACGTGTGGTTTGGCCCTCACTGTTTATCTATATTTTTGCCAATGCTTATTGCTTTGTATGCTCTTTAGTAATTGCTAATGTGCATATAATAGTGAGTTAACTTACCTCCAGTTGGGGGTTGCCTATTAGGTATTCTAGTATTTGTGTTACTACAATAAACTACCTTTATTTTTGTAACTCTGCGTGGTTCTTTCATGTGTGATAGTGTTGTGTGACTATAGCGGTATTGCATTGCAGTTCTCCTAGATAAGTCTTGGCTGCTCATCCATAGCTACCTTTAGAGAGCCCTGGCTTCCCAGACACTGCCAACACTTCACTAATAGGGGATAACTGGGCCTGGTATAGTGTGTTAACACCATAGGTGTCCACCACACACCTGGCCAGCTTCCTACAAGCACATCACCCGCCAGGGCACAATCATTGCTTTCACCTCAGGGCTTCGTGTCTGCAGCTCAGCCCCCCGAAGGCTCTCAGCAGAGTCCCGATGCTGCCAGAGAGCAGGGCGGCCATCACAACACCCTGTTTATGCCCTCTATGCAGCTCTCTAATCACACTCTGCTGCAAAAGCAAAGGTCTGAATGCAGTTCTAAAACATGCCAGAGAAAAGTCACTGCACGAAGCGAGTGCACACAGCTTCATAAATGTCTGTTCAGTGCATGTACGGAGTAATAAGAAGGCTTATCTTCATGCTACAACTGTCATTCTGGCTTTGGCACTGGGGAACCAGGTTTGGGCATCGGCTAAACAGCCTGTTTCTCTGGGAGAACTACTTTATCTCCCAGACTCTAGAAAATGAATGCAACTTATGGAGTGCTGGTCGTAATTGAAAAAAAAAGAACTTGTAAAATGATGAGCAGCTAACAGGAAGACACTGATCAGTAGCCACTGGCAGTGACCAGAAGCTGTACTTGGTCCAAACTCCACACGATGGCATGGACGACAGAGCAGAGCAGGAAGTCAAAGGAGACGACATACTGTCCAATCAGAAGCTGGTATATTAGAGTAACGTTGGAATAAGCCAATGGTAAGTTGAGGTGAGGGGCAGGATCTAAGCCCCTTTTAAGATTTTTTCTTTTATTAACAAAAGACTTCGCAAGCACAGTGCGCAAACACTTACCGTGCAGGCGCAACCTAAAAAGGTGATATAGCGTGGCTGCACCAATACAGCCTGTAGTTCACTCACCTAATGAGCTGAAGTGATCGCAATGAGAAAGAAAGTTTTGTGAGTCAGAAGGCACAGCAAACAGCCATACATGGGCTCATGGAGTGCACATTAGGTCATAAACAGTTTGGGAGGTAACGTGCATTAATCCTTCAATAAAATGTTATCACATTTAGGATAGGTCCGGTAAATGTAAAAGGGCTGAAATGGCAGTCAAACATATTTTCATAGTGTCCACTGCTTGGCTTTGCTGGGCTTATGACAAAACAAAAAGTAAAACACGCAACAGTCTGGCTAGCAAAGAGTCTGTACTGCGGACTCCAGGCCACAAGTTTGTTCCTGCACCAGGCATAGATGCACTTTTCAGAATGACACCTTGACAAGAGGATGGCATCCACAATCTCAAGTAGCAAATCAACTGCAGTTAACTGCAGCTGGTCAGTCTCCAAGCATGGAGATGTAGATTGACCAGGTTCAGGAGAAAAAAAAACTCTGCCCTGCTGCTGCAACAGATCCTACCGAAGCAGTAGCCTGATCGGAGTATGAATGCTCAATCCCAGACACTTTGGGTACCACACATTGTCTTGGCCCAAATGGGACTACTAGGATGACTTAGGCCTGTTTGTTCCTGATCAGAACGTGAGGCGGGGGAGGCGGTGGCAGAAAGGTATACAGGAGTCACATGCTCTAGCCTGAATGAGTCTTCTGGAGAGTGTGTTCTTGGGAATTTCAACGCTATGGAGTCATAACATTGCGAATTTTGATAGTGGCGAAAAGATATAGCCAGGGCTCTCCCAACTGTCAGAAGATGTCCTGTGCTACCTAAGGATGTAGTCACCATTCATGATCCACTACGTGTTGCAGTGCCCAGGATCCCACTTCACCATGCTTGCTGCAATACCACATTTTGATGGCATAGTCTGTGAGAACCTGCATCAGCCTTCCCTTGATAGATGTCAGGAAGGCCTTTAACCCCAAGTGGGTAGCCCAGAGCTCCAACAAATTTTTGTGGAGCTGTGTTTCCGCCAGTCATCTCCAACTCTCTCAGATTACCAACCCAAACCCAGCAGTGACATCTGTCACCACCGTCAGGTCTCGGTGGGGAAGGGAGAGGGTCTGCTGCTGGTCTGGTTGCAGTTAGACACTGCAGCTCTTGTGCAGTCTCCTCTAAAACCTGGATGCCAACAAGCAGGTTTTCTTGGGGCAAGGCCCACTAAAACTTAACAGGCCACTGCCTAACCTACATATGCATCCTGGCAAACAGGCCAAGCAGGATGCATGAGGCCAACAGTTTAAAACGCTACAAAGCCATACTCTCCCAGATTCAGGAGTGGGGCTGAAACATCAGGATCACAATCTGAATGGAACCTGATGGAAGGCTTGAAACTGCACCATATCCAGAATGGTTCAGACGAATGGAAGCCTCTGTGAAGGGGTCAGGTGTGACTACGGAACGTTGCTCGAGAACCCCGAATATGTCAAGAGGTTTGACTTGGTCTGGAAATAGTCTACGATCGACTATATCATGCCCACCATCAATAAACAGTTGTCGAGGTAGGGAGAAAACTGTCATATCCAACCTCCAAAGATGTGCTGGAATCATTGCCATGACTTTCACGAACAGCTGAATGGGAGCACGGCAAACAGAAAATGTTCCTGGCTGACCTTGAACCGCAGGTAGCATCTTCAGACGGCAGATGGGTGCATGAAAATATCCAGGGCAGACAGAATCTGGATCAAAATGAGCGTTTTGAATTTGTCCTTCCTAAGGAAAGCAATCAGAGTGCGAAGATCTAAAATAGGACGAAGGTCTCTGTCCTTCTCTGGCAGAGGAAGTAATAGTGGTACCAATGTGTCCCTATGTCCAGGTCAGACACCCTCTCGATGGCCCCTTTAGCCAACAGGGCCTGCACCTTATGCATGAAGATAGAGAGATGCTCCTCCGAAAGCCGGTGTTATGGGGTACAGGTGGGTCGGAAAAGAATGGAAGATGTTAGCTGTGTTCGATTACCTGGAGAACCCATTTGCTGGATGCGATGCGATGCCACTCTGGAAGAAAATCTCTCATCCTGCCTCCCACGGGATGGTTGTGTGCTGCTAAGGACAAAATAAAACATTTTGGAGACTGATAAGGGACAGTGACCTGCATAATGTCTGCCTGGCCCCCCCATCCTCAGTCCTGAGAGGACTGGGACGACTGCTGTGGTGGAGCTTGGCGGCACCTACACACAGGTCCCCGGAATAGTTACAAAAGGTTCAGAACTGTTGAGTAAACAGTTGTGCAGGGGTAGACAGGTCCAAAGAAGGCTCTGTCGATCTGCTTTCTTCAAAATGCTCCAGGGTAGAATCAGCATTTTACTCCAAAAAGGTGGGACCAATCAGGAGACATAACCATTAAGGACGCCTGCAGCCCCAGTGGATCACTTCCACATATGAAAGTGGAGCACTAAATTAGTGCCCACTGCACATCCCAAGAAGTCAGTATTATCCATGCCAGCTATAATAACATACCTTGCTGCATCCTGACCTGCCTGAATCATTTGAGCCAGGGAGGCTGAATCTCCTCTGGGATTGCCGGGAAGATCTCACTGGCTATATTCCAAAGTGCATGTGTATCACAACCTAATATTCAGACCACACTGATGGATTTACAATGCCAAGCTGGAGGATGGGAACATCTGCTTTCCGAATGCCTCAATCCCGTTTCTTTGCTGTCCAGAGGGGGCGTAGGGAATTTATCACAGATAACTTTACTGCTGGAAGTTTGGACCACCAAACTCTCAGGAGTCGGGTGGTGTGTAAGAAAGTCTGTGTAGCCTGGTGTTGGTCTATGGGGCCTTGCCCCTTGCCTGTTTACTGGCGAGCCAGAGAAGGGCTTTGCCCAAGTGAACATGAGGGTTTGAATCAGGCCACACTGAAAGGGAGAGAGGCCTCAGATGAAGCTGGACCCGGGTGCAAAACTTCAGAAAGCACATTAATTTTGACTTCCACTGAAGACAGCTGTACGTTTAGGACCTCAGCTGCTCATCTAATCATTACAGCAAAAGATGTACTCTTTTCCATATGGGGTCCAATGGGCGGCACCAACTCTGGTGTCTGGGAAGGCATCCAGCCCACTGGCCTCTTGCAAATCTATGTGAATGGCATCATCATCACAGTGTGGGGCTAAATCACCTCCAACTTCTCCATCATCATTAGGCTGATCAGAATCTGACTCAGAAAGGTGATGGAGCCTCAGAAGAGGAGGGGTTTTGTATGAATCAGAATGCACTGGGACCAGGTGAGCTGAAGTGGATTCAAGGCATGACACTGTCCGGGACCCCCGGACTGGTCAATGGAAAGGGGATTAATCACTCCCCTGTGCATCACCACCAAAGGGATGGTGCCCAGAGCTCTTCCAGGTGGCCACTTGATTCTGCCATCTTGAATCCAAGGTGGGCAGAGGCCCCTGGGAGCATCTGAGTGGCCAGGTCAGGCAGGTGACGTCACAGCCCTCTCCCGATAGGTGGTCACCCCGCTAGGTGACCAATCCTCCTTTTAGGGCTATTTAGGGTCTCCCTCTTGGGTGGGTCCTCAGATTCGACATGCAAGATTGCAGCAGGACTCCTCTGCAACGTTTACTTCGACTTCTGGCCACTGGAACTGCAAACAGACTTCACAGGAACCCACAATCTGCAGCTCCAGCGACGACTTCGCCCTGCAACATTGTTTCTCTGGCTCCTTCCAGCAACTGCAACATTTCCCCAGCTGTGCATCCTCTGAGGGCAGCAAGTCTTCAGTCTGCGCTACAAGCAAGAAGGAATCTCCCTTGGAGTGAAGGAGTCACTCCCCTGCATCCGCTTGCACCAACTGTCGATGACCGGCTGTATGGATCCTCTCTCCTGCAAAACTGTGTGGATCCTGCATTACAGGTGGTGGTTTGGAGTGGTCCCCTCTACCAGCTGTCCAACTTGGGAGGTGGTGAGTCTTTGACTCTCCTTGCAGGACAGTACCCCTGTGCACTGCGACTCTTGCAGCTACCAAGGCTTGTTGGCTCTTCTTCCAAGGAATCTTCAGGCTCCATGTAGCCCAGGCCTCCAGCGCTCTCCCCTGCCAAGCACAGTCTCCTGCTTGCTGCTCTAGCGACACAGAATTCCTCTCCAGATGTGCTGAGTGGGCCTCACTACGACTCCTGTGCCTGCTGCCTGTGAGTTGCCTGTGGGGGCTGCATCCTCGACTTCTGGCTCGCCTCACTGCTGAGGGTCGCCTGGGACTCCCCTCCTTGGCTTGAGTCCCCCCCGGACCTTCCTGGTCCCCAGAAGCTCTGCAACTCTTGTCTTTGCAAAGGCTTGTTGGTGGTTGTTCCACACCACTGACTGACCGCAACTCCTTTCGACGTGGGACATTGAATACATCACTTATGGAACTCTTCTCCTCCTGCTCCTGTGCTGCATAGCCGACTCCTGGTCTTCGCTGTCGACCTGGTCTTGTATCTCCAGAAGGGTGGGCAGTGGCTCCTGCCCCAACCGGACACTCCAAATGGAACTGGACTTGGTCCTCTTTTATTTGCAGGTCCTCTTCTGTCAGGATCCATCTTCTTTTTCTCTTAGTCTTGGACAGTCCTATTACGAAGTTTGCCTATGCGTTGGGGAAAACCAGATATTTACCTCTTCTCTCCTGGTCACTGGGGGCACCCTGGTACATACCTTTTGGGATTACTAGTTCCTCCAGCTCCCCGCTATAGATTCCACTTTCTTGGGTGGGGGCCCACCTTTTGCATTCCATTTACTTAGAACATGGCTTTCTCCCCCTAGGGTCTCTACTATTTTCTGTTATTTCACTGTTTTCTATTGCTTTCTATGCCCATTCCTGATTAATAATGTGTATATAATAGTGTGTTTACTCACCTGCTAATAGAGTATTGCCTATACAGTGCGTTAGTAGTTGTGTTACCATAATAAAGTACCTTTATTTTTGTAGCACTGTGTGGTTCTTTTATGTGTGTAAGTGCTGTGTGACTGTAGTGGTATTGCATAAGCTTTGCATTTTAACTAGATATGTCTTGCCTGCTTATCCACAGCTACCTCTAGAGAGCCCTGGCTTACTAGACACTGCCTACACCTCACTAATAGGGGATATCTGGACCTGGTATAAGGTGATAACACTATAGGTGCTCACCACACACCAGGCCAGCTTCCTATACCCCGCAAGTAGGTGGGATTATTCAGTGCTTATGCCTATTGATAAGAATCCCCTGGAAGAGAACCAGGTGTGTGTTCTAGGGGCACAGACAACATAGAGGACGGATCCTCAGTCAGTACCCCTACTGGAGGACCTTGTGGATCCTTGGACCTGAAGGCATGCCAGTGGGAAACGGAATAGTGCCAGAAATAAACAGCAGGGTGTACTTGAAGGCCTTGACATTCTTAACAATGCCAGTGACCTAGGGAAATCAGGGTACAATGGGACAGGTTGTGGTATTACGGGATGACCGGGAATCAGGAGCAAGATTGGTTGACACCTTGACATCCTCCAGACTTCTCTTTGGACAGAGAGTGGAGTGATGGTGTAGAGACCTGCAGTGACTTCTTGATATTCCTCTTGGACTGTGACTATTGTACAACTTCGCCAGTAAAGATGATCTGCCACAGGAGCGGCTCGAGAGTAGGAACGAGTCTCTGTCCTCGACTTGGAGCAGGTCTTATGCGAGGTCCAAGACTTCTTTCATTGTTCAGCGTCATACAACTTCACATCACTTCACTGTCCATGATCTCTTTTGTCTGCATAAAGGCACATTATTTGCAAGTCTAGGAGTCGTGCCCACAACACAAAAATATGAGGCAGACCGCATTCGGGTACGTCACTGCCATCCACTTCCGACATTCAAGGCATGGTCTGACTCCTGTAGTCTTTGGTAGGGACAGCATTCCCATGCACACTGGAAAAGAATTTGTAAGGAATTTGTCAACCAAAAAAGGAAGTGAAGCTGTGGATCTGGGTAGGAAGGTTCAGAAAGCAAGTTAGTGATGCTGCAATGCAGGAATAGTGCTTATTTGCAGCTTCACTCTGTCACTGCTGTAGTGGAATGAAGTCAATGTGCAGCTGCTAGGCGACATGCAGAGTACTGCTCTGAAAGTGTCCAAATCCAGTCAGATGCCTGAGGAATACTCTACTGGTGAGGAATCTGCAGTTCGTATCCATCAGAAATGCCAACTACTGGTGTAAAGAGTGCAGAAAATAGAAACATTATTAGAAAAGAACAGACCTATCGCTCACAAATGGCAATCCTCACCACAGTCTCCAAGTACCAAATCGCTTACCATTCATATCTGTGATAACTTACTGCAGATGCACTCACCGCTCCTTCGGAGATACAGATGGCTTTGACAGTGCTGTCGGGCTGCTTCAGAGCTCTCTGCATGAACTCCGCTTCAGACATCCTAAAAAAGTCAGTGATGTCCACAATCTGATGGAGAAGTCAAAGAAGAGAGTCAATGGGAGTAGGTATCCACTGAGAAAGATTAACAAAACAACATAGAAGTTAGACTTAAGAACAAACAGAGATATTGAGTTTTCATTATGAATATGGTGATCTAAGATTACTCCCCTATGTTTTGGTCAGGCAAGTTGTCCTGGCAGAGTAACAGGCCTGCTTTTGTTTTGCCCAATCCCAGACCCCTCTTCACGTTATTGTATTATATACCACTTCCCCTTCCTGATGCTTCTACATTTGCCCAATCTTATGCGGGGCTATTCTTCATCTATACCAAATGACAATTGTAATTGAATATATGGGCACAGTTCCATGCCTCACATCTGCATTTGAGAGGAAGACTGGAAATACAGTTATTTCTGAGAGGCAGAAACATACAGGGGACATAAAAGGGTTACAATGGATGCCTCAAAATTGGAACCATGGTTTATTGTTCCAGTTTTTACAGTAGTCCGTTTTTTAATAAAAAATATATAGACCATGCTTCTATACAGCTAGCCTTAGTAAATTATATCTGGGCAGTGATTAATTTGTAAATAAAAATGTGCCAGTGCCCAAAGCCCTCCTCTTAAACATGCAACTGCTGCAATTAAATGTGCAAACACGAAATACTGAGGCAGCGTGATCCTGAAGCCATCACGGGCCTCTTCAACCCATTGATAGCCACTCCCTGCCGTTTCAGCTCACCCTTGCAGCGTTCTGCTTTCTCCCTCTTTGTGACCCTTTCTCGTTTTTCTCATCCTCCGTCCGCAGTAAATGTTTCAGGCAGAAAAATCAGTGCCAGTGCTCTGCACCGGAAAAAGCAGCACACATTAAGCACTGCATCGGGGCTTTAGTAATTGCAGGTCTTCTTCGTAGCAAGATCAGAAACATTTTTAAAAATTTGTTTTATAACTTTATTGTTTTTTTTGTAATCTTTTCTGTTATCAGTCATGATTTAACAATACAACAACATAAGAAGTACAACAATCAGTGCATATTAATAATTCAATGAAGGGACGGTCTCATAGACCTGGTCATGAGCGAAGGACAATACATACATCCAAGGTCACATTGCCGACCGAGCAGGGCCCCTTGCACTCCACGACACTCCGATGCCCAAGTGACCCATCAACCCACATGGAAGGAGACCATCTGGTAACACTTCTAGCCTTCAAAGATCATGGTATCAAAGATTACAGTAGTGCCCCACATCACTCCCCCTCACTAGCGGCATCCATAGAATCGTGTTTATCCTCCTGTAAAATTATGGAGACCCCCACAGCATGATTGCCTCCGAGGCCCCCCTGTCCCTGCAGGCATTACGCATATGCACCTCTTCCACTACTTCCCATTCAAGGAGATCCCTCTGCCACGAGGCCAACTGGATCAGAAACATATTTAGAGTGTTATGTACATTCCCATAAGCATGATGGAAGTATTTCTCCAAGTAGGATGTTGAGCTCTGTGTGCTTTAGGGGAAGTGTTCTAACTGTGACAGTCTTCTTTGGCTATTTCATTCTTATACAATGGAAGTCACAATCTTTCACAATTTATGCAGAATCATAGTCATGTCTGCCTTTAGACACTGATGTTGCCTGACCTTATCTTTCTAAGAACTGTGAAAGCGTCAAGCCATCCGATCAATGACAGATACAACACTTGATGTGACATTTGTCTGGGTTAAATGTCTACTTTTGACCATGTCAAGGTTAAATAAGAACACATACAGACATATAACCATAATAGTGTAGTCTGAATTGACGTCCTTTCACCTTATATCTTCATAAGGAAGCATCTGGGAAGCACACCTTGATGCACATAATATATTTCAGACATTCCCAAACTTATGTCAGAAATTCCAATTTCTAATAAGATTTAGTTTATAAGAACTATTGCTTGACCACTTGTCAGGAGGGGTCCTATGCCCACATATCCCCCAGGATTCTACCAGAGACGGTCTCACCTACTGCCAGCAAACTTTGCAGATGCTACATCTCGCCTGAAGCTGATAAAGGTGAATCCCGGAGGAAGACAGGACCACTACCGCAGCTCGTGTTTGCCCTTTGCAGGGAGCACTGTCTTCAAGTCTCCGCAGATAAAGACAGCCTTTGCTGTCAACAAGGTATGCAGTGTGTCTTATCTCCCTAAATAGCTCTAGACTGCAAGTTGCTCTGCCTTCCAAGCTTTCCTAGTATAGAAGTAGTTTTTAGATGACATTTTAAAACATGCTAGAAATGTTCATACTATTTTTGTTATTTATAATGTGTCTTCTTGGTGTTTTTAAAATATTCTGTGTAGTTGTTTTGCTGTACTAAGAAACAGATTCTTCCTTTAGTAATAAATACTTTTAACTTATTGGTGTTTATTATTCTTAGTTCAGTGTGTGTGATACAGTGAATAACGAAATAAGGTTTGTGATTGTTACCACAATGCTATGATCCCTTTACAGGACTGTTAGTAACCCAAAAGCAATACTTATTTGTCAATTACACTTTGAATATCTTCTTGTGGGCTACAATAAGTAGTCTTTCACATTCATCACTGATGTACTTGAACCAAGTTCACCCATGTCACATTTCTTAAAATGTCACTTTTATAGTTTGCATTTCCTGTTCCAGTCATTTCTGCCAGTGCAGAATGACTGTGAATGGCCCAGCTGTTGGGGTTTGTGTATTCCTCCCAGACAGTAACAAAAAGGCAACAAGATGTGGGCAGGATGGGCTAGACCTGCCAGGAGGGCTGGCGGCAGAGCTGTACCCTGCCCCAGTTACACTTCAAAGGACCTTACCTCCAGCACACACAAAGAAACTTGACACCAGCGTTTTGGCAACCCACAGTTTGGAGCCTTGACAGAGGAAGGAAAGAGCTTTCAAGACCCAGCTGTAGGGGTAGGCCTGTATATACCCTCCCACACAAAGGCTGGAACAAGGTATAAATATTAGACCCCAGAAACATTCTTCAGATCACTTCTGGACATGTAGAAGACTCAGAAGAAGGACTGCCCTGCTGCTGGAAAGACGTCCTTGATGCGTTACCACTGGGGAAGGAAGACTGGACCTGCTCCTTGAACCAGGACCACCACAATGACTCCAAGGTCTAGCTGGCTGGTCTCCTGTGTGTGCTACAAGGATACAAAAAGCTCAATAGATCCTGCAACTTAATTGTGCCCCCTCAGGCCCTGGACTCTTGATGAGGTGCTAAAGTGGCCTCCTCTGACCAAAATCAAAAACCTGGAACATTTTCCAGTAAAAACTGCTCTGAGAACCGAAAGCAGACAGGGACATACCTGTAAGCCAGTCTGACAAAGGTGCATCGCTGGTGGGATTGACTTTGCTGCAACTTCTGCTACATTCTTCTTCTCAGCAGCAGATCCTCTTCAGCGGAACTTCCCAACAGCAGTATCCATCCTGATGGAGCCCTCTTTGGATAAAGCCTGCACTCTAGTCCAAAGGTAGACATATTCCCCAGGCTTGATGAACAGGACCCATCGATGACGATATCCTCTGCCTGGAAATCCAGCTTCTCCCAATTGGAGCTTTTTCTACCCTTGTTGACAGCTTATCAGGACCTCGTCCAACGGCTCTCTGGCTTTGACAACCCTGCCTCAGATACAGCCAGCTGCCTTGCCATGTTGAGACTCTACCTTCTCAAGAACTTTTCCTGAAATTTCTTTTAGGTCCGAAGGTAAGTAGAGACTTGGCCCAAACCACCTAGTTAATCTACCCCGGGTGCCATCATGGTCAGCCCTAACTATTGACTTTGACCCGGTCTCATGCGACAAGAAGCCTAAGGTTGATGGCTTTATCTTTTAGGTGCCAGATTTCAATAAAAACATAAAAAATTCATAACCTCAGTTCTACTGATTGGATTTATTTGTTTAGATGTCATATGTATTTAATGCTACTCTATTTTTCTAAATTGGTATGGGAATTGTCTTACCAGTTAGAGGCACTGGAGTTTTGTGTTTTTCTTTTCTTTCTTTCTTTTTTTTTTAAACTAACCGTCAGTGACTGCATTTTTGATATCTTAGGAAAAGATGTAGACTTCTGCAGTCATCAGAAGTTTGGAATAGGGGAAATGAGTGACCTAAATTGTACCTACCCAAAATTTGCTAACCTTGAGCCTTAATAGCTGCAATTTGAGTACTACATTAGGAGTATTCTTTCTTTAATGCCAAATACTTACAGGGTGGGGCTTAATGTGTGGCAGAGACCAATACAAATAGTGTCATTATTCTTGCTCAACTGTATTTTGCCAATGCAGCTTTAGCCCATGCCAAAATACAAACACTACCTATGACTAGACCTGGGAGAGATTTAAACAATGCTGGTGTAATATACGTAATTTTGAGTTACATCTGTTATACAAAATTCCCCAAAATTATGCCATTCCATCACTTCGTGTAATTACATGCCATTCACTGATGGCGCAATTCTCTGTAAAAATTTACTGCAAACACACTGAAACAACAGAACATGAATGGGTGTTGTTTGTAATGCTTTAGTTCGAATGAGTTCTTGTAGTACAAATTGACATGAGGATCCACTGTGCACTAAAATATAGTGTCAAATGTTGAATTTGCATTTCACTTAATTTTGTGTAATTCTGCTGTAATTTTGCATAAATACGCAAAAGCAAATTATGTGAATTTCATACACACCTACTTAGGACTCCTTGAAAGAGTGAGACAAAGGTATCATAAAGATAATTTCAGCCCAGGAATAAGGGACTGGACTTAGGATATCCGACTCCACCCCTAGTGAGGGGTATGCATGCTGTACTTCTGCAGAGAGCCATACTTGTGTGCTGCTCACTCAAGGATCTCATTAAAATGGTACTCAGCACTTTTGACTGGGAGCTAAAGTATACATTGCACAACACAATGGCAGGTTTGCCAGTGTATACTACTGCTGAAAGTAGTACTGTAAAACAATTAACTCAAAAAAATGAAAAATTCGATATGGATAAGTTAAAATGAATGTGATGCATTTGTGCAGAAAACCTGCCCAGCTCTTTCCTAAATTGTATCAGATGACTTCTCAGACTGGTGACAAACACTAGAACAACGGTCTTCCTCTCACTGCACAGGCCCCATCGGCCTCTTTAGTATCTGGCTGCCTGCTGCTAAGGCCTCTCACATTATGCTGTAGTAGCAAAGGGCCAACTCTGGTGTCTACAGCCAGAACATTTATGCAGCTAGGAGCAGCATTTGAGGAAAATCTGGATAGACATAGTCCAAGGACATATGTTCAGAGTTAAACTAATACAGCACAGTACACCCTTCAGGGAGGAGTCAAATGCGCTTCAAAAGAATGGCAAGAATACATGGGTGAAATCAATGCTTGAATGACCATATATTTTACTTTTTAAGCATTCCACCTATCCTATCGTTGGGCCCTCTTTTATGTTGATTAAACGTATTCACACTGGAAACTCTCACATAAAAATGGTCATAAACATTTTTAATGGGATGAATAATGTGCACGGAGGTATGGTTTGGTCATACACCAAACCACCGCCATAGTTCTAAACAACTCAACAACTGCTCCTCTATATTAAATTTACTGAATTTTGTGAAATGTGCCATCTGCTGGAAGGTGGTGCTTCAGAGTACAGGGCAGGAAGGTATGTTATGGCAGTGCAGAAAAACTGCAGGTTCCTAAGCCAAAGTACCTAGTGCAGAAGAACCTGAGGAACAGAGCAGTCCATATAAGTTCATGAAAAGGAGTGCTGTTTCAGTCCTTAAAAACAGGAATTGATTATGTAGGAAAACGGCGAAACACAGAGAATGCCTATCATTTGCTAATAGGGTTATCGCTATACTTAAAAGGAAAGCTGGAGATCCTGTTGTAGCTCTTGGCTTATATTAGAAGGCAATCAGGGGACCTACCTTCATTCCAAAGCGCGTGTCCGGCTTGTCAGTGCCATAGGTGGCCATGGCTTCCGCGTAGGTCATAGAAGGGAATGGTGGTGTTAAGGCTTCTTTCTCCTCAGGCCAAGAGTACTGTAGCAAACCCTCTATCAGCCTCTGTATCCCGGCTTGATCCACAAATGACATCTCAATATCCACCTTTAAAAAAGCACAAGACAAACATGAAAAAAAACAATAATCACTTTTACAGATTGTCAGCCAGCGCCACACAGGAGACAGTTAGACACCTTTCTGGTTACGGTCACAAAACTTGTGACCATAACGAGTCTACTCAAGAATGAGGAACAGAAAATGCAAAGCCACCACTGCCAACTTGACTTGTCACATATAATGGCAAACATTTTTTGTCACGTGACCCACTAAAAGTTTCCAAAGACAGCAATCCGTCTCATGATTTCAGCAAGCAGCTGAAGGGTCCTTTGCGCTTTGGTGATCAGGAAGGGAAAGCAGGACAAATAATGAGCTAAAGAATGTTTAGATTTGTGCATGGAGGGGAGCTTAAAAAAAAAAAAGAGGAGGTGGAGTAGGTTATTTACCTTAACTGTTTTTGAAGTGATTATCTGTATTTCAAAACAGCGTCAGCTCGTTATATATATTTTGTTGTCACTTGTGAATATTTAAATCAAGGGTACAAGAATTAGGTTAACACACTTTTTTGATTTCCCAAAATAGATAGGTAAACTCTGCATGAATTTCATATAAATGTAAATAAAAGTATTTACATGTGCAAAAAATCCATGATGTCGACATGTTGCTTAAAAATCTTTCTCCTCGCCGGAAGAAACATTTTAAAGAGACATTTTCTCCCTGTTAGATAGCACCTGAGCCTAAGAGGAACTGAGCCCTTCTACTAATTCAAGGATATAATCCCCATGCAGACCCCCCTAACCCAGACCACACAAAGGGAGGTTGAAACGCATCAACATAATGTGATGTGGAGTAGGCTGTAAACAAGACTTGAGTGACTCACTGCAAGGAACATACACAGTGAATGGACTGAAACATGATTTTTTCTTAATGTTCCTTCACCCACATTAAGGACACTATTAATTAAAAGTTATATTGACATTCGGAGGAAAGCAATATAAAAAAGTAGACTGTTTATTGAATTCACTGTTTTGCAGAAATGGTGATTATACAATTTTAAAGCTTTTTAATGTGTGGGCTCACTAGAATGGTTGCAAGTGGGCATTCAGTCGGAAAAAGAAGCATGTTGGGAATGGAAATTTACTGTTAAACTAGGGTCTTGTGGTTTGGCAAAAATGTACAAAGCAACACAGTAAATTAATTACGCAAGCACAAAAAATGTCAATGTGCTTGCTCTTACGTTAAGCAACATGATGCTATGGCCGCCTGAGGTGCATGTCTTTATGTTTACAGTAGGTGCAGGAGACAAAGTGCCTGAGCTTAAGGCATTTTTGTGTAACAGACTTCATAAGTTTAGCATGCCTACAATGTGTAAAGTCATTTTAATTTTGAGGATCTCTAAGGACATCCATTGTAAGATTTCCAGTGTAAAAATAAACATAGGGCTAGGACGAGGTGCCAGGCTGAATATTCCTACTTATTTCATTTCTTAGTTCAAAAGAGAAACCAGTGTAACCAAGGGAATTTTCAGAAGCCTAATTCCTGTACTAGAAGAAGGGACTCGGGCCCTATAAAAGAGAAAATAGAATACAAATACAAGTTTATGAATACTAACATAGCTTCAAATTTGGAAGTCTTAATTTGAAAACAATACAATTTAGGAAGTGCATCTTGTTGGATTTGGTTTTCTGGCTATAAACTGTCTCCACAGGAGCATAGGAAGAAAAGTGAAGCAACTTAAAGTGAAAAAAAAAATGAGTGTCAAAAACTGAAAGGAGAGCAACATAAGCTTGAATTCAGGCACCAGAAGCAAGAGAAGGGAACAGAATAGGAGCCGAACAAGAACAAGGAGACGGCAACTGAAAGAGGTACGCACGGTAGAAGTAAGACAAAAGACTGACATCAGGAGATGTAGGAAAAGAAAGCAATGAGAGTGCAGCGAGAAGAAAAGGAGCAATGAGAGTGCAGCGAGAAGAAAAGGAGCAATGAGAGTGTAGCAAGAAGAAAAAAAGCAATAAGAGTGCAGCGAGAAGAAAAGGAGCAATGAGACTGCAGCGAGAAGAAAAGGAGCAATGAGAGTGCAGCGAGAAGAAAAGGAGCAAAAAGAAGAGAAGGCAAATAATACACAGTTGTGTAAGTCGTAGGTGGGAACTGGAAAGATGATGGGTGAGATGTGAAAGGAAGTAGAAAGAGGGAGGAGCATGTAGGAGGGAAGTGGATTAGGTGGAGGAGGGGAAAAGAGGATGGGCATGAGTGACAGAAGAGCAGAGTAGTGGTGCCAGTAAGAGAAGGAGGAGCACTGGTGGATGCAGGAACACTGCTGGAAGGAAAAAAAGGATAACACTAAGTATTATGAAGGAAGAGAAGCCGCCACAGGCGGGGCAGCACCAAGGGCACGATAAGGATTGAGCAGGTAGAAGAAAGGAGAACAGAAAAGGATAAGCGGTACTATCTTCTCCTGTGACAGACATACTTGGGTACCTGTAGCAAAAGCCAAAGTGCTACCACATGAGGGATAAAGATGCCACCTTCGCCACCTCCACTTAACCACTACCAACCTTCATCATTAGTACGCTTGGAAAAAAAAGGACAAACGTTTGCGATTACCTGTGTGAATTCAGGCTGTCGGTTTGGTCTAGAACCCTCATCACGATAGCAGCGGGCAACCTGAAAGTACCTGCAGGAAAACAACATGCGGAGTTTCAACTTTCCACAAACGCATTCCAGCATGGCAGCCTCGGTTTTCATGAACCTGTTTCATTCTTAAATTCTGTGATAAAGAGGGTTATAGAGAGATGACTTCCTGAGGATGACCTTTGATTCACTCCGCCAGGAGGAAACAAGGGAACTGCCTACAATCTGGATGCTTGCAAAATGAAGGAGTTTTACACACCCTCATTGTTGAATTCATGCTAAAAGTATGCATATTAGAGAAATTTAGCACAACTTTCAAAAGATCTCTTTAAGCACTGTGACTACATCAAACACCAAATGGTGGTCTTGCCTGTGTATGGTAAGATACAGAAAACCGCTAAAGGGAGAGGGAGGATAATACCAATAGCCAAATTATGATCTCTATGTAGGTGTCCGACAAACGATTCCCAAAGAGGGACAGTTTACTGTCAATGCTGCCTTGGAATCACCTGGGAAAGAGATAGTTTGGGAGGTGACCTGAATGCATTTCACTAAGAATGAAAAGACTTGGCTTAGGATAAGGTACACCAATCAGCACTTAAGGCAAGAGTGCTGCAATCCTTTCACCAGTCTCAAGATACAATCTCATTAGCGACTTTCGAAGCTCAACAGTCCACTGTGAGATTTTACACTTCCACTTGTGACTCAAAGGGCTTCAGTGGAGAAGGGAACTCAAAACTCCTTGGTTCGTAACGCTAATTTTAATGTTGCACTGTGAAATCCTAAGATCACAATCAAGAACAGGAATCCACATCCAATCGGGAGCCTGTGTAGTTTTAATACACCAATAAAGGTGCATTGAGTAAAGATTTGAAAGAATTTATGCTTTCACAAATTGCAACTGAAGGAATACTGATGAAAATGTCCAAAATCATCTCAGGCATTCAGGATCAAGAGTACCCATTTTGGGACACACTGTAACATACAACGATGAGTCAGGGAAAGAGACACACAGAGATTGCGGATGGTCATGAAACACAAAGGTCCTACTGCAATAGATTTCACATATTTTCTTGCAGCTGCTAGGAATATGGCTTATTTGTGGATTATTTTGAACTCCAATACCACGAGACACACCAAATTCAAGAATTCTAGAATGCTTGCCTCTTACATGCCTGGTCTATACTTTATTTCCCTTTCTACATTGTGGAATCCTGGCATTCTCTTGAACAGTGCTGGGAGACAGACACAAAGAAACAATGCAAACTAGAAATTAACAGAGCACAGAAGCACAATGCAGGCAATGTGTCAATACCAACATCCCACGGACAGTACAGTGCCTCTTACAGGTTATTCCTTTGTAGTTAGTATTGGTTCACGTGAGCCTCAATGGTTCCTAGACTTGGACTTGTCCTAAATCTACTGGGTAGTCATGTACTTTGGTAGCACACAAGAAATGCAGCATCAACGAACACAATGCCTTATGAGGGGCAATGCAATCTTTTGGATGTAACAAAAATGGAGAAAGATTAAACACATACTAGCAGTCAGATCTATTACTTTGATAGAATTCATGTTTTGCAAGGAACAATACTGGGGTGCCTCTAATGCTCTTGACTATATGTAAAGGCTGGATCTTGCTACGTTAACATGCAGCATTTGGGCTTCCAAGCAGTTCCCGAGACTACATTTAATTAAAGGATTTATAGGGACAATCAAAATCCAGATCTGAAAGCAAAAAAGAGAACCTCTGCCTCACCATGCCCAATGCTTTAGAGACAATGTCTTGGTCTACTCTTCAGAGATGGCAGCTTGGCTTTGACAGGAACCACTTTACCTTTTAGACTACATTGATGCAAAATAGCTCCAGAAGCAATTTCTCTAGCTATGGATATTACCACTTCGGATGACTACAAAAACAATAAAGAATTCCCTAATTTGCTACCAAGTGTGCAACCTAGAATCAGCAGTATTGAGTAAGTTGATGAGATGAAAATGCCAGTCTGAGCTTCTCCGAGGCCGTCCTCTGCATGTGCCACAGTATGACAGAGGGAGCATGGAATCTCAAAACTCTTTCAGATAATTTCACACATAACCGCCATAGATGGCTATCCAGGCAGTATTTATAGGACAATACTGATTACGCATCCTCAAATATACTTCATTTTTTTGCTATCCGGAGTTGAATTCTGGTGTGTCTTTTGCTCAGGGAGTCAATATCGAGAAAAGAGGCAACCTATTTAGTATGGTCCAGAGGGTTCTGACAAATGATTGACCTTGCACTAATTGGCTTCCAGGAAATAATTTTGCCACAATGTTGAGGTTTGGCACAACAATAAGTATGCCAGCAGGAAAACAGCTTATGCGCGTCTGGTGTGTCAGGCCACATGACAGAAGGGAAGGCTTGCTGTAAGATAAGCCACTGGGAAGTTGTGCTCACCTATCCAGTCCTCCGACCATGAGAAGCTGTTTAAACTGCTGGGGACTTTGTGGCAGTGAGTAAAACTTCCCCGGCTCCCGGGTTGGCACCAGGAATTCCTTTGCGCCCTGGAACACAAAAAAAAAAAAAACTAAGAAAATAGTTGTTCGAAAGAGCTAGGAGGTAAAGAAGGTTGGTAGTTGGGGCATAAATGCACGAAAGGAGCGAAAGAAAATACACAGATTTTGAGGCTGTGGAAAAGTGAAAAAATATTTTTTTAAATGAAGAGGAATGAAGAAAATGGAGTAGGGGAAAGAAGAATTACTGAAAATGATAGGGCCAAACACATGAAGAAACTGCACTAGTGATGGCTATTGCACATTCCACAGAAAAATTTCACTCGTCACCTGTGCGAATAAATGCAACCTCTCCCAGTCGCCTCCAGTAAAACTACACCAGTTGGTATAAAATCGAAAAAAAATGTAATACCGTCTTCAGCTCTTCACAGAGATGAATTTCTACTGATCTCACACAAGCATGTTGACTACCACTCACACCGGACCCATGTGCAGTACCACTGCTTTAACAATAATATAACGTACTCCCCATCACTGGGAAGGGATAACAAGAGTTTGTGACTTTATATATTTACCACAGCCACTGTCTCATCGACTAATGAAGAGCCTGTCTCACTGGATGGATATGCTGCCTGGAGGAATGGGCACAGAGCTATCCCTTAAGATGACTGTACTTACGCCAGGTGTCCTCTTGAAGAGGGTTGGGGTTTCCACATCCACAAATCCTACATAGAAAAACAATGGGAGAATTCAGTTTAGGAGAGGTCTCAGTCCCAGTCCTTTCTATCCTAATATGTCAACTCGAAGCATACGCTTCTAAAATGAGGCCTGCAGGACCCCCTCCCTTCCCCACAGAAACCTTTTCTTTATTTAGTCTTTTATCCCGGTTTGCCCCTTTTCTGGTCTGTTTAAAATTATTCGGCTTAGCTCCTTCATATTCTATGTGCCTTATTTTATTTTTTATCATTTAACTTCTGTCCCTGATCTTTATTGTTTATTCACTGAGTCTTTTTTACACTCGTGTCACTGTTAACTTTTACCTTATATGTTTATGTTTGCTGTTTTCCTGTAAGTTTCTTCTTTTGCCGTTTACATTTAACATGTTTCATCTTTATCCTCCTTTTTAGGGTTAAGCTTGCAATAGCATGCACTAGCGCATGAACCTAGCTTGCGAGTCACTACTGTTGACAAAAAGTGCTTCGAGCCGGTCCACTGATACCATGTGTTGGCTTGTGTGGCACTCTTCTTTACAACTTCACATTTGGTCGCTGTGGGCCAAGCATCATTTCCGTTCATTTCTGCGGAGCACGGACCAAGCACTGATTGATTCTACTTAATCAGTGCCCGTCTCCTGCTCCTGATGTGACTGAGGTACTATTTTGTTCTTTTTAACTTCCTGTGCCCTGCAAACAGAAAGCGTGTGACTGGCAAAAACATGCCCAGCAGAACAAACACATTTGCAAAGTTTTATTTTCTATATTTAACTTTCATTTATTTTGCTAAGCCTTCTTTGCTCACTTTGCACTCATTTTTTGTTTTTGCTTGTGGGCGCTGTTCTCAAAAAATGACAATTATCTTGTTCTAAATACTGCAAAGCAAAATTGTTTCTTTCTTATGTGTAATTTCCAAAATGATGCTGTAACAATAATGCAGTAAACACCAAACCACCCCACATCAATCCACCCCAATAAAATCTGCCCCACTCCAATCCGATCCAGCCCACTACAATCCACCCAAAACCAATCCAGTCCACGCCACTCCAATCCACCCCACAATCCACTGTATTCCAGTCTAACCCAACTCATTCCAATCCAAACCACTCAACCCAATCCAAACCACCCCACCCCAGGCCACTCCAATTCTCCCAATTTACTCCAAACCAATCCAATCCACCCCATTAGAATCCAATCCACCCCACCACACCCTAATCCAATCCACCCATCTCAATCCTCCCCATGCCAATCCACTCCACCCCTCACCAATCCAATGCCCATAACCCTACTCCAAACCAGCCCAAATCAATCTACCCTAATCTAATCCAATCCATTCACACCAATCCAATCTATGCCACTTAAATTCAATCACTATAATTCAATCCACCCCAATCCAATCCAATTTAATACACTCCAATCCACCCCACTCCAAGCCATTCCAACGCAATCCCATACAATTGACACCAGTCTAAACCAATCCACCCCACTCCAATCTACCACACTCTAATCCATACCAGTCCAATCCACCCCCTATCCACTCCACTACAATCCAACCCACCCACCTTAATCCACCCCACTCCAATCCACCCTTCACCAACCCAATTTAGCCCACCCCAAACCAATTCTGCCCTCTCCAATCCACCCAACCACTAATCCAATCAACCCCCACTCCAGTCTAATCCAACCCCTCAACTCCAATCCCCCACACATTCAAAAAAATCCAACTACTCCAGTCCAATCCACCCCAATCCATTTCATCCCACTCCAAACCACCCCAATCCAATCCACTACACCCCACCCAATCGAATCCACCTCAAACCACTCTGTGACTCTTATTTTTTGGGTGTAGCTCATCATTTATTTATTTACGTCTCTCAAACATAATTCTTCCAAATAGTTCTGTTCTTCATTTTTTTGCTACTTCCTTCGGACAAGTGCTTTCATAGCTATACAGGTGAAAATGTAGAAGCATTAAGGTGGCCTCTAAAGTAAGGTTTGTCACACACTGTTACCCCCACTGACATTTCTTTTCAACTCATATAATCATTTACAAGCTTCAAAGGGCTGTCCTGAAGCAGTATGCTGCAGTACAGAAGAGTAATGGTGGGGGACTTCTCGCAAAGCTTCTGATGGCTTCAGCTCTTGCACAAGTAGCGGCAGCCACATTCTTTATTTTTACACTTCTCCGTGAGAATGGTCTATTCAGCTGCAGAATGGATCCATGTGCTACTACTGGGTCAGCCAATCAATAGTCCACTAGGAGTATCGAATGGTCTGGGACATGCTTCTTCTATAGAAAAGGGTATTGATGCCTTCAACTTAAATGCTAGCTAGTCCAAACTGTAAACAAGAGCCGTAGAGGGCATAGGAAGATTACTGCCTGCTGTTCTCACTGCATGATTACAGGAAACGGACAACCCATGGAAGCCTAGTAATACGAGAGGCCAGGAAGGTGGTTTAAGTCCCCTTTTCTTTTCTCAATGTGAAGCAAAAGTAAGCCTAACAGACAGGACTTTTGTAACTGGTGCACCTGAAAATGGCTGTGCTAAATCCCCTTGGCTACTTTTACCCAAGACCTGTACCCTTAATTCTGGGAGTTTTTCAGCAGGAATAATGCTGATACATTATTTTGTGTTTCAATGTTACTTTGTGTGGGCAACATTTGCAAATACATTTGATTGTGTACATAGTAGAAGTTGCATTTCCTCAGGGTGTCCCCCGTTTATCGGTATGACAGCTGTTTAAATGTGTGCTGCTGTGCAGAATGTTCCAGTGACAGCCAGATCTGAAGCCCCTGAGATCTCACTATTGAAATGTTGAAGAGGGTGCTAATGTGTAGGAAAGTGGGTCAGCTGAGAACCAAAGGGAGAAGAAACTGGAGTTAGGCGTTGATCCAAGAAGATTTGGAGGCCAAGAGCTTCAGTTTTATGCAGTTTACCATAAAAGGAGCTTTTGGACAGATAGCCCTGGTGTAACTCATTTGGGGTTTACCTATTGCATCTGCTAAATGTATCCAAGAGACATCCAAGGTGCCAGAGACTGCAAATGGGTTTTAGCAAACCAAGGTCTCTTCTTCAGTAGAAATGTTGCTAGATGATAGGAGGATCTAGAGGAAATCAATGCCTCAGGCGAGTTGCCGGATTCCACTATTCAGATATAGTGAAATAGCGGAGACTTTCCCTTGTTTGGTTAGACCAACAGATGGTGAGGTATGAGTGTGCACTGGACAACTGGTTTATAGCAGTTTCACAGTAGGAGCCAGTAGGAGCCAGAATACGCAGTCACAGCAATGTCAATCTTCTTTTGAAAATGCACACAAAATTGGTAATTCAGTTAAAGGGAGAATAGTGGTTTAAAGTTAAACATGCTTTTTATTTCAAACAATGTGTGGAGTTGGTGCAATAGTGGGATAAACAGATACTAATAAAGAGTTTCTACAATGTGAGTTGGTCGGGAGTACAGTCGAAGTGCTAGTCCAAACAATATTACATATGCCATATGCAAGGCAAAAATAAATCTATGTAGAATTGTTTGAGTAGAGTCTTTGACCCAATATTTTCAGTTGCAGTTTGAAATTTAAATAAACAAAATAAGGTTTTTACCTAAAATAGATGATTTGGAAGGTTTTATTACAAATTGAGCACAATGGTATGTTCCAGAATGATGTCTTTGACCGCATAATAGTCAAGTTGAAATATGAGTTAGTTCAGAAGGCAAAGCAGAAGCATTATATCTGTTGATGTAAGAGAGCATCTAGGAAAATATATAGACATAGCACGGCAAACACATAACAAAAAGGTTGATGGGGTTAGGGCAACATATTTTCAGACATGTTTCTGTGAGAGGGACACCACATAATTTATCTATAACAGAGTTCCAGGTAAATAAAAAAAATTAAAAAAGTGGAAATTGGTCTTCAGGGGATCATTAACATCCAAAGTCATAGCGCTTTGAAGTAGTGACTCAAAGAGAAACACAATGTTGTTTTGGGCTTTAGTAAGACTGAAGGAGGGAAAAGCTGTGTAGTTACTGATACACCCCTGAAAGGATGAGAGTAATAGAGGGAGAGAAACTCCTTAGACGTTTTGAGGAAAACTGGAGAACAGAAAAATTTAAATAGCACATATGCTGGAATATTATGGGGCATACTAAAGGCAAAAAAGTCTGTTGAATATCAGCTATTCACGTCTGAAGTGAAACTCGAGAGGCAACCCTTGGAAAATAGCCCTAAATTGTCCCAGAGTGAGACACTGATTGAGAGCAAGCAGTCCCCCACCTGTACCCACATTCTTTCTCGATTCAGAGACTTGGCTTTACAGTATAAAGCGGAAGGCTGGTGTAGATTAATGCAAAACACCCATGTATAATAAAAGATTGCTACCTATTTTGATGCCTTCTCTCGCACTTATCAATTCAATCATTTTGATAATGACTATATATCTCTAAGGTGGCTGATCTTTTTTCTCACTTGTCAATCACCTAATTAAAACCCTGCAAACAGCTTCTCTGTATCTACCAGAGCAATCGTGTTTACACCTAAAAATGACACTCTGTTTACCCTTTCATCACCTTAACAACACCCAGTGTGATCTCCCACACTATTGTACAAAGGCACACTGATGACATCAAATGGCCTGAATTACCGCCTTCGACCACTCGAGAGGCCAGCCTTCTATTATTAGTTCAGCACCACGCAATCTTGTGCAACGTTCTCTGTACACAGCGGAGCTTTGTGCATTTATCAAAAGATTGTTTTTGGAGCACTGTACTGAGCTGTAAACCCAGCTTGGATACTTGCACGACTGGTGTTCTTGGGCATGTACAAGGCTTGGATGGAGGCAGTTCCAAAATTAAATTGAAGTTCACAAGTAGCCCTTGTGCAAAGAGACGCAAGACTCCTGTCTCCCATATTATGACCATCTTCCAATACTTCTTAGCTTGGCTGACATTTTTTTCACCTCTTAACCTTCTGCTAGTTCCAGCAACCCAAGTCCAAAACAAAAATGTGTCTGACATTGCTGCTATGAGATCTTACAAGTCTATTCTCTACCACCTGTGCCAACCCTTCATGAAACTACCTGTGATCTCGACTATCCTTGCCTGGTTCTCAGGCACTCACACAGCTGCTCAGCCTATATCTCTATTTGTTTCATTGTGACTTGCTTGGGCCACCCAGTCACCAGCCAAAGATTCTGCTACCTTTCCTACATGTTCCTTTGGCAAAGCCCATTTCTATAGATATATCCTAATATGTCTCTAGCCCATAATTCCGAAGCCTCCAACTCCATTAAAATACACATATCAATTACACATAGGCAATGACCATCCAAAGCAGAGGTTCCAGCTAAATTTCTAAACTCCAAAATATGTTTTTTTGATTTAGTGGTTTATTGACTCTGTAATGCACGGAGTCCTGCCAACCAAGCCTCAGTTCCAGTGGTCTGACCCTTTAAATGTGTATGTCGGATTGATTCACCCACAATTGGCATATGTTAACTTACTTATAAGTCCCTAGTATATGGTTCCATGGGTACCCAGTGCCTGTAAGTTGAAGAGGCCTTCATGGACACAGCATTTATTGTGCCACCTTGAGTGTGACGTGGTAAAGCAAGACTCCCGGTCTGCCATTACTCGCTGGCCGAGCAGTATAAGAACTGCTAACTCAGCGTTGCCATTTAAAACAATGGTAAAATCCAGACATTCCTTTTTAATAAGCACAAGCCACCCCTAAGGCAGGGTGCAGTTTACTAAATCAGAGAACATGCTTTTTTTACACGTTCTAAGAGTAAAAACACTTAATTGTCATTTTTTATGTAGGAAGGCTAGTAGCCCCACTGGTGAGCACAGGGTTGTACGCTGACAAATCAACTTTGATAACTTCTGAATGAGACTACTAAAATTGGCACTTCAAGGTATCCAAAAAATGATTGCACATAAAGCCTGATTTGATGCCCAGTCGAATTTAATGTAACTTAGACAGTTGCCACTCTGTTGCCCAAAGTCTTCCAGTGAGAGTTTATGGTTGCTGGACACAAGGAAGGTTTCTGCCCTCCTTGTGGGAGGTGTGAATAACTCTTAAGAAGGAACACAAAAGGGACTGCCGCTGGAAGTTTGGAAGAGAGGGCTGCTCTTTTGTTCTGGTAGAAAGGATGGTGCCGGGGACACACAGTGGGGAAACAGTTGCCAAACCAGTGTTTCTCATGGGCGAGTAGCCTCCAGGTAGCCACAACTCTAGTTTGGGCTACCAAGCTCCACACACAGAGAGGGCTTCTGCCATCTCAGGAGACCGAAGAATATTGCATTCTGGAATATGATGCAATTTGGAGTCTTTTGCCATGCAGAATTAGTCTGGATGCCTATTTTACCTTCTCCTCTCCAAAAGAGCTGATTTATTCTATAGATCTTTAGGGCAAGGTGTAGGTATGGTTCCAAGTCAAGATAGGCAGAGGTCCCTATTTTTTTTCGTTTTAAATGTTTTGTTAATCATTTCGGTTGCCATAGACCGTACTGCACACAATATGAGAGCAGGGCCACTGGAATGATGTGATGGTGCAGTTGTTGCATTTTTCCCGCAGTTATAGATTTGCCACATTTGCTTACCAAAACTGCAGCGACATGTGTTGTTGCACAGTCGGACGCATTTTGCAAAGGTTTATTGGCCACATTTCTGCTGTTTACTTCTATATTTTAGTGTTAAATCAGTACTATTGAGGTGTAACCTGCGCTCTGGCAGTGTTAACAAGTGTAAAAGTGAGAAAATAATGAAGTGACACTATCATTAAATTTGCAGCATTCTGCCACATAATTAGCCTTTTCTTGCGGCATCATTTAGTCAACCCTGCTGAATAATTTAGCCCTCCCCTGCAGCAAAATTTCAGTGGCCTTGTATAATAGTTAATGTACAGGTTATCCAGCATGGAGTTGACATATATTCAGCAAACATACAAGCTATATTCTATATATAAAAACCATATCTATGAATAAACAGCAAACAAGAACTACAGTGCAGTGGCCCATCTCAGTAAGTACTATACCAATGCTTCCCATTAGAGGTCCAACACCGTTACACAGTGTCTCCTGAAGTCAAGCATGTCAGTCCTCCCAGTCTGATTGCCAGCACCACATAAAAATATCTTTCCAGTCTGTGTGGGTTATGAATAGAATCAGGTAAGTGGAAGCAATGTCTCACTCAGCTGTCTTGTCTGAATTTCACAAGTAAGAAAGACCAATACCTCTTCCGGCCACATGTCAGTCAACGGTTTCCATTGCATGCTGCGATGCTCTTCAGCGTGCGGTTTTCTGCTGCAGCCCAGGTTTGGACGCTCTTCCTCCACCTGCAGTGTGGTAAACTCAAGGTGGGTTGGGTCTCTTGAAATTCGATCTTGTAACTTCCTTCTATGATCAACATCAAAAGGTCTGAAAGAGATTTCTGTGCTGATGGAGATTGTACTTGGTGTATGGGTGTCATCTAGGGAAGTTTGCTCCCCCTCTTTTGATGCTTCTTGACAACGTGGATCTTTGTAGAGGTTTTCTGAAGAAATTATTTTTAGTAGATCCTGGTGACAATTTCCTTGACCTCAACTGCATTGTTCCAGTGCTTCTGTGCTTCTAGAAGACCTTACAATTCTTGCAATTGGACGGAGCTCCAAATAATGTGTCTCTTTGACCAAACACCTTCAGTGCTCCTTCCTCTTGCCCAGCATTCTTTCTTAAAATCCCACAAATAGAGGAGTCATGTAGCTGCTATTCCAGGACCACCTGGCAATGCTGAAGGATGTGAACCATAGAATGGCAAGTCAGAGATGAGCTCCACCTGTCTCTCGGTGTGATCTGTGCACCTCAGTTCTTTTTGATGGCTTGAAAAAACAATCTCTAAGCCTGAAAGCGGAGACTGTGAAGTAATTGTGAATTCAATGGGTCTTGAATCTGAGAGGTTGAGAGCACCAGCAAAATAAATGTTGATATTAGGAAACCACATTTCTGTTGACCTAATCCCACAGAAGCAAGGTACCCATAAACAGTGTGATGTCTACGAATGAGAAGGGCTATATACAAGTCTGCATGACCAGGTTTTGGAGATTATTTATCTCACCTGACCATATATAATTTAAGTTATCATTCTTAATAAGGATGTTCTGCATTGTTCCTTCCATTTTTTTGAAGTGATTTCATTCAATCCCTGTTATAAGGGAGAGTCAATTTGTTTAGGCTTCCGATAATGCCTTGTGGTTTTGTGTGCTTGGGTTTAGATACCATAAGCCCTGTCCGGAAGGATAGTTGGTAAATCCAATAAAGCTGCAGGTATGTTTGAATTTTATGAAGCATCATTTTTAGCATATAAATCTTTATAAGTTCATCAGATCATGGGCAAACAATACAGAAAGAACAGATACATGTGGCTCTGTAATTTTGATTGATAAACTCTTATTCCCAATATTTGCATCTGTTCCCAAATCTCCGATTTAAGAAGACTTTATTTAGTAGCAGGCGGATTGGTTAATCGCAGGCAGGTTGTGACAGATGCAGTAGCATTTTATAACACTGGACTTTTATACAGAGCATGTTTTACTACTGTATACTTTATTTTTAAAAAGCTTTGGACAAGGCTGAATGTATAGTGCGTAAAAAGAATCTGAATTCTTATTATGTTAATATCTGCAAGTACCTGGGCACTCATGGATATAGTCGAATAACAAAATGGACTGTTCCTAGTTTTTTGTACAGCAGTTTTAACAAGAATACACAACTGATGGCGGTAAAGTAATGTGTCTTTATGAATAGTTACTGTTGAATTTTTGTATGACACTTGTGTAATGAAGAGTAGTACACTGCTGAAGGTGGATTATCATATATAAATATAAATATATATATATATATATACACATATATACACACACACACACACACACACACACACACACACGTACAGGCCTCAAAAAAGTATTAAAAAAATTCTGGGCCTGCAGATCGAGTAATTTGAATAATCTACTCAACCTCACTGTAATGTACTTGACCCAAAACGGGTCTCAAATTGTGTGATCCTAGACAAATAATTTACAGTCGCATTTTTCTTCATTCACACATATGAGTGCACCTTCATTATGTGAGTTCAGCATTTATGTTGTAAAAAAAATCCTCTTTTGTTTGATTAAATACACTAAACGTTTGCTCCATGTATAGTAAACCTAGCCCACATATAGGGTACACATGATCCATGCATGACTTGCTTCTTAGTTTACTAATAGCTTTGCCAACAGGGCAGGAGTGTTTCTCTGTTTATGTTTAAACACTCGCTTTTAATAAATATATTACTAAAGCATGATGTGGTAGCGCACTGTCATTTACAGACAGTAAATTTCCAAGAAATCTCCAAAAACCTTCCCACTAACTTGCAGCTTTACTGATAAAACTATGTAGTATTAACAATAATCTGTGAAAATTGGGTTTCAGAAAACATTTATCATTTGCACATCACCAAGTAAAGTGTTTGAACTTTTTTGATCCTATTTTTTCATCACACAGAAGTACAAAACAATTTCTTTCACAGATACTGGAATATATTCTGAAATGTTTATAAAGTTGACTTAGTTATATAAATGTTGTGTGTTAGGAAAAACCTGATACCAACAGCCTCTCATTTCACATAGCTCAGACAGTCCACGTTACAAAATCCTGGAACTCTGCAGTCACAAGGAAAAGTATTTGCACTGCAAAAAGACAAACTGGCATTTGACCTCTGTCTCTGAACACAGAGCAAATGTGACAAAAATAAAATTTAAAGGCATCTTAATTGCTAATTCAGTTTCTGACTGAACAGAACACTTGTTATGTGTCCCCTCGCCAGGAGGGGCGAGTAGGATAAAACAAAATATAGCTCGACCTCATAAAATAAAACTGGGCATAGCAAGTGGTCGAGTAGATTTTTTGAGCCCTGATATATATATATTTTCTGTAATTTGTTTGGCTATGTTTGGACTTTTACTTGAAAAAGGTGATAAGCATAAATTAACCCATTTAGCCTTTCGACGGCCCTGCTGAATACCCCAGGTTTTTCTTCATACTGGAAATAGGTGTCTATCAGCTCTATGCTCTATGAGCGCCCGCTATATCTCTTTGGACCAAGTTCCTAACAGGGTTCAATGTTATTCAGAAGAGAAGGCAATTTGTTCTTTATTGAGGCAACTTATCCTTATTTGAGTCTGTGGATGCAGAGGCTCCTGAGACTCAAAGGAAAACCTTAAGCCAGTGGATATTTTGGCAGGCACAGAATTTGGCAGACACACTGAAAATAAGGAGCAGCATGCCAACAAGGTGCCTTAAGGAAACTGTTTTCAGTCCTCGAGCCTTGGTCTAATAGTCTGTGTTCCATTATTGACCCATATGTTTTATAGCATCACTTCGTCC
This sequence comes from Pleurodeles waltl, assembly GCF_031143425.1. Lineage (NCBI taxonomy): Eukaryota > Metazoa > Chordata > Amphibia > Caudata > Salamandridae > Pleurodeles > Pleurodeles waltl. The sequence continues at coordinate 408,430,716 of NC_090443.1, read as the reverse complement.
CTGTATGTGGCACCATCTTCAAAATGGCTGGGCCCTCCACAATCAGCTCCACATGGTTAGACCTCATCACGTATTATGTCAGTTATTTATTGCTTCAGACAAGTGTTGTGGTGTTTCCATGGTGAAACTGTTAATTCTTCAACCACTCTCTATTACTGTGCAAACAGAGTGAGCTTTGTGGCAACTCATTGTAGGAAATTCACTTATTTTGGCATGGTTACTCCCACTTTTTGCCTGTTTATCACCGTGTTTAGACTGTTTTCACTGGGATCCTGCTAACTAGGACCCCAGTGATTGTGCTCTCTCCTCTAAATTTGGTTGCTTTGGTACCTTTTACACCCCACAATTGGCATACTGGTGCACTCCTGTAAGCCCCTAGTATATGGTACCTAGGTACCCAGGGCATTGGTACACCAGGAGTCCCCTCATTGGCAGCAGCGTTTATTATGCCTGCAAACTGTATCTGCAGGCCTGCCATTGTAGCCTGCGTGAAAAATTGGCATGCACCCTTTCACTGCTAGTCACTGCACCAGGTCACCTTAAGTCACCCCTATGGTAGGCCCTCCTAGCCCAGAGGGCAGGGTGCAGGTCCCTGTGTGTGAGGGCACTCCTACATGAGCAGAGGTACCCCTATGAACTCCAGTTCCAATGCACTGGACTTCTTAAGTGCAGGTAAGCCATTTTACCCGTGTCCTGGCCATGTCTACATAATGGTAACTCCGAACCTAGGTATGTTTGGTGTCAAACATTTTGGAATCATACCCCAATACTGATGCCAGTATTGGTGGCATGATTCAATGCACTCTGGGGGCTCATTAGTGGACCCCTCAGTATTGCTTCTACCAGTCTTTCAGGGTTTGCAAGCAGCGCACACTGCTGAAGCCCCTCAGACAGGTTTCTGTCCTCCGGCTGCTTGACCAGCTCAAGCAGGGGAAGTCAAAATAAAGGATTTCCTGTGGGAGAGAGAGGCAAAACCCTCTCCCTTGGAAATGAGTGTTACAAGGCTGGGGAGGGGTAGCCCCCCGCTCCACCAGCTTGCTTTGAAGGGTACATTTGGTGCCTTCCTTGCGTAATCCAGTTTGCACCAGTCCAGGGATACCGAGTCCCTGCTCTGGCACGAAAGCATACAAAGGAAAGGGGAGTGACCATTCCCCTGTCCATCACCACCCTAGTGGTGGTTCCCAAAGCTACCCCCAGTGGCCTCTTGATTCTTCCATACTGAAAACCAGATGTGCAGAGCCACCGGGGAGTATCTGTTTGGTCAGGACAGGTGACTGACGTCAGTGACCCCTCTCATAGGTGGTCACCATGCAGAGTGACCAAGCCCCCTGTCAGTGCTATTTAGGGACTCCCTTGCAGTTGGGTCCCCAGATTCAGCGTGCAAGAGTCCACCAGAACTCCTCTAAAATGACCTCTTTTGCTCCATTGCCACCGAAACCGCTGCTGGACTTCACAGGAATCAAACAAGCCTGCAACTACTGAGACGACCTTGTCTTGCAACATTGTTTCACCAGCTCCTTTCAGCACTTGCAACACTTCCACCACTGTACATCATCTGGGGCTGTCAAGATTTCAGCTGCACCAAAGAAGCATGAAGAAATCTCCCTTTGAGCAAAGGAGTCACTCCCCTACAACTGCAAGCACCTAAGACAATGACAACCGGCTGCTGGGATCTTCTGCCATCCTGCTCCAGGTAGAATCTCCAACACATGTGGTGAGTCCGAGTGGGCCTCTCTGCCTGCTGTCCAATTTGGGAGACGGCTAGCCCGTGCCTCTCCTTGCAGGACAGTACCCCTGTGCACCGTGACTCTTGCAACAACCAAGGTTTTTTTACTCTTGCTCCAAGGGATCTTCAGGCTCCAAGTAGCCCCTGCCTCCAGCACTTCTTCCTTGCAAGGACAGTCTCTTCTCTGCTGCTCCAGCGGCGTGGGACTCATCTCTGGGTGTGATGATTAGGCCTCACTGCAACTTACTGTGCCTGCTGTCAATGGGCTGCCTATGGGGCTTACAACTGCTGCTGTCTCTCCTGACTGCTGAGGGTCAGCCCGGACTCCCCTGCCAGGGTCGAGTCCACTGGACCTTGCTGGTCCTGTTCTTCACTGCAAATCGTTTTTTGCTCCACCTTGCATTTGCCAAGGCTTGTTGGTGGACCTCCTGAACACTGACCAACTGAGACCCGGCGACCGACATGGGACATCATCTGCACAACTCCAAGGACCTCTCTGCAGCTCCTCAGCTGACCTTCATCTTCCCCCGTCGACCCGGACCTTCATCCACAGAAATGTGGGTAGTGGCTCCTGACCAGTCTGGACACTCCTGTGTGGACTGTACTCTGTCCCCTTCTTTTGCAGGTCCTCCTCTTTGGGAATCCACCGTTGGCTTCCACAGGACTGGTCCTGGCCTTGCAATCTTTCTTTTCCAACTCCCCTTGTTAGTCTCTGGGAAGACCAAGTAACTTCCTATGACGGAGAGCCCTGGCTTCATTCACTAATAGGGGTTGCCTGGACCTGGTATAAGGTGCAAACACCGTAGGTGTCCGCCACAAACCAGGCCTGCTTCCTACATTCATCAACTCACATTACTGTTTTGGTGCAGGCCTTTCATATTCTCATTGGTATATTGTCCTAGAAAGGGTAACTCCTCCTTTCTAGTTTTCAGTACTGGTCCCTTCTCCACTGGATTGGCTACAGTTGAAGAAGGGTTTTGACATGGACAGCGATGAAACTAATAGGGACATTTTCACAGCAAAAGGAAAGCTATACCTCTTAAAACATTGCTTGGGTATTGAAGGACATACTTTTTTGAAACATTTATTGAGTTAATACCAGTGTGGGGAAAGCAATGCTGAAATTCTGTGGACCACAGTGGCAAAAATGCTGGATAAGAGATACAACCTAAGGAAGAGTGTTGTTCCAATGTGTTCAATTTCTTAGTGAACTGGTAGATAGTTATGTGGCAATGATTAAGGCATTGGTGGGCACTTGTAACCATAGAGGTTTCATGTAAGACATTATTAGAGACCAAGTGGTGAACAAATAAAGGCAAGTGTGCTTGTGGTCAACTGAGATTACCACCCTAGAATAAGCTGAATCTATTGGAAAAGAGACAGAACACTGTAGGTAACTGTATGACGGGCATAGCTGTCTTGCATGTGTAGTTATCCAGGGAGGTGTGCAATGTTGGTGTGGGTTAGAGTAAAGAGGCCCTACTGAATAAAAGAAAACACATCTGAAAAAAATGCTAGCTGCAATGGCAACTGTTGCTTCTAATGTGGAAGCGATATGCATAGTGGGAATGTTAAGATTTGTTTCAGGTTGGGACATCGTGTATTTCAAGTGTAACAAGATGGGGCACCTTGCTATGGTTTGCAAAGTGAGTGGTGAGGCAAAAAAACAGGTGATATGGGGGAGATGGATAAAGTATAAGGGAAAGCACCAGTGAGGGAGGGCAACACTGAAGATGATGAACGTTATGTGTTGGCAATAGAGGACAAGAAAGGAAATCTTCTATACTACAACTTGTTAGTGTGTTTAGTGTGAAACGTAGAAGTAAGACTTAGGTTCCCCAGATACCCAGATTGAAAGGAATGTTTTAAATAAATGCAATAATTTCACTCATAAGACCAAGATTATAAGATTTGTATATGGCAAGAAATTCGTGATGGTTGTGGGAGAAATTCAAATTTGTTTTTAATGAAACCTCCAGAGAATGCCACCATTTATGTGGTGAAAGATGAGTGATGTTTGTTGGGGTGGGTTGAACAAAAAGAGTTACATATAATTCTTGATTCCAACCATTTTGATCCTGTGACTAGTTCAAATGAGATTAGGTATGTGTCAGAGGAGGGAAGACAGATTTAACATAACTATTTTTAGATGACTTAGGGAAATTAAAAGGCTTCATTCATAAAAGATTTTGAAAAAAGATGAACCCCCTAGTTTAAGGTTAGGAAAGAACTAATGGGATTAAAGGATGAGCCAAAGAAGTTAGTGAATCTTTACTTTCTTGAAGAGATAGAAAGTATTGACGAGATAGAAAGTTGTGATTGGCTTTCCCTAATTGCTTTAGAATGCACAATACTGTGTGTGGACTTGGGAAACTAAACAGCACAATTGGTGGGGGTCAATTAAGCACCCCTGCCTAATATTACAGACCTTTGATGATTGGTATTTATAACTCCAGATAAGTCCTCTGAATACCTTCATATGGACTAGCACTGCAAAGTCATGAATATAGCACCTTTTGAGATGCCTAAAGGGACGTATCGGCGTCTGCTTTTGCTCTCTTCGGGGATCAATTAATTTGTTGTTCCAAGGTGTAGAAGTGGTTACATACATATAGGAAGATATTTTTAACTTTGGGGGTAGTCTCAGTGAACATGATAAGGTGCTCGAAAAAGAGCTAATTATTTTGAAGGAGAATGGAGGTGACACTCAAGAAAGATAAATGTAGAATTAGAGGCAAAGTTTAATTAGGGCAACAATTCCCTGAAAAAGTGGGTAATACTAAGAAACATTTTTAAGATCTATTAGTGATTCCCACAGAGAAGGGCCAATTGTTGACATTCCTGGGGTTAGCTGGGTTTTATGCATGTTTTATTGCACTCTTCATTTAACATTTTGCTGAGTTCACTCCACGTCCAAGACTTTTGGCTCAAATAGAGAATTGCATCAGATAACCCTCTGAAAGTTGTAGTCTCACATGACAAAAGCATTGGGATGGCAGATGTGAAAGGGTTGGTCATTTGTGCTTTTCTGTTTAACAGATTTCAAGGAGGAGGTTGTAGCATTTGCCTTGAAGGCACTGAGAGGAGCAGAGTCTAGCCACTCAGTAATTGAGGGAAATGCACTTGCATGTTGGTGGAGGTGCATTACTTTGTGGGGGTGGGAATTTTTACTTTGAGCACCAGTCCTCAGAGAGCACACTTTACCACTGGTAATCACTGCTAAAGTGTTTGTGCTTTGTCCCTTAAACATGGTAGAATTGGCTTGCACCCAACTGGCACATTTAATTTACTTGTAAGTACCTAGTAAATTGGCACTACATGTAACCAGGGCCTGTAGAGCAAATGCTACTAGTTTACCTACAGCACTGACTGTGTCACCTAATTGAGTAGCCATTTTAAACATATCCCTGGCCTGCCACTGTAGCCTGTGATTGCAGTTTTAAACTGCCACTTTGACCTGACAAAATAAACCATTTCCCAGGCCTTAATTTTCCTTTTTATTTAAATATAACTCATGCCTGGGTTAGGCCATAAACAGTTCAAAGGGCAGGGTGCAGTGTATTTAAACAGCTGAACATGCTCTTTTACCATGTACATGTAACATGTAGGTCCTGGTAGTGAACATCTCTTTATGTACATGCTTTAGTAGTGAACAACTCTAAAATTCGTTTTTTACTACTGCAAGGCCTACCTTTTCCACAGGATAACACTGGTAACCTTATTATATTTAATAAGTGATAACGTTTAATTGGGAGCAGGTAGGAATCTCAAGTTTGGTGTCTAAAGAAATCCAATTTGAAACCCTCTTTAATGGTAAAGTTGGATTTTAAGTCACGATTCTGAAAATGCCATTTGACATTTTCTTGTCTCAACCATCTGGTTCCTGTAGCCTGTATCCTGGGTCACATGACCAGGTGTAGCAGGCAGCTGGTCTTTGTGTATTACTCACAGCCACCTACCACACTTTCACATCACAAAGGCTCTACATCAGCACACTCACAAAGGGTTTCACACTAGTCGTTTGTGCCCCAGACAAGCTGGGACCAGGTCAGCAAGGCAAGAAACTCCCAACACCCTTAAGGGTGGAAACCTCCAGAACCTACTCCAAAGCTGGCACCAAGTATAAATATTGGATCCTCAGACCCAACTCTTCAGTACACTTCTGGACCCATAGAAGACTCAGAAGGACTGTTGTACTGCAAGAAGGATTGCTATTCTGCTGCCCTGCCATTGTGCTGCCCTGCATGACTACTTCTACGAGAGTACTCGCAACGCAGCCCACAGGGCCTCATAACCGTCGCTGCACGATGCATTCTTGACACGGGACTTAGCAATGCTCCGCAACCAGGAGTCAAGGTACTATTTTCAGTGGGCCTAACATGGTCCCTATATCCGGCCCACCCTCCATTGCAGTCAGCCTGAACTTGTGGCTTTTTCCCAGTCCAGCATGACCAAATAACCACAGTTAATGCTTTGTCCTTCTAAGCACTTTTTGTACCTAGATCTTTAAAACTGCATTTCTCTGGTTCTACTGGGGGAACTTTTGTCATTTTGATGTCAAATAATTTATAAAATTTTACAATCTGTTTGAAGTGCTGCATAAATACTTTACACACTACCTCTTAGTTAAGCCTGAATACTTTTGTGCCAATTTACCAGAGGGTTAAGTACAGGTTAGTTTGGGGTTGTTTGTGACTTCACCATGACAGGAATTTTAGTTGCTTCCCGAGGAGAGATTAACCCCCTCCCCCCCTCAACCAGTAACCCCAATTTCCTACAATGTGGCTGTGAGAAAAATGTAACAGCCGGTGCTTTGCCAACAAGTAGATGTAGAAGGGAATGAAGCATGCGTGGTGAGTAGTAAAGGTGGTGTGTGACACTGTGCTTTGTATGAAGAAAAGTGGTTTGACAAATTTGAGAACGAATTCTGCCTTTCACGAATGAAGCATTTTAGTTGTGAGTGGTGGCCAAGAAGTGGTGATTTGGAGGTAGAAGATGACGCTTATAAACATATTGTTGAGGAACTGATTATAAGGATGGATACTGTCACAAGATTGGGTTTTTGTTGGTCATTCCTACTCATCTGAAGAAAAGAACTTGGAGCGTATTTGTTAAGGCCATGTGTGCATGGGGGAAATGAAGAGGAGAGTTCATGAAGACTTTTGATGGGCAGTCCTCAATAGGGAGTGGGGCATCATGTTAGGGAGTGTGTGTTGAGGATGACATATGATAAGTTCCAAGTCACTATATATTTGACTGTGAAACATGTAGAGCTGTCCAAGCATCTATAGAGTAGGTTAGCAGTAGATGTTCCTAGTCTGGTTGAAGTAAGAGGGAGTTCACCTAACTTTGCTATTTTGATGTTGGATTATTATTCCAAGTGGCTGGAGGTCTATGGATAATGTACCAACCAGGAGCGTTTTGCAACTTCTAAAAGACATCTTTAACAGCAGAGGTTGTCCAGAGGAATTAGTCACACACAATGGACTCCCACTTATGGTTTAGTTTAATAGATTTATAAAGCGCATGGCTACCCAAAGGCCTCCCAGCGCTGAAAGAGGACGAAGACATAACAGTGGAAATAAGTTTATGCTGGGAAAAGTAGAGTCTTCAGTTTACCTTGAAAAGAGAGTTCAGAATTGTTTGTCCGAAGTGATAAGGGGAGGGAGTTCCATAGCTTAGCTGTTTTGAATGTAAAGGATCAGCCTCCCCATCTTGTTTTTTTTTTTAAACACGACAGGTGTTAATTAGAGCGGCAGATGATGATCTAAGGGATCTCTGGGGAGTTTAGGGTGTGATCATATGCTTGATAAGCAAAGGTCCCCTATCATGAAGAGCTCGGTGTACCATACATAAAGCTTTGAAATGAATCCTTTGCTGGATGGGAAGCCAGTGAAGGGAGGGTAGGGCTGGCTTGGCACTATCTGCAATCTCCTTACTACACCGATGGGACAGCTCAGGAACAGAACATTCCCATAGTCGAGGTGGGATAATATAAAGCCTGAATAATAAGTCTTTTGGCAAGAAAAGGGAGAGATTTGAAAAATGTTCTGAGCATTCTTATGAGATTGAAGGAAGAAGCCGCTAATTTCTTTGCATGCTGTTCCATCGATAGACGGGTGTCCAGCCATACTCCTAGGCTTTTGGTGACGGAGTATCTTTGTATGATCGAAATGAGGCACATGAAAACTTTGCTTTACTATACCAACAGTTATATCAAGGTTGTGAAGGATCAATTCCAGTTAGTATGACTGAATCGTTTGGAGTCAAAGGAAGTTCCCAGAAGAATGCTATGGGGCAAACATACCACTGTCAGTAAAGCCTTTGTTCCTTTCACACTGTTAAGAGAAAAAGTTACTGGCAGTTGTTGAATAAGTAATTGATGGGTAAGAAAGATCCTAGTAAAATGAAAAATGTGTGTGAAAGGTACTGCAGATGAAGCATGAAGGGAAGGTGTGGAAAAGTGCAAGGTGTAGCACAACACAACGCAGGTTCTCTATTCCACAGTGGGTAAAGAGAGTAAAAAGGGATGTGGTGATATTGGGTATCAATAAGGCGTGGAACAAGAGTAACGCCTCTGTGGTTCCAAGTAATATGGAAGACGGTGCGAGTGAAAGACTAGGTCAGGTTGATGAAGTGATACGTAGTGCGCTGGGTAATGTAAAGCCTGTTTGAGAAAGGAAATTTGACCAAAAAAAGAACTTTCTTAGATAAAAGGATTTTGTCATGTGTTAGAAAATCTAAGGAACTTGGGTGGTGGGGGTGATGCATTAATTATTCCCAACATCGCCATGTAGTTTCTTTATTTTTGTTTTTCATTTTAATAGTCTATCTGCTTGTTGCAGTATGCGTTTCAACTCTGTTTAATGTGAATTAAATAATGATTGTAGGGAGGGGGAAGTGTTGGCATATTGCTAAGGGTTGAAATGTGTCCATGGTAGAATGCTCTTGGGGTAAGAAATGTTCTATATATCTTTGTGTGGTAACTTTTTGTGGGTCAGCAGTTGCTGCTGGTTGGACGTGAACTTGAGTCTCCCAATAAGTACTCTCCATCTACACCTATGCCCAGTGTATTTTTGTACCTAATTGTCACAAGCGTTTCTGGTGTTTCACACTATGGGCCTACCTGCCAACGGATCCTGCCGCAAATGAGGACAGACTCTTTGCTGGAGGGGCCCTACAGCTTCACTCTGAGAACTCCAGAGGCCAACACCTGGCTCCAGTCTAGGTAGAGAAAAGACAGCAGGAATCTACTAGAATCCTTGCCCCAAGTGAAACTTCCCCCTCACCCCCCTGACCCAGTAGGGTCCTGGAGTTAGTGTGAAACAGCATATAGGACTCTCTTTGAGATAACAGGATAAGAAAATACCATGAATGGTAAGTGACACATACTACGTGTGGGGGTAGGGCAAAAGAAAAAACAAAGGCAGACACTGCATGGAACATCCTCCAGGAAGGTCGATTCCGCCTTCATAAATACAGACTCAGCCAGGGAAAAGGGACACAGAGAAAATGGTTGAACAGGTGCTTAACTGCCCAAAGAAAAGATGGGATTGGAGTGAACAATTGAAGCAGTCATACAGGCAAAACTAAAGGCACATAGGCTTGCCTCACCATGCAGATTGCAGAGGTACTCTCTCATCCTCATCACCATCTGGGACCTCAAACGAAGATTGTGCTGCAGCTGCTGGCTGCGGAGGTCCAGGTAGCGGTACTGCATCCTTAGTGACTCTGTTTTCTGAGAAACACAGAACGAGACACATAGTAAGCAGGAATGGGTCAACAATATTTAAGGTCTCTGCGTAACAATAACTCAAAATCAGTGCACAACTGCCATCACTGCTGTACCTTGCTTACAAACACTACATATAGGAGGTCTTTTTTTCATGGAGGAACCAGATTTCCAGTGCTGGGCTTTTTCTTAACTACCTACAGATTCTGGGAGATGAAGGCTTGGTTTACATCAAGTGAACCAGGGGCAACAAAGTCAAGTCCAATAGTGCCCATAGTGACTTGAAATGGTATGGCAAACCTGCCTGCTGAATAGCACATCTGTTAAGAATCAATTAGCCTGGCCCAGGGACTTTTGACAGATATTTTTGCAAGCTGAAAGGACAGTCCTATTATTACCCATTTGTGTACTTCACACTATAAATTGACTCCTAAATAAAAGCTGCCCTTTGCCAAACTCTTGGTATTTATACCAGACCAATAACTGACTTACCCCGGATTGCAATAAGTCACATTAAGTGATGAAGACTTCTTGGTCTTTGTTAATGGCAAAGGTACTTGCTTGGTTTTCCCCAGAAGAGATTTCTTCTGGATCATGTGGTTGAGGTAGGATAAGAGGAGGCATTGATTAGAGGCTTGGGAAGAAGGTAGTTCTTTCTTTGGAAGCCTTGAAAGCCTTGGGTGACGCCAAGGAGGACTGGAGTCTGGTCCGTGCTAGGTCATTTTACCATGACTGTGCCCATTTTGTACTGCTTGGAGTACCTCACCCATTTGGGGGTGAAACAGATTTATCCTATCAAATGGTAAGTGAATTTCATTGCTGTAAGAAACCTGTTTTAAGTCTCAAAATCTTAAACAATCCAATTGTGGTATGGAGACCGGAGTCAAGTAATTTGCAGTAGACTTTTGGACAGCAACAAAAATTCAGCAGTTTTTGCTCTGCCACTACTCTGCAAATGCTGAGTATAAACCTGTTTTTATTAAACGTATATGGGCAATGGTCACACTTGTGCCAAAGGTGTAAAATGCAGCTTCAGTCACACAAAGTACTGATCTGCATGATGCGAGCCTTTGTCTAGAGTGGCACAATCAGAGAACAACAATGGCTTGGAATGCTACTTAGAGTGATTGCCAGTAGTTAGGCTTTTTTAGGCTTTCTTCCAATCACCTAGGGTGTGACTGATGTAAAATGCAAGTTGCCACCAATGTATTGGTATTAGCCCACCTAGATGAGAAGCCACTACACGGATATATTTTCCCATAGTTTCAGGCAGTTAGTATCCCTGTTCATATGAGCAGGCAATACTTCACCATTCACAGAGGCGCACATCACCAAAACAGCATGAACAAGTGAGTTCACAGAAACAAAGATGTTGTCATCCGTTGAGGCCCTGCATTTGTTACACAGAAAAATTGAAAAAGTTGGTTCAGAATGTGGTTTCTTCAAAAGGTCTGGCAAGTTAGGCTCCAAGTGCATACCATTTTGATGGAGAAGTCAATGTTGCCTTCAGAGAGTAAAACTCTGACATTGTCCACTAGGGGAGCTAGTTACGGAAGGGTGTTGCTAGCATTTGTCATAACTGAAAAACACTAGTCCAATGAGTTACTCTCTTTTGCTCATCTGTGTATGAGTTGGAGACATCAGCTTCTTGGGTGGGGGTGCTTTTGGAAGCATATCAGTCCCTAAAGTCAGAAGTGCCAGCTAGAAAGCCTGGGCTGAGAGCAGGGGCTGGTACTTGTTCCAATGTCACCTACCTGAGTAGCTTGTAAGGAACTGACATTGTGCCACTGTTGCAATTTCTAGTGACAGAATAACTAAAAACAAATTAAAAAAAATAAAAAGACTCAGCAACAGTGGAACTGGGATTGAATTTTTTCTGAAAGTCTCACAGTCTATAGGACTCAGAATGTATCCAGCACTAGAATGAATGGCAATCTGTGGGCAGAGCTGCTCTCTGGGTCAGTAAGATTTTGCTTTGCTTCGATGTATCAATCTAGTTATTACATAACAGACAGCAGTGTGTGAAATGCAGCAAACTCTCAAAGTAAACAAATAGCAAATTTAGATTGTTGTACAAATGGTGCCCAATAAACACAGACAGAGGTTGTGAATAGGGTACTGGACAGCTTCTGTCCAAAATGTGTCTCCTTTTAAATGTGCTATGGGAAACAAGAAAGGATAGTCATAGAGTTTTCAGCCCAATGTAGCAAATGAGAGACAAAAGGCTCAGTTGAGAAAAAACAAACTGACGAGTAAGGAAGTGGATCTTGGCAGGTGCTTGCTATGTGCACATCCTGCACCTCCTCCTTTGTCTTTTGTATCAGAGGTCTTCTCTGGAGACCAGGAGGAACCTGTTCTCTTCAGTTTATTTTTATAGTGTGGCTTTTTGTACAACAAAGTAGAGGACTTCTAATCATTACCAAAATTGTGTACTGTGTAAATGTGATAGTCAACGTATATGGATCAATATTAGCCCGGAGCAGAATAGGTCTGGATAGAATGTAAATGGCACTTACCCGAGGATCTGACTCCCTGGGACCACAGGCGCTGAATGAGACTTGGGCCCCCAAAACAAGCCCAGGGAAAGAAGAGTGCTTGACATTTGGTGAAACTACTGAGCCCCTATCCATCCACAATGGAATGTGTGCCCAGGTCAAATGCACTTGAATTTGGGCATGATGACTGGGAGAGAACCTCAACTAGATGGTGATCCTGGATATGCACAAGGTTTGGCAACTTAGGGGCCTTTGTCTTTATTGAATCAATGACTGGATACTTCAAGAAATGGACTTCTGTATGCTGGTTGAAAGGTGGAGGTTTGAACCAGTATTATCATTTGCTCAAAAGTCCCTGACACTTTTTGCATTTGGTCTACGAGTGCGAAATCTAAGCCAAAGGGCCATTTAATAGGATGCCTTGCTTCCCCTCTTGCTGCAAAGATGGTCAGTGCAATGGACAATTCATGAGCCTCTATTCTTCCCTGTTGACTCATCATCTTTTAAATCACAGCCCGAGTCCCCCGCAGTATAGGATCAGACTTCCTACGGTCGCACACAGAGAAAAACTGTGCACCATATGAATGTTCCCCAAGGAGAACACACTGAGTGAATGTAGGTCTTCTACTGCACACTGCTTGGGGCACAGCACACACATCTTGAAACTGATCATTAGAGCAGTGGTTCCCAACCTGTGGTCCGGGGACCCTTGGGGGTCCGAGAAGTCTTCTCAGGGGGTCCACGAGAGCCTAGAAACTTAAAAAATATTAACAAATATTGACAAATTAGGTCCCCAGCTTCCAGTAATGACTCAGGCGGGTGTCCCCGGATTCCCATGATGATTCAGTGGGGGTCCCTGGGTTCCATTAATGTTAAAGTGGGGGTCCATAGAAATCAAAAGGTTGGGAACCACTGCATTAGAGCTTAAGCTGTCTGTGATGAAAAAGGTAGAGAAGAGTACAGAAATAGCTACAAAATATAAAGAAAGGTTCAACATAAACCATGAAATCACTGGCAATAAAGAAGCACGTCACAATAGAAAGTATATTACTCAGATTAACTATCTCACTAGCCGGCCTAGAGTCACAATTCACACCCCGAGTGTAGTTACAAAAGATTCCCATCACTGATGTTTCCGTCAATAGGACATTAGATGACAGGGGGCATGCAGTTTCTATGGGGCCTGAGCTCCAACACTTGACTTGCACTCTCACAGAGATCTTCATCACCACAAGACATTAGCCACCTTTGCAAAGTCCTTGATTTCAAATGGCAACTTCTTGCAGGAGTTGAGAATCTCGGCACCTGTAAGCTGAACCTCAATATCACCTGTTGGCATTTTCTAAAAGAAAAAAAAAAGTTGGGAGAGATGAGAGCCATTTACAAAGGAATGCCTGTCTTGGGGTTAAAATAAAAAGTACGATAATGGACAAGAAACATATAACTGAGAGATGAATGAGGAACTAGGTAAAAGTGAAGATGGTGTGTGAGACAAAGACAAATTAAATGAAAAGGTGGAGAGTTTCCCAGAAAGTATAGAGGCCACAACTTAAAAGAGAGGTGTGCATTGGATGCATTTATCTGTTGGAGGTAGATCAACGTTCTTTCCAGCCCTAGCTAAAGGTCTTCTTGTCATGCAAAGTATGAACAGTGCTCAGATCTCACAGAGTTTGCCTGTCCCTCAGGTCTTGCAATGACTGTCCCGCTAACTTGCACCACAGACTCCAACGGTGCCGCCGTCAGGAGCTTCTTCAAGTAGGAACTGGACTGCAAATGAAATAAAAGGAAAGTTCAGCCTTGTGAACACAGAATGAAGAAGACCATCACCTTCAAACACACAACATGCTACGAGGCAAAGCCACAGAATCTTAGCAATGCCTCTGCTTGACCTACTTTAGAAAAGATACTATTTCAAAAGGCCCTTCTAGGTGTATGTGATGAAGGGAATGTTTCCAAATTCAGTATGAAAACCAGGCATTTGTTGGACTCTTTAAAAAGAACTATAACCAGCAGGTAAAAGACATTACTCTTACAGAGATGACAGAAAAGACATAATACCAAATTTGCAGTTGGCTATGAAAGGAAAATGCTCTGACAGTTGGTGGAATTGCTACATCTGGCTTAAAGTGGAATGCTTGAAATTATCTCAGTAACTGGTAAATAATCTTCAGGAAAAACACTTTAAAGATGTTCTCCACCTTAGGGATAGCACAAAGGAGGAAATTTCAGTGGGCAATTCACCGTTGAGTTTGGCACTTTCTCCAGAAATCTGAATATTTTCCATTGTCAGCCCACATCTAAATCAGGCCCTTTATCTTGTCTCCTTCGTTCCTCTTTCATACTCTCCCATCCCTTCTTCTCCTTTGTCCTCTCACGTGATCTTGATGAAACATACAGTAAGATACTACTGATCAACATAACAAACTCAGCAAATAGAACTTTACCAGCAGAGATGAACATGATACACCACTGGATGTTGCAACTAGATCCTTCTGCAGCACATCACCCATAGGGGGCTGAAGGAGGCCCTTCACTACTGCATGTTGAAGCATGCAGAGAGACATGTAGAGTGATGCTCTCCACTGCATATCCCCCCTTATTGATTGCGTACATTTTATGAGGGTGGCAGGCCATGCTGTAGTCTCAGCAGGATAAGGACTGCAGGTGAAAAATGGAGGGTCACAGTGTTAGCTCATTTCTGCACATTACTTTTGACTGCGCTGCTGGCAAGATTTTTTCTTTTTAAAATGTGTGACAGTGCAAGTGGGAATCAGCTTCTTTTGTGTAAATGACACATTTCCATTTAAATCCTTATTTAGATTCCATTCAAGAGAGAATCCACCCAGTGAGGACAAGTCTCAATGTGCCACCATTGCCAGATGACAATCCCTACCTCATCCTGCGGGATGACTATCTGTGTAAGTCCGTGAAAATCGCGCAGCACCACAAATAGACCCTGTCTGGGAAGAAAAAGCAAACAAAAAATTTAAAATTACATGAACCAGTTTACTACAAGTTGAAGGATATGACACAGTCAAACTGGCATTCACAAGAACAAATGTATACCAGACATCACCACGGACAATGAAAAATGTGTGTAGTCTTTGCACTGTACATTAATCGCAGAGAGTCTTTAGACAGTCCAAGTTCTTATAACCACAGACTTTAGAGAAATTAAAAGATACAGTGAATTTAGAGACCCACTAAAGAAATAAATCTACAGGTACCAATAAAGCATAACCTTTTATTAACATTATGTTCTAGAAAAACAGACAGACTGTAAAATAACTCTGAGTAGCTTTCATCAGAAAACTCTACAATTTGATTGCCTGCAGGCCAAAATCGTATTAAACCTTTACCTGGAATCAATTGGGAAGCACTGGAGTCTACGATTACACTAACTTACTCAGACTGCAGCAATACCAAATCTCACATCAAAAAGCCATCGAGAATGCTGCAGTAAGACTGGCAGCTTATAGAAAATGCTGGGTCTCTACAACAAAGCCCTGGTGACACACCACTGGCTTCCAGACTATGTTTGAATAAACTTTCGAACTCTGTATCACCCGCAAATACATACATAACTTATACCATGGTCATGCGGCCCTGGACTATCCCTCCTCCCACTAAACACATTTTATTTTGCATCCTAGAAACCACTGTACATTAAAAGGCAGCCAAAGCTTTGGAGTTTAAGAAACACAGGTATTGCTGGCACCCATAGCAGTCGCAAAGCACTCTCTTGCAGACTAAAACTGAATGTGCACCTCTTCTAAACCTTATCGTACTGCTGCTGTAGCTGGTATATGGCAATTCACATCATGGTGTAGCAATATACAAGTTTCCACACTCCTGAACACACCGGTAAATGCTGAAAGATCTTTAGTGTTAGGATTCCATACAGCATAGAGGCCACAGCCAGTGCAAACCAGAGGAAGCAGAAAGCGGACAAATTCCAAAAATGCATGACACTGCATTCCAAATAACAAAGCAACAGTCTAAAAAAAAAAATACAACAGGCGATGGAAGTAAACAACAGGCTTGCTGGCCAGAGGGGGGAAACGCACCACAGATAAACAAGACATGATGCCACAATCATACATATGTCAACCGTACTAGAGGACAAAATAGGCTAGTCTCTCCAAATCTGACTCGCGTATGGAGAATTATTTAAAAAAATAACTGCAATGTTGGAAGCCAGAGTGTAGCAGGAAAGGATTCTGTTGTACATGCACCGAAAACTCTTTTGTGACAGAGATTACTAACCTTTCATACTGAAGCCACCCACAGAGAGTCACTTCCTGGCCCACGTGTGTCGAACGCAGCTCACCGCAAGTGTGGGTACGGCTAACAAAGCTGTTGAAATCTGTGGAAATAAACAATACTGAACTGTGAACACACATCTAGCCAGTGTCATATTTTGTATGTTTTAGTAATATTGCAAGCCCTGTTTTCCATTACAAAATGAGCCAAGAATGAGTATTGTATGCACCTATTTGAGCTGTGAATCCTGTAAAATTGAGCTTTTCTTAGAAGGGGATCAATTCCCTTCAGCCTGGGAACACTGTTTTAACTATATTAAAGCACAACCAAAACTATGTCCTGTTGTACAGCATTAAACACAACTTGTGGAGTTACTTAAATAACCAATCTCTATCAGAAAAAGGGATCAGTACTTACATTTTTATGATCAAACTATGTTTGAGACAACTATACTAGATGACCAGAAATAAGTGGTGATCCACAAAGAAAATGACCGCCAACTTCTTGATGACATCAACAGTTGTTTATTGGAGCAGAAATGTACAGTGGCCCACCACCATGTCAGCCCTTTTCCAGGTGCATTCCAATTACCATCTTTCAAATCCAAACATTCTTCCAACCATTCGACCTCCAGATTGAAGGAGAACACGCATCTCACATTCCACCAGCACATGTTCAGACAGATCACAAAACATTCCATATATTATTTCTCCCAAAAAAACACAAACAAAAAACAAAAGTGTACTCATACAGCTGAGAGTGAACTCAGCTGTGGAACCCAAATGCATGCTCTCATCCTCAGACACCTGCTTGCTATAACATTCTTCCACCTTTACCAAACTCTCAGTTCCACCAGTAGCATTCGTTAGCTTTGACAGCATTTCCAGAAACGTTGTCAATCATAACCAGACCCCCAAATTTTGAACACTCCAGAGCCATGTGACCAGTCTTTCTGACACACACAACATCACCATAGGTACATTATTATTTGTTTTACTTTGACAAGAGGATGAGGAGCAAAGTCCCATTTCTGCTTGGTTGGAGCTGTATCAACATTACTCCTCAACATACAATACAGATTTGATACTCCACCACCATGATCCATTTACTTCCTCATCTACACTGGGCAAAGTTTAGACATTGGTTTCCTTCCCCTCAAAGTTGGAAAGGTGACACACCTGTTGTAATGTGTTGTGCCGTCCAACAGAAGCATAACATGGTTTAACTTCTCTCAACACAATGCTTTTGCTGACAAGTACCCACTGTATAACTCTCCCACCACCCTATTCAACAGTTCAACTAAACCACAGGTTTGGGAATGATAAAGTGAACTACTCAAATGTTCGACACTTGGAGATCTAAGAAAACACTCAATTTCTTTACTCACAAATTGAACGCTATTGTCAGGCACTAAGTATTCTGGAAAGTCTTCACTAGAAAATGCATCCTTAAGAATTCAACCATATTCAAGGTGTAGGGATCTGATAAAGATTTGACCCCCAGCCACTTAGAATAGTAGTCAACTAAACTACAGCATATCAAGTTTGTAACAATAACAAGTTTAGCAGTCCAATCAAATCTATTGCTCACTTAACCCAAGGACCAGTAAGTGTAGGGACAGGGGAAAAAAGTACAACATAATTTTTTTTTTAATCAAATCCAGCGCAGACCACACAACTTTTAACCACATCTTCAAGATCTCTGTCTATTCCTGGATACCAAAAAGTATCAGATATCTAGAGCTTGGTCACAGTGCAACCCTAGTAGACATTAAACGCAATGGCTGACCTCAATTCGCCAGGAGGAACCAGCTTGTCAGCAAGCATCAACAATCTCTTCTCCACTGTCAGCTCATCAGACACCTTTACAAAACGCTGTACACTACCCTGAAGATTCTTTTCTCCAAGCCAACCTATTTTGAAAAAATGTACAACTTCCGCCAATACCAGATCATGCGGTGAAGTACATTCCCAATCACTTTCTGTTACGCAACCTTGTTTCTTCGAGTCATCTGCTACAATCAGAAAAATGTTTAACTCATTCTAGGCTGGACAGGAAATCTGAACAGATAATCCGCCCTTGAGTGGCTTATGGCAAGTTAAAATTGGTCAAAACTTTTCCACAGTCCATAAACAACTCCAAAGCTCTTTCTCAGTAACCGAAAAAGGTTTCCGTCACTGTGACAACAAATGAAAAAGGTACAAACTAACAAACTTGCATTGGTAGCATCACAAGAGAACAGAGAACAAGTGTGCACATCATAATGAATGAAAGCACAAAGACAGTAGTGCGCATTTGCTATGCGGGTGATAACCTGTTCCTTTAATGAGGTTGTCAAACCCGCAGACTGTTGACTGGATAACACAAATGAGGTGTGCGCATCACCAAGAATGAGCGCACAAAATAAGACGGTGCTACAAAGAGGTTATTAAGCCTTTGGAAAAGCGCATTACAAGATCTGGACTGCACCATGTGTTCCACTACAGCGGTGTCCGTTTGTCGCTAAGCCACCAACTATGCTAAGCCTCACTTCCAGATGGAGGCCTGAAAGTTGCTCAGTGAATTACAAGAGAAGGCTTGCAACACACCATGCAGTACATTGTTGGGGTGTCGGCTCATTGCTAAGCAACCAGACATACTAAGCCTCAACTTCCAATTTGAAACCTGAATGTTGCTCAGCGAAGCACAGGAAGAGACTTGGAGAGCACCATGCACTACACTCCAATAAAATACCTTAGAGAGTTGGCGCCACTGACTGAAGACTGGCCACAGAAAATCTGAAATTGGCATAGGCTGTTGGTTCTGATCAGCAGGCACAGTATGTAAATGGCCGTTCTATAGCCACAAGTATAAAACAAAATAGATTTAAGTTATCACATTATAATTACATACACCAAACCTATCTGACGCCCAGTAAACTGATCTGGATCAACCCTGGCAGGGTGGTGACGTATGCAAGTTATGGACAGTATGTAGCGGATTTCCTTCCTATGACCTGGGTATGCCCACCTCTTCAGAACTTCAGAAGGTTAAGGGGAAATTAACACGCATAACAGGTATATGGGTGGAGAAGACAGTACAGATGTTCCTTCTGGGCATTCTGAAAGACTCTAAAAATCATAAAATGCCAGAGCGCATGGTTGCACTAGCTTTAGTATTGGTCAAGCGCAGAATACCAATACACTGGGTTGCCCCAAAAGTCCCTCAGGTGCAGGTGTGGAAGAAAGATTTGGTGGAGTGGGCAATAGCGGATATGCAACATATGGGGCAAGTTGAAAAACTTGAGGAAGATCTCTGGAAGTAGGGTGGGATGAGCAGAATTGAGGAACAAATAGATAACCACACACATGGCGAGAACTCGGGAGAGAGCAAAGATACTGATTGTTGAATGTCAAGGTTTATGGTATGGAGGGTTGCGCAGGACATTTGTTTCTGTACACTGGCTGGATGACATGGATTGACTGTTTGATGCCTCTCTATCCTTCCAGGATGGTTACAACTGCATTGTTTACATGCCTAGTTTTGTTAAACTTCTATAGAGAATTAAAAAAAAGTAGAACACAGAAGAAACCACTGGAAGCAGGATGTCAGAAACATCCAAAAAATTTTGGGCAGTCCGCAAAGACCAACTCCTCACCAAAAGGCTTTGCGATGATTCACATAGAAAATGACAGCCAATTTCTTGAAGGTCTTGAGAGTCATTTGGCCAGAAATATATAGAAGACCACCAGCATGGCAGCCCTCT
This sequence comes from Pleurodeles waltl, assembly GCF_031143425.1. Classification (NCBI taxonomy): domain Eukaryota; kingdom Metazoa; phylum Chordata; class Amphibia; order Caudata; family Salamandridae; genus Pleurodeles; species Pleurodeles waltl. The sequence goes on along the minus strand of NC_090443.1, from coordinate 408,410,755 downwards.
TCTAGGTTAATTACAACTGTCAACTCTCACAAGCCAAACATTCTCTCAACCACTCAACATTCCCGGTGGAAGTGAGAACCTGAATCTCTCTCACATTACACCAGCACACCCTCACAACAGATCTCAAGATACTAGAAATGCTTGTATATAATTGAAAAGAAACTGCCCAATTGAACAAGGGCAATCCCCAAAATGCATCGAGGCAACAGGCCAATGTTTTTAAGCTTTACAATGTGATGAACTTCTCAGTGCAAATTATAAGATGATAAAGAAACACGACTGGATCATGAAAGCTGGGGTATTACTTTTTTTATCATATCATTTGTAAACAATGTGATCGCAAAGTCGTTAGTCAGTAGAAAATGGGACACATTTTCTAGCAGTGATTCACTGGTTTGTAAAAAGATTATTCGCCAAAAGTCAATTTTCATCTGTGGCTCATTAATATGTGGCAGACTCATTTTTCAGGAAGCCTCATTAATATAAGGCATACTGAGTTTTCAGCGGTGTCTAATTAACTTTGGGCATTTTAATGTTTCAGCAGTAGTTCAATAATGTTGGGGGGTATTAATTGGTCAACACATCCTAATATGGATGCAGATTGATTTGTTCAGTAGTGGCTCAATAAAGTATCATGCTGGTTGTTGTACAGTGCACATCCCACGAAAGGTTGCCTTCAAACATGACTTACTCACCATTTCTGTAACCACTCTCATGATAGGTTCATCCCTTCAAAGGCCAACCATGAGCCAGTGCCCCTCTCTTCTCAATGATGTAGTTACAGGCTCAATTACAGCACTGTTCCTAGATGGGTGGCCTTTATAACACAGCAGTTTTCAAAATAGTGTTGTGAAAAGCAGACGTTGCCAAATGAACAAATTATAATTGAACAGGGTATTTCATCGATTTAAAATAAGCCCACAAGGGTATTTTTATGTCAAAGTGGCTTTCTGGGTACATCGCCTACTAGCCCAATCAAACAATCCCCTTATCCATCCCAGTCCAAGTCATCACAATATCAGAAACTCAATAACCCATGTATTATCTGGTTCTTCCACCTACATCAATGCTTCATTCCTTTTTGACGGTTCAATTGCTTCATCAACAACTCCCACCCATTCACGTTTTATCCACTTATTACCTTCTTTGGAGCACATCTATCTGCTACCACACAAATAAGATGTACCCTGCATTTCAATGTGATGGTAGATGTCAATATTCTATGCACACCTTTGTGGCTTTGCAGGACTCCTTTTAGTTGACATTATTTACACTGCTAAGAACAAATACAGTAAGTTATATCAGATATAAACTGATGGGGCATTGTCAAAATAAATTGAGAGAAAGAAAGGTGAGAGTTGCAGCATACTTCCCATTAACATGAATTCTTTTTTTTGTTTGTTTAACATGTCACCACATATTTTGACCTGGAAACCCCAGTTTGACCAAGGCACTGGGCGGTGTCCCATTTCTTACCTGTTGTGCCCCGGTTCATCCACCGTCTTGTACTGCAGAATAGGCTCCTCTTCTGTGTCTGTACTACTTTCTTGGAAACAAGCAATATTGCGGTACTGGCTAGCCTTCGGTTAATGAGCCGGAAGCCATGCTGAAGAAGCATTTTGCATGGCATGTTAGCAGGATAAGGTCCAACAGTCTCGGTTCTCACTTAGTATGGTCTGCCTTCAACTTCAAGTCAGGTATTTCAAATTGAAAAGGTTGATAGCATTGGATCCAGGCATGCATCTACAAGGCTAAAAAAGTAAACATATAAAAAAAATTGGTTATTCTTCTAAGTATTTTTTTTTTTTAAGTATATGAGCTGTATTCCCGAGCAGTACAATAATTTACATATTGGAGAGCCAACTAATGTTAACATACTTGTTAAGCCCTAAAGGACTTCGAAGCTGCAGAACTTTAAAAAAGCAGATACCTAAAGTGACTTTTTGCAATCTTCATTGTCTATACACCCAGGATGCTCTATTCTGAGTAATACTTCCAAGCAACTCACAATAATGCATTCATGTCTTTGTACCAATATCTATTTATTTTTCGCGTTTATAAATCACAACTTACCCAAATCGGTATCAGCGTGCTATATAACAGAACAACACTTAAGATCAAGTTAACCCTTGACATAGAACCAACAAACAACCGATGTTCACCCCAGGCAATATGGTGCACAGAGGAAAGTGAGTTCAGAATAAAAGAAAACACAATGGTTAAATGTCACAGGAAAGCGAGTGGGAAAAAATGAAGGAGGCAAAGGGTGTAGGAGACTATGTTTAAAGATTACTGTAAGTGTTCACAAAATAGGAAAGAGGAAAAAACACAAGTGGTGAGATTTCACGAAGAAAGGAGCCAAGAGTTACTTGAAGATTCAGAGTATCAGTAAAGTGGTAAACGAAGATAGGGAGAGAGGTAAGAATGGTACATGCGTTAAGGGGCAGGTGTGGAAGAGTGTAAATGACGATTCCAAGATAGAGAGAATAATCAGGTGAGAGACAGCAACCAAACAGAGAACTGCGAGTGAGAAACCTCAAAGACAAAGGAGCAAAGGGTTTATGATAAGAAAAAGGACAGATGTAGAACAGGATGAGAAACTAGAATAAACTTGCCTGTTACACCAGTGCCATTGCGATTAATCTCATTTTTAATATGAACTTTCATTGCAGACAGACGAAACTCTATTTTGACTTGGTACTTCGTTAATAAGGGTTGTTATTTGGCAGCATTTCATCATTATTAGAAGGATGAAAAATTACTTTGGTTTAAATCTTCGGCCTGCAGGTTTTACGAGGGTCTATAAAGTTCACCCCATCCTACTGAGCTACCTTCTTAGGAAGACTGGCAGAGACTCGGTCTTCTGGGTCTGGGTCACCTGAACAAAGGCATGTTGTCTACCCAAGAAATCAACACGGTTTTAGAATCCGGTGCTTTATCTGGGACTATGCTTTAGATTTTTATATTCTCAAGATAGAAAAGTATAGAGGTTTTACTTTAAAACAAGCATTGGCAAAGCCAATAGGTCTTTGCCATATTGTACATCAGTGTGGCTGCTGGTCAGCATGGCTAAAAGTTAGTGGCGTGGAGTAGGGGGGAGTAGAGTGGAGGATAGTAGGGCTCAATGGTTCAGTAGCAGAGATTGTTGTGGCGTAGAGTGGATTGGAGTGGAGTGGGTTGGAGTGGACTGAGGTAGTGGGGTAGATTGGAGTAGAGTGGGATAGAAAGGAGTGTGGTGGATTGAAATAGGGAGAGTCGGATTTGAGTGGAGTGATTAGATTGGATTTGGTGGGTGGACTAGACTGACGTGATGGGACTAGGGTAGGGTGGATAAGACTGGACTGGTTTTGAGTGGGGTGAATTAGAGTTGGGTGGATTAGACTGGACTGGAGTGGGGAGGATTGGAGTGGACTGGAGAGTGGTGGATTGGATTTATTTGATTGGAGTGGGGTGGACTGCATTGGAGTGTGGTGGATTGGACTGGAGTTGATTGGATTAGACTGGAGTTAAGAGGATGGATTGGGGTTGGGTAAATTGGATCGGGTAGAGTGTGGTGGGGTGGACTGAAGTAAAGTGGGGTTGACTGGATTTAATTGAGGTGGGGAAGACTGGAATGGGGTGGGTTGGACTGGAGTAGGGTAGACTGGATTGGGATGCACTTGAGTGAGGTGGAGTGGAGTGCGGTGGATTGGATTGAGTGGGTGGATTGGATTGGTGTGGGACAGATTGGCTTGGGGTGGGGTGGACTGGTGTGGAGTGGACTGGATTGGTGTGCGTTGGGGGTGGGTTAGATTAAGATGGATGGGGGTTGGTATAAGGTGGATTCTACTGGATTGGAGTGGGGTGGGTTAAGTTGAATTGGACTGGAGTAGGGTGGACAGGAGTAGGGTGGACTGAACTGGGGTGGTGTTGACTCGATTGGGGTCAAGTGAGGTGGTCTGGAGTAGACTGAAGTGGAGTGGATTGGAGTGGAGTGGGTTGGAGAAGAGTGTGGTGGACTGGAGAAGAGGGTGGCTGGAGTAGAGTGGGGTGGATTGGAGAAGAGTGGGGTGGATTGGAGAAGAGTGGGGTGGATTGGAGAAGAGTGGGGTGGATTGAAATGGGGTGGGTGGACTGGATAAGGTGGATTAGAGTGGGATGGATTGGATTGGGGTGAGATGGGGTGGGTTGATTGGATGTGGTAAAGTGGATTGGTCTGAGGTGGAATGCACTGAGGTGGGGTGGGGTTGATTGGACTGGTGTGGGTGAGATGGATTGAGTAAGGTGAATTGGAGTGGAGTGGACTGGAGTGGGGTGGAAAGGAATGAAGTGAGGTGGAGTGGTTTGGGGTGGGGATAATTGGATCGGGTGGGATGGATTGGATTGGGATGGACTGGACTGGAGTTTGATGAACTGGATTAGAGTGGGTGGATTAGATTGGTGTGACGTAGGGTGGATTGGATTGGGGTGGATTAAGGTGGTGTGGGATGTATTGGATTGGGATGGACTAATGTGAACTGGATTGGACTGGGGTGGGGTGGAGTAATGTGGACTGTGCATGTTTCTCTCCCCTAAGGGACAAAATCTGTCCCTTGGAGAATACTGTCAGGCAGCTGGTCTCCTCTTTGAACGCTACTCCTGGTAGCCAGCTTCCAGCAGAGCCACAGACGCAGCCAATTAGCTTTGGTCGCAAAAGCATTTCACTGAAACAAGCGGATAGTGGATCTGGTGATCATTCCAGGGATGCTTTGCCCAGTACTAAATCATCTGATTTATCTACCCCCGGATCAACTGCGGAGGAAGGTCACTTCTCGTCAAGTAGTGAGCAATGCTGCCTGTACTGAAACTGTAAGAAACACAGAAGTAATTAATATAAGGCTGCCTAAAGTGACCCAGGACACTTTGCATCTAGTGCCTGAGGTTAAGTCATATGTAATTATCCTGAAAGATGTGCCAAAGTGCCTGAGGTTACATCATATGTAATTATCCTGAAAGATGTGCCAAAGTTGGCACCCCATGCTGTAGAGATCTGGGAGGAACTAAACAATAAAGTAGTAAAATGGTTATTGAAGTACAACTGTGATATACATCTGTTATATCAGGAAATTATAATGGTGAGAAGAGTGAATTGGATAGGCCTTTCTAGGAACACATGCCAGGGAGACTGTGTTGTTGTCAATTTTCATTCACCAGAGGCCTTTTATAGGGACCTCTACGACAGATCAAAGCCATTACTGTGTCAACCAAGCGTAATCACAGTGGTAATTCTTGGGTTCTTTTATAACCCCCAGTATGAATTCCTACCCACAATAGAATGGTTTGGAAATAATTTATTTAAAAATCTAATACATATGCCCCCTTGAATCCATCCAATAGATTTGCTCCACTCAGAAGCCTTAAGGAGACCCCTAATGCGGAACAGAAAACAATGTTTAATTATGGTGATGCCCATCAGAAGACAATACCTAGGTTTGAGTGGGCATGTACGAATCCCCCATATAAAAAAAAAAAAACTTACTATTAGATCATGGAACATTGCTGGGGTTAGGAAAAAGCTAGAAGATGAAGAATGGCTGAATACTGTACAATCATCTCATCTAATTTGTTTACACAAGAAACCTGGCATGTGGGGGCCTTCCAAATCGAAGGGTATACTCCTGTTTTCACATCAGCCACGCCTTCAAATAATGAAAGGGCAAAGGGAGACTTGGCTACCCTGGTTTCAACAGAAGTCCCTTTAACACCAATGAAAACCTACACAAGCGTGCCCTTTTTGCAGGTATTAATGTTTCAACAGTTGAGAACCAGAATATTGTGCTAGTAATTTTTTATAACAACATCTTCAGTAACTCCAAAAGTCGAGTAATTGCAGCTCTGGAAAGAGAATTGGAGGTCTTTAGTAAATGCATTAGGCATGACTGTATTGATATGTGGGCAGGAGATTCTAACTGCTGTAAATGTGATGTCTCAGGTGGGACTATCTGTGGATATATTAATGAATATGGAAATGTTCCACCCCACTATTCCCATTACCCTTATGGTGAGGGAACTAATGAAATGTTAAATAGGTATCATTTAGAGCAGGTCCATGATGCTCGAAAGCCAGCAATCCCAACCTTCGAGGGTAATAAGTATCACTCTACAATGGATCATATTCTGGTGTCCGAAAATGGCTTAAGATTAATTGAATCTTTTAAGGTTATCAGTAGCACATATAGTGATCATCAGTCTCTATCACTAAATCTTAAGATTAGGCTAAATCATAGAGATAGGGAATGTCTAACAGCACATGTTGATACCTGGGGTAATAATAGGATAAGTGTTAAACAGACAGGTATAAATCTAGCTTCCTTCCTCGATAAAACAGCATAGGAGAATCAGGGGTGTGGAATTCCTATAGCCTGACACCCAGGACATATTGTTTAGAGACAAGGACAACAAGTTTTCATGTTTATTTTGTCCTTGGAACAAGCAGGCCCAACCCCAGCACAAACCCTTTGGGTGCCAGTTTACAGGGAAGGGAATTGTCTGCAGTTGAGGTAATATTGTTATCCATATGCTAATACTGTTCAAACTTGTATTTGTGGTACATCAATGCAAAACCTTTATTATTAAGGTGAGCTCTCTAAATAAGTGTTGTAAGCTCGGACTGCAATATTGACTGGTTCCACTAAGACAAATTTGGACACACACACACATTTGAAGAGTTGATCAATATGTGGCTATGAGTAATGCTCCCAGGATGCTCTCTGATTAGTTGCAAATGTTTTCAAAAGCTTGTAAGCAAGACTGAGGATTCCTTACTTTTCAAAATAAAATGTTCAGAAAAATATACAACTAGGGGGAAAAACGTTTTGCTAAATTACTGCAAAATTGTAGGCACCATTTCTTTGAAGCATCTTTTAGTAAAATGTTTTGATGCATGCTAGTATTTCCCAAAAAATATTCATAATTGGGGGGGGGGAGGGGTTAAAAAAAATAAAATAAAAAAAAATTCGATGTATCCTGTTTCACCAAGATTATGGGAAATATGAAAAGCAAGCATTGGCAAAGCCAACCAATCAGATATTGGTAGTCAGTCTTTTGTTTTTCACAATGCGTGTCTTTTATTGGCATAGTTTTTGAAAAAGTTTATTGTTGTAAGAGCTGCCAACCCTCACCATTGTAACAAACATTGGCAAAAAGCAAAAAATATTTACATTTTCAAAAGCACACATTTCTTCAGTAGTTCCTGGCACTGAACGAAACTACTATGTCTGCCACTATGCTCCTTGTGAAAGAGCAGAATGCTATCACTCACAGTAAAGCCACCTGATGGATAGATAGAGAGAAATAGCATTCTAATGAAAAAAAGGCCTTGGTTAATGCCCGACCTAGTTAGTGGCCCAATTCCTAAAGAAAGACACAAAAGTGCACCTGTGGTATATGTCTCTGCATTAATGCAGAATTATAGCTTTCATGAATTCAGAAGAATTTACAGAAGTAGACCAAGAAATAGTATTCCTAGAAAATATTTGTGAACTGTATTATAGTACGAGCAAATATGCATGTGTAGATTTGCTCATGCGAACATCTATTAGCATTTCCAAGTTTACTTTCCCTCTAACCACTTTTCCCATCCCTGGAAGGACTTCTAATACTGCCCTTGTCAGGAGTATATTTCCAAAGTTTCTGAGTATGGGAAAATATTAGAGAAGAGCTGGTGAAAATCCTTAAAACATGCATGTGTATAGGTTTGCGCAGACTCAAAGGCATTCCAACCCTGGAAGGATTGCTTACTGCTTCTTCCAGCCCCAGTATGTCAGTCTGCAGAAAGGTGGCAAAATAAGGAAACTGCTAGTATTCCAGTCCTACTATAGTATTAGCCCTGGCATAATCAGAAGGCTTTTATCAAAGCTCGTATATACAATGAGATTGTTGCCATCATTTATTACTGCACTACATGGCACCAAAGGGACAAGTCGATTTTTATAGGACAAGTAGATTTATGAAGTGACCTGTCCCATGGACAAGTAGATATTTTATTAAACTCCACACCCCTGAGAACTGGCGAAATTAAAGATTGTATAGATAAAAACATTACCCTCTCTTATACTATGACTGCTTTTTGTAAAATTACAGCTACAACCACTGCCAACCTTAAAACCTCAGGTACAAATACCAAGAAAAATTAATAATGGTTAGTTTGTCCGTCATTGTTCACAAACAAGTCAGGATCTCAAAAAAGCTTTAAAAACCAGGCCAAGGAATAATGAAATTGTCTTAATTTTTCCTCAAATGTTTAAACAGATCCTATACATGAGAAAAACAGTGCAACCAGAGAAGGCATGGGATATTTTAGTTCAGGCGGCCGCACAAGATATGCCCTTATTCTGGAAGACAACAAATCACCCCTTCCTCAGGGATCAGACTACCCCTAGGGTAAAGGTTTTAATCCAAGGGTCAGAATGGCTAAAGCATTATGGTAGGATACTTAATCCTAAAGATGAAGGGCTAGTAATAGATGCCAAAAGGTTATTAATGATAGGCCCATCATTGTTAAAACCATTTAGCCAAGAAGTTACTAAAGACTTAGAAAAATGTGCCAACTAAAAGGAACCTGGCACTGATGTGGTGCTCATAGATACCTTTAAATCTAATATTCCTTTTGGGCACCTACTCTGACAAGAATATGTAATGCAGCAGTTAGTGGTGCACTGCCTGCAACCTGGACTGAGAGCATTATTGTCCAGATCTTTAGGAGGGATGCAAGATGCTACCATCCCACATTTCTATTAGATTTGACTGCCAAATTAATGGGCAGAGTCCTCTTGGAGAGACTGGAGACCTCGGTGGATGAGAATCATGTGCTCACAGACTCCCAAATATGGATTCAGAAATTAGGTTGCGACCATGGAACAATGTATCAATTTACACCCTATTATAAGCAAATATACTCCGTCTCTTGCTGACTTAATAGTGTATTTGATCTAGTAAATAATGTAAAGCTATGGCAAACACTGGATAAAGTAGGGGTGCCTAAAGATATTATCTGTCACAATTATACGATTGTCTGCCTGGGTGCGGTATGGGACAAAGAAAGAATGTAAAACACATTTTAGGATCACATGCGGGATCCAACAAGGTTGTGCCCTTTCCCCCCTTTCATTCTCCCTTTACAGTAATGGGGTGGAAGGGTCATTGCGAAAGCTGAATGCTGATGTTCCAAAGATGGTTAAGCGACCAACTCCCGTCCTCATATACACGGACGACGCAGGTCTCCTTTTTTGAACCGCAAAAATACTGCAATGCCTGATTGACAACTTTGCCGCGTACATGGAGAAAAAAATTTATAAAGTTCAATTTAAAGAAAACATATCCCATGGTGTATGGGAAACCCAAAAAGACAGTATAAGACTTTAGCTGAAACCCATACCTTTACTTACCGGGGTATACAATTGTCAAGTAAGGGACACTGGTGTCCCCAGCTGGAAATTGGTAAATTTGTGTTCTTAAGATCATCAGAAGCCAACTTTTATTTTGCCGCTAAAAGAAGGAATAAGCCAATAAGAGAATTCCTGATGCTATATAAGAGTAAGTGTGTAACTGGCGTCTGTTATGGAGCGCCATTATGGGGAATGTCTAATTGTTCATTGTTACAGACCCAAGGGAATCTCTTTTTTGCGTAGATTATTGGCTGTATCGAGCACAACCCCAACTTACATTGTACACAAAGAGCTAGCCATACTTTATATAGAAGATAGTATCAGCATAAGCCCACTCATTGTCTGGCGCCATATTCTGCGTAAAGTTGGCACCCAGTTTACCAAAGACATCGAAGCAGACTGTCTAACTCTTGACCATAATACTAGAAATTCCTGGTTGGCATATGTTAATAGCCTTTAAAAGGGAGCAGGGTGTGAATATTGATATTTGAGACCATGCTAGGTGTACTGTTTTGAAATGGAATAGGCAGATTGTTTTGGGCTAGAGTGGGACAGATTGTTTTGCACTGGAGTGGGGGGTTGTTTCAGATTGGAGTGGGCAGATTGTTTTGGATTGAACCTGGCAGACTGTTTTGGACAGGAGTGGGCAGACTGTTTTGCATTGGGAGAACTGGAGTGGGGACAGATTGTTTTGGGTTGGAGTTGGGCAGATTGTTTTGGACTGGAGTGGGGCAGAGTGTTTTGGACTGGTGTGGGGTATATTGTTTCAGATTGGAGTGAGGCAGACAGGACTGGGGCAGATTGTTTTGGTTTGTACTGGGACAGATTGGAGTGGGGTAGATTGTTTTGGATTGATGTGGGGTGGACTGTTTTGAAATGGAGTAGGCAGATTGTTTTGGGCTGGAGTGGGACAGATTGTTTTGCACTGGAGTGGGGGTGTTGTTTCAGATTGGAGTGGGCAGATTGTTATGGATTGGAGCCTGGCAGATTGCTTTGTATTGAAGTGGGGCAGATTGCTATGTATTGAAGTGGGGCAGATTGTTATGGATTGGAGTGAGGCAGATTGTTTAGGATTGGAGTAGGGCAGATTGGAGAGGGGCATATTGTTTTGGATTGGAATGAGACAGACTGGAGTGGGGTGGATTGTGTATGGTGGACTGGATTGGAGTGGGTGGTTTAGATTGAAGTGGGGGGATTGTAGTTGGGAAGATTGTTTTGGATTGAGGTGGACAGATTGTAGTAAAACAGGTTGGATTGTTTTGGATTGTATTGTGGCAGGATGGAGTGAGGCATATAGTTTTGGACTGGAGTGGGACAGATTGTTTTGGAGTGTGGCAGACTGTTTTGGAATGGCATAGGCAGATTGTTTTGGATTGGAGTGGGACAGAATGGAGTGGGGCAGACTTAAGTGGGGTGGATTATAGTAAGGGGGACTGGATTTTAGTGGGGCGGATTAGATTGGAGTGGGGCAGATTGTCTCGCATTGGAGTGGGCATATTGTTTTTGGATTGGAGTGGGGCAGGTTGTTTTGGATTGGAGTTGGGCACATTGATGTGGATTGGAATGGGACAGATTGTTTTATTGGAGAGAGGCAGATTGTTCTGAAATGAAAGGGGCAGATTGGAGTGGGTGGGTGGGTTGGGAATATTGGAGTGTGGTGGATTGGAATGGAGTGTGGCAGACCGGCCTGGAGAGTGGTGGACCGAAGTGGGGCAGATTGTTTTGGGTTGGAGTGGGGCAGACTAAAATGGGGCACATTGTTTTGGATTGGATTGGGGCAGACTGTTTTGGATTAGAGTGGAGTAGATTGGAGTGGGGCAGAATGTTTTGGATTGGAGTGGGGTGGGTTGGAAGGATTGTCGTGTAGTGGACTAGAGTGGATTGGGGTGAGTGGTTTGGATTGGGGCGGATTGGATTGAGGCCGTACTGTACGATTGTGTGTTAAAGTATAATTTTGAAAATTACACATAAGAAAGAAACAATGTTGCTGTGCAATATTTAGAGCAAGATTATAGTCATCTTTTGAGAACAGCATCCACGAGCAAAGAGAAAACTTGAGTGCAAAGTAAGAAAAGAAGACTTGGCAAAATAAAAAAAGTTAACTATAGAAAATACAGCTTTTCTGTGTGTTTTTTGTCCTGCTGGGCACCTTTTTGCCAGTCAATCGCCTTCAGTCTGCAGGACACTAGAAGTTAAAAGAAGAAAATAATACCTCAATCACGTCGGGAGCAGTGGGCGGGCACAGATTACGTTGAATCAATCAGTGCTTGGTCCCTGATCCACAGATGGGAACAGAAATGATGATATGGCCTCCAGTGTCTAATTACAAGACTGTAAAGAAGAGTGCCACGCAAGCCAACAAATGGTAAGCCACGGGCAGGCTCCAAGCCCTTTTTTAACTACAACAGCGCCTTGCTTGCCATACGCAAGCACTAGCGCATGCTATTGCAGTCTCAACCCTAAAAACCAATGTCAGCTATGGTACAAATCTGCATAAAGGAAAAATTAAGATACAAAACTGTGTTTAGTGATTGAGTAAATCCTTTAACATTTCAAAGGAACAAAGCAATAGGGTATTTTGTCAGGAACCGGAGGTTGCAATTGACAGTGTATTTCCTTAAGAAAGTTAAAGCTGAAACACAATTTTAAATGAGGAAACACCCACATTAAATAAATATATCAGAAAAGGCATGCTGTAGCCCAGTGTCGTGGAGCTGCAATGATTAGTGGAAATGTTTCTTTGTGACAATGAGGTATCTTCCCTCCTGTGTGTCACATATCCAAAGGGGCACATTTAAGTGGAATGTAGTCAGTCTTCAGCTGGTCTTATTGATGTATCAGAATAAGTCCAACACTCACTGCGGAATATCCCCTCTCTTTATCAGGGGCTCCTGCTCTCGTTATCAGGGTACCAGATCTAAAGGGTATTTCTAACTGTAATGTCTTCTCTATGGCAGGGTATCTATGCTTTCATAAAGGAATGTGGTATTTCTATAGCAGGGACTCTCTTCTATCACTTGGAAACGCAATCCAGGTAGCACTTACTAGTAAAATATCCTAAGAGGCAGATGGCCTCTGCACTCCCCAAGAAGTAAAAGGACCCAGGTGGCACATTGTGCTAAAAGGTCCCCTCACTGTGACAAGCAGACTCGGTCTCTTGGGGTGTCTGTACCCACTAGACACATCATGGGCGAATGTTCTCTCCATTTTGGGAAGTTGGCGCTATTCTTAAGTGAAGCTCGCCTGCCTAGCTAAACCTACCAGGAGATAGTTGACAGCCTTTTCGTAGGCTTTATAGAAGTTTTTTCCTGCAGTTGTCATGGGGCGATGAATGCTGGTCACATACACAACCTGGCTGAGGTGAGATATGCACAGTGTTCCTGGAACTGTAAAGGTACAACCTTGCATTTTTCAGGTTAAACAAAGTTTTGAGTATTTACAGACCATTCATTTGTTAACATACTGCCATGCCTCGGCATATGAGAGAGTATAATCCTGCAGCAGCGAGGGTTGGAATGCTTCACTCCCAGTCCCAGACTGAGATGAGGTAGATGGTATGTTCTGAGCATTATAGTAATAAATACAAACAATAACTGAATTTACTCCAGTCTAGGTCTGCCATGAGATCGTAGCCCTGCTGTAGGGGCAAATAAAGTATACATGTACAGGGAGTGCAGAATTATTAGGCAAATGAGTATTTTGACCACATCATCCTCTTTATGCATGTTGTCTTACTCCAAGCTGTATAGGCTCGAAAGCCTACTACCAATTAAGCATATTAGGTGATGTGCATCTCTGTAATGAGAAGGGGTGTGGTCTAATGACATCAACACCCTATAGCAGGTGTGCATAATTATTAGGCAACTTCCTTTCCTTTGGCAAAATGGGTCAAAAGAAGGACTTGACAGGCTCAGAAAAGTCAAAAATAGTGAGATATCTTGCAGAGCGATGCAGCACTCTTAAAATTGCAAAGCTTCTGAAGCGTGATCATCGAACAATCAAGCGTTTCATTCAAAATAGTCAACAGGGTCGCAAGAAGCGTGTGGAAAAACCAAGGCGCAAAATAACTGCCCATGAACTGAGAAAAGTCAAGCGTGCAGCTGCCACGATGCCACTTGCCACCAGTTTGGCCATATTTCAGAGCTGCAACATCACTGGAGTGCCCAAAAGCACAAGGTGTGCAATACTCAGAGACATGGCCAAGGTAAGAAAGGCTGAAAGACGACCACCACTGAACAAGACACACAAGCTGAAACGTCAAGACTGGGCCAAGAAATATCTCAAGACTGATTTTTCTAAGGTTTTATGGACTGATGAAATGAGAGTGAGTCTTGATGGGCCAGATGGATGGGCCCGTGGCTGGATTGGTAAAGGGCAGAGAGCTCCAGTCCGACTCAGACGCCAGCAAGGTGGAGGTGGAGTACTGGTTTGGGCTGGTATCATCAAAGATGAGCTTGTGGGGCCTTTTCGGGTTGAGGATGGAGTCAAGCTCAACTCCCAGTCCTACTGCCAGTTCCTGGAAGACACCTTCTTCAAGCAGTGGTACAGGAAGAAGTCTGCATCCTTCAAGAAAAACATGATTTACATGCAGGACAATGCTCCATCACACGCGTCCAGGTACTCCACAGCGTGGCTGGCAAGAAAGGGTATAAAAGAAGGAAATCTAATGACATGGCCTCCTTGTTCACCTGATCTGAACCCCATTGAGAACCTGTGGTCCATCATCAAATGTGAGATTTACAAGGAGGGAAAACAGTACACCTCTCTGAACAGTGTCTGGGAGGCTGTGGTTGCTGCTGCACGCAATGTTGATGGTGAACAGATAAAAACACTGACAGAATCCATGGATGGCAGGCTTTTGAGTGTCCTTGCAAAGAAAGGTGGCTATATTGGTCACTGATTTGTTTTTGTTTTGTTTTTGAATGTCAGAAATGTATATTTGTGAATGTTGAGATGTTATATTGGTTTCACTGGTAATAATAAATAATTGAAATGGGTATATATTTGTTTTTTGTTAAGTTGCCTAATAATTATGCACAGTAATAGTCACCTGCACACACAGATATCCCCCTAACATAGCTAAAACTAAAAACAAACTAAAAACTACTTCCAAAAATATTCAGCTTTGATATTAATGAGTTTTTTGGGTTCATTGAGAACATGGTTGTTGTTCAATAATAAAATTAATCCTCACAAATACAACTTGCCTAATAATTCTGCACTCCCTGTATATATGCAAATCAAACAAAATGGCCACTGTAATGTTCCTTTGATAATGGTCAGGGGTCGACCAAAGTATGGCAGGTGATACTTAGCACTTTTTGTAGTTTTGCAAGATTCATACTTCGTCATTGTTTTTTTTAGGTGGATTTGTGGTAACGGATTTAACATAAATACATCACTTTATATCTGAACTTAAGTACCTTCTGCTGTTTCATTCAACATGCCTACCTACACTGTTGCTAACTAGCTGTAGGCACTGCAGTTTTGAAGTTGCTGCTGTTTTGGCGCTATATGAAATAATGTCAGTACTCAAGGATATGAAGCTGTTGCTTTCAGGTCAGAAACCATTAATGACAAAAGCATGATTAAGTTTGTACAAATCGGTTGGCTTTATTTTACATTATCTCTTGACCTATTAATATTGAGGTAATTTGTGGGCTCTACTGTTCTTTAACTGAATCACTCAAAACCCAAATCCCTATTTGTTCAGACCCACATCTTTCATTTGCACACAGAAGATGACCGCTAGATTTCTTCTCCTCATCAATTTCCTTCACTACCCTCTGCTATAGCAGCAGGAGTTTTCAGCTCCCTATGAGTCCAAGATGACACAGTGAGTCACACCAAATTATATCTCTCCCCCAAATGAGTTGTGGACAGTAGTATAACATCTAGCCCCACCATATATAAATGTGGCAAATACCTTGTGACTCCTGAATTGTTCCAGGTTGAGCTCACTCTCTTAAACACAGCCCTCTACGTCTCCCCATCTAGATCCTATTGACAGTCGGGTTCTTGGACAATTATGACAATCACGTAGAGAGATTTGAATAAAATTCCTTTTGGAGTGTTCCTGTCAAACTGTCCTCACAGAGATCTATAACAATCCCTTATTGTGTGGAGTGCCTTAGGGATCTGCATTACCAATTATTTTGTTTAAGGTATCTATGTCCCCATGGCTGAAATTGTTAAAGGCTTTGGTTTGTAAATTGTTTTTATCAGGCCAAAGGTTGCCCCAGCCTGCTTTTTGCAGCTTAAGTTGCGACCCAAAAACAGTTCCTTTTCTTTTCAAGCGACTTTAGAGTCTTGATGGCTAACTCTTTAATTACCTCACAAATAGACGACGTGGATGCTTGTTATTTGGGTCTGCCTAAGACTACAATTCACACTCTAGGTTCTAGTCTACTGCGACTGTTGGCTACCAGTGGCTTTTTGTGCATTTTGGTGCTTTTTCACTTAAATCTTGAAAAGTTCCCATCGCCAATTCACCTTAGTGTATTTTTGTTATTTTGATGCAATTTTGTTTATTAATTTTTCTCATCATTTTTATAAATTGCAGTGGGATTTTTATTTTACTGTGCTTCAAACTTTTTAACTATTTTGATACTACTAAATGCTTTATGCATTTTCCATAAGTTAACACAGTCTGCCTGTGCCATATCCACCAGGGGTTGGCCTCAGATTTAAATTTCTGAAACCTTTGATCTGACCTAACAAGTTAGTGCCTTTTTTTTTTTTTTTTTTTAAACTTGTGGTGGACTACTGTTAGACCTGACATCCTCGGCATGGTTTTCCCCTAAAACTTTTTGCCTTCACTCTTTCTGAATATATGTTTATTGGTTTTAGGACTGCAAATCAGTGATAAAGTGTTTGTGCTGTCCTCTTTAAACATGGCAACATTGACTTACAACAACTTGGCAGATTTAATTTACTTATGAGTCCCCAGTAAAGTGGTACTACAGTCATCCAGGGCCTGTAAATTAAATTGTATTGGTAGGCCTGCAGCACTTATTATGCCACCCGCCTAAGTAGCACTTTAAAACATGTCTCAAGTCTGCCATTGCACCCTGTGTGTGTACTTTTAGGATGCCATTTAGACCTGGAAAAATAAATATTTATCCAGAACTAAACCTCTCTTTTTAACACACATAAATCCCCTCAGGGTACGCTGTAAACATCCCATAGGGCAGGATGCAGTACATTTAAAAACCTGGACATGTACTTTTAGGTTTTAAATGTCTGTTAGTGAAAAACCACCAGATTCGTTTTTCACTGTTGTGAGACCGACCTCTCCTGTATGGTAACACTGGGTTACCCTACTTTAATACATGATAAGGTTTGAGTGGGTACAGGTAAAAATGTCATTTTTACCCTCAAATGAATTATAATTTAAAACCTTCTTCAATGGTAAAGTCGGATTTTGAGTCACAATTTTTAAAATGGCACTTTTAGAAAGTTGACATTTTATTGTCCTAACCATTTTGTGCCTGCAGCCTGTGTCCTAGGTCAGATAACTAACTGTAGTTGGCAGCTGGCCTTTGTGCAGTCCTCTCAGACAGTATGGCAATGGAGGGCCTGGGTGTTGGCAGGATGGCCCATCTATGTGACAAAAGATGTGCAATGGGTTGCACATGAATCTTTGGAGGCAAGATGATGGATTATTGCCTCATCCAAGATAGACACTCCCAGGGAAGAATTGACAGGCCCTGGGTGTAGGAAAATAGCTCCCTGTTGCAGTTACCCCCCACTTTTTGCCTTATATTGATGCTGACTTGACTGAGAAGTGTGCTGGGACCCTGCTAACCAGGCCCCAGCACCAGTATTCTTTCACTACAAATGTACCATTGTTTCCACACTTGGCACACACCTGGCACACAGATAAGTCCCTTGAAAAAAGGTACTAGTGGTACCAAATGCCCTGTGACCAGGGAAGGTCCCTAAGGGTTGCAACATGTGTTGTGCCACCCTGAGGGAACCCTCACCTAACACATGCACACTGCCATTGCAAATTGTGTGTGTTGGTGGGGAGAAAAAGGCAAAGTCGACATGGCATCCCCCTCGGGATGCCATGCCCACAAAATACTGTGGCACAGGTAAGTCACCCCTCTAGCAGGCCTTACAGCCCTAAGGCAGGGTGCACTATACCACAGGTGAGGGAACAGCTGCAATATGCCCCTACAGTGTCTAAGTCTATTCTTAGACATTGTAAGTACAGTGTGGCCATATTAAGCATATGGTCTGGGAGTTTGTCAAAACTAACTCCACAGCTCCATAATGGCTACACTGAATACTGGGAAGTTTGGTATCAAACTTCTCGGAATAATAAACCCACACTGATGCCAGTGTTGGATTTATTACAAAATGCACACAGAGGGCATCTTAGAAGATGCCCCCTGTATTTTACCCAATCCTTCAGTGCAGGACTGACTGTTCTGTGCCAGACTGCCACTGAGATGGGTTTCTGCCCCCCTGGGGTGAGAGCCTTTGTGCTCTCTGAGGACAGAAACAAAGCCTGCCCTGGGTGGAGGTGCTTCTCACCTCCCCCTGCAAGAACTGTAACACCTGGCGGTGAGCCTCAAAGGCTCATGCCTATTTTTTCTTTTTTTTTTTTACAGCATCCCAGCTAGTGGAGATGCCCGCCCCTCCGGCCACTGCCCCCACTTTTGGCGGCAAGGCAGGAGTGGATAATGAGAGAAACAAGGAGGAGTCACCCTCCAGTCAGGAGCTGAGGTGACCCCTGTCTTTAAAAATCCTCCATCTTGGTTTTGGAGGATTCCCCCAATAGGATTAGGGACGTGCCCCCCTTCCCTCAGGGAGGAGGCACAAAGAGGGTGTAGTCACCCTCCAGGACAGTAGCCATTGGCTACTGCCCACGTGACCTAAACACACCCCTAAATGTAGTATTTAGGGGCGACCCAGAACCCAGGAAATCAGATTCCTACAACCTACACAAAGAAGAAGGACTGCTGACCTGAAAGCCCTGCAGAGACGACAACTGACTTGGCCTCAGCCCTACCGGCCAGTCGCCAGACTCAAAGAACCTGCACAGCGACGCATCCAACAGGGACCAGTGACCTCTGAAGCCTCAGAGGACTGCCCTGAACCCGAAGGACCAAGAAACCCCAGAGAACAGTGGCACTGTTTAAAAACAGCAACAACTTTGCAACTTTTAAAGAACTCACTCTTCCCACCGGAAGCGCAAGACTTCACCCTCTGCACCCGACGCCCCGGCTCGAGCTCCAGAGAACTAACACTGCAGAGAGGACTCCCAGGCGACTACAAGTCCGTGAGTAACCTGAGACGACCCCCCCTGTGCCCCCACAGCGACGCATGCAGAGCGGATCCAGAGGCTCCCCCTGTCCGTGACTGCCTGGAACAAAGAACCCGATGCCTGGACCAAGCATTGCACCCGCAGCCCCTAGGATCAAAAAGAACAGAACTCCAGTGCAGGAGTGACCATTAGGCGACCCTCTGCTTAACCCAGTCGGTGGCTAGCCGGAGAAGCCCCCCTGTGCCCTGCCTGCACCGCTAGAGTGACCCCCTGGGGTCCCTCCATTGACTTCTATTGCAAACCAGACGCATGCTAAGCACACTGCACCCAGCCGCCTCTGTGCCGCTGATGGTGTGTTTTGTGTGCCTACTTGTGTCCCCCCCCCCCCCCCAGTGCTCTAAAAACCCCCCCTGGTCCGCCCTCCGAAGACGCAGGTGCTTACCTGTTGGCAGACTGGAACCAGAGCACCCCTGTTCTCCATAGGCGCCTATGTGTTTTGGGCCCTCCTTTAACCTCTGAACCTGACCGGCCCTGTGTTGCTGGTGCAGTGACTTTGGGGTTGCCTTGAACCCCCAACGATGTGCTGCCTATGCCCAGGAAACTGAACTTGTAAGTGCCTTATTTATCTGAAAAACTTAGCAATACTTACCTCCCCCAGGAACTGTTGATTTTTGCACTGTGTCCACTTTTAAAATAGTTTATTGCCATTTTGACTAATACTGTGTATGTTACTGTTCTAATTAAAAGTTCCTTACTTATCTATGTGGAGTACCTTGCATTTTATGTATTTACTTCAAATCTTGAATCTTGTGGTTCTAAAATAAATTAAGAAAATATATTTTTCTATATAAAAACTATTGGCCTGGAGTTAAGTCTTTGAGTGTGTGTTCCCCATTTATTGCCTGTGTGTGTGTACAACAAATTCTTAACACTACCCTCTGATAATCCTACTGCTCGACCACACTACCACAAAATAGAGCATTAGAATTATCTAATTTTGCCACTATCAACCTCTAAGGAGAACCCTTGGATTCTGTGCACACTATCTCTCACTTTGAGATAGTCCATACAGAGCCAACTTCCTACACTGGGGCACTGAAATGAACGTGCTATCCTAAGGCAAGGGAAGCAAATATAGTCACTGAAAAAAAAATGCATGGAATTGTGACAAATACGCAGTAGACCAACAAGATTAGACATAAACTTGGAAAAGTTCATTAATACCAGTCTGCTGTGATGTCACATACTGTCTGTATGGGAAAGCAGACGACCTCATTGGACTACATCTGTAAAAGAACAGAAAGCGCACTACATTTTTTCTGTTTAGCCCCGTTGAACCAATAGTACTTTACATTGTATAAAACAGAATCACAATTATGCAGCAAATAAGTTGTTGTTACAGTGAGCAGCAAGATATAGTTTCCTTCAACAGAGGAACTTCTGTTGGCATATTACTGACTCAGTCTCAAAATGTATACAATAAGATTAAACTAGGTCATACAGTAATGCAGATGTTTAAGATTATATCTTATACCACAAGCAAAATGATCATGATGTATACAGAGATTATCTTCTTTAAATGAGATATTTATGCGTGCAGTAACGTGCCACTGAAAGTCATCTGAGGTGTACTTGTCCATGTAGTGCTATACTGAAGTGGCATTAGCCAAGTGGCATTTAATTTTCGTCTTTTGATGGGTTATAGTTTCACTTTTTCTGTAGCTTGCCCAGAGTAGATTAATTTACAAGAACATAGCATTCCATACACAACTACTGTTAACTTGCAGCTGCTATGGCGGTCCTTTATTCACATTAATTTGTAGTTGTACAAAATAGTAAATGCTGCATTAATTGCTTTTAAAATGGCCAATAAGTGGAGGAAGCCTCAGATGAGTGGTTATGGCTGCCCTTTTTGCTGGAGTTTTTTTTAGCACAATATGATTTTTAATGTTATACCCTCTTTTACACACTGTGTTTAGTAAGAGTATCATCCGAATTTGAAAAGACTGTGGCACTGTATTTTTTATGATTCTATTTTATTGTTTTTGTAACATGTACAACATTACAGCAGTTAATCAGCAATACGTCATTCTATACCATCAAGACTTTTTACATTAAAACCTCTCCATGTGCAGTTATAAGTCCTGTGACCAACACTCCTCAAATGTTCCTGCTTTTGGTCATCCCCTCTTTTCTTAATACCTTCGTCAACTTTGCTGCAACAAATCCTCCAAGATATTCGTGGAAAGGTGAAGCTTTACCCAATCTCCAGTAATGAAAATTGTCACATTTAGCTATTAATGTACCTATTGCAATCAATGTACGGGAGTATCTTGACTCATCTAATTCCTTGCTGATCACAAGGATCACCGATTTAGTCTCCAATATCACAGGCAGTCCCATTATTTCTCCCAATAGCAAAGTTTTCATGCACAGTATTTCCTGTGGATGGTGGTGCGCCAGTGTTTTTAAACAGCTGTATTCATTAATTCCTGCACTGAAAGTTGTCCCACATCAAGTTTACTTTTGCCATATGTTTTGTCTTTTAAGTCAACGGGTACTCTCTATGGCAGGGCCAAAACATGTTTTTGTGGAAAGTTTCACCAGTTACTTTAGATACTTTGTTTCTATTGGTCATGATACTACAATCTTAAATTCAGCATTTAATCTGTCTTGAGTCTACGGCTCCCTCTTACTTGTAAAAAAATGAACAAAGGACAACTTTGCCCTTATTCTTGTAGGATGACTGCTTCAACTATGGGTGACAACTTCAGCCAATGGCTGCTTTGTGCAGGTTTACATTTAAGTGTCTGCTGCAGGGCAGGCATTTAGATACATACTTTTACACAACGAAGAGGGCATACTAGTTGTTTGGATAAGATTTTAAATCACCTCACATGGCAGTACTAAGTGCTAGACAAACATTACAATACAATATGTTATTTCACTTGCATACAATGTTACCTTCTAGCTATATATTGTTAGAATGGAATGCATGCTGTCTCACAAAAGCCTCCTTCCACTGTGTTCCCAAAACCCTACATGAATATTTGACCTGGACTTAAAACTATAGATTGAGGTATCTCCTTTTTTATTAAATGCCCTTCTCTTTACCCTCTTTAATCTGCATGTCTCCTCTCTCTCTCTCTCTCTCTCTCTGAGGAGGTCAGCCTACTCAGAGTCACATGTCTGTTTGTCTTTTTACCTATTACCATATTTCTGCAAATTAAACACACCTTATTTCATATCACACTGTGACTCTTGCAGCTCCCAATGCTTGTTTGTTCCTCCTCCAAGGGATCTTCAGGGTCCTTGTAGCCCAGGCCTCCAGTAGTCCCTCCTGTGCTGCACTACTGACCTTCTTCGTTAACTGTCGACCTGGTCCTGCATCCACAGAAGAGTGGGTAGTGGCTCCTGCCACAACCGGACACTCCATCATGAACTGGACTTGGTTCCCTTTCTTTGCAGGTCCTCACTGTCAGGATCCATCCTTGGGTTCTTCAGTTCGTCTCTGGGTCTTGCACAATCCTTTTCCAAAGACCTCCTGTTGGTTTTGCAGAAAACCAGGTACTTACCTCTGCTCTCCTGGTCACTGGGGGACACTCTGGTACTCACCTCTTGGGGTTCGTAGTTCATCCAGCTCCCTTCTACTGACGCCACTTCCTTGGGCAGGCGACTGCCTTTCACATTCCACTTTTTTAATATATGGTATAGCCCTCTCCTAGGGCCCTCATTATTTGCTATTGCTTTTACCAATGCCTATTGCTTTCTATGCTATTTACTGATTGCTAATGTGTATATAATAGTGTGTTTACTTACCTCTAGTTGGGGTATTGCCTATCCAGTATTTTACTGTTTGTGATACTATAATTATGTACCTTTATTTTTGTAACACTGTGTGGTTCTTTGGTGTAAGTACTGTATGACTGTAGTAGTATTGTATAAGCTTTGCATGTTTCCTAGATAAATCTTGACTGCTCATACACAGCTACCTCTAGAGAGCCCTGGCTTCCTAGACACTGCCTACATTTCACTAATAAGGGATACCTGGTATAAGGTGATGACACCATACGTACTCACCACACACCAGACCAGCTTCCTACACCAACAGCCAATAATTGTAAGGAAATGCCTCTTTTTGCATTCTCCCACCAAAGATTTGGACTGATGCTGCTGGTGTTTTCAACTCTGTGAGCACACTGAGGACTGCCAAACAGACCTCAGTAACAGTGTTCTAACCCATTACAAAGTATGTTGAATAGGCTATTCCCAACTGGCATAAAATGACTTAATTATAGGTCCCTAGTATATGGTACCAAGGCTAGCCAGGGAATGTAAGGCAAAGTGTCCAACCAGGGCTGCAGCACTGATTGTGCCATCCTGTGTGTTACAAAGTACAAAATGGCTCCCAGCCTCCCACTGCAACATGGAAGTGCAGCTTTAAAACTGTGAGTTTGACTTTGACATTTAAAACAACGGCAAAGCCCCTACTTCCATTAACAATATATATGTCTCCCCTAAGGAAGGACTATAGAGCCCTAAGGCAGGAAGCTGTATAGTACTAAGTAGGACAAACAACTTGCAAATTGCCATTTTTGCTGCAGAAAGGTTAGCAGACCCCCTGGCTAACAAAGAGTTACCAGCTGACCTCCTCAGTCAGGCTAACTTCTGAATGGGACTACTAAGATGGTTACTTCAAGCAGGGATGTGGAATTCCTATAGTCCGACGCCCAGGACACATTGTTTGGGGTCAAGGACACCAAGTTTTCATGTCTATTTTGTCCTTGGGACAAGTAGGTTGAACCCCCTGCAGCAAAAACCCTTTGCTGCCAATTTACAGTACCACATTATGGATCAGGGAAGGGCATTGTCAGAAATTAAGATACTATTTGTGTCCATATGTTAATGTTGTTCGCACTTGTATTTATGGTTCATTAATGCAAAGCCTTCATTATTAGGGTGAGTGTTCTCGGGAAATGTTGTGATTCTCGAGCTGCACTACGGTCAGTGGTTCCAGTATAAAAATGTTCATACAAGTTTGCAAGTTAAACAATAGGAGGCTAAGTATAGTGCTCCCATAATGCACTCTGATTAGATGCAAACACCAAATACCTGCAGAATTTTGAAAGCAAGATTCATGATTCTTTGCCTTCAAAATACACTGCTAACAAAAAAATGCAACTAGAAAAAAAAATGTTTTGCTAAACTACAGTGACATTTTAGGTACCATTTCTTTGAATCATCATTTAGTACAATGTGTAGAAGCATGCTAGTATTTCCAAAAAAAATCATTATGGAAAATCAGGGTAACAGGTTTCAACAGGATTATGGAAAACATGAAAATAAACAAGCACTGGCAAAGTCAAAAGGTCTGACACCGGTGGTCAGCCTTTTGGCTTGTTTTGACATGGTTTTTGTATAACTTTATAGCTGTGGGAGACGTTGGTACCTCACCGTTATCACAAACATTGACAAAAATAAAAAACATCTTTTGTTCTCAAAAGGCACACATTGCTACAATGTTCCTTGCACTGAAAAAAACTTCTTTGTGTGCGGATATACTCCTTGTGAAAGAGTAGAGTGCTGTCACTTAGTGAAGCCAGTCTATAGACATACAGAAAGAGACAGAATTGTAATTAAAACAAAAAGTCTTGGTTAACACTAGAACCAATTAGGGGCTCAATTCCTAAATAAAATCACAAAAGTGCAACCATGGTATATGTCCTTGCATGAGCGCAGATTTGTGGCTTTCCTGAATTCACAAGAATTGAAAGAAGTAGGCCAGGAAATCGTACTCCTAGAAAATATCTGTGAACTGCATTTTTGCACAAGCAAATATGCATGTGTAGATTTGCTCATCTGAAAATCTGTTGGGCTTTTACAGGTTAATTTTGTCTCCCACCTCTTTCCCCCCCAACCCTGGAAGACATTTTAATTCTGCCCTTTTAAGGAGTACATTTCCAACCTTTCTCTGCATAGGAAAAAAATAGAGAAGAGCTGGTAAAAACTAAAGTTAGTAGGTTTGCACAGACGCAAAAGGGAATTCCAACCCCAGAACTATTAGTTACTGCTAGTTCCAGGCCTAGTATGTAGATCTGCATAAAGTGGCAATATTAAAGGAATTGCAAGTATTCAATCTCTACTATATTATAACTCGCATAATCAGAGAGGCTATATTCAGAGCTCTTGTATAATGAAATTGCTGCCATAACTTGTCGCAGTACTAAGTGGCATCAAACGGACAAATGGATTCTTTTACAGGGCATGTCGATTTATGAAGCAACCTTTCTCATGGACAAGTACATATTTTATAAAATTCCACACCCCTTATCAAGGTATCATAGCAGTAAACTCAACCTGACGCCCCAAGTTTAATTTATTGCCACTTTTAAGGAAAAGCAACTCTCCCCCAGACCAGCGGTGTATGGAGATCAGTACCCCAGCTGCAGCTGGCCCTGTACTAGCTCAAAGAGGACTTTGAGGGACACTGATCCCTGTGGTCAAAGTCACCTTACCTTACCCATGGACCGAGGAATAACCACAAGGACACCCCTGTTGACCAGACTGAACCAGGGCATCTTTCAGCATCCTGCATCCCCAGCATCAAGACCACTTCACTGAAGTCTAGGGTGGTCTTGATGTAAAGTGTGGAACTAGACTTGAGACTGCTTACGTAACTGCTTCAGTAACCAGGTAACTGTCCAAATACTGCCCCAATCGGGACAGACAACTCTTTCAAACTTTTCAAAGGTTTGTAAACTTCATGGCTACCAATGTTCGTTTGCGGTTAGGACTAAAAAGCTGAGCTTTATATTTTACTTAAAAATCTATATCTCCGGAAGCCTCCAGTGGATTTTGCCCAACTTGGTGTCTAAAAATTCATTAAAATATATAATCTATTTTCATAAATTGGTGTCAGATTTCTTTTGTGTTGCGTGACCTTCCTATTTTGTTATTTACAGCTTCTAAATGCTTTACACTAGTTGCTTTGTTTAAGCCTTGCTGCTCGAATCCACAGCTACCCAGGGTTGAGATGAAGGTTTTACAAACGGGCATAACTGGACCCAACACAGTTTTGGGAGTATATAACATGATAAGGTTGCACTACCATACCATATAATACACCACAATCCTCATAACAATAAAAACAAGCATTTGCAATGCAACGGGTCTCGCGTTTGCTCATGTTAGAGCTGATAGCGTTGTAAACTCCTAACCAAACTTTTCACTCGTAATGAAACCTATCAGCAAAAGTGCAATTATGTACGTAACCGGAAAAAAGTGCAATTAAATGTGTAACAGGTTCAATACTATGCAAAGCGCTCGACTTCTGCTAAGCGAGATCACATTGCGAAAATAGAGAAAAAGTAGTCCACAAACCGAATGGAAAACAGCGAGCCTTGCATGTTTTCTGTACTTGGTCGATGCGCTCGAGGAGGGCTATCCACCAGAAAAGGCATGACGTATGCATGCCTTCCTCTAATGAAATCAAGCAGATTCTAACAGGCAACCCCACGAGCCAATGAAAGTTGGTCAGGGCTCCGAGCCCTTTTTAATTCCTAAAGCGTCTCGCTTAGCGAAACGCATGCGCAAGCGCATGCGTCGCAGGCTCGACCCTAAAAACACTGGAGTAGACACTAACTTTGGATTCCAAAGTAGCATGCTACCCACCATAAAGCGCTTCAATTCCTTGTCAGGGACATTAAGTGCTATATAAATACAATAAGTAGAGCACTTTGCACTACAGGATTTGTGCTACTATAGTTCCCAGTGCAATAAGGCTGATTTCTACGGATTGTACTTACATTTGTTGACTCAGCCCAAGTTCTGCTTTGTGAAAGCAACATCATGGACTGTCCTGACTTCCAGATTTGATAGCAAATCATTATCTCTGCTACTACTTACGGCCCCTAGATGCAGTCCTATCTATGCTACCAGCAAAATTCCTGTTGATAAGTTCAGACACTCAGTTTAACAGGCATAACAGCCATGCTCAGAAGCTCAAGGAATGTCCCATTAGAAGTAAAGCCTTCCCTCTGAAAGGCAGCATTACTGCCTCATTCAGATTATGGCAGTACTGTCGGGGGGGTTGGTGAGAGCCTGTAAATGCTCAGCAGTCTTTATTAGCCATACTTAAACTGTCCCATTATAACATGGCATTTCTAGTGGGAAGAGCTAAAACTGTCTCACTGAAGGTATACAGAACAATTGTGAAGGGCAGGGACAGTCCTATTAAATGTATAGCAGTCTTGCTACTAAATGTCAAACTAATCAGACTTAAAATAATCATCCCTGCTAAGTATTGCAATGCATGTTCCATTAAACCTCCAGCAGTCCTACAAGAGGTGTTTGCCGTGTCCTTAAAAGCATGTTCATGCTCATTCCACCAAATATTTCCATTGTGCAAAAAGCAGGTCTACTGTCCCTTTTCAACTCGTGTGAGGAAATAGTCCTATACACCGGAAGTAAAGTACTGGTTCAAATCAACTGGTGCATTTTCCCCACAGGAAAAATCATGATGACTAGAGCTAAATTCAGAGGACTGCACACGGCTTATAATAATAAGCAGTTGAATATTCACCGACTTCGGTGCTATAAAGAGCTATTTTCCAAACACAAGGAGAAGGGGCTTGGGACAGGTGGAGCATGGCTTGGGTTGAAAGGGGAGTCCAAATGTTGTTGTTACTGGGGTATCTGCGATCCAAAAGCAGGTCCTGCGGCTGGTGGCAGCATTCTCAGAGTGGATGAAATCCGTGGTGAGAAAGTAGACTACGAGGCCGTATGTGCTACGGGTGCATATAATGGGCCAATCCACAGTTTTGCAAAGGCTCCGCAATACTGCTGCTGGGCATCACCATTGGTGAAACAATTGACCTCAAAGTGCTGTTGGCTACAAAGTCAGAACTGCTTTTCGGTTTCACGTGCGGTTTTGGACAGTCCAGTTATTTAGAGGCAAGCGCTCTTCACCCTCAGATACCAAGAGGTTCCATAATTCTGTGAAATCATATGCCACTGCATGGACAACAGGAAGTCACTTTTCAATGAAGAGGCTCTGTGATCCACACGGTGCTATCAAACGTAGGAGAAACATTGGGATAACCGTGCACAGAATATTAGCAACATCTTTAACACCGAACAAGGAAACTAACACATTAAAGAGAAACTGTAATGACTCCCTGGATTGCACGGAAAAGAGGAATTACGTGCACAAAATAAAGGCATTTTAAAACAATTGCACATCGAGTAACTAAGTTCTAAATACACACATGTGGTATATGATAATGCCGCTTACTCTCACAGCATGCGCTTTTTAACTCCTCGACCCAGTACTATTTCACTTCATGCTTTGCCCGACCTCTTCCCTTTCGCAGACAGCTGCAGCTGAGAATGTTGCATGCTAAGGCAGAATAAATCCACTGCAGAACAACAAGGTCGATGAACAAGCTTCCAATCCCAGACAGAAGTCATACATAGCAGCTCGTTTTTCCTTAAGCCCTCTCTCTCTCTCTCAAACCCGCCCTGCCAAACAGCTTATCGAAGAAGGCGGCCATTACAAGAAAGAAAGCATGTTCGGTTAAAACAAGTGAAATTATATGAAGCCCTTTAAGGAATTCCGCGAGAAGTATTTCTCAGAACGATCTATCTATTTAATTTTCATAAAGAACATTGTGTAAACTATTTATACACCCGTAGAACTATAACTGCACTAAAACTAACATGAACTCTTTAAAAAAAAAGTCTAACGGTTTGTGTCTATTCATTTTCTCAAACATGCTAAAAACGACATACGATGAAATGTTCTTGGCGTGATACTTATTCTAGGGCGTGGCTAGGGTCACAAAGGTACGAACGTTTTCTGTGGTGCTGCTTTAGAAGCTGGAATGCTTCGAAATCCAATAGGAGAAGGGGGCGGCGCTTCCGCACCAGTCCTCGCTTGCAATAGGATGCTTGAATTCCTTTCGCCCAAAAAAACACTATCACCCGGCTAACGTGCGCGGTCTAGTGTCTGGGGAAGATTGTGTTCAAATCGTCGTCTTGGGCTGAGTTCAGAGGGCTTCGCGCTCCCGTTGGCGCCGAGGCGCGGCTGGTATCTAAAAATGTCCGGTACCGGCCGACGGCGGCGGAGGAGGAGGCGGAGCGATGCGGGACCAGCAGAGGTGAGAGACCGTTTCTTTGTTGCATCTTTTACGGCTGCACAATTTACCCTGCCACTAGTTACACTAAAGTAGTTTTGGAGACTGTTCTACAAACCTTACTAGGACCTGTAGTTTCATCTATCCATTTTTAGTTAAGCGCATTATAACCCCAATATGCTTAACGGTATTCACTGAAAAAAAAAAAACGACTCTGCCTTATTGGCATTCCCATGACTTGGAACAGTTGACATATATTTAGTGTTCTTCTCTCCCTCAAGAGCCCCACTTAAAATAATTGCAGAGGAGAAGGTTTTTAATTCAGCATCCAGTCGCCGGTGCATTCGAATACCAAGACTGCCTAAACTTGATTCCTGCCAATACCTTACACTACCCTTCACTTTTTGTCCCTGTCCCACTTATGATGGTTTTCTAAATGTGCAGGTACAGGGTATCATTACTTTAATCCGAGAGGGAGAATGACTGGCAACTTTCACACTGCTCATGAGTGACGACATTTCAATTGTTTCAGTGTGTTTATAAGTGACGTTCTACTGCCAAATGGGTGACCCTTCGAGTGACTCTTACGGGTAAAAGCAAGTACTGAAGTCAGTGTAAAGTCATTAATATCAGATACGACCTCCTTTGAGCAATGCACAGCTGTAAACATGTCTTGACACTGCAGCAAAACCACTAAAGTGCAAGGGCACATATAAAGAGGGAGAGAAAGAGATGCCTGTTAAGAGACCTGACTTTCAAGCACAACACAAAACACCCTTCTTTCAAAGCAAGTTGGCAAAGTTAAAAAATATGAATGCTAAAAGATCATTGTTATCATTAATATACTAGTTCTCTTCATACAATGCAAATGCCTAAATTACCCTTACATTCGATCTATGTTGTTTTCAGAAAAAATTGCTGTAGTGGGTGAGCAATTGAAATTACTTTTCCCCATCTACTCAAAGATAGACTGACCTGTGCTAATTTTTTTTTGCCCATCCTGAAACAGCATCTTGGTGCTGCTCTCTTTGGTTCAGCTCTTCTTTATAAGCCATCTGATCTGGGGGACTGGTGTTGGGCTGGCTCTGCAGGGAAAACGTCCTGCCACCCTGACCCTCTCCAAAGTAGAGCACTGTGAGGGGTGGCACAGGACCAGTGAAACTTGTCTGAAGGTCCAGTGTGATGGCAAGCGTGGCACAAAAAACAAAACAAAGATGCAGCCCACCTGTGTCATCACTGGTCACGAGTGTGCAGTAGTGCCTTGGCTATAAGGCGCTGCCAGAGATTATTCATGTGCGGTGCTGAAGCAGACTTGTGTGGTCATTTGGACATATGGCCTGCTCGAGAGACTCTGGGCCAGCCAGGGCTCATCTTGATTTCTCTGAGGCCCATGCCCGCCTTTCCATCTCAGTGTATAGTTAAAAAAGCATTGGTATAGCCAATAGGTCTGGTCTTTCGGACCTTACAAGTATTTAGCCATGCAGCACCGTAAACCTTTATCAGAAATAAACTGTGCATTCCTTCATACACTTGTCATGAGACTGTAATGGTCAGAACATCTCCTAGAGAGCACCACAATAAAAATAGCATTCGGAAGAAACATGGTCATGTAACTATACAATCAGCCCCTGGATGGCATAACACATGAAAAGAGAGCAGGGAGCATTGCAGTGTAACCATATATACAGCCTCTAGAGGGCATAGTGCATTACACGTTTTTAAGCCTAGCAGGCTTGATAGAATATTGTCACAAACAAGGCCCTTACAACATTAGCTACTCCCAGCTTTAAAGCAAAAGCTCCAGCCATTAGAGAGCTTACAAGGGCTTTGAATGGTGGGACAGGTTATGATTTTGGAGTCCCTCCCATCTTAGTGTGGGGACCCAAAAGATAAACTGGACAGAAGGAGCACATTGTGCTGAACATTTTGGTGGTGGTCCCATTGTCCTAAGACCACCATAGGCTGAGGTATGGCTAAAAATGTGTTGTAAAAGGAGTGCCCTGCAAAGCATTATTGGGTGAGTTTCCTAAGTGCAGTGAATATTGTAGTATTGGCTCTCCCGCTGTGCCTGGAACAGCCCAGTGGAGGGTTTCCCTTGTGTTTTCTATTTAAAAGACATCAGTTTATATATTTTTCAATTGCTAAACTTGGGAAGAATTTAGGAATTGGGCTGCAAATTTAACGGGGGCCCATGTAAAGCGCTCCAGTCATCTGGTCGCGTTCCCACTATATAAATAAATAAAAAAACAACCCCCTTCCAGCTTGCAGCCTTTGTCTGACAGAAACAGCGAGATGCCAGAGGAAGAAACATACCCCCACAAGCGCAAAGCAGAGAAGCAAAAGAAAAAAAGTAGTGTGCTGACACTAAGGTATATGCCCGATCATGCAATAATCCATGTAACAGGGTCAGTATCCAAGGCAGTAACAAAACAGTGTCAAGGCAGGAAAAACCTGAAGCATTTACCTAACAAACCAAAGGAATTTTGAAAGGCAGGCCAAAGAACAAATGAAAGTGATGTGTGGTGAAAGCCCACAGAAGTAGAGTACAGCATGTCGCGAGACAGCGCATATGTGCTACCTAGGCTCGACCTAGAAACAAAGATTGCCAGTGCAGTTCTGTTATACATAAATGTTCACTTTGAGCTTGACAGAGCTGTCAAGTTGAACTTCTGAACAGCCTTGTGGTGATCAGTGTAACAGCCATGGCATGCCACATAGTACGGGCCACCAGGCTGAGGGAGTCTTAACGTGTCACCTTTGTGGCCAGCCTGAATGAAGCAGCAGTAGTGACGTGTGGTGCCAGTTGTGTTCATACTCACTATTGCTAAGTTTCTTGTGAGTTAGGTGCCATATGCAGGCTGTGTGGTGGCACCACAGTGTGCACTCGGTAAGCAGCTTATAACTCAGTCAGCTAATGCAGCTGCTTCTAAGTTGCAGTTTGTGCCTTGCAGCACTAGTGGTGTGAGGAGGCAATACTAAAGCATTTCAGTGCAGTGATGTAAACCATTACGCTAAAGTGTGTTAGTCTAACCCCTTGTGTGGTTCTTGCCAGGGCTGAGGGAGAGTATTCCCACTTTCAACGTCAGTCCTGACCTCATCCCCAGAGAGCAGTGCCTTAGAAAGGTCTATACTAAGACCGGAAGAGTCCAGCACATGCAATAATCCTCTGATTATTCTTCAGTCCCAGACTGGCACTGTTGATAAATCCACTCCCCTACCCAATCAAGATTTGTGGCAATTGAAAAAAGACAGCATGTATGGCCAGTTCAGAGGTTTAAAGGAGACCCTGTCATGAGTGATGTAATATGTAAGGTGCCTCGTAGGGGGGAGTAAGTTATATTTAGCTTGGGTAACTATAAATGCTGAATTTTTATTGTTTTATGTGTGTGAAATCTGAACCTAACTGTAACGTCCCTGTGCCCTTAGTGTTTTTTCAGTACATGTCTAAGGTTCTTTTAATTCTATTTCGTAACTGGAACACCTCTGTTACACATATATATATATATATATATATATATCACAATCATTTAAAAAAATATATAAATTGTACTACAATTTGATCCATAAGTTCAGTTTACTAATAGACATTTTCACAAGTTTATAAATACATCTTAGTCACATTCATTCTTATTATATATTTTGAAACAAAAAATTAAGGTAATTTATGCAGTCTTTATAAATGGAATACAGCGAGTCGCGTGTTTTTTTTATTTTTTATTTATGGATCCATCACAAATTCTTCTGACAAATAAGGTGTCTGCGGCTTATATTGCGGGATGATGCCAGCACACCTTAAATACCAAGACTACAACACAATTAATACAAACATAGGCTGTTGCAATTTCCATAAGTGTATCGCAGCCTCTTCATGAGTGACTGTGTTTGGGTTTGTGTGAGTAGGTGTGTGGGACTGTGAGCGGATTTGTTATCTTTATTTATTTAAATGGGGGCTGGATCCACTGTGGAGCACCCAGGGGTTGTCACGCTGCGCCACAGATTCTTGCATGCTAAAAAGCCGTTTTTGGACAATTTCTTGCCCATGAGGGGTCCCTCATAGACTTCTCCACCACTCCCATTGGGTCAGGGTATCTCTACCCTTACCCCTTCTACCACTTTTACATGTTTTTTTTTAATTTTTTTATTGAAGCTCTTAACTGGAGGCATCTTTGGAGAGAACACTGCAGTTGGTCAACTTTTGGGTTATCTGAAGATATCTAGAAAAGCCCAGAGAACATGCCTTCACCCTCTGGATATGGAAGGCTGGCTTTGTTTCATGACTGTGGCAGCCAATCTCTATATGACAAAAGCAGAAATGAGCAGGCAGATCACAGGGTGAATTAGAACGGGGAAATAGGGGGATTCCCCAAAGGACAGGCCTTCTAGAGCCTTAGAGAGAGCATGATGGGTTTCAGGAAGACAAAGCCAAAAAACAAGTTATGGAGAAGGAAGTGGTACAACACACAATGGCCACAGGAGGAAGGATGGGGCAAAAAAACTCTTGTCGCTGAACACACACACACGGGACAATGACAGATGGGTGCCGAAAACCGGGGTCACGGAATTTGGAAAATACTGAATTAATGGATTAAGGCTAGGAGCAAGAGGTGCCAAGAAATGTGTGTCATAGAAGAAGGCTGTCAAACAGTAGTAACATAAAAATGGCCATTTGTCAATATAAAAGTGTTGTGGGCCTAAAAAAAAAAATCTTAGATGGTGGTCTGGCACAGTCACAGGAGTTATTATAGCAGGAGGGAGCTTAGCTCTGTAGACAAAAGTACGCCATTGCACATGCCAATGAGTAAATGACAGACCTACACACACATCTCAGACTATGTTGCGGATATGCAGAGAAAGAAACACAGTACATCTGGTTCAGTAAAAAAAAAAAAAAAAAAAACTTGGTGAGCTTAAAAAAAAAAAGCATTGCTTCATAGAAATAAAGAAGATGCAATACTACAGAATTACAGGTGCAAAACCAATGTAACTATGAAAAAGTAGAGTTGTTTTTACTATTTTAAAATCGATAATTTAAGAATGTTTTGTTGTTTATTTTACCCTGATGACATGAATTACCAACAATGCCTTGTTTATCTGTCGACACATATGTTGTATCAATATTTTTACATTGTACCCAAAAAAAGCCTTAATGGCACATTTGTTCCCAACTGTTCCTTAATTTCTTCTATCTTAAGTCTTTCTCCCTTGCTTAGTCTTCATTTGGTTACATGGTAGCCTAAAGCAGTCATGGATATCATAATCATTGAGATTAAACAATCATAATTGTAAGATTATACAATTGATGAAGGGGTGTAGGAAAGTACTCTCTTTCTGGAATGGTTATCCCCACTTTTTGCCTGCTATCCGTGTGCTTAGACTGTTTTCACTGGGATCCCACTAACCAGGACCCCAGTGCTTGTGCTCTCCCTCTAAATGTGGTTGCCTATGACTTTCTGCACTCCACAATTGCCATAAATCCCTAGTATATGGTACTTGGGTACCCAGGGCATTGGGACACCAGGGGTCCCCATGGGCTGTAGCATGCATTGTGCCACCAATGGTAGCCCATGCAAAAAATGTCTGCAGGTCTGCCATTGCAGCCTGTGTGAAAAGGTGCATGCACAGTTTCACCACAGATCACTGCACCAGGTCACTGTAAGTCACCCTTATGGTAGGCCCTCCTAGCCCAGAGGGCAGGGTGCAGGTCCCTGTGTGTGAGAGCATTCCTGCATAAATATAGGTGCCCCTACGAACTCCATCTTCATTGCTCTGGACTTCGTAAGTGCGGGGAAGCCATTTTGCCCGTGTACTAGACACAGGCCACTCACTACCTGTGTCCAGTTGTATAATGGTAACTCTGAACCTGGGCATGCTTGGTATCAAACATGTCGGAATCATACCTGAATACTGTTAACAGTATTGGTTGTATGATTCCATGCACTCTGTGGGGCTCCTTAGAGGACGTCCCCAGTATTGCTCCTACCAGTCTTCTAGGGTAGGGGTGGAGCCAAAGCCCCACTATCGGTAGTGTCTCTAAAAGCTATTTTTCTGTTATTTACATAAGGTCTCAAACAGACCTAAAATGGCATATATAATTTGTGGGTTGGTTTTTTTTTTCCGTCCCCAATCCAGAAGGATTATGGCATGCATTTTCAGATGGGACTGCTCCATTTTGTGGCAGGTTTGAACTACGTGTCCTTTTAATTGTACAGATAAGTTAAAATTAATTTGTGTGCATCTGTTTTGTGATTTAGTTGTAATGCAGCCTGTGTTCCAAAGTACATCAGAATGCTGTGCATTAGTATTGATCTGGTATTCTAAAGAGAATGTCCACACAGTAACATTTGAGATAGTTATTTACAAGCAAGTGTAGCTTTGCAGGGAAGATTTGCTAGATAAAGTAATGGTGGAAGGTAGTTGTGGTGTAATGGGAATGTTGGGAAAGAAAGGTCCCTCACATGTGGATGGACTTGCATCTCTGCCCAGAGTGCCCCAGCTGTACTGTCTGGATCCCTAATGCTTGTCTGTCTTGTCACGGGTGAGCATGAATCATGCATGTGTGCCATGACGTAGACCTGTCTTACAGAATGCGGTCTTTTTGGACTGGGATGGGCACCCATAGCACTACCCTCATAGTCTTGAAAGGCTACTGCTTTTACCAGGAGTTAAGCCGCAGGAGCGCAGCGGTGGCAGCATACTATGTAGTGATCAGTAAGAGTGAGCAGGTCATTTTACCTGTGGCACTGTAGTGAGACATACAGGCTCACTCATCTAAAGTTCCGCTGCTTGGTGTTTGTGTGGTATACGTGCAATGGGTGTATGCATGCCTGTAAATGGCACAGTGGTAATGCAGTGCTGGGCACTTTGTGTATATTAAATGTGTGTGCCTGTAAATGCTTCACTACATAAAGGATGTAGTGCTGTGCAGTGCCTGCTAAATGCATGTGCTGGGTGTCTGTACCTGTGAATGGTGCACTACATGAAATACTCTGGGTTGGGTGGGACAAACTGGAGGAAGGTAGAGTTAGGCTCTTCTCTATGCTGTAAAGGGGCATGGACACATCTCGGGAAGGAGGTGGGGTGACTAGAAGACTCATAAATAGTAGGGCTGAGACCCCGGGCTAAGCTTTTGATATTCACATAACTGTGGCTGACTTCCAGTTGTAAACCTTTAGTCACTCCCATGGCCTGTATTGTGAGGCTCTCAGATGTGGAGATGATCCTGTGGTGGCACACTGCTTTCTGGAGGAACAGAGGAGAGGTAACTTTGAAAAGAAGCAGAGCCCCAATATAAACTTCGAAGACTTGGACTCTTCATCACTCTTGCTGTCTGAAAATGAACTATAAGAAGTGGAGCTTTAGACCCCAAAAATTGTAAACTGCTTAGCAGCCAGTCGGGCTGTGAAAGGATGAGAAGCTCACCAAGACTTCTGCCTGTGACCAGGACTGGGGCCAAGGTCTGCTAGTCTCCCACCTGGGTGAGGAGACATCACCCAGGGGCATTACCTGCCTTTAGAGCCTGCAGTGCCATCGCCTGCCTGATTGTCAAGACCAGTGTGCCCTGTGAAGGAGAGGAGAGCATTAGAGGGAGCGAGCTCCAGTGGGGGTGATCCGGTGAGTAGATACCTCTAGCAAGGTGTGAGGGGCCAGTTACTCCACTAATCAGGTCTGTGCCCATGTGCAGGTAAAAATCTGCAACCTCCATATGCTATAGTAGGGCCTCTGTGAAGTGAACTGTGTCCATTGCTACACCGAACGGGCCGTCGTCTGTGTGCAGTGCCAAGTTGGCATCTTCATATGTGAGGTGGAGCCGTCATGAAGATTGCTACTTTGTTGCTCGACTACAGCCGCTGCACAGAGACATAACTTTGACCCTGTATGCCAGTAAGCCACCAGGACAAAGTATGAGGTGTTGTGGTCTGGTCGAGACTGGTGACAGAAGAAGGTGGCCATCATGGCCAAATCCATGACCGAGGACCAGCACCATGATCGTCGTACCCCTTCCCTACCTGTGTGGAGGAACTTAGCAAGCATCCAAGGCGCATCAAGCTCCCAGACCACTGCAGGACCAATGTGAGGGACTAGAGGGCACCTGACGAGAGCCTTCACGGTCTACGTGTGAAAGACTTACCAGAGGCAGTTGTTGTAGCTTCCGCGCCTATGAAGGGGGGGGCGTGCTCAGAGACTCTGGTTGCTCTAATGCTGCGGGTGCAGATAAGACTGATTGTTTTTTTTTTGTTTTTTTGGGCCTGATATCCCTAGGGAAGTTTGCTTGTCAGATATCACTTCAGAACTGGAGTGGGACTCCTGAAACTCCGACTACTAGTGGGTCTTAACCTGAATGTCACCTAAAGTGAATGGATAATAACCACTACCGTTAGCCAGAGGAAAATTACTTAGTAACCCGGCTATGAAATGCTAGAGCCCTGACCTCCGAGGATTGGGTGTATTGTTAGTGAATGTCATCTTTTACTTTGTGGTTTTATATAAATACTCCTTTTTCCATAAAAGCAAGTATTTGATTGGCCAGTCATTTATTGCTACTGCTGCACATATTCTGAGTTGTGAGCCTGTGTTCAACCCAGCCACCCCCAGTGTCTACTTCTGCCCTCAAGTAACCTTGGACTGCGCTACCACTAAGAGTCAAGTGTGGGTGGGGTACTTGGCCCCGTTGCTCAGGATCCATAATAGGTTGGGTCTGGACCATCATCCCCCATGGTTGATCCCAGTAACTCTGGCTTGCCCTGTTGCCCTCGGAACAGGATTCTGGTAGAGAACATAAGTAATTCT
Organism: Pleurodeles waltl; assembly: GCF_031143425.1. Taxonomy (NCBI): domain Eukaryota; kingdom Metazoa; phylum Chordata; class Amphibia; order Caudata; family Salamandridae; genus Pleurodeles; species Pleurodeles waltl. The sequence goes on along the minus strand of NC_090443.1, from coordinate 408,373,157 downwards.
TTTTACAGGTTGAAATGTAGATATTCATGTTTCTGCAAAGCGCAACTATCCCTAGGGGGAAATTAAAAGAGTTCTTTGAATGGAGGAGAATGAAAGGTCAGCATAAGCAACAATGGTGAAGTATGGAGGGATGAAATAAGAGGATATCAAGTGTAGGAAGCTGTTCATTGTGCTATAACTGAAGAAATATGTGTCCTCAGTATTTTGAAGGGTCGGCTTAAGCATTTCCATCCCAGTGCATTAAGGGAAACCATATCTGTTGATGTATGCACTGTGTTCTCTGATAATTTTTCATTTGTTTTGTCCACTTTAACTTAAATTGTGGGCCCTTTTCTTTTTGTCCACAGATTATGCAAACTCCTGAAGCTGGGGATTCCACCCCTGCAGGCACAACCACTGCCCCTCGTGAAGTCCACTTTGCGAACACTGGCTTTCCCCATCGAGGCTTCACCTCTGCTCGTAGAAACACTCCCTTCCATAGGGGTCCCTCAAAAAGGAGAATCCCACAACACAGCCAGCTGGAGGTGAGATGCTTGTAAATTTTCTTTACACTTAGAGGAGTTCTCAAGTTTTTGTTTTCATTTATGTGATGCCTCATAGGATCCAAAACTTTGGATCTTTAAACTTGCCTTTAGAATTACGTGCCCATAATGTGAATGGGCCTGGGATGCGATTGTGATGAGTTGAACAGTAATGTGTGTGACACCAATGCTGGATCCCGGACAGCTAAACATTATTGAAAAGTAGACAGAATTCTGAATTCAGCAAGGGGTCATTTGTGTAGATCATTTAAGGTTTTCCTTCAGAAAGTAACAGCTAAAATAAATAAAAAATATTGAAATTGTGGGGGGGGAAAAAAAAGCCATATCTGTCCACGTTTTCTTCCATAACTTTTTCCAGCTATGGCAGAATTTTGAAAGCAATATACCATTGTGTCTGCTGGACTCTTCTGGTTGAGGGGATATGCAGGGCTTGGTCAAGAACCCTAGGTACCCAGAGCCAATAAATTAGCTGCACCTTGCAATGGGTTTTCATTGTGTATTGGGTATACAGCAATTCATTTGGTAAACATAAAAAGTGGAAAAATAGGTATCAAGGAAACCTTCGTATTTCCAAAATGGATAAGGTGTTGAGAAGCAGTGGTTATTTGTATATCTCTGAATTCCCGGGGCCCCATGATGCTAGTATGTGAATTACACGGCATTTCTCAAATAGACTTTATTCTTACATACTGTCTCTAACATTTGAAAGGAAAAAATGTAGGGAAAGGCACAGTAACACTGTTTCTGTTACCCAGAATCCTTTGCAAATCTCAAAATTTGGCAAAAAAAAACACTTTTTCCTCATATTTCAGTGATGGAAAGTTCTGGAATCTGAGAGGAGCCACAAATTTCCTTCCAGCCTGCATTCCCCCAAGTCTCCCGATAAAAATCCTATCGCATTTGTGTGGGTAGGCCTAGTGCCCGCGACAGGAAATGTCCCAAAATACAATGTGGACACATCAGAATGGTCTATTACAAAACAACCTCTTTTTGCAAAAAAGGGGGAGGGATGTCTGTGTTTTTGGTCCTAGGTGCAGCGGGGAACGCTGGGCAGTAGGAAATGTGTGCCAGTGCGGTGATCCTACAAAGAAAAGTGACAAACGTGCATTTTTTTTTTTTTTCCTCATGCAAATTTTGAGGCTTGCAGAGGAGTCTGGGTAAGAAAATGTTGAGGGATCCACGCAAGCCACACCTCCCTTGACTCTACCGGGTGTCTAGTTTAAAAAAATTTCTGGGCTTGGTAGGTTTCCCTAGATGACTGTCTCACCGGGGACCAAAAACGCAGGTGTGCCCTAGACACTTACCATGTCACGGGTGTGCTTCGACACCTGATTACAGCAGAGCGGGTTTTTTCATTTATAATTTTACCATACATACTGGTTGGATTTGGCACAAGGGTGAGTGATGGTTCAATAGATCAAATTTTATTAACAAGAGATTTCACAAAAATGAAATGCACTGTTAATAACTGAAAGGCCAAAAAAAACGGAACCAATGACTCTCAGCATGTGAGCTGTAAAGCAACAAGGCATCAACCGCTTTACAGTCCATTCACGCACCTTTCGTACATGGCATGCACTAGACCATTCACACCGCCAGCTGCAGGCCCAGCACTTTACAACTCTAATCAACTGACGGTGCCATTCAAGGGCCCATCACTTTCATACGCCCACATGCCTGACCAGCAATCACACCAGCTGACGTCCCCACCTGATAGACTAAAGTGTAACCTTCTACCCTGTTGTCATTGCTGGTTCTTGACTGTCAAGTGTAGTCTCCAAATACTCCTCAGAATTACTGGTGTGTACTTTTAGGGGGTGTGCTGCCCATACTGTGTTTTTCTGTGTTTCTTTGTGGTCATCGGCTTCACCAGTGTACATCTTCAACTCCCTTGTTTTCACTCTTGTCCTGTTTCTATGTGTTTATTGGCCTTCTCCCTTTTACTCTCTCACTAATAAATTAACACAATTGGAATGTTTCAGGCCTGGTTAGACCGTGTGCATCTGACCAGTGACTCACTTCTGCCCTGCAATAATCGGACTACACATACAGGGAGCGGAGGACAGTCTTAGTCTCAGCAGTGCCTGCTTGTTTCTCAACGTGTACTTGCCTCTCCTTTTGCATACGTGTTTATCTATGAAAGGGCTAGGTAGAACTAGTTTTGCAACATATGAATGTTAATATATTGCCCAAATAGTTTAACTTTGTGATGAGATGCTACATAATACTTTCACACATTATCTTGAGTGGAAGCAGCCTTACAGTCTTGTGAAACACCAAGTTATCAGATGAGGTTCAATCTAAAACCCTCTGCGCTGAGCTACTCCATTCAAGTTTTTGGATATGATACATAATTAATAAGCTTTAATCTCATTCAAATGCTGAAGCACAAATTTGTTAGGGATTTATAAATTCCACTGCCAACACACTACATCTGTGGGCTTTAACAACTCCCATCCCGTTCATTCGTTACTTGGCCTGCCTTTCAAAATTCACTTGATTTAATAGGAAAGTGCTTCACGTTTGTCCCACCTTGAGGCTGCTTTGTTACCGCCTTGCAGACTGACCCTGTTACATGGAGATTGCACGATCGGACATATAGCTTAGTGTGTGGTGCACTATTTTTTTTTGGGTGGGGGGGGTCCTAGATGTATATTTTCTTTTGCTAGAAATGACAGCTCTGTCTGGGACACCAGTGTCGCAGGCTTGGTCGTTTGGTTTTCAAAGCGCTGTTAGGGAACTCTGCATGCCTCATGAAAGTCGCTTGGTCAGGAAACCATCAGCACCTGGAGCCTGGAAGAACTTGCCCTGAAACGATAAACACGTCCCAAATGCACACAAAAGGCAGATTAACATAGCCTTTCACAATGAGCACGCAGCTCCATTGTAAATAACGTTGAAAGACTATTTAAGATCTGTACAGAACATGGCGTGACCCTGGGAAACAGATATGTTGCCTGTCGAAGACTGGCTTTTTGATCTAGTTCTGGATGCCTTTCTGCTAACGGAAGAGAACGACTATTGGGAAGAAATGAGAAAGGGGTGGCACTCAAAAGCAAAAAAAGATGTATAAGGATTTCTTTAGCGTCCACAAAATCTTGATTAAGAACACCGAAGTGCTGTCAAAGAGTAGTTCCTGGCAAATAAGTTTGAGCTGGCTGAGAGTGGACTCTAGCAAACAGCGATTTGGTGGCTCTTGTTTGCTGTAAATTGAACCAGGAGATCTTGATTGCCGCCCCCCCCCCCCTTCATTCGACCTGTCCCAATAATTTAAAGAAACATTATATATTTCTTATTCCTTCTTTCCCCTTACCTGACCCTTAATTGTTGGAAAAATTGCACACCAAACAGAACACAGAGGTCAATATTACATAAAGTTTACACTGGAGCAAAATAAAAGGAAAAGCTTATGTGACAGGGAATGGAACAAACGCATTTTGCCCCAGCTCACAATAAATAAATAGCTTCGATTCAGACCGAAAAAAGAGAAAGCACATTGTGAAACATCTATAAAAACACATGACTTGTTTGATAGCAAATCAGTAATGTTCAACAAAAAACATATGCTCCACAAATAACAACTATTAGAAAAATGAAGGTAACTATTTTTTTCAACATTTGCACTTTATTTGGGATATGAAATAGGGTACGTTGGCTGTAGGACCTGGTGTTTCACCAGTTATGGCTTCTAGGGATGTATGATCTGTAAATGAACTAAACTGTAAGAGGGTTTGTGTAATGCGATTTTGTGCAGGATGCAAGGGTTGGTGTTAGGCAGTACTTGGATGGTAGAGTTGATCTCCTTAATAATAACCTTTATTACTGATATGTCTATTATTTGTCGACCTTGTCATTACTATTGAGGTGTGTCCCATCTGTAAGACAGAAACTCTCCAAGGAAAATAGTGTGATTGCACGCCTGCCCCCCTATATTGGTTGTTGTAAAAGGGACATTCCTAGTATCCTCTTGAACTCTCCTAGCAAAATTCTTAATGTGTTTTTCATTTAATATTCAGGGATGGTGATGTGTGTTTTCAATACTTGTGACACAACAGCAACTCATTAATATTGCAAATAACTCTGTGACTCTTCCATTTCTCATATGTGAGGTCCTGTTTTGGTGTTAAAGAAGCATTTTTAGGGGCGAGCGCAAAGCGCTCTGTCCTGTGTAGTAATCTTTGGGCTTCCAACCACACCCAGGTCACGTCAGTCACTTTCATTGGTTCGTGGGCTTGCTTTCATTTGTGAAAGGCATGCAGGTCATGCCTTTTTCGGTGTTTAGCCCAAATACACAGCACCGGTAAAGTACTGAAAACATACGAGGATCGATGTTTTCAGCATGGTTTCCGGACTACTTTACCTGTGTATTTTCCATGCAGCACGATCGCGCTGGGCTTTACATTGCACGATCACGCTCGGTTTGTCCGTTTTCAATTTCAGCACGATCGTGCTGCATTTTACATAGTGCGATCGCGCTGCGTTTCTTTCTTTTTCTTTTTTTTCTTTCAATTTGTGTGGCAAGAAAAGTCCTGTTAGCAGTTTAGAATGCTAATAGCTCTAACTCGAACAAATGCGAGGCCCATTGCATTGAAAATGCTTGTTCTTCCCTTTTTTTTTTTTTTTTTTTTTTATGCATGCTGCATGAAACAAACACAATATATTTCCCTGAAAATGTCAGTAGCAGTCCCTCACATCACGCACATTTAAAAATAAATTACCAGAAAACGATACTAAAAACAATCTAAGAAATGTGCAAGGTGATCAGGGCAAGACTGCAGTAAATGGAAGTGCTTTAGTTATATGCAGGGCCACTGGAATTGTGGCAGAAGATCAAATTATGTTGCAGGGTCGACCAATTTATGTGGCAAGAAAAGTCCAGTTATGCATTTTACAATGGCAGCAGCTCTAACTCAAGCAAATGCAAGACCTATTGCATTGCCGTGCAAATGCTTGTTTCTTACGATGCTGGACTTCTGCATAGGTATCCTTCTCAATGGCACTTAGTATCCAGATTGTGTATTTGAAATCACAAATCTCGTTTTATTCTTTCAATTTTACTTCTCTTTTACATCTCCTATAGTATGTTTTTAGCACAAAGACTAGCAGCTAAATGGCATTCATTGCTTATGATAGCTGCAGTATTAATGAAACTTGCTGGAAGTTACGTTTATCTGGCTAAAGTCTCCTTGTTGCGTCCACCATGGACGCAGTCACTTGCAATATGGCGCAGCCCCAACATGGAGATTCTGAAAATGTAAGAAATGCAAGCTGAACCTCCTAGATGGCACTGGTGTAAATCGAGCCCCAAATATTCATAGCACTTTAATGCAATGTGCTGTTGACAGAATCCTTGATGGAAGTGGGCAGTGGCTATTTAAGAAACTTTGCACTTTGGTACTTTAATGTGTGTGCAAAAAAGTACTGAGCACATTACAAATTTGACCATTGGTGCCCTCATTACTTTGGATTTATTAATGGTTGCTGGGAGTCGGAACTGAGATCTACAGAAGCAGCACCTACTTAAATTTCTTACCCACTTAGAGAGAGATATGAGCACCTTCCCTCCCCCCCGCAACCCAACCCAACCCAAACTTTCTTTGCTGTGTGCCAAGGATGCAATGATGCTCAAGCCAAATGAAACATTAGTGGACCTGAGGAGCCCTTGGTGTTTCCTATTGGCTCCTTTTTGAAGACCTAAAAAGTGAACCGCTTTTAGAATAATATACAGTTACCAAATCTTTTTGCAGCCGCAAAATCCTACCTTCAGATTCATCCACAGAGTGAGTGATTTTTGTGTGTTTGCTTGATTTGCTGCTTTTATTGCTCTAACCTTTGTTCTTAATTCCTAAACTTTTTATTCACTATATGACTAAACAAAACTGTTGGCTTTGTCAATGATGGTATTGTTAGTTATTTGTGCTCCATTTCTGCACTGATCTACATTCTCTCATGAGAACCCATAACATGCAGCCCGTGTTGCCATCCAGAAGTAAATTGTTGTGGCAAATAAAGAGGTTTCTGCCTCCGCTAGGATAAATAGACTGACCTACATTCAGGGTCGTGAAGTACCCTTCGGAGATTAGCCTCTTTGCTAGAGGGAGAAAAGTAAAATTAAAATATGCAGCTGAATTCTGCTACAAGCTGTGTTAATCTATATTAAATGCACTCTTGGTGTTTCAGTCAAAACGTGTTGTTTTCTTTTCTTCCCACGCAGGAAAGCCCCGATCCACAAAAAATAGCACCACTTCTGCGGAAACAGTGGAAGTTGTATAGTGTGACGCCAATGTACTGTTTCTCTCATACACGCCTCAAAGACTATTCCCGGCAGCTGTCTGTGTTCATTGCTGCAGAAAAGCAGAAAGGGGTGGCTGTGCAGGTGGGCTTGGATCTCGTTGTGAAAGTGGCTCTTTCTACCCTCTTGGGCCTCAAAGGCAGAGAACGTGACCCGGGTGCTATTCTAATCCAGGTAAAGCCGAGTACTGATTTAATTTGCATCACAGCCATGGAAATGCGGCAGCTTTGGGTGTCAACTGCTATTAAGAGCACTGCTGCAGTATGTAATGACTATAGCAATGTATTGCTTTGATGTAACGTTCTTTGCCCACATATGCTTGAGATTAGTATCGGTCCAATTTACGGCTATTTTGCTGATTTATAATTTTCTTCTGTGGCACACGATGATATCGATAGAAACAAAGTGATACAAAATCAACATTTTTGCACTTAATCTTGTGCACTACATACCTAACATCATCTCAGTTTGCCAGCCTCCTCTGGTCTATTTTCCATCGAATCATTTGTTTGGTCCTACAGTGACTTAAATGGTCCCTTTTTATTCTAAATGTTTCTGCTATTTTTGGTATTAATTTCCTTTGTTTCTATCCAGACACCAGCCAGTCTAATTATGCCTAATGAATTTATACTGGACACCTAGTTGAAATCCAGGTAGCATCATCTCATTTCATCTGCCAACTCTTTCTGTTGTATCTCCTTAACATCTGTAATTTATTGCCGTTTTCATAGCTAAGTGCTTTGCCAAAGTCCGTACTTATTGCCTTGACTTCTCAAAATCGGATATTAAAACATACTCCCACATCAGATCAGGTTGTACTAATATCACCATGTAACTCAGCACACTCTTCGCCATTTTGACTTTACAGCCAACAATACCATGACAACTGAACCCTTAATTTCAAACCCTTTCACCCTGCAGAACACCGCCTTTCAACACACACAAAAAAGATTGTCCTATGTTAGGAAGGGTACAATTAAGACCCTGTTGCATGCTCTTGGTGCATCCTTTTCTGTTCTATACCCCTTAGAGGTCGGTGACTAAGCACAGAGCCATGTCCCTTTTGGAGATCCTCCAGAATGATAACCCACAGCCATGCCCAATAGTCTGGTGCATTGAGCGCTAATGTTTCTTTACTTATTCAATGGCATATGTCAGCCAAAGGGTGATGGTTCAGTGCGGTACCAGCAAATGTGGCTGGTAAGTTGCCTGGCAGTGCAGTTTCCCATTGTACATATCTTGGTTGGCAGGGTCCTTATAAGGAACCGACGTGTCCAGGAACGTGCAGTTGTCCTAGGCAGTTCATTGCCGACATTGAGAGGGAGAACGTCCGAATGAGAGTATTCTTCTTGAGTATTAGTTGAAACCTGGGAGCTTCTATAAAATGTTTAAGATGATGGAGTTCGAAGGTTGAAGTGAGAGGCAGATGTAGAGGGGTTACATACTGGTTGTGGGTTTTGTGATGTTGACACAAGTATAATTGTTTATGTGAATGATACCTGGGTGCAACTTGAGCTGCATATAATATTGTGTATCCATCTGGGAATATTTCTTCAAAAATTGGGAGAAATGTGGTAACTGATCATATTTCGGAGAGGATGAGAGTGTTCAGATTCTTGTCAATCAGATCTTGTTTATCTATATGTATGAATGCATTTCAGGGTTAAGTGGGTGTGTAAGAGTGTATTGTGAGTAGCATGAGTGGGAGGATTGGTTTAGTGTGGGGTTGTATAGCGACACATGTCTGAGATTGAGATGGATGTATTTACATGCATTATGTGTTTCCTGGTCATAAACGCCAGGTGCCTTTGTCCCTAATGAATCCGTTTAAAGAAGACCACGGTAGACACACAAACCCCCTTTGAACTGAGAGGTGATATGATTGTCACTTGAGTTGCTGCAGGTTCTTGAGCCAGCATACTGATGCTAAAGAGCAAGGTTCCTTTCCTCGGGAAGGTGCTGAGGTCATGCTTTTGCTACTCCAAGGCACGCGAGGCTCCCTCTTTGCATCCTTTTGCAGATTGCATCAGAGGTTTCAGTAGTTTAAAACTGAGTGACAGAAAGAAGTTATGTCTAATATCAGTCCTCCCAGCCCCGAAACTAAAAACCCACATCTCGATGTATGGCAGCTTAAATCACATTCATTTCTAGCTGTCTGCCTGTGCTTCCAACCCCTTCTAGAAAAACTTAATTTGCTCTTCTGATTGAGACCTTTTTCACTAGATTAGAAGCAGGGGGGTTAATGCAATAATTTATAAAATAGCTCTGTCTGACTTAGGATGATGCAGCTGTTATCTTTGTTTTGTGATTTGCGACATGTTAAGTATCGCATTTAGGTATTGTTAGTTAATCCGTTCAGTTGAGGAAGAACTGAGCTTGTAACTTAGTCATATTAGAGTGTGATCAGGACATAGGTTTCAGTAGGAAGAAAACTTTCTGGGAACCTGTGGGTGAGGTAGCAGCATCATCAATCCTTGTTTAGTACCTAGTTAAAAAAAAAAAAAAAAAAGTGAATGATGAGATGGAGGGAAGTGCTAACTACGCTTATGGTCGTCGATGTCTAGGTAATGCAAAGTATGGATCTTTCCATGCATTCATGCCTGACATTGTATTCTCTAGTAAATAAATAGTTTGGAAGGTTGTCCATGCTGCTCGGTTTTTGGGAATGTTTTTAAGAAAGTGTTTTTTCTTGCCAATGGATTGGGAATGTTTCAGAGTCTGAGATCTTGTCCTACAATTGAACTCTAGTTATGGTTGTTCCTGCTTCTTTGATGTTCTGTTTTATGGCAACGCCTTGTTTTCTGGTGGGTTCCTACTAGAAATGATCTGCGCTGGGCTTTCAGAGGCCGATTAATGCAGTCGATGTTCTTCTGACAATAAAATGTAAAATTTACATTTGGCCTAGAGCTTTTAAATGTGATGTCCAAGCATAGATTCCTACTGGGCTCCTGTTAAGTTGTCGGCTTCTGTAGGTATCTTTCTGTCTTTAGCAATGTGTTCGATCTCAATTTGAAAAGAGTATTTCATACTTGGCAAAAGGGGGGTGGATATACGAATGTTGTAAGGACACAGGTTTGATTGCTTTCCATTTTCAGTGTTTTGAATGTTCATTAACTTGTGCACTCTTATACTTTTTTTTTTTTTTTTTTTTTTTTTAAAGCTTATGTCAAAACCACAGTTTGCAGCGTCACACTCTGAAGATAAAGTGGTATGGACAGGCTGGTTCTGCTGTACGTTTGGGGATGAGGAAGTGTTGGACTTTTTACCAGAGACTTTTACGTGCCTTCCTTTATTTTTGGTGAATGGCACTGAGACTTTCACTGCATTAGTTGGTAGCTGGTTCCAGAAGACATTTGACTGCTGCATTAGTGACTTGGCCATCAGCTCACGTGACCTCTCGTGGATGGCAGCCATGTGGACAGGCTATGACATTCGCAGTCATCTCGCCCCAACGGAACTCTTGTTTTCTGTGCCTATCCATCCGCAAAGCCTTGACATTTCCTATGCCATACATCCAGAAGATGCTCGAGCCCTGTGGGATGATATTCATAAGAATCGGGACGAGGTCACGGAGGAGGAAGTGCAATTGTTCTTGAACTGTTTGTATTCACATTTCTTCCGTCACTTCAAGATCCATCTGTCTGCCACAAAATTGGTGAAAGTCTCCACTTCTGTGGCTTCAGTTCACTGTGATGGAAAAGTAAAGGTAAGGGAGCGGATTGTAAGGGTGTAAGTAGGCCTTCTTGAGGAAGGCATTGTTAACTGCATAGTTGCTGTGTGCTTGCCTCAGGGAAACAACCCCAAGAGATTTAAACATCAAATCAATTTGAGCCTTATGTAGAGGAAGGGGTAACTCACTTTTTATTATGAGGTCCCGCATATAAATGTAATAGATCAGTTAAACAGTCTATCAAGAATTAAGCCATTAACGTTTGCTTTTTCTAACTTGAGTATCTATAGAACACGATTTTAGTAGTGTGTAGGCCTTCACGATCCAATACCCACCAGCACTCCTGTCGTTGTTTTGCACCCTAGCCTTGCTTGACATTGACTTCAGAATCATTGCATGAATTGATTAATTCCAGGTCTTCAGTGGGCAGCCCATGCATTTCCAAATGCTCTGACAAATTGTAAAACCTTGACATTCCACTGTGAACTTCTGAATTAGTTACATTGGCGTTCCTATATACAACAACCACATAATCAAATGCATACATCCATCTCCTGGAGTTAACAAACTGAAGGAACGAAGAGATACAGACCTAATGAGGACTATTCAATTCAGCCATTTGCCCTTTCCTCATAATTGTAAATGTTTGACACAGTTAAGTAGAGTCCAAAACTCCACATGCATTATGTAGGATGGGAAGCAATGTCAATTAACTCAAAAGCCAACTAGTTGGTGTTATAAGTAGGCAGTGATGCACTGGTGTTAGCAACCTGGGTTGGTATAAGACAGGTAGAGTTTTTTTATTTGTTATTATGCTGTACAGCAAATGGCAGCTTGGAGGATGTCATTGACCGCTTGATGACAAAAAGTATGGTTTCTTTCATATTCTGATGCATCCGAAGAATAGAGCATATCTATTATAAGAACTTGGATCTTTATTTTGGCTGGATTGCTACAAACTTCAAGGATTACTCACATCCTTGTCTGAGTGAAACCTCATAGTCTAAGCTAAACATCCTGGTAGTTATGGCGTAGAATAGGCAGGCTTAGCTTAGGACAATGTGTAAAGTATTCATGCAATACCAAAACAGTAGCAAAGTCTAAATACAAACAATACAAATCTGAAACCAAATTAGAAAGAGTAAAATATAATAAACAAAATGACAAAAATACAAAACCTGCAGATATGTTTGTGTGTTTTTAAGTTGAAATAGCACCACAAAGCTAGTGTGTCAATCATAGTAAGTGATTGTTGTAGACTTGGACCTATGAGCAATTTGACACTGACAGCTATGGAGGGCTGGTCGGATACACTAGCCAGTTTGTTCTGGTCGAAGAGTTCACCTTCTGAATTTAATCCTTTTCAGTCCTAATCCACCACAGCACTACGCTTCTAAAGCTGCCAAGTCCTATGGGGAAGCACTTTGAGATACCGAGACTGCAGCGGGCCTAGTCCAGGTCCAGTTGCCAATCATCAGCTGGGTAGTTGCAGGAAAAGGCCTTTCTTAGCTTGTTGTGTATCTAAAGCTTTAACAGGTCAGCCTTATGAACCTTAAAGTCCACTTCTTTGTCCTGGGTACAAGAGAGAGCACGTTCAGTCCTTCAGGGTTCTTCCCAAATTGAAAACCGGTTCAATCCTCCTCTGATCTTTCTCAGGTCCAGGAGTGTTCTGAAATGGGTGATTGGAGTTACCACATGTATGCTTGGCAAGAGCTAGCAAGTGGGAATCACTGTGGGGCACACCCTAGATAACTAACGTTATCCAGGGCTTAGGCTACCCACTTTGGGTTTGCAGGCCCTGGGTACACCTTGTACCATATGTAGGGACTTTTATACAAGTTACATATACTAATTAGGAATTTGCCAATTCAACCATGTTTAAAGGAGGAGGACAAGCACTTACTGCCGGTTAGTAGGGGTAAAATGCACAGAGGTCTGCTTTTTTGGCAATTAGCAAGTATTCAACCAATTCTTGGAACAGCTCTTTAATCACTTTTGAGAGGATTGGCTAAATGCTTGTCAGTCATGGCAGCTCATCCAGACTACAACACCTTGCGTGTGTAGCTAGGTGGCTCATTGTAAAAGGAGAGTTTGATCGGTGGACGATCCAGGCCATTCAAATGTCGAACCTTTCAGGTTTCACATTACACCTTTTAGAAGTCTTTATCTGTAACCCAGTGAACAGATGAGGTTTTCAGCAGTAGGCTATAGCAACTGAGAAATTGGTGGTTATTTTGACTGCGGGGAGACTTTAGGACTTCAGAGCACTATTTCTCTTTACTAAATGTATTTCAATCTTTGACTGCGAGAACAGTGAATTTGTTGGATACCCCGGCTTCATGCATTCCTCTACCTGGTACCTTGTAGACCTGTGAGGCAAATAGAGAAGTGGCTCAGTAGTCGATGGTTTTTGGTATGACAGGATGCTCCTCTTATCTTCATTTCCCAATCCTCCCTCCCACCTACTCGCTCTGACCAAAAACTGCCTCGCAATCAGCAATCTTTCTATTCCTGTCTCCAACAACGATGGTTAGCAGCCGCTCGCAACTACACATTAATGTCACGTTGTGGGTTCAAACAAAAGCACGAGAGGGTCCTTGACAAAAGCCACTAAGTTCTTCATGGTATTGGTGAACACATTCCCCAGTAAACCCATTCTTTGGCGGAGCCTGGTGTTTGGAAATATTCAGCACTGCTCTTCTTTATAGTGTGTAATATGTCTGTATCATTGAACATGTAGCCAACTACATCTTTGTGCTGTCATTGTAGGTGCTGCGCACTTTGAGCTTAATGCTACTCGTAAAACGCCACCGTTGAGCACAGATTAACAAAGCGAAAATGCCAGTGTTCCTTTGTGCCCGGGCTGCTCCTGCAACCCCAATTGGCTCTGCTGTAGTAGTTGAAAGGCAGCTTCATTTTGCTGCTAAGCTTCTCGAAAACACTCGGAAAGTTGTTTTTTTTATTTTATTTATATTTTGACTAACTTTCCCGATCGGGATTTGAGTACTTGCCACACGTTTGATGTACTTTACTTTGGGCCCACTTTTATTTATTTATTTATTTATTTTATCTGTGTGATCTCCTTTATTGCTTAATTTGAGGTCAAGACAAACATGACATACAGTATACTGTCTGTCGAGTTTAGTCCATTCAATATATCTTCATGCGGCACCTATCTTTCGGACAGTCGTGGTCAGTTTGCACTGGTAGAGAATACTAAAAGTCAGTTACTGCTTCCACGACTTGAGTTTTCCTACCCAAAAGCATTTTTTTCAAGCATAGTTTGTGTTTTGCTGGAGGTTAATTATTATTATGTAAAACAACCATTAAAGTGGTCAGTCCGCTTCCTTTTTTGGGTTCATAATTTTGACTGTTGGCATCGTGTGGTGCTGCAGGCCACATACTCTGTACTCTAATGCCATCTAGTGTTGGATACATAATATTGAAAGGTGTTTCTCTTCACCAATTGAACATGTTTGTTACCTACGACGGATGATTACGTCTCCTGAAACCCACAGGAACACAGGCCTCTCTGTTGATTTGATTGTGTTCACCAGTGCAGCGTACCGATAGACTCCAGTTCTTATGGAATAAGAAGCATCAAAGGATTTACGATTGGTTTTGTCCATAAAAACCTCACCTGAAAAATGTTCGTTGTGTTTTTGTTTTTTTGAAGTTGTTTTTTTTATGCCTGTAATTCTGATGCTCTTTGCCTTTATTTGTGCATTACCTTCACACTTGACAACCTTTTGGTCATGATTAGCAGCTGCGTTCTTGGCGTCATTCTAGTATAATGAAGAGAGGTGACCTTGCATGCGGCCACATGTTGGCTACCTCTTCATAAATACTAACAACTCTACGGGTAACACATGCTTTTCCTCTGATATTGGTCGTAGCATGCTTGTGTTTTGGGTGAATTTCAACCAGAACTGAAGAAGTTCTTGTGCGGCTCTCTGGACTGCACTCTCGAATTGTTTCTGGTGGTGGCAAATAGTCACCCTCACTCTTCTGTCTTCTGAAGATGGAAGCAGGGTTTTAAATTGGTAGATAACTGCAGTGCGTTCAACAAATGGATGATAGTCATAAGATGACAGTGCTGGTGTGTGTGTGTGTGTGTGTGTGTGTGTGTGTGTGTGCGGGGGTGGTGTTTTTTTCCTTCCTGACCAAGAACTGTCCTGTTCAGGGAACATTGAGAGTTTTAGTAACTGTACTTAACACCTTCCTTCCCAAGGACCTGCTTCGACTGCACACGATTACTAAGGTCACTACTACTTTTTGGCCGTTTCCACAGAGAAAAAAAGGGCTTCTTCATAGATCCTTTGTTTTAAGAAACACACTCGTCCTTTAATTCATATTTTCACAGATTTAAAGGAGTAACCATTTTTGAGTGAAGCACGCCTCATGCTTTGATCTCTTTAAGGAATTGCTGGATTTGTTTTGGGCCACACTTCTGAAACCTGTTTTTCAGGAACGGTTTTAGGGTGTCTCTTCTGTTTTTGTAACCTACTAAATACATATTGGACACATTTGACGACTCCTCTTTCTCTCTGGTATAAGTAATACAGTGTTTTTTTTCCCCAGAATAAATCTTTAAATACGTACTCTGAAGGGGAAAAAAAGCTTAATTCCTCAGAGCTATGATCTCCCTTATTTCTGGTTGAATCTGTTAATCCTCCCATAAACGCAAACACATGGCTTCAATATCAATGCGGCTGTTAACAAGGAGGAACCACTTGGGGAATTCCGCAAGGGTCAGTCTCTCATATACTCACCCATTCCCTTCCTTTCGCTCTCATATATTCGCTATTTCTCATTTTCGTGCTCTCTCATTCTCTCCTAGTTGTGAGAGCAGTACTTTCGCCTCTGAGCACTGCAGAGATCTGGAGGACTTGTGTTTCTGAAATACAGTAAGGCCGAATTGGTTTTCCATTCTTCCAAGCTTTGTACATTGACTGCCATGAAATGGGTAATAGTAACACAATATTTACAACACTTGCAGATGCAGGTGTGCTGTATGAAGTGCTATATAAAAATGCATAAATATTGTAGCTTTCTATCTCCATCTACTTTTTAGTCTTCCTCCATAACAGACATATTATCCTTTCATGCTGAGCTCCTATCTGTCTTGATAAAAGCTCCATTGTTTGAGGGCGAAGGCCTACACCTGAAGGGGGCTAGAGGGGTCGGCACAGAAACCCTGCTAAGGCCAGACAGAGTGCACCGGGACTACGAGCATGGGTGTGCAAAGGCGCCAACAGGAAGTGGCACCCCACCCCCTTTTTGTTACAGGGCTAAAGCTTTGGAAGGGGCCGGGGCACAAAAACGGAGAAAGGGCAGAAACTCCTGGGCCAGTAGGAGGCCTTGTAATGATTTGAGTTCACCTCCGCACCCTCGGGGTTCACGGTGAGGGAGTGAATAAAAAGGGTCTGTCCTGGCTGAAACCCCTCTTTGCACCTGGTCAGTGATTAGCGGGGAGAGCTGAGCGGTCACCACCATGGCTCTGGAAGGATGAGATAGTCCGTGCTTCACAATCACGGCAGCTTGTGGTGAAGCCAGGAGGTGCCGCTGAGGCTCAAGGAACGCCCAACTTCCACTTCGAAGCACAGGAGTGCCCAGCTTCATTCCATAGAGGGTATCTGGCATAAGGGACCCGGCCATCGCCGCAGCACCGGAGACCAGCAATGCGGTGCTACCAGGTGTCGGCAGCATAGGAGTCCCCACCGCAGCCCAGGAAGGTACGAAGGCAGGCTGCGCAGGGAGACTAGGACGTCTGACGTGCCATCGCGGAGCACGGTGAGGGCGGGTGGCCCCAGTGAGGCAGCAGAATTTGGCAGGCAAGTGACTCCCAGAGAAGCAGCGCTCCACAGGCAGAGTCCTGTAAGCCATGCCTCATCCCCCTGGTAACCCTAGCCAGAGTTAGGAGCTCTGGGGGAGTGAGCAAGACACGTGCAGCAGTCAGGCTTCACGGAAGATGAGCAAAAAGTGGAATTAAAAGTGCGCTAAACAAGTAAGTGCACGAACCTGGTACCAGCCAACACAGGCCCGGACAGGGGGACTTTGACAGAGTGCCTGCCTATTGTGCAGCATTTAACTAGTACTGCTCATGCCTATGAGAATCGGAAGAAGTGGGGAGTAAACGGTTCAAAAGTGTTTAGCCAAGAAGGCCAGTTGTCCTAGGTTAACAATGATCGCCCTACGGTAACCTGGGAAGCAAAAGCAGACACCATCAGGGGGAGCACCAACATCTGTGGGCATGCAGTGAACACCTCAGCACCTGGCAAAGCTACACGTAATCACTCGCAAAGTGAAGGCAGCTGCTACTGCAGCAAAGACTAAAGCTAACAAAGAGGGGCAGCCAGGGACAGCCTTTGGTTAATGCAACCTGGCTGCTGAGCAGCACAAGAGGCGACCAGGGACCGCCCAGGTAGGCTACTCAACCCGAGTTCAGCAGCGAACAAGCAAATAAATAAAGGGGGCCAAGAAGCAGTCGGACAGCCCTTGGGGCGCGACACAACCTGGCTAAAAAAAATAACACTAACTGCAAGCAGCAGGGGACTGCCCATTGAGTCAACGCAACCCAGCTGCCAGATATCTAGAAAGCTTCTGTTCCGCAGCCCAATATGGAGGACCAAGGCACCAGCTAGTCGTCCAACCTAGAAGAAATACCGAAGGTCGCAAGGGAGGTGGTGTCAACATATAGCAAAGAATGAACCCTAAAACAAATCGGAGGAGAGGGAACAGGGAAGCAGCCCTCGAAAGAAGCACCCAGCGATAAAGGCAATAACGAGATGGCGCAGGAGAAGACAGACACAACTAATGAGCCAAGGAAACAGCAAAATGCAAGCAGAAGCGGCAAGAAAGGGGACAAAGAGGACACAGGAGTACCAGTGACAGCGATTGGGGGCTCCAGGACCTACCAAGCGAGCGAAGACAAATAATGGTGAGCAAATCAACTTGATCCTGCAAGAATGCTTAGTCATTTGCGCTATTGCTATTTGTAAAAGTGAATTCAGGATCTACTGTTTTTCGTGTTCTGCCTTTTTAGGTCTGTTAAGACCTTGTTGATTTTACTAATATAGGTATAATATACTTATATAGGGGCTTTCAGCCACCTCTCTTCAGCCTTTGGTCTGTTGGTATCATTCACATTTGGTTCCACCCTCTACAGCATATAGCATGGGGCAGTAAGTCAGCCTACATAAGCCACTGGTCAACCTCACTTTTAGTGACTGCGTTTTGCTCTCACAAGGAGCACATCTGCATGCAATGTAGTTCCCTTCAGTGCGTGTTTTTGTTTTTGCTTTATAATTACTTTAGTGTGGTATTTTTGTCGATACTGTGATTGCAGGATGCTTCTGATGCACATTTTGTTTTTATCAGATCCCATCTCCTGTCAAAGCTGTTGTAAATTCGTTTTGGAGTATTTCGCTTTACTTGACTGCTGCTATTTCACAACATAACAGATTGTGTCTGTTTTAAACTTGTTCTGTATTGAGTTACCCTCTATTTTATTTTCCTCTTTCTTTCCTCCCGCCCTTCATTTATTTTTCTTTCGTCCTACTTTTATTTTTTCCCTTTCTTTTTTTACAATGCTTGCATTTCATTATTTTTCTCTATCATCCTTTCACTTATCAATCTTTGCCTTTCTGTCTTACACCTTCCTACTTTCTTTTGCCTGCTTGCCTTCTTTCTATTGCCTTATTTCTTTCTTTCATCTGCCTGCTTTCCTTCTTTCTATTTTGCCTGGCATATTGCTTTCTTTTCTAAGGCAAGAGGTTTGCCACCAATGCCAGACTGACTTCCTCAGACCTGAGTTAGCCAAGACCTTTTGCTTTTACATTAGTCTGATTGGTGACATTCACCACCCACTCCAGCATGCAGTAAGGGACAATGTATTAGCCTATTTCAGCCTTTGGTTGACTATTTCAGCCTTTGGTTGACTTAGGGTGGCATGCCATGACTCCTACTATCATGGGGAACACATCCAAACACAAAAGTATTTCTCTTCAGTGCCAGGGAGTTAAGAAAAAATCTTGACCAAACAATTGCCAGAAAGCTGACGGCCAATTCCAGTCCTATTTGCTTTGCCAAATTCCTTTTATGTTTCCTGTTCGCCTGGGGAAGAAGCGCCTGTTACTGGAAATGTTCAAACGCTTTCATCTTGAGTTCCCCACTCCACCGTGTTGTGTGATCCACTGCAGAAAGTCTACAACCCCCCTCCCCATAAACCCCATCCTCCTGAACCCTCCAGCACCTCATCCGTGAATCCGTTTGCCTGTCGGTCACCCGAGAGGAGATAAATGTTAGTTTTATGACGTGAATGATCACTGTGCGTTTGTGCAGATCTTTTCATAGTGAAATTGCAAAATTAATATCAGAATATTGCGCCTGGATTACATTTTAGCCTCTGATTGTTTGGTTCTTTCAAGCAAACAAGGCACACTTTTTTTGGGGGGTGGAGGGGGGGAGGGGATTTTGGAAGCGCCTCCAGCACGATGGTGAGCACAGGTGATTTATTATTACTATAAGGCCACAGGGTAAGATGCAGTTGGCTGGACCATTGTTATGGAGTTCTCTGAAGCTGCTTTCTTAGAGTAAACAAGCTCTCTTTACCTCTTACCATCATCTGCAATATTTGCCAAAATGGTATAGGCAGGTGAACAAATCTGATTACCCGATACATAATGTTTGGAAGGTGACTTGATGTTAAAGGATTTGGCGTGTGACCTTACTTTTTAAAATAGCAGGTTTTGGTGTAGAATGTTGTTGAGGTTCGGCGCATGTCCAAGACGCTTTGGGGTTACTTATGTGTAAATGGGGGTGGAGTGTACTAGACAGTGTAGCATGAGTATGTGGTTCCATATGTTGACTTCCTGTCCCTTGCATTTGTAGATTGCATGTATTGGTAGTTCTGGTGGATACTTCTACTTCCAGATTCTTCACTTTAAGAATATCCCCAGGTGCCAGGCTGGATTTGGAAGATTTTTCAGCTTAGAAATCACACGGGTCAATCAGTGATGTCGAACAGATCTGTGTCTTCTCTGCTCTGCCCCAGAAGTAACAGTCTCTCACCCAGTCCCTTACTGAGGAGCCGATGCTGCAGCTGATCCTGATGCACCCAAAGTTTATGGGTCCATTGGCAAAGCTACAACAAATTGAAGTGTTTAAAGAGGCCATTCTTTGCGTTTGCAGCACCTTAATAGCTCCCTCTGGTGTTCCGTTTACCCCCCTGGATCAGCAGAGTTCTCCAGCTGGATTACAGCTGGCGGGTCTACCCTCGACGCGGACTGTGCCTCACGAACCTGCTTCAGTCAGTTTGAACTCCAGTCCTGATTCCACAGCTGCTCCATGATCTGAACCAGACTTGCCACGTTGACCCTAGCACCAATGCTGTAGGAGAATGTTGAACCCATAGGTCTGTCCAGCTAAGCCAAATCTGTGTATAACTCCACCACGCATGACTTCATTTCCTACGTGCCTTTGCTCCCTTCAGTCTGACTCTGACAAGACACTGCCTTTACCAAGAGGTTGTCTTCCGGTATTCCAACAACTCTTTGGATTGGAGTCTGACCAGAGTTGACCAGTTGTTTTTGATAGTGATGAATTTTCCCTATAATGTGACAATAACAAGTTTATATGGAACTACAAGAGACCAGTTGGGATGATAAGTGGTTAGTTCTATGGCACCCTTTCCATGTCCTTCGACAGAAGAGCCTGCTACCTTCGCCGTGCTGATCAGAAGGGCACCTGAAGTCCTAAATTTACTACTGCCTTTAGTCAAAGTGAAGACTAACATCCTTACCGAGGTTCTCCAGTCAGGACAATCCTCATCAGAACCTCCACTAGCATTTAACAATGCCCTAACTGACACTAATGGCCACTTGGTCCAAACCTTGCTCTTGTCCACCAGAGAACAGGAAGTGTCACTGGGATCTGGCCTACAAAGATGTGCCATTGCCTTTCTCATGCAGCATCCTACTCTGAAGAGAACAGGTCTCCACCAGCAGAGTTAACCCCTTTTCCTTCTCCGTGACCCTGTCAGACAGGGAGTTGAAGAGAATGGAGGTGTTTGGTAAGAGGATGTTTTCATTTGCTTGCCTCGCCCTTAGGTCAACGCCAGCTGCTTGCTGGGATGATGTTGCCACGCATTATGGGAGCCAGTTGCTGACATTTTACCTGCAGTGCCAGAGGAATTCAGAGCTAGTATGGCATGGACCAGGATCCTGTCAAGTACCTCATCCGCTCAGGACTGGACATGGCAGATTTTTGACACTAGCATGAATGAGATACACTGACGTTTTGGGTGACATTCAGGTGTCACTCATGGAAATGCTATTCAACAGGTCTTGACACTGCTGAGACAGAAGGTGCTACCCTTGAGCACTTTAAAGAAATAAGAGCAGCTGTTCACTCCTGTGGTCTTTCTGCACTCGCAAGGCAGTATCCACAGCATTTTGGACTTGCAGCATTGCACGGGGTTTCACCTTCAGGCAATGTCCAGGCCCACCACCTCAACAAGTGGTATGCCATTCCTTTCTGTATAGGAAA
Organism: Pleurodeles waltl; assembly: GCF_031143425.1. Classification (NCBI taxonomy): domain Eukaryota; kingdom Metazoa; phylum Chordata; class Amphibia; order Caudata; family Salamandridae; genus Pleurodeles; species Pleurodeles waltl. Next base: position 408,352,105 of record NC_090443.1, on the reverse strand, counting down.
TGTAGCAAGCAGTGCTCAGGTCAATATGTGCAACACACTTTCCAGTTACCAGCCCCTATGGCAGCAGCCACTTTAGTTTACCTTTAGTCGCTTAACACAATAGTGAGGCAGTTTCACCCTTTTTGTACAGATGTGGCAAGCAATAAAATCCAAAGGGGCTATGACCTGCTATTCCTTTCTGTTCCAATGCCTATTCCAGATTACATGAGTGACTTTCAGAGTACCATTTGTCCATTATCCTTCAGCAACACAAGGCTCTTGTGGACAAAGGCGCCATGGAGAGGGTCCTGTCCTCAGAAATTAGAAATGGATGTTACTCCCACTATTTCCTAGAGTCAGAAAAGGTTGGAGGGCTTTGCCCTGGTTTAAATCTTCCACTGCTCAACTTCTTCCTATAGAAGAAAACATTCAGGATGCTCACATTGGCCCAAGTTCTCTCAGATTCAGCAGTGGCATCTGATGTCTCAGTGGGCCCCGCACCAATGGAAGCTATCAGACTATTCAGATTTCATAGGATATTGCAAAAGTTCTACACTAGTGGCTGCTCAACTGCAATTTGACCAGTGGCAGACTTCTTTCCTTGCCCCAAAGGGCTTATATACTGGTCACTTCAGGGTGGGTAGGTCGTCTGGAAGAGCTGCTGATTAAAGGACGCTCGTCTCAAGCAGAGATCTGCCTTCTCATCCACCAGAACCAGCTACACTTACAGGCTATTAACTTGATGTTGAAAGCTTTCCTGTCAACCATCAAAGGAATCTAGTTCATGTCCTCCCAGACAATCCCACTGCTATGTGGTACTGCAGCAAGTGGAGTGGGGCTCTGCCTCCTTTGAGCAGAGACTAAAGCTTTCATTAGTTCCCTATATATGCATCCTGCCATTACCTTGCGCTTCCAACCCCAAAAAGTAATAAACTGTCCTTGCTGAAGCAGTGGACCGACTTGGACTGATCGTATTGCTTATCAAATGTACCTGATATAGTGCTATCTCGTGTGCAAATAATGTAGTTTCTTTTTACGGTTCTGCAACCTCAGATTGCAAGCAATCTTAAAAGCCTATCTCTGGCTTCCTAAAGCACTGCATGAAAAACTGACCTTGACTTAACAAACTCGATTGTAGATGCTCCCTTTTTTTTTTTTTTTCTTCTTCTTTCCAATGACCCTCTCCATTTCCATATTCTGAGTTGGCTTTACCTAGTGCGAGGAGGCATGCAAAGTCACAGGCATGTTTCCAATAATCACTATTATTGCATGTCTGCAAATTGTCCGCACTCAATACTTAAACTCTTCTAGTTTAAAAATGAATCCCACCAATCATCTGCATGAGCTCGCATAACCTCCAGTACTGATCACATCTAACTTCCCTTAATTTAAACTGAGGCAAGGGAACCTGAGTAAATCCATGGAATGGTGTCCTTGCAAGCACAAAACTAATTGCTGTAACCAATAACCACTGGACTAAGCAGTAACCCTGGATTTGGAGCAGTGTGCTTACTGGTGTAATACATCTTGTCAGGGGTTGTACATGCTAAATAAATGGAAATGCACCGCTGAGACAGTTACCAAGACCAGCATTCCTGAGTAGTACCAGATGTGAATGCCAGTATTGGTTAAAGAAAAATAAGTAGTGAAATCAGTGCAGCAAGCAAAATGCAAAGGATGTGTACCATTTAGTTTTGTTACAAGCATTATTCCTATAGTGCCTAGAAAACCCTGGATGAACACATGTTTTTCAGATGTTATGATTCCCTCGTCATCTGGAGCACATTTTCTCACATGAATCGTCCCAAAGATTGGCTATTGTGAATTGAATCTGCATTCTGTCCATTGTGTCTATCCACAAGTCACCCGCTTCTCCCAGCTGCAAGAAGGATACCTTGCCAGCTGTAGACAGCATGGTGAACTGGAGTGAGTGGGGTTTGAGAGGGTTTCCTTTTTTTTGCTCCTATATTTTAGGGTTCCTGGGTTGCAAAGTGTCATTGGTTCAGTGGTGAGGTGCTGCACTGGGCTAGAGTGACTGTCCAAAAGGTGTGAGGTCCTGCGAGGTACATTTTGCATTGGGGGTGGGTGCTAAGCCAAAAAGTGGGAAGAGAATGGAGCTGGTTTCAACTGGGCAAATTCAGCTCATCCGAGGAAAGGAGGTTCTATGGCTTTGAGTTACAAATGGAACAAAATCCTTTACATATATCGAAGTAAATGCCTGCCATTAGTGCAGCGCTTCTCTGAGAAATGTCATTAGTATTTCAAAGCAGCTATTTTTTTTACAGCACAATGTAGAAAGAAAACACAATATAAAATGAAGAGGGACATCATTAAGTGCATAAGTGGGCAGCCCGGTTAATCAACAGAGGAAGGGTGGTCGGTTGGAAATGCTTACGGAGTTATCAAGGCCTACTGCTTAGCTGTCTTTCTCTGACTTCAATCAAGCAGTCTCCCGAACTGCGCTGAATTGCAGTCATATATGCCTTACAATTTTGTGCTTTCTGTTCCTTTTTCTCATCAGGTCAGGCAGTTGTAGTCTGACAGTTTTACACATGTTTTGCTTTTCACTAATGACCGAGCAGACAAAAATCTCTGGAATGCACTTCTTAGTCCAAAGAAGACGTTTATTATTTCACTACACGAGGTTCCTAAAAGGAGATTAGCATGTTGAAAGCACACGATTGGAAAATAGTCACAACAATGAAATGAAAACATGCACAGCTGATTCTCCACTGCAATATACACAACAAATATATGTATCTATATTGTAAGGCAAAGCAAATAATGAATAAAAAATGCATCACCGTAGGGCCTGTCGGGTGCTTCATCTTTCTCATGCCAGCAAGCAGATGACCCCGTTCGGCTGCGAATGAGAGATATCTCTACCCTCACGGCAAATCTATATCAGGCATCTGACATCTGAATCCTGATTGAGGCCACTGAATCTCTCTGTCCACTGGGTCTGTTTTATATCTTAAAAAAACAAAGGAGCTTTCTGAAAAAAAAATTTTTTTTGCGAATCAAACATGCTGGCTAGTTTTAGGTATGCTTTGAAAATAACATGTTGGGGTTTGGCCACAATCCCAAGATGTCAAGTCAAAGCAAGACTGTTCCCAGCCGTCTGAGTACATCCTCATCAACCTAGTGTCCTAGGATAGCAAGTTGGTATAGAATTAGGTAGAAACATCATGAGTCCTAATCATGCAAAGGTACACAGTCCACCTGTAATGTTTGCTGGAATATAAATAAAAGTGAGGTTCCCATACAAGAATAGACAACCAACCGGCAACTTAAACATGCTTAATGAGACTGGCAGCAGTCATCAGATGATAACAAGCCATGTATTAGTTCGAGGAAAAATGTAATCAAACAGGTTGACAGAACATCTGTGGTACTCTTCATTGTTCCCATGCAGAACTTTGATCTGTGAACTACAATTAGCGCTAAATGGATCCATAGGTTTTGTACTTTTAAAGCAGCAGGAGGGTTGCACAATGGTTGATCAATCAAGTTCAAGCTGGGGGTGCTGTCCCTCTCCTCACCCCCACACACAAACGCCTGAAGGGAGACCGCACACTCCTGGTCAGTGGCAAGTCGTCGTATGATCTGTAAAAGAAACCAGTATGATTTTTCTTGCAAATAACATTTGTCATCTGAAATGTGCTCCCATTTTTCCTTTCCTTGTTTTAGAATCAGCAGGAAATGATAGAGGCCCTTGGCTATAATTTCTGCAGGTTCTGGAGGGACATTTGGGGATTCAACCCACACCTTAGCACTGGGGTTTTTATCAGCTGAACCACAACATCCCTTTCCTTGCACTGTTAGAAGTGCTGGGGCAATCCCCTTCCCCACCAGTCCTCTATACACCTAACTTATGACAAGTTGGACAATTCTGTCTCCAATCTGTATGAATAAATCAGCTTCTCTGCTATTTAACAGAATAGCTTTGATTTTCTCTCTCTCCTGGTAACTTTCCTCTCCCCAATTGGCCTTTGACTTTGTGGGACAGATCTCTGTTGTGTATGCTGACATTGCAAAACCACAGTTTTTATCAAATCTAGAGGAATGTGCATCCCTCTAATCTCTGCCCACCTGTAAGTGTTTTTTTTCTCCCAGGTGTCCACATTTCTGAGGCGCCCGCTTAGCCATCCCCACCAAGCCAGAATTCTGGGTTGCCACTTCTGCCTCTGAAAATTTTGGCTTTGTCGTCTGCAAGGGAATTGAACCAGCGTTCTAGTGAGTCAATGGGACAATGAACATCTATGACTTTACTCTGTTCTAACATTTCCCAAATTTCCTGCCTCAACTCTTTGCCCCACACCTCCTTTGAGTAGAATAAAACCGTTATGTGCATGCCATGTGGGAAGCCAAGTGGCTAAACCCATTGGCAGTGGACCAAGAATCGGTGTAAATGTGACCAGTCCCAGGCAGCTCTTGCTTTAGAGCCTGATACACAGCGACAACTCTGCATATCGGCTACTTTTTCCTTCTCCTGTGGTGGTCAACAACGTTTTAGTAACTGGATTGTATGACACTGCTTTCCAATGTCTTTTGGTACCCAAATATTTGAATGAACCATTAGGTAACCAAACATGCTTCCTATCCTCAAGGGACAAGGATTCAAATGGTGCACCCCATTTCACTGGTGACTCTTATCTGTGGTACCTCCTTCACCCTCTTCTCATCCTGAACAGGGGCTTGTGACACCTGTTCATGTAGGGCTGCAGTGCCTGCCTGTCCTACTTGAGCCCTGTTTTGTATGTACCATTTCCAGTGTTTGATACTAGCCTCTTGTGCATGCCCTATACAGTGAGATTTAGGTGAACTCATCACCCACTGCATGATTGGCATTTCAGGTCTCAGAATTACATTATGGCCTAGTGTTATTTGCTCAGTATCCACTAGAGCTCAAATAACCGGCCAAAAGCTGTTTTTCAAAAGGAGTATAAAGCTCCCCAAAGTCAGGTAGTTTTCTAGTCCAGAGCCCCAGGGGCACCCTCGTCCTCCCTTGTTTTTGCTAAATACTCCAATTTGCATATTGTCGCTGAACATTTACATGTAACTCGGTTTCTCCCTCTTGCACTGGCCCCAAGTCTAAAGCCTGTTGAATTATTTTATTTGCCAATTCGAAAGCATACTGCTGCCCTTTACCCCATTCAAACTCCTGTTTTTTTTTCTGGTTACTTTGTACCAAAGGGTTCAGATTTTACTCCGATGAGGGTCCTGCTGTTTCCAAAAATCAAACAATCCCATGAAACTCTGTGTCTCTTGCTTTGTGCGAGGAGTAGCAAACTCCAAAATCTTTTGTTTTACCTGTAACAATATCTCTGGACTCTTCTGGTTGTGGGGGGATATAGGGCTTGTAGGTTCATCAAGAACCCTAGGTACCCAGAGCCAATAAATGAGCTGCACCTTGCAATGGGTTTTCGTCCTATACCAGGTATATAGCAATTCATCTGCTGAAATATAAAGGGTGAAAAATGGGTATCAAGAAAACCTTTGTATTTCCAAAATGGGCACAAGATAAGGTGTTGAGAAGCAGTGGTTATTTGCACATCTCTGAATTCCGGGGTGCCCATACTAGCATGTGAATTACAGGGCATTTCTCAATTAGACGTCTTTTTTTTTTTTTTTTAAACACACACACACACACTTACATTTGGAAGGAAAAAATGTAGAGAAAGACAAGGTACAATAACACTTGTTTTGCTATTCTGTCCCTTCCCCCCTCTTCCCCCCCCCCCCCCAAAGTCTAAATCAGGCATCTGATGTGTGAATCCTGACTGAAGCCACTGACTCTCGCATGGTCTGTTTTATATCTTAAAAAAACAAAGGAGCGTTCTGGAAAAAACCCTCCTTTTGCGATTCAAACATGCTGGCTAGTTTAGGTATGCTTTGAAAATAACATGTTTTGGGTTTGGCCACAATCCCAAAATGTCAAAGCAAGGCCGTTCCGTGCCATCTGAATGCATCGTTATCAACCAAAGCCCTTGGTAAGTAAAAGCATGAAAACAAGACAGAATGTACAGTTTACAATGGGGAAAATCACTGGCAGTATTTAACATGGCAGTGTTGAATGCTACGATAAAGTCAATAGGCAGAATGAATCTAAGGCTACACTAATGTGACGGTGGGCAGCTAAGCCAAATGCAAAGTGGTGTAACACGAAGTCAGTGGTCAAAACACACATTTCAGTACAACATGTAACTCCCAGACCACTCCTGTTTGTTGCATGGAAGCTTGGCACTTTAGGGCCATAAGCCTAATGAATGTGCATATGCAACTAGGAATCCAGCAGAAGACCAATCCCCCTACCAACAGTTGATCAATTCTTTTAAACTCTTTAGTCCGGCCAGTTATAATTTTCAGGAATCTTCCAGCATCAAGAGTGTGATGTGCTCTTTCTGTAACATCCTTCCCCCTTTTTTTTTTTTGTTGAAAAAGAATGTTCTGAGCCTCAGGGTCATTTAAGTGAAATTTTCATGGTAGATATGAGGAGAATTGTGGATTTGTTGGCTTGATCTTGAAATTGCATATATGATTCCTTAATAGTAAGGGCCTGTATTTCATGTGATCTATTGGACTGACTCCCAGATATTCTGTGCTTCCATTAATAATAGTCAAAAATGCGTGCCTCCGTGTATTTTTAATATATTTATTTATTTGCATTTTCTAAAGACACAAAGGATATATTATGGCATATGTTTCAAGTCTTTGTATAGTAGCTTTAATAGCGGGTATAATTCAGTATCGGAGCTTAAGGTGCTCCATAATGGCCAGGTCCATATCTTCCAAGGCATTAAGCAGGCAAAAGGTTTCTTGTCACCCAAAAGTGATAATGCCAGCAAGGATCGTTGAAGCAGGCTTGGGCTACTTAAAAACACTGGGCTCTCCATCTCAGCTAGAGGTGAATGGGGGGGAGGGGTATCAGTGAGCCCAGCATAATGCTTTGTCATAATCCTTGTTTATTCCAGTTTATCTGCTATTTCTTTTTGGATGCAGGTTGCAGAAGTGCGATGTCAGTGCATTTATTCTGGGGAGGGAGGAGGGAGAGTGGAATGGAGGTTGCTATTCTGAGGCAAGATACTTCTATCAAGGCCCCCCTACCAGGAGCTCCCAAACTCAAATTATTTGCGGACAATAAGCTATTGTCTTGCTGCAGAGCCCCAGAACATTGTGCGGGCTTACAGGCAAATCAGGCTTTTTCTGACCTGGGAGGATGTAGGGTCAACCATACCAAGTCCGAGGCACTTTTGTTAAATAGCAGCGAGTCAGTATTGCCTTTGGAGATGCAGGGTAATTTTGGGGCTTTTCACCCTACTAGGTGCCTGGGTGTATATGTTTCTCACTATTTGGCAGGTATCTATTCACTAAATTATCGGTCCCCTCCTTGAGAAAGCCCAAGCTACTCTAAACAATTGGCAAATAATTCCATTGACCGTGATTGGTCGTATCTCACTGGTCAAAATGATGATACTCCCAATGTTTCTTTTTATCTTCACTAATGTAATTATCAAAGTTTCCCTTTTTTTTTTTAAGGACATCAGTCAGATGCTCCTTCAGTTTATATGGGCTAATAAATAACCTTAGCGCAAGCTTGAAACACTTGAGTTAACTGTCAAAGATGGTGGCCTAGCTTTACCACATTTCAAGAACTATTACGAGGCTGCATATCTGGAGTGGGCCATTACTGCTACTACTCCCGGGAAATCCGACAACAACTTTTATCTTAAGCAGATGCTGTTTGAGGCTAATTTCTAGGTTTCCCATTTCTTCAAAATTCCACGGCTTCCGGAGGGGTACTAGGTACAAATTCCCCTACTTTGTATGGTCCATAGGTGTTTAACTTCAACGGGCGTATCATTATTCTCGATTTCATGTTTTAATTTCACTGTGTGAACCAGAGGCATTGGGCCTCCGGATGCCTCTAAAAACTAAAGCGGAGTGGGAGAATTTGGGGTTTTCCAAGTTTGATGATTTTATGCTGGCTGGGAATGTTAAGACCTAGGAGCTACTTAAGGCTAGTAATCTAGCTATTCCCGAATCCTTAATTTTTTCCTATCTGCAAATTTGCCATTTTATCCATTCAATGCTCTAATCATCCCATAATTCAACGAGACACTCGCTTCCACAATCTCCCAAGCCCTCTTTGTATGGGGTCAGCTAGAAATGTGGAACTGGTATCGTATCCTCCAGCAAGAGCTTCAGGGCCAAAAATCATCCCTTTGGCTTCTAGCAGGATCAAGGCCGCACCTGGTGTAGGGTTGACTTTTACTGCTGGAAGCAGTATAAAACACACTCCTATAAAGCACTAAGGGGTGATATATATATATATATATATATATATATATATATATATATATATATATATATATAAAAAAAATTTTATTTTATTTTTATGGCTTAATGAAAATGGATGCTCTACTATACATCCCTCTTCTGTTAAAAAAAAAATGTTTCTCTCGCTTTCACAGGAATATTTTAGATGTCATCAGAGTGTGGGATACTGGTTGCATGTCTGTTTCATTTGTCCAGTTTTAGCTGGGTTTTAGGATAAGGTGTTCCAGTGGCTTAATAAGTGGCTCCAGGTGCTCCTAGTTCTGGACCCTTTGGGGGGCCATGTTAGGATTTCATAGTTGTCCAGGTCTGTTCATACTATCTAAGTAGTTCTTCTTTGTTTAATTGCAAGGTAATTGATCTTACGATAATGGACCACAAAACCTCTGTCATTTGCATGCTGGGAGCTCAAAATGAAATCAGTTCAGTTTAAGGAGCAACTTTATGCCAAACAAATTGGTGTGATTCAGAAGCATCAAGACATTTGGGGGAAAGCTGAAATATCTGTAGGGACAAGAAAGGTCTAAAGGGGTTCCACGATATGCTTAGCAGAACAAAGGAATACGCTGATCGTAAACATTTATTATGAATTATAAAATGAAATTTGGTATGTATTTAGTACAGATTGCATATGTTGGAATGCTCGTAATTGATTTTCTATTTTTCTGGTGAATAATGTTTTTATGCACTTCAGTGTGTTATTTGTCCACCTGCATATATACTAAATACAAATTTGAAAAGAATTGTTTTCTGTAGTATATAGGATGGCTCCCAGAATTTTGATCATTCTACATGATTGGAGTTTAAATTTGACCCCCTGGAGGGGTAGCGCTTATGTTTTGCAAAGCCACAGATAAACCTTTGTAGGATTTCTGTCTGTTTGACAAGAAGGAGCTTTACCTAGCCAGTTGTTGTTATGGTGACTTTTCCTTCTCAGATACGTGGCCACTTGTGGCAGATGTTTTTTCTAAAAATAACGGGAGGCGTTGAGGCCAAATGGGAGAGCTTTGAGCTAACAATGATGGCCTGCTACTTTAAATCATTAATATTTACAATGGTTTGAATATATGGGGGTCATGGAAATAAGCATCTTGGAGATCCAATGGTTTCATGTAGTCTCTGTGATGCTGAAGGATGTTGTGACCATGGTGAAGAAAAAGGATAACTGGGATAACATTTTGTTGTAGCTAATTGATTATAATGAATTGTACAGGTATAACAATATTTTCCTTGTGTCATCTTATAGATAATATTATACAGTTGTTACTAAGAACATTTATTGTACCATAATTCTGGCAAGATGATAAAGAATTCTTGTGAAATAAAAGGGAAAGGATGATGGAAATGAATGGAAAATAGGAGGGAGAAGAAGCCAGGTAAAGAAATGGTTTAGCATATCCTTAGTACTTGGAGTTTTGTGCAAAGCTATTGTAAAGAATATTGGGTTATTTCATTTGGAAAACTACTACTTCCAGGAACCATCCCAACCCTTGTTAGGGTGAATCCCCAGTCACTAAATCAACCTGAGCTCAACCCCCTGGTAGCTATGTCACAGAGGAGACCGGTTTAACTTGGAGGCAATGTTTAATGTTATTACTGTTTTGCGTCTGCTTAAATGAAGTAAAAATAACTTTTTTGTGATCAAGCTTCTCCTTGTAGACCCATTCTAGAAAAAGGCAATGTATATATCCCAGTGGATAAAATGAACAAACCCGAAATTGCTCAGCAGAAGATTACTGTTCTACTCTGCACTTAATTTATATATCTTGTTAAATCTACTCAAGAATCAATGTACTGCAAAAGAAAAGCACACTTTGAAAATGCATGTTTTTGATTTCCGTACAGTGCACTTTACATTAAAATTTGACTTATTTGAACGGACATTGCTGCTTAACATATTTGCCCAAGAAGCACTAATCTCTTAAAACCATAACACATACCCACATTCTCCTCAAACAATGTACATTAAACTGATGATGCTCAATTCTTTCTACTAAAGTCAATTGATAAATTTAATTAATATAAAATACTAAATGAGTGACATGCGTAATATGGGCTTATATTGCCATCCTTGGGTTCAGGTGACCTAAACCAATCTGCCTTAAACTTTGTGGTTTATAGGTTTCTCCAGGATCTCTCCCCCCCCCCCCCCCCCCCCCCCCCCCCCCCATGGCGACATAGATCCAAATTACATCTTACTTTGTATGTATTTAGGTGGGGAGTGCCTCTTTATGTATGGTTGTTATTTACCTCTGGAAGTGCATTTTTTTTTTGTTTTCTTAATAACTTTGGTGCTATTTAAATCTGCATAAAACATTTCCATAAAAATATATATATATATCCATTTTGAGTTCCTCAGTGACGGGCTTTTTGCAGAGCCATCAAACTGGCAGGAAAACCAGGGTGAGATGTCACAAAGGTGACTCTTTCAATTTTACCACCTATACGATTCTTCTCTATACAAAGTGTGAACTGAATTACACAAAATTTAGCATGTAGGTAGAACTTTACTGACCAAAATGCCTTTGCATTTGATATGATGTAAATATTTTTAGTAGCTTTTGAGAAATTGGCATTTTAAAAGTATTCTGTTCTGGGCTTTGAGGCTACATTTTAGAGATATGGCTGTTAAACTACAGATCATCTGGATTTGCCAATCAAATAAAAAGCGCTCCACTGAGGGAGGAAGCATTTTTCTCTTGTCCATTGATCATTTGTGAATCTTCTGCACTCTGATTGGTTGGATGTCACAGAAGTTAATGTGGCGGCTGCTATTACCCAGCACTGTAAGGAATAAGGGGGTCAGGGTAAGCTTACGCTAACTCCTCAGACTGATGTTATTGTGAGGAGAGAGGTGCAGAGCCCCCTTGGCATTAAAATTAATACGAAAAATATTTTTTTATTCTGTGAGCCACAAACCTATGCGGATTCATGAATTCTAGACCCCCCTCACCATCCGATAAATCTACCCAGGATTTCAAGGTTCAAAAATACTGCAAAAAGCAGAATGTTTAAATGAATATGGGGTCTCTACAGTTGCGCTTAGTAACTCCTTCTGTGCTTGGCCTTTGGCAATGTACAGCAGTATTTGGTGAGAGGGCCTGGCAATAGGCTAGACCTTATGGCCAGTTCCTGTTATTCATGGGCCGTACCCTGTGAGGGTTGGCTGTCCATGGTGGGTTGTGCCCTGGGTCTTGGCCATAGGCCATGGCTTACCACCACTCTTATGGCTAGAGGCTGTTTGCTGCAGTGGTTGAGCACTTGTGGCATGTTGACATAGGGCCTCATCTTGGCCTAGGCCCTACTCCCAACCCATCCTGCACATGGCCCATAGATGTGTACAGTGAGGTTTTGGTGCATGCAGCTGGTTGGAGGCCCTGCCTGCAGTAGGTTGGATGTAGGCCGGTCAAATAGGGGCCCTGAGAATTAGGGGCCCAATGAAGAGTCTGTCAAGTCAAACTGCCTTGTTCTGTGTAAATTGCAGCGTTTAACTGGTACTTAAACATCAGGTGCTTTATAGTAAGTGGATTGAGAAACCAATATGATTAACTTTAATCTTTTTTTTTTTTTTTTAAATATAAACCATCTCAGTTTGTAAAAACCTTGTGGGGTTACACTTTCCAATTTGACTCCAGGTTCTCCTGTAATTGAAACCTCCATCTTGGTTGAGAGAAGCTCACAGAAATCTCTGTCAGCAGCCGCAAACAACCAGTTACAGAAGTTCTTTTGAGCAAGAAACGTCTCCCCACTTAGTAGCATGATCTTATGGTATGCGTATGTTATTGCCTCAGCACCAAAACACCTAATGAACTTGGCCAAAGGAGCTACATACATATTAAGCAAGGTAAGACTCGGGAGCCCTGAAGGACTCCCCAGTTAAGTTTACAAATTAAGTAAAAGAGCCATAACTGATTGAAGGTGCTATTTGGAACATCCACATTCCAAATGTAGTCTTTGCTCTTTACGCTTTGTGAAGATTGAGTAGAGTTAGTCAGCTTATCAGTAACTCAGCAAACAATTGTGTACTACCTAAGGAAAACAAAAGCTGAAACATTGTAGAGGAAATATATTTTTGTTTTTTGGGTGTCCATCTGCTTGAGTCACTTTTTTCATGGATATTAATTTTCGTTCTGACTCGTATCCTTTGGGGTCCAGATTTTTGCTCTGCCTGGCTGTTTTCTTTTTGGCTTTCATTTTTATATATAGACTATATGCAGCTGTACACAGTTTATTATCCTTTATTAACCAGTTATGCACAGTTCCTGTAGTGGAGTATTGCTGAAAAAGCAGCAGAAACACCTCTGAATATGGACAGTCACTCGGACTGTCACTAGGCCGACACCTTCTAATGCCGGGGAATTTAAGGACCCCGGAGGTGGTGATTTTATACCATAGGCTCTTAATTCAAAATAAATAGTAATGCTTCCTGCAGGCAAAACAGCTGATCAGATGTCTTAAGTTCAGCACGGCTGGTGTTTAATGTGAAAGGCAAAGTCCCCCACCCCCACTTGCATATCAATCAATGAACAATGGTGATTTCGGAAACTGTAATCTACAGCAGTAGCTGTCCGGACTTTGCATTTCTTTCCAAGACTACATGCATCTTTCTCCTAACATTTTGTTCTCTCTTTCAGTTCCTGTGTAGCGATCATCTCACCCGGGTCTTGGCTTTACTGACGGAGCTGGCCATCAATCAAATACAGTATTAACCACTGGGATGTTGCAACACCAGCATTTTCTTTGAGAGGCGCAAGTGAAGTTTAGCTTCTCAGTGACGCACCCTTCTGTCATCGCTTATTAGTCCATAACTGGCACTTTGAGCTGTGGATACCAGGCTAAAATGCAAGAATATAACCGAATTCTTGTGGTTGATCACATATCTCAGCCATTTCAGAGGTTCAAGATACTTCATCTTGGAGTCTGTTCGCAAATTTGCTTTTTATACTGCTGCATAACGTGCATGGCTGCCCAATCCGCTGTTTGAATTAACGAAACATCATAGGTGGCGTTACCTTCAACTTCCAAATGCACTGTGCACAGAATGTTTCTCTGTGTGAACGAAGTTTCGATCTGCTCATCAGCTGGAATCTGGTATTCATTGCAATTTGTCACTCTCAGTCCTCTGTACCATGAAGATCTGCAAAGGACAGAGTCTTGAGCTGTTTTGAACTAAAAAAAAGTTGCTGTGTTCGAGCCTATCACCGTGGAGGCCTGGTGAATTTTGCCTTGTTTAGTAACTTAAGCTTCACGTGGATCACCAGTATGTAGACAGTATCTTAAATTATGTTTTTAGGTTACAGAAGGAAATTCCACACAGTGGTACAAAACGTCTGCAACAAATGAAAGATGAGACTTTTTTTGGACATCTTTTCTGTAAATTTCTGAAATATTGTATTGCTTTAAAATGAGGCACTTTAAATTGTTTTACCTGTAAATAAAACGTGTTTGTATGTTTAGCGCTGTTAGCTTTTAATTATCAAAATTTGACAAATATCTCTCTTTTTTTGAGTGGACCAAGAGTATGAAATTAAAGAATGATCTGGTTAGAAAGCTCACTGATCCAAGTGGATACATTTGAGTCTACGGTAAATGTGAATACTTGTGCGCGAGCGCTGACCATGCTTTAAAATGGATTGGGACCACTTTAAGAATGGGTCCACAGACTAGGCAGCCTCATGTTTTAATAGAGAAGGCCGATTTTGAACAAGATTAGTGAGTGACTTGTAAGGAAGGAAATGAGGCTGTGTACGTTTGATGTGAGAACTAACATTGGTGATATAGAAATATATAATTGTGAAGAGGAGCAAAAACGACTGGGGTAAGGATAGAATGTTAGTATAAAGGCAAGAAAGATAGGATTAGCCAGATATGGGGGTAATGATGAAACTGGGCTTAAGATTTTATGAATCGAAGTTGGTTGAGGCAAGTGGATTGTGCAGACTGAAAGCTGAGGCGTGCAATTGAGGACTTTGAACGGGGAGTTATAAATCGTGCAAACTAAGTTCAGTGAAAATGCTTCTGAGCAAATTCATTGTGCATGCATTATCTGTGGACTTGATATAATCTTTAATCGGCCAGTGTGCGCTCTTGTATCCCCCACTAGACCATTTTAGAGCCCAAACCAACTGATGCCATAACTATATGTTGTGAATAAAAGGAGGCTTGTTAGTTTGCTGCTTTGCTCTAATGGTGTCCCAAAGGGCAAAATATTGTTAATAGATTGGTGCCTGCAGCAGAACGTTTCTACCCCCGGAAAAAAATGGGTGCCCTTTACTGGGAATCGTGGCAAAAATCATGGTGTATTAAAAAAAAAAAAAAAAAAAAAGATTCTACTTCTGTTTTGGCTGTTTTTTGGGGGACGAACTGAGTCAGAGTTTGGTTGATAATGTTTACACAACATTTTCTAATGGATGCTTGGCCTCATTGATAACTTTTGAGACTTTCTTCGGGTGTCTAACTGGATCTGGGTGTTTTTTCTGCAGTAGTCAGTCACTCACAAAAGGTGGTGCTAAAAAAAAAGGTCATGAGCTGGGACATGAGGACACGAAGTGATGTCAACACAGTATATAAGGGATTAGTGGTACCATTGACATTTGTTCCTGTATTTTATTTTTCTGTAGACAAGGGACTCTGAGCCAGTGGCTCAGGGTTTGATTTTTTTTTTTTTTTTGTGTGTGTGTGTTTTCTCTCCTTTTTAACATGAAATCTTAAATATGTTTCTTCCTACTTTTTCAGGCTTCAAGCCATATCTGAAACCGAGGTCGGTCACAGATTGATTTCCTCCCCCCCCCTCCTCTCCATGGCCTACATATGATACTTGAGAAGATACATGACACCATGTTGTGATTTGTAAGCCTTCATATTCCCACCTAAAGCAATAAGGCAACGTCTTGTTTGTTGTGGGGATTCATCCTCATTGTACGCCCTTTGCCAAGTCTGCATCCTGCACCACCACCTTCACCAATGTAACTCACCTTAACTGTCCTCTACACGCAACACCATTACCACATAGGCCCCCCACCTTTTTCTTCTTTCTCCTCAATTTTTTTTGCTTTGCTGCAGTTACTCCCACAGATCTACACAGCCACCAACCACATTGACAGCAGGAGCAGGCATTGTTGGCTAATGACTATCCATTCCATTTTGTTCCCCTTTATTGCAGTTGCTTCAGTATCACAAGCTGGAAATCAAGGCGGGACCAGGAGCAGAGCACATTGCTTACCTGAGCCCACCCTCCCCCCCCCACACCACCTACCTGTTACCTTCTCTATATCCTTGGATGAGGCCACCGGCTTACCATATGCCCCTTTGCCTACCTCACCACCTATAGTTATCCCCTCCCGACTGCTGCTCCTAGCACTGCCATGTTTCCACACCACCTGCATATTCACCTCTCATCCAATTCCACTCTTACACCATCTTAGTACATATGTCACCACCATCTCCACGATCTACAGGTGTCACTTATGTTGACACTCCAACCCTAAATAAGGAGGGTTGATGGGCAGGAAAGGGATAACTTTGAAGTTTAACACTCCGTCAACACCATTCAGCAGAATGGCTTTTCCAGTTTTCAGTATTTGTAGATGTATTTAAATAGTATTGTTATAGAAATCAAAAAGTCAATAGAGTCAAGGGTATTGGCATAAAACCAAAATAGTAATAATATTGCAAAATGCCAGGAACTTAAGTCGCTGCAGCATATTTGATAAATAATCAAATTAGTCATAAATAGGCCTAAATACAGAAATGACCACAAGCATCTAGTCCTCTTTAACCCCTCCTGTGCTGTGGACGTAATGGTAATGTCCAATGGCATAGTGCTCATGTGCAAAGGACATAACCATTATGTCCTCGGCACTGAGCTCAGAGGGAGCGCTAGCAAAAAGGTAGGGATGGAAGGGGAAGCCCGTTCCCTTCCACCCCTGACCCCCGTGACATCTGATAACGACAGCACGCATTCGCGTGCTGACCTCATCAGAGGCCACTTCCCCATTGTGCTGGAAGCTCAGCTTCCAGTGCGATCGGAAGAGAAATGCAAAGCATTTCTCTTCCGATCATGTGATGGGGGCCCGGAGAGGCTTCAAAGGGAAGGAAAGGAATTTCCTTCCCTTTGAAGTCTCTCAGAGCATTTAAAAAGCCGGATCATAAAGCAATCCGGCTTTTGAAATGCTCACAAGACACCAGGGATTTATTTAATAAGGGAAATTGGCATAAGGGGAGCGACCCCTTAAGCAAGGGTCGCTCCCTAGGGGGGAAATTATATTTAGGCCATTTCAGCCTATTTTTATGAGGCCAGTCTGCCCCCAAGGGGGGCAGAAACCAACAGGGAGGTATTTAAAAAGAAAGAATTTATGGAAGGGGAGCGACCCCTTAGGCAAGGGTCGCTCCCCTGGGGGGGGGGGGCAAATTTAATTTTGGCCCTTTCTGGGGGGGCAGATCGGCGTATTTCTATTAGGCCGATCTGCCCCCGGGGGGGGGGGGGGGGGGAGGGGTGAAACCACTTAAGCACCAGGGATTGGTGTGTGTGTTTTCTTTAGGGGGGCAGCCCCTCGGGTAAAGGTTGCTTCCCCATGGGGACACATTACTGTTGGCCATATCTGCCCCCGGGGGGGACGGGTGCACTCTAAAACATCTTATCCCACAGCAAGCAATAAGACATTTGATGGTTTTGGTTTTACATTTGGGCCTTGAGAGCTTTGCTAACTCTCAAAATCGTCCCACCTGGAATAGTGAGGGCTGCACTTTATGGACTTTGGGACGCTGCCATGTAGAAAAATCCACAAGACCTAGACACACCTGAAAACAACATCTGGGTGATTCCAGGGTGGAGTGTTTCACATGCACCCCGCATTTTCATACCCAACATGCCCTGCAAACCTCAGACTTTGCTGGAAATCACACATTTTCCCCACGTTTTAGTGATGGAACCTTCCGGAATCTGCAGGAATCCACAAACTTCCTACCACCAAGCATTGTCTCATCTATACAGATAAAAATTCTGCTGCACTTCTCAGCCTAAAAATGTTTTTTTGCAAACTGCCCTTTTGGACCCCCCTTTGGTTCCCCTCAATATAGACATGTTTTTGGCTCTTCCCTTTCACAAGTACTTGGCCCACCTACACAAATGAGGTATCATTTTTACCGAGAGACTGAGGGGAACGTTGGGTGGCATGACATTTGTCCCAGTGCGGTGATCCCACACAGAAATGTGGGGTGAAATGTGAGGTGTTTTTTCTTTTTTTGGGGGGCTAAATGTGAGGTTTGCTGAGGATTCTGGGTAAGAAAACATTGGGGGATCCACACAAGTCACACCTCCCTGGACTCCCTCGGGTGTCTAGTTTTCAGAAATGTCTGGGTTTGGTAGGTTTCCCTAGATGGGTGCTGAGCCCAGGACCAAAAACTGTGATCACCTCCCCCCCCCCCCCCCCAAGCAAGCAAAAACAGGTAGTTTTGTATTAGATAATTTTGATGTGTCCAGATAGTGTTTTGGGGCATTTACTTTCACGGGCAGTAGGCCTAACCACAAAAGTGAGGTACCATTTTTATTGGGAGACTTGGGGGGAGGGGGGGAACGCGGGTGGAAAGAAATTTGTGGCTCCTCTCTGATTCCAGAATGGGTCACCGAAAGGAGAGGTAATTCTTTTTTTTTTTATTTGAGGTTTGCAAAGGATTCTGGGTAACAGAACCTGGTCAGAGCCCCACAAGTCACCCCAGCTTGATTTCCCCTCGGTGTCTAGGTTTCATAACTGCGCAGGTTTGCTAGGTTTCCCTAGGTGCCGGCTGAGCTAGAAGCCAAAATCCACAGCTAGGCACTTAGCAAAAACAGCTCTGTTTTCTTTGTGAGAATGTGATGTGTCCACGTTGTGTTTTGGGGCATTTCCCGTCGCAGGCGATAGGCCTACCCACGCAAGTGAGGTACTATTTGTATCGGGAGACTTGGGGGAACACAGAATAGCAAAAGAAGTGTTATTGCACCTCGTCTTTCTGTACATTTTTTCCAGTCAGTGTGTAAAAAAAAAAAAAAAAAAAAAAAAAAAATCTATTTGAGAAATGCCCTGTAATACACATGCTAGTATGGGCACCCCGGAATTCGGAGATGTGCAAATAACCACTGCTTCTCAACACCTTATCTTGTGGCCATTTTGGAAATACAAAGGTTTTCTAGATACCTATTTTTCACTTTTTATATTTCAGCAAATGAATTGCTGTATACCCGGTATAGAATGAAAACCCATTGCAAGGTGTGCAGCTCATTTATTGGCTCTAGGTACCTAGGGTTCTTGATGAACCTACAAGCCTTATATATCCCCCACAACCAGAAGAGTCCAGCTGACGTAACGGTATATTGCTTTCAAAAATCTGACATCGCAGGAAAACATTAGAGTAAAACGTGGAGAAAAATGGCTGATTTTTTTCACCTATTTCAATATTCTTTTATTTCAGCTGTTATTTTCTGTCGGAAACACTTGTAGGATCTACACATGACCCCTTGCTGAATTCAGAATTGTGACTACTTTTCAGAAATGTTTAGCTTTGGTTTCTCACCCATTTTGGTCACTAACTGGAAGGAGGCTGAAAGCACAAAAAATAGTAAAAATGGGGTATGTCCCAGTAAAATGTCAAAACTGTGTTGAAAAATTGGGTTTTCTAATTCAAGTCTGCCTGTTCCTGAAAGCTGGGAAGATGGTGGTCTTAACCACTGCAAACCCTTTGTTGAAGCCATTTTTTGAGAAAATACCACAAGCCGCCTTCTGCAGCCCTTCTTTTTCCCATTTTTTGTTTTTTGTTTTTTTTTTAAACTAAATTTTCAGTGTATTTTGGTTAACTTCTTGGTCTCCTGCAGGGGAACCCACAAGGTCTGGGTACCTCTAGGATGTTGGAAAAAAGTACACAAATTTGGCGTGGGTAGCTTATGTGAACAAAATGTTATGAGGGCCTAAGCGCGAACTGCCCCAAATAGCCAAAAAAGGCTTGGCACAGGAGGGGAAAAGGCCTGGCAGCGAAGGGGTTAAGCAACAAGCAGGAAAGTATGGTTCTTTCTCCAAAAGTATGTATGTTATGTTCTGGACGAAGAAAACTCACAAATTCATAGCATGATTTTACTTAGATAAGCATGCTAAAAGTGCTACTTGTGCAACCAATCATCTATTAAAATCAAAGCAACGCATACTTGTACATTGTTTTCATTGGCTGTGAATTACATTATTTGTTGCACAGAAGAAATTATGTTTTGTTAGTGCAAAAACACAGGCATGCTATTGCACATTCGGAACAACGGTGTTTTAAAGCATTGCAAGTTTACAACATAAGTACACCCATTTCTGAGAAAGTTAGATGTAAGTATTTCTTTTTTTCTATTTGCTCACAGAGTCAGAGTTTAAGCGAAATTTCAGTGATTTCTTGAGAGTGAGTGAAACATGAACGTGTGCAGCTAATGCACAACAAATAAACATACACTTTTCTGCAGTGTGACAAGCACTCCTCTTAATGCACCTTAGTTGTGACAATAAACCACACTTAAATTAATCACTGTTTTCTAACAAAAATATGTTACCTTTACAAGTCTCCAGTCTAATTTTAAATTATCATACCACAACACTGCATCTGTCATCTTTCTTGTTTTTGTTGTTTTTTTTTTTTTCTTTTTCCCTGCTCTTCCTTCTTAAGGCTCTCAAGATATCTTAAAATGTCAGTCTTTTGTTGGTCAAGAGCAGTCACGCCTTTGCCGATTGTCTCATTGTCTTCTTGTAATTACATCTTCAACCCCTAACAAGAACTTATTCACAAAACTTGAATATTAGAAAAACATTTACCACTAGAACTATGTTTGCTTGTGAAACAATCTTTTTTTTAAGTATAACTTTTCTGATCCCACTAATCCATAACCCTGTCTTTTCCAAGATCCTAGGTTTTCTTGGTGGGAGAGTATTATTTACACCATTGGTCGAGTTATCAGTATATTTATTAATACTCTTCTCCTCAATAATGTTCATAAAAGCACATGATGGGTTATTTGCTAATCACTACTAAAGTGAGCATTTTTCTGAACCTCATCATTCAAAGCAACACCTATAGGAGGAATCAAAACACCAAACGCACCAATGTTTGTTGACTGACCCTCTTGTTTCTCTTTAATAAGGTGCATATAAGCCAGACTATTTGCATAGTATATTTTCTGAAACATTAAAGCTAGATGACATCAACTTGTCCATTCTTGTGATAGGGTAAAATAAGTTGTCTTGATGCAACTGTGATAAATACCTATACACGTATGAGTAACATAACCGATCACTTAGAACCTATCCATAATGTAATTATTAACACACATAAATTAAAATTGGTTCCTCATACTCCATATGTTTATTTCACATCGGACACATTCATTTTTTTTTCTTTTTCAAATGTCTAAGACTAGGATGTATTTGTGAATTTTTAATCTGTTACTTCTCTTGGATCTAATCATTTTTTTTCTGAAATTATCTTTGTTTTCCTGTGTTATTCTCTAACATGCTCAACTCCAACCACTTAAGTATGCTAGTTCTCCCAGTGTTGGTACTATGAAAATATAAAGGACTTATAAAATGTTCAGATGTTCTCTAATCTAAAGATAGTCTTCTAATAGCAAGTAAATGTGTAATTAGAACATCATGATCCATGTTGGCTTCTCCGAAATAAATCTAGTTCATCATAAGTTAATAGTATATGGAACAGGACAGACTGCAGCTTAAAGGTAATTGAATGTCGCACCTTTGGAAGTGGGTGAGTACAGTTATAAGTCAGACCAATTCCTTATGTCTTTATAATTATTTAAAAAAATATTAGTTTTCTTCAAATTTGTCATGACAGCCACTCCTGTGCTCTAACCTGTGATATTTAGTATTATTCAAAAATATTGAACTATTAACAGTGTTTGGGTGATACAACTGCAAGAGGTAGCAGGCATTTTCGCCTCTTACTACAGTGATTTATACAAAGCTTCCTCGACGATCATTCCAGAACATGCCCGACAAATCTTGCATGATGTTCCCTTCCCAGAATTGTCATAAACAGACATAGACATCCTTGATGAACCTATAACGGGGGAAGAGATAGGTAAGGCAATCAAGTCACTGGGAGCAGGGAAAACTCCTGGACCCAATGGGTTTCCGCTGGAATACTACGAAAGGTTTAAAGAAGTGTTAACGCCGCAACTTCAGGCCCTCTATGACGAAGTGGCCCAGGTAGGTTACTTTCCAGATTAACTGAACACTGCCACCATAGTGGTACTCCCTAAGACACTGCTGCCGACCAGGTCCTGCATGAATTACAGACCAATTTCACTAATCACAAAATAAAAATCTATGCCAAAATTCTTGTAACCTGCCTCAAGAGGGTCCTGCCACTTCTGATTCACCCTGACCAATGTGGCTTTATTACCAACCTGGGTATGTGTCATTGTATACGTCGTCTCCATGTACCGTTGGCTCGACATCATCACATTCCCTCCGATGTAGCACTCCTTTTTATTGATTTCGAGAAGGCCTTGGATACGGTTGACTGCTAATCCGGGCATGTCTGGGGACAAGAGTTTGCCAGATGGTCCAAGTCCTATACATTAATCCTGTAGTCTGGGTTCGGGTGCTCTGGCAATCATGCCCTTAGCTCGCTTGGTTAGGATGGACCCAATATACAGCGGGTAGCGCTGGGATCACACTTATGAGGATTGAGTGGTGTTGTACGCTGATGACGTCCTAACCCTAGTTTCACAAACCCTAGTGAAACTGGCCCACGGAGCCTTCATCTGCTATGTTGCTTTGAGGAGGCTTCAGGCTTACAAATTAATCTGGCCAAGTCTGTGCTGGTGCCATTGGCCCCATCCTGCGACTGCTATGATTGGCAAGATGAAGTTCCCATCTGCTGACTGAGTTTTAAATACCTTGGCGTTTGGGTGACTCTCCTCCCTGAGCTGACATGGGCCCTGAACATGACCGCACTGGCATCTAAGGTGAAGTGGCACTCCTTGCCATTAAAAGCCTTGGGTTGTGTGGCCTTATATAAAATTATGATCTTACTGCGGGTCTTATATGCTCTTCAGAACTTTCTGCTTCCAGTCCCTGGTACGTGGCTCCGGGCCTTAGACCGAGCGGCAGCCTCCTTTCTTTGGCACGGAATGAGACACCACACTGCACTACAGTACTGTCAAAGGGGCCCTAACCAAGGAGGGATGGGTATGGTCAACCTACAGCTATACTATTTGGCAGCACAATTGCTCGTCATTCACAACTGGTTCAATGGGGGCTGGATGGACCCGGCTTATCAACTTGAACTAACAGCACTGAGTTTTCCTCAGATACTAGCTCTTCTTTACGGAACCCCAATCCCTCGTGACCTCGAACCTGTGACCAGGGTTGTTTTCCTTGCCTGGCGGGTAGCTTTGCAGCATACGTGTTGGGAGAATGTAGTTACTCAGCAGAAACACCCCCCACCCCCATGCTTTCTCCGGCATTGGTTTTATTGGGGGGGGGTAATAGAGGGAGTGAGGGCTTTTTTAGCTACCACGCTGATGATAGCAAAACGAGACACTGCAGCTAGCTTGAACTCCTCCACTATGCCGTCCCTTCTGAAGTGGAGGCACTGGTAGACTAGTGCTAGTCAAGAAAGTTCAATCTAGGAGGCAAGAGGATGCCCATGCAAATACATAAAGGTGTGGGGGAAATGGCTGAGTCTCCTACCATGAACGTCCAGGGATACAAGAGAGTTGGGGTGGACTGATTCTGTATTCTGCTTTGTTGGATTACTTT
This sequence comes from Pleurodeles waltl, assembly GCF_031143425.1. Taxonomy (NCBI): domain Eukaryota; kingdom Metazoa; phylum Chordata; class Amphibia; order Caudata; family Salamandridae; genus Pleurodeles; species Pleurodeles waltl. The sequence continues at coordinate 408,329,006 of NC_090443.1, read as the reverse complement.
GCAAGGTATACGATTGTCTGCGTGCAACAAATCCTCTTCTCTATATCATTTCATGTCTTACCCTGTGGTGTCCTTTCCAGTATTTTCAAAATTAATAAAATTGTTAATAAAATAAAAATAAACTGACAATTTGACTTGGCAATATAACCCCCCTTGCCAAGCCTTAAACTCCCCCATTTATTGCAGATGTCTCCCTGATGGTGGGCCCTAGGAAGACCATACAGCAAGGTGCATTGTAATTAACAGGTTGGACATGTACTTTAACATTTTGTATGTCCTGGTAGTGGAAAAACTCCTAAATGTGTTTTTCACTGCTGTGAGGCCTACCTGTCTCATAGCATAACATTGGGTTGCTTTATTACAGGTGCTTAATTTTGATTGGGAACAGTTAAGTATTCCATGTTTTTGTCTATAAAATTGTAATTAAAAATCCTCTTAAAAGGTAATGACTGATTTTAAAATTGCTACTTTTAGAAACGTGGTATTTTCATGCTCTGAGCCATTTGGTGCCTGCAGCCTCCCCTGGGTCACCTGACTGTGTGTAACTGACAGACTGTGAATTTCTCCCAGATGGTGATACAATAGAGGGATTAGGTAGGTCTAAATGGTCCATCTGCTGGCAGGATTTAAGGGGGTGAGAGCTGGGCACAGCTCTACTTGCAACTGAATAGGCTGTGCTCTGGCTTCGTGCAATGGGCTTGGCACCTCCACATTGTCTCTGTAGCCAGCTGGGAGTCGGGAAATTCCAAGCACTTCAAAGATTCAAAGAGAAACCTCTAGACACTTCTGCCAACTTCAAAGAAGGCACCAGGTTCACAAATAGGGCCTTCAGACGTACTCTTCAGTTCACTGTCTGGACCTATGGAAGGACGCTGAGGATTGCTTGCTGCTGTGTACTCCAAAAGGCTGCTTTGCTTCCTGGAGCCGTTCTTAAACCCTCTGAGGCCAGACCTGCTGTTCGAGTCTGCATCTTCACCTGAACCCAGGACTACAAGAGTGACTCCGCGGGCCAGTTTGCTGACCTGTTCAGAGCCACAGGGACATCACATTCTCCCATTGTCTTGAACCTAGACTGACCCTGAGTGATTGGATTTTTGTTGCCTTGGTGTCAAATAATTTATTTAAATTTACTTACTTTTTCTAAATTGGTGTAGGATGTTTGCGTTGTATTTTCACTTTATTACTGTTTGTGTACTGCATAAAGATTTTACATGTTGCCTCGAAGTTAAGCCTGATTGCTTTTTGTGCCTAGTTACCCAGAGTTAAGCACAGTTTAATTTAGTGACTTTTGTCAATCAACAACCCAATTTCTCAGTTTTGAAAAGCTTTTCCATTCAATCACGTCCAACTTGTATAGGTCCAGCAATCTTGCCATCTGCAATAGCAGTGAATCTTGTAAAACATATCTCCAATCAGTATATAATCCATTAATCATCTTAGTATAATTTTCATCCTTCCTTTTCCCCCCCTTTCTCTTCTGACATCTTATTGTGTACATCTCTTGTTAGATGTTTGCACTAATTCACAAGCAATGGCATTTGCCTTTTATGCAGATTCTTAATTTTCATTTCATTCCATTGACAATGTAGTACTCATAGCACCTTATTTAGCAACCTTGTAAGCAACGTTGCTACCACTTGTAATCATGTCACCACCATGTCTATATGCAGCACAATTTACTAGTACTGTTTTCTTTGGCAAATGCAAAGCATAGAGCAAATCAAGAAAGAGTGGTATATTTTGAATTGGTATCCCAGCAGATGTCATAAAAAAAAACCTGTGACCCAACTTGCACAAATCATGCAACACACTAAAACTATACTATTCATTTAGATTGTAACAGTCAGTGTTTTTGTTATGCAGAAAGCTTTTTAATAGCGACAATTCAGCCACTTGGGCTGAAGTTAAATTGCTCGAGTATAATGCCTTGATTGTCAATGTTCAAACTGCATGTGTTGCTGCTAAACTTTCTTTAATATCTCTCCAACGTGAGCCATTCCAAATAAAATAAAATCGGCCAAATCTAGTGGTGCTTCTTGAATAGCAGGTATTGAATTGATGCATAACTGTTACATAAATTGCATCATGATCAACATAATTCACCCCATCATCACCTTCATTTCTTGATAGTGGGAAAAGTAGCTGGATTCAGTGTTTCCCATATTTTGATAGACACATTTTGAACTGCCAACATCAATTGCTTATATTTAGTAAATGTGCTGTATTTCAGATGCTGAGTTCTTGTGTGGGTTAAGGGACTCAACTGAATAAGGCTTTACCACTGAGTGATCCATAACAGTAGATTCACTCTGAGCAATGACAATGATGGTCACCACTAAGGATTACATACATCCAGGCTATGCAGCTGCTACTGAATCTAGAGTTCTGGAAAAATAAGCAAGAGGTATCTTGGCATTGGCTTATTGTTTAAGAACATGATGAGCACCCTTGTTTTTTTATGACAAAATAAATAAAACCCTTTTCATAACATGGCATTCCTAAAGCGGGTGCCATACATAAAGCATGTCTTAGGAAGGCTTCATGCATTTGCCATTCCAAGGTACTGGATCTATGATCTCACCATGAGTCAATCTCTGCAATTTTGTGGGTCAAGATTCTTCACTGAATGAGGCACTAACACTATTATACTGTGACCAGTAACAATGCATTCTCTGTGCGCTAAGGCTGTCACTGTTAAGGATTCCATACATCCAGGCAATGCAGCAGTTATTGGATCTAATGTAAAAATTAACAATAGGTCTCTTTGAATTGGCATGTTGTGCAAAAACAGTGAGCACATTTTGCTTTTCACAACAGAATAAATGAAATGTTTGATAATCTGGAATTCCTAAAGTGGGTGCTGTACTCAAAATCTTGTCTTGGCTCCAGGAAGGCTTTCTTGCATTCATCATTCCAAAGTGCTGCATCTGTGACATCCCTGAGTCAATCTCTGTAATGGCTTTGCTATTAAGGACAAGTTGGGGATCCACTGACTACAGTAGCCAGACCTTCCTCGAAAAACCCTCACTTCTGTCTGTGTTGATGATGGGTTTATTCCCAGGATTTCAGAGATGCAATCCTAGGACTCCTTCCTTTCTCCTTTCTAAATTTAATGTCCTAGATGAGCAATGTCTGTCTGACCCTACTGTAACTTTGTAGGAGAAAACCTATGCCCAGCATCAGTCACATTATTCAGTAGTGTCCAACGTGGATCCCTCTCAGCAATCAAATCATCAATGTTTTGTAATAAAACAGACTTCCAAGGTAACTTTAAGGATTCCTACTACCATTAAAGTATTTGGGAGGAAATAAAAGGTGATCTGTGAACCCTTATGGGATTCTAACCAAGAGCTTATCTCTTAATATAAAGGAGAAAAGATATTGACTATCCCATGGGTACTCGCAGAAACTTTCCCAGGGGCCAAAAAGTTGGGTCGTGGTTGACTGAGAGCCCCATTGATGCAAATAGGGAGTGGTCGGGAGGGGTAAGATCTATATAGAGGAAGCAATGCATTTACATCTACTATCTGAATTGAATTGCGCAATGAGGAACCAGAAAGCCTGGGATCAATCCTGGCTTCCCCACTTGAGCAAATTGTGTGATCCCAGGCAATTGTTTTATTTTTACTTTCCTTCCTTTTCCTTCATTATCACATATAACAGGGCCTTGAAATACATGACTTCGGGAAGTGAGCCATACAAAAACATCTGTCTTTGATTTAATAAACTGTAATGTTGTTCATGTAATACTAGCAACCCTGATCACCCAGATGGGTGATATAACAACTTGCTTCTTAGTTCCCTATTTGCATTGTTGCCAGGATGGGGGAAGCATGAATGTTTCTAAATTCATGTTTGAAGACTATCACTTTAAAAAATATATTTATACTTCTCAATGCACAGATATAGGCTGCTTTACGAAGGTGAAATGGTTCTGCGTGTTAAAGAAATACACTTCTGAATTTTGAGGAGACTGCTGCAAGATGTCTTTATAAATGGTGTTCCTAAAGTTAAGCAGTGCAGGATACCGTATTTACTATCTTTGACTGGAATTAACCTTTAAAAAAATGCCTGCTTATTTAAAATTTTTAGGGTCGAGCCTGCTTTGCTCGCGCATGCGTATAGCAGGGAGACTCTTTAGTATTTAGAAAAGGGCTCCGAGCCCTGTCAACTTCACGTCAGTGCTTTTTATTGGTTCGTGGGCTTCCCTAATTAAATCGGCTTGCTTTCATTAGTCGAAAGCAGGCATAGGTCATGCCTTTTCCGGTGGCTAGCCCTCCTCGAGCGCAGCGACCAAGTACAGAAAACATGCGAGGCTCGCTGTTTTCCATCGGGCTGGTGGACTTTTTTTAAAACTAATTTACGAGCCCAATCTCGCTTGGCAGAAGTCGAGCGCTTTACCTACTTGATTTCACTTTTTCGGGTTACGTGCATAAATGCACTTTTGCCCGATAGGTGAAAAGTCGGGTTAGGAGTTCACAACGCAATCGGCTCTAACACGAGCAAACGCGAGACCGATGCATTGTAAATGCTTGCTAATTGTAGTGCGGTGTTGAGTAAACAGCAGCCCAATGCTGGTGTTGACCAGGGGGCCACACATGCCACCGGGCTGTACTTTGACTATCACTGGACTTTCCTCATGAAGAGGAATTAAGAAAAATGCGGAACACATATTGACTGTGAATCACTCTGCATCTGCTGTGATTTGAGTTTTGGTGCCAATGAACAACTTGGGACCACTATCTTGTTAATTTTTCTCACGCCTTGAACAAATCTCCATTTTTCAAACCCATTATAGGTGAATTACCTTCACCCCCAAAACATATTTTAGAATGCCTTGTTCTACTATCCTTTCAATCACCGGTACAATCCGTTCCTCTTCTTCACTTGAAAGTTTATGTTGAGGAATACATGGATACTCTGCATCTGGTTTCACTGCAGTTTGTGATGGCTTTGTACTTCTAATAACCCTAATGTCCTTTCCAGTAAAATTTCAAACCTCCGTTTTAACTGTCATAAATCTGAAGTTAAGTCCTCATATGTTAGAACTGAAAATATACCATTTCTCACTTAATGTGGTTTCATCTCGGTAACAGAATCAGGATTTTTTTTTGTTTAAATGTAGACAGCATCCAGTGTACAATAAATTACACAATTCAATTAGCTCTATAGACCACGACCCAACAGATTTTTACTAATCATGAATTCAAAGTCATTTATGGCTGAGTTTTTTTTTTTTTTAATACTGCAACATATGCTAACCACTTATTAACCACATATTTATTTGAAATGCCTACTAATTGGACTTCATTTCCCTAGATGGGTAGGTTAGGAACTTCCACCGGTCTAACTGTGGTTTGGTAGCATCAGCATCAACTAAAAATTAGACAGAATGGCCATTAAATTCTCCTTCTACAAATGGGCCATTATGGTGTACTTTTAAGCTAACACAAAGCATAGAGTCCTCTCTTTTCAGGCACCTTCATTGTGCCTGCTTCCCTCCTTGTTGACCGCCGAGTGTAGTTGCAAAATGTGAATGCCAATCACTGATTATCTCACTTGGGCTTGAACTGCATTTTGTTGACATTGAAAAATCTTTTGAGATCTATTGTAGTAGTCTGTATCTCTGGTAAGAGTTGTAGAACTGTATTCTGTACATTCTTCATTTAGGCCAGGGGGTCTGGGACCATTGACTGCATCACCCATTCTATGGCATTGTAATCTTATCCTGTTGTCAGGCTTAATTCAAAGCATCATCTGTGCCCCATTAGCATATAACTTTACAATAAATCTGCAAATGTTCTTCCAGTGCCCTTCTTTTCCATAAGTGTGACAAGTACCAGATCTCACCATACCATTGTTAGCATTATTATTGAAACCTCTGCCTCGATCTTGTAACCCAACTCGACCTTTGGAGGTCCCTGTCAGAATGCCCTGCGGGGCACCGCCAGCCTGTTGGTGCTCCCGCCGACCCTGGCCCCGGCGGTCAAGGACCGCTGGGGTCAGAATGACCCCCTTAGTGTGTGGGCACCCTGGCACTAGCCAAGGTGCCCCCACATCGTTCAGGGCTAATTCCCCGGACTTTGTGAGTGCGGGGACACCATTACACGTGTGCACTGTACATAGGTCACTACCTATGTACAGCGTCACAATGGTAACCCCGAACATGGCCATGTAACATGTCTAAGATCATGGAATTGTCACCCCAATGCCATTCTGGCATTGGGGAGACAATTCCATGATCCCGCGAGTCTCTAGCACAGACCCGGGTACTGCCAAACTGCCTTTCCCGGGGTTTCACTGCAGCTGCTGCTGCTGCCAACCCCTCAGACAGGTTTCTGCCCTCCTGGGGTCCAGCCAGGCTTGGCCCAGGAAGGCAGAACAAAGGACTTCCTCAGAGAGAGGGTGTTACACCCTCTCCCTTTGGAAAAAGGGGTCAGGGCTGGGGAGAAGTAGCCTCCCCCAGCCTCTGGAAATGCTTTGATGGGCACAGATGGTGCCCATCTCTGCATAAGCCAGTCTACACCGGTTCAGGGATCCCCCAGCCCTGCTCTGGTGCAAAACTGGACAAAGGAAACGGGAGTGACCACTCCCCTGACCTGCACCTCCCAGGGGAGGTGCCCAGAGCTCCTCCAGTGTGCTCCAGACCTCTGCCATCTTGGAAACAGAGGTGCTGCTGGCACACTGGACTGCTCTGAGTGGCCAGTGCCAGCAGGTGACGTCAGAGACTCCTCCTGATAGGCTCTTACCTGTGTTGCTAGCCTATCCTCCTTCCTAGGTAGCCAAACCTCCTTTTCTGGCTATTTAGGGTCTCGGCTTGGGGGAATTCTTTAGATAACGAATGCAAGAGCTCATCAGAATTCCTCTGCATCTCTCTCTTCACCTTCTGCCAAAGGATCGACCGCTGACTGCTCAGGACGCCTGCAAAACCGCAACAAAGTAGCAAAGACGACTACAGCAACCTTGTATCGCTGATCCTGCCGCCTTCTCGACTGTTTTCCTGGTGGTGCATGCTGTGGGGGTAGCCTGCCTCCTCTCTGCACTAGAAGCTCCGAAGAAATCTCCCGTGGGTCGACGGAATCTTCCCTCTGCAACCGCAGGCACCAAAAGAACTGCATCACCGGTCCTCTGGGTCCCCTCTCAGCATGACGAGCGTGGTCCCTGGAACTCAGCAACTCTGTCCAAGTGACTCCCACAGTCCAGTGACTCTTCAGTCCAAGTTTGGTGGAGGTAAGTCCTTGCCTCCCCACGCTAGACTGCATTGCTGGGTACCGCGTGATTTGCAGCTGCTCCGGCTCCTGTGCACTCTTCCAGGATTTCCTTTCTGCACAGCCAAGCCTGGGTCCCCGACACTCTAACCTGCAGTGCACAACCTCCTGAGTTGTCCTCCGGCATCGTGGGATCTCCTTTTGTGACTTCGGGTGAGCTCCGGTTCACTCTTCTTTGTAGTGCCTGTTCCGGCACTTCTGCGGGTGCTGCCTGCTTCTGTGAGGGCTCCCAGTCTTGCTGGGCGCCCCCTCTGTCTCCTCACGCAAGTGGCGACATCCTGGTCCCTCCTGGGCCACGGCAGCATCCAAAAACCCTAACCGCGACCCTTGCAGCTAGCAAGGCTTGTTTGCGGTCTTTCTGCGTGGGAAAACCTCTGCAAGCTTCTTCACGACGTGGGACATCCATCCTCCAAAGGGGATGTTTCTAGCCCTCTTCATTCTAGCAGAATCCACAGCTTCTACCATCCGGTGGCAGCTTCTTTGCACCCTCAGCTGGCATTTCCTGGGCATCTGCCCAATCCCGACTTTGTCGCGACTCTTGGACTTGGTCCCCTTGTTCCACAGGTACTCTCGTCCGGAAATCCACTTTGGTTTCATTGCTGGTGTTGGTCTTCCTTGCAGAATTCCCCTATCACGACTTCTGTGCTCTCTGGGGAATATAGGTGCACTTTACACCTACTTTTCAGGGTCTTGGGATGGGCTATTTTTCTAACCCTCACTGTTTTCTTACAGTCCCAGCGACCCTCTACAAGCTCACATAGGTTTGGGGTCCATTCGTGGTTCGCATTCCACTTTTGGAGTATATGGTTTGTGTTGCCCCTATACCTATGTGCTCCTATTGCAATCTATTGTAACTATATACTGCTTGCATTACTTCCTTTTGCTATTATTGCATATTTTTGGTATTGTGTACACATATCTTGTGTATATTTGGCATCCTCCTACTTAGGGTACTCACTGAGATACTTTTAGCATATTGTCATAAAAATAAAATACCTTTATTTTTAGTATATCTGTGTATTGTGTTTTCTTATGATATTGTGCATATGACACCAGTGGTATAGTAGGAGCTTTGCATGTCTCCTAGTTCAGCCTAAGCTGCTCTGCTATAGCTACCTTCTACCAGCCTAAGCTGCTTGAAACACCTCTTCTACACTAATAAGGGATAACTGGACCTGGTACAGAGTGTAAGTACCCCTTGGTACCCACTACAAGCCAGGCCAGCCTCCTACATTGGTTGTGCAGCGGTGGGATAAGTACTTGCAACTACTTACCACTTTGTCATTGTGTACTTTTCATAAGAGAATAATATACAAAACAAGTTCAGTGTATGTACACCTAACCAAAAAGTTTTGCTTTTCTTCTCTTACTCTATTTGCTAAGTGCTGAAAAGTACCTCTAAACTTTCAAAAAGTTTCTAAAAAGTTGAAAAAGTTTTTTTCTGTTTCCTTAAAAAGTCATGAAACTTTTTCTTTCTTTTTTCTGTCCCTAAACCTTTTTCTATCATGTCTGGTACAGGTCCTACTCTTGATCTGGTCAGCTCTGCTTATGACAACCTTAGCCGGAAAGGTGTGAGGAGTCTCTGCATTGATAGATGTTTAGGGGTAGGGACGAATCCCTTTAGAGAATTGTTAATTAACATGCTCATTGAAAATGATAAGGCCTTAGCTGGCACATCAGTTGAGAAGTTAGGAGATGGTTCACACTCTGATTCTGGGGCACCCCCAGTAAGAATGTTAGATGGTATCCTTCCCAACCTGCCCCTTAGCAGTCCACCTAGCATAACTGGTACTAATGTGAGCTCTCATCACAGTAGGGATGTCATTCCTGCAGGCCAGGTTGTTAGAGTGCCAACTGTTAGGGACAATTCACCCTCTGTTCATTCACATCATTCTTCTGTGTCAAAGCATGCCCAACCCACTCACCCTGATGACAGAATGTTAGAAAGGGAGCTCAATAGATTGAGAGTGGAAGAGTCCAGGCTGAAGCTTAAACAGGAACAGCTGGCTCTAGACAGGGAATATTTAGACTTAGAAAAAGAAAGACAGAGGTTGGGGTTTGGACCCCTTGGTGGCAGCAGCAGTATTACAGATAGTAATCCTGTGAAAGAGCATGATTCTAGGAATCTGCATAAGATAGTTCCCCCTTACAAGGAGGGGGATGACATTAACAAGTGGTTTGCTGCACTTGAGAGGGCCTGTGTTGTACAGGGGGTCCCTCAAAGGCAGTGGGCTGCTATCCTATGGCTATCTTTCAGTGGAAAGGGTAGGGATAGGCTCCTTATTGTGAAGGAAAGTGATGCCAATAATTTTACAGTTTTGAAGAACGCACTCTTGGATGGATTTGGCTTAACCACTGAACAATACAGGATTAAGTTCAGAGAAACCAGAAAAGAGTCCTCACAAGACTGTGTAGACTTTGTTGACTATTCAGTGAAGGCCTTGGAGGGGTGGTTACATGGCAGTAAAGTTTCTGACTATGAAAGCCTGTACAATCTAATCATGAGAGAGCATATTCTGAATAACTGTGTGTCTGATTTGTTACACCAATATCTAGTGGACTCAGATCTGACCTCTCCCCAAGAATTGGGAAAGAAGGCAGACAAATGGGTCAGAACAAGAGTGAACAGAAAAGTTCATACAGGTGGTGACAAGGATGGCAAGAAGAAAGATGGTGAGAAATCTCAGGATAAGCATGGGGATAAGGGTAAAAACAAAGATCCTTCTTCAAATCCTAAACACTCTTCGGGGGGGGGGGGGAATAAAACAAATTCTTCCTCTTCTTCTTCACAACCTACACACATTAAAAAGCCTTGGTGCTTTGTGTGTAAAAATAGAGGCCATAGGCCAGGGGATAAGTCCTGTCCAGGTAAACCCCCTGAGCCTATCACCACTAATACATCAAGCTCTAGTGCCCCTAGCAGTAGTGGTAATAGTGGTGGGACTGCTGGCAACAGTCAAACTAAGGGTGTAGTTGGGTTCACTTATGGGTCCATCATAGAAACTGGGGTAGTCAGTCCCAAGACAGTTTCTGTCACACCTAGTGGCATTGGCCTTGCCACACTGGCTGCTTGTCCCCTTACAATGGATAAGTACAGGCAGACAGTTTCAATAAATGGTGTTGAGGCCCAGGCCTACAGGGACACAGGTGCCAGTATTACTTTGGTGACTGAAAACCTAGTGGCTCCTGAACAACACATCATTGGACAACAGTATAAGATTATTGATGTCCATAACTCCACTAAGTTTCTTCCCTTAGCTATAGTTCAGCTTAGTTGGGGTGGAGTTACTGGCCCTAAGCAGGTGGTAGTATCACCTAGCTTACCTGTAGACTGTCTCTTAGGTAATGACCTAGAGGCCTCAGGTTGGGCTGATGTAGAGTTTTATACCCATGCAGCCATGCTGGGTATCCCTTAGGAATTGTTCCCTCTCATTTCTACTGAAATGAAAAAGCAAAGGAGAGAAGGCCTGAAAACTCAGGATCCCTCTCCAACAACAGGTAAAAAGGGTATCACAGTATCCCCTAACCACCCTGCCATTCGGGATACCATTCCTGTGGTGGGAGAAACCTCTCCTGGGGTGGCACCTGTTCCAAGGGAATTATCAGCTGGCATAGCTGTACTCCCTGAGGTGGAAGTACCTCTCTGTGGGATAACTAATATTGGTGAGAAAATGAGCACCATTTTAGTTAACATGGAGCATCCCTCCAACCCTCCCAGAGAAACTTTAGTGCAGAAACCCTGCTCTGCCTCACAACACTTAGGACAGCAACCCTGCCCTGGTATGGAGCTCATAGGACAGCATCCCTTCCCTGCTCCAAGTCAAGAGAAACAGCATCCCTGTTCTCGCTTCCAGCCATATGGACAGTTTTTGCCCAGCTATGGCTTTACTGAGACAGCATCCCTGTCTGGCATTCTCATCACTAGAAATAGGTCCAGTGGACAATTCCCACTGTTCTAAACTAAAACTTACTGATAGAAACTCTGAAAATATATCTTCACATCGTTGCTTAGCTAAAAAACTTCAAACAGGGTGGTTTACATACCCACAGGGAAGTAACCATATAGTGGATGATAAAGGGAGTAACCAGTCTATGGCAGAGCTACTCTCTACTTATCACCACTTAGACAATAAAGTCTCAACTGGCCAAGGTTAGCCTTATTGTCCTTCGTTTGGGGGGGGGGGGGGGGGGGGAGTTGTGTGAGAAAGTAGCCTCTTTCTAGCCTTGTTACCCCCACTTTTGGCCTGTTTGTGAGTATATGTCAGGGTGTTTTCACTGTCTCACTGGGATCCTGCTAGCCAGGGCCCAGTGCTCATAGTGAAGACCCTATGTTTTCAGTATGTTTGTTATGTGTCACTGGGACCCTGCTAGCCAGGACCCCAGTGCTCATAAGTTTGTGGCCTAAATGTATGTGTTCCTTGTGTGATGCCTAACTGTCTCACTGAGGCTCTGCTAACCAGAACCTCAGTGGTTATGCTCTCTCTTTACAAATTGTCACTAACAGGCTAGTGACCAATTTCACCAATTCACATTGGCATACTGGAACACCCTTATAATTCCCTAGTATATGGTACTGAGGTACCCAGGGTATTGGGGTTCCAGGAGATCCCTATGGGCTGCAGCATTTCTTTTGCCACCCATAGGGAGCTCTGACAATTCTTACACAGGCCTGCCACTGCAGCCTGAGTGAAATAACGTCCACGTTATTTCAGAGCCATTTACCACTGCACTTAAGTAACTTATAAGTCACCTATATGTCTAACCTTTACCTGGTAAAGGTTGAGTGCTAAGTTACTTAGTGTGTGGACACCCTGGCACTAGCCAAGGTGCCCCCACATCGTTCAGGGCAAATTCCCTGGACTTTGAGTGCGGGGACACCATTACACGCGTGCACTGTACATAGGTCACTACCTATGTACAGCGTCACAATGGTAACCCCGAATATGGCCATGTAACATGTCTAAGATCATGGAATTGTCACCCCAATGCCATTCTGGCATTGGGGAGACAATTCCATGATCCCCGAGTCTCTAGCACAGACCTGGGTACTGCCAAACTGCCTTTCCCGGGGTTTCACTGCAGCCGCTGCTGCTGCTGCCAACCCCTCAGACAGGTTTCTGCCCTCCTGGGGTCCAGCCAGGCTTGGCCCAGGAAGGCAGAACAAAGGACTTCCTCAGAGAGAGGGTGTTACACCCTCTCCCTTTGGAAAAAGGTGTCAGGGCTGGGGAGGAGTGGCCTCCCCCAGCCTCTGGAAATGCTTTGATGGGCACAGATGGTGCCCATCTCTGCATACGCCAGTCTACACCGGTGCAGGGATCCCCCAGCCCTGCTCTGGCGCGAAACTGGACAAAGGAAAGGGGAGTGACCACTCCCCTGACCTGCACCTCCCAGGGGAGGTGCCCAGAGCTCCTCCAGTGTGCTCCAGACCTCTGCCATCTTGGAAACAGAGGTGCTGTTGGCACACTGGACTGCTCTGAGTGGCCAGTGTCAGCAGGTGACGTCAGAGACTCCTCCTGATAGGCTCTTACCTGTGTTGCTAGCCTATCCTCCTTCCTAGGTAGCCAAACCTCCTTTTCTGGCTATTTAGGGTCTCTGCTTTGGGGAATTCTTTAGATGATGAATGCAAGAGCTCATCAGAGTTCCTCTGCATCTCTCTCTTCACCTTCTGCCAAAGGATCGACCGCTGACTGCTCAGGACGCCTGCAAAACCGCAACAAAGTAGCAAAGACGACTACTGCAACCTTGTATCGCTGATCCTGCCACCTTCTCGACTGTTTTCCTGGTGGTGCATGCTGTGGGGGTAGTCTGCCTCCTCTCTGCACTAGAAGCTCAGAAGAAATCTCCCGTGGGTCGACGGAATCTTCCCCCTGCAACCGCAGGCACCAAAAGAACTGCATCACCGGTCCTCTGGGTCCCCTCTCAGCACGACGAGCGTGGTCCCTGGAACTCAGCAACTCTGTCCAAGTGACTCCCACAGTCCAGTGACTCTTCAGTCCAAGTTTGGTGGAGGTAAGTCCTTGCCTCCCCACGCTAGACTGCATTGCTGGGTACCGCGTGATTTGCAGCTGCTCCGGCTCCTGTGCACTCTTCCAGGATTTCCTTTGTGCACAGCCAAGCCTGGGTCCCCGACACTCTAACCTGCAGTGCACAACCTCCTGAGTTGTCCTCCGGTGTCGTGGGATCTCCTTTTGTGACTTCGGGTGAGCTCCGGTTCACTCTTCTTTGTAGTGCCTGTTCTGGCACTTCTGCGGGTGCTGCCTGCTTCTGTGAGGGCTCCCTGTCTTGCTAGGCGCCCCCTCTGTCTCCTCACGCAAGTGGCGACATCCTGGTCCCTCCTGGGCCACAGCAGCATCCAAAAACCCTAACTGCGACCCTTGCAGCTAGCAAGGCTTGTTTGCGGTCTTTCTGCGTGTGAACACCTCTGCAAGCTTCTTCACGACGTGGGACATCCATCCTCCAAAGGGTAAGTTTCTAGCCCTCTTCGTTCTTGCAGAATCCACAGTTTCTACCATCCGGTGGCAACTTCTTTGCACCATCAGCTGGTATTTCCTGGGCATCTGCCCAATCCCGACTTTGTCGCGACTCTTGGACTTGGTCCCCTTGTTCCACAGGTACTCTCGTCCGGAAATCCACTTTGGTTGCATTGCTGGTGTTGGTCTTCCTTGCAGAATTCCCCTATCACGACTTCTGTGCTCTCTGGGGAATATAGGTGCACTTTACACCTACTTTTCAGGGTCTTGGGTGGGCTATTTTTCTAACCCTCACTGTTTTCTTACAGTCCCTGCGACCCTCTACAAGCTCACATAGGTTTGGGGTCCATTCGTGGTTCGCATTCCACTTTTGGAGTATATGGTTTGTGTTGCCCCTATACCTATGTGCTCCTATTGCAATCTGTTGTAACTATATACTGCTTGCATTACTTCCTTTTGCTATTACTGCATATTTTTGGTATTGTGTACATATATCTTGTGTATATTTGGCATCCTCATACTGAGGGTACTCACTGAGATACTTTTGGCATATTGTCATAAAAATAAAGTACCTTTATTTTTAGTATATCTGTGTATTGTGTTTTCTTATGATATTGTGCATATGACACCAGTGGTATAGTAGGAGCTTTGCATGTCTCCTAGTTCAGCCTAAGCTGCTCTGCTATAGCTACCTTCTACCAGCCTAAGCTGCTAGAAACACCTCTTCTACACTAATAAGGGATAACTGGACCTGGTACAGAGTGTAAGTACCCCTTGGTACCCACTACAAGCCAGGCCAGCCTCCTACAGGTACCAACTGCTTACTTTTGACAGAGACCATAGCTAGATGCTTTCCAAATTGGTGTTCAAAATTGTTTTGCATGAAGCCCAACATGCCAATGCTAATTAGTGGTTAGGACAGGTGTTCACTAAATTGACGCAAATAGACAAACGACTGAATCTATGCTTTGTTGAACTGACGCGTTATTGACACTCTGCTAAATTGATCTATGTTTACGACGTGTTATGTTTTGATGTTTGTGATTCTCGCCTTAATGAAATCTTATTAAAGTTGCCATATCGTGACTATGCTATTATGTTTCTTGGTTTTATGATTAACACATCTACTTTTAGAATTGTAACTAATAGGGAATAAAACTCATAAAATTCTACTAAACTGGTGTGGTTATTCATGACTGCAAGGTTATGGTAGTATCTTGAATTGATTAATGACTTTGACTAAAGTGAAAAGTGTTGTGATAAATATTGATGACATTATTGATGTATTGTTTGACATATTGATTAGTTATCTCATCCTAAGGTGTCTCTCAACTGGGTCAAAAGATTCATTGGCCTAAAACAAGTCCCGATGTGTAATAAATTATCATAAAGGGACGTGTTAACAGTTCTGGTAGCAGAGCGACGGTTTGGCCCTTTGGGGCCCTAGGAAGGAGAATTATTATGTAGATTGTTTTTCTGAGATAATGCAAATTGGAGATATGATGTATTTCTAAATTCACCATGACTTTCCCGGGATCTCGGAGCCTGCCTAAGTGAGTTGGGGATGTTCTCGGCGTTTTAGCATGTGTGGTGTAGGATTTGCGCTTGCTCAGCTTATGCATCTTGCAGGTGATTTGTGAAGTTTGTGTATATTTAGGCCAGGTAATGTTGTTTTAGTAAGAGTGGGCGTACTCCGCAGTATGAGAGTAGGGAAGTTGGCGTACTTCATATGAAGTGTGGTGCTTTGCGCTCAAAATTATCCACGTGGTTGGTTGTTAATGTACGGA
This sequence comes from Pleurodeles waltl, assembly GCF_031143425.1. NCBI lineage: Eukaryota > Metazoa > Chordata > Amphibia > Caudata > Salamandridae > Pleurodeles > Pleurodeles waltl. Next base: position 408,313,481 of record NC_090443.1, on the reverse strand, counting down.
CCCGTCGTGGTCTAAGACTCCAGAGTATATTGACAAGTGTAGAAGACACTTGGGTTTAAGTTGTAATTTGTTCGATTTAATTAGGTCAATTGGGCGTGGTTGACAAGTCGAGTTTAAGTCAATTGTGTGAATGAAACCTTCGATGGAGATTTGGCAAGTTCTAAAGTGCACTAGAGCAAACCATTGACAAGTCAAGAGTAGGATTTGCGTGTCAAATTCTGCTTGCAGGTGTGTGACCTGAGAAGGAGAGAGTAGCGGCCGAGGCTTCAAGTGAAATCTCTGTAAAGTTCTGAAGCAATTGTATACCCTTCCTGTAGTAAACCAGCAAATTTGAGGAGTTGTTGTTAAAGGTGCTTGCAGTAATTTGCATTAGTTTGGTGTGAATCTAGTGAGGTCGCGCACGAATTGGCTGCCGTCCGTGAGAGGCAATAGGTTGAGAAAGGTGGGTGAAGAGTGTCCTGGGAATTAAAGTCACTTTCTGATTAAATACAAACAAAAGAAAAGACGCAAAAATGAATTTTATCAAGGCTTTTAGAAGCGCTCTGAAAGGAGACACATACATTATGGCGAGTGAGGGGGAGCCTACACCGCCTGAAGGTACTCCAGCTTATATAGTCATGGAAGAAAAGGGTGTCTCACCTTGCTTATGGATGAAACAATGGCGCAAATTGACAGAGAAGGAGGGATGCTTGGCATTTCCGGAGCATGGAACGTTCAATACAAGAATTCTAGAGAATTTGAGGTGGATGTTAAGTGTACAAAAGCCACCTCCGAGGCCAGCTCAGTCCGAGGCATTAGCAGTCTGGGATTTAATGGCTATTAAACAAAGGCAACAGAAATTCGAGAGCAGAATGAAAAGGGCAGAAAAGACTTTAGCAGAGGCTAGATGGGACAATGAGAGCAAAATGTGGAGACGGGGAATAGTTGACGGACTAAAATTGTTTCCAGCAATAGCACAGGGAGACGAAACACAGGGGAAGAAAGCCACCTGTAAGACAGACAAGGACTCTAGTAAACCAAAAAAGACTAAGAGGTCTTGGATAGAGGAAGACGACTCAGATGACGAAGAGTTTTTTAATCAGTTGTTGCATGATCGCCCGCCACCTTATGCAGTGGATGACAATGCCCCGAGCACTAGTGCGGGTCCTGGGAACCAGACGCAGGAGAAGGGAGTTACTGATACAGTACAGTCTAGCGATACAGGTTTGATACAGAATGGTGTCAGTGTGCCCACTGCACCAGACATGCAGATACAGTTGCAACCTCCACTGCAGATACAGAGAATCTATCCAGACGTCCCAATACTAGAGACTACTACAAATCTGATATTGCCATCCGACCCAATATATACAAAATCGAGGTTAGTACAGATTGAGCCAACTCCGCAATTGCTGCCCCAGCCGCAGCAACAGCTGATACCAGGGTATAGTCCAGCAGCAGGACCTCCATTAGTACCTGCCCCAGCTTCAGTGAGTCAAGCTGTGGGAGTCACTGCTCCGTGGGGTTTGGGACCAGGTCAGACACCAGCTGGCATATCATTACCAATTACTGTCGGTCCACCAGTGCCATTGTATGCGCAAGGTAAGCCTGGTATGTGTGATCAGGGTGTAATGACCCAAGATGCAATAAGATGAGGGTCCATAGGAACTCCTCAATTAATGGCTTCGGGGGAGCAATCAGTTGAAAGACCAAGGTCTTCGTTAGACCTTAGTCCGGTCGGAACACCTTTTGAGGCAATGAGACAGGCAGGGCTAGTTGTGCTAACCCCACAGACAATGAGTACGAATGCTTCACAGTCGCCAATGATGCATGCAGGGAATATTTTGCTGCAAGGTTTTACGGTGCAGCAATTGAATGAGTGGTTAGAAAAAACGTACGCTTCACAAAAGACTGCAGTAACTGCAGAGAAGCCAGAAAAATAAGAAAAAGATGAGTACCTGAACTTTGTGAGACTGGGCGTAGAAGCTGCTGAACTAGTGGAAGGGACAATAGGGGTAAACAGATTAGAATCGTACACAGAAGCAGAGTTAAGGTATCTGTGCCCCAAGATTACTAAAGAAGTGGGGAAGGTGCATCAGAGGTTGGCGAACCTGGCAGACAAATAAAATATTGACATTGAGAATACTAAGCATTTGAAAAGAAGTTCTAGACTAGACTTCGACTCTAAAGATTTTGATCACATGAGGTCGGCCGGAATAAGGGCGCATCTTAAAGAAATACTGCAAAGTGCTCAGATCTGGGGAGCCTTAGAAAAATCGGAAGTCAGATGGGCAAAGAAAAGAGATAAGGAGAAAAGCAACAGTCCGGGATCGAGTCCGACTAAAGCCTCACCAGACACTGGGACAGTAAAGATACTACCAATGAGAGAAACAGCTGGAGGGGTTCTAGTCCATGTACCGTGGTCCAGGGGAGACATTTTGTCATTTACAAACGATTATCCCAGGTTGAGGGAGAAACCGATAGAATGGTATCAGCAAACGGATAGGTTTGTAAAGCTTGCGAAGTGTCTCTGGGAAGACTTGAATACCTTGTTTGAGATTATAGTCCCACCCGATTTATGGCTTGAGTGTAAGAGAGGTGTAGACTGGCTGACACAGGAGCCAGCAAGGGATAAGGCAACCGGAGCACCATCTGAGGAGGTGATGAAGTACTATCATAAAGTAATTGAGTTTTTGAAGCAGAAAGTTTTGCCGAAAGTGACAGACTGGCAGAAAATCGACCGGACCTCACAGGAGGTTAAAGAGTCAATCCATGCTTACTATGAGAGTTTATTGAAAGCGTTCAAACATTACAGTGCCACTGAGACTATTGAGCCGAAAGACATGAAACATCTTGTGTTTAGATTCATTGAAGGGCTGAGACCAGAGGTTAGCCAGATGATTAAAAATCATTTGATCTGTTGGCAAGCAAAGCCGATTGATGAGGTGTTGCAGTATGTGAAATACTGCAGTGACGAGATTGAGCTGAAGCAGAGAAAATTGAAGGAGAAAGTGATGGTGATGCAGATAAGGGCAGCGCAGGTAGGTATGCAAAGGAATGGAATCCAGCAGATGGTACAGCAGCAACCGAAAGGGAATGGAGTGTTTCAGGCGCAACCGAGAGGCCAAGGTCGAGGTTTTGTGAATCGCGGTCCAGACTTGAATACTGTGGTGGTTCAAAATGACGTACAAGGGATGAAAAAGATGTCACCTTGTCACGCGCGTGGGGCATTGGAAGCGGGAATGCCCGAATGCGGTGCATGATGGTGTCGTTCAACAAAGCACTGATGTCGGTACATTTCAAAATGTGAGAGGTCCAAAATTGAGAGGTCAAAATCAGAACTTCCAAAATAACACGGTCCAGATGCAGGGGGTTACAACCCATGCAGTAAATGCAAATGCTGCGTGTTCAACCAGCACAAATGCAGCAGGTACAACAGCAGGTTCCCATGGTACCTAGACAGCAAATGCAATTACCCTTAGCTCCAATGGGACAGCAACAGGTGATGCTTCCTCAGCAGGTCACAGGTCAAGTAGTGAGTCAAATAATACAGTACAGCAGTTCCCGTTACGTGGAGAAGATGGAATGAATGGTCGGATGAGAGTTCAGACAGTGAAGAGTGCAGGCTTGCAGCGTAGATCAGAGGGGACCCTATGTAGAAGTTAAGGTGATGGGTCACAAAGTTTCATTCTTGGTTGACACGGGAGCTACACGCTCTACAGTCAGAAGTGCAGAGGTTCCGAAATTGCCACTTTCAGGGCGTACCATAAGAGTGGTAGGAGTAGCAAACCAGTACTTACTTGACAAATCCAATTACCGACCCGGTTCAAGTTGAGATTGGGAATTTTCAGGGACTGCATAAATTTGTAGTCTGCGATTCAAGTCCCGTATCCCTACTGGGAAAAGACTTTCTGTGCAAAACTAAATGTTCAATTACCTGTTCCAACGATGGAATTGAGGTACAGCCAAACAGTGATGATGAAGGGGATGCTGGTCAGTTTTCAGAGTTAGAGACAGAAAGGACCGCAAATGAGGATTACCCTCTGATAACTTTATTCCCGATGCTTACAGTGACTGACTTACCAGCCGAGTTACAGGGAACAGTGACAGAGAAAGTGTGGGACTTAACAGGAAAAGAAGTGGGGCTGATAAAAGGAGTGGAACCAGTTAAAGTACAAGTGAAGCCAAATGCAGTGTTTCCCCAGGTGCTGCAGTATCACATGGCACAAGATGTCCTTATTCAGGTGTCACAAATAATTGCGGAGTTTGTAAAGCAAGGAGTTCTGAAAGAGGTATTGAGCAGCCCATGTAATTCACCAATAATGGGTCTGAAAAAGCCTTGTGGGAAGGTTCGAATTGTGCAGGACTTAAGGAAAAAAAAAGAGCTTGTGGTAAAGTGTTGCCCCATTGTGCCGAACCCAGCAGTGATTATGTTTCAGGTCCCGTGTGATGCAGAATGGTTCACCATTGTAGACTTGTCACAAGCTTTCTTTTCGGTGCCTCTTCATGAGGACAGCCAATTTCTCTTCAGTTTCAAATTCCTGGACAAGGTGTACAGTTGGTGCAGAATTCCTCAAGGGTTTTCCGAATCACCGTCTATCTTCAATCAGATATTGAAGAAGGACTTGTAGTCATTAGAACTGCCTTTCAGTTCGACTCTGGTGCAATACATTGATAACTTACTGATTGCATCCGGGACAAAAGACGACTGCAGGTATGACACAATTGCCTTACTGAACCATTTGGGAAAGAACGGACATAAAGGGGGTCATTCTGACCCCGGCCGGCGGCGGAAGCCGCCTGCCTGGCTGGAACCGCCAGAATACCGCTGCGCGGTCAAAAGACCGCCGCGGTATTCTGGGTTTCCCGCTGGGCTGGCGACACTGAAAATCTTTGTGGGGCCCTGTTACGGGGGCCCCACGACACCCCTTACCGCCATCCTGTTCCTGGCGGCCAAAACCGCCAGGAACAGGATGGCGGTATGGGGGTCGGAATCCCCATGGCGGCGCAGCTGGCAGCGGGAAACCGGCGGTACACCCATGAATGCCCATGGGAGCACCGCCAGCCTGTTGGGGGTGCTCCCGCGGTCGTTGGCCCTGGCGGATTTTACCGCCAGGGTCAGAATGACCCCCAAAGTGTCTCCAAAGAAGCTGCAGTACTGTCAGAGAGAGGTAAAATACTTAGGGCACTTGATTGAGAGAGTGTAGGAAGTTGGGTCTGTATGTACTATTTCAAAGTAAGAAATAGCATGCACAGAGTCCAAGGGTTCCCCTTAGAGGTAAGATAGTGGCAAAAAGAGATAATTCTAATGCTCTATTTCGTGGTAGGGTGGTCGAGCAGTAGGCTTATCAGAGGGTAGTGTTTAGCATTTGTTGTACACACACAGGCAATAAACACACACTCAGAGACAATTCCAGGCCAATATGTTTTTGTATAGAAAAATATCTTTTAGTTTATTTTAAGAACCACAGGTTCAAGATTTACAAACAATACTTTAAATGAAAGGTATTTCACTTAGGAACTTTAGGAACTTTGAATAAGCAAAATAGCATATACAGTTTTCACACAAATGGCATATAGCTATTTTAAAACTAGAGACAGTGCAATTTTCAACAGTTCCTGGGGGAGGTAAGTGTTTGTTAGTTTTGCAGGTAAGTAAACCACCTATGGGGTTCAAAGTTGGGTCCAAGGTAGCCCACCGTTGGGGGTTCAGGGCCACCCCAAAGTTACCACACCAGCAGCTCAGGGCCGGTCAGGTGCAGAGGTCAAAGTGGTGCCCAAAACGCATAGGCTTCAATGGAGAAGGGGGTGCCCTGGTTCCAGTCTGCCAGCAGGTAAGTACCCGCGTCTTCGGAGGGCAGACCAGGGGGTTTTTGTAGGGCACTGGGGGGACACAAGTCAGCACAAAAAGTACACCCTCAGCGGCACGAGGGCGGCCGGGTGCAGTGTGCAAACAGGCGTCGTGTTCGCAATAGGTTTCAATGGGAGACCAAGGGGTCTCTTCAGCGATGCAGGCAAGGGGGGGGGGGGCTTCTCGATGTAGCCACCACCTGGGCAAGGGAGAGGGCCACCTGGGGTTCGCTCCTGCACTGGAGGTCGGATCCTTCAGGTCCTGGGGACTGCGGGTGCAGTGTCTTTACCAGACGTTGGGTCTTTGAAGCAGGCAGTCGCGGTCAGGGGGGGCCTCGGGATTCCCTCTGCAGGCGTCGCTGTGGGGGCTCAGGGGGGTCAACTCTGGCTACTCACGGTCTCGTAGTCGCCAGGGAGTCCTCCCTGTGGTGTTTGTTCTCCACAAGTCGAGCCGGGGGCGTTGGGTGCAGACTGCAAAGTCTCACGCTTCCGGCTTCTTTGTTGCAAAGTTGCAGGCTTTGTGGAACAGAGCCGCTGTCCTCTGGAGTTCTTGGTCCTTCTAGATGCAGGGTAGTCCTCTGAGGCTTCAGAGGTCGCTGGACCCTGTGGAACGCGTCGCTGGAGCAGTGTCTTTAGAAGTGGGGAGACAGGCCGGTAGAGCTGGGGCCAAAGCAGTTGGTGTCTCCGTCTTCTCTGCAGGTTTTTCAGCTCAGCAGTCCTTCTTTGTCTTAGGTTGCATGAATCTATCTCGCTGTGTTCTGGGAGCCCCTAAATACTCAATTTAGGGGTGTGTTTAGGTCTGGGGGGTTAGTAGCCAATGGCTACTAGCCCTGAGGGTGGCTACACCCTCTTTGTGCCTCCTCCCTGCGGGGAGGGGGGCACATCTAATCCTATTGGGGGCAAGATGGAGGATTTCTAAAAGTCAGAGTCACCTCAGCTCAGGACACCTTAGGGGCTGTCCTGACTGGCCAGTGACTCCTCCTTGTTTTTCTCATTATCTCCTCCGGCCTTGCCGCCAAAAGTGGGGCCGTGGCCGGAGGGGGCGGGCAACTCCACTAGCTGGAGTGCTCTGGGGTGCTGTAACAAAGAGGGTGAGCCGGGTGTTACAGATCCTGCAGGGGGAGGTGAGAAGCACCTCCACCCAGTACAGGCTTTGTTACTAGCCACAGAGTGACAAAGGCACTCTCCCCATGTGGCCATCAACATGTCTGGTGTGTGGCAGGCTGCTAAAACTAGTCAGCCCACACTGGTAGTCGGTTAAGGTTTCAGGGGGCACCTCTAAGGTGCCCTCTGGGGTGTATGTTACAATAAAATGTACACTGGCATCAGTGTGCATTTATTGTGCTGAGACGTTTGATACCAAACTTCACAGTTTTCAGTGTAGCCATTATGGTGCTGTGGAGTTCGTGCATGACAGACTCCCAGACCATATACTCTTATGGCTACCCTGCACTTACAATGTCTGAGGTTTTGATTAGACACTGTAGGGGCATAGTGCTCATGCACTTATGCCCTCACCAATGGTATAGTGCACCCTGCCTTAGGGCTGTAAGGCCTGCTAGAGGGGTGACTTATCTATACCTATAGGCAGTGTGAGGTTGGCATGGCACCCTGAGGGGAGTGCCATGTCGACTTAGTCTTTTTATCCCCACTAGCACACACAAGCTGGCAAGCAGTGTGTCTGTGCTGAGTGAGGGGTCCCCAGGGTGGCATAAGATATGCTGCAGCCCTTAGAGACCTTCCCTGGAATCAGGGCCCTTGGTACCAGGGGTACCAGTTACAAGGGACTTATCTGGATGCCAGGGTGTGCCAATTGTGGAAACAAAGGTACAGGTTAGGGAAAGAACACTGGTGCTGGGGCCTGATTAGCAGGCCTCAGCACACTTTCAAATCATAACTTGGCATCAGCAAAGGCAAAAAGTCAGGGGGTAAGCATGCCAAGGAAGCATTTCCTTACAGAGAGGGTCTAGGAGAATATCAAAGGAAAGGGTGACAGCTATACTACAGATGAACCCACCGACAACAAAGAGAGATGTCGGGATGTTCTTGGGAATGCTGGGCTACTGTCGCCAGTGGATACCCAACTTTTCAATTATCTCTAAACCATTGATAAAGCTGACAGGCAAGGAAACTAAGGATGACCCGTATACCATAACTCTGTCCAAGGAAGAGCTTGAGTCATTCATGGAATTGAGGGAGTGCATGTGCAGGGCACCAGCTTTAGGTATGCCTGATTACACGAAGGCTTTTCTACTGTTTTGTCATGAACGTGATGCTTGTTCTTTGTCTGTCTTGACACAGGTCCATGGAGGTGCAAACCGCCCTGTAGCGTATTTTTCAGCTACCATGGACCCAGTCGCAGCAGCCTTACCGGTTTGTTTGCGTGCAGTTGCAGCAGTTGGTCAAAGCCTCACGCAGTGTGAAGGCATAGTAATGGGACATCCCTTAACAGTAATGGTTCCACATTCAGTTGAAATTCTATTTACTCAAACTAAAACCCAGCACATGACAAATGCCCAACTTACCCGATATGAGACAATTATTCTGGGGTCACCAAATGTCTCCTTAAAGCGATGTACTGTATTGAACCCGGCAACTCTACTTCCTGTTGAAAGTACTGAGATTAATAATGAAGAGGAAGTGGAGCATGATTGTCTTGAGGTAACAGAACTATGTACCAAGCCCCAACCTGACATTCAAGATACGCAGTTAAAAGAAAATGACTGTATTATGTTTGTTAATGGATCCTGTTTGAGAGACTCAGTCGGAATACTGAGAGCTGGTTATGCTGTGTGTACAATCGCTGGTATTATTGAAGCTTCCTGGCTTGAGAGAGTGTATTCCGCACAAGTGGCAGAATTAATTGCCCTTACTAAAGCATGCCACGCAGCTGAGAACCTGAAAGTACCTATTTATACTGACAGCAGATACGGATTTGGTATTGTACATGATTTTGGCCAACTGTGGTCACAGAGAGGTTTTATGACCTCTTCTGGTTCTCCAGTGAAAAACAGATTAAGGATTTGTTTCATGCGATTCAGTTACCTCTTGAAATTGCCGTGGTGAAATGCAACGCTCATGTTAGATCACAAGACTTTCTGTCAATGGGAAACGGCTATACAGATCAAGTCTCAAGGTTTTGCGCATTGAACTGTACATCGTTCAAGGACCAGTGGGAATTGTAACCGCAAACTGAAAATGAGACATGTTTGAACTTTGCATTAAGAGTTGTCGACACACTAGATGAGTTGAAATCATTACAGGGCCGTGCAAGCAGGGAAGAGAAACGCTCTTGGCAGAGAATGCAATGCGTGCAAAGAGCTGACGACTTGTGGGTCTCAGAAGAGGGGAAACTGGTTTTGCCAAACAGTCTTTTGTCACAATTTGCAAGGCTTTATCATGGACAGGCACATCTTGGGAGAGATGCAATGATCAGGTTATTCAAAATTGACTGGTTTAACCCGAAATTCAGACACGCCGCAGAGGTTACTTGTCACAGGTGCATCATCTGTCAGCAGATGAATGCAGGAAAAGGGACTGTGGTAACTTTGAGCCACATAGGGAGAGCTGGCGGTCCATTTAGCAGGATGCAAATGGATTTCATTGAGGTGCCTGTTTGTGGAGGATTGAGATACGTGTTGGTGATTGTGTGTGTTTTCAGCCTCTGGATTGAAGCTTACCCCACACGTAGGAATGACAGTCTCACAGTTGCTAAGCTGTTGCTTAGAGAACTAATACCCAGGTTCGGGTTTCCGGTCTCTTTAGAATCAGATAGGGGCAGACACTTCGACTATGAGGTGATTAAGCTCTTGTGTGCTGCTTTAGACATTGAACAGAAGCTGCATTGTAGGTACCGCCCTGAAGCATCAGGACTAGTAGAACAGATGAATGGTACCTTGAAGTCGAGAATGGCAAAAATGTGCGCAGCTACCAATATGAAATGGCCAGATGCATTGCCCTTAGTGCTGATGTCGATGAGAAACACCCCTGATAAGGAAACAGGACTATCACCCCATGAAATCCTCAGGGAGAGAGCTATGAGGCTACCCGCAGTACCCGCAAATGTTCTTGTGAATATCACGGATGAAACGGTGTTGGACTACTGCAAAGGTTTGGCTGATGTAGTTTGCTCTTTTTCCCACCAGGTGGAAGCCAACACACTGCCACCGATCAGTGATCCAGCTCATACCCTGCAAACCGGTGATTGGGTGGTTGTCAAGAAGCACGTGAGAAAGTTGTCTGGAGCAGCGCTGGAAGGGGCCATATAAAGTTATACTGACAACAACCACTGCTGTGAAATGTGCAGGCGTTCCAAATTGGATACATGCCAGTCACACAAAAAAGGTAACATGTCTGAATGATAAGGAACTTGAAGCAATTCCAGAGAAGGAAGTCTCAGGGCCAGAAGACAGCCACGGGGGGAACTGAGACTACAGGAGAGCTCACTGGGGACGGCCTAGTCCCTCAAACAGTAAACGAGTTCGAGAGAGGTGACAGTGAGCCTATCTCAGTAGAGGCAGCAGGAGAACTAAATCAAGGAGAGGTTCTCCCAGAAGTAGACGGGTACGGGTTAGAGCTTGTACCTGTTACAAACCCAGAAGAAGAAGAAGGGGAAATAGTAGAGAGGAGTCAAAGCACACCGGCATCCCCTGAGCCAGTTGCAGGTCCGTCAAGAGAAAACACCATAGCATAAGAGGAGGGTGCTGTTCAGCCTCATGAAAGGACAAGCAGGAAGAAGACGCATAAAGGTAATAACTGGCCAGAGAAGCAGGCTGCAAAAGAAAAGGTTGTACCAGGTGAAACTATAACAGAAGAAATCGATACAACCCGAATAGAGGATCTAAGTGAAGGAGAATTGCAAAGTGAACGCAGGTTGAAAAGAAAAAGAACCACAAATAGAAGGTACGCAGGTCCTGAATGGGCATATGCAACGACATCTGATGGCAACAAGAATTCTTAGCCTTCTGTTTTGATCGAGAAGTACCAGGCCAATACTACGGTATCTAAAATCAATCAGAGAAAGAGACTGTGTCAAAACCGAAATTGAAATTGAAGGCTGAAAAGCTGAGAAAGAGACTTATGAATTACCGGATGTGACACTGATAACCTGAATTGACTTTGAAACCCGATTATGACAAGCTGCTAACCTAATTTGACAAAAGGGTCCTGGAGTGAGTGAAACACTGTAAATACACGCAGAGAGAAAGAGAGACATTGCATCAAGAAGACATTTTATTTTTTTAAAGAGTTTTTTTTATCGTCCTCAAGTTGATTGTTTGTTTTGAGTTATTCTGCTATCTGATTCTTTACAGACTATGGCTCATAATAGAGGTAGTAGCAAGAAGGGTAAAGTGTGTGGTTGGTTAAGTATGATATTAGGTATTGTGTGTGCGATAATAATTGTAGGTGTGATTGTGGGAATGCCGTGGTTGGATAAGAAAGCGACTAACAATGCTTCAAAACCTACAATGCTAACACCATGGGAAAAGTTTGAGCAGGATACAAAACACTTGCATGAGGGAACTAATTTGAAAGGGGAACTCTCCACTAATGTCTTCTATCGCTTGCTGAATGAGTATGTTGAAACCATGGATGCAAGAAACTGTTATGTGTGCACAAAGATTCCTTCATCAGTACAAGAGGGGGTTACCTATCATAGTCTTCCATTAACTTACGGGATAAGCTGTAGTCTGCTGCTAACAAGATTCTATGATCAGGAGCATGTGCAATATTTTTATTCAAATTTGGATGTGGTGTTTTCCTTTGTGCCTGTGATTGAGTTTCTGAACAAGTTAGCTAAAGAGCATAGCATAAAATTAGTTAGAGGTTTCTTTGAGCTGACACTAACCTTCGGCACAGCTTATGCACACCGCAATAATTTAACCTGCTTATTAACACCTGTAGAGAAAAGCTTCTTAGATCACACTGATGATAGATGCAAAGCACTGAAAGAGAGACTAGAAAAGGGGCTAGAGAAACGCACATATGCAAATGATTATGCTTACACTGCAATAAAGACGCAAGGCAAATTAGCTATAGATGCATTACATGTGGGGAGGCTTTGTATATACAGGCCAAAATCTGATCATGACCTTTATTTGTGGGAACGAGTGAATGTAGGCATGTGTTTCTGTTTCAGAGTAAATGGACATTCATGTTAAATGGACAGGATCCAGCGATTTCTGGGATCTATTATATCTGTGGGCTTAACGCTTATTACCGTCTCCCTAAGGGATGGTATGGGGATAGTTTTCCCAAAGATTTACCAGATTGATGACTTAAAGCAAATACCTAAAGCGTCTGAATTACAACATGCTAGACAAAAGTGAGAGACAGCGGCTGCTGTTGTTGGTGACATATTTGGAGCCATAATTCCTTCAGTAGGGGTTATTCTAAACTCCATAAAGATTCGAAAGTTGTCAACTATTGTGGATAACATGCTGACAAATTTTACAGGGGCTATACTCCTGATGGATACTGAACTTGCTGCGGAAAGAGCTATGACTCTTCAAAATCGGCTTGCTTTAGACATTCTTTTAGCAAAGAGCGGCGGAGTCTGCAAGATGCTCAACGAGCATCATTGTTGCTCGTTTATACCGGACAATAGTAAAAAGATTAGCGGTATGCTTACTAACCTAACTAAAGATAGTGCAGATTTGAAGGAACCTGGAGTGTGGGAGAAAGTGGCAAAAGGAATTTCCAGAGTAGGGAGCTGGTTTAGCAACATTTGGAATGGGGTTCTTGCAAAAATACTAGGGGGTCTATTAATCGTTCTGGTCTGTTTATTAGGTTTATGGGGAGCTTGCAAAATTAATGACAAAATTAAAAGAAGTTGGACAAAGAGAAATGAGGAAAGTGAAAGGGAGAAAATGTTTAATGAAATTTGGGAAAGTTCACACAAGGGACAAGATGTTGAAATGTGCATTATGCTTAAGGTGAAAAACTAAAGGTGAAAGGTCGAAAGGAAAAGGTTTGTGTGATGACGAACGTCATCAGAGGAGGGACTGAGAGAGCGTAGCTTATATAATCTATATTAACATGAAGCGTTTATGAATTAATGTGTGCTAATGCTGCATAGAAACTGTAGTAATGAATTTTTGCTTAAACGTACACTTGAAATGTGACCACGGGGAGTGGCCGCCAATGTATACGGGGACTAATAGAAATGACTAAAATTGATAAAATATGATATTAAAGTATGATTTGTACTAATCAATTAATGATTATGTTATTACAGTTATGCTAAATGAATCTTGTAGGCCTTAAGTTAGCATGAGCCGAAGCTTAGCTGCTTGGCTCTCATATTAAATGTATTTTTCCTATCCTGCAGTGGGCTAACTCGCAAAAGGACATGACTGTAAAGAAATGGCTTCCTGTTGCAGTTACCCCCCACTT